>NC_049237.1:2746515-5146515 GCF_011100685.1 Canis lupus familiaris
TCTCTTGGGGGGAGAGGAAGCGTCATGTTAGCTTGGTGAAACATAAAGAAAGAGACATTTTGGGCAAGTGTGCAGTACCAATTTTGACACTTGTTTTGGAAAAAGTTGTGAATTTCATACTTGAGTAGTATGATGTTACCTATGAAATTTTCAACCTATTTTCATGTTTTCACATCAGTTGGAATTTCTTGTGTGCCTGCTTTCTCCTCCATGTCCTACAAACTACAATAAATGGTGTGCCTCTGGGTGTTTTCAAACTGCCTGTGGGTAACAGTTTGCTGTGTTCATATCCAGACCTCCGTGAATGTCTAACAGAGAGTTAAATACCAGAATCTAAAAGCACCTCTTTTTCTTTGATACATCTTCATGTTTTATGATCTAGGTAGGGAACAATGGTAATATTTGGATATGTTTGAATATTTAAGAACCATGTTAGTATCTATTAAATAGCAATGCTTTATTGTCATTTTAAATAACATATGCACTTTAAAGTATTGGGAAACTTTTTCATACTCCAGAAGTACATTATCAGTCCACTAAAATAATGAAAAGCTAATAGCAAAAGTGAGGGAGATATTGAAACTTATTAAGGGTCACAGAGCCAGAAGGGTAAACTGAGAGTGGAAAGTAGAAAAGTAAGTTATTGGTGACTCTTCACCTGGGCTTAATTTCAGTGTTCTGTCTTCTCTCTTTGTTAATGGTTGTAGTAAAATATCTGACAGTGGATGAGCTTAATGCTTTAGCAAATACTTTTCCCTTCAAATAACGATTGTTATTTTTAAATTGTTAATTTAAAGTAGCTATACGGAAATAGGATCCTGTGCATGACTGCTAGAATAAAATCCTGGTTTTTCCTTCAAAATTATAATGTGAAGGGATTTAAAAATTAAATGTAACTGTTGTCTACCATATTTTAGGCATAGTGTATCTATCTTGTCCTAAAATTTGAATTCTCCCTTCTAGTTTCTACATTGAAGAGAGATGGAATTTTCCAGTGCTTTTCCAAGAAAAAAAAAAGAAATCCTAATAATAATATATTCACATTTGATGATTCACAGTATCTTCCATCTACATAGGTTTTAATGTACTTTTAACATATTCAAAAATGAACGTTATGCTTGTTTTGCATGTAATTGCTGTATCTATGTTAGTGAGAGGAGACTGACAAAGACAAAAAGGGAAGCTGTTTTGATTATCTAAGTGGTGACAGGAATATTATATATATATATTAGTTCTTTTAGAGTATTTTGTGTCTTTAGTTGTGCATGAGGACACCTGCTACTCTGGGAAGTCATAGCACTTTAAATAAATTAGCTATGGTCCGCCATGCTCTGAAAACCAAACTCCAGGGTTCTGGGCAGCTGCCCAGCCTCTTCTCTCCTCTTTAGACCATAGAGATGACCTTAAACATCAGCTTCCCTTTTAACTGTCACACTGCATGTTATATTGTGTATTATTTGTCTATCGTGTGTGTGTGTGTGTGTGTGTGGAGTGGGAAGGATTTACTGTGAATTCTTGCAAATGTCCTCAGTACCTTAAAACTCCTAGTCTTTGGCAACAGGAGAGGGGGAAGTGGATATAATTTTATTGATTCATCCAACAGATGATTCTGATGACAGCTTTTTTGTGCAAGCCTGTTCTGGGTTACAGAGAATGCTAGGATTTTGAAATGTCAGTTTCTTGACCTCTAAGATCAAAATCTGCCCAGAAAAGCATGGTTCCTAAAGTTTTGCCACAATAAATGATTGGGGCCCACTTCAGGCTGAAAATCTACAAATCACTACAGGGTATTATTAAGGTAATAACTCAACAGAAAAGCCACAGCAGCACAGGACAAGGATCCCTGCCAAGATTCGCCTTAGACCAGTGAGTCTCAAACTTGAGCAAGCATCAGAATTAGTGGGGCCTCTGAGTTAAGTACATCTGTGCAGGGGCAGGTAGAATTTGCTTTTCTTTTTTGTTTTTTTTTTTAAGATTTTTATTTATTTATTTATTTATTTATTTATTTTATTTATTTATTTATTTATTTTGAAGAGAGAGAGAGAAAAAAAGAGAAAGAGAGTAAGCCTAGAACCACTTTAGTGTGATAGCTAAATGTGCTGGGTCTGGTGCTATACTTCTTGGTTTATCAAACCCCAGCTCTGCCATTTATTTAGCTGTGCAATTTGGGGCAAGCTATTTAACGTTTTGGGAACCATGGTTTCCTTCTAGAATGAGAATAATATAGCATTTACTCCAGCGTTGCTATTAGGATTCTTGACATAAACATATATTGCTTTGGAAAAGTGGCTGGCAATTTAAGTATTTAACTTGAGCTTTTTCTTTCTTCATATTTTTATTATTACATTATTTTTGATAGCCAGATCTTACAGGGATTTAAAGTGCTCACATATACTACCCCCAATAGCCAATTTATTAATTTTTTTATTTATTTTTTAAATATTGTATTTACTTATTCATGAGAGACAGAGACACAGGCAGAGGGAGAAGCAGGCTCCATGCAGGAGCCTGATGTGGGACTTGATCCTGGGTCTCCAGGATCAAGCCCTGGCTGAAGGTGGGGCTAAACCACTGAGCTACCCAGCTGCCTCAATTTATTGATTTAAAATTCGAGCATATCAGAAGCATTAAGGAAACTGAGAAGCATCCTCCCCAGCATCATCCTATAGAAGAACCCCATCTGGGCAAGTGAAATAGATTAAGAGCTACTAGCAGAATTGACAGATCTTATTTCATTGTTCGATCAAGCCATTGGTTGATTTATTCTTCACTAAAAGAGTATTTGTATGCCAATAGATTTAATATCTTTATTGACCACCAGGGAAACTTGTCCATTGAGAGACATTGACAAGGAGTTGGTAACCAACTTGATTGTTTTTTTTAAAAGATTTTATTTATTTATTTATTTATTTATTTTTTATTTGAGAGAGGTGTGCACACACGCACACACTAGTTGCAGAGGGGGAGAGCCAGAGCAAAAAGCAGACTTCCTTGCTGAGCAGGGAGCCTGATGTGGGGCTCGATCCTAAGACTCCGGGATCATGACCCGAGCCAAAAGCAGACCTTAACTGACTGAGCTACCTAGGTACTCCTGATTGTTGTTGTGAAAGAAATTTAAAACAAACATGTTCTAGAAATGTTTAAAAGTTGCTACTTAATTTATTTTTTGATTCAGTATAATTCACATGCAGAGTTATATTAGTTCATGTGATTATAGTGATTAACATTCGTACATTACTCAGTGCTCATCACTACAAGTGTACTCTTAATCCCCTTCACCTATTTCACCCATCCTCTTCACTTTCCCCTTGGCAACCATCAGTCTTTTCTCTATTATTTTTTTAAAATTTTAATGGTACTTTAAAGTCATAAAAACACTTAATTATCAAGTGACCTGAAAAATCAGACTATTTCCAATGACAAAAGCAAACTAAGAAAACAATAGGAAAACCCAAAGCATATCAGTTTGACAACTGCAAGATAAATCACAATTTTTTAAAGGTTTATTTATCCATGAGATACACACAGAGAGAGAGAGGCAGAGACATAGGTAGAGGAGAAGCAGGCTCCATGCAGGGAGCCCAATGCGAGACTCGATCCCAGGACCCCGGGGTCACACCCTGGCCTAAGGCAGACACTCAACCACTGAGCCAACCAGGTGCCCAAGATCAAATCACAATTAATACTGTTGAAGCAAACACTGCTCTGGACAAAATTAAACAGGCAGAAAGACTTTATTCAGACTACTGCAATAGTGGGGAGAGCTCAGAACTCAGCCGCAGCTCAACACAAAGAAATATAGGACAGGGGAGTTCTTAAGGGCTGGGATGGGGGAATCTGTCTAAGTCATCTGTGTGTATAAATCATCTTTACCCAGGGAAAGTAAAGGTTTTCCTGTCTTCATGACAGTAGATAGTTTTACAATTTGAAGTGAGGCTCCTTGAAGTTAGGGTCCTGCTTTCCTAGAGACGAGTGCTATTTTTTTTTCAAGGATTACATTTCAAAGGACTGGTTCCCCCAGGTCCTTAGGAAAACATTCCTGGGTTATAGAACTGGCAAATCTTTTTAAAAGATTTACATCTCAATGGGGCAGAGAAAAGATTTACAGTAACAAGTTTTCTAAAGTAATTGCTCTAAGAAATAAGATCACCCTACACTTCAGGGTGCGAAGGAGCCTGAAGTTAGAAGAAGCCTGTCTAAAGTTGAGACAAGCTAAGGACAATGTGAAGGCCATCTTGTTCAACACCAGCTTTTACATACTTTAATCACAGAACCACTGTGTGGCCTCTACACACAATTGGAAAGAAACCACCAAGACAGAGATTGCTGAGGTGCCATGGCTGTTGGAAAAGCATTGTCTGATTCAAGATTTATGATAATAAGGTGGAATGAAATGAAGAAGCCTAAACCTTGTGTGGGCAAGTATATAGGCAGACAACACATTGCCCTGAGCAAAACACTAGACGGAAGCAGCATAGAGCACAGAGGGCAGCAAGGGCGGTATGTTTTTCATTTTGTCTGAGTCTCTGAAGTCCAGCCCACATGCTTGAAAATGTCTTGGATGCCTCCTACAAGGTCTCTACTCCCAATATTGCCGCAGCTGTCATCATCAGTGCCCAGGTCCTCCAGCCAGGGTGAGTGGCCCTTGCTACTGTGCCTTCAGAGGGATGGCTGCATGGAATGGACCCTGTCCTAGGGCAGTCATCTTGGTGGCATTCATAAGCTGATCTGGGTACCTTGCAGGGCTATCTATGCTTTCACAGCTCCATATGTCACTTCCTACCACCCAAGAAGCCAGAAGTGGGTAAAGAGAGGCAGGCAACATATCATCCAACTCTAAAACACCTCAATAAAGCTATTACTTAGAAACCTGCAATGTGAAAGTACCGTGACCAAGTAAGAGGTTCCTAAAGCATGTGAGGTTGAAAAACTTTGACTCTCATGATCTCAAGATTCTCATGTCATTTTTTAGATTAGCAAACTAAAGCTGAGAAAAAGAAAAAGTTTCAGTTAAAATGAAATTAGTAGATTTGTAAGATGAGAAAATTCTAGGAATATTTTCCTAGAGCTGTGAGTGACCATTCTTAAGAGACTTTAAAAGTTACATAGGTGATCACAGGGGCAGAAGACCTAGGATCTAATTCTCCTTACTCTGTACCTTCAGATGGATTCATCAACCTGTTGTGCATTGTTTTCCTCATCCAACAAGGGCTGGGTTGGACTGGATGAGTTACAAGGCTCTTCAGAGTTCTGGCTTTCTGATTCCTACTTGGGGTGGGAATTCTACAAACTGTGCTTGATGTCCTCTTAAATTATAAAACGCTGTGGATGTGTGAATCTACAAATCCTGAAATGGTGTGTCCTTCATCCACAGTGTGAGTCTTCCTGCTGGCATTGCTGTTTCAATGATTGCTTATTTCCTTGCATGTTCTGGGCTTGTGGCAACAGATCTATTTGTGCAGCACCAACCCCAGTCAAATATTACTACATATTTTTGGTGTTATAAAGCTGTGGCCAGAACAAAATTAAGGGCAAGAGCTACAAATTTTCAGCATAAGAAAATTAATATTTTACATAGCTTCAAATAAATAATTCTTAGAATCAAATGAAAGAATTTTGTTTTATAAACTGTGCCATTTGACAATATTACTTCGCTTGTAAACTCTGTGCAGCACTGTATTTCATCTTCATGATATAAAAGAAAAACCATCCTCCATGGAAAATTCATTTGTCTAGATATTAAATACTTTCAAAATTAACCACATAGTGTATTGATGGAGATATTTTGCTAGGCAAAAAAAAAATCAATATTTCAAAACCAATGAAAACAAATCCATATGAAGAGTTTGGAAATAGGATTTGGTGCCTGAGAAGAGAAACTTGTAAAAAAAATGTTCTTTAGCAATTATCAATCATTCTGTTGACCCTAATCAGAGTAGCTAGAGCAGAAGAATCAGAAATAATGACTTACTGACTCTGCAAATATTTTATCCATATTTATTACGGTGACTCTACACAGTATTTAACATCACAAACTCTCACCCTCCCTCTCTCAACTCAATTAAGGAATCCATCTTAGAGATGCTCACTTAACCTGGTAGGGAAAGGTCTTGCCAGGTATCGGTGCTCCTGATTAGGCATGTTTTCTGCATCTGTCTCAATGCTTTCATTGCAGAATGAAGAGAAAGACTCGTCTCACAATTCATGCTTAAAATTTCACGTACTTTCATTCAGTCAACAGGTATGGAAAACTCCTGTAGAATCAAGAAGGGTTTCAAATTTACCATTTCGGACATTGACAATTATTCATCCCATTGGAAGGCTGGAACCTAATATTGTAGCTTGAATGGTGGGAGGGGAGCAGTGCAGATTGTGGAATGCTACACCCTGGAGCGGAGGGACTTACATTGGACAGTGCTGACCCCCAACTTAGAACACTATTTTGTGCAGAGCCTTGCCTGAAAGCCCATCTGTATAAACTCTGATCTGTTAACCCAATGGGCCAAGTGACTGTCACCCCTCCTTTCCTTCAGGTGATTCCTTTTATTTCTTCTTCTGTTCCCGCACCTCTTCATATTCAAACTCCAATGAAATATCCTGACATTACAATGTTTTTGTAGCACTGCTTTTGCCAGCAGACATATATTCTGAATTAAAAATCATTCCTTTACAGGACTGAAAGCAAAGCCATTTGGGTATTTTTGAATACTATTTTACTCCAGCTCGTAGAGATTACAGAGAATAATTCCTGCTCCAATCGATATCTGTGTTTCATGGGTCTCTTTCACCTGGCAAGGCCATATAAATAACAAATTCTTACTTCCCCATTCCTTCTCCCCAGCCTTAATCTGCGTTTTTGTTGTTTTTGCTTTGGGTGGTGATGGTGGTAGTGGTGTGTGTGTGTGATGAATTGCTGAAAATATGATTTTTTTTTCAAGTCACAAACATTATAGATTGAATAGGTCTGGAGACACTCAGATCTTGTGCTTTTATTAGGATATAGAGACTCATCAGCGATTTAGTTCCAAAATAAGGTATCTGACAGATGGTTAAATACATATGTTTGATTTGACCAAACATAAATTTTAGGTGACATTTTGCTGACTCGCCCTCCACATTCTAGGCTAATGCTTTGATTCAGAGGCGAAGATAGAAACAGCTAAACTAATACAATAAAGAAACAATGTTATTTTTAATTTTTCCAAAGATTTTTTTTTACATTGATACCTTTGGCATTTAGATAGAAAAAGAAACTTTATACCCTCAACTTCTCCAGTCACTATTTAGTTCTTCCATCATCTTAAGCAATCAATTACAATGGACCCCAGATTTTTTTTCAGCCCAATGAAGTTAGCAAAATTTCTTACGTTTCCTGGGCTTCAAGGTTTAGCCTTAATTTGTAAATCCTTCCCAGCTCTTTTGGATTCTAGTATTCCAGGACATGGTGATATTTTAAAAATTAAATCCCTGTGCAGACCTGAGAGATGCGGATGAGTGTGCATATGGTCACGTTGTAGGTTTGTGTTCTCTTTAACATGCAATTTCAGAGCTACTAATCCTAAAACTTCGAAGAGCATAATCCAACACACACCATTCAAATAAACATAGCAGGGGTTTGTGAAGAAGGCAACTGGTTGTAATTCTGTTTCAAAGATCAGCTTTCCAAGAAGCAGGGGTCTGGTAGTTGCATTAGTCAGCCCCTTATCCCTGATTGTCGTTTGTATTCTTTGGATCTCAGATTTCCATCCACCCTTTGCATTTTCTATTCCCAGTGAAAAGATTTTTATATGATTTTAGCTTCATGCCCATAAGTCACTTAAAAGAACAGACACCAAAGGCAAGGGTATCAATCATCTTTTCAAAAGTCCCTGGGAAATTACTAGGTTTGTCTGGGTGGTGACACATTCACTACCCCTCAAGGGGGGGGGGGGGCTGCTGGGTTAGGAATATGGTCAGGAAAACACAGACGTCATTACTTTATCATCCTCCCCCCCAAAAAAATGCAGTGAAATTTGACAGAATAAATGATCAACACAATGGAACCCAACATATGATAAAGGAGTGTCAGGGTCTTGGCATAACTTTAAAATAATTTTCTATGAATGATTTTCCTAAAAAAAATAGATATCAGTAAAATGATTTAATAAAGTGGCTAGAAAATCCCAAATCTTAAAATATAGTCCTTAACATTTTTTTTTATAAAGAGGATTTTGTTTGCTTTTGAAATCTCATGACTTCTTTATTTCTTTCAAATAATTCTCTCTTTTTTACTGGCACCATTCCCCTTAGTTGCTAAGAGTGAAGTTAAAACCATCAAATTGTACTTGCTTGTGTCTTTAGAATTCCATTATAAGTTCTCTCTGAAGGGATGACTCTACATAGATCGTTTAATGAATAATGTTTTTTTCAAAACACTCCATCCCAACAAGGAAAAGAGAGCTGCTGGGCAAGAATCAGGAGATCTAGGAGAGAGTGAGGTCAGGAGAGAAGTTCAGGTATGAAAAGTGAGTCTGTAAAGGAGACCCGGCAGGATGCTTATCTCTCTCACCTGTCCTCTCACCAGGGACTGATGACTTCCTGTTTTAGGAATGCTTGAAGACTATTACAAAAGATGGTGTTGTTTCCGTCCATGCTTTTGGCTTCGTGGTTTACCATTCATTTAAAAATATAATTTTTGACATCCTAGTGAGACTGTGGTCCTGGGGACCTTCTGGAGGCTCTGAAAGCTTGGATAGGAAACACCATTGCAGATTTGGTTTCAGAATTCTGGATCCAGAAACTACACTTTAACATTACATTTTATGTTGTTAGATGTATCTGAATAGCCTTCTGCCTCAGTTTCTTTATTGGTGTTACAGATAAAGGTTGTGTTTAACTGACAGTGTTGTGAGGATGAAAGATTTTAGAACAAATGCCGCGGTGCGGTAGTGAGGGCGTGCGGGGGGAGGTTAGGGAGTTATTCCGTAAGGTCCGGTCATGACGGGCTGCAGGACCGTCAGTGCTGCGGCTGTTCTTATGTTTGTCGTTTTTTCTTCTTCGTCATTTCTACTTTCTTACTTTCCTCTTATTTTTTTGACACAGAATCCAAATAGGTGTACAATGTTTATGGAGATTTTTTTTTGTATTTGTACAAAGAAGACAATGAAATTAATATCTCTGACATTATTTTTATAGCTGATTCAACACAAATCGTGTGGTAGCCGATTTAAATGATTGCTATGGCTTTATTACCCTCACTGTTTAACTTATTGTTTTTTCTAGAAAATATGCCAGTGTCTGTAGAAGGCAGGGTGACAGGTATTGTTTGTAAAAAGGTTGTATGCAAAAAAAATAAAATTAAATTAAAAAAAAAGGCTGTATGCAGATTTTGGTTCTCTAGGGAGTAAAGAAAGAAGATGGGTGCTAATGGGGTGGGGAATTTGAAAATGTACTCAGGAAAATAGACAATTATCCTTTATGAGGCCAGAGGATTCTAGGATAATAGTCCATGACATACAATTTTGTTTTATCCCATCATTATTTCACTCTAACACTAGATTCTATATTTCTTTAGGTCAGTTGTCTCTATAAGACTTGGATCAGTGCTCCTGAGACATAGTAGGCCTTCAGTAAATGTGTGTTGATAAATTACTGAATGGAAGAAAATCACAGAAGAAATTTTTCCTCATCTATCATACATGTCCCAGAACAAAAATAATCAAACAGCTTTCAGGTTGTAGAAAGTTAAGAAAAAAAAGCAAAATAAAACAGAACAAAACACCCACACTACAACCTCCTTTGAGATGCATATAATTCATGATCAAACATACGGAACAGTTTTCCAAAGGTCTCACAGCTTGTTTTTGCCAGAGATAAAACTCTGATTAATATCTTTACTCAGTGTCTTCCAGGGTCATACTTATTTCATTTATGTTAAAAAATACTAAAGGATTCCAGTGCTCAAATCTGATCTCATATATGTCAATAAATAGTTCTTGCATCATAGTCTAATATCTTGTCTTCGTAAAAGAATGTTAACAAGTGCAATTCAAATATAATCTTATAATTTTTTGTATACTTAGCAATTTCAAAATAAATATGTTCATTGGCTGAACGGTTCTTTGATATGTTACTGCAAGGCAGTCTCCAGTTGATTACCCACTATTATCACTATTTATGGTAATACTTGGTAAGCAAGAATACAGAAATAAATCATTTCAAATTGTTCTCACTTAGGGCTTTTAACTCATTTCTACAAATCCTGGGCAGCATGGCTGCTAGCATAACTATCTCATTAATTTGATTCGTTCCAAAATGAAATGCTGAAGATTATCCTACTTGTCTTTGTGTAGAGTTGAGTATGTTGTTATTGTTAGGGCTCTATATGAGAATTTTACATTTTAACCAAAAATGAAATCAGTAGTAGAAGTAAATTGACTAATGTTATCAAGGGTTGGAAAATGAAGTGTTTTCCAGAGACGTTGTCTTCTAATGTCACTGCAGAAATAACTAATGAAACACAGACAATATTTTATAACTTTTTGTAACACTGCAAAGGACCATTATGAGCATCCATTCATGTTCCGTGGCCATGTATGACACTTTTTCACGGACTCCATCCTCACAACACTGTCAGTTAAACACAACCTTTATCTGTAACAACCAATAAAGAAACTGAGGCAGAAGGCTATTCAGATACATCTAACAACATAAAATGTAATGTTAAAGTGTAGTTTCTGGATCCAGAATTCTGAAACCAAATCTGCAATGTGGTTTCCTATCCAAGCTTTCAGAGCCTCCAGAAGGTCCCCAGGACCACAGTCTCACTAGGATGTCAAAAATTATATTTTTAAATGAATGGTAAACCACGAAGCCAAAAGCATGGACGGAAACAACACCATCTTTTGTAATAGTCTTCAAGCATTCCTAAAACAGGAAGTCATCAGTCCCTGGTGAGAGGACAGGTGAGAGAGATAAGCATCCTGCCGGGTCTCCTTTACCCAGACTCACTTTTCATACCTGAACTTCTCTCCTGACCTCACTCTCTCCTAGATCTCCTTTGATTCTTGCCCAGCAGCTCTCTTTTCCTTGTTGGGATGGAGTGTTTTGAAAAAACATTTATTCATTAAACGATCTATGTAGAGTCATCCCTTCAGAGAGAACTTATAATGGAATTCTAAAGACACAAGCAAGTACAATTTGATGGTTTTAACTTCACTCTTAGCAACTAAGGGGAATGGTGCCAGTAAAAAAGAGAGAATTATTTTGAAAGAAATAAAGAAGTCATGAGATTTCAAAAGCAAACAAAATCCTCTTTATAAAAAAAAATGTTAAGGACTATATTTTAAGATTTGGGATTTTCTAGCCACTTTATTAAATCATTTTACTGATATCTATTTTTTTTAGGAAAATCATTCATAGAAAATTATTTTAAAGTTATGCCAAGACCCTGACACTCCTTTATCATATGTTGGGTTCCATTGTGTTGATCATTTATTCTGTCAAATTTCACTGCATTTTTTTGGGGGGGAGGATGATAAAGTTAATGACGTCTGTGTTTTCCTGACCATATTCCTAACCCAGCAGCCCCCCCCCCCCCCTTTGAGGGGTAGAATGTGTTCACCACCCAGACAAACCTAGTAATTTCCCAGGGACTTTTGAAAAGATGATTGATACCCTTGCCTTTGGTGTCTGTTCTTTTAAGTGACTTATGGGCATGAAGCTAAAATCATATAAAAATCTTTTCACTGGGAATAGAAAATGCAAAGGGTGGATGGAAATCTGAGATCCAAAGAATACAAACGACAATCAGGGATAAGGGGCTGACTAATGCAACTACCAGACCCCTGCTTCTTGGAGAAGCTGATCTTTGAAACAGAATTACAACCAGTTGCCTTCTTCACAAACCCCTGCTATGTTTATTTGAATGGTGTGTTGGATTATGCTCTTCGAAGTTTTAGGATTAGTAGCTCTGAAATTGCATGTTAAAGAGAACACAAACCTACAACGTGACCATATGCACACTCATCCGCATCTCTCAGGTCTGCACAGGGATTTAATTTTTAAAATATCACCATGTCCTGGAATACTAGAATCCAAAAAGAGCTGGGAAGGATTTACAAATTAAGGCTAAACCTTGAAGCCCAGGAAACGTAAGAAATTTTGCTAACTTCATTGGGCTGAAAAAAATCTGGGGTCCATTGTAATTGATTGCTTAAGATGATGGAAGAACTAAATAGTGACTGGAGAAGTTGAGGGTATAAAGTTTCTTTTTCTATCTAAATGCCAAAGGTATCAATGTAAAAAAAAATCTTTGGAAAAATTAAAAATAACATTGTTTCTTTATTTGTATTAGTTTAGCTGTTTCTATCTTCGCCTCTGAATCAAAGCATTAGCCTAGAATGTGGAGGCGAGTCAGCAAAATGTCACCTAAAATTTATGTTTGGTCAAATCAAACATATGTATTTAACCATCTGTCAGATACCTTATTTTGGAACTAAATCGCTGATGAGTCTCTATATCCTAATAAAAGCACAAGATCTGAGTGTCTCCAGACCTATTCAATCTTATAATGTTTGTGACTTGAAAAAAAATCATATTTTCAGCAATTCATCACACACACACCACCACTACCACCATCACCACCCAAAGCAAAAACAACAAAAACGCAGATTAAGGCTGGGGAGAAGGAATGGGGAAGTAAGAATTTGTTATTTATATGGCCTTGCCAGGTGAAAGAGACCCATGAAACACAGATATCGTATTGGAGCAGGAATTATTCTCTGTAATCTCTACGAGCTGGAGTAAAATAGTATTCAAAAATACCCAAATGGCTTTGCTTTCAGTCCTGTAAAGGAATGATTTTTAATTCAGAATATATGTCTGCTGGCAAAAGCAGTGCTACAAAAACATTGTAATGTCAGGATATTTCATTGGAGTTTGAATATGAAGAGGTGCGGGAACAGAAAGAAATAAAAGGAATCACCTGAAGGAAAAGGAGGTGACAGTCACTTGGCCCATTGGGTTAACAGATCAGAGTTTATACAGATGGGCTTTCAGGCAAGGCTCTGCACAAACTAGTGTTCTAAGTTGGGGGTCAGCACTGTCCAATGTAAGTCCCTCCCGCTCCAGGGTGTAGCATTCCACAATCTGCACTGCTCCCCTCCCCACCATTCAAGCTACAATATTAGGTTCCAGCCTTCCAATGGGATGAATAATTGTCAATGTCCGAAATGGTAAAATTTGAAACCCTTCTTGATTCTACAGGAGTTTCTCCATACCTGTTGACTGAATGAAAGTACGTGAAATTTTAAGCATGAATTGTGAGACGAGTCTTTCTCTTCATTCTGCAATGAAAGCATTGAGACAGATGCAGAAAACATGCCTAATCAGGAGCACCGATACCTGGCAAGACCTTTCCCTACCAGGTTAAGTGAGCATCTCTAAGATGGATTCCTTAATTGAGTTGAGAGAGGGAGGGTGAGAGTTTGTGATGTTAAATACTGTGTAGAGTCACCGAATAAATATGGATAAAATATTTGCAGAGTCAGTAAGTCATTATTTCTGATTCTTCTGCTCTAGCTACTCTGATTAGGGTCAACAGAATGATTGATAATTGCTAAAGAACATTTTTTTTTTACAAGTTTCTCTTCTCAGGCACCAAATCCTATTTCCAAACTCTTCATATGGATTTGTTTTCATTGGTTTTGAAATATTGATTTTTTTTTTGCCTAGCAAAATATCTCCATCAATACACTATGTGGTTAATTTTGAAAGTATTTAATATCTAGACAAATGAATTTTCCATGGAGGGATGTTTTACTTCTTATATCATGAAGATGAAATACAGTTGCTGCACAGAGTTTACAAGCGAAGTAATATTGTCAAATGGCACAGTTTATAAAAACAAAATTCTTTCATTTGATTCTAAGAATTATTTATTTGAAGCTATGTAAAATATTAATTTTCTTATGCTGAAAATTTGTAGCTCTTGCCCTTAATTTTGTTCTGGCACACGAGCTTTATAACACCAAAAATATGTAGTAATATTTGACTGGGGTTGGTGCTGCACAAATAGATCTGTTTGCCACAAGCCCAGAACATGCAAGGAAATTAAGCAATCATTGAAACAAGCAATGCCAGCAGGAAGACTCACACTGTGGATGAAGGACACACCATTTCAGGATTTGTAGATTCACACATCCACAGCGTTTTATAATTTAAGAGGACATCAAGCACAGTTTGTTAGAATTCCCACCCCAAGTAGGAATCAGAAAGCCAGAACTCTGAAGAGCCTTGTAACTCATCCAGTCCAACCCAGCCCTTGTTGGATGAGGAAACCAATGCACAACAGGTTGATGAATCCATCTGAAGGTACAGAGTAAGGAGAATTAGATCCTAGGTCTTCTGCCCCTTGTGATACACCTATGTAAAGTCTTCTTTTTAAAGTGCTCTTAAGAATGGTCACTCACAGCTCTAGGAAAATATTCCTAGAATTTTCTCATCTTACAAATCTACTAATTTCATTTTAACTGAAACTTTTTCTTTTTCTCAGCTTTAGTTTGCTAATCTAAAAAATGACATGAGAATCTTGAGATCATGAGAGTCAAAGTTTTTCAACCTCACATGCTTTAGGAACCTCTTACTTGGTCACGGTACTTTCACATTGCAGGTTTCTAAGTAATAGCTTTATTGAGGTGTTTTTAGAGTTGGATGATATGTTGCCTGCCTCTCTTTACCCACTTCTGGCTTCTTGGGTGGTAGGAAGTGACATATGGAGCTGTGAAAGCATAGATAGCCCTGCAAGGTACCCAGATCAGCTTATGAATGCCACCAAGATGACTGCCCTAGGACAGGGTCCATTCCATGCAGCCATCCCTCTGAAGGCACAGTAGCAAGGGCCACTCACCCTGGCTGGAGGACCCTGGGCACTGATGATGACAGCTGCGGCAATATTGGGAGTAGAGACCTTGTAGGAGGCATCCAAGACATTTTCAAGCATGTGGGCTGGACTTCAGAGACTCAGACAAAATGAAAAACATACCGCCCTTGCTGCCCTCTGTGCTCTATGCTGCTTCCGTCTAGTGTTTTGCTCAGGGCAATGTGTTGTCTGCCTATATACTTGCCCACACAAGGTTTAGGCTTCTTCATTTCATTCCACCTTATTATCATAAATCTTGAATCAGACATGCTTTTCCAACAGCCATGGCACCTCAGCAATCTCTGTCTTGTTGGTTTCTTTCCAATTGTGTGTAGAGGCCACACAGTGCTTCTGTGATTAAAGTATGTAAAAGCTGGTGTTGAACAAGATGGCCTTCACATTGTCCTTAGCTTGTCTCAACTTTAGACAGGCTTCTTCTAACTTCAGGCTCCATCTGCACCCTGAAGTGTAGGGTGATCTTATTTCTTAGAGCAATTACTTTAGAAAACTTGTTACTGTAAATCTTTTCTCTGCCCCATTGAGATGTAAATCTTTTAAAAAGATTTGCCAGTTCTATAACCCAGGAATGTTTTCCTAAGGACCTGGGGGAACCAGTCCTTTGAAATGTAATCCTTGAAAAAAAATAGCACTCGTCTCTAGGAAAGCAGGACCCTAACTTCAAGGAGCCTCACTTCAAATTGTAAAACTATCTACTGTCATGAAGACAGGAAAACCTTTACTTTTCCCTTGGGTAAAGATGATTTATACACACAGATGACTTAGACAGATTCCCCCATCCCAGCCCTTAAGAACTCCCCTGTCCTATATTTCTTTGTTGTTGAGCTGCGGCTGAGTTCTGAGCTCTCCCCACTATTGCAGTAGTCTTGAATAAAGTCTTTCCTGCCTGTTTAATTTTGTCCAGAGCAGTGTTTGCTTCAACAGTATTAATTGTGATTTGATCTTGGGCACCTGGTTGGCTCAGTGGTTGAGTGTCTGCCTTAGGCTCAGGGTGTGACCCCGGGGTCCTGGGATCGAGTCTCGCATTGGGCTCCCTGCATGGAGCCTGCTTCTCCCTCTACCTATGTCTCTGCCTCTCTCTCTCTGTGTGTGTATCTCATGGATAAATAAACCTTTAAAAAATTGTGATTTATCTTGCAGTTGTCAAACTGATATGCTTTGGGTTTTCCTATTGTTTTCTTAGTTTGCTTTTGTCATTGGAAATAGTCTGATTTTCTCAGGTCACTTGATAATTAAGTGTTTTTTATGACTTTAAAGTACCATTAAAATTTTAAAAAAATAATAGAGAACAGACTGATGGTTGCCAAGGGGAAAGTGAAGAGGATGGGTGAAATAGGTGAAGGGGATTAAGAGTACACTTGTAGTGATGAGCACTGAGTAATGTATCGAATTGTTGAATCACTATATATCACATGAACTAATATAACTCTGCATGTGAATTATACTTGAATCAAAAAATAAATTAAGTAGCAACTTTAAACATTTCTAGAACATGTTTGTTTTAAATTTCTTTAACAAACAAACAATCAGGAGTACCTAGGTAGCTCAGTCAGTTAAGTGTCTGCTTTTGGCTCGGGTCATGATCCCGGAGTCTTAGGATCGAGCCCCACATCAGGCTCCCTGCTCAGCAAGGAAGTCTGCTTCTTGCTCTGGCTCTCCCCCTCTGCAACTAGTGTGTGCGTGTGTGCACACTCTCTCAAATAAATAAATAAATAAATAAATAAATAAATAAAATCTTTTAAAAAAAACAATCAAGTTGGTTACCAACTCCTTGTCAATGTCTCTCAATGGACAAGTTTCCCTGGTTGGTCAATAAAGATATTAAATCTATTTGGCATACAAATACTCTTTTTAGTGAAGAATAAATCAACCAATGGCTTGATCGAACAATGAAATAAGATCTGTCAATTCTGCTAGTAGCTCTTAATCTTATTTCACTTGCCCAGATGGGGTTCTTCTATAGGATGATGCTGGGGAGGATGCTTCTCCAGTTTCCTTAATGCTTCTGATATGCTCGAATTATAAATCAATAAATTGAGGCAGCTGGGTAGCTCAGTGGTTTAGCCCCACCTTCAGCCCAGGGCTTGATCCTGGAGACCCAGGATCAAGTCCCACATCAGGCTCCCTGCATGGAGCCTGCTTCTCCCTCTGCCTGTGTCTCTGTCTCTCATGAATAAGTAAATACAATATTTAAAAAATAAAATAAAATAAATTAATAAATTGGCATATTTGGGTGGTAATATGTGAGCACTTTAAATCCCTGTAAGATCTGGCTATCAAAAATAATGTAATAATAAAAATATGAAGAAAGAAAAAGCTCAAGTTAAATACTTAAATTTGCCAGCCACTTTTCCAAATGCAATATATGTTTTATGTCAAGAATCCTAATAGCAACGCTGGAGTAAATGCTATTATTATTCTCATTCTAGAAGGAAACCATGGTTCCCAAAACGTAAATAGCTTGCCCCAAATTGCACAGCTAAATAAATGGCAGAGCTGGGGTTTGATAACCCAAGAAGTATAGCACCAGACCCAGCACATTTAGCTATCACACTAAAGTGGCTTCTAGGCTTACTCTCTCTTTCTCTTTTTTTCTCTCTCTCTCTCTCTCAAAATAAATAAATAAATAAATAAATAATAAATAAATAAATAAATAATAAATAATAAAATCTTAAAAAAAAAACAAACAAGAAAAGCAAATTCTACCTGCCCCTGCTACAGACGTACTTAACTCAGAGAGCCCCACTAATTCTGATGCTTGCTCAAGTTTGAGACTCACTGGTCTAAGGCGAATCTTGGCAGGGATCCTTGTCCTGCTGCTGCTGTGGCTTTTCTGTTGAGTTATTACCTTAATAATACCCTGTAGTGATTTGTAGATTTTCAGCCTGAAGTGGGCCCCACTCATTTATTGTGGCAAAACTTTTAGGAACCATGCTTTTTCTGGGCAGATTTTGATCTTAGAGGTCAAGAAACTGACATTTCAAAATCCTAGCATTCTCTGTAACCCAGAACAGGCTTGCACAAAAAAGCTGTCATCAGAATCATCTGTTGGATGAATCAATAAAATTATATCCACTTCCCCCTCTCCTGTTGCCAAAGACTAGGAGTTTAAAGGTACTGAGGACATTTGCAAGAATTCACAGTAAATCCTTCCCACTCCACACACACACACACACACACACGATAGACAAATAATACACAATATAACATGCAGTGTGACAGTTAAAAGGGAAGCTGATGTTTAAGGTCATCTCTATGGTCTAAAGAGGGAGAAGAGGCTGGGCAGCTGCCCAGAACCCTGGAGTTTGGTTTTCAGAGCATGGCGGACCATAGCTAATTTATTTAAAGTGCTATGACTTCCCAGAGTAGCAGGTGTCCTCATGCACAACTAAAGACACAAAATACTCTAAAAGAACTAATATATATATATATATATTTCCTGTTTCACCACCTTAGATAATCAAAACAGCTTCCCTTTTTGTCTTTGTCAGTCTCCTCTCACTAACATAGATACAGCAATTACATGCAAAACAAGCATAACGTTCATTTTTGAATATGTTAAAAGTACATATACAACCATATGTAGATGGAAGATACTGTGAATCATCAAATGTGAATATATTATTATTATGGATTTCTTTTTTTTTTCTTGGAAAAGCACTGGAAAATTCCATCTCTCTCTCAATGTAGAAACTAGAAGGGAGAATTCAAATTTTAGGACAAGATAGATACACTATGCCTAAATATCTTGGTAGACAACAGTTACATTTAATTTTTTAAATCCCTTCACATTATAATTTTGAAGGAAAAACCAGGATTTTATTCTAGCAGTCATGCACAGGATCCTATTTCCGTATAGCTACTTTAAATTAACATTTAAAAATAACAATCGTTATTTGAAGGGAAAAGTATTTGCTAAAGCATTAAGCTCATCCACTGTCAGATATTTTACTACAACCATTAACAAAGAGAGAAGACAGAACACTGAACATTAAGCCCAGGTGAAGAGTCACCAATAACTTACTTTTCTACTTTCCACTCTCAGTTCTACCCTTCTGGCTCTGTGACCCTTAATAAGTTTCAATATCTCCCCTTCACTTTCCTGCTATTAGCTTTTCATTATTTTAGTGGACTGATAATGTACTTCTGGAGTATGAAAAAGTTTCCCAATACTTTAAAGTGCATATGTTATTTAAAATGACAATAAAGCATTGCTATTTTAATAGATACTAATTTCATGGTTCTTAAATATTCAAACATATCCAAATTTTACCATTGTTCCCTACCTAGATCATAAAACATGAAGATGTATCAAAGAAAAAGAGTTGCTTTTAGATTCTGGTATTTCAACTCTCTGTTAGACATTCACGGAGGTCTGGATATGAACACAGCAACTGTCTACCCACAGGCAGTTTGAAAACACCCAGAGGCACACCATTTATTGTAGTTTGTAGGACATGGAGGAGAAAGCAGGCACACAAGAAATTCCAACTGATGTGAAAACATGAAAATAGGTTGAAAATTTCATAGGTAACATCATACTACTCAAGTATGAAATTCACAACTTGTTTTTCCAAAACAAGTGTCAAAATTGGTACTGCACACTTGCCCAAAATGTCTCTTTCTTATTGTTTCACCAAGCTAACATGACGCTTCACTCTCCCCACCAAGAGAATGTTCCAGGATGACCTGAGCATTCTCCAATGACCCAATAGTAAACACAGTAGGACCAAAAAAACGACTCCATATTGCCTACAGCTATATTCCAACGCTCACCATCTACAGGTAGGTTTTTCAGTTTAAAACCTGTGAAATTTTGTGGAACAAAGTAAAATTTCAAATAATTAATTAATGTATATACTACTTAAACATATTTTTTTTCTTAAACTTTAATGTGTGTAATATTCACCCTAGGAATTTAACAACCCTGAGAAACAGGATTTGAGGTACTGACGGTAGAATATTTTTAACTTATGGTGTACAAAAGTGGCATGACACAGTGGAGATACTAAACCTTTTGGATGACCAGTCTTTTTTTAATATATTTTTATATTAGTTTGGATGACCAGTCTATTGAGGATTTTTTTTAGTATGGTGTTGACTTCCTGTGCTACTAGTGGGCAAGGTAGCAACCCATGAGCCTGACATCTTCCTCCCTTTCTTCTGTGCTTCCTTCCTTTTCCCCTTCCTTTCTTTCTATTTTTTTCATACATTATCACTGCAAGCGATTCATGTTTTGTTGTTCATTCTTCACATACTTGTGTAAAGTCTATTGGGTGTAATAAAAATTCAAATATTCATACAAATGCATATTCAGTGATAGGTTATGTACAGAGTTCTAAGCATAAAGCAACAGAGGTGGCTTTGGGGATGCAGGGAAGACCTTTTGGGAGAGTGATCGATGTTTTAGAGGACGAAAATGGGTTAAATGAAGGGGGCATTCCAGACAGGAGGACACTGAATCACAGGTGGGACTACGTGACTTCAAGAAACAGTGTGCTTGTGGTTTAGAGATCGAGGAGGGGAGGTGAAAAATACTATAAAATAGTCAGGTACTACCAACAAGGCCCAAATAATGGTTTCTTGGTTCTCACCAGACAAATCTTCCTTACCTCCTGGTTTTACTGAGATAAAACTGGCATACAACATTGTGTTAGTTTAAGATGTACAACGCAATGGTTTGATATTGTGAAATGATCACTACAATAAGTTATCATCCATCACTTCACATGGTTACAATTTGGGGGAAGGGTAAGAACTTTTAAGATCTACTCTGTTAGTGACTTTCAAATATACCATACAGTATTGTTGCCTGGTGACCATGTGGAACAGTACATCCCCAGAATACAATGATCTTATAACTAGAAATTTGTGCCTTTCTGACTACTTTCACCCATCCTCTCCTCATAGTGCTTATCTCTGGCAACCACCAATCCATTCTGTTTCTATGAGTTCATTTTTTTTTCTTAGATTCCACATGTAAGTGAGATCATACAGTATTTGTCTTTCTCTCTATGACATTTCACCTGGCATAATGCCCTCAAGGTCCATCAATGTTATTGCAAATGGCAGTATTTCCTTCTTTTTTTATGGCTGAATAATGTTCCTCTGTGCATGTGTGTGTGTGTGTGTGTTTCATGTTTTCTTTAGACATTCATTAGTTGATGGACACTTAGGTTGTTTCCATATCTTGGCTATTATTGCAAATAATGCCGCAATGAGCGTGGGGGTATGAGACACATCAAGGTGGTGGTTTCATTTCCTTTGGATGTATACCCAGAAGTGGGATTGCTGATCATATGATAGTTCTATTTATACTTTCTTATGGAATCTCCATACTATTTTCCATAGTGGCTCCACTCATTTATATGCCCGCCAACAGTGCTCAAGGGTTTCCTCCTCTCCACATACTAGCCAATCTTTATCTCTTGTCTTTTTAATGAAAGCCATTCTAACAGGTGTGAGGTGATAAGGCAAATCCTTTACTGGGCAAATTTTACGAAGAGCATTCTAGATAACTGATGGAATTCACAGCATGTACCTAATGTTGGAAATATTGATGGTTCATAAATTATACATAATATGATCATCTCAGACATATACCTGAATAATTCACTTACTAGATTTCTTATTATTTTCCTATTTTAAATCTTCTGTTCCAGTAACACCATGAAAACTTCAGTATGATTTCTGTTTTATAATAAAACCACCTCACTTTCTTGTCTTCCCTGTAAAGCAGTGGTTCTCAATCAAGGCTGGTTTTATTTCTCTAAAATGCCTTTGGCAATGTTTGGACACAGTTTGGTTGTCACAACTGGTGAAGAGGGTTCTAATGGATCTAGTAAGTATAGGTCAGGGATGCTGATGAACAACTCATAATGTATAGGAGTGACCTTCAAAACAAAGAATTATTTGGCCCAAAATGATGATGTGTCAAGGTCGAGAAACTGGGTTATAAGGTGCTTTTAAAATTAAGAGTTTTTTGGTTGTCTCTTACCCTAAAGAATAAAGGTAGGTAATTATGTTATTTCTTAACACAAAAAAACAATGAGGTCAGGCTAGATTTCAGGATATAAGGAATGGTAAATGTGTTCAATCTTGCAGGCATTGCATTTGAAGTCCTTATTAAATAAACCTGGATATATTAAAAGGCAGGCCTTGACTGAGAATTTAAATTTGGGAATGTTTAGAGTGCAAAGACACTGAATCCATGGGTATGGATGAGACTGCCCTAAGGTGACGGGAAGAGCAGAAGGAGAAGCAAGCATTGTACCAAGTCTTCAGGAACCCACATTTAAGGTCTGCATGAAGAACAAGCCTACAAAAGAAAGTCACTGGCAGCATGCAGAATCTAAAGAAATAAGACAAAACTAAAGGAGTATGATATCATGGGAACCAATATAAGAGATTGTTTAAAAAAAAAAAACTGACTTATAAGTGCCAAACATTTCCAAGAGAAGAAACAAAAAAAAGGTAAAAAGTCCATTTTGCTAAGAGACACAGAGGTCATTAGTGACCTTTGTGGAGGGCCATTTTGGTTGAGTGATGGAGGCAAAAGACTGGAGTGGGCCAGGATTAAGTGGGAGTGCCGAGCTACATAGAGACACCCATTCTATAAGTTGTTACTGTCAAGGGAAGCTGAGGTTAGAAGGACCCAGGTGTGGAACCAAGATTACCATGGGACAGACACAAGCGTGTTTAAAGGCTGATGGCAGTGATCTCGTTAGAAGCTTGCAGTACAATACACAGGGGAGAAAAGGATTCATTTATTGTGTAGAATTTCACTGAAAGTATAAGGGGTAGGATCCAAAAGAGACAGCGTTTGCCCATATAGCTGAGGGAAATCACCTCTGTTGTAATAGGAGGGGAGAATCAATATTTATCTTTGTTGGTTAGTTTGCACAGAACTGATACAAGGTTTGTGGCTTGTTATGTAGAAATAAATATTTATTCCCCAAATAAAACAGAATGAGAAAGGGTCAGTGATACTGCCTGCTATGATCTGGATGTTTGTGTTTCCCCAAAATTCGTATGTTGAAGTCTCAACCACTGGGGATGATATTAGGAGGTTGGGGCCTTTGATGGGTGACTAGGTCATGAGGGCAGCACCTTCATGAATGGGTATAGAGCCCTCATAGAAGAGACCCCAGAGTGCTCCCTCCTCTCTCACTATGTGAGGTTGTAGTGGGAAGATGGCTATCTAGGAAGCAGGCTTTCACCAGACACCAAATCTGCCAGCATCTTGATCTTGTGCTTCTCAGACTCCAGAACTGTGAGAGACAAATGTTTATTGTTTATCAGCCACTCCGTCTATGGTATTTCATGATAGTGGCCTGAATAGACTCAGACATTATCTTTTCAACCTAATCAAGAATGTTAAAAACCAATCCTAGGAAATGACCTGGACTTCCCCCAATCTGCTGCCCATGCTACTCCCTTTCATCCAAACTATTCCACGTCCTCTGGAAACCACATCTGCACCCTCAGGTGGAAGTAAATCCTTCCTCCTCCATGCCAAGAAGCACTCACCACAGTGTCTTATAATGATCTCTTTATCTGTTTAATGCCTTCGCTAGATTGGGAGCTAGCTGCTCTGGGGCATGGTGACCTCACGTGTAGAACACCAATGCCCATTTCTTGGTGGGTGACTGATAAGTGCTTGCTTAGGAGATGAGCTCTACTTTCTATTTTCCTTGTAAATACCTCCACAATGGACTGCTATCTTGAGCTGGCAAAATGGTGCATCTTTAAAATTATACACTGAATTATAATCTCATATTAACATGTACCTATATATGCACCTCTGAGAATAACCCTTTAGAATGGAGGCTTCTCTTATTGTAAGCAGCTTCACTGAACAGATGGATTAGTCTTGAGTTAATTAAAAAAATCCCAGTTAAACAGAAATTCTGCTAAATGGAGGCCTCCATTTTATAATCAAGCTAATTAACTGGGTGATTACCGAATTTCTTTCTTCCCAGACTGTGACCTCATTGAAGGTAGGACATTTTTCTCCATTTTTGTCATTAAATTAAATATGAAATGCATTTGTTAAAATGCTTACCAAAAAAAATAATTTACTAGTTTCAAAGTAGTAGTGGGGAGAACATGGGTTGGGAAACACCAGATGATACAGAATCAGGCTTCTGATTCCAAATATCTATCCTCACTTTCACATCTAACACATACAAGGTCGAACATAGAAGAACAGATACCACATAAGTAAGAAATATAACAATAAGAGAGTTCTTCTTCTTATCCCTTTTTCTTTCTAAAGTATAAATCTGTGTTTTCAATGAATAATGGCAGTTCAAAAGATAGAGAATTCAACATATAAATAGACTTTAGAATCCTATGACACTGGTGGCTTATAAGGAATTATAAAATAAACTGAACAATGAAAGAAAATTCTATTACCTATTGAATCCTCCATTCTGGTAGCAACCCAGTTCCAAGCAACTTATGTAATATTAATGATATTATTATTTTAATTAGGAAATGAACAGTATAAGATTCAAGAAAAGTGTGAGATAGGGCCCTTGCCTTGTGCTAGCTAGTTGAAAAAATAAGGTATCAAATAGCAATATAGTACAAACTTTTTATTAAGTATAATATTCTGAAGTAAAGTTGGTAAGGAAGAAGTGATTTAGTGGTATTGAATAGGTGACATGGCTCAAGCCTCAGGTGAGATCCTGAGGTTACACGGTGGGATAGAATATTCTGGAAAGTCTTCATGCAAAATAAATGCAAGGTAGACTGTTTGTGATTGCTTCAATTGCCTCAATTCACTATTTGTCAAATAACAAATTAAGCTGTATAGTTGCTTCTCAGTATTTCTTTTAATGTGAGCCAATTAAATAAGTATTTACTTTATTTGTACTGTTCTTTGCAATTTAAATATTTCTGTTTTAAAATAAATTTTGTGAACTACTTTTACTCTACTGCAATCTGAAACTATGCCAGATTTTCCTGGCTTTATGTCCTGTCTTTCATCATTCTCTTCTAAGAATTAGATATTTAAGTTCACCTATAAAAAGGGGAACCCATCACGAACAAAACAATTGGACTGTTTACACTCTTTGATGCAGCTTTAACCTTGCCCTCTTCCTGAAGCCCAGGAAAGATAAAGGCTGGCTGCCTGGATCCCTCCAGGAAAATAAATCGAGGGCACCGTACATGTGCCTGCATTTGTGAAGAGTAATAAATAGCATCCCAAAAAAATGTCTTTTTTCCACTGGCACTTCTCTTTGTGTGCTGTATTGTGGCTGTCATTCAATTCTGCGTGTTTTCAGTGTGAAAAGTATGTACTTCATCTACCCCCTGTTGTTTTTTCTGTTAGTTACCTACCCAATAAAATGCCTGATCTCTGGCTTTGCATGCAAACTGTCCAATACGTGGCCAAATTGTTTTAATATTATACTTTAGCCAAACTATTGCTCAACTTTCTCAAACAGGTGCTACAGTCCTGAGTATTCCCTACTCAGTCCCCTTTGCCTCCCTTTGTTCTGGTCGGATTCATTCTGTTCATATTGGCCGAGTTTACCTCTATCTCTTCAGAGTACCCGTAGTCCATGAAACCTTTCCAGACCCTCCCATTTATAACTGGTTCCTGTCTCCTCTGAGATTTCTGGTCCCTTATTGAATTGTTCGACATTACACCTATTTGTGATGACTAATGTGACATATTTAGAGGAAGAGTATGGGATCATTCAACCATTTGTTCATTCAATGATAATTTTCATTTAGCCAATAAAAAAATCTTTCACAAGGTTTTTTCTGGGCTAGACATTGAAGATATAGTGGTAAACAGATCAGGCTCATTCCCAGACCTCTTAAAACATGACTGACTGGTGGGGTGGGGTGTGGGGGCAGAAATTCTGAGAATTAAAAAGATCTTATATAAGGGCCTCAAGAGTAGGTACAATGACTTTGGGACATTGTCTTTCTAAACATTTTCTGGTTTAACCACGGAATTAAATAAAGAAAGAGATTCTGGTTGGTGGACTAGATGTGGAAGACATATTAGAACAAAGTAAAAGTGCTAGGATGGAAACTGAAGGAGGTATTTGCTCAATGGAAAGGAGTAACTAAGCATTTTGACTGAAGCTGATTTGAAGCTTCAAATACAGCCTCTGCAATCAGAAAGTCATGCTGAGGGACTTTAGAATGATCATATTCAATAACAAAATTTTAAATATCCATTATACACACACACACACACACACACACACACACACTACCACCACTATCACCTCCCAGAAGGACATTGAGCAGACTGGGGCTTCAATTTTTAATATTGGAATCATACATGAGTAAGGCAAAAGAAACTCTATAAAGAATAACGGAAACTAATAAGTATTGATGTATAAGCTTTCTAATTATTTATGCTTTTTTTTGTTTAAATAAAAAGCAGAATCGAACGGCTTAAAAGTAAACTAAGCACTATGGTACATACACTTTTGCTACCCATCTCCATTACTGATGGATATAGCATCTTGGTCTGTAGGCACAGAGGTTCAGGATAAAATAATCACTTTTGAATTACTAATTTTTAAATCTCTAATCTTAAAGTAGTGAGAAATGAGATGTAACTATATAATAATATATCCTTATGAAGATTATATGATAAAAGAGGTTTACACATTAGCATTTGAATTCAAACACCATTGAAGTTTTTTGAGCTAAGATTATGTCTAATGTTGGAATAAATAAAATGCACATTTTTAGGTTCTGTTGGAAATGGGATGTTAAATGTCTGAGGGCTACAGCGAAACCAAGTAATAAATGATCAAATCAATAGGAAGATATCCCCTCAGTCAAAAAGGCTGATGTGAACAGGCTTCCAGTTATGGGATGAGAATAAGTTACAGGAATAAGGAATATAGTCAATGATATTGTAACGGTGTTGTGCGTGACAGAGGGTAGCTACACTTGTGGTGAGCACAGCATAATGAATACATTTGTTGAACCACTATGTTGTACACCTGAAACTAATGTAACACTTGTGTGTCAACTACACTAAAACATTAATTTAATTTAAGAAAATGAAAGCTAAAAAGGAAATATTCAAACATGAAATTAATACTGAAGGGATTAATTTCATTTGTCAATCATCCTTGGGCATTTGGGACAAGAGGTCAACAGATACCTTTGAGTCAACAGGTATCAACACAAGAATTTCTGTCAGAGAAGACACAGGCTATGTAGGAATGTCTGCATGTTACATTACACATGGATGATTTTGACAATGGAGTAGAGAGCAAAGCAATGGCTGCTTGGTGAGAGCTGACTGTTGAGACCAAGGAGTGTCTAATGATGTTAATGGGATATTCTGTCTCTGGTTTCTGGGCCTTTTCAGGAGAGGTTGAGTGAGTTAGGATGGGGGCTGTCAAAGGTGAGAGGAATCCAGAGGTCTGTCATAGGAATTTTTCATAATAGTATTTCAATTAGTTATAATATGAAGGCATTCTCTTTCTTTATAATGATAAATAAATGACTATAGTAATAATGAAAACATAACTAAATCCTCTCTATTCTTAATACCTACCTGTCTAATCCCAACCCTGGGCAGTGCTTATTTAAAGGCAATAGTCATTATGTGGAACTGGTAAGTAGGTTGCAAAGGTTTTTCAGTGTAGAAATACTTCTTTTAAACATGTATTATTTTCATCAACCAAAACCAAAAGCAATTATTTTACAAATAAAACTCTGCTTTAAAAGCCTTTGGTTTTACACTAAATGGAAAGAAAACATCTCATTTAAATGTATCCCACTGGCTGTTGGGCTGATCAACTGGGAAGTTATTGCAGCAACCCCATGCAGAAGTGGAATTTGGTGGAGATGGTCAGAAACAGCTGGACCCTGGATATACTGACGGGAGAGCCTTCGCTGATAAGTGGGATTTGGGATCTGAGGCATGGTGAGAAGAGTCAAAGAGGAAGCAAAGTTTTTGAGGCAGCACAAATATAAAAATGGAGCTGACATTTACTTTGTACATAGAGAAAGCTGAGGGAGGAACATTTGTTTTTGATGGATACTTTTGTCTTGAACAGAAAAAAAAAAAACAAAACAGCTAAAATACCTGTCAGACTATGAAGAGGCAGTTGGGTCTGAGGCTCCACAGAGTGGACAGAACCAGAGACACAAGTCTGCGAGGCACCAGCATCCAGGTGGAATCTAGGGCCATGAGACCAGATGAGAGCTTGAGGTACTGGATGCAGACAGAAGAGAGAACACTCCCAAGGACTAAAACCTGGGGCTCTCCATTATTTAGAGATGATGAAACTAAGGAAGAACTTGCAGGAGAAGGAGCAGTAGGGGTAGATCAAAGGAGAAGAGGAGGAGGGTCTGTGTCTAACATGGATGGGTAATCAAGGTGAAGACTGAGAATTCTCCATTTGACTTAGCGACATGAAGACCCCTTCCTCCTTGATGGGAGCTGTTCTGCTAGGGATGAAATCCTCTGGAACAGGTTCAAGAAAGAATGAGGCAAAACAATGTGAAGGCCATGATCAGTACTATTTTAAAAGGAATCAAAGAAACAAGCTGTTAGTTTAATGAGTTGGGGAATGTAATTAACTGAAGGGAAGGAGAACAAGTTGGGGATGTGTGAGGACAGGAGAAGATGGAGCAGGGCATGCAGCCCACCTGCAACACCAGGGGGCCATGAGAGCTCAGTGGCCAGGAGTTTAAAACAAGACCAGTCAGGATAGCAGTGTCCTTTCCCCCAGGGGAGATGCAAAGTTCTCAGAAAACTGCACTTAACCAGCACGGGTATTTTTCTGAGCCAGTATAATGGAAATAGAGGGGAGCAAATAAATCAAGGATGATTACAAGGAAGTCATTCTAATGCTAGAACATGGAACTGAAACTGGGTGGAAGAGATGTGAGGGCATGAGGGAACCGAGTCCAGGAAAGATGTATTTTTGTTACAGTTGATTTAGGAAACTGGAGAGAATGAGCAGCAAACTTACGGAGTGTTTGTAGTTTATGGCAATACTGAGGTCTCGGGGCTGACCTTGGAAGTCGCTGGTTATGTGGCACATCGAGGGATCATATCAGCAGAGGAGGGAGGGTCCAATAATTAAGAGACAGAGATATCCTCTGAAGGATATGACAGGAGAGTTACAGAGCATGTGGCAGTGATCCAGGTATTGAAGTCTGCAAAGACGAAGAGCTAATGGGCCATGGGTTCATATATATCCACAGTAAGAAAAGGTAGAAGGTGATATAATTAGCTTCAACACTGGGGCAGTGGAGGGAGGGAAAGGAGGTTTAGGAAACTGCTTATTCATCAAATAGACACACAGCGGGAAAAGCAGTTTTGGAACCACTTCAAAAAATGTAAGTAGTATGTGTTCTATAATTATTAAGATTATGAAAGGTATGATCGTGGTATTAAGCATTTTAATCAGATTTTTCTTTGGGCACACAAGCTACTGCTTGGCTGATTCCATGATCTTTGCAACAAAGATCAGCCAAGCTGGGCTAACTTGATTAAGAGACTCCTGTAAATTAAGTCCCATTACTGGCATAACCACCACAGGCATTTCACAGAAAACCGATTTTGGGGAGTTGGGAAAAGGATCTGATGGGTGGTCAGAGCATGTCTTTTATTTTTCATCATGTCTTGCAATTAGAAGAGATCATTAATAATAAAATCTACATATCTCAGCCTGTGGTACAGGACACTTGGAGCCTGACCTTTAAACCCTTAGCAACTCCTACTCAATCCAAGCACCTGTTTGTATTCCATGACTGGTCAGAAAAGTAGCTCAATCAATCCTTATCTACAGATAAGTTCTGACAAAGGACTTGGAATCATGACTTTTTTCTTTTTAGCAAAGTCATATACAGCAAAATTGTATAAAAATCGCCATTAGGGGCGCATGGGTGGCTCAGTTGGTCAAGTGTCTGCCTTCTGCTCAGGTCCTGGAATCAAGCCCTGGATGGGGCTCCATGCTCAGTGGGGAGTCTGCTTCTCCCTCTCCCTCCCACCATCCTCTCCACTTGCGCTCTCTTTCTGCCTCAAGTAAATAAATAAATAAATTTTTAAAAATTGGTATGTATTTACAGTCAGAAAGCTCTGTTCCAAACCAACAGTAAAAAAAATATTTTTTTGAGGGTTTACAAAAAATATGTTCAAGTATTTACTGTTTTGGAAAACCATATTTACTTCAAGTAAGATGCTACAGGTGGTAATTCTGATGTGTTTCTCTGTCCATTTCCGTGAATTAACAATTCACCCTATATGTGAAGAAGGTATTACACACATAAGTACAGTTCAGTTCACTTAATTATTTGTGACTATGATCTACTTCGATGGGGTCAGAATCAGTGATCCTGCTCATCCCTTCAGTTTGATGAGTCTCGGTTAAAGAGACTGTACTGTCAGGATCTAAACAGGGTCTGAACATCACAGGAATGAGACGTGTGCGTGTTTGCTTTTAATATGGAATGATCCTAAGTTCAGGATGATTATAAGTTCATGGTAAAAAGTTGCTTCACGGTCCTGGAATACTACCGATTGTATCTGTAGTATAAATAATATAAATATATTGTCTATATTATTGTAGATAATACAGATAAAATTAGTACCATTTATATCAGTACATATATACATGTATATATTTATATCAGTATCTGCAATTTAGGCCCAGTTTATAAATGTATTCTTTTTTAATGAGATAAAGTTGGTATATAACATTACATTGGTTTCAGATCTACAACATAATAATTCAATATTTGTATATGCTACAAAATGATCACTGTAATAGATCTAGTTGCCATCTATCAGTTACCATATAGCTGACCCTTTACCCATGTCATACAATCCCTAAGACACTTCCCCTCTGATAGCCATCAATCTGTTCTCTGTAACCAGGGGTTTTGCTTTGTTTCTTTTTTCAGATTTCACATATTAAAAAAAAATCAAACAGTACTTTTCTTTCTCTGACTTATTTCACTTAGCATAATATACTCAAGGGCCATCTATGTTGTCACAAATGGCTAGTCCTTTTTATGGTTGAGTAGTTCTTATATATACATTATATATTTTATGAATAATAAATATATAATAATACATAATAATTAATAAATAAGTAAAATAAATAATAATAAATATAATATATACCGCATCTTCTTTATTCACTTATCCATTGATGGACACTTCAGTTGTTTCCATATGTTGCCTATTGTAAATAAAGCTGCTGTGAGCATAGGGGTACATAGATCTTTCCAAATCAGCATTTTTGTTTTCTTTGGATAAAAAAAACCCAGAAGTGAAATAGCTGGATCATATGATAATTCTACTTTTCATTTTTTTGAGGAACCTCCATATTGTTTTCCATAGAAGTTGTGAGAATTTATATTACCATCAATGGTATATGAGGCTTCCCTTTTCACCACATTCTCTCCAAAATTTATTTCTTATCTTTTTGATAACAGCATTCTAACAAGTGTGAGGTGATGTTTCATTGTGGTTTTGATTTGCATTTAGTGATGCAAATTAGTGATAATTAGTCATGTTGAACCTCTTTCCATGTGCCTGTTAGCCATCTGCACATCTTTGGAAAAACGCTTATATCTGTCCTCTGCCCATTTTTTAATTAGATTTTTTGTTATCCTTTGAATTGTTTCCGTATTTTGGATATTAACCCTTTGTATGATTTGCAAGCATTTTTTTCTCATTCAGTAGGCTGCCTTTTCATTTTGTTGATGATTTCCTTGCTGTACAGAAGCTTTTCAATTTGTTTAACTTTTGCTTTTGTTGCTTTTGCTTTTGAAGCCAGATCCAAAATTTCAATGCTAAGACTAATGTCAAGGAGCTTACTACCTATGTCTTTTCTAGGAGTTTTAGTTTTAGGTTTTGCATTCATGTTTTCAATCCATTTTGAGTTAATCGTTGTGTATGGTGTAAGACAGTGGTCCAGTTACATTCTTTGCATGTAACTGTCCCATTTTCCCAACATCATTTACAAGAGATTGTAATATCCCCACTGTGTATTCTTATCTCTTATGTCATATATTAACTGACCACATATGTGTGGGCTTATATCTGGGCTCTCTATTCCCTACCATTGATCTATGTGTCTGCTTATATGCCAATACCATACTGTTTTGATTACTATAGCTTTGTAGTATAGTTTGAAATCAGGGAGTGTGCTACCTCTAGCTTTGTTTTTCTTTCACAATATTGCTTTGCCTATTTGGGGTCTTTTGTTATCTCCCCCAAATTTTAGAATTATTTGTTCTACTTCTTAAAAAAAGCCATTGAAATTTGATAGGGATTTCACTGAATCTATGGATAGCTTTGGGTAGCATCGACATTTTAACTATATTAATGCTGCCAATGCATGAACGTGGATATTTTTCCATTTATTTGTGCCTTTATCAATTTCTTTCATCAGTGTCTCATAGTTCTTAGTATATAGGTCTTTCACCTCCTTGGTTGAATTTATTCTGAGGTCTTTTATTCTTTTTTGACTCAATTATAAATGGGATTTCTTAGTTAATTTCCTTTCCTTATAGTTCATTAGTTTACAAACATGCAACAGATTTCTATATATCAATTTTGTGTCCTGCAAATTTGCTGAGTTAATTTATTAGATCTAATGGTTTTTTGGTGGAGTCTTTAGGGTTTTCTATGTGTAGTATCATGTCATCTGCAAATAGTGACACTTTTCCTTTTTCTTTTCCACATAATCCTTAATTTGGATTTCTTTGTCTTGCCTGATTTCTATGGCTAGAACTTCCAATACTCTATTGAATCAAAGTGGCAAAAGTGAACATCTTTGTCGTGTTCCTGATCTTAGAGGAAAAGCTTTTTGCTTTTCACAATTGAGTATGATATTAGCTGTGAGTTTGTCATACATGGCTTTTATTATGTTGAGGTGTGTTCCCTCTATACACATTTTGTTGAGAATTTTTATCATAGATGTTTAATTTTGCCTTTTCTGCTTCTATCATATGATTTTTATCCTTTGTTTTATTCAAATGGTTGTGTCAAGTTGATTGATTTGTAGACATCAAACCATCCTTGCATTCCTGGAATAAATTCTATTCAATCATGGTGGATGATCCTTTTAATATATTATTGAATTTAACTTGCTAATACTTTGTGGTCTAAGGGAAAGGACCTTAGTCAGTATCCAGTTTCAAGCTGATTGGAAGTTATACCCTCAGGCATCAGCTTTTAAAGTAGGCAAACATCTACACTCCTACAATTATAAACCCTGCTAACTTCCAGATAAGAAGATCTGGAGATGTCCCCCATGCAACAGCTGCAAGAATCAGGGCTTCAGATAAGTGTATAAGTTCCTTTGTCAGGCACCAGACAGCAATGAATAGTTCAAAGATGGTATCTCTCTGTCTACATTACCTGAGAGCACTCTGTAGCCTCTAGAGGACCCCTGAAGCCAGTTTCTCAGGTTGAAGCTCCAGGACAGATGGGTCTTTTCCACAGGCTGACCAAAGGTATGTGTTCAAGTCTACTCTCTGTGCAGTGCTCTGGATGTGGTAGCTCAGAACTGTCTTTCTGATTATTATAATCCAATGGGGCCCAGGAATGCGAGCCTCTGGCCACCAGGGTTAGGTGACCAAGGGGCTTTATCTGTGTGGACTATGCTCACCTGTCAACTTTACTGAGGCTGTGGTTAGTGCTGGTGTGGGGGTACACCTGTGGCTTTAGCAAGACCATCTCTGTGTGCCCACCTGCACTAGTAAGGTAGAGAGAGAGTGCTAAAATGGTGCTCACCAGCACCTTGCTCCTGAGGAAAGTCTCAGTGGGTACCTGCTGTTCTGGTAAATGCTTTAAGATTAACAAATCAATCTCCTTTCCATAATATCCAGTCATCATTCAAACTGCTGCTTTTGCAATGTGTCCTGGGATAAGTAAGTCTGGGATAAGTAAGTCTGCATGTTAGCCCCTCACAAAGAGTATCTCAAATCACCATAGCCCCCAGGGTCCTCTGGCTGTAAGCCCCATTGGTTTCCAAAGTCAGATGTTTTTAGGGCTTCATGTCTCTACTACAGGTCCCAAGAATTGGGGTGCCCAATGTGAGGCACAACCCCCTGATACTCATGGAGAAGCTCTTTATCCATTATATGCCTCCCTATTGTGTGTTACTGCACCAGAGGTGGGGTTTCCAGCAAGAACACATCTCTGTCTCTCCTACCCATCTTGATGTGGCTCTTCTATCCCTTCTTGTAGAGGGAGCTGTTCTTTTTCAGCAAGAATTATTCCATTCTTGGAATAATTTGCTCAAAAATAGTTTGCTCAAAAATGAAGAGAGCAAAATAGCCCAAAAATGTCTTTTTAAATTTTTTTTAATTCTTTTCCAAATAAATATCATTTAGTTGATTTGGGAAAAACAAAAAGATTTGGTGTGTCTGTGGAAGGAGGTGAGTTCAAGGTCCTATGCTGCCATTTTGGACCATCTCCCCAACCCTCTCCCTCTCATCTTCCTCTCTCTCTTGCATGTGTGTATAATATATATATATATATATATATTATAATATATAATATTATATATACAGTATACATATACACACACACAAGGCTATATCAGATATCCTGATAGTTTAATTGTGCAATTTAGATGTGAATAAATATAATATAATTTATATTTTAATAATTTTAGATAGAAAGTGGGTGAATTTTGAATAGAAATACTGATAATCAGGCAGCCCTGGTGGCTTAGTGGTTTAGCACCACCTTCAGACCAGGGTGTGATCCTGGAGACCTGGGATAGAGTCCCACATCAGGCTCCCTGCATGGAGCCTGCTTCTCCCTCTGCCTGTGTCTCTGCCTCTCTCTCAATCTCTCTCTCTCTCTCTCTCTCTCTGTGTCTCTCATGAATAAATAAATAAAATCTTAAAACAAAGAAATACTGATAATCCTCCAATGTCAAATTTCTATATAGAAAACAAACTGTAATGCCTATCATCTATTAAGATTTCTCTATAAAATTATATCACAGTAATATTTCCTACTTCTGTATCGATATTTCTATATATACACGAGTTACTATGAGAAACATGGATATCAGAAAATCCTCAGTGTAAATTAACTTTTACACTTGATCTTAGCCAAAAGGCTGAGAAGCGAATGTAAATTAACTTTTAAAATAACATTTAAAATGATACTAAACACTGCTTTTCAAAACACCTACTCATTTGTTACCTGCTAAACCGACAATGAGTCAGTAATAGCTTAATTCAAAGCAGTGATAATATATAATTCATAAAGGTCAAAACCAAACTCTTTGAGAGGAGATTCTATCTATGTTCCCCTTAAGTGTATTCTACACTCCAGAGACAAGCTTTTCTGGAGCAGCCCACATTACAATTACCAGTGATTGGTTTATTCTCATCTATTAGAGATGAGCTGAGAAAACGTTTCCTAACCTTTCTTTTGTCATGAGTTTTGTATTCTCGAAGACTAGATTACAAATATTGACACAAATTTAGAGTACTCACCTACAAATTAATGTCCGCAACTGACTTTTATGATTTAAATTCTTGACTGCTCTCAGAAATTGTTCATAATATTTGTTATTGCAGCACATAATTTCCAACAAATATTTTCTAATGTCAATCATTCACAATGTAAAATCTATTCAGAAAACGAATACAGTATCAGTATTTCAGAATCCCTTTTGAAATGTATCCACTTAAAGAGCCTTTTTGGATGACTTTCACCTGTCCATTCCAGCATCCCTGCTGCCAATGGCAAGCCATCAGAATGTGACAGACTCAAGTTATAAACATGAACATCCTTCACTGTAGCGTTCGTTATTCACCGTGGTCAAGATATGGAAACAACCTAAGTACCTGTCAATGGATCAACAAATAAAGAAAATACTATGTATTTATATACTATACTATATATACTATGTAGTATATATATATATATATATATATATACACTTTATATTCTATAAGTATATAAGGTATACTTATATATAAGTATATGTAAGGATATATAAGTATACAGTATATAAAGTATAAGTATATAAAGTACTATATAGCATATATATACTTTATATACTATATACTTATATATACTATATATATACTTATATATAATATATATATATACTTTATATACTATATACTATACTATGGTACTATATAGTATATATACATATGCAGTGGAATATTCTTCAAACCTAAATAGGAAGGAAATTCTGTGATTTCTGACAATCTCGAGGGCATTACACTAAGTGAAAGAAGCCAGAGAAAGACAAATATTATATTGCAAAATGAACATGTAGACTCTAAAAATAAATAAATAAACAAAAAGCCAAACTTATAGAAACAGAAAATGGAATGAATGGTGGTTGCCAGGGGCTGAGGGCTGGCAGAAATGGGAAAAGGTTGGTCCAAGTGTGCAAATTTTCAGTTATAAGATAAATTAAGTCCCAGAGATCTAATATGCAGCATGATGACAAAGATAACAATTCTGTATTGTACGCTTGAAAACTGCGAAGATAGCAGATCTTAAGCATTCTCACCACATGCAGAAAAGGGAACTATGTGAGGTGATGGATGTGTTAATTAACTTGATTATGGGAATCCTTTCACGGTGTATACGTATAACAAATCATCACATCGTTAACACTTTAAATATGTTACAATTTTATTTGGCAATTATACCACAATAAAGGAAAAAAAAAGCAAACATCTTGACTAGTGTGCAAATGAATACCACAGTGTCTCTTCTGGTCCTCCATAAATATTGTTGAATAAACAAATTAATAGATAAATCTCTTGAAAAATTCAGGGAGCAAAGGAACACACCCTATTTCTAGCTTTATTTTGCTCGTCTGCTTTATTCCTCTTGACAGTACTGCAATAGTTAATGAGTTCACTCTCATGTCAAAAATTGTGATGTTCAAGAAGTACTGTGGTGGCTCAGTTGGTTAAGTGTCTGACTCCTGATTTCGGTTCAGCTTCATTGGATCGTGCCTTGGGATCTGTGCGGGGTATGGAGTCTGCTTAAGGTTCTCTCTCCCCCTCTCCCTCTGCCTCTTCCTCAGCTGATTCTCTTTCTCTCAAAACAAAACAAAACAAAACAAAACAAAACAAAACAAAACAAAACAAAAAACAACTATACTTAATACTTTAGAATGATTTCATATGGCTGAGGAATTTTTTAAAAACAACACCTCAATAGAGATGATATTTTAACATACAGTACTCTCATTATACCAGACTTAAATAGCGTGGATTGTTGCCTTTATTTCTGGCAATATGCACTTTATGAATGGTGCAATTTATAATTTTAGACAAGTTAATTCCATTAACAAGTTTAGTGTTTTTTTTTTTTTTTCACTTGTCCCTAAAATAACATTGGGATTATTCACAAACATGAATTTGTACCTTTTTCTAGCTGGTAGACCTCTGCTTCTAAGGTTCCTTTGATACAATGACTTAGGTGGGAAAGGAAAATTGACTCCTTTTGTCAGTTTTTAATCCAACACAGAAAATGGCAAAGCCAAGACACAAGAGAGAGGTGATGGCATCAGATTAGTGAATTCAGAGGGATGGCAGCTAATGAGTCTTCTAGGGGTCCAACTCTGGATGCACGCTACAGACTCATGTGCTGCTTGGCCCACACCTGAGCCCAGATGAAGAAAAAAATCTGGGTGAATTCTCCATAGTAATATTGGTAGTATATACTACGCCAATACCCACAAAAATGCTGGTAAACAACCTAAAACGGAAGCTCCAGCTGGGTATATTGGCTAATCCTGTATTCCCAACAAATATAATAAAGCTTCCAGGAAGCTTCAAGCCAAATTTCAAGCTCAGGCACAGGAAATATATTAACTTCTGCTTTCCCTTTTTCCCTTGGCCCCACTTTTCAATCTTCATTGGGAGGAGGCATTTTATAAATAAAGTCATTAAATAAAAATGAGTCATCCTGCCAGACAGTGTGCTATGATGCAGAACACAGAGCTTGCTTTCCCCCTCTTTTTAATATTCCAACCAAACATTAAAAAAAAAATCTCTGTATAACCCCAGCCACTGGTCTGTGTCTATGCTGCAGAATATAGGGCCCCACACAGCGGAAATGCTGCCAGGAGGAGTGAGGGGCCCCCATCAGCAGGCAAGCAGCGCGTTCCTGTGGTGCGAGTTTGAAAGCTTTTCAATCTGTGAGAAGGTGAGCCACAGGGAACTGGTTTGCAGGCTGGAAGATGGCAAGACAGGCAGGGGGTAGAGTGAAGATAGGAGGGCAAGGATTCTCTGCCCTGGGAAATAAACACTCACTCTGAAACCTTTCATTTGAATGACTATTTGTTTACTTGTTCACATCTTCTCTCATATGGTGGTTGCAGATTCAATGTTTGAAAGCTGCTGGATTTTTTTTTTTTTTTGTAATACTGGTTTTGAGGGAAATGTTTCCTCATAGGTTAAATATGTTCTATTTTTAGAAAACAGGCTTTGAGCCATGGTATTTGAGTCCATTTAGTAATGTAGTAATGAGCACTTTCAACACTGAGCGTAGTAGAATTTTGATTTTCTATCAGACCCCTGTAGGTGTAAAAAGCACCTGCTTTGGGGGGGGGGGGCTGCTTTAGGTTCCATTCTCCAATGAGAGTCAGGCTGGTGCTCCCAGACGTGGAGGCATTGGCCTAAAGCTATTCATTTACCTTTAGATACTATCCTGTTTTGTAATACAGTAAAAGTTGGTAATTTGTTCTATTTTCTTTTCTAGAGAAAGTGCCTTCTGTCTTTGAATGAGTCTTACTCTATTATTAGCAAGTGATACTGAAAAAGTCTGTTTGCCAGTCAATTGTTTGAAATTCAGGTATCTTTTGCTCTTTTGGTGTAAAAACATGATGCTGATGGACTTGATTCCTAGGCCAACTCACAAAGATTAATTATAGTCACTGCTTCTAATTTTTTGACTATTGTAACCATAGGAAAAATCATTTATAATTCTATACTAGGGTTCTAGGAAAACGTTTCCCCACTCCACTCGGTGACGGCCCCCAAAATAACAAACTGTGCCAGATGGACAAAAGGAGATATTCTTGGAAACATCTGACTTTACTAGCTCACTGCATATCTATGTCTATTTAAGAAAAGTTATATTCCAGTTCATATGTTCTGAATTGTAGAATAAAGGTCAATTAAGTGAGAACCAGAACTTTCTCGGTGCTATTAACATAGATAGATGAGTCTTTAATCAAGTATTCATATATCAGAAACCTCTTGTTCAGTAAAAGATGTGCTTTCTTCTCCTTTTACCAAGGAAAAGCATCAGAAATCAAAATTTCTGATTTCCCACCAATGAAATTTTCATTGTGAAAATCATCAGGATATGGTTTTGAAGAAATATTATTCGTTTCAGAAAATAAATAAATATAATTGAATTATGCTTTCCACCACTTTGTGAAACTGTGGGCATCAGCATGTAATTATTATGCAGTATAAGTGATTTTTATGGAACAAAGGAAAGAAACTACCTAGAGCAACATGAATTAACTCTTATTTCACTATGTTGCTAATTGACTTCCCTTATTCATCAAACCGGCTTGATAGCAAACATTTCATAATATTTGCATTAACTTTTGTGCAAACTTTAAATGGCACCGTTAAAAAAAATCTTTCCCCAGATTTTAATTAATCTTGAATATTTAATATACTTTTGCATAACTTAAGCAAAGGCTTATCTTTTTTTCTTGCCTCGGGCTCCTTGAACTTTAATTAGTATGCATCATATCTTACAAATTTTGGTGTTGCTTTTAAGGAGCAATAATTTTGATCCATTTAAACTCACCATCAACAGATATGGGTTCCATATAATAATAATTACACTGCAAAAGGAAAGAATAAAAATGAGAAAAGAAAGAGAAGTTTTCAGAAATTCAACTTTTTGTTTGTAGGTGTTCTCCAAGATGTCAGAGATGAGTTATAGTAGTTCTAAGTATTTCTATATTATATCTGTGATCCATATCAGTTATTCAGGTGAAATAGTAAAAAAAGCAAGGATTATAATTAATACAGAGTATAAAATTATATCTTATTCAAATGCTCCAATACCTGTCCTGCTGGTCCTCTCTCAGAAGGAAAATTGATACCGGTCTTTTGAGAGGGGACAGCAGCTCTTCTTCTGTGAGAACAGAAGGGCAGGGCAGGGCACCTGACTCAGGAGCATCTAAACCACAGATTTAAGATGAGAGCCTTGAGAAAAAAGATACATTGAGCCAACACGTTTCCTTTCTAGCACTTGAAGTAAGAACCTAAAGAACAACTGGCCAGCTAATAAGAGCTGAGACAAAGGGGTTGTGAAAAATAGGGGTTGTGAAAACCCAGTAGGGGGCGCTGTGAAAAATGACAATGTATTAGTTTGGATGGATTCAATTGTAAATAATGGAAAAGACAATAGAATCTGCCTTCACAAAAACGGAAATGTATTGGCTCAAATAAGGGATAAGTATAGAGGTGAGTGTAGATTTGATCAAGTAACTTAACAAAGTCACCAAGATTCTAGCTTAGATTCTATCTTTGCAAGGGTTCTCCACTTTGTCTCTGGCCTAGGGCTGCCAGGTGTCTCATGACCCCAGATGGCTTTCCAGGATGGCTGGCCTCAATCACATGCACCTGCTGAAAGGTGTCTGAGGCCACAGTGGTAACTGAAGACAGATTAGCTTCTCTGAATCCAAACAGAAACTAGAGGTTGTTGAAAAGGGACAGCTTGGGGGTTGCCCACAGGAAACTGGTTGCTGAGAAGGCAAGCCTTGCATACCCATCAGAGAATCTGAGAGAACAAAAACTATATAAGCAAAGCCGTCCTCTTGGTTTGGCAGTTAAAGGGGAGAAATGAGTGCATTATAGCTCTCATATGTTAAGACAGAGTGGGTGAAGACCAATGAATTTATGCCTTTAAAACTGTTTCGAATCAAGAGCTTCTGCTCATTTCAGTCTCAGTGAGCTCTGCACCTGTTGAGTAAGGTGATCATGAATCTTGGCTTATTTAGCGTAGGACCAGTTCATGCCTGTTGTATTCCTTTGATTCTGGAAAGTGGCACAGTTTCCTGGCAGATTATGTGGTCATCCACTGTTATGACACCTACTTTTGAGTTTCTATATACTTTTCCCTAATTGTTTCATGTATAGCTTTATGACTAATTATCTCTATTTGGACTAGTTTGAGTTGGTCTCTGTAGAAGATATTTCTAGCAGGAGGGAGTTCCAAGCTAAGTGGGAAGCAGGGCAGTGCCTTCTACTAAGGAGAACTGAGGTGGAAGAGTGAGGGTGAGGGTCCTGCAAGCAGGGTCATAGAGTACTCTGTGTGACCGAGGGGGAATCTGGAATATTGTATTCTGGTGACAAGTGACAGAGCATGGAGTTTCCATGCCCATCTTGGGTTCTACCTCCATCAATTTTGAGCTAGAGATTTATATTTCTCTATAAATTCACTAGAGTCTTTCCTTCCCTCCCCCCCACTTTATTTATAATCTAGAACCCTGATTTGTACAGTTTCTTATAATGAGTGGTCGAAATGAAGACATAGTTGTTATAGAGAACAAGCATCTAGGAAATGAGTCAGTCAACAAGTATGGAGAAACTATACATTTATATATTGTTATATGGTTTGTATCCTTTCCACATGTAGAGACCTATAGTGACTTGCTGAAAAACAGCTTTCTGTTTTCCTTTCTAATAGTAACATAAGTCTTAGCACTCTAGAGACAACAGGTGATTCAGGTGAGAAACAGAAGTACTTCATTTTTGACTAGTTGCTACAGTCTTCCCAGCACCAAGCCAGACAACTTCATATATTATCATTTCTATATCATCTGCTTTGGTTTATCTTCCCTGGAAATGATAAAGAAAACATGCTTCTTCCTTCTCTTACCAGCCGCACCACTTCAAAGGCCCACCTCACCAGCGTCCCCTTCCAACCATCAGAGCCGCACATTCCACACACCTGGGAGCTAAGATGCAGAGCCCACAGCTCTGGTGTACTCAAGGTGTGGCTCGTGGACCAGCAGCACTGACAACACCTTAGAACTTGTGAAAAATGTAGAAACTGTCTTCACTGCAGACCCACTGAATAGAATCCAGATGATTCACAGGCACATGATAGATTGAGAAGTGCCTCACTAATACATGTGCTCTCTAAAAAAGGAGCAATTGATTGTTTTCCTCCTATGCCTTCTCTCCACCCCATGTTCACCTGCCCATGAGTCTGTGTCTCCAGCAAACCCCTCCATCACTCACCCCTTTATTGAAAGCACTCCTCGTGGCACAGCTATGTATCTTTTAGACTCTAATTTTTATACCCATCTGTTTGAGCCACGCTATGGCATTCTCAGCTACTCTTGGCAGTGTTTTCATACGGAAATGCTGTGTTGGAACAAACTCCTCACCTTGCCTGTTCTCCTCCAGCACTTTTGTACACTCAGGACTACAAAATCCAGTTTCTCCATGCATTCCAAGCACTCTCCAGGAAACTTACGAGACCATTTTCCTTTTCTATCCAACTTACTGAGAAAAGAGAAGAATTTAAAACATTATTTAATTCTGAATGATTATTTAAAAATACTTTCTGTAAACTCCTTTCTGATGTACCTACCCACTTCTAGGATTTTCTGACCACTGATTCAGATAAGATGGGTGGGGAAGAAAAAAAACAGAAACATTTAAAGAATAAATGAGTTGAAGTGAGTCTTCCTTCCAATGGGTAAAATCTGATGACTCACTTCTTCTGGAATGTATACAGTTAAAAACAATCACATGCACACATTCTAGAAGTTAGTGACTTCTGTGGACTATGGACTAAAACACACATTCTTACAATTTTTTTCAGCATTCTGAGAATTCTGAGCATTTCTCAGAATTCAGCATTTCTCAGAATTCAGCAATTTCTCAGCATTCTGAGAATATGTGGCACCTTCCACTTCAGCCATATCACATGCCTTGGTTTAAACTGTCCATTTAAAAAAATAAGTAAGCTCTTCATTTTTCCACAATAGCCTTGCTCCTTATCATCCTATGCTAGCTTTTCTGTCTTTGACGACCAGTTTTAATCCCATTTCTTCCATAATACATGGCTGAATTCCTTCATCTGAAATTATCCTTTTCCTTCTTTGTACTTTCAAAACCTTCTTGTTAGTGTAGTACTATCATATTCATTCACTGATTCTATCAAAAATATGTGTTTTGGGACACCTGGGTGGCTCAGCAGTTGAGTGTCTGCCTTCGGCTCAGGGCATGATCCCAGGATCTAGGATCAAATCCCACATTGGGCTCCTTGAGAAGAGCCTGCTTCTTCCTCCACCTATGTCTCTCCCTTTCTCTCTCTCTCTGTGTCTCTCATGAATAAATAAATAAATAAATCTTTTAAAGATATATGTGTTTAGAGCATATCCCCTGTCAGGCACTGTGTTAGGCACTGCAGTCACAATGGGGAGCATGCTCAGGTCTGTTTCCCATTCTTACAAAGTTTAAAATCTAGAAGAGGAGGTAGAAATGTAATGATAGTCTTGAATGTGTGATTTTAGAAGTTTAAAAGAACCTGACCCAGTTTTTGAAGGCCTGGGATGGCCTCTCTGGGGAGGTTATCTTTTAATTGATCAAATGGAGAGGAAGGTAAAGGAGAGGTGATGAATGGTGAGACTGGAGCAACTCTAGATCCAGGGCATAGCACAGGCATGGGCCACTGAGAGGATGCTCCAGGCCCCGACTGAAGGCAGAGTGGCTAGAGGGTGTGGAGGATGGTGTTAATATGGAGAAGGAGGCATGGGCCAGACCGGAAGAGCTGAGATACTACTTTTAAAGATCCAGGTCTCTTCCCTAAGTACGACACACAGTTACTGATAAATTTCAAGTAGGAGAAATTTACACAATCAGGGCAAAAACTAGCATATATACCTGCCTCTGTCATTCCATTACAAAATCTTTAAAGACAATGGCTGTATCTCATTCAACCTTGAATACCCCAGAATGTCTACTGACTAAGGCTGAAGCCTCATAAATAAATTGATTTTTGAATAGTTGGAAGAAAAATACAAAATATATAACTCCAATACATTATACAACTATTGCCTCTTAGTGCAGCCTTCAGCCCAGCGCCTGATTCTGGAGACCCAGGATCGAATCCCACATCGGGCTCCCTGCGTGGAGCCCGCTTCTGCCTCTGCCTGTGTCTCTGCCTCTCTCTCTCTCTGTGTCTCTCATGAATAAATAAATAAAATCTTAAAAAAAAAAAAAAACTGCTGCCTTAATTTTTTTCCTGGAAGCATACTTTAATGTTTTTTTTTTTTTTTGTAATCAACTGCTATTTGTTTATCTCAAAACAAATTGTCCTCTTCCACCTCAGTAACACACCCCCAAGTTTTAGTAGGCACAGACTACCTAGAATGAGACTAGATTTCCTATTCTATCTTGTAACTCACTGTAGTCAGGACTGAATCTGGCTGATGAGATGAGAGTGGAAGTGTTGCATGGAACTTCTGAGAAGCTATATTAAAAGGGGAAGTGGGCCCTCTTATTTTCTTAATGAAAAGCAGATGAAATATCTGGAGTTCTAGCAGTCATTTTATGACCAGGAGAGTGGAAATGACGAGCTAAGGAAATTGGAGCAAAATGTTAGAGTTTGGATCTTTATTTTTGAGAGTCACCATACAAGCTTGGATTGTCTATTATCAGACATCTTACATGTAAAATAAGAAATTTCGGATTTGTCTGAAAAAACTATAATTGGATCTTTGTTCCTAGAACCTGAAAGCAATTTCTAATGGATACTCAACCGTTTACTTCACAGATGTTGATTTATACACATTTGAATGAATGACAGATATTTTAGCAGAAGGAAATTAATCTTTGAAACAAGAAGTTCTAACTTGTGCTCAACTAAAATATTGTCTACTTAATTTAGGCCTCTTTTTTATTGAAAACTTTTTATTTTATTTTTAATGAATAGGGAATTAATATTCAGGAGAAAACCAACACATCTGGCTTCTAAGTCTGTAAAGATTTTCTCTGGAGATGGTATTGCAAGTAGATTTAGGGCTTAAGGAAACTTCAAACTAATTAAAAGGGACTGTGAATTTCAGAATGATGCCAGTTTCACAGACCTTCTGGGAATCTCCATTGTCTCTGAAATAAAATAATTCTAAAGGACAACTTATTGAGTCTTATCAGAAGTTGCATGAATCTTTTAAGTCACCTTTGGAAAAGACCAGTATAGGAGCTGGAGAGCCCTTTTTGGCTGCGAAGCACCTAGAGATTCTAGATCAGCATTGTCCAAAAGAAATGCCAAGGGAAGCACATGTCATATGTAATTTTAAATTTTATGATAACTGCATTTAAAAAGTAAAGAGAAAGAGGTAAAATTGATTTTAGTAATATACTTAATATAAAACCAAAAACAATTAAAATTATTGAGATATTTTATATTCCTTTATCTGTACTACGTATTCATAACCTAGGGTGTATTTTATACAAACAGCACAGCTCAGATAGAAGCTTCCTCTATTTTAGTGCCCAGCACCCCCATTTGACTAGTGAATGCATACTGGACAATACGGCTCTGGTCTCCACCACCTTCCTCTTTATTTCACCATGTCATAACCTGTGCTTTTTTTTTTTAAGATTTTATTTATTTATTCATCACACACACACACACACACACACACACACACACACACACACACACACAGGTAGAGACTCATGCAGAGGGAGAAGCAGGTTCCATGCGGGGAACCTGACGTGGGACTCGATCCCAGGACTCCAGGATCACATCCTGGGCTGAGGGCAGGTGCTAAACCGCTGAGCCACCCAGGGATCCCCACCTGTGCTTCTTTTAACTTCCTCTCTTTGACCTCCTTCAAACGCTCAATTGCTACTACTAAAGCTCACCATTTTCTAGATCCCAGCAGAAACTTACTCTGATATACCCATTACTAAAAAAAAAAAAAAAAAATACTCAGTTAAGACACCTTTCAGAGACTTGTGAAGGTAATTTTGTCTGCCATGCATGCCTTTTCTCTCTCTGAAATCAGTTTTTCTTTCCCACCAATACCTTCCTGACCTCCACATCTAATGAGCTTACTCCAAATCCTATAACACCTTGGATTTACTCTTTTCCATCTATTTGTATCACTACACCAATAGTTTAGGCTCTCACCACCTCTGCTCAGATCATCAGAGCAAATGTCAATAATGCAAAGTTTATTTCCCTGCAAGTCCTTCAATAGTTCCTGAATTGCCTAGAGGATAAATTAAAATTTTTCTAGTAGACCTTTTCCCAATATGTTCTCCCTAAATTTCTAGCCTCAGACCTTCACACTAAACCTCTAGCCTCCTACTAAGAACTGTCAATCTCTGGAAAGTCCTACCATAACTACTTGAGTTCCCTGCAAGTCTCTCTGTTCCTCACACCCATGGTCTTTTGTACGTGCTTCCCATCCAGCTGGAATGCCCTTCCTAGGTATCTGCAAACGGCTCCTATGTGCAATCTCCTTCATCCTCATTGAAAACCCCAAAAGATAATATAGAATATATATAGAATTATAGCTGCCATCCCTTGTTTATACTTTCTGTTTTTTTTTTCAATAATTGTATTTTTTTAATGCCTGTCTCTTACTAAAGAGACTAAATTTATGTTTTATCCATCAAAACTAACACTACCATTGACACATGGTTGATAATCAATGAATGACTGTGGAATTAATGGGTAACTGAATGAATGAATGAATGACCCCCTATGCAAACTTTCCGCTCTAGTTAGTCTAAATGGTCACTTCAGTGTTTCAGAAATAGATGGCACGGTCATCTGTGTCTCTGCACTTCTGCTCACCTGCTTTCACGTGGCATGTTTTTTTCCTTTCTTTCTTGTCATGAGGCTACACTTCTTCTAAAGTCTGACATTCTGCAAAGCCTCCTTCAGCCGCTGTGGCCCCCAGCAGTCTTCCCCTTCAGTACCTTCCCTTAGAAACCTTTCTCTGCAGTGATCCAGAGCACGTGCTTCTTAATATAGCTCTTAAACAAATGTTATGAATGTTTCCTATTCCCCTGGCTAAATTCGTATATTCCGTGAGAAGAGATTCTATTCTGCATCTTTTGGTAGGCCAGTGGCAGTGCTCTGACCCACTCAGGAGATTAAGAAATGTCTCTTGAGTTAATGCACTAGAATAACCACGTGAAAGGAATGAAGGGCCTCTTGGTGCATGGTGTGTCTAGCCAACTTCAGAAATGTCACTCTTTACAATGTCAGAGGTTTTCCGCCCCCCTTTCGTTTTTGAATGCTTAAACTTTCAAGAAAAAAACAACAAAAAAACCCAATTCACTTTGGTATCACATTGATTTGCCCAGAGAGGGTCATCACAGGAGTATGTCCATAAAAGTAATTTGCATGTTGATGAAGTCATTTGGGGACCATGCCAAAGACCCCAAGATCAGGAAACCACTGGACTGAAGTTTATTTTTATTTATTTTTTTATTTTTATTTTTTTGGACTAAAGTTTAAAAGCAGTACTTGGGGATGCCTGGGTGGCTCAGTGGTTGAGCATCTGCCTTTGGCTCAGGACATGATCCTGGGGTCCTGGGATAAAGTCCCACATTGGGCTCCCTGCGTGGAGCCAGCCTCTCCCTCTGCCTGTGTCTCTGCTTCTCTCTGTGTCTCTCATAAATTAATAAATAAAATCTTAAAGAAATAAAAAAATAAAGGCAGCATTATTAAAGGCAAACAAAATTAATCCTATGAACAAATGATGTATGGCACTTAGAGTCTATCCTTATCACAATTTTAGGTAAATCCATTTAAACCAACCTATTTGCTAGTTAAGAAACCCTTTTAAGATATTGCATTTTATTTGTTAAAAATTATTACAGATTCACTCTTAAACCACAGTCCACACAAACAGACACACACACGCACACACATTCCCCACCTCTTCCAGCTGCATTCCTCCCTTGCTCATGTAACATTCTTTTTGATGTGAGCAGAATTTGGTAAACAAAATGAGATTCAGACTCTAATAAGTTCCTCAATGAATTCATAGACACAGATGATGAAGAAGTATTTATCTGTAATACAGCAATGGGCGCCTTACAGAATTTTAGACAATGTTATCTAAAAAGCTAAGCTTCTTGCCCTTTTGAAACTAGTTTCAGGTAATATGAATGCAACCACAGAAAGAGGAAGTACTTCTGTTCAATTAACAAGTCAAATAAAAATGATGGCAAGTCCCAAGTCTTAATAAAAGTGTTTTTTGTTTTTTTTTTTCTGGCATAGAAAAATCTATGACTCCTTTCTCCTTCCTCTCCAGTTATGGATCATTTAAATAGCAAAGGGAAAATTTCAAAGAAAATACCATTTTTAAACTCCTATAAAAAATAGACAATAGTCTTTAATGTTTACTTCTGATTTATGTTTTAATGAAAGTAGAAAATGTCCCACACCAACATACTAGAAAGCAATGTGACTTCAGAGTTCTACCTCCCTTCCTTCCTTCCTCCCTCCTGCCCTTCCTCCCTCCTCTCTCCTGCCCTGCTCTGTCCTCCTTCCCATCTCCCTCCCTCCTCAAGTTCCTCCTGCACCTTCTCCTCCACTGCCCTTCTCCCCACTCTCTCCATTATTTGGAATGAAGAAAGCAAATGAAAAAAGAAAAAGTGAATTCTAATCTCATTTTTTTCAGATTAGAGAACAAAGTCTTAAATATATTGAGTTTAATAAAGTAAAGAAAGACATCATTACAAGAATACATACGTTAACAACTTTAACTGAACTTAACCCCCACCCCCCCATCCTGTAAATTCAATGAGTCACTTGCCCAAGGGAATTGCTCTGGGCCCACTGATTGGAATTCCACAATTCCAACCCAGCCAGTCTTTCTGAAGACCCAGTTCTGTAAAGCATCACCTTCAACTTCTAGTTTTTATTCCATTTTATTTTATTTTATTTTATTTTATTATTTTATTTTTAGTTTTGATTTCTTAAAGTACAGGGAACACTGTAGAACCCATGAATCTTTGCAAATGTTTGTAGTTGGCTTCTCCATATCTACACTGAGGGTTTTGTTTGTTTTTAGCCACTTTCTAAGACCTTTTAATTTGGTTTTAATGGAATTTATTTCTTTTTGTCTCTATTCATTTGAAAACATGTTTCATACTTAATTAGACTATGTTATTACAATAACAAGTATGACTTGCATTAACACATTTGGGAATGAACAATGGACTCCCACACAACATGTGGGAAGGTACAACAGAGCAAAGATGGTAGCCTTAGCTACTAGCTCAAAGACTCTCCATCCACCAGGCTACAGGTATCACTCTCTGTCTTTTACAAAGAGGATGGGGAGTGTCTATCTGTGAAGTTTTTTACAGGGAGGGCAGCTGAATTAATTCTCAGAGATCAATAAAAAATTTGCAATACATCCAAGTAATTGACCAAAGCATTATCTTAAGAAGAAAATACTGTTAAGACAGATGTTTTAAATACATATTTTCTACTTATTTGTTTTTGTTTTTATTTTTTGGCTAATCTAATATCAAAAGCCAAAAAACTAAAAAAACAAAATGTAATAACTCATTTCAATCTGTCTAGAGTTGAATTTAACTATATGTTAGAATTATTTCTCTTCGGGATCCCTGGGTGGCGCAGCTGTTTGGCGCCTGCCTTTGGCCCAGGGCGGGATCCTGGAGACCCGGGATCGAATCCCACATCAGGCTCCCAGCGCATGGAGCCTGCTTCTCCCTCTGCCTGTGTCTCTGCCTCTCTCTCCCTCTCTCTGTGACTATCATAAATAAATAAAAATTAAAAAAAAAGAATTATTTCTCTTTTTGGGGCTTCTGGGTGGCTCTGTCAGTTAAGCGCCTGCTTTCAGCTTAGGTCATGATCCCAGGGTTCTGGGATTGAGCCCCACATGTTTCTCTCTCTTCCTCTGCCCCTCCCTCTGCTTGTGATCATGCTGTCTCCCTCTCTCTCAAATAAATAAAATCTTTAAGAAAATTATTTCTCTTTTTCCTCTTTGCTTATCTTCAAACACATAACTGTTTTCTGACATTACTTTTATGCACTAGGCCTTCCCTGGGATTTAAATGTCAAAGCACAGCTATATGCCACGCCAAAAGCAAATATAGTTTCTTTTGTCCTAATACATGCAATACATCAAAGAAGAATAAGGCTGCTGTTGAATCTTAAAATGGTTAATTCAACTTTTTTCTTCTCCCTTTTCTCCTAGGAGAGTTATCTCCTCTGGCATTTCACTACTGTACTTCTTCTTCTTTTTTTTAAAATAAGTTTTGTTACCCTCATATGCTATTTGTACTTAAAAATAAAACCACTTTGAAACCACTTCAGAGAGGCAACTGACTCGCATGTGGGTTCACCTGGATATGTGACACTTTCGGGTCACTGAACTTGTGTTTTTGTGTTAGATAGAATACTATGGCTTAAATGTTTAAGTATAAACAGGAATATAAAATCAATGAAGTCCAAGATAGAGAACAAAGGGAGATAAGGTAAAGAGAAAGACATATCTATAATAAAGGATCACAATATGAACTGTCATCACAATACAATCTGTCATATAGGAAAATAAAGCTGGTTTATGTAACTTGACTTTTTTCTGTTTATTTTGATCTGGTGATATGATTTTAGGACCCTGAATAACTCTTATCCTAAGGGTGTTTCCCCCCAAAGGAAATTCAGCTTCACACTTGAAAAATTGCTTATTGGCTCCAGTTCTCCCCAAATGAGTTCCAGCCAATCTGCTCTTTGCCCCTTTGGAGTTTGATGAGATCGGTCACAGCGTTGTCAAAATTCAACAAGGCACAATGTTTTGAATAATGTGTAGTTTACCTGAGAGGCTTTTGGTCTCCTTTACCCCTTTTGCAGAATTACCATGAAGTAAATGTGTGATATTCCCAGAAACATGGAGTTGTAGCAATAAGAACCTAATGGTAAAAGATAAAATCTCTCCTAATGTAAAAGAAGTTACAGGCACAGCCTGACACCAGCCTAACTGAGGACATGAACATTTTTTAAGAAACAACAGAAGGGGATGGTCAGCCTACAAATGTATGAAAAGGTGTTAGACCTGAGGCTGGCAGTTTGTGGTTAGCAAGAACCAAGTGAAAGAGAAAGAACATCTGGCATAAATGTTGTCACTACAGAAACATCCATGTTTGTGAGACAGGCCTTCCCTTTCTGATGGTGGAAATAATTTTTAGGTATTTCAATTCAAAGTTTTGGTTTTGTTTATTCTCCATGAAATTTTTCTTGCACTATGGCTGTTGACTCAGAAGGTCAATGAAACTGTCACACTGGGTGGGGGCTGGGAGCATGTACCTCTGGCCTTTGGGCCGAACAAAAGTTAGTTGTCATCTGGATTCAATTTCGGCAAGATTGTCTAAAACCAAGAGGCATTTGGTTTGAAAGAGCTAGGTCACTGAAAGCAAAAAAAAGAGGTGTACCCAAAGTATTAAGACAGTCGAAGTTCTGATCAGTGACCCTCCCCTACCACCTCAGCATTTGTCTCAGGAGGGATGTGATGTGATGTGATCTTTAGTAGGTATTTGTTGACTGAATGGATCTCAAGAGACTTAGACATTCTATGACGGTGGTAGTTTGTGCCCTGCTTTCTGCCTTTGGGAATCTGATTTATAGAGGCCTTGTGTCAGCCTGTGGTGGGTGCTGTAGAGTAGATGTAGAAGCATGACAAACTAAGGCAGAGGGGGGCCTAGTGTAGCTGTTCCCACCGAACACCCACCCATTCACACAGGCCATCATTCATTTAAGCTTGTATGCAGTTTACAAGAGATCAAGAAATCATAGCATGTCCCTATGAGGTCTATTAAAATGTTTAGATGGCTGGCAGGCCAGGAAAAGGGAATCTGGAGAAGGAGGGCAAGAGGGTGCCACATCTTGAGTGGCCACCATCCTGGCTTTACCCAGAGCTGAGGGGTTGCTTCTGGCCCTTGATTCTTGATGTTAAATGCACCAGTCCCAGACAAACTGGGAAGGGCTATCATGTCACACAGGATCTCAAATTCTGAGCTCAGCAGTACCCAAGGCATCATTCCATGGCCCGCAGAAATGGCTGCCAGAGCAGTGGGCAGTTGGGACAGAAGCCTCAGGGGGCTGGAGACCCACAGGGGAGCCCATAAGGAACTTGAGTAGAGGGTGTGGAACAGACCCCATGACAAGTAAGTTGTCTGATCCTGAACCAAGACTCATGCTGGAGGTGTCAAGGACACTCAAAATGGGACAGTAGCCCAAAAAGGGAGTTTGACTTTGGACTAAGTTTGAATCCCTTATCGACTGGTTATTATAAATGCATATAATACATAATACATATACAAAGTTATTAGGATTTCCAAATGTATGTGCTCAAATAGTTGTTTTTCTGCCACTGTGTAGAAATGAGAGCTAATGAGCAAATGAAGATCCATTTTAGAAGATAAAGAATGTTCCGTGTGTTCTTCATCTAAGATAGGACTGTAAATTTGAAACTTGCTTTTATAGAAACTCACAATCTCCTTCTGAACTGATAGTATGATTGTACTTATTTACTCTTCATCTTTCCAACACAGTCAGCTTAGTTTTGTGACAGACACTATGTCTATCCATATATATCCAATCCATATATATATATATTTTTCTTTCAAGGAAAAAAATCAAACTGGGTAGATGTTCTTGAAAAGAAAGCACTCAACTAAAAAATGAAAACTGGGTCTGTGATTATGCACTTCTTCCAAAAATATAATGAAGACTTAATTACTAACTCAACAATAGGATCCGGTCTATTCAGTTTTTCAAGGGGTAATTTCGTAGGCTGTGGTTAAGTTGGGATATTTACTCTTCCTTTTCCCTTCTCTGTGCTACCCAGAATGTTTACTGGTTTTGTTTCGTACTATATTTACAAGGGAGGTTACGGGAAAGGTAAAGAAGATTCTAATTCTAATGAACTACTTTTACTAGTTTTTCTACCAGCTGCTGCTCCTAACAGGATGAATGTACTTTGGTCTCTAAATGGCCATTTGGTACCCAAACTTCAGTCTCTGGGGGATGTCACTGGCATGCAGCCTAATATATCCTAAAATAAATTTACCATCTTCTCCTTCAAAAGCATTTCCATACTTGGAAATACGGTGTTCTTCCGTGTTCTGGTAAAAAAGAAAAAAAATTGCACTGGTTGATTCAAGAAGTGGAGGATGGGGAAAGGGCAGATGCTTTTGGCTCCAACAAAGATAAAACTTGACTCACAGTGACTTAAATAAACAGAAAATGCTTCTCTTCCCTTAAAAAAGGAGTGGTTGTTGACTCTGGCTCATTTGAGTTCTTGCTCATACAGCTCCACGCATCTGAACAAGGGCAGTGGAGCAGGCGTGACATCTGTATCAAGAAACTAAAAGCTTCCTCAAGAGTACCACAGCTGACTTCTGCTTACCTCCTAGTAGTAAGATGAGATGTGTCACATCATCATTCTTGACGACGACCAAGAAAATATATCTCTCTGGAGCTAAGCTATAAGGGTGGCCTTATGATTGATACAGAAATCACAACTAGGGGCACCTGGGTGGCTCAGTGGTTGAGCGTCTGCCTTCGGTTCAGGTCACGATCCTGGGATCTGGGGATTGAGTCTCACATCAGGCTCATCACAGGGAGCCTTCTTCTCCCTCTGTCTGTGTCTCTGCCCCCCCTCTCTCTGTGTCCCTCATGAATAAATAAAAAAAATCTTTTAAAAAATCACAATTAACAAGATGGATTGTATTATTAATATTACTCACAAAACAGGTAAATTTTGCCAGACCAGTCATGAACACCACCTACTTAAACTCAAAATATTTTAACACCACTTCCTTAATCCTTTATGTCCTGGGTAAGAATCCCAGACAAGTGAATCAAACAGTACCTCCACGTGGATTCACAAGTCTCACAGTCTGTAATTGCAACTCTCCTAAATTTACAGATTATGACCAGTACCTGCCAGGACCCCCCAGTGCTCACTCCCAGTTCAACCCCACACAATTCCCCCTTTGTGATATCCTGTGGGAGGAAGTGACCAAACCTAACTGGGGGTATTTTATAAGCTTTTTTGTTCTTAAATGTTCACACCTACAAAGAAGTTAGAATTGGACTGAGACTGGGAGTTGAGTGGACACCTGAAGACATTTGCTATGGGAAGCCCACAAAGCAAGGGCACCAGAAGCAGATTAGAGATGACAGTCACCCAGGTGAAACAAAGAAGTTATCTGCTAGATATTTTTTTTCATTTTCAGAGACTGTTCTAGCGACTGAAGTTTTGATGAAGGTCCTCCTCCCTAAGAGCAGGGTATCCTTCAAAGGGTAAAGCTACAGGCTTCCAATGTTGGAAGAGGATTTCTGCCCACTATTCACCTTCTCCCCTTCCAGGTCTATAGCTATTTATGATATATAGTTAAAGAAACCAGAGGCGCTCAACAGGCAAACATGGAGATTTCATCAGACACAGCATTTTATTGTGTAATCTGCAGATACACACTTCTTACTAACATATATCCAACTACTTTCCTGTCACAGCCACTAGCAGACCTTTCAATTCATGCCCAACACTGAATTCCTGATATTTTTTCTCAATCCTTGACCAATCTTCCCTACCATTAGTCTTCCCATTGGGAGATGGTGACTCCTTCCTTCCAGCTGCTTAAACTAAATAATTTGGGTGTATACTAAATAATCCTCTAATGCTTAATCCATCAAGAAACTCCTATTGATTCTATTTGCTAAATATATTTAGAACTGACTGCATCTCACTACCCCTTATGTCAGCACCCTGGTCTTAGGCCATCAGCACCTCTCACTTGGAGGTGATAATAAGCTTCTTGCTTCTACCTTTCTTCCTGCCACAGCCAGAGTTATTCTTTTTTTTTTTTTTTTTTTTTTGAGTTATCCTTTTAGACTGTAAGCTAGATCATGTCATTGCTCTACTCTGAAACCTGCAATGGCTCCTTAATTTCTTCAGAATAAAAGTCAAATTGCTTAAATAACCTACAGATCTCCAGAACTTCTCTGGCCTCGTTCCCCAGAACTCCATTCCTTGTCCTTCCAAATTTGCCACCCTGGCCCCATGCTGATCCTAGATCATGCCAGGCTGCTTAATTGCATTGACTGTTTTCTCTGTATGCCTATTTTCTTGCCAACAGAATTGGCAGATTCTGTGACTTCTTTTAGGTCTTGAACCAATATCATCTTTTCAGGAAGGCTAACTCTGACCAACCCATTTAGACTGCAACCCAACACCTCAACCTCCTGGAATGCCAGTGTTCCTTGATTTGCTCTACTTATTTTTTTTCATAGCACTTAATTCTTCTAACTTACTATGATTTTTTACTTATTTATTACATGCGTTCTTCTTCTGCTTTCCACAGAATGTGAGATTTACAAGTACAGGATCTTTGTATGCTTTGTTTAATGATGTATCCTAAGTGCCTAGAACAGTATCTGGCATCATGGCTACATCAGAAAATACTACTGGATGACTAATTCTCTAGTTTGGCATGCTTGCTTTTTTCTTGGTTCACTGCTGTGCTCAGAAAACAAACAAGTAAGAAAAACAAGCCACATGTAAATCCACACACAAAGATGCAAGCTCAAATCATAGGGTATTCCAGTACAACACACAGCAAAACCCCTTTACAATCATTCCCCCAAACTATTTCCCTAAGTTCTACTCATCAAATCATTGCAGCTGCTCCTATCATCGCCAAACATTTCATAAAAATTATGTCTGTGGTAGCTTTTCTATTTTTTGGCCCTATGTTCTCATTTATCCTTTTTTTTTTTTTTCAAAAATAGCACTCAAATCAATCAAGCTGAAATCTGAGAGTAGCAAAGTAAGAAAGAGCTAGCGTAGGCTTACTTAGGGAAAATTTAGATAGTTTGAAAATAAAATGGCAGAGATCGGGCAGTTGTAAAGTTTAAGTTAGTGAGAAGGAAAACATCAAACCAGAGATGGGCTGGGAATGTATCCTTACAGTTTTCTGGTGGGTCACTGTTATATGAGGACAAGCTGAAACCCCTACTCTCACATGGAAAAACACAGATTAAGGGGGAGTCATCAATGAGCTCCTCAATGGCTGGAATAAGATGAATACAGTCCTGAATCATATATACAAAAATACAACACTTCACAGAGTAAGATTTTGAACTGGAAACATTTTAGGTGAATAAAGAAATTTGCTCTTTCACATATTGGTAATTAATATACATAAGCTGTTGTCCTGATGATCATTTTGCAATACATATAATTATCAATTCACTATGTTGTACACCTGAAGCTAATATAGCGTTATATGTCAATTATACACCAATTTAGGAAAAAATAAGTCATTACCTTCTAAAAGTAGAGCAAGCAGAAAATAGATTCCCTAATAGACTTAAGAATCATGTGACGTGTCAGAGGTGACTACTTTCCCATAACTACTCTTCTGGGTTATCATTCTGGAGGATATAAAAGACATATTCTTTGTTCTGTCAGCTACAGGACACTTGGCAGTGTGGACAATGAGACTGATCCATTCTGAAAAAAAATACTTTGTATATTCCTGTATCTGCCAAAAATTGAAATCTGTATTCCCTGTTCTTCATCTTTTCTTGCATTGTTCTTCTCCTCAGAAATGATATTTGTCATTCTCTTCATTTACAAACATCCCATTCATTCTTTTGGGGCCAATTTAGTGCCTACTCTCTCCTTGGAAGTATAACATTAAAGTCTCAATGTCTTACCCGTAGTTCTTTGCTAGCAAACAATTTAAATATAATGTCCAGGATACATGCTGTTCGAAGTGAAATAGCAACATCACCATAAAAATCTAGCCTGTTTACAAAAGCCGAATGAATTAACTTGGGTGTTATTGACAGAAATTGTTGTATCATTAAAGCTACTGACATGGAAAATGGACAAGGTACTAAAATTACTCAATATGCTGTATACCTATTACTAAGAAGGAAAATCTTCCTGTATGGAAAACAATTAATAAAATTTTATAGAGAAATATCAAATATCAGAAATATAATCTTAAAACATTCATCTCTCAGTTTTTCTGATTATTGCTACCCCTTGCTTTAGGCAGAAATAATACCTGTTGCATTACTGCTGGTTCAAAAATTAGGAAGATATTCAACAGGATGAGTATTTACAAACATGTAATAGAAATGAGAACTATGCTAGGTTATCAGGTCTTATTATAAACATATAAGGCTTTAAAAAAAAGTCACATTCTATAGCCACTATTTGAACTGTCATTTACCATTCACATGGATACAATTTTATTGAGATTATATAGAAGCAAACTAACTGCATTATAGATGATTTTATATATTTTTAAGTTTTATTATGTCTTTGAATGACTTTCCTAAGGATCTCCTCTTAAATGAAATATGGTGGTTAGAGACGGAAGGTCTACAATTTGTTGGGGGCAGACTGGGACTTCTGAAGCTTTCATCTTCCCAAATATAAAATTAATACAATTATTCTTCAGGATAAGATAGCCTTCTCATAAGAGATTTGAATACAGTTTAGAAAGTCACCTAAATTCACCAGGTTAGATTCAACACAAAGTTAGCTATAGTTCATTTATGGATGAAATATCTCAAAAGGTGTTTTATGGTGGAATGAAAGGCACTTTTTAGAAGTATATCAAGGTTAGTGTAAGTAATGATGTCATAATACTTCATGTAAGAGTTGTATGTGAAAAGTCAACTAAGTTTCTATTAAAAAAAAGTTCCTCCTTAGATTTGAAAAAAATGAATACAGATTAGATTTTGCAATATTTCAGCATATATATTTTGTAAGCAGACTCAATTACATTAAATATTCTGCTTCAGTAAATTCCCATACTGCCTGCCAATATTTTTAAAAGTTTCTTTTCCTTCAGACGAGGGCTCCAGAGGGGACAATATGCTGAGGATGAGTCGTGACCAAGACAAGGAGATAAGGGACATTTCTGCTTCTGAGTGTAGGAAGCAAATTGTAAAATAAACCGAGTTCCTTCATAACTCAGCCATTGCTTGCAAAATTACAAAGTGGGGACAATTTGAGGTCGGATGAATGACTGCGTACCTGTCAATGATGGCACACATGTCGATGCTGACATTTGCAAAACTCCCCGGCCTCCTCTGAGCCACTTCGTATAAATTCACCAGTTGGTCGTCCACTTGGATGAGCTGCATGCATCCTTGGAATGAAGGCTGAAGGACGGAGTGACTGGAGTTATTCATCTGGTTCAGAAAACCTGTGAGAGAAGAAGTGGAATGTTATATTCTGTGAACGGTGTGCCCCACTAACATTCCTCCAGGTGGTTTCCCTCACCACAGCCATCCTGTCTCGTTGATCCTTGTTGACGTTGCACTCAATGTAAAAGAATTGAATCTTTTGAGAAAGCATATTATTTCAGGAGGAAGAAGGCAGGGCTGAACCCAGGCCAATGTTTGTCTCTGGGGGGCCACCATGCCTCCTATTTTATCTGTGGCATTTTCTTTCTCACTTTGCACATCTCCCTGTTCCTCTGCTCTTAAAGACTCACTGCTACAGTTCCTCACCTGACTCTCTCTTCAGAGATTAAAACATAAAACTTCAGACCTATCCCAACTATCCCACCACCTTTCTTTTATGCCTTCAATATTTACTTCTATTTTCTTGGTTCCCTACAGGCCTGTTCTTCAGATGTCAAGAAGCTAAACTATTATCGATCATGATGGATTTTTCTTATGGATTGTCTAACTCAACTCAAAGAGATATTTGCATTACAAATGATTTCCCAATTTATAAAATCCAAAGAAACATTATAAAGAAAAAAAATTAGGAAGAAAGCTCAGCCACCCTCCTCTGAATATCCATCTTATATAGCTAATAGGGTATAGGGAGCATAAATGAAAAAGGCAATAAATACTAGTGGTTCTATTAGGGAATGGAATATATACATATGAAGTTCAAAATTAAACATTAAAAATTTTATCACAACTTTAAGACAGCAACACCAGTCAATTACCTACATTATGCCTTTTTAATAGAAAAAGGCATAATTCTTATTATGTGTATTAAATTTGTAAGCCACAGGAAAAACTATTTTTTATCCCATTAAGTATCTCCAGAAAAATCTCAAAAAAGCTTTTACTTCTTATACTTTACTTACTTACCTCACACCAAGTTTACCTACTAGAGCAAATCTGAACTGTACTAATTTGTCTGCTTAGAATTCTGAAGTTATTAACATATTCATTTCAGTCTAATACTGTAGCTATAGAAAAATTTATACAGAATGGGTTGTGATCAAGATGTGTCATTAAGTGGATAAAAATAAATTTCCAAGAGAAAACTTTTCTGAAAAATTGACCATGAAGTAATTTTTGTAGATGTCCTTTTTGATTAGTAATAATAAATTAGGACAATAGAAACCTTCTTTCTTCCATTACTAATGGGGTATGGTATGTAAAGTCTAGTAATTATCATTTGAATTCCTTTTAAGAGTTAATTACAGAGCCATGTATCATTTTCCACCAACACACTACTATTTAAAAACAAGGTTCTATTTAAATCAATTTCTTGACTTAAAAAAAAATATATATATATATATATATATATATATATATATATATATATATATCAGACTCTACATCCAATGTCAAACATATGGCATATATATTTTTTCCCTAAGTCACATTTTTTTTTGTCATTTTCATTAAGTTCGACTCCTCAGAAAACTGCTGATCTTAGATAAGTGGCCCATTTAGAGTAGTTGTATGCATACATATGATTTTCAATCTGTTTAATCAAGATAAAATTGAATGGAATATAATGTCTAAACTTAGAAGAGAGAAAACATCCAGCTGTAACTTTATTGACTACTCTTAACAAGACAATCATTTGGTTCTGTTTTTTGAGTACTTGGGAGTCTCTAAATATCCACACTAGCTTTGAAATATTTCAAAATGTGTAGGTCTGTTTGTGAGAATAAGACCTCTGAAACAAAGCAGCTGCGTAACACAGATTACTATGAATTGGACATAATTAAGTTCATAAAACAAGACTTCATCAGTCACTCATAACAATGTTCTATTTGGCCCTGATAAATTCTGGAGTTTGAAATTGTCAAGTCCCTTCACTTTTCTACATGGAATACATTCTAGGAAGATAATTATAAGACAAACTACTACATATCCATTAAAAATTTGGTGTTTTTTTTCCTTTCCTTGCATTATCTTTAATATCTCCAAGAGGAAGCCCATTAATCCTTGCCCCTGGTATTCACACCCTTTCATAGTCTTTTTCTACAATGAATTAGTGCTGACTCTGGACGGTGGAAAAGTATTAAGTGGTGGCTTTGTGTGACTTCTGATGCCAGTATCCGGTTTGGTCTCTCTGACTGCTAACTGATCATTTCATGAGCAATCATGGAAAAGCCCACGAGAGATAATAAATCATGGTTTCCAGCTATTAAACTTTGGGGTGATTTTTTATGCAATAATGAGTACCTAGTAATAAATTTAGTATGGGAGGGGAATTGCAACAAAACCTAAAAATGTGGCAGCTACCTAGGGATTGGTATGCACAAGTAAGTGGGAAAGGCCTTGAAAAGAGTGTGAGCAGAGAAGCCTGATGGCTCTTGAGGAGGTCGTCAGTAATGGCTTACAGGAAAGTGAAGAATGAATGTGATTAGAAATGAGAGAAAACTGGAGCCTGGTTATGCTGCAGCAGGAAGTTTAATAACATCGTGATAATATGGGAAGGAAAAATTATATTTAATGCATTAGGTAACCTAGCTAAAGACATTTCAGGCACAAAATTCTGATCATCTATCTATAGGAAAAAGAAGAGAGAAAGACTAAAGGAAAACCAAACTGTCCAAAGACAGCAGGACTTGGTGGATTTGAAAATAAAGTAGTATTTTCTCAGTTCTAGGCTCTCCAGATGGTAAAAATGCAAAAATTGAGGTCACTTTCAGGCAAAGATCAACTAGCAGTAAAACATAATGTAAAGATAGCAATGAGGTGTGACTGTGATATCCATCTTAAGACTTCCAAAATGTATTAGGTGGTGCCTCAAAGAAGCATTCATTCAGACTAGAGAACTGCTAGACATCTTATTGGTATGTCTTACAGATTCACTGAGTTAAGCAACAAGGGTTCTAATAATGTTAAGGGCATTTTTCCCTTAGCATGTCAGCGGAAGTCCAATGTAAAACACCCTTATCTTCATCAGATTCTGGATGTGGCTTTTATTTAATGGAATAAACCACAATAACATTCATAGGAAACCCACAAATTATACAACAGTCATGATTCTGGTAACACCACCATCCTGGACTAAAAAGAGACAGAGATGGTACAGAAGGAAGCTATATCTTTAGGCTCTAAACTTCTACAGGCAAGAACTATGCAGCTATAGGCACAGCCTACTTTTTACATAAAAAGGAAGCATTGATCAGAGTGATAGAACTGTAACCAGAGGGCAGAGCCAAGATCCATGAAGAAACACTTCCAAGAAATATTAGGGGTGAGTCCTAATCCAGGAATCACCAACATGTACCTGATTGGAGTTTAGAACCACTATGGATCAGTTACTTCTGTGTACCTCTTATTTCTCCCTTTTGAACCAGAAAGTCTAAAGTGGTTACTCTATGCCTATCTGATCATCATATGTTGGATGTGTGGTGGTACACAATTCGTTCACAGGTCTTCGGACAAGAAGCTGTATCTAAACAACTTCCTTTGTTCTTAGACTTTCCTAGGAACTTCGGGTTGGTATGAACTTGACTCAGATGATGAGTTGCTGGATTCTGAGCAGATCGTTTAATGGAATGAAGCTATAGGGGTCTTCGGAGGAACTAGGGTACTTTTTCATGTGGGGAGAGACATGAATCTTTGTGTCTCAGAGGACAAACTATGGTAACCAATCTCCAAGACAGCCATAAATCTCCTCCTGCTATTCATACCATGTGGTTCCCTCCCACACTGAATCAGTGCTGACCGTACAACAGAATATTGCATAAGTGACAGTGTGTCTGTGACTTCCAGGACTTAGTAATGAAAGGCATTAAAGGCTTTACTTTGGTCTCTGGGATCCCTGGTCTGAGAAGCCAGCCCCTATGCCATGAAGAAGCTCAAGCAGCCTGATGCAGAGGCACTCAAGTAGAAACGAAAGAAGACCTAACCCTGAGCAACAACTCACTAGCCACATGAGTAAGCAATCTTGAATAGAGCTTTCAATCCTAGTCAAGGCTTCAGATGATGGAGGCTGCAGGAAACATAAAACTGCAACCTCATAAGAACCTCAAGCTAGAACTTCCCAGCCAAGTTGCTTCTGAATTACTGGCCCACAAACAAGGATGAGAGAATAAGGTCTTACTGTGCTGGAGACACTAAACTTTGAGGTAGTTTTTATGCAGCAGTCAAGAACATATTGTTTTCTGCATTTGTTCCCTTTCTGTACAGATATAATTTTGGTAAAAATACTAGTGTATTAGTGTCTGTGATACTTGCAGTGGCCACTCTATAGTTCAAGAATTAACCTACTTAGTAGATTAATAGCAGAACTCTTTGGTGATACAAATTTGCAGCTGGGATTCTGAGGGTCAGAAATGAAATAGATATAAAATGGATAGAGAGTTAAACTTAATTGAAATTTGCCACATTAATAGGAAGATTACATAGAATGAAGAGATTAGCTTTTGTTTGTTTTGGCGTAGAACTTTAAATATCTATGAATTTGGAATAAAAAAATGCAATGTGTACACATGGGTTGTTCCCTGGCTCCGTGATCTGGCAGGGTGACACCCACGCTAATCATCACCTTGCAGCTTGCACTGCCTCTCACTACCAGCGAAAAGTGGAAACTTACCCTCTTTGCAGGGTCCTTATAATTGTGTAACCTAACTGGCACTTTTGAGATTTCTGTTTCAAGACTTCGCACATGAAAGCGTCATATCTGATTTGAAGTCTACTCAGTATTTTATTATTCTTGCTGACAAAAAGCCTTAAAATTTTAATTCAGAAATACATTAGTGAAAAACATGCTGATACTTGTTTTGGCATCAAAACACCAATCTAAGCAGTTGTAAGTCAGAATGTGAACCTGATGGGACAGAGAAAGCAAACAACAGGCAATAGGTTTGAAACTGCATATGGCTAAAGCCACAAAGTATATGAGATTTCTCAATTTATACTTATTTTAAAGTTGGGAAGTTTGGGGTGAGAGAGGCTGGTGGGATGAGGTAAGAATGCTAAAAAACACATTTAGTTATTCCTTCTAATATAATCTAATATGACTATGCAAAATGTCTACTTATCTCTACTGGTTACCCAGCAATTCACCCAGGTGAGGGCTGGAATCCCAGCCAGCAGGTGTTAGAGCAGCTGAGTGTGAGCTCTGTGGTCACTGGTGCCTGCACAGCAAGAGCAGGGAGGCAGCATATCCACCCAGCATGGCTGGGAGAGTGACTACAATATAGGCTGAACGAGCAAGTAAATAAGTATATTGAGGAGAGTGGGAGCCAGGTTCTCACTGTCAGTAAAGGAGGGTACAAGGGAAAAGTGTAAAATCTTGAGTGGATCTTGTGGGTTTTGGATTGAAATTTTATCTATCCAATCCAACCAAGGGGGGCCCTTGTGGTTTTCAGTTTTATACAGCTAGTTACAGAAACAAATCTAGCTGCAATTGTGTATGTGCACAATATACAGATGGTTCCTACCATTCACTGAAGATGGTCTGGGAGCAGGGTTACCCCCAGAAGCAGTAAGTGCTCCTATAGTTCAGATCTTAGTTTCTCTACTGAATAAGACCAGGACATCTTGGAGAAATGGCTGACTCCAGGGGGTCAGGAAAGTACAATGGGAGCTTGGAACATTCTACTGCACCCGAAAGTAAAAAAAAAAAAAAAAAAAAGTGCTCAGAATGGCTAAAATCAGAAAGACAAGAGATAATAGGTGTTGGTGAGAATGTGGAGAAAAAGGAACCCTAGTGCACTGTTGGTAGGAATGTAAACTGGTGCAGCCACTGTAGAAAACAGTATGGAGGTTCCTCAAAAAATTAAAAATAGAAATATAATCAGATCCAGTAATTCCACTACTGGGTATTTACCCCTCCCCCCAAACAAAACAAAACAAAACAAAACAAAAACACAGATTCAAAAAAGATCTAGGCACCCTTATTTTTACTGCAGCTTTACTTACAATAGGTAACATATGGAAGCAACCTGAGTGCCCATTAATAGATGGATGGATAAAGAAGATGTACATAAGAAGAATATTATATATATATATATATATATATATATATATATATATATATATATTACTCGGTCATCAGAAAGAATGAAAAAGAATGAAATCTTGCTATTTGCAAAGACATGGATGGAGCTAGAGAGTATTATGTTAAGTGAAAAGTCAGTCAGAGAAAGATAAATATCACATGATTCCGCTGATACATGGAATTTAAGAAACAAAAACAAATGAACACTAGGGAGAAGCCAAGAAATAGACTCTCAACTAGAGAGAACAAACTGAGACTTACTGGAGGGGAGGTGAGCAGGATGGTGGATGAAATAGATGGTGGGGATTAAAGAGAACACTTGTGATGAGCACTTATGCAAGTGTGGAATCACCGTATTGTATACCTGACACTGATACTACACTGTATGTTAGCTGGAATTTAAATAAAAATTTGGAAAAAGAAAAAAATAGAGAAAGGAAAATAATTCATTTTATTTTTTATTTAAGTTTTTAGTGGGGGGGGGGTGGGCAGAGGAGAGGGAGAAAGAGAATCTTAAGACTCCAAGCCCAGCACTGAGAGCTTGATCTTACAACCCCGAGATCACAACTTGAGCTGAAATCAAGAGTCAGATGCTTAACTGGAGCCACCCAGGTGCCCCAATACATTAATTATCTTAAAAAAGTGAGATCTTGCCATTAAAAAAAAATTATTTATTTATTTATTTATTTATTTATTTATTTATTTATTTATTATTTATTTATTTATTTATTTATTTATTTAACAGCGAGAGAGAGAGAGAGAGAGAGAGAGAGAGAGAGAGAGAGAACAAGCAATGGGGAGCAGCAGAGGCAGAGGGAGAAGCAGACTCTCCACCAAGCAGAGAGCCCGATGTGGCGGGGGGGGGGGGGGGGGGGCGGCTGGATCCCAGGACCCTGCAATCATGACCTGAGCTGAAGGCAGATGCTTAATGGACTGAGCCTCCCTGGTGCCTTGAGATCTTGCCATTTGTGACAACATGGATGGACCTGGAAGGTATTATGCTAAGTGAAGTAAGTTAGAGAAAGATGAAAATAATATAATTTCACTTATATACAGAAATTAGCAAACAAAACAAATGAACAAACAGAAAAGCAGAAACAACCCATAAGTGCAGAATACAAATCAATGGTTGCCAGAGGCCAAGGGTGTGGGAGGATGGGCAAAGTGGGTGAAGGGGAGTAAGAGGAAAGGCTTCCAGTTTTGAAATGAACCAGTCACAGGGATGAAAGGGACCCCACAGGGAATAGTATAGCTTTGTATGATGACAAATGGTAACTACACTTGTAGTGAGCACAGCATAAGGTACACTTGTCAAAATCTTGCACACCTGAAACTAATGTAACATTGTGTGTCAACTATTTTAAAAAAGAAGAAGAAGAAGAAGAAGAAGAAGAAGAAGAAGAAGAAGAAGAAGGAGAAGAAGGAGAAGAAGGAGAAGAAGGAGAAGAAGGAGAAGAAGGAGAAGAAGGAGAAGAAGGAGAAGGAGAAGGAGAAGGAGAGGAAGAAGAAGAAGAAGAAGAAGAAGAAGAAGAAGAAGAAGAAGAAGAAGAAGAAGAAGAAGAAGAAGAAGAAGAAGAAACGCTCAAAGAATGACGGGGCCCATGTCAGAATGACACAGGAGCCAGCCTGATGTACATTTCCATTACTCAAGTCTAGACAATTGGAGCACCAAATACATAGTTTGAGCATTAAAACATATTATGAGTATCGAAAGAAGGAAGGAAGAGAGGGAAGGATAAATTTATACGTCATATCTCAATGAAAAAAAAAAACAGTAATCCATGAGTCCACCCACAAAAACATGAGTAAATAAATGGAAAGGGCCCGAATCTGTTTCTATAGCACAATGCTAACTACTAAATATATATAAATATATAAATATATATTTATATATGTAAATATATAAATATATATTTATATGTTAATATATTATATTATATATTTTATATATTATATATATTTTAATATATTTTATATATATTATATATATATTTTATATTATATTTTATATATTTATATGTAAATATATATTTATATATAAATATCCAGTATATATATATACTGGAATTGGAAAGTCACCATTTGGCAACCATCACAATAGTAATTAAATCAGACAACAACTATCAATTGATACTCCAACGAGTGACTAAAAGATGAGGAACAAACAAAGTGTCTAAGTGGGTCCCTAAAAACATATTAATTTATTTCAAAGGGAATAGCTGTCATTTGGCAGCAGGGAACAGGAGAGACATCTTTGTAATCAAGTGATCCGAGGTATCACCACCAGTCAAGGGACTGAGAACGCGCTTGGACCCTGATAAGAAGCAATGAGCAGCGCACAGCACCACCTGGTGGTCCTCCTGCCCAAAGCGCACAAGGTAGGCGCTGTCCTGAGGAAACAGACCCAAATAAAGGTCTTCAGGAGTGACCAGGCTGTGGAAGCCTAGAAACAGTGGAGGATCGGATTCCTATTGACGACACTGTGGAGGCAGGAACACAGACATGACGGGTGACCCCAGCTGGGGCCTTTCTGCTAGGTGGGACATTACTGGATGGGGTAATGTAAGGAGGTGTAAGTTATATCGGTGCCTTTTGTACTTTTCTTGGAATTTTATTTTTCAACTTTTAAATTGTCTGAAAATTAAAACTTTATAATAAACTTATGTTCCGGAGGCGGGGCCAGATGGCGGAGGAGTGGGGTTCCTAAGTCACTTGTCCCCACCAGCTCACCTAGATAACTTGCAAACCAGCCTGAACACCTACAAATTTGACCTGAGATTTAAAGAGAGGACAGCTGGAAGGCTACAGAGAGAAGGGCTTTGGCTTCTAACAAGGTAGGGAGATGGAGAATAAATAAATAAGAAAGAATCCATTGGGAGAGGGGCCCCCGCGAGGAGCCAGGCTAAGGGGGCAGCGAGAGCCCTCGGGACAGGAAAGTGCAGCCCCGGAGATGCAGGAACTTTAAAAATCCACCCCGGATTCTTCCCAGATGTAAAGGCGCTTAGCAGGGAGCTCGGGCAGGATCCCAGGAGGGGCAGTGGAGCCCCCAGGTTCCCAGGGTCACTAGCAGAGGAGGTGCACCCAGGCGAGAGCGCACCACACCCTGCGGCCGAGCTCCCTAAGGGGCTGGAGCGAGGACTGGGAGCAGCTCGGGCAGTGCAGGCCTCGGAGCCCAGGGCGCCGGGGGACACAGCCCAGGATCCGGCCTCCCCCCGGGACAGGCGGAGGCCGGGAGGGCCCAGGACAGCAGGGATGCTCCTGCCTCCAAGGGGCCCTGAGCTGGGCGGATCAGTGCCCCCCGCCCCTGGAGCATCCAGGCCCCTGCGGACTGGGCGCTGCGGTAGTTACTGCGGGAGCTGACTCCAGCGCTGGACAGCTGGCGGCCACCAGTGTGGTTGTCCCTCCTGGTGTCACCCTGTGCCTGGGACTGAGCAGGGGCCTCACAGTATAAACAGCTCCCACTGAGCTGTGCACCTGACGGGGGCGGGGCAGCTGCCCCAGGTGCACACACCTGAGAATCAGCACAGCAGGCCCCTCACCCAGAAGACCAGCTGGAAGGACAGGGGAAGAGCAAGTTCTGGACCAAGCAGTGCTGGAAGCTTCAGGACCAAGAGGAAATAGAGGGAATATAATATATAGAACAAGGGGGTCCCCCCCCTTTTTTTAATTTTTCTTCTTTTTTCCATTGTAATTCATTTTTATATCAGACTAAAAATTTCCAATGTTTTCTCTTTTCCCACCTTAACTACAATATTTTACCACCTCTTCATTTTTAAGTTTCTTCCTATTTAATGTTCATATTTCTACAATTACATGTCTTAGATATTTTCCCACTTCTAGATTCCCTTCAACATATTCAATTTAAGTTTGGGAGATACACGAGATACGGTTTTTCGTTTCTCTGCCTCATTTTCTTCTACAGTGGCAGGAGTTAATACCTTCTAAAATATGACCAGCATACACCCACGTGGTATGCCATGCTGGTTCATTTTGTGAGATTATATTCTCTCTTCCTTCCCATTCTGCCCCCCTCTTTTATCTTGTTTATGTTTTGGTGGTCAATGTTGGGGCTTTCAACAAGTATTGCTTGTTTATGTAAATTTGGGACTGAGCATTTTCTAACATACAGAACTTAATACACTCAGAACCAAGAGGATCACCCTCTAGGACCCCTCAGGGAGACTACATTCTCCCTCCACTACAACTTTTTTCACCACCACCATCCCTCAGTCCCCCCCGCCCTTTTTAAATCTTCTTCCTGTTTAATTTTTTTTTCTTTTTTCTTCTTCCTTGGGGTTTTTGGCCTTTTATTTTTTACTACTTTGTTTAAAATTTTGTTTTTCACTTTAGTGGTCCTTTTGTTTTATTTTTTTCTGATCTTTTTCATTTTCTGGTCTCTGACCTCATCAGAATCATCTAGAGATGAATTTACTTAGGTTGTGGTTGATGTTCTTGAATCAGCCCACTCATACAGCCACTCTGCACTGAACAGAATGACTAGAAAAAGAATTCACAACAAAATAAAGAATCAGAAACAGTACTCTCTGCCACAGAGTTACAGACTGTAGATTTCAACTCCATGTCAGAAAGCTAATTCAGAAGCACAATTATAAAGCTACCTGTGGCTCTAGAAAAAAGCATAAAAGGCTCTAGAGACTTTGTTACTGCAGAATTGAGATATTATCAGGCCAAAATTAAAAATAAATTAATTGAGATGAAATCCAAACTGGATGTCCTAATGATGAGGAACAATGAGGTGGAAGAGAGACTGAGTGACATAGAAGACAAGTTGATGGTAAGGAAGGAAGCTGAGGAACAAAGAGAAAAATAATTAAGAGACCATGAAGAAAGACTAAGGGAAATAAATGGTAGTCTGAGAAGGAAGAATCTATGTATAATTGGGGTTACATAAGATGCTGAGGGGAGAGAGGGCCACAAAGTGTATTTGAACAAATCATAGGTGAGAACTTCCCTAATTTGGTGAGGGAAACAGGCATTCAGATCTAGGAGATAGAGGGGTCCCCCCCCAACAATCACTAAAAACCATTCAACACCTCAGCATTTAATAGTGAAACTTGCAAATTCCGAAGAGAAAATTCTTAAAACAGCAAGAAACAAGAGATTCTTAACCTATATGGGGAGAAATATCAGATGAACAGCAGACATCTCCACAGAGACCTGGAAGGCCAGAAAGGGCTGGCATGGCATATACAGGGTCCTAAATGAGAAGAACCTGCAGCCAAGAATACTTTATCCAGCAAGGCTCTCATTCAGAATAGAAGGAGAGATAAAGAACTTCCAAAATAGGCAGAAACTTAAAGGATATGTGACCACTAAACTGGCTCTGTAAGAAATATTAAGGGGGACTCTGTAAAGGAAAGAGGACACCCAAAGAAATAACCCACAAAACAGGAATGAATTAGTGACACAAAATTTATATCTTTCAATAGTTACTCTGATTGTGAATGGGCCAAATGATCCCATCAAAAGATCTAGGATATCAAACTGGATAAAAAAAATCAAGACCCATTTTTTGCTGTCTACAAGAGACTCATTTGAGACCTAGGGACACCTCTGGCCTGAAAATAACCATTTACCATTCAAATGGTCTTCAAAAGAAAGCTGAGGTAGAAATCCTTATATCACATAAATTAAAGTTTCTCCCAGATAAGAGGGATGATGTAAGAGATGAAGAGGGACACTGTATCATACTTAAAGGGTCTATACAACAAGAAGACCTAACAATCATGAATATTTATGTTTCTAATGTGGGAGCTGCTAAGTATATCAATCAATAACCAAAGTAAAGACATACTTAGATAGTAATACACTAATACTGGGAGACTGCAACACAGTGCTTTCTGTAAATGACAGATCTTCCAAGCAGAACATCTCCAGAAAAACAAGAGCTTCAAATGATACATTGGACCAGATGGATTTCACAGATATTTACAGAAGTTTCCATCCAAAAGCAACTGAATACACATTCTTCTCAAGTGCACATGGAACTTTCTCAAGAATAGATCACATACTGGGTCACAAATCAGGTGTCCACTGAAACCAAAAGATTGGGATTGTCCCCTGCATATTTTCAGACCACAGTGCTTTGAAACTAGAACTCAATCACAAGAAGAAATTTGGAAGAAACCCAAACACATGGAGGTTAAAGAGCATCCTACTAAAAGATGAATGGATCAACCAGAAAATTAGAGATTTAAAACGATTCATGGAAACTAATGATAATGAAGATACAATCCTTCATATTCTTTGGGATACAGCAAAAGCAGTCCTAAGAGGGAAATACATCACAATACAAGCCGCCCTCAAAAAATTGGAAAAACTCAAATACACAACCTAACCTTGAACCTAAAAGAATTGGAGAAAGAATAGCAATTAAAACCTACACCAGGCAAAAGAAGGGAGATAATAAAGATTTGAGTAGAACTCAATGAAACAGAGACCAGAAGAACTGTAGAACAGATGAACAGAACTAGGAGCTGGTATTTGGAAAGAATTAATAAGATAGATAAATCACTAGCCAGCCTTATTAAAAAGTAAAAATACTCAAATTAATAAAATCATGAATGAAAAAGGAGAGATCACAACCAATACCAAGGAAATACAAAGGATTTAAAACACGCATTATGAGCAGCTATATGTCAACAAATTAGGCAATCTAGAAGAAATGGATGCATTTCTGGAAAACCACAAATTACCAAAACCCGGAACAGAAAGAAACAGAAAACCTGAGCAGGCCAATAGCCAGCGAGGAAATTGAAGCAGTCATCAAAAACCTCCCAATACACAAAAGTTCAGGGCCAGATGGCTTCTCAGGGGAATTCTATCAAACGTTTAAAGAAGAAATAATACCTATTCTACTAAAGCTGTTCTGCAGGATAGAAAGGGATGGAATACTTCCAAATTCGTTTTTGAGGCCAGCATCACCTTGATTCCAAAACCAGACAAAGACCCCACCAGAAAAGATAATTATTGACCAATATCCCTGATGAACATGGATGCAAAAATTCTTAACAGGATACTAGCCAATAGGATCCAACAGCACATTAAGAAAATTATTCACCATGACCAAATGGGATTTATCCCCAGATGCAAGCATGATCCAACACTCGTAAAACAATCAATGTGATAGATCACATCAACAAGATAAAAAACAAGAACCATATGATCCTCTCAATAGATGCAGAGAAGGCATTTGACAAAATACAGCATCCATTCCTGATCAAAACTCTTCAGAGTGTAGGGATAGAGGGAACATTCCTCAGTATCTTAAAAGTCATCTATGAAAAGCCCACAGCAAATATAATTCTCAATGGGGAAATACTGGGAGCCTTTCCCTAAGATCAGGAACACGACAGGGATGTCCACTCTCACCACTGCTATTCAACATAGTACTAGAAGTCCTAGCCTCAGCAATCAGGAAAAAAAAAAAAAAGACATAAAAGGCATTCAAATTGCCAAAGAAGTAGTCAAACTCTCTCTCTTTGCAGATGATATGATACTGTACATAGAAAACCCAAAAGACTCCACCTAGAGATTCCTAGAACCCATACAGCAATTTGACAGTGTGGAAGGATACAAAATCAATGCCCAGAAATCAGTGGCATTTCTATACACTAACAATAAGACTGAAGAAAGAGAAATTAGGGGGTCAAGCCCATTTACAATTGCACCCAAAAGCATAAGATACCTAGGAATAAACTTAACCAAAGTGATAAAGGATCTATACCCTAAAAACTACAGAACACTTCTGAAAAAAATTGAGGAAGACACAAAGAGATCGTAAAACATCCCATGCCCATGGATTAGAAGAATTAATATTGTGAAAATGTCTATGCTACCCAGGGCAATTTACACATTCAATGCAATCCCTATCAAATTACCATGTACTTTCTTCAGAGAGTTAGAACAAATCATCTTAAGATTTGTGTGGAATCAGAAAAGACCCCGAATAGCCAGGGCAATATTGAAAAAGAAAACCAGAGCCGGGGGCATCACAATGCCAGATTTCAGGTTGTACTACAAAGCTGTGGTCATCAAGACAGTGTGGTACTGGCACAAAAGCAGACACATAGATCAATGGAACAGAATAGAGAGCCCAGAAATGGGCCCTCAACTCTATAATCAACTAATATTCAACAAAGCAGGAAAGACTATCCACTGGAAAAAGGACAGTCTCTTCAATAAATGGTGCTGGGATAACCAGACAGCCATGTGCAGAAGAATGAAACTAGACCATTCTCTTACACCATACACAAAGATAAACTCAAAATGAATGAAAGATCTAAATGTGAGACAAGAATTCATCAAAATCCTAGAGGAGAACACAGGCAACACCCTTTTTGAACTTGGCCACAGCAACTTCTTGCAAGAAACAGCTATAAAGGCATAGGAAACAAAAGCAAAAATAAACTACTGGGACTTAATCAGGATTAAAAGCTTCTGCACAGCAAACGAGACAGTCAACAAAACTAAAAGACAACCTACAGAAAGGGAGAAGATATTTGCAACTGACCTATCAGATAAAGGGCTAGTAACCAAGATCTATCAAGAACTTATTAAACTCAACACCAAAGAAACCAACAATCCAATCATGAAATGGGCAAAAGACATGAACAGAAATTTCACCAAAGAATACACAGACATGGCCAACAAGCACATGAAAAAATGCTCCACTTCACTTGCCATCGGGGAAGCACAAATCAAAACCACAATGAGATCCCACCTCACACCAGTGAGAATGGGGAAAATTAACAAGACAGTAATAACAAATGTTGGAGAGGATGTGGAGAAAGCGGAACCCTCCTGCACTGTTGGTGGGAATGTGAACTGGTGCAGCCACTGTGGAAAACTGTGTGGAGGTTCCTCAAAGAGTTAAAAATAGATCTGCTCTATGACCCAGCAATTGCACTACTGGGGATTTACCCCAAAGATTATATGCAGTGAAAGACCAAGACACCTGCACTCCAATGTTTCTAACAGCAATGTCCACAATAGCCACACTGTGGAAGGAGCCTCGGTGTCCATCGAAAGATGAATGGATAAAGACAATGTGGTCTATATATACAATGGAATATTCCTCAGCCATTAGAAAGTATGAATACCCACCATTTGCTTCGACATGGATGGAACTGGATGGTATTATACTGAGTGAAGTAAGTCAACCAGAGAAGGACAATCATCATATGGTTTTACTCATATGGCGAATATAAGAAATAGTGAAAAGGATCATAAGGGAAAGGAGGGAAAATGAGTGGGAAAAATTAGAGAGGGTGATAAAACATGAAAGACTCCTAACTCTGGGAAATAAACGAAGGGTAGTAGGAGGGGGGTGGGCAGGGGAATGAGGTAACTGGGTGACACGCACTGAGGAGGGCACTTGATGGGATGAGCACTGGGTGTCATATCATATGTTGGCAAATCGAACTTCATTAAAAAAAAGGAAAAGAAAATCTGTTTCAAAAATAGATTTTGAAAAAAAAATAAACTCATGTTCTATGTCACACAAAATGGTGGTTTATGCTAAAAACACTGCCATTCAAGAAACTTATTTTAGATGGGAATATCTCCCAGTAAAATGAAATTATCTTGTCTCCATTTCCCCACTCCCTGCTATATACCACTTTAATCTGCATTCAATGCCTAGAGATTGTTACTGAGACTGTTCTTCCTAATGTCAGAGATGATTTTCACATAATTAAAGGACATCCTTTGGTCTTTAGCTACATCTCTTAGGGGGGTCTGACACTCGATCCTCATATATTGATATTCTGTGTTATCAAATCAGGAAGAGATCTGTGGTCTTAAAAGATGGAATGTTCTGACTCCTGCCTCCCACTCCCACTCCCACTTTAGGACGTACCTGTCTCAGGTAGACTTAGAACTGTAAGAGTTCCTAAACCCTACAAATATGAGGACACATGAAACCAACCACTCAGGATGCCTCTCAAGATTGAAAGCTTAAAACAATATGAATGAAACCATTACAAAAAAAAGCATAAGAAAATTCTACAAAAGTATGATTTCCCTTTATATTTTAAGTAAATTTATCACATCTAGAACGGTTCAAACCACTTTTGTGTGCTTAAGATGGCTGTCCTTGCTCACAATGCTTCAGCTTCTCTCTTCTTGAGTCTGTGCCTCAGGAAAAACAAGCCCTTTCTGCCTCAAAGTTTCTTCTTCCTTGCATTTTTCATGGCTGACTTATTCTCATGATTCAGGTCAGCTCACATGTCACCTTTTGAGAAGGATCTTCCAAGACCAATCTATTTAAAATTATTCTATTAATTTCCTCATTCTAGTTCTTCAGCTACTTGCTTCTTCTCATAGATGTTGTCAAAATTTCTAATTATCTGGATTGGTTTATTTAAAATGTTTACCTCCTTAAGATTTTTTTTTTTTTCATTTTATTTTTTTTTTATTGGTGTTCAATTTACTAACATACAGAATAACACCCAGTGCCCGTCACCCATTCACTCCCACCCCCGCCCTCCTCCCCTTCTACCACCCCTAGTTCGTTTCCCAGAGTTAGCAGTCTTTACGTTCTGTCTCCCTTTCTGATATTTCCCACCCATTTCTTCTCCTTAAGATTTTGTGTGTGCGTTTCTCCTCTTTCAGTGTATTAGTTTTGTGATATCAGTAATATTGACTTTTCTATGAATTTATTTAAAAACATGTTTGTTGAGAAGGACCCACATGCCACAAAGTTCACCACCTTACTTATCTTAGAATCTATGGGAAATGTTCAAGATATAAGGTGTCTGTTATAAAGTTTGGAAAGAAGTTATGGTTTAATAGATTGAAGATATCCTTTACAACATAATATATATCAGTCTCCAGACTCTGCATTTGTTAAGTGAATGGATGTTTAGATTTTCATTCTGGAAGGAGAGGATGCTTAACTTTGCCTCTTCACGACCTTTGGGTCTCTGCTGCAGGAGTTCATTGACCACCAGTTAGATAACACTCCTTCCTCTTAGCTCTCAATCCATTTTCCTTCATAACACTTACTGTCATGTGATGTGTTGTATCAGTGTTTACAGTTGTTTACTGTTATTAGAATGTAAATGCCACGAGACTGTGAATCCTTCTAGAGCTCAATGATTTTCTATTGGAGGAGCAAATGGACAATGAAGGATTGTGAGCAAGAAACTGACTCGATCATTTTGTGTCATGTTATTCTCTGCTCGAAAGAAGGATGGGCTGGCAGAGAGGAACCTGAAGTAGGGGTTGTCTTATAAAAAAAGACACCAGAGAAGTTCCAAATCCTTAACTAGAATATGTCAATACAGCTAGAGGAAATAGATGAAAGATATTTCACAGGAAGATAGGGCAGAACTGGCTTAGGCACTGGAAATGGGGACTACACTAAGACAGTGACAGCTAGAAGGACCCTTAGATTTCTGGCTGAGCAACTAGATGAATGGTTTTGACTCACCCAATGGAGGAGACACAAATGGTCTTTAGGGGATAGGATGAAAGGAGACAGGGGAAAGCATAGTGGGTGGGTTTTGACAAGCTCAAAGCCAAACTTCTCAAGTCTGAAGTAGCTGGGGGAATATCTGAGATAAAATGTTCAATCTCCAGTTAATATTAATGTCTACATATCAGGGGAGAGATCAGAGTTTGAAAAAGATTTGGGAGTAATTATGCACTGGAGGTGGAAGAAACTGCCTGAAGAAATTGCATAATGCACTGAGCAAGGAAACCTAAAGTTGGACTCTAGAAATCATCTCTACCAGGGGTGGGATAAGAAAAATAAGCCAGTGAAGAAAAATAAGAAAGAGGTAAAAGAAAAATCATGAAGAAATGATATCAACCAAGTGAAGGAATGGTCATCATCATCACTGATGAGTATGAAGGATCACAGAATTGACTGAAATAAAGACTGAGAGTTTGATTTGGGTTTACCATTTAGGTCAGTGGGAAATATGGGGGAAATATCAAGGGGGATGTGGATAAAAAATTGCTGTGTTTAAGGAGATATAAGAAATGCACAAGCACAGAGACTAGTGATTCTAGCTTTATTATAAAATAGTGGAATGCTAGTGAAAGGCTAACTTCTTTGGAGACAGTTTTTTTGTAGCTAATTTTCATTATGCAAATTATTTAATATAATCTGTTGGCTTTTTCAAATTTAGTATGCTATTTATATTTATTACATGTAAGTATACTTTCTGGTTTTTATAATGGATGAGTAGAAGATACTCTAGGGATTTTGTCTCTATCACTTTTTGACCTTGGGTAAATTAATTAAATGCTCTGTTCCCTGTTTCTTTATTTATAAAATAGAGAAAATTATAAAACTCTAGTACAGGAAGTTGTTGTGAATAATTAATTAGAACATACACATGAGTAAGTGCCTAGAAAATTATGGTACACATTATATATTAGAGATCTAGACATTATCATCCTCATCCTCATCACTTTCATTATTCCAAATGGTTTAAATTATTTCAATCCTTTTTGTACTTATTAAAGACCCCAAACCATATTATTTTTGTCCTCAAGAATATCAAAATCTCATCAGGAAGATAAGCTCAGAAACAAGAATATACTTGTGCTAAACAATGTTACTATCTATCCATATGAGTACATAAAATGAAAATATCTGAAGAATTTGAGAAGCAATTTCTTCTTGAGTAATTCCTTCCTTGCCTAACATTGCCCAGGGTTTCCTTCGTACTTACTAGCAATCTCATTTCAATCTCCTTTTCTGATTTCTTGTCTTCTACCTGCTGAATAAATATAGGAGTCTTTCAAAATTTGTGCTGGGCTAGGTCTGTTTTCTTGGAAGTCTCTGCATAAAAATGGTCCTCTCCAAAAAATAAGCAGGAGACCTCAATGTACATTTTTCCAAAGAAAACATACACATGGCCAACAGACACATGAAAAGATGCTCAACATCACTAATCATGAGGGAAATGCAAATCAAAACCATGATGAGGTACCACCTTCTACTTGTCAGAATGGCTACAATTAAAGCACAAGAAATAACAGATGTTGGCAAAGACATGGAGGAAAAGGAACCGTTGTACACTGCTGGTGGGAATGCAAACTGGTGCAGCCACTGTAGAAATCAGAATGGAGAGTCTTCAAAAAGTTAAAAATAGAAATACCATATGATCCATTAATTCCACTATGGGATGTTTACCCAAAGAAAACAAAACACCAATTCAAAAATATATAGTCTCCCCTATGTTTACTGTAGGATTATTTACAATAACCATCATATGGAAGCAACCCAATGTTCATCAATAGATGAATGGATTAAGAAGATGTGGTAAACACACACACACACACACACACACACACACACACACACACACCCTGGAATGGAGTATTACTCAGCCATAAAAAATAATGAAATCTTGCCATCTGCAACAACATGGATGCTAAGTGAAATAAGACAGAAAGAGACAAATACAATAGATTTCATTATGAGTATTTATTTTTTAAAATGCATTTACTAGTTTGATTTGATTAAAATTAATTTGATATAATTTATTAGACCACTTAGGTAGCTAGAATAATTCTAAATATGTACAGTTTAGAATATTTAAAACCTTATAAAAGCCTTAGTATATTATAAACCTTAGTATAAACCTTATGTATATTATAAACATTAATATACTATAAAAACTTGATATTTATAAACAACTCATTGCCTTAGGTGAAACAATTATCTCTAAATAAAATTATCTGTGGATCTTCACTACTATCATAATCTAATAATCATTAGGTATGTTAACTGTGTTTATCACACAATTAGCTTAAATCTAAAAGATACTGGACATATTTCTGACTGCCTTTTAAAAGTATTGGAAAAAATTATAACACTATAGACAATAAAAGGAAACCAGAAAAGCAGACTAGATCTCTTGACAAATTGGGATAGTTATCAATTTGCAAATCAAATTGTACAATACAATTTCAAAAGCCATAGTTGCCCAGGGGCAACCATGAAGAGGAGATCAGAACTATGAAACCGAATAATTTGACTCTTTTACATCTTTTTAAAAACGTTAAGTGGTCTTTTAAAACTTAGTTGTGTATTCTTACACATCAAGCGTGCAAAATACAAAATAAAAGACTTCTATTTGGTAAGCTTAATTTCTTCTGACCATAGCCTGCCAGTGTATCTAATACATAGAATAGATATATTCATACTTTCACAAAATAAAAAGTATTGTTTTGATTCTTCTTCATAAGTACATGAAGTTTGTTATTTACTATGCAATAATGCAGTATTTTGTAAAATACAATCTTAGTGGTCAGGAGTGTAGGCTGCAGAATAGCAGAACTGGTTGGAACCTTAGCTTTGCTCTATATGAGTTATGTAGTTATATGTCCTTGACTAAGTCACGTATCCTATTCTTATTTATTATTTTTAATAAAAATGTTTATAATTAATGTATAAAACACGAGGTTTAATATACATACACACAGTGACATGATTACTACAGTTAAGCTAATTAACATATCCACTCCTCAAATAGTTACCATTTTTTGTGTGTGGTGAGAATACCTGAAATCTATTCTCTTAACAAATTTGCAGTATACAATATGATAAACTATAGTCATTATGTTGTACCTTAGACTTCTAGATTTATTCGTCCTATACTGCAACTTTGCATCATTTGACTAACATCCTCCTATTTCTCCTGGTTCCTTGCTGCCTGGCTTAACTTCTTAACTTCAGTTTCTTCATTTGAAAGACAGTTCTCTGTTTATGGAAAAAAGTAGTAACAATTCCCTGTTTCTGTAGTTTTTGTGAACATTAAATGCTATACAAAAAGCATGTAGCGCAGTTACGGACGGTAGCTACTCAATAATGGCAGCTCTATCGTTATCATTAGGAGCCTGTCATTTGCACAGCTCTGATAAAATGACATGGTTAATTTCTCACATTTAAATATATTTTGATATTTTGGAAAGATTTGGTTTTTACATGAGAGAATTAATAATTAGTTCCTTATCACTCTCATAAATATTCCCATTTTGAAAGCCTGCATATTTTTTAATACTTTGAAGGAGAAAGACTTTGTCTTTTAAAAATTATTATTATTACATGTGAAAAAGAAAAAATATAAACACAAACTACAGTCACAATTACCTGCATTAAGATGATATGGATAATCCAAAGTACTATTAAATCTAACACAATTTCTTTTTTTTTTTTTTTAAGATTTGTTTATTTATTTGAGAAAGAGTACAAGAGAGCCTAAGTGGGCATGAGTTGTGGGGAGGGGCAGAGGAAGAGAGGGAGAGAGAGTCCAGGCAGACTCCTTGCTGAGCACAGAGACTGACTCAGGCTCCATCTCACAACCCCGAGATCATGACCTGAACCCAAACTATGGAGCCAACCAAGCACCCCAGACACGAGTTCTATTAGCTTTGGAATCCCTCTACATATGATGATATTTGATATTTTAGAAATTAACTTCAAATCAACACAAAGTCAGATTGTGAGGATCTATTGAAGGAGTTGCTTTGAAATTGGGTAGGCAAGAAATGCTTTACTTGTAAGACAGGCTCTTGCCTTTATCACTTAATAACACTCTTCTGCCTTTAGTTTCTTTTTGTTTGTTTATTTCTTTTTGTTTGTCTTGTTTGATGTTTAGAAGGATGCTTGGATCAAAATAGAAGCCCCTGACCCAACCTTCTTCCTCCTCCTTCTCTTCTTTGTTGTTACAATTTTTGCTGTTCCTGTTGATGACGTTATTACTCTTGAAGTGCTCTTTTGAGACTTTCTAATGTTCTGTGGTCAGTATAAAGATTATGCTTTTCTTCTGTTTTCTTTAAGACTGTTTCCATGTTCATCAACAAAATATGAAGTCGGTTTGAAGGCAAAATACTTTGAGAATGCTTCAAATTTCACCAACCCTATATTCTCCAATATTTTTCCCAAAATGCTGACATTTATTCTGAGTTTCTAAAAATGACTCACTGCATATGAAAACATTTGTAAAATTTTTACTATATCTCTATTTTTGTCACAACAAAATACCTATTATGAGATCATTTATTTAATAATATTTCACATTCAATAATATTTGCAGAATAGTATAGAAAATTTAGGAATGATATAGAAATAATAACCTCTAGAGAATTCCATTTCCTATGATATGGCAATGTGAGAAAGTGAAACTTTTCTAGTTCAAAACACCTGGAAATGCTAGGTAAAACCTAACACATACCTTATTTATTATTTATTTATTTATTTATTTATTTATTTATTTATTTATTTATATATTTTATTTATTTATGAGAGACACACACAGAGAGAGAGAGAGAGGCAGAGACACAGGCAGAGGGAGAAGCAGGCTCCATACAGGGGGCCTGACATGGGACTCGATCCCAGGTCTCCAGGATCAGGCTGTGGGCCGAAGGCGGTGCTAAATCACTGAGCGTTCGGGGGCTCCTCACACATACATCCTTTAAATCATATATCAAAGCATCTAAATACAGTAGGAGAAACTTTCAGGGGTCAAAAAATGAAAAAGCTGAAATTCAGGATGCCAGATGATGCTGGGATATTAGTATTCAAAAGGTATTTGCTAATCTTTGTAATGCAGAGGTTTGGATTTTAAAGGCCAAGCTTGATTAAAAAGCAATGTTGGACCTGTGGAAATATAGGACCCCCCCCATACCCAACCACCACCACATAAAGCCTGAAGATGCTAAAATCTCAGTAGAAGCAGATACTAGAGAAAAATTCACTAGTCAGCAAAGAAAGATGACAAGGAAATTTGTCTCTCTTTTCCTAGCCTATAGAAAGAAAAAGAAAGAAAGAAAAAAAAAAGAGAACCTTTCTGAGAATTCATAAACCACAGGCTTGCTCGACAAAGTATGGCTTTCAAATTTACACAAACAGTAGGGTGTAAGCCTACTAAAATAGAAACTAAAATAGGAAAAAAAAAAAAAAAAAAAGGTCCCAAGTTGCTATCTTTTGAACGGAGTATAAATCTTCTCCAGATTGACTGGAATTACAGGACTGCTAAAGATAAAAACCTGAGAAATTTAATCTCAGAATCCAAAGATACAAAACATAAGAAAACAGACATAATGAACATGATTCAGCAGAAACATCACATAGAAAAATCTGGTCTCCATGAATTTCAGATTTTAGGATTGGGAGTATGGTAAAACATTAAAAACAATCAAAGAAATAAAAAAGCGGAATCAAATATGTAAGTAAGGAATGAGGTAATAATAAAAGGAACCAGTCAGATTTGACAAATATGCAAATAGATCCTCCAGGAATTAAAATATATTATTAAAATTAAAGACTCATTAGTTGCATTAATCATATGAAAGAAAGTTATAGAATGTATTTGTAAACTGAGAGACAGATTGGCTACCCAGAATGTAGTCCAGAAATGAAAAGTGATTAAAAACATTAAGTATAAGTTTTAGTGATGCATGAAAGTAAAACGTAACATATAAAAAAAATAAAAAAAAAATTAAAAAAGCCTAACATATATTTGATTAAAATTTCAGGAAAGAAAAGGAAGAATGATGAAGGAATTCAAATATATAATGCCTGAGACTTCCCCAGAATGGATTAAAAATTCAAATAAGAGGACAATAATGACGCCCCCAAATTTTTTTACAAATAAATCTAATAAACACAGTATAATGTAAAATCCTATCACCTAGAAGCATAAAAGTAGCAAGACAGAAAACAGATGAGTCCTAAAGCAGACAGGAAACTTCTTTTTTTTTTAATGTTTTTTAAAATTTTTATTTATTTATGGTAGTCAGAGAGAGAGAGAGAGAGAGAGAGAGGCAGAGACACAGGCAGAGGGAGAAGCAGGCTCCATGCACCGGGAGCCCGACGTGGGATTAGATCCCGGGTGTCCAGGATCGCGCCCTGGGCCAAAGGCAGGCGCTAAACCGCTGCGCCACCCAGGGATCCCAGGAAACTTCTTAATGAGGAGAAACAGAAGGTGGACTGTGGGAGGAATACAGTCAAAGTGCTGAAGGAAAATAAAATTCCAAGCCAAAATTATATATCAAGCTAAATTATCCAATAAGAGAAAACATGAAATTAAGACACTTGCTGACAAAGAAAAATTAAAGAAAGTTTCACCAACAGACTCCCATTAAAAACCAAAACTAGAGGATGTGTGTCAAAGAGAAAGTAACTGAGTCCAAAAAGAAAAGAAATACAGGATGGCACGGTAGGAGGGGAGAGAAATAAAGGCAAACTTGAGAAAATCCAAAAATACATCAACTACATAAAAACAAAATTATAAAAATGATAATATTAAAGGTTAAAAAAAAAGGTAGAACTAAAATGTAGGACCAAAGTAGGATGGAGGATGGCAGGGGATGATCTGTTACATTACACCAAGTTTAATGGACTGAATCACCTCTCCCACAGTTCTTACATTAAAGCCTCAACCTCCAGTGGGACTATATTTAGAGATAGGGTGTTTAGGGAGATAATAAATGTTAAATAATGTCATAAGGGTGGGTGGGCCCTAATCCCACAGGACTGGTGTCCTTATAAGAAGAGGAAGAGACCCAGAGATCCATCTCTCCCCACATGTGCCCTGAAGAAAGGTCATGTGAGGAGGTGGCCATAGGGCAGCCATCCTTCAACCTAGGAAGACCTTACCAGAAACCACCTGGCACATGAGCTTCATGAGACCTCCAGGAGTGTGAAAAAATCAACTTCTATTACTTAACCTACTCAGTCTGTGGTATTCTGGAACAGCAGCCTCAGCTGACTAATACACCAAATTTTTCTTTCTTTCTTTTCTTTTCTTTCTTTCTTTCTTTCTTTCTTTCTTTCTTTCTTTCTTTCTTTCTTTCTTTCTTTCTTTCTTTCTTTTTTCTTCTTTCTTTCTTTCTTTCCTTTCAACATTTTATTTATTTATTTAAGAAAGAGAGAGAGAGAGAGAGCATGAGCAGGGGGCAGGGGCAGAGGGAAAAGGAGAAGCAGACTCTCCTCCAAGCAGAGAGCCCCAATGAGGGGCTGGATCCCAGGACCCTGAGACCATGACCTGAGATGGTGACAGACACTTAGCTGACTGAATCACCCAGGCACCCCTCGTTCATAGTTTAGAAGCAAGATCTAGATGTTAAGTTACTTTTGACTTTTATTAAAAACTCATGAAAAAAAATAAAAAAGATGATAAAATTGAAAATATGGAGTATTTTCATTTTACATTTGAGGGGGGAGCATACATATTTTTAAAAAATATTTAATCAAGCGAATGGAAGACTATAAGGTGCACAGAAAAAGTAGGAGCAAAAGACAAAACAAGATTGTAGAAATATATCCAAGTATAGTAATAGCTAAAATCTATTCTCACGACATCGAATATCACACTGAAAAGAGGTTGTACCAGTGGATTTTTTAATCAACCATACACTATCTCTAAAAAGTGCATTTTGGGGATCCCTGGGTGGCTCAACAGTTTAGCGCCTGCCTTCCGCCCAGGGCCTGATCCTGGAGACCTGGGATCGAGTCCCACATCGGGCTCCCTGCATGGAGCCTGCTTCTCCCTCTGCCTGTGTCTCTGCCTTTCTCTCTCTCTCTCTCTCTCTCTCTCTCTCTGTGTCTCTCATGAATAAATAAATAAAATATTTTTTTAAAAAAGCACATCTGAAACACAGAAACCAGGAAAAGCTGAAAGCAAAAGAATTGAAAATGATAAGGAAGGCAAATGCAAATGTTTAAATAGCTGGTGGCTCAATGATATACTACCTTCGTGAATAGTCCAAAAATAGATATAATTTATAATAACAACATTGGTATTGATATGTGGAGAAGTACAGGCTCCAGGGCAAGTGTGTTTGAGTCAAATCTTGCTTATTCTAGTTCACAGATTATATATGTTTCACTAAATAACTTAAAACTGCACCTTACGGTGTTTCCTCATCTCTAAAATAGTGGCAAACAATAGTATCATAGTATCATTTTGAGAATGAAGTGGGTGCACGTAAATTATTAAGCAAACGGTCTGACACACAGAAATAATGCTCAGTGTCCCTGCGGAGGATGAAGTAGTAAAATGCATTTTAAGATAAAACCAAAAACAAAGGAAGAAAAAGTCACTATCAGGGGTCAGAAAGATTAGTAATGTAACAACAAGTGTAAAATCCACTAAAAAGTCATAAAATATTCTAAATGCATAGTGTTCAAAAATGTTCAAAATACTTTTTTAAGAAATTCAAGCATCATTTCCTAGGAAACCTCCTTGATGACTGCTCCCCCACTCCAAATTCTAGCTCCATCCCCTAAGCACCCCAGGAGCACCTGGAGCATAAATTCTATCACCGCCTCCAATCACACTAAGTATAGTTCCCCATTTCTCACTTCTCCCTCACCAAGTGTCATAAGCTCCCTTCAAGCTGGAGCCACCGTCTGTATTCTCAGCAAGACACAGAGTAAGCACCCCAGATATGGGTGTTTGTCTATTAATAAATACATGACTTTGAAAGAGGAAATTTAACAGACACAACTTTTAATATTCCTCAAAACAAACGAAACCTCCTCATCCTCTGTAGAAAAACTACACACATCATATCATGTTTCCGCCCCCCGACACCCATATATCTTCACCCCCGGTATCAAGCGGATGGTCTATGTGTGTGCATTCCTGGGGAAGAGGATACAAGCACTCATCAATTTCTCACAAATCTCTATGCACTGCCAACATCCAAGAACTCCTGTTGCAGGGGACTTGATAAAAAGAGCACAGTTCTACTACTTCTGTCTCTGAAAACTCACCAAATAACAAGATCTATAACAAAGCAGAAACTTTGTAATGTCAGAGAAATTGGAGCACATGATGGGTGAGAAATTTCAACAGAGTGTTAAAAGGTAGTGAAGTAGGTGAAGAGTGAAAACAATTGGGGAAAGGGGAGATTGTGCCTATGTGCACCTGTGGACAGAAGGATCTGGGAGAGGTGAACCAGGCTGTATGGCTGGCCAACAGAAAGGCTCAAAATCTGGAGGAACAGTGTGTAGGGAAAGAGGGCACTGCCCTACAAGACTGTCAGGGCGCTTTGCAGATTTACTGCAACTGGGGATCTCAGGGAGCCCAGTCACTGCGGGGACAAGGTGTGCATGTAGTGGCAAGAGTGGAGGACCGTCAGGGATATGGAATCCCCAGGTCCCTTTTCTTCCCAGGTGTCCAGGGCACAGCCACAGAGTGTGGGGGAAGCAAACAGGCTCTCAGAGCCTGTAGTGTAAGGTTGTGGTGTAGTGTAAGGGCCACGTGCGGTCCCTGATGATCTGATCAAGCCATCAGTCCACAAGCTTCACCTGCTCAAGGTGTTTCGCTGCTGCATTTGTGTGGACATTTCAGTAAGGTAAGATTCCACAGCCACATGTGGATACACGATTCATAGGCCAGGCTTCACGTTGTTAAAAAAAAAATTAAAAACAATACTGATTTCAAGTAAATGCACTGGTGAGCAACATTCGAAGATGGAGGTAAAATTGTGGTTGAAGGAAAATGTGAGTATCCATAGAGACCTATAAATAAGTTACTTTTCAGTGGTAACAGTGGAATAACCATGTTAGGAATCGAGAAGTAGACATTTAGCCATTTAATTGAACTCCAAAGGGGCCACATTCCCTCAGAGGAAGGGCTATAGCATCAGCAGTTTTCACCATCCCTAGCCATACTTTTTGGCAAGTAGGGCTAAAACCTGCCCCTGTGTGAGTGAGGGGGAAAAATGATAACATGTGAACCACAGTCTGAAGGGCTGCAGTAGTTTCCAAGTTAAATGCAGGCCTATTGGACTATTCGAGATTCATCTCTGTGAAATGAGTTTTATTGTCAGTATGGCTTTCCATTATTTAGACTAAACTCCTACCACCTGCTAGAAAGACACATAAAACAAATGGATTTGCAGCCTCTCTTTGCTCTCTTCTGATGAATGTATCTGTCCCAAGTCTTTCTTTTGGAAGCAAAAGTAGAATATTGGCAGTTTACATTTTTAAAAATGTTTATTCTATCTCCAGTGCATATCTTCTGTTTACAAGAATGTGCCAAAGAAAACACAATTCCTTACCAAGCCAAAATGGATTAAAAATAAACCTGGGCTTGAGGACAATATGCTGAAATGCTCCCAGCTCTGACTCTCAGTGATTAACAAGCATTGCTACCCTTAATCTACACTTAATTTAAAGACCAGGACATTCAAGGAAAGTTTCTGGACACGGTATCTTCTATTCACTGCCTATACTCAGAAAGAGCTCAAGAGAATGATACAGAAATCTGTATCAAATCCAGAAATCTCCTTTATAGAGTAATAATCACTCTCAAGTAATATTTCAATGCTCTTATAATTAAATATTAAAATAATGAGACATATCCTCTTCCCTTTGGGCTTATCCAGTCAAAATAATAAACCAATAAAAAATTTTCTCCTACACTTGGAGTAAAGAATATGAAAATATTAATTTAAAATCTTCAGGGTTGTAGCTATTTTTACACTTACCTCAAATGTCTAGCAAAAGAGTAGGCTTTCAAAATTAATACTACAATGACTTTTCTTGATTAAAAATGTAGTAAAATGGACATATTTTGATAACAGGCAATTCACAGGAAACACTAGCAGTTTGAGACTGGCCATTTTGAATTCTGTCAAATTGGCATCCTGGTTAAAAGCACCAACGGTTAAGAAGAGTGAGGACAGCCTTCATCTTGTCTCAGGGAGGCCTCTCTGATCACTTAGGTTGAAATATCATGATTAAATATATTAAGATAAAAGGAAGAATGTGAAGCAACTGGGGGCTTGGTCAGCAATAAAGTGTAGGAGGAAAGGAGCCACGAAGGAAGGGAGGTTGTGGCTCATCAAAGGCACAAGTGAGGTTGTGCCTGTAGAGTGGGAGCTTTGCCCAGGAATTTGGCCAGGCCATCATCAGTAGAGGTGGGCAGAGTCCTAGCCAATTCTCCCAAGTGTTCTGATCCCATTTGCACCGTGCAGATGCATGCAGCAGGCTCTCTAACTTGAAGCCATTAAAATAAATCACATAACTGGCTAAAGCTCCCTTCCCATTAAGTTTCAAGGAGAATGGGGTCTCTTGGTATTAATTCTATCATTCAAAGCAAAGTCAGAGACAAAGAGTAAATGTCATAATGTATGAAAGATAAGAGTTAGATCCCGAGTGCTACCAAAGTGTTTACTAAACGACAGAAGACTGATCTATTCCTCTTGACTTCTGATAAGATGAGAGAATAAGTTTCCAGGACAGAGTTCAAGAATGAACAACCGAGTGCAACAATTTACACCGAGGAAAACTCTAATAGGAGCCCAAGAGGAGTAAGGGGAAATGTTTCCAAAAGAAAAGGTGAAAACGGACATTAAAATATGGCCAAGATGGTCAGTGTGTGTTCATCAGGGGTCTCTTAAGGCAACCTCGCTCATCTTCAGCTTACATTTATCTCGGATCATGATAAACTGTTTGCACTCTAGCAGGTTCAGAGGATTCACTTTGTCAGCATCCCGAAGCTGGATTAATCTTTCAGGGGGTAAGAGCACATCAGCTAAGTTTAGGGGAATGTTTGTTTATTAATGTATTAAAGTAAGAACTGTACCTGTACCATGGGCTAACAGCCTGAGCAGCTCTTTCCCTGTAGACGGGGGAGCTCGTTCAATGTGTCAGCTCATTGATGGCCACGTTATGGGGAATGCTCGTCATGGAGAGCTGCATCCTCTCTCTCAATCCACAGCAGCGACAGCACCTACCATCCCCCAAGAGCTCCATCATGCAGGAGGGATTCAGAGACAATGTTTCTATCATCTTGTTCATTTCTGAACAGTACAATACATCATCATCAGCTTCCCTCATGTATTGAAATACACATACATACATGTATGAATATTTATGACCATGATAAGTCTTATTTAAAAAATATAACAGAATGGGGCATCTGGGTGGCTCAGTCGGTTAAGCATCTGCCTTTGACTCAGGTCATGATCCTAGGGTCCTGGGATTGAGCCTCATATTGGGCTCCCTGCTCAGGGGGGGGAGTCTGTTTCTCTCTCTAACTCTGCTCTTCCTCCCCCCACTCATGTTCTCTCTCCTCTCTCAAATAAATACAATCTTTAAAAATGTGAAAAAATTCTCATGCACACACGGAGAGTTACATACATGAGTGAGCAAGACTGGAGAGGCTGACAGAGAGAACAACCTCACCCCATATTTCTTATCATATCAAATGAGCCACACTTAGGTAATAATATGATCAAAATAATTAATTTAGCCATGATCAAACAGTTTGCAGTAGTAGATGTGTTCTTTTAATGTAATATTTATTAAGAACATATCATTCGTTAGCAAGAAGAATGTCCATTTAAGATTCATATCTGAAAATATCTGTGAAAATATAATGATTCTCTAATTTTACTAAGCATACTCTTCAAGCCCACAGTCATTGTTCTGTGAATCTGGGAGAACTTTGTAATCTGCAGCCCCTATAACACTACAAAAGACTAAATTCATTCAAGAGGAAAACAACAACAACAACAACAAAAAACCAAAACCAAAAATCAAGAGGAAAAACATCTGAAAGTAGAAAAATAAATCATCAGGCAAAAATGTCAATTTTCATGAATTTCAAAGCACAAAAATTAAAGGTCTCCTCTTGCGAAAGTCAAATCAAAGGCTAAGAGTTAAAGTAAATGTAATAATACTTTTTTATTATTTACTATGCTTTATGACACATATAAAACTGAAGAAAAGCCAATAGCAGTATATAAAAAGATGAGCTGTAGTTTTTTTTCTTTTTTGAAATTAAATGGGGCCTCTACCCAGAATATCGTCCTCATAAATTGAGGTTGTTAAAATCTCCCCTCGCAGGGAGCCCGATGTGGGACTCCATCCACCGACCGAGATCACGCTCTGGGTCAAGGCAGACTCTCAACTGCTGAGCCACCCAGGCAGCCAGAGCATCTGCCTTTGGCTTAGGTAGTGATCCGGGTCCTGGGATCCAGTCCCGCATCAGGCTCCCCCAGGGAGCCTGCTTCTCCCTCTGCCTATGTCTCTGCCTCTCTCTGTGTCTCTCATGAATAAATAAATAAAATCTTTGAAAATAAATAAATAAGCCAACAAATAAATAAAACATTCTAGGATACTGTTAACTACCTTCATTGATAATCACTTGCAGCACATAAAGTACAGCTACTTCTCTTTGACAGTGGGCTAGAAAGGTCAAAACCCAAACAAACAAATAAATAATTAAAGACAGAGAGAGAGAGACAGAGAGACAAAGAGAGAGAAAGAGGGCGAGAGAGCATTTATTAAGCAATGTCCCCAAAGTCTTTATCAAAGTCACAACTGGTAATAAATAAGAAGGATCAAGTTTGGGTGAGAGATGATGAGGTGGTTCTGGAAATGCTCACTCAGAAGGCTCTGTGGGAGGTTTAGGGGAGGGTATCTTGTTGGAAGTTGGAAATAAAGACACAGAAAAGAAGAGAGAAAAGGAATAAACTAAATCAATCACAGCAAGTCTTTTTTTTTTCCAAATTAAGAAACATGATTATAGAGTTAAGTCTCCCATGTTTTGTTTTGTTTTGTTTTGTTTTGTTTTCTCTTATGTAGACTGTATTCCAGAAGTTCCTAACCCACTCAAGTGATTGGGTATAACCTAAGGACGATGAAGGACTCCTTCCTTTGTGCTACGTCTGTGCCTTGCCCAAGTTTTATATTTTAATATACTAACTTACATTTCAATAACCATCTTTATGTGAGTGAGTCCCAGAGGGAAGGTGTACCATGACCTATTCATTTTGGCGCCCTATATATAATAGGTGTTTATTAACTGTTTCTGATTGAATTGCATGAGTTGAGAGAAACATCAGCTCTGTTTCAGTTGGGTGTTGCAGCCATATGAGAAACACATGACACACATCTATACCTGAAAGAAACCTTAGAAAGATGTGATTGGCAAAGCGATTGGAGAATCACGTCTGAAAAACTATGCAGTAAATACAGTCATGTTCTTATCTTAACAAAGACCCAGTGCTAGAGAGGTTAGGTGATTTGCCTGAAGCTTACAGCCAATTAGAGCTGCTCATAAAAAAAAAAAAAAAAAAAAAAAAAAAAAAAAAAAAAAAAAGAGCTGCTCATGATCTCCTGGTGCTTCTTACAGCTCTAAGGGTGTGGTGTAAAGAAGCCAGGCAGGACATAAAAGGTACAAGGGTTTGATCATCTTTTCTATCTTGTCTGTAGAAGGTGGCTTTACTTATCGAAGGGTCTCAAAATATTAGACACCCTTCTCTTCAAAATAAGTGCAAATGCAAAATTGAAGAGCTGAATGTTGATTTCCAATATAGACACTAGTTCCATTAAAGATAGAGAAAAGGAAACTTGACATTCCTCACAGTATCCTTCTGGATATCTTGTTTGTTGTTTATACAAAAAGGGTTTTCAAACATCTCCCATACTGAGAGTAGGCCAGCTTTCCAGAATAGAGGCTGGACAGGTCAGATACTTGCTTGTCCAGGCTTCTATGTACCTAGGGCATGATGCATATGACAGAATCATGACTAACAGGATCCAAAATAAAATCTTTTAGGGGATTTTGGTAGCATATTTCTCACTAATAGGTTTGTGTGTGTGTGTTTGTATGAGAGACGGAGACAGACACTCCTCTTTGCCCCTGTGTACATTTTTGGTAGAACAACCATTCAGGAAACATTTGACTACCAAACCCAGCCCATTAAGGATGGCAAAGTGGAAAATAAAATGCGAGCACCAGTGGGCCATAGAATTAGGCCACTGGAACCCCTTCCCTCCAGGCTTCTCAATAGATGAAATAATACTGACACCTTAAAATTCATTATTGTTTAAGCTAGCACTTGTCAAGTATTCTGTGACCTGAAGCCACAACTGACACAATCATCCATCTTAAGAATAGCCAAATTAAAGGTAGGAAAATTCCTCCATTCACTGAATGCATTTTCTCTTTTCTGTTGGGTGGATGACTCACATGACAGCACAGGAGAATATTGCTTCCTACTTCTGACTTCTGCTTATTGATACTATCATATCCTTTAGTTATGTACTGGATCAAGCTGGGATTAGCCTTCAGCAACTGTAAAAGTCTTTTTTACAGAATCAATTAGAACTTCTATTTCTAGGCATTCCTGATCTCATGGCCATCTGGTCATGAAACCTTTCTTATATCTTTACCCTCCTGCTGTCCCAACAGCAAAGGAACAGTGGCAGCCAAATGCTCATTTTCATTGAACTACTTCTTGTGTTTCTGCCAATACTGGGGTACAGCATAGAACTGGGGATTCCCTGCAATTATATGTAACAATATTTCCCTACAAATAGACCTCTCTTTAGTGAAATGAAAGGCATTCTATCTTTTAAATAAATGGTAGAAGGAAGTTGGTCTTTATGAAAGACTAATTGAAACCACAAGTCCAAGAGGGTTTGCCATTAACTAATAAGCACTAGTCATAAATTTTAATACATTATCTTGTTTATTCCTACAATAATAACTGGACACTCAGATTTCTGAGACCTAAACAGGTATAAATAATTCTGTGCTCAACAATAAGAGAATATAGTCTTCTCCAGAAAGCACAGAAACCTTATAAAAGCTGCCTACATAATAAACCATAATGTAAATCTCTCAACAAATTTTCATGAATTAATGTCTTAGACTATACTGCAATTATATAGAAATCACTAAAAATCACCTGTGTGTGCTTGTGTGTGTGTGCACATGTGCCTGTATGCAAGACTTTTTAAATCACTTTTAAATAGTGCATACACTAATTAAAATCACAATGGATGTTAAACAATACTGAACATTACTAAACAATAATGAAAATACATATAACAAAACTTGTGGAATGTAACTACAGAGAATCATTAAGTGCTATCGATAGCTTTAAATTCTATATTAAAAATAAAGGGTGGGATGCTTGGGTGGCTCAGTCAGTTAAGCATCCTCCCTCTACTCAGGTCATGATCTCGGGGTCTTGGGATCCAGCCCCAAATTGAGCTTTCTGCTCAATGGGAAGTATGTTTCTCCCTCTTCCCCTCTGCCTACTTGTGTTCTCTCTCTCTTTCAAGTAAACAAATAAAATATTTAAAAAATTTGAATAAAAATAAAGAATAAAATATCAGTTGAGTATTCACCTTAATAAGTAAAAAAAGAAATAAAAATACGAGTTTAGAAAAAATGGATTCCTATGAAACAGAAAACAAAGGTGAAAATGATTAGTGAGTCTAAGAATTTATCCTTTGAAAGATTAATGAAGACAAATCTTTTTTGAGAATGATAAAGACAAAAAGCAAGTAGGGGTAAGATTTCAGATTCATCCAACATTAAGAAGATGATGAGACTGCTAGGAACAACTTTAAGCCAAAATTTTGAAAACTTAACGGAGTAGACAAAACTATAGATTATGATACCAACGCTACAAGGAACATAATGCCTAAATAGCCCTACAACCATTGCACCAGCTGAATTGGTAATTAAAAGCCTTCTTGGGATCCCTGGGTGGCGCAGCGGTTTAGCGCCTGCCTTTGGCCCAGGGCGCAATCCTGGAGACCTGGGATCGAATCCCACGTCAGGCTCCAGGTGCATGGAGCCTGCTTCTTCCTCTGCCTGTGTCTCTGCCTCTCTCTCTCTGACTATCATAAATAAATAAAAAAAAATAAAATAAATAAAATAAAATAAAAGCCTTCTCACAAAAAAAGTCCCATATGATAGTATAGATGAATTTTACTCATCTTGCAAATTCATTCTTATCTCATAGCAATAGTGAACAGAGAAGGAAGAAACAAATGATTCCTTCTCAACTCATTTTGTGGCTATTGTAAATTTGATACTAGAATCTGTGACAGGGAGTGTATGAGAAAGGAAAATTAAAGACCAATCTTTTATAAAAATTTAAACCAAATATAAGAAGATACATTTAAGAGAAATAAAGGTACTATAGAATGCTCTTTTTTATTAATGTGAAGTAGGTTATTCAGATTGATTACATAGCTGATTAAAAGAAAAAAAAATACGATTACTTGAAAATGCATTTTTCAACATGGAGCTTGAACTGGTGACCTTGAGATCAATACCTGAGCTGAGATAATGAATCAGGTGCTTAATCGACTGAGCTACCCAGGTGCCCCTGACAATGCATATTTAAATATATGAACATGGGGCACCTGGATGGCTCAGTCAGTTAAGCATCCAACTCTTGGTTTTGGCTCAGGACATGATTTTGGGATTGTGAATGGAGTCTGCTTGAGAGTCTCTCTCTCTCCCTCTGCCTCTCCCCTCTGCTCTTTCTCTCTATAAAAATAAATTTTAAAAATCTTAAAAAAACAAAAATTAATTATATACATATACATATATGTGTCCTTCTCTATGTATAAAAGAACATATATAAAAATATATAAATAAAAGTATATATGCAAAATATATGCAAAATGGTATGCCCAATTGAGAAGACGACCTGGTGGTTTCTTACAAGAGTAAAGATACTTTTATCATATGAGATCTAGTAATCACACTCCTTGCTATTTATCAAAATAAGCTGAAAACTTATTATGTTCACATAAAAATCTGCACATTATCTTTGTAATAGCTTTATTCATAACTGCCAAAACTTGGAAGTAACCCTCAGTAGATGAATGGATAAATAAGCTGTGGCCCACCCAGACAATGGAATGTTATTTAGTGCTAAAAAAATGAATTATCACAACATTAAAAGACATAAGAGAAGCTTAAAACATGTTCCTAAGTGAAAGAAGCCAATCTGAAAAGGCTGCAGAGCATACTCATGGAAAAGGCAAAATTATGGAGACAGTAAAAAGATCAGTGGTTGCCAAGAGTTTGGGGGGGAGAGTGAATAGGCAGAGGATTTTTAGGATAGTAAAAATACTCCATTTTCTACAATGATAGATATATGCATGGCACATTTGTCCCAACCCACAGACCAAAGGTGAACCCTAATGTCAGTTGTGGACTTTGGGTGATTGTATTGTCATAAGCATCAATGCAGGATCATCAATTGTAATAAATGGCTCTGGTGGGTGGAAGTTGTGTGTGTGGAGAGGGCAGGAGGGATTAAAGGAAATCTCTAACTTCTCCTCAAGTAAACCTAAAACTGCACTAAACAGTGTCTTCATAAAAAAAAAATCTTAAAAAGAATAATAAAAAAGTCATAATAATATCTTATGGGGCTAAAATACAGAATTAACATTTATCACGTACCATCACATAAATCTGGAATGTGTTTTGAAGTCCTTGAGATATCTGAGGAGTGGATAAGGATACTGATTAAATACTGATTATTCTTTAACAAATGGAAAATAGATTTTTTAAAAGATTTTATTTATTTATTCATGAGAGACACAGAGAGAGAGAGAGAGGCAGAGACACAGGCAGAGGGAGAAGCAGGCTCCATGCAGGGAGCCCGACGTGGGACTCAATCCCGGGTCTCCAGGATCATGCCCTGGGCCAAAGGCGGCGCTAAATCGCTGAGCACCCCCGGGGTTGCTCAAAATCTTCTAGGGTAATCACTAAAATAATAGAAAAAACTCTAGGGCAATCACTAAAATAGCAGAAATAGAAGTTATAAATTTCAAGCAAATTAGAAAATGGAAAACTAGAGAATACTCATTAATTTATTTACCACATTTTTATTTTTTTGTGACAGTAGCTACACACAACAGAAGACTGTCATATGTTTCCATTCATATGAATTTCAGAAGTGGAAAAACCAAATAATACTTTGCTTAGAAACCTGCAAGTCTAATTTTTTTTTTTTTAATGGGAAGAATTATCCTAAATCAGAATAGCATTTGAGTTTAGGGGCAAGAAAAAATAGGGGAAGGGCAAGAGGACACTTCTGACTGGGTCATGGTTACAAAGGTGTTCTTTTATTTTCAAAAATAGATTCCTTTATATATCCTTTCATTCCTAATGATATACATCAAAAAAACATTTTAAACATTAAATAATTTTTAACATGGAGAAAAATATTTTTAACCTGTAGAACTTGAAGAAGTTAAATAGTCCCATGAAGTCTTTTCTTCCATTAGCACCTAAGAATGGCCATCATAATCTAATGAACATCGTTCTGAATTTCATGCTTTATAATGTAAAACAGAATGCGGCAAAGAGGAATTAATTATAATTCTTCACATAATATAGGAAGGAACTGAGGCCCTCCTAACATTAGGAAAAGGTGAACATATGAAATAGCATAGCACTTTGATAGCTTACATGTAATTATATGTATGTAATTATATGTGAGTAAATACATAGTTTTATATATAAAGATATATATAATGAAACCAGCAAAATTTGGAAAGATTACATGACGCTTATTTCCAATTACACTTATTATTTTCAAGTGCTTCAGGTCTTACTCTACATTCTTTTGGTTTCTGCTCAGGTCATGATCTCCGGGTCCTGTATCAGCCTTTGTGCTCAAGCAGATTCTGCTTGAGATTCTCTGCCTCTCCCTGCCTCTCTGCTCCTCCCTCTGGTTGCCCACGCTCTCTCTTTCTAAAACACAAACATATATACATACACGAAATATTTTTTTTTAAAAAAGCGATCTAATCAAGTCAGTAGCACTAAGTCACAGAAGTCAATATAGATTCATGAATTGGAAGTGCAAACAGGACAACGAAAATACCTTTGGTCTCTCTTTTTTTTTTTTAAGATTATTTATTTATTCATGAGAAACAGAGAGAGAGGCAGGGACACAGGCAGAGGGAGAAGCAGGCTCCATGCAGGGAGCCCGACGTGGGACTTGATCCCCGGTCTCCAGGATCATGCCCTGGGCCAAAGGTGGCACTAAACTGCTGAGCCACCCAGGCTGCCCACAAAAACACCTTTGAAGAAGAGTGTGGTACAGGAAAAACCTAAGTGCTACCATTAAATAAATGCAAATGGTCATTAAACTATATGACTTTCTCCATATGTTGTGGAGATAATGGTCACATTTAAAAATGAGCATACTACTAAAATAACTATTGATAACACCAGGAGTAAGGAACACTCAGTGTTTACTTAGGCAATGTGGGAGTTTTGCTATAGCTGCAAATAGTTCAATACTTTTACTATGGAGAGCTGTGGTCTGTTCCTTCCCTGGATTCTGAGTGGTCGTGGCAGAAATGACACTCACTTGTGGAGTCCTGCCCTGACCACCTGAGGATGCCTGGCTGGAGGGGACTCATGTATGAGTTCTCGCTTGCAGTTCTAGCTAAACCCATCCTTCACTTCTGACAGCCCAGGTCCCGGGTGAAGAAGCTGGCAGATAATTCCAGTTCCCAGAATTTGGGTTACTTCTCCGCTATCTAAGCCTCAGACATGATGGAGCAGAGACATCTCTGCTGAATTCGTGACTCACAGAATCTGTGATCACTTAAAAAAAAAAAAAAAAAAAGTGATTCTCTTGATTCCCCCAGACCCAGTAAGTTTTGTGGTTGTTTATCACCGGGGTGATAATGTAACTAGAACAGGAAACAATGTACTAAATGATGATATTAACTTATGATAATATACTATTAATGAGGAGATAAAGCATACTTATTATGTAATGCACTATGATTTAAGAGTTAAATTACACAGGGTATAGACTGCGTTCCAAGAAATCTCTTGGTAAACAAGAACAAAATAGGCAGATCAAATAATGGAGTACATTGATGAACACGCAAAGCATGCATACAAAACTGGATAGAGTAACCTAGCATTAAATTATTAGCGTTCACATTAGTGTTCATATAGCAAGAGCTTTTAAAATTCATCACTGTCAGAAAATCATGGACTCTGTTAACTCAAGGTGTTTTTTATAATAGATAAAAAAATATCCGGAGCTCAAAAAGATCCTGCATCCAAAACTAAAAAAAAAAAAAAAAAAAAAAAAAAATCATGATTATTTTCCAAACTGATTCTCACGGTATTTCTCTAGTCCTTAGAGGTTCAGGGTCTTTGCTTGATCTTTTTTTGGTTCCCAGCTTCAGTTCTGCTTTTTAAATTTATTATTTATTTTTACAACTATAAATACCAGTACTTTGACTTTGCACTACTTCAGCCTTTCCTCTCTGTGAGCTCTCTCGCCCTTTCTTATTTGCCATAATATAACCTTTGATTCTTGATTTGGGATCCTTGACTCTCAGTTGGAAAACCTTCCTAATGATGAGTTCAACCTTCCAGTAATGTCCAAGAAAACCACTTATCTTCTTTGATCCCTCCTGCTCCCACCTACCCTATTTTTTACCATAGAGCTCTGTTAAGTCAGCCCTAATTTTATCCCTACTGACCTCATTTTGGGGGGAACAGCTGAGAATCTATTGACGCTTCCAATTATTACACACAATTGATAAAGATGCACAAACAGGATCAGGGAGGCAGAACTACAGTATGGTGTCTATAGTCTTTCTTCTCACAATAAGAGGACTTAAGCCTGATAAGGGAGTCTGGTAAACTGCAAGACATGTGGAAGTTAGAAAAGGCTTCATGACTACCTTATATAGAGAGATTTTAGGAAATAGAGGTAGAAGGGAGGGAAGAAAACAGCCTAATGATCTCAAATATAGGTGCTTGAAGAATAATGAAAAATATCTCACATCTTTAAAGACAGGACTGTCATGGTCAACATCCTGTTGGAGAAGGAATTAAAAGTCACATTCCAACTATGTAAATCAGAGAAGAAATCTAAGAAGGGAAAAAAATCACAAATTAAGACCACAGATGAGTAGTCTTTTAGAAGATGAATGATAGTGAGGACATTGGAATCTAGTAAAAATAATTCAATTACTAATTAAGTGCCAAGATAGAGATTGGATATCATTGCTGAGCCACAAGAATGAGGACACAGGAATGAAGCTAAGAAGTTGTACATAAGAGTTTACAAAGATGCTCAATGAATGTATGAACATGCATAAATAATCTAGGTCAAAGGCTCTACAGTCATTTATGCATGAGCTGTTTTGAGTATTAGTGGTGCATCTCAACATTTTACAGTATATCAACAAAATAGACTCAAATCCCTGAACTTTAAGAGTTTTCACTTGAGTGCAGGAGACAGACAATAAGCAAACAAAGAGCATATTATATTAGGAAAGATAAAGAGTTTTGGATAAAGACATAATTAAATAGGCAAAGAAGAGGTATGAAGTAGAGGTGTGGGAAGCATGAGTTGTTTCCACTCTAAGTAGGATAGTCAGTGACGGCTTCATCAAGAAGGTGGCATTTGGGCAAAGACTTGAAGAAACAGACCATATGGACAAGCACAAGAACATTCTAGGCAGAGGGAACAGCAAGTGCAAAGACCTGGGGCAACACAGATCTTAGCATGCTGAAGGAAGAGTGCAGCGGAATTACACACAATGAGGGGAAAGATGACTATTACTTCATCAGAACATCAAGTTAGGTCCTCTATTGTCTGACATCACCATTCACCATTCACCCTTTACATTAATTAAAACAGATATGATAATTTACACACAAACAAAAACTATAGATTTTTCAAACACTGGTCAAATTGCATTAAATATTCAGATATGCTTACTCAACGAGTATAATGAGGGTTTGCTCCATAGGAAGAACTTAAGGGTGATATGATCACTGGTGATTCGGTAAGAACAAAAACAAAAACATACAAAAATCCCAACACATCCGTTTGATGGGAAAATATTTATTTATGGGTAAGAGGAAAATAGTAGAACCACCAAAAACAGTTTTGTTTATAAAAAAGAACCTGCTGATTTTTCAAGCATGTTCAAAGTCTTCACGGATGTACATTTTTATGGCAATAAGACCTATTGCCTAGAAAAGTAGCAAAATAGCACTTACCTGAAAACCAACATTTTATTTTGGGGAGAATTCTATTTTTCAAGTTATATTTACTCTTAGGTGCCTTCATTTCCTAATTTTTAAACAATAATGTTTTGAGAAAGCTGTTAATATCTAATTTATTACATAAATCACTCTAGAGCCTTTTGTAGGAAGGAAACACGCAAGCGCTGTGTTATTTTTGTTGTTGTGTATAAGGTTTGGAATAGATGTAGACACCACAGCAGCTGTAAATCTGCTTTATGTTTTTCATTCTCAACAACATTTACACAGCAGGCAACTGGTTAAGTATCTCTCAGGGGTCTTTAAAGTGAAAGCAGAAGTTTTATTAACTCACTTTCCACTCTTCTTATTGAAAAAAAAAATCCTGAAATTCAGTAAGTACATAAGAGTCTGAAGCTCTCAAAGGAGGAAATTACAACAAAAAGTGTCAACTGGCCAGTATCTTGTGGGAAGTTGATTGGAAATCTGGTAGGTGAGACCATGAAACAAAATCTGTGCCCAGGAAAGTAGACAATAAAGCTTTCTATTTCAGTAGATTTGTTGACCCATTTAGTCAACAGGTGCTAATGAAGGAACAGAAGATTTAAAACAACAACAACAACAACAACAACAAACAACAATCATCTGGAATCACTAAGCTGGGAGGAGAAAAGACAAATCAATGATTAAATGTTATTTATCTCCATTAGTACTGACTGCTGCTGGTTTTAGGATCAGGTCTCCTATCACTTGAGGTACCTACTAGGGCTTCCCATGAGCAGGAGAAAGAGCCTCCAGTGAGTGAGGGAAATGATTTCTGACAGTTTGCTCTAACATAAAAAGAAGGACCGTGGGGGCCAGGGTTCTGGCCCTACAGCTGGGCTCCGTTATTTCAGGACCTAATCCAGACTGAGGAATACAGATGTCAAGAAAAGAGAAGTGATCATGAGGAAGGTGTTTGTAGTCAGACCACGAGGTCACTTCCTAGCTCTTCCTTAGGCAGCCTAATAACAATGGGGGGGACCCACACAAGGGGTAACAGAACTTACAGGACTTTTATGAGGACTATGGAGCTAATCCATGGAAAGAATATAAATGAATGTTAGCTGTTGTAGTTTTGAAAATAGCAGATGTGGGGACACTTGGGTGGCTCAGTGGTTGAGTATCTGCCTTCAGCTCAGGGTGTGATCCTGGGGTCCTGGGATCGAGTCCCACATCAGGCTTCCTGCATAAAGCCTGCTTCTCCTCTCTCTGCCTGTGTCTCTGCCTCTCTTTCTCTGTCTCTTATGAATAAATAAAAAAGAAAATCTTTTTTTTAAAAGAAAATAAAATAAAAAAGAAAATAGATTTGGATGACTATGTTACAATCAGTAAAATGGAAGTCAGAAGAAACAGAGATGTCATTTCAAATGATATTAGGTGAGCTCTCAGTACAGAAAACAACTCTCAGGGTGTCACAGCTAACTAGCCGTTGCTCAGTCTCAGTCTGGTCCCATTTTTCAGTAACACTTCAAGATACAGCCTTAAGTAAAGAGGGAGAGAGTTTCGCTTACTCTGAATAAGGAAGAAAAAATAATTGTTACTTCCGTTTCATTAAAATACCAATTCAAATTAGGAAATTATGCTCCTCTTCATGGAAGTGTTCATCAATCACTCATGTGCACATTATACTACTGCGCAAAGAGTCTCTTCATTAAACAATAATTTCTTTTAATTCTGCTACAAATATGGCACTTGATTAGACTACAATGATGTTTGTTATCTCATGAGGTTTCAATAGTGGTCGGTGAGAGAGGACTTCCCTAAAATAGGCTAAATGTGAGGTACAAAATGCTAGGTGTTATAATAGAATTATGATTTATATAGTATGTGACTTTATATGAGGGGCTAACTGATACGCAGGGCAAATTAAAAGGATTGAAGTCTGGGGATTAAATGACACAGTCCCATCAGTGAAGTTTAAGTAAATATCATTCGTAGACTCATATTGTCATCGGTTGTGTAAAGCTGTGCAAAGTGAATGATTGCACGCATCACTATTTACCATGCCACTGAATAACGATTATATTCCTTCTTTATCTAATGCCTAATTTATGTGATTTTTTTGTATCCCTTGCGGGAACACATACTTTTTGCCCTTGAAACAGAATAATTCACGAACAGGCAATATAACAGGCAATATAAATTAACAATGAAAATTCTACCGTAATCGCAGATCTCATGTTTTTAAGAGAGAGAAACTGCATGGAATCAATTGAAGTATTTGAATGTGCCAATACCATAAAGTATAGCACCAGTTACTTATTTACTCCTGTATGCAGGTCATAAAGTTCCTGAGCAACTTCTAAAAATCGCAGAGCTAGTCTAAATTTTTCTTAGGCAAGGACCTTCGACTTGACAATGAATAAAATGGAAACAATACTTATTTAATATGTTATTTAAATACCAACTGTGATTTAGGTTTAGAGGGGAAAAAAACTATCTTAACAAGGGCAGTTAATTAAAATTACGACTTAGATGAAATGCGCATTATTAGTCCTGAGGGAAGCAAGATCCTCCACCATATCTCAAAAGTGCTTAAGTACACTTGACACAGAGCATGATATTATGAATTATTTCCATTTATGTTACATTATAGTCATTGTGGGCAAAGTAATTGCACACTTGCCGAATTGCTTTTGCAAAAAACCAACATTATCATCGTGCTACATATTTATACATGTTTCAAATGTCTTGATTTTCTGGGGCCATGTCAGTCATGAAATTTCTGAGAGTCGAGGAATCTGGGGATAAAATATCATCAATTAATTTAAAGCAACAGGTAGACCAGGTGACCTTTGCTGATGTTATTTATTCATATTTTTTATCAGCTGACTGATTTGAAGCAAAACAGTTTATTATGAATCATTGAAGAACTGGTATGTTTTCATTTGGTGAACACAATGCAATGTCTTTAAAAGAGATTTATTCATGACCATTCAAAGACTTTTACCTTAAATCACATGTTGCCTAATCACTTGCCTATTTGCCCTTAATTTATAGAACTCTTTGTTTTGGGGAAACAGATTTATATAGTCCTTATCTGCTTTTTAGCTACCACTGAAGATTTAGCTTTGAAGCTTTTGTTTAAATAATTCTTTGTGATAGAACACTGAGTGCTTGCCTGGAGGTCTAGTGCATCAATGCAAATTACTGGATAATTGTTCATAAAAGAGGGGCAAAAGCATTAGAAACTGATGAATTAAGGTAAGCTTGTTTGGCAACATACACCTTATTAGTTAGAAATTTAGACTATAATGAATATATATTTAATACTTTTCTCCAGAAAAATAAGTTAATTATAGAAATATAAGGGAGAACTGCTGTACGTAATAAATATGGATAGATATTATATATTGCTTAAAAATAATTCATAGTCATCTGAACTTTGTAACAACTATTGTGAAATTCTTGGATTGTTCAAATGGCTAGTTTTTCCCTTTCTTTCTTCTTCTCTTCCTTTCTTTTCCATAAATTATGCATTGTTTTAAGACTACTCTAAGAGCTGGTTATATGTAAAAGGAATAAAAATTAGTCCACATTAGTTTAAAGAAGCCATGGTCTATGCTTATTATGTTTAGGAACTATTACAATTGTGTAAGACTTAAATATTTAAATGTCTTTATTTTCCATATCATTGTGGATATAAATCATTTATTTTCGATATCACTAATGCAGTTCTTAAAATACAAAGAGATAAACTAGTATACATCAGTCCCAATATATTAAAGGAACACTTCGGAACTTAAAAACAGTAACTTGAAAAACAACAACAACAACAACAACAACAAAAAACAGTAACTTGGACCTAACCAAATAAATAGGAAACATTGCAAAGAAGAAAAAGCTTTTGATACAGAGGGAAAGTCAACAGATAACTACAGACTCAAAAGATAGATTGGTCAAATGCACTAGGTTTAACAGAGTGTGCTGACTGGTAACAATGTTCTTTCCCTTATATGGGAAAAAAAAATTATCTTAGCAAAAACAAAAGCCACTTGAAGATCGTATTTGTTATTTGTGCAGGGTTTTCTAAAGTAGAAGGATTTATTAGTATAGTCAAACTCTAATTTATATATTCAAGTGTATTTTTTAGGCACTATGAAGTAATTTGGCCCAGGCACATGGGATAAGGACAAATATTTTGTTTTGTTTTGTTTTGTTTTAAAGATTTTATTTATTTATTCATGATAGTCACACAGAGAGAGACAGAGAGGCAGAGACACAGGCAGAGGGAGAAGCAGGCTCCATGCAGGGAGCCCGACGTGGGATTCGATCCCGGGTCTCCAGGATCGCGCCCCGGGCCAAAGGCAGGCGCCAAACCACTGTGCCACCCAGGGATCCTATATTTTTGTTTGTTTATTTGTTTTTAATGCATGGTTTTACAAACCTAGTTTTTAAAGCCACGGGAAAAATGGTGCTTAGTTTACGTCTGATGTCTGAAATGTATCATCTACCTCCTGAATGCATATTTTATATCAATAATATGGTATTGTAAGCCAGCACTGACTGAAAAGAAGAAACAACTGTCCAGTTGTAGAAAAACTTTTTGATTTCACAAGTATTAGGAAAAACAGACTAAATAATACACATATACACAGATGGGATTAAAGAACTAGAGAACAAGAATTCTGATGTTATTAAAATTATTTTAATACAATCTTGCCTTAGTGAAAGTTGAATATTGCTCAATCTTTTTAAATAATCTTGAATTATTTGCAGGAAATGGGTATTATAAAGTGTATAAAAGTATAATTACCAATATCCATGATACATCTTGAGGGGGATAATATGGAACCATAAATAAAAAGAAATTAAAATAGTATAACATAAATGAGTCATTTCAATTTGTGAATAACTATGTTCTATTGCATGCAAAATTATAAATGCTGCATTATTTTCACATCGGAAAGGAGAAACAGAAAAAGGACTTAAGAATTCTGTTGAAAATCATGTTTATTTATAAGTGAAGGGGATTAAGAGTACATTTATCATGAGGAGCACTGAGTGATATGCAGAATTGTTGAATCACTATATGGGATACCTGGAACTAATATAGCACTGTATGATAAATAAATTAAAAGATGTTTACGTTTTACACCATTTATTTCTACACCTCTCACATTCTCTTTTTTAACATCCATCACCAAGGCAAAGGACTCTACTGTTGCAATTACTTCATATTATAAATATAACTGGAACTTTGATATTATAATTTACTGTAATGCTAATAAAATTTATGTAAACATACTTGAAAAACTGTAAGAGCTTAGGTATGTGAGAAATTTCGTCCTCACGTGGTGGCGTGGATGACAGAGCTGTCCTTTCTCACCCATTCAATGTATGTCTGCAAGGATGTCAAGATTTTAATGCTCTATAACTTACTCATGCTTTTCTGACTTTAAATTCACCAAAAGTTAGGATGGTATATGTGTTCTCAGGTAGATTTAAAACCATTAAAATGATCGTATCAGCTCTGAGTGCCAATGAGCAGTTAGGCAGAGCAGCAAGTGAAAAATCAAAAGAGAGGATATCTGGTCTCTACCCTCTTGTCTGATTTTACAGACAATTTAAACTTCTGGAATTATCAATTTTCTCATTTAAATTGGAAGATTATCATATTGGTTCCATCTACCTCACAAAGTTATGATGAGACCCAAATATCATACTGCTGATGAAAAGCACCCTACAAAATACCAGGCACTTATGTCATTACTGTTAGGATAAAACCAAAATCCTATGCAAGAAAAATACTTTTTAACTTATGAAAAGCACATTTTTAGGGCTGATAAATCTCTGAAGTAGCTTTATTTACTCTTGCTTTTCAGGAAATTCAGGTAACTTCATATTTAAATTACCTCATATTTGCTTTCTTCATATTTAAATTGTGTAAGTGTCTTTCAGTTATTTTGATATTTCTGATTGTTTTCGATGGTCCTTACATTAGTGAGGAATTCTTAGGAAAAAAGGGAACAATTGGCTCCAATTTGGCTAAACACTAAGAACATTCATCGTGTTTATCATCTCACATAATAAAAAATTTAGAGGTCTGGTGATCTCAGGGACTAAAGCATATCACATGGAACTCCTCACTCTTACCTTCAGTGTGTTTTTGCCATAATACAGGCTCTTTTTGGGGTTACGGACAACCAACTGACTAAGACTGGCTCTTAAATATCTTTCTCATTCACTCATCAACAAGAGGAAAAGCATCTCCATGATAGGCTCATACTGATTTTTTTAACATGGAATAGTTACCTTTATTTTTTTAGAAAAGAACGAATCATTTGTTGATCATCACCATATGAAAACAGATCAGGATAGGGTTTTGACCCTAGTGGCTCACATCTGTTGAAAATTCCTCCTACCACTCCCTCTTTGAATTACATAAATAAGTAGAGTTTCTGTTGTGATGTTTACATGCTGTTCATTCCTAAACCAGGTGTATTTTCTCCAAACTGTCTTGTCATACTAAGTTTTAATGATCAGTTACTAAAATAATTGTCATAAAACAGTCATCTATTATAATATTAAATATATCTAGTACTACCAAAATATCTCCTCATACATATTTTATTCCATATATGTACTTATACGTGCTCTCTGTATTTTATCTTCCCTAATCGAACACAGTATATGGTCTTGTTTATTCTTTTATTTTCTTCTTTCATTCATTTTTCATGCGTGGATGTTGTTATGCACCAACCACATGTATAGACCCCGCTTAATACTGTGGGCAATTAAACCAATTTGCTTTCTTCAATAATAATGGTAATTAAAAAGAATATAAGTGCACATTAGATTGAAGTATATTCAAGATTTCATGATTTATTTACAAAATAAGTAATGTAGGCAATGAATTCTGTTGCAGTTCATGAAATGAAGAAGGAGTTATGAGCTAAAATAAATATGGAAGGGATGCCTGGGTGGTTCAGTGGTTGAGCGCCTTTGGCTCAGGTCGTTATCCCAGGATGTGGGATCCTGGATCAAGTCCTGCAACAGGCTCCCTGCAGGGAGTCTGCTTTTCCCTCTGCAGGTGTCTCAGCCTCTCTGTCTTAATCTGTGTCTCTCATGAATAAATAGGTGAATCTTAAAAAAAATAATAAAAATACCTCATTTGAGCCCTCATCATCTTCAAAAAATAAATAATAAAATAATAAAATAATAAAATAATAAAATAAAATAAAATAAAATAAAATAAAATAAAATAAAATAAAATAAAATAAAATATGGAAGATGTATAAGAGGTGGTGGCCCAGAACTTAAATCTTAGATAGGTTCTGCATACTTGGAAGAACAATTCTTTACTACTACTTAGTAATACATACTCTAAATTCTATAGTTTCATCTCTTATAGTAAACTATGAGCTCCTCCATATAAGAAATTGTTTTCTTCATGTTTACATCCTTAGTGCCTAGTACATATTTTTATTCATATAAGTATGATAAATGGATAAATAAATGAGCAAATGAATGAATAATTTACAGTAGGACAGTGGTGAATACACTAAGTAGTAATAACATGTTCGAGAAAAAGTGATAAAATTAACGTGACTTCAATGGGGCAAATGAGAAGTTTGAAAGAGACACATTTGGAAAAGACTATGCAGCGTTTCCAATAGGTCAATATAGGAATTTTGCCATCTAGTTTGCAAGCTGTGGTAGCCTGTGAGGCTTCTCAACTGTGACTAACATGATGAAATATATTTTATATCATAAGACCCCTTAATCCTTTCTTCCCCACATTTATATAGCTCATTTTTATATGGGTTGTCACATCCTCTTCTCTTTCAAACTAACTTATCTGAAGAGCAGTGACTGATGGACATGACTTGGGAGGTGGGAGAGGTTGGCAATAGGTAGGAATAAACTTTGAAGCTTGAGAATTCTCAATTATGGGACAGAAGCAAAAGTAAGTCTGGAACTTGATTTACAAAGTCATATCCAGTCCTCATCTCTAGAATATGGTTTCTGTTGACTATCGTGAAAACATGTCCTCCAAGGACTTAGAAATTAATGGGTAGAAAATTAATTTGTTAAATTTTAGGGATTATTAATGAAGTAAGCCTGAGCCTCAGTATATAGGAAAGGATACAACTTTGGAGAAGAGCCACAGTGTTTAAAGGTCCCTCCTCTTTCCAGCTGTAATCTTAGTTTCTCCTTATAGAATTACTATGTGATGCTTCTGCAACTGTCCTTAAATTCAAATGTGGAGATTCAGTGCTACATTTAAATGGAATTCCAAAATAAGATGGACAATTTGAATATAGTCCATCTGTGCTAACTTTGCTGAAGGAAGAGAAAAGGCAGAAAGCATATATTGTCTTTAATGAGACAGAAGGAACTATCACTGACCAACTTTTTTGAACATCATTTTTTAAATAGGCACCTTATCTTTAGGAAACATATGTTAGCTGGGCATTTCAGTCAAGCAAAATAAGTTCTTAGAGTTGAGTGAAAACTGCCACCTTTTGCATAAATTGATTGAATATGTAACATTCACTTCACAAGTTGTAAAAAAAAAAAAAAAAAGGCAAAAGAAGGTATCTACATATATTTGATCCAAACAAGGAACCAAAATGTTGATGTAGGGACATTCACTTTATAATCACCTGTGTGTAACTAAAGAATTCCATTTTTATTCAATTACCTACAAAGGAAACTTATGTAAGCTTTTATATAAAGTCATAAAACTATCTTATTAAAACAGATTTGGACAATTTTTGGCTGTCAAATGAATATAAATAAAAGTAAAAGTGAGAAAACTGTATGGAAATTAATATACCATCCATTCAGAATATACCAATTTTCACTATTTTCAGTATCATAATTAAATGTAAATATGATGCCTCACTAGGAAATTCAGGATTTATTCTAAATATTTGCCTATGAACCCACAGCACATCCTTAAATTTTATATACATGCCTAGTAATGTATATAAAACAAACCTATAAAACTGGAGACAGATACATACTTTTCCTGACTACTTAATATAATAATAACCTGGGTCTTTAGAGAGTGAGCAAGTGCAATTACAGTTACAAAATACTAAGATGCATGGCATATCCAGAGGAGATTTGTAGGGTTACATTCTCCCAACCACATAATCCTCATTGAAAGATCACAGAAGAATTAGATGTTATGTGAAATATTTGTACACTATATGTAGATTTACTAAAAGATATTTTCCCTTAGTTTTCAGAAATATTAACAGTAAGAATAACAGAGCAGGGTGATGCATTTTCTTAAAACGTTAAATCAAACTAACAAAGGTTAATTTTGCACACATTAATAAAAATGGGTTCATGAATTGCATAATCCCTTGTGTAACGCTGAAATGCCTACAGCAGATTCATCACAAGGTTTCACTCTTTACGTATAAAGAGCTATTTTTTTAAAGATTTTATTTATTTGTTAAGGGGAGGTAGAGAGGTAGAGGGAGAGCGAAAGAGAAAATCGTAAGCAGGCTCCACACCCAGCACAGAGCCTGATGTGGGGCTTGATCTCACAACCCTGAGATCACGACCTGAGCCGAAATCAAGAGTCAGACACTTAACTGACTGAGCTGCCCAGGCACCCCTCTATGAAGAACTTTTAGCAGCACATTTGGCATACACCTTTGGAATCATTCAGCTCACTTAATATTCCTGTGTCACACCAGCCTCTCTGAAAAACAGTAGTAACAATAGCCTAGAGCAAAACCGCTAGGCAGTTAAGATCTGTCTTTTGAGTTTTCTAATTTATTTTTTTATTCTAAATGTTATCACTGCGTAATCAGCTAGCTCAATTTATTGTCTCAGCTTTTGGTCGACCTAAGATACAAAGGGCTGACTTAAATGTTTTTAGGTTTTTTAAGTCACTGCACCCCACCTGCATTTTGACAGCATTCAGAGTCTTGATCTAAAATTATGGAGCTACACAGGCAGAATTTTGGGTGACGGTCAGCAAGTAGGAGACAATGTGGTGAGACAGCAGGACGGCTTCACGATTCTAAATTGCCATCGCCCATGATGGTGGATTCTGGGATTCGATATACTGGAGTGAAACAGGCATGGGCTTTAGAACCAGAAAGCCTTGGGACTCAATCTCATCTTGGGCACTTTCTAGATACGATGTCTTTGCAACGTCACCCAACCACCTTAGCGAACCACCTGTAAGGTGTGAAGAGCAGTGTTGATCTGATGAGTGAAAAAGAGACCATGGGATATATCTAATACTATGGCTGGCCAGTAGCAGGTGACCCAGAATCAATTATTTGCACTCCTCCTTTCATATTCATGGGGCTGGTCCTGATCCTTAAATTTGGCCACATTAGAAGCACAGGGCCAGACACAGGGGTTCGTAGTTTTGATGCCGTCACTTATGTGCTCCCAGGGGTACAGAGACACACATTCAACATGAGGAAGGTGAGGATAGGGTTAAGCTAGTGCATGAGAATGAACTGCCCTGCCATCTGCCCTTTTGCTGAAAAAGGGAGAAGAGGGCTCAATATTGGTGTTATCACTCCAGCACTGAGTGACTTTGGGAATACAGACTCATTCATAAAAGTGCAACCTTATACTCACAATTTTAGAACTAATTTAACACTTAGCAAAGTACTTGGTGTATTTCAGAGCAACAAAATTAATGCTCAGAAATAAAAGTAAATAAAGGCTTTTTCAAGTGTACCAGGATCTGCCTAAAGTAAAATTAAATATTAAAATGAGCCTCTGAGATAGTACGTAATTCGTCTTTTTATCCACATATTCTACTTGCGAAGCCATATCTTATCTCCTGGGGAAGACACAGAGCTTTATGGGGAAAAAATGGCCAATTTCAGTCTCACTGCTAACATCACTACATCTTCTTTAAAAGGCAAGCTACTCATTATAATTACATGTCATGAATAATATATTTAGCACCAGACTAAGATTATGGCTAGGATAACTATATTTCATATTGAAAAAAAGCACATAAAGCTGTGTTTTATTGTTGCGTATGCGGTGAATAAAGTGCTCTGTTTTACCTTTTTTCTCAGTTGAACTGCTTACGATTTAGAAAACATGTAGGCTCCTAGTTGGCATAATTTTATCCTTGCTTAAAAGTTCAATGCAATTCAACAAACATGTATTGATTGCCTATTCTCTGTGCAAGGTTGGGCATTGCTAATGAGTAGACAAATCAAAGATGCATAAGGCTCCAACAGATTAGAATGGGGGACCGACGTGTATATTATTAACATAGAAAATGTCATGGTCAGTGCAGAAAGTGAGATATAAACAAACAAAAAAAAAGAATTCAGCGGAGGGGATCTGCAATTCATGTAATGTTTCTCAATTTTGGGAGCACTCTTCATTTTCCTGTGTGTTTTCTTTCTTTGTTATTATTTCATTTCAGGAGGTCAACATCCATTAGTGGTTTTTAACATCACATTTCATTATTGTTTTGTAGTAGCTTTCATTTTAGATTGTCTCTTTTTGTTTCTATTGCTCTCAGGTAAACAAGTTATTTGTATTATCCTCCTCCCCACCCCCGGTTAAATCCTGAGACCTAATTTTGTCCTTGGATGAGCACAATTGAAATTGCTATGGGTTTCACTGAATTGGTGCTCTGAAGTAAATATATGTTTCATCTGTAACCACATCTAAGGATAGTCATCTTTAAAACACAGTACAAATATAAGCTTATCAACATTTGTGACATTAAACTGGGTGCTAGTTGCAAAATCAGATAATGTATGTGAAATTACCTTGAAAAGAATAAAAAGCAGATGGACGCAATATAACATTATTATCATTAAGGGGAAGTGAGAGATCGTGAACAAATGCTTCCATAGTGCACACTCATTTACTGATGGGTATTTCTCTTTGTTCAAGCAAAACTCAAAGATATCAGTCTTTAAATTACATAAAATAAAAGCCTAATAAGGCAAACAGTGCATGTTTAGCTATCATAATTTATACTCTGCTCTTCATGCAGGTAATCCAACTTAATGTAACCCAACTTTTAGGATGAATAAGCATTTCTTAGTCTTAATTGTTGTCTGGTATTTCGTGTGCATGTGTGCGTGCGTGCATGCATGCATGTACGTGTGTGCGTACCTACGTCAGGATCTGGCTAAGTTTGGGGTCAGGGCTGCTTATTTAAAAAAGAAGTCATTTACCAGATGATGCTGATGAAGACTCACTAGTCTTAAAGAGATTCACAACTGCTAGTAAAAAGTAGGTCCTATCAAATAGTTTCTGATTCTGGAACTTCGTACTCCTGAACGCTAACTACACTTAACAACTTCAATCTGTGCAGCTATGGATAGAGTTCCTGAGACACTCATCCTACTTCTCAGACAAGTCCATGTTTAACACATTTATTCTTTCCATGGACAGTTTTGCATGACTGCCACTGAGCAAATATCATCCCCAGATAAAGCAATATATACTCTACATGGGAGGAAACAGGCATGTCTACAGTTAGTCTAGAGGAGTACAACACATACATTCATAGGAACACGAACAAATGCTTAAACAAACACAAAGCAAGGAGCATCTAGCAGTGGAGTCTTAGGAGAACAGGGAGAAAGTTCTTGTGTGAGCAGAGCATTTACACTGAACCTCGAGGAAAGAGCCATCCCAGGCAGAAAAGAAACAAAAAAACAGTATTTACAAACTATCAGGAAAAGAGAGTGATTGGTTTTGTTGGAGATGGACTGTCAAAATATGGAGGGAATTTTTGGAAAATAAAGTGTGAAGTGATAGTTTAAACTTCACCCAAATTTAAATATCTGAAAGAAAATGAGCAATTACCATTGTTTGTTACTATGAAAGACTCTGTGAAGCATTTCAGGGACAGAGGATCTGGCCTTCGGGGGACTCTTGAATGGCTAGAAGCTGACAAGCAAAGAAGTGCAAGTGCAAAAGAAGTAGGGAGCAGAGTCGACCATGCCTGCACATCAAGATCCAGATGAACTGCTTAGTCCGTGAGAACATAGAGCAGTCTTAAAGCCTCAGTGATGGCCAAACCAGTGGGATTATATAATTATATACAATTAAAGTCAATTATTACAATAGAGGAAAATTAAAACTACCAAGACATCATCTACATAGTAAATCCACAGGCTTGGGGTTGTTTAGTGTGTGTGTGTGTGTGTGTGTGTGTGTGTGTATGAGATTTAGAGGTGTGATGCTTCACAAAGAGAGCATATGTCTGTCCTAAAACATTGCTCCTTTTTAGTCACACTGGAGGAAACAGGCTTGCTGTACATGGGGCAGCAGTGAGCAAGTACCCCTAAATGTAGAAGGGAAGCTGCCCTTCAACAGGTGACACGTGAGAGTCAAATATAACTGGGCACACGGGATTGTTTTTTTGCACTTCCACGCAAAATTGTCTGGATTGCAGCCCCATCTCTGATATAAATATGGGCTGGGAAAACATCAGCAAAAAAGGAAACAGAAAGAGGAGCATTAGTGGGAAAACTCAACAGAATGTCTCTCGGTGCCACAGGTGACAGGACGGGTGAGGCCTAGAAAATCCAGCTCCCTAACATGTTCACTGAGCGCAGGGACATTTTATCTACAGAAAAGAGCAATTTAAAAATAAGCTGACTTGAGTTCAAATTTGGGCTCTGCCCCCTTACTATAACTTCTCTGGCCAGTTCGCTGGATCTCCTTAAGACATTCCTAAAATGGGCAGATTTATTTTGAGGATATATAAAAATATCTTTTCAGGTATTTTTCAGACTTCACCATCACATAGATGGAAATTATTCCCCAGTATTTTTCACTACGTTTACTGGGTACTAAGTTGGCTTCCCAGGTAGATCAATTCAAGGAAAGGACATACCTTTGATAGAGTATAAACATGTCATTAATGAATTACAAATTAATAGACTGTTTTCTTCAGTTTTTTACATCAATATCATGTGACTTCACTTGGTAAGACAGTGACATTAGGAATGCCCTCACCTCTAAGGGCTTTATCATCGAGTCCTACTTCAGGACCTCAATGTCTGAAGACCTCTGAAGTGCAAAAAAACTCATCAAGGCAAATCTCTTTAGTGCAGTTGACGTGGCTGGATAAACTCCCTAGGCAACTGCATAAAAGTTATGAAATGGTGAGGTCCAAATGAAGACAAAACAAGTCTGCTACTGATTTATCTGGAAAGTTACTCTGAAGAAACAAATATACTAAAAGTCTCTGGAATTCTGGGCATAAAAAGCCTTTCCTAATATTAATTTCCTGGCTAAAATAAGCTAAAAAATACAAGACATGAGTAACATTTGCAAATCAAATCGCATTCATCGGACCTACTTGACTTTTTAAAAATATTTAAAACCTGTAAATAAGCGAATTAAATGATAATTACTATCTTTTGAAGGAACATTTTCTCTTGCTTTGATAAATCAGCTAATTTTCTGTATATACAGAATATTTTATTCCTAATGACAAACAGTTATCAGCTTATCAGGCAAACTCATAATTTGTCAAGTTAGGCACTTCAGGGATAATAACATTAAGTATATGAAGTCCTTTACATTTCTTGGAGGGAAAAACATTTAAAATACATTGCCACTTAAAAATATCTTATGTTGGGGCGCCTGGGTGGCTCAGTCGGTTAAGCGTCCTACTCTTGATTTCAGCTCAGGTCGTGATCTCAAGGTAGTGGGATCGGTCCCTGCATCAGGCTCTGCACTGGGCATGGAGCCAACTTGAGATTCTCTCTGTCCCTGCCCCTCTAACACCCCCCCCCCCGCTTTAAAAGGAAATAAAAGCTTATTTTATGAGGATGATTTTTTAAATTAAGTTTTAAGGAAATAAATGGTATGTGAAAATGAACAGAAAAAATACAGACACAGGAAAGGACCTGAGATGCCGGGAGCCAAGCCCTTCACTCCTCCTGTCCCGTTTCCCTCTCACTTTGTCTTTTTTTTTTTCATTTTTTTTTTTTTCACTTTGTCTTCAGAAAGTCCCAGTCACAAGTCTGCTGTGTGTCCTGTCACTCTTCTCATGTATCTGCACACACACCCACACCAGCAAACACTAATGATCCAGAGTCTTTGGTCTTTATTTAAATAATGTTTAAAAAACTCACGCAGTTTTGTTTTTTTTTTTCTTTTCTTTAGCCTGAAAAGCTGATTTAAGATGCTGATCATCATGAAACAGCTTGATTGGGATGCTTGTTGTTTTTTATAACATTTCCAGTTGAAATTGGATTTAAAAACCCTATTGTTAAAAATCTGAAAAAAGTATGCTGATCTAATAGGCTTTAATAATATACTACCTCACTTTTACCAGGTGGCTGTGTGAAGGAACTACCTCTCTTTGACTTACTAACAATCCAGAGGGAATCTATTTAACAATAGAATAAAGAGCACTCTTTCTTCCTATGTTCCATATCTGCTTTAAAAAAAATCAGAATGGATTGCCTTTGCTCTGGAAAGGTAACTAAGACAGTCACCCTAATCTTAAGCGATTCCGTGTATTTTCGATAGCCCAGAAAATAAATATTTAGAAATACTTTAGAATTGTAACTGAACATTTCAGGTTAAGAATTCTCTCTACACAGAAATCCCATCAGAGTCCATTGTAAGACTGTGCTCTGCCCTATGTTGGGTAATTCCAAACTAGCCTACTACTTTAACATCTTGTTTGGGGGATGGGATCACAACACTCCTAGTATCTACTAAACCAGGAAATGACTCTAACATATTGTTTGGGGGATGGGATCACAACACTTCTAGTATCTAGTAAACCAGGAAATGATTTGAAAATCATAGGAAGAGAGAGGCCATCTACTCCAGCCAGCACTACACATAACACAAATCCAGCAAGAGTGATGGAGCAGATTACAGGGGACAGATTTACCTGACAATAGAAGATGCAGGAATTAGACTTTGTAGCCTAGGCATTCTTCATTCCTAGACTAAGCATAAAAGTGAGAAGTAGTGACCAGCCCCCCTCAAATGTTATGAGCCAAGGTCCATCCTCTTGACACGTAGCTCCAGGAAATCATGGTGATAAGGTCAGAGGGTGGTCAATTATTTAGAGAATCTTACTGATGAACATTTTTTTTTAATTTCTGTGTTCATGATTGTAACTAAAGCCACATGCTGTCCTTTAAATGTTACATGTACACCTGAAAACACTATAGTCAAGTTTATTATAGAGATCATGGAAGTTTAAAATACGGTTTGTTTCACCTGAGAGAAGAATCGATGACAGGAATGCTGAGAGATTCCAATAGAGACTATGTGATATGCTGACGATAACACCTGGTCTGGCACTAACCATAAAATTATGCTGCTCTCATTGTTGAACAATCTCCTGGTTTGTTCCACAGGATTCTGTGCCCTCTCCCACAGAATTCTGGAGAATTGTGGGTGGTTCTGGACAATGGTGAAAATCTGACTCTGCACTGAATCAACTAACACTGGGGTCTTAACACTGTGGCAGCAGAGACTCAGAACTGAGCAGTGAAAGGAGGACTGAATGGGACATGCGAATTCTGATCCTAGCTCTGCCACTAACAACTTCCATGATTTCAGTAGGACATTTCTTCTGTGCAAGCCTGATTTCCTCACTGATTTATAGATTGTTTACTGGAAGGGTTCTGAGTTTCCCTCTCCATGTAAAATCTGCAGGAAGGCATTAACTGACCATTTTCATCAAGAGGTCATGATACAAATTTTCTCTTGACTATTTTTGCCCCCATAATGAAGGGGTGAGAGACTTCAATGAGCTAAACCAAACTCTAAGGACCCAAAGACCTAAGGAGGGATGTTGTGACCGTTTGACTATTCTTTTCCGTTTAATTTATTTTCAGATCATCGTGCTTAAATAAGCTCCCTTTAGGCGCATCCTGTGCTAGGTGTGCTGCTGCATTCATGAGAGTGACAGATACAGAGGAAAGTAAGCAACAAAATTGTAAGATTTGAAATGTGACCACAATCTTGTGGGGGTATGACATTCCTTAGACACTCTCCAATTTTACTACAAATAATACCCAACAAAATCATCATAGAGTTCAAAATCTCCTGTGTCTTTTTCCTGAAATTAAGCTCTTTCCACCCAACAAACAAAGGTCACATGAAGAAAACTGAACTTAGTTCTAATTCTTGACACTTCCATATTCTCCCTGATTCTAAATACAAGCTGAAAATGTGAGGAAAATAACGATCCTCAGATCGGCCCAGAAGATATTTAATTGCTCAGCACGTCCCACTCGTCCCCACTGCTGTTTGCTTCCTTCCTTTCTTCCTTTCTCACTAGTATAATGGGATACAGCTGCTAAACTTTATTTCTTCCATTTCACGTTTGTAGAGCAATGACCTTTAGATACTAAATGTTAAGCTCCATGTTGGGAACAATAAGGCTTAATTTAATAATATAGGAGTTGAGTAATTCATGCTGTGAAATCTAAAATATTATGACACAATTGAGATGATGGGCTTAATTTCTAGGAAAAATAAGTATCACAAAGAAAAATGTTACCCTCAGCTAAATAAATAATTTATTTCTATTTTAATTTGACTGCTTTGATCATAAGATTTCTTAAATCTCTGTTTCACTGTAAATGCTTAGATGAAAGCCTCTCATTGCTGTTCTTTTGTTCAATCATTTATTTTCTTTGGGGGCTCAAGAACTCCTGATGGTTTTGTTTTCTCTGTGATAGGGGATTCTTTTTTACTACCGTGCTGGAAGCCAAAAGATTAATCCTTTGGAATCTCAACGAATCACCTAATTAGTAACTTACTAAAAATGAAATAAGTTAATTATGTGTAATTTCTTCATAAAGATCAAATGACAGGCCAATCACTTTCCTAAGGCTATCCTCTTCATTTGTAGAATAAATGAGAAAAACAGAAATCAAATAAAGTTTTTACTAGCTCTGATAGCTCCACAATACAATAATAGATTTCTAGGTTATTCTATTAGAAGCATTAGCTCAGCATGAGTCCTTGGTTGTTTGTCAGTATTTAAGAAAATATTCTATCCCGGAAAAAAAGTTGATGAATATACTTCTAAGCCAAGTTTCTAAATTACACAATGACTCTCAAGCTAATTAAATTCAATGAATATAAATTGAGTACCTACTAAGTACAAGGTAGGATGAATTCCTGCCCTACCACTTAGTAATTCTGTAAGCCTAGGTAAATCACTTAAAACTCTCTGAGTTTTGATTGCCACAACTACAGATTAGGAATAAATCTATGTGGTAACTCATAAGACTACTGTGAAGATAACGTGAGAAAAAAATGAGGGGTATAACAAATGCTGAAAAATATGATTTTTTTAAGTTAAGTAATACCCATAGTATGGGAATAGACACAAGTAATAAGAGGGCCTCTACATGCATCTCTGCTTCGCCAACACTAACCTGGATGGGAAACCAGCCCTTTCTAGTTTCCACACATACAGATACTTATCACAGGCATTTCGTTCAGTTGGTTAGATTTGCTACAGAACAACTGATCAAGTGAAGAAGTCACATTGGAAGGAGTGTAATCTGTCATTTCACTGGGCTCCTCAATATCTCCCTCTGCTATTCCTTTCTTCTAGAATTACCTCTGGATCTCCAGAGCATGCAGATCAGTTAATTTCTAGTCTAGTCTCCAAAGGGACATAAGCAAATAAACCTATCAAGATTTCTCAGAAGAAAAGACCAGTCATATAATAGTTTTCATCTTCTACAGAAAGTCTTTATGGTTCTAAATAGCATCTTTTTCTTCTTGCAGATAATTATTTTTTTATTATCAGGGATTGTAGGAAGAGTCAGAACACAGTGCACCTAGAAATAGTTGAGTGGAGACGTGTGGGTAACTAATATTTTAAACACTCTTACAAAAAGTCTTGCCCATTAAGTAGTGAAAGAGAAGGGCTATTACCATCAAGGAAGGGCAAGGTCAAGGGCCACTTTAGGGTTCATTTGGTGTTTGTATATTTCTGGAATTAGGAAACTAGAGCATATTAAAAGTTGGATGGAGAAGGAGGCAGAAAAACTAACTGCAGGAGATTGTCTGATGTCTCAGAGGAGAGTAGAACAGGGTTGGCGTTAAATGAAGACATTGGCTCTGAGAGGACCAGCGTTAGGCATATCATCATTTCAGACAGAAGTGAAGATGGGGAGTAGGAGTAAAAGAGCAAAAATTTTAGGAAGGGGTCCAGTGTAGAGAATCCAAGCACACGGCCCCTTTGACGCTTTTCATAGTTTTGGCTTAAATAAAATGACTGTGTCTCATCTCAGATTCAAGGATGCTTTGATGGGAAGGTATTTATGTCACTACATATATTTTTTTTCAGCCATAAAAAAGAGTGACATCTTGCCATTTGCAACAACATGGATGGAGCTAGAGAGTATTATGCTAAGCAAAATAAGTGAGTCAGAGAAAGACAAATATCATATGATCTTACTCATATGTGGAATTTCAGAAACAAAAGAAGCAAAGGCGGAAAAAAAGGAGAGACAAACCAAGAAACAGACTCTTACCTACAGGGAACAAACTGGGGGTTACAGAGCAGAGTTGGGTGGGGAGATGGATAAAATAGATGATGGGGATTAAAGAGTACACTCTTGCCATGATGCAAATAAAATAAAATAAAATAAAATAAAATAAAATAAAATAAAATAAAATAAAATAAAATAATAAAATAAAATGGTTTATAAAAGAGTATTTTCCTCCTGCTACAAACCCATCACACAATCAAAGTCTCTACCATGGGGTAACAGCGAGACCATAATCCCATCTGTGTATTGGTGGGTGGTGCTCTTCCATCTTTTTCCTGCTCTTCTTCCCACTTTCTAGATCAGTGTCCCAAAATGTGTCCTGGGAAGTACTAGTACTTAAAGATGGTCGATTCAAAAAAGGCCAAATAAATTTGGGAACCTGTGTGACTTGTATATTCGCATATTAAGTACGTGGAGGAATCCTGCAGCAAGAAAGCTGTATGCTTTTAAGCCAACATTTCCCAAATCCATGTGTTCATGGAAAGGTGTCTGCAACCCCCCCCCCCTCCAAATTAGATAGAAACCGACTTTGATCATCATTGTACTAGAATTATTTTTTCTCTTTCTTTCACCTATTTTCTGTGTTCTGCCCAGGAGGCCCTGCTAAACGTTTTTGATTGCTGATTGGCAGTGCTGAACTTCTCAAGATGTCAAGCAGGCACTTGCTGAGTGGTCTGTGGAGCACTCCATACTTTTAGAAGACTGGAGAGAGAAAGCAGAAGGGAGCTTTCTGTTCTGAAAACTTTGTCCAATTGGTTGCCATTATGGATATTTTTCATCACAAAAAAAGCAATTTCCAGAACATTTTTCATTTTACCCTCTTCTCGATACATTCAAGTGAATTAATTTTCCTAAAATCTGGCACCCAGAATAGAACATAACAGATATAGTTTAAACCAAAGTAGAGGAAAATAGAGCTATTGTTTCTCGTGGTCTTGATGCTTCTCCATTAATGCAGGCTAAGATCATCTGAACATTAAATTTTAGTAGCTTTATTGCTCTGCAGACTAACATTTAACTTCATGCAAATAACAGTAATCCTTTCTTATTAGGATTCCCATATTAACTATCGCCAAAGCCACATCATGCTCAGCCTTAACAAGGAGGGGGTATCTGAGAAGAGTTCTGATAAGGCGTGTCAGTCTCATGAGAGGAACAAAGCTAAGCACTTGGTGGACAACTTTCTGGGATACTGAGGCAGCTGATAAAACCACTTCCAAATGAGGATGCTCTTGGAAAAGTCTTAGAGAATTGATCAGTGCTTAATTCCAGGGGAGATGAAATACAGGAAGAGTAAAGACTGGCACACATGCTGGCCAGTCATCAAAGACCCCTTTCTATTTATTCTGATGGGTCTTTAGATTATCCCTTGTCAAACTCTACAAATTCTGGATTTTCTCTCCTCCTTTGGTGGCTTCTACATGCTCAGTGCCCTACGGCTCTTTGTCAGCTACTACACCTGCTTCTCCTAAGTCTCATGTGGGGGTCTGTCTCCTGTGTGCATCCCAAAGTCTGTCCCATCCTGCTCAGGCTCTGGTACTCATTTTCACATTGATCTCCTTTCCATCCACTTTCATAGGTTTGCCACTGTTGCCAATGTAACATTATGGTGGTGACTCTCAAATTACCTCCCCACCCAAGTATATAGAGACGTTTCTATAGGAATGTCTGAAGGAAACCCTCCTGATATATGCGAAATGTCATCTTCGCTCCCAAACTTAAATGTCCTTCTCTTTGCCATTCTGATGCGTATGCACAGTTTCACCAGCTGTCCAAGCCAGTCACCCTGGACACCATCCCTGTCCCCACCCTGCACTCCTTGTCAGGCCCTCCCATTCAGATTGTTACCAAAGTATATGGTGTCTCTAGGCAGACAGATGTGAGTGTCAATTATGCTGCAGTCTCTTCTCAGTTCCTAGCTGTGTGTGCAGTCTGCTTACCTCACAGAATCTTGCTTTTCTCACTTGTAAGGCAACTAAGGCTGACTAACTAGTTAGTGGTAGAACCAGAGCTTGAACGTAGATTTTTAAAAATTCTCTCTTTTTTTAAAAACCATGCCATTGTGCTTGTAGCTATGCCTCCCAGGTTTGTATTATTTGCAAATTTGATAGGTTTGGCTTGATGTTATTATTAAAGTCTTGGTAAAAAATGTTTCATAGGGAAGGGATAATAGTAATGGCTTAGGGTTGCGTCTTGAGGCCTTCACTCAGCTGACTATATCTACAGCACAAGGGCACCTCTTCAAGGTACTAAAGGGGCAGAAAAAGATGTCAGAGCTATAAGTTAAGATCTGAGGGAGTAAAGAAAAATTATCAGCGATATTAAGAATCACATGTCGAGACCAGGATCCAGAAGTCAGAGAAGTTACGACAGACGCTCTATGAGTGGGCAGGATGGGCTCTGTCCTCCTCCGCATTTCCTCCTCCACGCAGGGGTGACCGTGTGATTGCACCCAAGGATGCGAGGCCAGGATGCTGTCAATCATATCCTATATTACAAATACACCGCCAGCTACTCATAGAATTTAATAGCTCTCTCGAAGAAAGAGTAGCTTCACAGATAACTTCTACCCTTATTCCATTAAAAAACATTAGGCCTTTAAAATTTTTTTATATTCACTTGTCTTCGTCTCAAAGTACTCAGATTCACTCTGTTACCATGATGTTGGCAGAGGATCTAATATATATACACCTCTGTGTATAATGGGGGCTGCTTAAGCAGCCCTGAGTCATCAAAGAACTTATGTATTATCAGCCCAGTCTTATTCTGTTTTTAATTCCCAGTTTTAAGGTGGAGTATGGTGGGGAAACATCAACATGAGGAGACTTCATAAAGGTAGTACATTCACCTTTTCTCTTAGTCTTTATCTATTTAATTTGGGGTCAAAATTGTATACTGAAGGAAGAGCTAGTGAACCTAATTAAGGTTTTAAGTTCAATTCCAGATTTTGCCTAGAACAGATTTTTGCCAAAGGCCTTGTTAAATCAAGTTAAAGTGTGATGCCTGGGTGGCTCAGTGGTTGAGCGTCTGCCTTCAGCTCAGGGAGTGATCCCGGGGTTCGGGATCGAGTCCCACATCGGGCTCCTTGCATGGAGCCTGCTTCTCCCTCTGCCCTATGTTTCTGCCTCTCTCTCTCTCCCTCTCTCTCTGTGTTTCTCATGAGTAAATAAATAAATAAATCTTTAAAAATAAGTAAATAAATAAATAAAATTTAAAGTTACAATATCTATCCAGTTCTTTACTATGTTTGCCCTAAGACAGCTGAGGGGGATGGTGCACTGCTACAGATTGGCTTTATTTTAGTAGTAAATTTCAAATGGTGTGTGCATGTGTGAGGATGCGTGCTTCTCCAATGGTTATCACTTGCCAATGAAAATCCTTTGATCTTTCAATCAATTAAAAAAAAAAACTCCTGGATTAATTTATTCTTAGTAAGATACTTGATTGCTTCATTAATTATTAAGTATTGATAAGCAAGAAGTTTAATCATCAATTTTATAATTTTTACAGTGATTAAGGTCAGGCTTATAGAGACCTGGCGCTTCTGCTCTCTCTCACTTTATAAGTGGCCAACAATAGTAGTCCCCATCATTTTACATCCATGACTGAGAGACCACCCATTGTAGCTGGACACTTGGAGCAGCTGGGTATTTTCATTGAGCCTGAGTGGTTTGGAGATTCAAAAAATGAAGCTAGTCACAACTCCCAGCTATATTAATTGTTGAATTAATAGGATACGTGATTTTGTTTTTAATGAAGATGAGCTGTATCCTTTGCTCCTTACAGGCAACTAGAGGCTCTTCTTTTCTTCACCTATTTTATTTATTTATCTTTTACAGATTTTATGTATTTAGTTGAGAAAGCATGAATGGGGGATAGGCAGAGGGAGAGGGATAGGGACAAGCAGACTCTCTTCTGAGCAGGGAGCCCTACATGGGACTCAATCCTCAGAGCTCAAGATCATGACATTAGCCAAAGTCTGACACTCAATGAGCCACCAAGGTGCCCCTCTTCATCTATTTTAGGTCCCAGTGTCCTTCCTCTAATACTTGTTTTCCCTTTTTCCAGTTTGAAATCCATTTTCATTGGAAAAGAACACTGAAGGAATAAAATGAGTGGAGCAGCCCACCCTGCTCTTTTCCTATGGTTTGTTAAGATGAGACCACATTCTCATTTTTTCCCTATATATTTAAATATTTTTTCCTAAAAACTGTCTGTAGACATTTTTCATAATCTCCAGCTTATTCAAACCTACTAAGCACTCTACTATTTTTTTTAGAGTTCATTCTCTCAAGATTCTTCTCTTACTGTACAACTAATTCCTGCTAAGGTGCTGATGGCTGATAAGGGCTTTATGTATCAACTTTTTAGGACAGCATTTGCATCTTTACAATCCTCTAACCCAAGTGCATAATGGGAGAATTTCAAGTATTCTTGCAGAGACAATAAGGAAAGAACTTTGGAAGAAGAGAGTATTTCCTAAAGTTCCAGTAATCACATGACAGATATTTTTAAGTACTTATTTATACTTGAGTCTCTCATTCCTATAAATGAGATGAGAAAAGTTAAGATAAGAATGTTCAGGGCAGCCTGGGAGGCTCAGCGGTTTAGTGCTGCCTTCAGCCCAGGGTGTGATCCTGGAGACCCGGGATCGAGTCCCACGTCAGGCTCCCTGCATGGAGCCTGCTTCTCCCTCTGCCTGTGTCTCTGCCTCTCTCTCTCTCTGTGTGTGTGTCTCTCATGAATAAATAAATAAAAATTAAAAAAAAAGAATGTTCAATGCACATTGATCTTTGAAGACTTAAGATGGCTATGAAATGAAGGTAGGAGTAGCTTCTCTAGGCCTTTGGAGATTTTTAAAGTACAGCTAATCTGACTCTTCAGCTCTTTTATCCTGATCTGATCTATTAAATTTGATTAAGTGTTAATGTAAGAATGTTTTCTGAAGCATTTAAAACAGTGATTACAATTTAACCTGGGAAGTAATTAAGAAAATGCTACACAAAGGCAGACATTCTAATGAACAATATATATATTATGTTGGTTAGGAGGTTAGTGTGTGGAGTCAGACAAACCTGGATTCAAGTCCTCACTCTGACTCTCAATAGCTGATGGTCCTCAGGCAAATCACAAAACTGGAGGCTTAATATCTACGTTTATTATATGGGCATAATGATTATAGTCACTGGATATAGGGCTCGCTTAAGGATTAATGAGATAAATTAAGGAAAACTCTAAGAATAATTCCTAGAACATAGTATAAAGGCAGTGAATATTACTGTTGTGAGTGTATATATTTTTAAATGGAAAAACCTGGCAAGACTCTTCAAGTCAGCTTTGGAGTTTTAGGGTTCCTAAGGGTTTCCATAGCTTGTCTAAGCAACAAAAGGAAAATTAGCAATTATTTATATAAAAATTCTAAAATGCATTAGTCTGCTTCTTCACTCATTTATGTCTCCTTACATTTTTATTTGTGCATTCACTCATTCAGCATGTATTAAACATCCATTATAGTAAAATTTGAAAAACAATGGTAAACATTCTTCCAGTCTTCAGAGAATTTACTGTCTAGTCTAGTAGTGTCATTGCAGAACAGGAGAGAGGCTAAGTGTAAAAGCCAAGTGTAAGAGGACATTTATAACACATTTCATTTCTCCATAAACAAAATAAATCACCTCAAACCCATCTGCATAGTTTTTGTGAGGAAAAGAAAAAAAGAAAAAGGAAAGAAAAGAAAAAAAAATAAAAAGAACAAGTTTGGTCAACATGTGGTGGAACTGGAACCCTTTCTTGTGCCTTATTGGTGGGAATGTAAAGTAGTGCAGCCATAGTGAAAACAATATAGAAGTTCCTCAAAAAAAATAAAATAAGATAATCATATGATCTAGCAATTCCACTTCTAGGTTTATACCCAAAAGAAGTGAAAGAATGGAATAAAATAGATCATTGTACACCATTTGTATATGCATTATTCACAAGAGCCAAAAAGTAAAAACAACCCAAATTCCATTGATGGATGAATGAATAAGCAAAATGGGTATCACACAGACACAGGAATATTATTCAGCATAAATAAGAAGGAAATTCTGATACTTGCTACTACATAGGCAAAACTTGTAAACAGTATGCTCAATAGTGGAACAAACCAGACCCAAAAGAGCAAGTATCCCATGCTTCTATTTATAAGAGGTGCACAGAACAGCAAATTCAAAGAGATGGAAAGCAGAATAGTGGTTAATGCTCTTGAACTATATACCTAAAAATGGTTATAATGGTAAATGGTGTTGTGTGTAATTTACCACGATAAAAGAATTACACATTCTGTGAATTCAACAATGAATATTGCTGGAAGTTGTGACTGGCATAATTTTATCATCATTATATGGGGAATCTTAGCTGTTACCTGACTGGCTGAGAAATGAATGTATTTAGTCAGCAATAACGAACAGGGGCTGTCTTTGGTTGCTAAGTTCTTTGTAAGTGGGATAAAATATTTGCACGTCTTCCTCATTCTTGAACTCTCCTCCACCAAGATATATTATTCTCTTGCCTTACCAGAGGAACAACCTGGAGTGGCAAGGGAGAGAGAATTACATGCGTCTTACCCATTGGACTAAATCCAACCACCTGGTTTGAAGAAGACGTATATGACATTTGGAAATATTAAACAAACATTTCATACCACTGTAAGTAAGTCATGTAGAGTTATTTTTAAGTATTCTAATTCCACTTCTCTGAAATCATTTTGAAAAATGTTGATGTTCTAAACATTTGGAGGCTGCTTTCCCACTCTTCCACCATTATCTACAGCCACAGACAGAATGTTGTTTAATATTGAGGGGGTGGTTTAAAAGATTATTTTCTTTGAAAAATAAACGATACATCAGAAAATGCACCTTCCCAAGGGACAATATAATCTTCAGACATAAAAAAAGAAGTTTTAGAAAGATTTAGTGAAATTCATATAAGGAAAAAGTAGAGATGTTTATTAAGGAAAAACCAAAGTGTTGTAGAATACAGCTTTAACCTTTAGAGTTGATGTCTAGGGAAAGATTATGCCTTCCTGCAGACTACTCTTTAATGCCACAGTAAGAGATAAAAATATAAGGTATGGCATGGTGTATCTTATACTTTTTAAATAAGAAGAATGCCAAAAAAGGCTTAAAATGTGTATACAATGGCCCTCTAGCAGGAAATAATGTAAACATTCTCATAGAACACATTTTTTAATGATTCATTGAGCCTCAGTAATTCATTGAGCAGATGTATAATGAGCCCCTTTTGCCTGTCAGGCCCTGTGAAGTATCTTGGTAAGCTGGGATGAGCAAAATCAAGGGTGTTTCTTGCTCTCTTGCAGCTTAAGATCCAGTTGTCCACCTCATTCACCTCACCTCTTTTTAAGGTATGGACAGCTTCCCAAATCCACAGGTATATTTTTCTGGCCTCTTAATTTCCCTTTTTCCAGACAAAACATTCATGATCAAATTTCTACCATCCGTGAACTAACAAATGTACAATAGTTTACTTTCTGGGCTAAAAAAAAAAAAAAAAAAAAAAAAGTTCCTAGATAACAACCAACGTTAATTTCAATAACTTTAATGTTTGGAGGAATGGTCAAATAACTCTCTCTTAATTTAAGAGCAAAGAATTTATTGAATGAGCCTTTTTATGGGGGATAGAAATACGATGGTGAATGACAGAGATATAAATACATGATTAGAGAATATTCTATTGCTTTTTAAAAACTATTTAATTTTACTACTCTAAATTATTTGTTATAAAAAGCTTCAGGCTAGAATGATGGATAATTGAAAACTTGGAAAAGAAATGAATCCACTTAAATGTATTTCCCAAACTCACTATCTTTAGATTAAACACCCATTCATGGATTTTCAAAATTTGCCCAAGGAATGAATAATAATATTGGACGTCACTTTATTAAGTAAAATTGGGTGCACAGACTATAATCAAATTCAAAGATAGCATCAAGCATTTCATATTAAACAGAGGAGTTGTTACAGAGACTGCTAATTATCCTCCAATATTAATTTTCTCCCTCTTGCACGAATACAGACATTTAGCTGGGCATTTGGTTACTCAATCTCCCTTATGTGACCATTTAAATTTCAGCCACTGATGTGTTTCATACATAATATGGATTTCAGAGAGTGGCCTTAAGGAAAGAGCCCAGCCCCTCTCATTCTCTGCTTCTGCCTAAAAATTGGATATACTATCTGGGGCTTGAACTGCCCTTTGACACCACAATGTCGATGCTAACTGGAAGGAAAGGTAAAGCCAAAACAAAAACAAAACAAAACAAAACAAAACAAAACAAAACAAAACAAAACACAGAAGAAACCTGGCTTCCTGACTCTATGGAGCTTTGCAACAACCGTAAGAGTTTACCTTCAATCCTCTTTCATGGAAAAAAAAAAAAATCTCTATTTTGTTAATCACAGTCTGTGTCACTCAGAGCTGACCTAATCCCTACCAATACCATATGTGGTACTATATTTAAAAATAAGGTGTCAAACATAACAGAACATAAGTTTATGGGATTGGTTGCAGTGAACACCAGGCCCTGAAATCTGGGCTAAAACAGGTTTGGAGAGCTGCGACGGTCGCTATTTGTTGCAAAATGTTTGGTCATGTTGTTAACTGCTGTTGCTTGGAAGGCAAACCAGATACCAACTGAGATTTTCAACATTAGAAGAAATATTAGGAAATACTCAAATGCTGCTGTGCTTTGGTTCCTTTTTGCTGTGTTCAGCGGTCTTCAAGAGACAGACGAACTCGGTCTAGGACTAGCCAGCCTGCAGGCTGAGATAAAAGCAAAACCACTTTAAAATGGCAGGTGCTCTCGGCTTATGTTGGCAATCTGACCTGAAAGAGAATCCTCAATTTATGAGCTTAAAAGGATTTTAAAAAATCATACCCTAAAGTATGGTAATTATAAGCCACAGATGCCAAGAGGTAGCCTTAGAAGGAAGTAAAGCTGTGGTCTAACACATCTGTCATTACCTTCAGGTAAGAGTTAAGCTGGGAAAACAATTAAAAAAAAAAAAAAAGAAAGAAAAAAAGTTGCAAGAAATAGGCCTCTTATTGATTAGGACTTCCGATATTAAGATTTAATCCATATTTGATGGAAATATATGCTTTCTAGCAGAATTCTGCTATATAATACATAACTATGGACAATAAATAAATAAAAATAGAGCACCAAAAAAAAAAAAAACACTTGTCTACTAGACAGTGAGGAATAGTCTCATGGCAATAGGCAGATTTAGGCTGTTGTCATCCAGTCAAGCATTATTCTTTCTCAAGGTCTCAAGGCTGAAGGGAGGCATTAAGTTGAGAGTTGGGGGGAGAGGAAGAGATGAGGGGAGATTAGCAAATTCTTTGGAAGAGAGGTCAGAGTGGCACACCTCCGTTGGAAGTGGCAGGACACAGAGCTAAGGAGAAGAATGGAGTCGCCAGGCTGAAAGCTGTATCAAGAACAGATATTTAGATGTGGTTCCCTGCACACAGAATCGCTTCAAAGGAAACAGATTAGAAGACTACGATCCTTCTGAGGAATTATGTTGCCAAGGAAACCATAAGCATGACCTGCAACAATGTGTGTCCATCCACTGAGTAAAGCAGTCTCTAGGCCTGCACATCCCTATCAACAAGAAGCCAGCAGGAGGGCATGCAGCCCATAAGAAGGGCACAATAAGAATGCCCTCTTCAGAGATGGCCATGGAGAACAGTGGACAAGGAGGGACCTCTCAGAGAACGAAACCTGGGTCATGGAGGGCATTGGGAAAGGGGGCCCTTGCTCTTCCTGACTAACAAGATATAAAACTTACTCTAGGCCAGTAAAGGCTGTGTTTCTTATACTTTTATTTTTCATGGGAGAAGTGTACATTGAAGTTATTGGTCTTTAGTTTATACCTCATTCAATCACAAGGAACCAAGTCTTGACCTTGTAAAGGGCTCCACATCATTCAGAGATGTGGATCTGAGCTGGATGCAATAATTAATGAGATTTTTGATTGATCTCACTTTCCATGATGCCTGTGAAAGTTCTTCCCTCTGAAATTCAGTTATGCTTTAAAATTTTGTTTTCATAAATAAATCTCATTAAGATCCACTTTGTTCTTCCTACTATTTTCTCTCTACGCTACCTTACAAGAGCATTTTTAACCTTTGAGATTGTTCCTAACTTGATAAAAAAATCTTAGTTTCCTTTCTGATTTTTTCTTTTGCATTTCTAGCTTTCCACTTAATGATATTAGCCTCACACCATTACCCAGTGTTTTATTATTTTCCAATGCGGCCTTATTCGCTTTCAAATCTTTGTCTCCCTTTATGGAATCTAGGATTTTCATTATTAGGAAACAAGAAACATCTCCTTTTCTTCCTGCATTCTGATCCCCAAATTATTACTTAAACTGGTGTTTCTGCAGGTGTTCACTCAGGAAAGAATTCAGCAAGTCAACAAAATACAATTACCATAAGACTCAGCAATTTCACTCCCAGATATACACTCAAGAGTAAGAAAAACAGACATGCATGCAGAAACTTGTACATAAATGATCAGAGGAGTATTATTCATAATAAGTCAAAGAGTGGAAACAAGCCAAGGTCTATCAACTGATGAATGGCTAAAAAAATGTAGTGTATCCATATAATGGAGTATTATTTGAACACATGTAGAAATAAAATAATGATACATGTTAAAATTGAATAAACCTTGAAAACATTACACTAAATGAAAGAAGCCAGTCACAAAACACAACCTATTATGTGGTTCCATTTACATAAAATGTCTAGAATTGGCAAATCTGTAAGTAGATTAGTGGTTGCCTGGGGCTTAGGGGTATTGAAGGAGAATGCACACTGGTTCCTAATGAGTTTGGGTATTCTACTTGGGGTCATGAAAATGACCAAAAATTAGTCTTTGATGATGGTTAAACAACTCTGAGACCATACGAAAACCCACTAAATTATAGACTTCAAATGGCAATTTTTATGGTGTCGGAATTATATCTCAATAAAGTAGTTAAAAAAGGAAAAGAAAGTCATCTAATTGCATGGTTAAAATGCAGATTTCTTGGCATAACCTCAAACCTTTATTTTTATTTTTTTTTAAAAGACTTTACCTATTTACTTAGAGGAGCAGTGGGAGAGGGAGAGAAAGAATCCCAAGCTGAGTCCCTGCTGAGCAATGTAGCCCCAATGTAGAGCTCAATATCACCACCCTGAGATCATGAGCTGAGCCAAAATCAAGAGTCAGACACTTAAACGACTGAGTCATCCAAGCGCCCCAGAAATCTTGAAATTTCTTTTCCTTTTGATTTTTCTTATTTTTTCTGCATATAACATTAACTACATATTTTCCAACAACTATTTTTCTTATGTCTGAATTTTCTGCCCTTCAAATACTCTTTTCTTTGAAATACTAAACCTAAAACCATATATACATAGAGCATTCTAGAGTCACATCACTTAGTTTGTTCAATAGTCCATTCAAAATGGGTAAAATTTTGAAAGTCTTAAATTTTTTTGTTTTTTGATGATTTTCTGGAGCATCTAGGTTTTTCTGGTAGTAATCTCACATAGTCCACTGCTGTAAGAGAACATTCTCATTCAAATTTCATATTTTCACACTGTTTGATTCAAGAGGGGTCCGTGAGAGCAGAGAAGGTCTCTTACCAACATCAGGACTCTGGAATCAGAGTGAATTTTGTGGTCATTATAGATTAGGTTCACTAAGAGAGTGGTGTAACATTTTTGGTACTAATTATGCTTATTACACAGAAGGGAGATCCAGAGGATCTAGATGTTGAAGAAGTTTAGGGATGTGTTGATGAAAAGGTACTGAAATGATATAATTTTAGGGCCAGACTGTGAAATCAGCTGACGTGAATGCTACTAGCATGGTCTTATGCCTAAGTTCCTGCATCCTTTCTCCCATACCCTATACCCTAAAGAAGACTTGAAATTTCACCACTAAAGATGTATCCTTTTTAGGGTCTTGAAGGCCAGAGAGTCTTACAAATTCCTTATTATCGTAAAATTCCACTGGAGAGTAAACAATGATTCTTAATTATTTAAGGATAACTGATTGCTGATATGGGGAAGGGGGAAGCCAGAAGAAAGAAGAATTAAAAAAAAAAAAAAGGAAAAAAAAGGGCAATAATTTAGCAAATGCTCTATTTGATTACTTCCTGGATGAGTCAGACTAGAAAAACTAGTTTATTTGAGTCTATGATCATCTTCAAAATCCCAACAATAGAAAATAGAAAAAGGCACACACTCAGAAAGAATTTACTTCCTAGTTCAAAAGGAGAAGTTTATGTATAAATAATTGCCTGCCTAAAGGAAAAATCAAATAGGCAAACAAAATAAACACTGACAGACCTGCATGATCACAGGCACTGGCTCCCATTTTAGTTTTCTTCCTGTACATACAAGAGTATTATTCTTTGAATTCTTAGCAGTTTTAAAAAATAAGTACCCTACAATCATTTCCTCTCTTTATTTGGCCACAGAGAATTAAGAATGCAGACAGAAATACCAATTATACTAGGAAAAACAAATATACTTTTTTTCTGGCTTATCAAAGAAATATTATGAAAGAACTTCTAGAACTATCTTCTGTTTTCACTTATACTTATGCTGGTCAAAGAGGGATGCTTGTTACATCTTTCCTGTTTGAGGATCAGGGTTGGCTGGTATAAAACAGCATCCATGGAGGCCCTTCTGCTGAGGCCATGGATGCCCAGACAGCTCTAAACAACTACCTATGGCAACAGGATCAGGGTCCAGCCATTTCCCTTCCGTGACAGATGCTAACAGGCAATTTTGCAAGGGATCATGGCCCACACTCTGGGGCTATTCCTACTCAATCTCTTCTCCTTTCTCTTTTTCCTCATGGTATCAGACCTGCTCTTCCCCCCTTACCCCCGAGTCCTTCAGAGGCATTCTGTCCAGTAAGTCTTTCAAATGTCTAATTCCATTTTAATATCTGCTTCTTAGAGTACCTAAACAGACATATCACTCATGAAAAAAAAAAAAGTATAAATTTCTTCCTTTTGCCTTTTTTTTATTTTGATAAAACATTGTAAAATCAATGATTAAGATATCTATAGAAACATTTATGCTCCTCAAGTAATAACCTGATACGTATTGCATATGCGAGTCATCCCAGTTTTAAAATGTGGCTGTATTTTTCAGTTTAAGAGCATTTTAGATCTGGAAAATACTTTCTAAAAAATACATAGAGAAACCATATTTAACTTACATATTTGTAGAGTTACCTATATTATTTCCACAGTCAGAACATTACTTTCTTTTGCTCCACTGATTTTAATGTAGTAAAATTAATATAAGAAGAAAGCAGAAGATGCCAGTGATAAGCAGCCACAGTATTAAGACAATTCTTGAAAGTCAAAGAGTTGTTATAATTCCATGATTTTTCATCTTTGAAAAACTACTTACAATTCTGTCTGAAATCTGAATATTCCCAATGCAAGCCATTCACAGAGTCAGAAAGAAGCAAAGGCATATAGAATATCACAATAACTCTAATTAGCCCAAATCCTAGCTCTAAGCAAATTTTACTTCTAGGAGATATATAAAGGTCTTTGGAATTTGGGGCTATATAATGAATACTTTCCTATCTCTAGCAGAGAAACAGTTTCTTATGAAGTTAATGTATTCAATTTCATTGTGCAATTCCCTTCCTCTTCTTTGCCCTTTTCTTTTATGCACATAATTGGAAAACAAACTAATACAACCAAAAGTACTTAGGGAATTGGACTGAAAAAGAAATGTGTCTCTCCTTATTAATGTTCTCATAATGGAAAGAAATGCTTAAAAATGTACTTTTTTAAAAGTGGGGGATGAATTTGCATAGAATAGCAAATACTGATCCAAATATTTATAAGGGCAAGTAGTTGGTTGTTTTTGTACAATCAAATCCTTTTTAAGAAACTAATAACTGAAAAAAAAGAAATTAATAACTGACAAAGTTTCTAGGTTAACTCACTCCAGTTAAGGATAGATCAACTCTCTAATGCTAAAAAAGAGAAAAACAATATAAGGTTTTATATAATATAATAATTTTATAATATTGAACCAGGGTAAAACCATAAAAGCACAAAAGAAAAAAATATATGCAAAAAATTAATTAGTAGGTTTAGAATCAGTAAAAGAAAAATGAATTCTAATCATTAGATAGTGTTAGCCAATCTAAATCAAATAAAATATTAACGATTCACAGGAATCTCTAAGGTTCTAAGCTGTGATTTCCTCATTTTTCATTCTGAGGCTTAATAAATTGTTAGTCAGTTGGTGAGAAAAAGTTGTCTCTTGCTATTTATAAAACTAAATTAGTATTTCAAAGAGATGCATATTACACAAAAGGTGGGGAACTCAAAATTTCTAATATTAATAACAATGTTCAGCAAATGCAAATGATGGTCAACTTTCATTTTATTTGTAAAAAGACAATAGTTTGTCTTCTAACCCTCTCCAACCTCAGTATAGGTGGACCCTGAATGGAACAAAGAGCAGGAGGAGAAGATTACAGTTAGGCCGCACTTTCAAGCTGGAAGTACATCCACTATCAGGTTATATGTGAACTAATATTTTTTTCTTTTAATTTTTGTGTTTTAATTCCAGTTAGTTAGCATACAGTGTGATATTAGTTTCAAGTGTACAGTATAGTGATTCAACAATTCCATACATCACCCTGCGTTCATCATGACAAGTTGACCTCCTTAATCACCATCCCTTATTTAACCCATCTCCTCACCCACCTCCCTTCTGGGAATAGTGTTTGTCCCTATGGTTAAGAATCTGTTTCAAAAAAAAAAAAAAAAAGTCTGTTCTTGATTTTTCTCTCTCTCTCTCTATTTTTTTTTATTGGAGTTCAATTTGCCAACATATAGCATAACACCCAGTGCTCATCCCACTAGGTGCCCCCTCAGTGCTCATCACCCCATCACCTCAACCCCCCGCCCACCTCCCTTTCCACTAGTGAACTAATATTTTTAAAGGCCATCTTATTTTATAGCAGCTGATGAACTTTGAGTCAGCGTCCTACACTTTTCTATTTCTGAGAGGTGCTGTGGTCCCCCAATCAGAGACTGATTGGAATTTAATTTACAAGAGCTGGCTTTAAATCAGTAGACTCTTGACCCTTGTTATATCCCATGGGTGATACAGTAAAAAAAGAGTGTCTGGTGAAGACTTGAGAGATTTGGGAACTGAGCCAGATTCCATCCAGGCAAATCAAGAGAGAAGATTCAGGAAGAAGTGAAAGTGAGGGATGGGGTGTAGGTCATCGTCCTGTTGATTTGGGGGGAAGGATAATAGGTCACTGCACAGACTGACATGTCAGTAGTTCATTATGCACAGGTCAGAACTAAGTTTTAGGGAAACACTGCCACAGTGTAGAAGGGGAGAGAAGAAGTGTGGAAGAGGGGCTAGGGTAAGCTCTAGGCTTTCTGTCAGGTGGACTGGTGTTATCTTGGACTCCTTTTGTATATTACAATGTATATCCCACTGTGGGCAAGTCCTATTGGCTTGACTTCCAAAAATGGATTCAGAATTGGTCATCTGATCCCTCTGCTACTACCACTCAGTCTCTACCTTCCTTAGTCTGGATTGTTGCAATAGTTTCCACTCTGCTCCCTCTTTTCTGATAACAGCATCCTGAGAGACCATTTTTAAAGGTAGACTATGCCACTCCCCTGGTCCAATCTTCAAACGCCTTCCCATTTCACTCAGAGGAAAGGGCCCCTCACACCCCAGCTTCTGACTGCTCCCATTCCTAAAGCTATGCTGGCCTCCTTTCCTCAAGCATGCCACGTGCTCACCACCTGTGCATATGCTTGCACTGACTCTTCTATCAGGGACGTTCCTCTCCCATATCTCCTCACCCCTTTGAGCTCTTTGTCCAAATACCGTCCTCTCAACTGAGGCTTCCTGTGATCAACTTATGGTAAGTGGCAATCCTCAACACCCCTCCCCTAAGAACTTCCCATCCTTTGCCTGATTTATTGTCTCCAAAAAAAAAAAAATACTCATTTTACCAATCTGTTATTTTAATCAGAATGTAACCTTCTGAGAGCCAAATATTCTTTCTAGCTTGTTCACTGTTCTAGTATGAATAATGATGCCAGGTTTTAGCAAATATTCACTAAATGAAATTATTTAAATCCTGTCTCTACTACTTATTAGTTGTACATGTAGCACATTTAGATAAAAAAATTGCATCTGATATAATAAAAATTATTTTATCTTCAAGACCATGAGAAGTTATACCTGTCAAACATGACAATGGAATATCACATGCTAGCACAATCAGTATCCCTTACCTAAATTTTTTCAGGGGTGAGGGGCATATGACAGAAGCTCATAATCTATATGGAAATAAAAAGTACGGTAGTCCTTTGTGCATGTAGCCCTTAAATATATCCATAAAGGATCACTGATTAATTTATTCAATGAATAAACAGACACTGAGAACCTATTATGTGTCAAACATTATTCCTAAATACTCAAGATACATGAGAAAACAAAAATAACCAATATCCTTGCCTTCTTAGTGCTTCTGTTCTAGTAGAGTCCAACAGCAAATAATCAGTACAGTCAGTAATGAAAGATGTAGAATGTCAGAGCATGATGATGTGTTGTGGCAGGAGGGAAGAAAGTAGAGAGGCTGGGGGTGGGGAGTGGGGGCAGGGCTGTGCGCTGGATCAGGAGGAAAGATTCCCCCCCTCCCCCCGGAGAAGGTGAAGGTTGCGTAAAGTCTCTAAGGAGAACTACATGGAAGAGTCAACCAGAGAAGAATCAAAAAACAAACCGCAAATCGATAAAAGTGCAAGAAGGGTCTAGAAAAAGAAACATAGGGGCAGAAGCAACCATGTCAGTGGTTGCCTGGGTGAAGCAGGAGTGGAAACTGACTGTAGAAGGGCTGGGGGGATTTGAGGAGTTAAAGAAACCACCTTAGAGCTGGGTGCTAGTGATGGCTTCACCACTGTATCAATGTACTAAAATTCACTGAATTGCACACTTGAAACAGGTGGATTTTAGCATTTGTAAGTTTTATCTTAGTAAAAGATAGGGAACAAAAGAGGTAACATTAGGTATAAAAATTAAACCAAATAGAAAAATAAGCATGTAGGAGACCTGGAAATTATTTTAAAAAAGCAGTTTCTGGTACTTCTTCATCTGTACATTAAACCAGATGTCTGATTATAATTTTATGTGATGTCTCAAATACAGGATATATAAAACCCTTTGATGGGTAATTTTATGCGTCAACTTGGGCAGGCTACAACGTCCGGTTATTCAAATACAACTCTAGGGATTGTTGTGGAAGTATTTTGCAGATGTGATTAACGTCTACGATCAACCAACTTTAAGTAAAAGAGACTATTTTTGAAATGTGAGCATCATCCAACTGGTTGAGAGGTCTTCAGTGCAAAGCATAGGTTTCTCCAGATGGAGCTCAGAATAGCTATAAAATTAGTAAGAGAATCATACAAATAATATAAAATGACAACTTTATAAGGGTGAGACGCATGTTGCTGTGAAAGCAAAAAACTATAAATTCCACAAGGGTACGGATTATGTCTTCTTTTTTTTTTGTCATGATATATGGCCAGCATCTAGCATAACCCAGCACTTAGAGGCTCTATAACCTTTTTGGGTATAAATGAACAAACTGAGATCCCAGTTTTTTTTATAAAGATTTTTAAAATTTATTTATTCATGATAGACATAGACAGAGAGAGAGAGAGAGAGAGAGAGAGATTGAGAGAGAGAGAGGCAGAGACATAGGAGGAGGGAGAAGCAAGCTCCATGCCAGAAGCCCAATGTGGAACTCGATCCCGGGACTCCAGGATGGCGCCCTGGGCCAAAGGCAGGTGCCAAACCGCTGAGCCACCCAGGGATCCCAAGATCCCAGTTTTATAGCAGAAAAGATAAATGAAATAATCCATGTATATTTGGAAGGAAAGTCTCTCTTGAGAGCAGCCACCCTCTTCCAGGAAGACTAGCTCTCAAACTTTCTTACCTCTTCTCTTCAGCCCACTGTTCCTTTCCTTCCAAATGAAAGCAACAAAATAATAATAATAAATACCAATCCTGAGAAAATTTAGAAATTTACAAATCCTTCTATTCTCTCATGACCATGGGGCTCTGGCTGGTATCAGAAGCCTATTACCAGTAAACAGTCAATAAATAAATTTCCTTTGATTGTTAAAATCAATGAAGTGTTATCAAAAGTAACTCCAGTTGGGTGGTAGAGAAAAGAATTAAAGCAACCAAAATAACTGCTGCTGAGGAAACATCCCAAATAAATAATCTCTTTTTTTTCTGTTTATTCCCAAGAAAGAACAAGGCAGAAGAATTCTTGGTCCTTAAACATCTGATCCCGAGTGCTCCAGAGGAGAACTAAGGCATTTTCTGGGATTAACAGGGCGCAGGCGTGGAGAGATAAAGCTCCACGCTGGTAGGAATCAGCCACAAAGAATAGAAGCTACATGACCAGGACTTTACTTCAAAAGAAACCAAGTGTGCACACGTTCAGGAATCTGTAATTGAGTACATAAGGCCAGCAAGCCTTTAGTTAAGGCTTTCACCTGGTAAGAAAACAATTTGTTTTTCACCAAGGAGGAAGGAATGCTTTGATTTGTGGAGAGGTCAGTCAGATGCTTTAGAGGAGCACATGGTCTGAAACCTCAGATCTTTCTTAGAAAGGGGCTGGGCTGTCCCTGATGAGTTAAAGACTCCACACGGATTGGAAAAGGAGTCAGCACTTAGCATCCCCTGGAGTCAGACCCTGGGTTTAACAGGTAATGCTGGGAATATTCACTACATTATTTAAAATTTTACTGCCTTTCAATTGGATGAAGAAGTAAGATAAGTCATTAAAATGATCTATCAACTAAGTGAAGCCACAATCCCAAGCCAGGAATGTGTGTTTCAAAGTTCATATTTTAGAAGAGAGTCAATTTTCTTTCCACTCTACTAATGTTTCTTAAGATGTTTTTATTCACAACATCTACAACTAACTTTAAATTTGTCAGCACAGACAAGAGGAAGCTGTGTGTGTGTTTTTAACTTACAATCTAGAGACAGCTCACACTCTAATCTGAAAGCAGCATCCCAGAGGCAGCTACTCAGGATTTCTGCTGCCTGTTCCTCTAATCAACTTACTAAATGCCAAACTGGGTTTTCTTTGGTGAAATTAGGGCTTTGTTAATCAGCATAAATGTTAGATAAATGTCAGGGAAGATATTTCAGTCGTGAAATTAAAGATATTAAGGATATGTAGTTTGGCAAAACACCTTTTAGAGGTACCCATAGCCTGTGTGCAGACAGGATAAGACAAGTGAAGCTGGTGACCTGAAGCCTTGGACATAGTTCTGGAATCTGGATCACTTAGTGATCGTGTGCCAGCCATCAGCTTATGAGACTTTCTGTTGTTTGGCACTGGCTGAGAGGATAGCTGAATCCTGCTTCTAAAATCCTGTGAAAGCTGCCCAAAGAGAACATTTTATTCAAAGTATAGCAAGTCAGAGAGCTAGGACTTCAATGAGCTTACAGAAGAATTTGTATTAACTGCATTGTGCCAGCTCGCTAATAAAAATGTTCATTTAATCAACGTCTGTATGTGCACCAGACCTTGGCCTGTGGTTTCTTTTTACTGCTCCATGGTGGCTAAGCTACACAGCGGTAGCTAATTCTCACTTATCTTACTTTTTGGTGACTGACATGGTCTTTCAGGAGAATCTGAAAGATGTGCATGCAAATTGGCTAAGGTTGATCTATAATTCTGTTCCTCAGATCATTTGTGCCAGAATAACTTGAAACTTAGGATTCTTTATTTTCCCAGCATTCTACATTGAGTTCCAGGAGTGGGGGCTGAGAATTCTGAAATGTAACAAGTTCCCCTGGTGATTCTCATATATTCCATGGATTCAGCTGATGAAGATATAACCAGAGAAGCATCGTTATCATCTGCTGACATCATTTCCCAGTGGCAGACCAAAGACCCAAAAGGGAGAAAATATGCTCCTAACCACCTGGTTTAAAACCCAAAATCTGTAAAGCAATAGTAAGTAGCACACTATGAAGCCCTCATATGCCATTAACTCTGTGCCTTATTTGTTGGTTATAGCGATGAGGCTACCCATCTAGATGGAAAGAGATCAAAAACTTGCCTTAGGCATTCAGCATGCTCATCCACGACCAAAGATATTCCACTGCCATTTGGATGGGTTGGGATTATCAATAGCTTTCCAACTGACTACTGTGATCCATTTTCTATGGCAGCAATGAAAACTATTGGCCAAAATCCCATCATATTAAATATGCTTTTGCAGGAAAACCAGTTGGGCTGCTAGGTTATGTTTTCTCACACCCATAAACCCCAGTTCATTCACTCATAAGACACCTTGTCTGACTTTCAACCAATCATCAAATATTTAACGAGAGCCTTGCAAAAAATGTGTAGTTTTTAACTTGCAATGAACACAATGTAAGATTCAAGACAGAGAGGTCTAGCTCAGGTCTTTTGCCTCTGAGTTGTCACTCATTATATCTTGATGCATAGTGAGAAAGACCCTGGTACAAGAGTCAGAGGTCTTGAGTTCAGGTGCTGGCTACAAACTCAGTGGCAAGTCAATAAAGCTCTGTGGGCTTCTATTTCTTCTTTCAAACAACTGGGAGTAAAATGCTTGCCTTGCTTGTTTTTCTAAATTTACTAATTCATTCATATTTATTGGTCATCTATATTCCAGGAATTTTTCTAAGACCTTGGAGGATATAGCAGGGAACAAGATCTACAAGGTGACTATTCTCAAATAGGCTTATTCTACTAATTAGAAATATATATAAGCATAGTGATATAAAGACAGTTAAATAAATGTGAATATTAATAAATAGATTTTCAGAAGCAGATATATGTACACACATGTTTTTTGAAAGTTTAACAAAGCCTTTTCTAAGAACACAATATATTTTTTTTAAATCTTCTGCTGCATGATTTAGGATGAGGAAGTCAATAATCTAGTGAAAGATATATATTGATTTAAACAACATACCTACCACTTTATTTTATTTTTATTTATTTATTTATTTATATTTTTTACCTACCACTTTAATAAAAACATGTCCTCATGTTTCATTAATGATAAAAAAATTCTGGCAGTATATATTTTTTGAACTAAAAAAATATGCCCAAGTCCCTGCTACAACACTTTTTTACATATAGTAGAATTTATTATTTTAAGAGAACCTTCTTTTCAATAATTTTTTCATGACTTAAGAACCAAGAGATGTGTAATAAGCTGGCTTTCCTGTAAGGCGATCCGTGGTAGGCAGCCTCAAAGATGTTCTCAGTGCACGTCTCCTCATGTAATCTCTTTCCTCTAAGTGTGGTCTGGATTTACTGACTCACTTCTACCAAACTGTGTATAACTGAAGTGATGGGATGTCACTTCGGAGACTAGATTATAAAACAACCCTGGCTTCTATCTAGGAAGCTTTCTCTCTCATTTACTGGTTTTCCTCTCTTTTCCACTTCTCTTCCCTGATCTCCTCTCTCAGACACATCACCTATGAGAGACGGAGCTTGAAGAGGACAGGCCTGGAAAATCAGAGCCACTTGGAGGAGAACCAGGGCACCCCGGACAACAACCAGTACCAGCTGTCAACCTAGTGAGCACACATTCTTGGAAACTGACTCTCTAGCCCAGGCAAGGCTGCAGATAATGCAGTCACAGTCAAGTGCTTGAGTAGAAAAACCTCATGAGGGACCACAAATCGGAATCAGTCAGCTAAATTATTCCTGAATCCATGACCTAGAATAACTGTGACACGGAGGAGCCTGGCTGGTTCAGATGATGAAGCATGGGACTCTTGGGGTCATGAGTTCAAGCTCCATATTGGGTGGGGAGCCTATGAAAAAAAAAAAACCAGGACTAGAATAACTGTGAGGCAACTTTTGCTGTTTTAAGCCACTAAGGTTTAGAGTAATTAATTACACAGCAGTAGGTGACACAAGGACCTGACTCTTGAGGATAGTATTATGAGAATGAATGCATTCAGAATCTCATACTTTATACTTTGAATATTTGAATTAAACTAGACGAATATGGTGACATGATGCAAGTACCTTTAACATGAAGAAGCATAAATTTGCCACTCTTTTTAACTCGTGGAATAAGAGTTTGGCTTTTTTTCTGAGATCTGCTGAGTCTACTGAATCAAATATAAATACTCCATAATCAAACTTCACTGAAACCCCATTTCTAACAGTGTACTAGTTAACCAATAAAAAAATGGCAGTCTTACCTCCAAAAAAGTACTTCTCGCCAGTTTTAACTTGAAGAGGACTATTAGTTCGAACTGCTGAAGCCTCATCTCCATCAATGGTGAGAACGGCAAAATTTTCCTTAGCTAGGAAACGAACCTCATGCCACTGTCCATCGTTCAGCCCAGAACCTGTTAAGTAAAAAAGTCAATTCATTTTCTAAAGATGGTATAATTTAAAACAATTTTCAATGCCAAAAAGGTCAGAAATTTAATGGTAAAAAATAGTCTATTTTCATCCAGAAAAACTCAGTGCTACTTGCAATTAATATCATGTTTCTTTAATATGATAAGTGGTTCTATCCTCCATTGGACAGATAAGGCATGGCAGAACCCAATAAAGTAGGGAAATAATCATTAATGTGCCTTTGGCATACCTGGGAAAATGAATGGAGTGAATAAAGCTGTTTGGAAGTGATGATAAACTATTTTAATTTAATTACTTATTCTATGATTAGGTTTACTAAAAGCCACTTTCTGATGAGAAAATGGATTTACGACTTTTCTCTAATGTCTCTGTTTTTAAGAACAGTTTTTGTACTATTATTTTCCTCTCAATAACCATGCCTGGCAAGTATATCCAGTTTGTAGAAAGTAAGCACTAAAAAATATATGCTAATTAACCACTTGTAAGCATAGGAAATAATACCAGGGTTATCTGATCATTGATAAATAAGGCATCTTTATAATGAATTAGGTTATATTTAAAGAAATAAACCAACAAAGCTAAAATCGACAGCTTCCACTCCTAACAACTACATTTCACTGTTGCTTAGTACAAAGATCTTTGGAAACAAGAATTCTTTTAAACTCTCCATTGGACGGACAATAACTTAAAAAATATTTGTTCAGTTTGAGCTCACTTTGCAAAGAATAATTAGAAAATTAAGGAGCAAACAAAGGAGATCAGCCATTGAACATAAACATCTGGAAAGAGTTGAGGAAATACTAACAGAGAGAGAGAAAGTCTTGAGAGTAAGTGTGGCTTTCTTTGAACTTGTAAAGGCCTATGCTATGGAAAAGGGAAGAGATTTTGTTCTAGTCCAGATAGAATAATTTAGAATCCACAGAAAGAAGTTACTTGAAGATAAACTTCAGATTCATAAACGAAAGGGAACCCTAGCAAAACAACAACAACAACAACAAAACAACAACAAAAACCAAATAAACAAAAAACAAAACAAAACAAAAAACCCTAAAAATAAAATAAGAGCAAGTCAATGAAGCATAGATGACAGCTCCAAACCTCTGATTAGAGGTCTTCAAATGAGTTTATAAGTCAAATCTGACCTGCTGCCCCCTTTTTTGTATGGCCTGAGAGCTAAAAATCACATCTTTAAATATTAAAAATACATAAGCAGAATAATAAAGTACATGTGAAAATTATATAAGCATTGAAATTTTAGTTCCCACATAAAGTTTTATTGGAAGATAGCCACGCTTATTTGTTTATATATTGTCCTTGCTCTACAAAGACAGAGTCAAGTAGTTGCTATAGAGACTTGTTACCATTTACAAAGCCTGAACGATTTACTGTGTGGTCCTTTGCAGAAAAAGCATGAACTGCTGGTTGGTTTGCGCTATTAAACAGAAATACTATTTTAATGAAAAATATTAAAGCCTGTTGGAACTTATAAGATGGTCACATATAGGTAGTATTTACTGGTGTTTTACTGGTAAGTATCATTACAAATAACTGCACCGCAGGTATTTTTTTTTTTTTTTAGGATTTTCAAATTTTAATTTAGAAATATATATTCAGCCTATTTTATTTCAATGGAGGTAAATAGAAAATCCCTTTACTGAAGTAATCAATACTGAATAATCTCCAAGTAACAAAATGTTTAAGATCTATGCATAATTTTGTGCTATGAAATTAGTACGTGAAGTCTCATTCCCAAATTAAAATAAGTTAGCTGTCAGACAAGTCAGTAGTGTTTACTGAAATATTTCCTCCTCAAGCAGGTTACATCAGGGTTCTCTCACAGAACAGTTGCACAGAAGACCGTATCTTCACCATAACATTTTTTGGGAGACTATAAAACTAGTTTTAGTGTTGATTAACTATAGAAGGGCGTGGTTTTGGCTTTTGCCTTTATAATGTAATGAACCCTGCTTTGAAATGCAATTTTGGGGCATGGGTCCCAAGGACATCAATGTTACAAATGTCCAATCTTAAAATTTAATTCTAAATAATCACACATCCAGAAAAGGTCACGTATAAAATACCATCAGCTGACAGATCTTTTTGTTCTAAACTGTAGACCAGAATGTCTTTCTAAAACTTCCTGTGAACATTTCTTCATCACACAATTAATTTATAAATGGACATCATCAGCTTAATCATTTAGAGCAAAAAGGCCTTCTATTCCAATCAGGTAAAAATAAAAAGTTTTTTTTTTCAAGAATCTTAATTACTAGAGAAATTAAGACTCAGATAAAAGCAGGCTTGTTGATAGCAACTACTGCCGCATCTGAGCTTAAACTGTGATTTCTACTTATTTTAATCCTAAATATTGTTTTGTACTTTTAATTTTCAAGAGGTATGCCTTAGCCATCTATGACAGGAATAGGCTCTCAGATACAAAGAAGTTCAATTCTTCCATGAGGAATGAATGATCCGTTTGCTCAAAAGAAAATATGCTGCTTTTTAAAAATCTTTTTCAGCCACACATTATAAAAAAATAATAGCCTAAAGTCTTTTTTCTAGAGCAGAATCTAATGGCATTAGCTCTATGTATAAATGTATTTAAAGATATAGGGATCCCTGGGTGGCACAGCGGTTTAGCGCCTGCCTTTGGCCCAGGGCGCGATCCTGGAGACCCGGGATCGAATCCCACGTCGGGCTCCCAGTGCATGGAGCCTGCTTCTCCCTCTGCCTGTGTCTCTGCCTCTCTCTCTCTCTCTCTCTCTCTCTGTGACTATCATAAATAAATAAAAAAAAAAATTAAAAAAAAAAAAGATACAGTGACGGGCACTGAGGGGGTCACTGGATGGGATGAGCACTGGGTGTTAATACTATATGTTGGCAAATCAAACTCCAATAAAAAAATATACCAAAAAAGATACAGTGTTCTAAGCTCGATATGCTATTCACTCTGCTAAGACCTTGCATGTGATTCATTTATAATTCACACCAAATGTTTTAGAAATTATTGTCTCAAATAAATATGTGAGAGAACTAAATCTAATAATGTTTAAACACCCCATGGCTAATAAATGGCAGAACTAAGAATTGAATCGCACATGGATCTGGTTGCAGAGACTCAGTTATTACCAAAAAATAATCAAAAACAAAACAGACAACAACAAAACATGTTATATAATCTCTGTGCATCCGTGATCACAGTGCTCCTATACCAGTGCATGCACACCTGCACACACGCACACACACACACACACACACTTCCTTTGCCACAGCATCTGAACACAGCTCAATTTCTGGGATGTCCTTGTTCTCATGTAGCTATAGGATGGTAAATAAGGTAAATAACTGACACACCATCCAGTTTCATTTGCTAACTTTCAGCATTTGCACCATCAGATTTTTGTGGTCGTGTAATCTCCTACATGCCACATGTCTTTTAGTATTTTCTTACATCGATGGTTTTCCCTTACAATTGTAATTAAAATAAAAATTTTACATGCAAGTTATGAAAATTGGGATCTAGGATTTTCTTTAAGGCATATAAGAATAAGCCCATGAGTATTTATCTAAATCATCTCCATACTTTGTGAAACTCCGTATTCATTTTTTTTTTTATGTGACCTCTCCTGCAAACTTGCTCAAGTTTTTTTTTTTTTTTTTTTTTTGCCTTTGCAATTTCTTGGACCTTAGAGGGTACAGTACAGAATTATTTTTGCTTCATAAAAGCTATAAGGAATACTCTCTTGAAGGAGTTTTTTAAACAATTTTACCAAATTTTAAATCATATGAAATTGAACATTTATTAAAGTTAAGAGTTTATGGAGTTCAATATTTGAAATTTGCTCAGAATACCACAGTTGATGAGGCCATTGCGATAAGATGGGTACTTGTAATATATACCAATACATTTATTCAGAAAAAAATGTATCATCATCTCAAGTTTTATTAGAAATTTGTGAGTCACAGGTGCCTAGGTGACTCAGTCAGTTGAGCGTCTCTCTTGGCTCAGGTCATGATCCCAGGATAAATGGATAAAATCATAATTTTTGCTTGCTGTCTCTCAAATAAATGGATAAAATCTTAAGAAAAAAGAAAGGAATGTATGAGTCATACATAACAAAGAACACATTAGCAAACAAGATGAAAGCAGCACTTTTCATTTGTTGTTGAAGACATGGGACTCCTCCACTCGCTCTTCGAGAGCCAGTGGATATCCCAGGAAACAGACTCAATGGGGAGCCAGACTCCTGGAAGCAGGGGGTCCTAGTGGCTGCACAGTGGCTTGGGGTTAGACCAAAAAAGAAGGATGCTAATTACTGATACTAAGAAAAGATGCCCACGTCTCCTATGGCTAGCCCTTTCTGAGCTCGTCACGTGTGTGTGTGGCACTGTGCGTGCACACTGTATATGTTGCTGCACCGACCCTTCCCAACAGTGAGCAGCAAGACAGCAGGATGGAAAACAACACGAGGATGAGGAGGACTGGTTCAGGAGCCAGGCTGCCTGCGTTTGCTCTGCCCCTGGCCAACCTGGGCACATTACTAACCACTCCATGCCTCAGGCTTCTCTTCTCTGGAATGAAAGTAACACTCTCCCCCTCACAGATGTGTTTTGAGGAGTAGATTATTTACTATTTCTATAGCATTAAAGCAGTGCCTGGCACCCAGGGAGCAGGATATTTATATTCGTATCATGTCAAATAAATTTTTTAAAGATTTTAAATAGTCTCATTTTATAGAGAAAGAAGCTAAGTTTATTATTTTGGGGGGAGTTACAATTACAAATATTGGTGTAGTTGTAAGTAAGCCCTCTAAAGAACATGGCAATAAAATAAGTCTTAATGTGGAAATCATAAATAAACACATAGAAGGCAACTGAAAAAAAGTATATCCTAGCATTATGCTAATGGACACATGAAGCTTAGAAAAATATGTCCAGTGACAACATTAGAGGTGAAAAAAAATTCCTGTGTACAAATTACTTAGAGGTGATGATGATTTGTCCTGAAAAAAATGTGCTAGGTGACTCACAAGGTTATGACAAAGAATTGATGTTAAAGCAGCTGGTGAAGAGATTAAAACAAATTATTTCCAGAAAGTAAGACTGGAGAATAAACTTCCTAAATTATTTACGTATGTGAGTTTAAAAGCACACCATAATTATGTAAATATTGTACATATATTCACTTATAGAACTAAAAGTTTTTATATTCACGTTAGTTAAAAGGTATTCTTAATGTTCTTGTTGAAAAAATGGGGGACTTCCTTCTATGTGGGGTCATATTCTGCTCAGGCACACAGGGACCATGCCCTATAAGGGACTGAGAAAGGATTTAGAGCCCAGAGTGTCTGACTTACAGACTCACCTGCAGAGGGGCAGACAGCATAATGGACAGAGCAGGGATTCAGAAGTCAGACCATCTGGATACAAACCTCATTTCTGCTCCCCTAATTGCCAGACCTTCAGCAATTCAGCCTGTCTCAGTTCTCTTACCTATTAAATAGGACTAATAAAAGTATCTACCTCATAGGGTTGTTCTGAGGGTTATGTGTACATATGTGATTATTTAGAGAAGCACTTGACACATAGTCAGCACTCAGTAAGTAGCTCCTGTTCCTTAAACAGTCAGGGAGCCCCACTCTCTAAATATCAACTTAGCTTGTTGTTAACTTCTGTAAGCATTAACTATTATAAAATAATTAAAATTGGTTTTCTTTAAGAACAAATATCCTCCTACCCCATGTAAATCCAATCATTCAATGTCAGTGGTGAGGAATTGGAGGATTTGGCAGGATAGCTGATTGTGTCTTTTATTAATATCAGAGGCAACAATTTTTAAGCTAATTTAAGCTAACTTTGAGCTATATAATGAATCAGTCTTATTATTTGATAGTTACTCTTTTATTAATATCAGAGGCAACAATTTTTAAGCTAATTTAAGCTAACTTTGAGCTATATAATGAATCAGTCTTATTATGTGATAGTTACAGGTCTGATTACCCTCTTCAAATTGTGTTTTAACTAGATTATTCAATAGATATGGTTCTGAAAAAAATAGATAATGGTTCGCTGAATGTCTGTGAAGTATTTCCAGAAATTAAATATAATTCCAAGCAAAGACTTCCCATAGGTGACTTCTTCTTTGAGAAGAGTGATATAAACCAGAGTACATATTTTTTCAAAGTATCTGTGTTGTAAAAATAAACCAGTTTGATGTAGTTTTATACTTAATGGTTATTTGATATTACTTTATAATGGATACCTCTAATTATTAATTCATAACAATCAAAACTTTTCAACTGTATGTTCTAAAAGGAAACATAGTTTTACAAAGAGAGTTTTTAACCTAAAATCAACATCTTTGAAACCATGTTCCAGCTTCTGGTCTTAATTTTTTTCATAAGATAACTAAATTGCTTTATAATATTTTCGCTTACATTTCTCTAACTTATAATTGCTAGAAAAACTTGTTTTGTATGCAAATGTAAAATGTTAATGAAGCATATTCTATCTAGGCTGTCTTTCTAATGGTATTATTTTTTAAAGTAAGGCTCTTGAGGAGGTTTCACAGATAGAACAAGAAGAAACAGATGTTTCTCTTATTAGAGACAAGAAGAAGAGACTAGTTTAATGAATATTGAAAAAAAGAAAGTATTTAAAATAGAGTAGCAAACCAAGATGCAGCATCTGTTTGAAAATGTTTCAAATAAAATTACAATGACTGAAATTTCAAGTCTTGCTCAATATTCAATCCAGAGAGAAAAATTTCTGAGGACACGAATCCATATTTAGGCAGTTACAGTGTTCTGATGTGCTACTGACAGATTTCATAAGTTATCAATTATCCATTTATGTAATAAAAAGGGAAAAATACATCCCTTATAAATATGCCATGCAGTTTCTTGTGTTATTTATAAATTCCATATCATAAGGAATTTGATCCCATTTAATCTTGCTCACCTTTATGTGTCCATCCAAACCGCAAAATAAATATGATCACTGTGGTCAGACAGAACAGTTTATAAGGTGCTTGGGCAGGCAGGAAACTTTTATTTCTGGAAGCTAAAGAGACTGCCAAATGCTTTCCTCTACAGGTACAGACAAAAAGTCGCTTTAAAACCATGTCTTGGATGAACAGAAATTTCACCAAAGAAGACATAGACATGGCCAACAAGCACATGAGACAATGTTCTGCATCACTGGCCATCGAGGAAATACAAATCAAAACCACAATGAGATCCCACCTCATACCAGTGAGAATGGGGAACATTAACAAGGCAGGAAACCACAAATGTTGGAGAGGATGTGGAGAAAGGGGGACCCTCCTGCACTGTTGGCGGGAATGTGAACTGGTGCAGCCACTCTGGAAAACTGTGTGGAGGTTCCTCAAAGAGTTAAAAATAGATCTGCCCTATGACCCAGCAATTGCCCTGCTGGGGATTTTCCCCAAAGATACAGATGCAGGGAAACGCCGGACACCCCGATGTTTCTAGCAGCAATGTCCACAATAGCCAAACTGTGGAAGGAGCTCAGTGTCCATCGAAAGATGATGGATAAAGAAGATGTGGTCTCTGTATACAATAGAATATTCCTCAGCCATTAGAAATGACAAATACCCACCATTTGCTTCGACGTGGATGGACCTGGAGGGTATTATGCTGAGTGAAATAAGTCAATTGGAAAAGGACAAACATTATATGGTCTCGTTCATTTGGGGAATATAAAAAATAGTGAAAGGGATTAAAGGAGAAAGGAGAGAAAATGAGTGGGAAATATTAGAGAGAGAGATAGAACATGAGAGACTCCTAACTCTGGGAAACGAACAAGGGGTAGTGGAAAGGGAGGTGGGCAAGGGGTTTGGGGTGACTGGGTGATGGGCACTGAGGGGGGCACTTGATGGGATGAGCACTGGGTGTTATACTGTGTGTTGGCAAATCGAACTCCAATAAAAAATATACATATAAAAAACATGTCTTCGTCTTGAAAGAGACACTTAAATGGAATCTTTAAGATAGATAAATGCGTAGAGGAAGGCATACTGGATGACATTTTTTATTACTGTTGTGAGTCATGAGGGAAATTAAAACCATAATGATACACAATTTTCCACCCACTTCAGGGGAGGAACCTAAAAGAACTAGCCACGATCAGGATCAATCTGAACTCATACACTTCCCGCGAGAATGTAAAATTATACAACCACTTTGAAAAATTCTTTGGCAGCTCAGTTATGTTTTGTTTTGTTTTGTATTTAATAAAATTAAACATGTGTTAATCCTATCACCCAACAATTCCCCTCCTAAATATTTACTCCCCCTAATCAAAATATATGTAGCAGAAATATTTGCACAGGGATGTTTTTGGCAGCTTTATTTATTATAGGCCTAAACTGAAAATAATTGTCTATCCACACAGTGTATAGTCATACAAGGAAATGTGGTTACGTAATAAAAAAGAATGAACTACTGGTGCAAACAACATTTTGTGTCTGGAAGAATGTAGACATGAAAAATAACACTGGATGAAAAAAAAAAAAAAAAGAACACTGGATGAATCCTTACATAGGAAAATCCTGAACTGCAAAACTAACCTATGATGATAGAAATCAGGTCAGATGGCCCAGGAGAGAGAGGCACAGGTGGAAATGCACAGGGAGTGGCAGGAGACTCTCTGAGGTGATCATATCCTCTATCTCAACTGCAGGCTGGGTGTGTAAGTCCATACACTTATCAGAATCCACTGAATTGTACATTTAAGAACTGCATTTCACATGCAGCTGATCCTCATTTGTAGAGTCAGGATGTGTGAGTTGACCTACTTGCTAATATTTACCTGTAACCCCAAGTCAGTACATGTTCTCTCATGGTCGTTCGCAGACTTGAGCGATTGGGTGAAAATTTGAGCCACGTGGCACCGAGTTTCCAGCTGATGTCAAAAAGGGCAGCACACTGCCTCTTTGGTTCCATTCTCAACCTCTTACCAAGCGTTCTTTCCACCGCATACTAAATACCATGTTTCTCCCATTTTTGTGGTTTTTATTGATCTTGCTTGCTATTTAAGATGGTCCCGATGGTAAAATACATGATTAGGATTAAAGAGTACATGTACTATGATGAGCACTGAGTAATGTACAGAACTGTTGAATCACTATATTGTTCACACACACACACACACACACACACACACCAAACAATCAATAAAAATTAAAAGATCCCTGAATGTAGTGCCTAAGTGCTGTGTAGTATTCCTAACTGTAGGAAAGTTGTGATGTGTCTTACGAAGAAAAAGGATGTATGTTAGATAAGCTGCTCTCAGGTACAGGTTATAATGCTGTGGGCTGTGAGTTCAATATTAATAAATCAATTATATGTATTAAACAAGAGAAGTTGAAACAGAAACACACAAAAAGCAAGGTTCTGTACTGGTCAGTTGATAAAAATATTATGACCAGAGGCTTGTGGGAACCTAACCTCCTATTTCTTGTAGGGGCAATATTTCATTATTCACTAATTCAGTGTTTGAAATGACTACAGATAACATAACTATCATAAGTAATACAAAACAATTGTCTATAATTTTAACTTAAAAATATTAAAAACATTTTTAAAAAGAATTGAAGTAAAAGTGATACTCGTTTTTAAATTCAACTGAATTTTATTCTAGGCCCGTTTTTTGCTTTGCTTTCTGCATTATCAAAAAATGAGAAACTCAATGTATAATATGCCATTATTTGCTATTAAACAAATAAAACCCAATTAGACTCCATATTACTTGCTATGTTAAGCTTTTAGAGGCCAATATTTTAGGATATTAAAAAAAATTAAGTTACTACCCTAGGACTCTATTTTCATATAAAATCCTCTAATAATTGTCTTGACCATTACTGATTCCCAGCCAAAAGACAAATATCATTGTACTTCAAAATCTCTTATTCAAAGCTTTATGATTACTCTAGGGTCATTTTTCACTTGTGATAATCTTCCAAAGAAAGTAACTTTAGTAGGAATATGGTTATGTAAATATTCAACTTCAAAAAATCTGGGACACCTGGGTGGCTCAGTGTTTGAGCATCTGCCTTTGGTCCCAGGGTGTGTGATCCCAGGGTACTGAGATCAAGTCCCATATCGGGCTCCCTGCAGGGAGCCTGCTTCTCCCTCTGCCTCTGTATCTGCCTCTCTCTCTGTGTCTCTCATGAATGAATAAATAAAATATTTAAGAAAAAAAAAAAAGAAAACATCTATTTCTTAAAAAAAATCTTCCCAATCCAAGACCCTAGTTTGTGTACTAATTCTGAAAGATTCATTCATTCCAGTATTTAATCCTGCCTTGAACATAAAATGTAATACAAATTGCACTGAACTTACTACTAATTTTAAAGAGGGTTTCAATTAATAAGATTTTGGATTAATGTACACATAGAGATGAGACCAAAGATACAGTGTGGTACTGCATGTAAGAGTCTAGGTGTCACTCACACATGGATTCAAATGCCAACTAACTCTTCAACTCATCTATAAATATATACAGGACCTACGATTTCCCAGGCATCATGTTAGCATTGAAGATACAGAGATAAGTCAGTCAGAAGTGGTCCCTGCTGTAGAAAAATCTAGCTATTTTATTCTGAGGCAATTACTAAGCCTCTCTGCAACTTGGTTTCCTCACTTTTAGGGGAAGATGTAGTACTATGTCAGAGAGTGGTTATCAATAATTCATGAGCTATAGTGTGGTGTGAGCCACCTGATACTACAAATATCTAGAAGCAGCTTTTATTTTATCATTATTATTTGTGGTATACATGTACAAAGACAAACACATGTATGCATAAAGAGAAACTACTTCCGGGGTTTTAAGAAAGGCATATATCATATTTTGTGGGGTTTATGTGTAACTGCATAGTATAGCTAAATACATCATTGAGGAGTGGCATCTTACATGAGTTTTGAGTCATAAACAAAGGGTTTTTATAAATGTTTTTCATCTATAAAACAAGGTATTTAAGAAAACACAGAAACTCAAAAAAGTATACTGGAGGGAAAGAAAAAAAAAGACTTGTATCACCAAGAGACATCACCCTTAATATCTGGTGTATTTTATTCTAGCTTTTACCATATAAAACTGCAAACCATGTAGATTATTCTGATGCTATAGTTAAGAATGGTGAAAAGCATAAAAGGGACGAGGAGCGACAATCATCATCTCAATTCTCTGATTTCCCTTGATGAGGGAGATTTGGCAATCCTGTCTTCTCAGCCTAACTTTTCAGAATTTAAGGAGATGGAGATTTACCCCCACCAGCTTAAGCTCTCCTAGAGTTCCACTCTGAAAAGTCCCGTTCATTCTTTCACTAATTTACTGTTCTCCTGTCACACCACTAGCATTGTTTTAGGCACCAGGATATACCAGTGAAGAAGACAGACAAGCTTCTGCCCTCATGGAGCTTACATTCTTGTGAGCAGAGACAGAGCATAGGCAATAACTAACAGGGTAATAGCACAATTTCAGGTATGATAAATGAGGTAACAGAAATAAAACAGATGTCATGATGGAGAGATTTGTGGGACTTGATAAGACTGTTTGACAAGGAGAGAACCCTCTAAAGAGGGGACGATAAAGCTGCAATGTGAAGGACAAGAGGACAGTCACGTGGTGATGTCATGCAAAAGCCCAGAAGGAAAGCATGCTTGGTGCCTTAGAGTACCAGACATTAAAAAATAAATAAATAAATAAATAAAAATTAAAAAAAAAAAAGAGTACCAGACACTAAGATGACCACAGTGGTTAGTGTACGGAGATTAAGAGGGCAGGATTGAGGAAATGAGAACAAATAGGTAGACGTATGGTAAGTAAGGGCCTTGCAAGCTGTAATTAGGCCATTGAAAATATTAAGTGTGATAGAAAACCTTTGCTCTGTCTTCTGTGGAAAGTGTCATGATGCTGTTTCCATCTTGAGGATATATTCTAGCTACTGTAAGGTAAGTGATTTAGGGTAGGTAAGAGCGAAAGTAGGGAGACCTACTAGAAGGCTCTTAGGGTGGTTAGGACAAGAGATGATGGAGACATGGGTAGAGGTTAGCGCTGGAGAAAAGTGGTCAGATTTGTCATACATTCTGGATATACCATTGACAGGTCTTACTCATTAATTGGTTATCAAAAGATTGAGAAAAATGATTTGTGATGGAAGCATTTGAGTGGAAATGAATGTTATTTAAATAGAGGATTCTGAGGAGGTGAGGCAATGTAGGGCACAACCATTAGACATGTAAGAAGAGATATCAGGCAAGTACTTGTATATCTGTGTCTGGAGCTCAAGGGGAAGTAAGGTCTGGACATAGAAATTTGATGTCATAAGCATAAGTCGTGAGACTAGATAAGCCTATCTAGAGAGAACACAGAGGAATGTTAGGAAGCCTGTCGGAAGAAAGATCCTTATTCATATATCCAAATTTGTTTATAATTTCAGGGGTTTAGCTCCTCTCTTGGGTTAAGAAACTGATTTATATAACCCATCATCTTTCAATTGCATCACTGACTTTATTGGGCAATGAAAATACTATCAATTCATTTATGCTTTTCAGATTCATTACTTTTCTTACATTCCAGTTTTTCCATTTAATGGCTTATTGGTTATATTTTCAGCTCCTTATTTTTTTAAAAAATAAATACACCAGTTAATTGGTTTTAAAACTTAAATATTCATCATTAATTTTCATAGTCACTGTTTTGTATTTGTCTTAAGTAGGAAGTTGTGGTTGAGAAGCGATTCCTACACCATTTGGGGAAAATGAGTTATTCTCATTATTATTATTACAATTTATTTCTTAAATCTAAATTGGCTAAGTTGTATTTAGTCCTTTATCTTTGTTCCACATATGTCTCAGATAAACTGTAATGTCCTAAAAATTTTCTCTAAAGGCACAAAACCCATCCTTGTTTATAGGAGATTGACACTGTCCAAATGGCAAGGACATTCAAATCAATTCCTCTTTTTCTGAGGGCACCCCTATCGGAGACACTGTACTTGATAAAAGAATAAATACGATTCCCAGCCTCAAGAAGTTTGCCTTAGTGTGCCACCCAATGACATTTAAATATCTTCACATATATTTTTATAATTTCTATGAAACTTTCCCTGTATTTTACAACCTAGAGTTGCATGGCACAGGGAAAATAAATAAATAAATAAATAAATAAATAAATAAATAAATAAGAAACAAGTAGGCAGAATGTGGATGATGTAGGTACCCAGATGGGGTCTTTAAGCAAGAGGTAATCACAAGTACAGGCATTCTCTGGTTTTCGTAGCCTAATGGAAGTCTGCTAATGCCCATCTTCCAGGCTGGCACAGCCCTGCTGGAGAGGTATCAACAATGATTGCAGAGTGTCTCATCTCTTCCATGTCCCAAAGGCATACAGTTCCTGTCCTTGCACATATTAAGGAGAAAATATCACTACATGTTGTTATTGGTTAATGACTGTTTTTCTATTCTATCACACCAGCATTACAGAAGTCATGCAATATATATATATATATTATATATATATTCTGAGAGAAAGAATAACAAGAGCCCATGAGTGAAGATAATAATGGCAATTTAGCTTAGGGTAATCTCTGAAGCCATTTTCTCATTTTTCTCCTAAATTTCGATAATAAAACAAATTAAAAGCTTAAAATTAACATTGCCAGAATTTAAGATTGGCTTTCTTTAAATCTATATATTAATCTCACAAAAGTCCCTCTTTCCTTCTAAATATTTTCCCATGTGTTGGCTTTATAATAATCACATGGAGTGGTGAATTTAAGTGGCTTTGATTAAAATAAAGCCTTTTTATATCTGTGTATGCTGGATAACTCCAGTGAGAGAACTACTTTTAAGTTAGAGAGGTTATCCAGCCACACAGAGGCTCAGAAATTCCTGAGTTCAGAGAACAATCATGATCAGAGCCCTGGCATGAAATAGACATCTTAAAATATTATGTTCGGGAACAATCCTTTACAATTTGAGTATAAATCATTATTTTTAAATTGCATCATAAAATGCATAATAAAACCATAGTTTCTCATGTCAAGCAATTCTGCATTACTCCCCTTTAACTGTTTTTATACTTGCCACTGAATAATTTTCCATCCTTCACTCAAAGACTAGATAATGTATCTAGGTAATGTACTTGGGCCATAGACATAGGCAAAGATTCAGTCCCTACCCTTTAAAAGGAGTTATTTTTCTGCCAACCTCTCTCCTACTTGTTTTACCACATGATTCCTAGCACAAGACACAGCCTCTGTGCATTTCAGCTCAACGGTGTTTCCTCCAACTGGACTACTAATGAGCACTGAACCACAAAGGGCATATCTCCAGATATTTATGAACTGGTCTCTTCTGCAATTTTCAATTCAACAACAATTCTTTTCAAGTGGCAACTGCCTTTTGGTAATTTTTCTCATTCTTAGTGGCAAATTGGAGTGGGAAAATGCTATAGGTGAGCACATTAAAATAATATTTATACAACTAAAAGTTTCATTTATATTTAGGTTATGAATGTATTCAATTTATCACTCCTTGTGAATTTTAACCTGTATGTAATAGGCATCAGAAAGTTTTAAAAATTAAAATTAATATGTTAAAAATAATACTTTTATCACAACATAGATTTTTAAAGCCACCGGTTTAATTTTTAGTATGCTTTCAGGGACTAGTATTATGTACATAATGCCAGTGTGTGAGCATTTGTATATGTGTGTGCACAGATATGTGGTATTTGCTACAAGATACATAAGATCTTAGTGCAGTGCAATGTACTAAAATAGAGCTTGATTCGAATTTGGATAGCATGATAGCATAAACACTATTATTATGTGAGCAAATCACTTTAGCTCTCTCGCCCATAAATTATCAGTAAAATGAATGATTCATACCAGCAGATTACGAGATTCCTCTCAGCTCGACACACTTAAACTGAGACTGAAATACATTCATGGACAGATGGATATAGGGAGTAGAGGAACCAATGATAATGTATCGATTTGAAAAAAAAAATATTGTACAGATGATACATAGAGCACATGAATAAAATAAATACTTCTAAAAGTAAGTTACATATTTTAGTCCATACACCTTATTTGCTCTGCTGGATGACTCTAAACATTAAACACAGAATACCCAAAATGGATAAAGAGACTTCTGACATAAAAAGAGAAGAATCCATGCTGAAAACAGGGAGACAGTCATTTGATTTTTGTACTTTAGAATAATTTTATACTTCAGATAGAAGGTGGGAGCTACAGGTAGCTTCATGGATTCTTGGAGTAAGTGGACAGAAGATCAACCTGGGAGGTAGAGCAAGTGCCATAAAAAGAACTACAACCTTTTACCAGTTCAAGTCTGAAAGGGACTTTTTTGCCATTTCCGTGAGTTAACATAAGTAATGGAGTCCCAGAAAGAACTGGAAAATTGAACATAGAGGTAAGGTTTTTAGCAGGGGCATTTATTCCTTATTGCAAGAAACTCTCTAGAATACTGACATTGGGTTAGGAAGATATCACTCGGTGGTATCTCACAAAGGGAATGATCTGAGGAAATTTATGGTAGATTACATGCCTTATAGCACTAAATTTCTATGATATAGATGAGCATTTATCATTTTCTTATTAACAGGGCATGTCTTAGCTAAAGGAAATATTAGTGAAATCCATAGATGGATTTTCTTATAGCACAATGGTATAAGTATTTATTATTTTTTTCTTCTTTAGTAATTATCTATTGAACATTACTTAGCTTTGGTTGCTAGACAGATTACCCTCTAGTTAGAATCAATTACTACATTTGGAAGCAGTCTGGGTGTTGGTCTTCATCTGAGTTGGTTACATAAGAGTATATTCAGTTTTTCAAAACAGATACATTGAGCTGTTCACTAGTGATCTGTACATTTCCTATATGTTCAGCATATTTCAGAAAAAAAGTTAAATATAAAAGAGTCTATATAAGTGTAACTTAACTGAAATATCTTAAAATGCTGAAGTCACTTTTGTCTTTAGAGTCATTACACAGATGTGTAGAGAAGCCATCAAAAGCTTGTGAAGTATGCACCCAGTTATAGAATATGAAAACAATAGTAATTAAGAAAAAAACCCAATAGCTATCCATGCCACTAATTTAATATGAATTTTGGTGCTTAAGGGAAAAAATATCACTGGTATCTATGAGAAGCTGTACAAAAAGTTCATACAGATTCCGAGAGGGATTTCAGGATACTTCAAGAGCTTTATTTTTATTTTTATTTTTTTAAATTTTTTTTATTTATTTATGATAGTCACAGAGAGAGAAAGAGAGGCAGAGACATAGGCAGAGGGAGAAGCAGGCTCCATGCACCGGGAGCCCGACGTGGGATTCAATCCCGGGTCTCCAGGATCGCGCCCTGGGCCAAAGGCAGGTGCCAAACTGCTGCGCCACCCAGGGATCCCCTTCAAGAGCTTTAAAAAGTAATGAAACTTTTTAAATTATGTCTCATTTCATTTCTACACTTAAAGGCTTTCCCTTGTTTAATTAACTTATCAACTACAATTATGACTCTCATATCCCAAAGATAACAGGGATGATAAACTATTTTAATTCATAGAGCAAAACCCCCCAAAGAAACTAAGTAACCAAACAGAAACAAAAACAAAAAATCCCTGATATATATTTTTTTTCTTTTGCTTTCTCTCAAAGTTGTATCACTTGCCTTTATTTAAAATTTCCCTCTTAGGCTTCTTTTGTTCCCAGTTTTCTTGAGTTCAGCATGCCTGTATTTCGTAGATAGAAAGTTAAACCAGATAATTCAAATATCCTAATGTTCAGATCTTGTAAGTTCACTATCACCATAGTTCATTTAGTTGGAAAGTTCTCAATCTTTTCTCTGCTCTCATATATCAGAGAGAGAATAATTGCATCAGAAACCATGGCTTGCAATGGGAGTGATTCTCCATGATGGGTCAAGAACTTTGGAAGCCAGGGTTACAAATTAAAAAAAAAAGCATATATCACTTGAGAAAGGACATTCATGTGGCTGGTAACTGATTTATATAGAATATACAATATCAGTATTATATTAGTATTATATCAGTATTGTATATATGTACAGAGAGAGAGAGAGAGAGAGATACCTAGCATATAGTCTACACACTATATTCTTAGAGAATATATTCTAAGATTAACAGCTAAAGCCAATGCCCCCCTTGTATCTAGCTCAGTTTTTAACAATTGTACTAAGTATTCACACCCACCCACAAACATCCAAGGTAAAGCCAGTCTTTGAAAAATGAGGAGGAATAAGAAGTCACAGAATTCGGGGAGAAGGTGAAAAGTAAGCCAGCATTAGTTGATAAGTAGCTCTTGGTAGACTTCAAAGTAGCTCTAAAAGAGACTGTGGCTTCTAACTTCTCTCCCTTTGAAAGAAGGGGTCCTGTCCCTCCTTCACCAGAAGACACATCTGTTAAAGGGTGGCGAACTCCAATGGCCAGTAGCCAAGCTGCCAATGATCACACAAGTCAGAGTCAAGAGAAGGAGCCCTTGGTCAATTCACTAGAAACCAGTTCTTCAGAAATAATATCCCAGAGAATCAATTGGTGAATGACTACTTTACCAAATGCATCAAATTTATCAATTTACCAATTAATTGTGTTAAGAAACAGTCTTCTTGAATATATTCTATGATTATTAATATATTACTCTTCTGCATATATTCATGAATATATTTATGTTAAATATATTCAATAAATGTGAATATATTAGTAGTATCTTAAGGATTGTTCAATTTATCAAAAGCTAAGGGTCACAGGTTTAATCTTTTAATGAATATATTCATGAAGAACATTCATGAGGAATATAGTTATGAACTAAATCATTCCATGAATATAGTAAAACAGCATATTATTCAGTGAATTATTTCATTCATTTATTTAATACTATGTGCTGTGCAATGTCCTAGATAGTATGGCTACATCCAAATTTCTGACCTCATAGAGCCTAGATGTTTAGTTATCTATTGTCTTTAAGGAAGAATAATCTTTGAAATAAGATTTTGCTAAATAGGTTTTGTAATTTTGGTGAATTTACCTGTGTCCAAGGGAAACATTCATAAGTGATATTGGCGACTGCCTACATGGAATGCTTGTGATTTGTTATAAAAATCTTGCACCAGAGGTTTACTATACTGATCTTTTCACCTTTTATTAGTTGTGAATATTATAACACAAATAACTAGCCACTTTGGTTAACCAGAACTACTTTTCATTTTGAAAAGGAACATATGAGCGCATCAAGACTCACAAAGTTAGGAGACCTGCAAATATCAAATAGTAAGTTGAAAACCTGGGAGTAAGGGACACCTGGGTGGCTCAGCAGTGAGCATCTGCTTTTGACCTAGGGCGTGATCCTGGAGTGCCGGGATCGAGTCCCATATCAGGTTCCCTGCATGGAGCCTGCTTCTCTCTCTGCCTATGTCTCTGTCTCTGTCTCTCTCTCTGTGTCTCTCATGAATAAATAAACTGTTAAAAAAGAAAAAAAAAAAGGAAAACCTAGGAAAACCTAGGAATAAGATTCAACTGTGTGGATTTCTTTCTTTTTTTTAATAAAGATTTTATTTATTTATTCATGAGGGACACAGAGAGAGAAAGAGACATAGACACAGGCACAGGGAGAAGCAGGCTCCATGCAGGGAGCCCCATGTGGGACTCCATCCGGACTCCACGATCATGCTCCAGGCTGAAGGCAGGTGCTAAACTGCTGAGCCACCCAGGGATCCCCAACTGTGTGGATTTCAAGTCAAAGGTTTTCTTCCACTTTCCAGAGACGCCATTTACCAGTATTACAACTTAAGGTTTGGATAGCTGAGCTTATCACTGGTTTTTCATCAAAATTCTAAAAATAACAATGATATTTTTTGTACCATCAGATTTATATTACCCACCAGCTTTATCTTTTTTTAAAGCAAATTATGATAGAAACACAATACATCAGAGCAACTTCTATGTTAAAGCGTGAAAATAAGGTTAATGTGAGTATAACAGTTATTGTCACTAATTCTTATTTTTATTAAGCAATGAATAGCTTCATTAAGTAATACATTACTCTTTTTTGTTAGCTCCATGAGAGAGAGAATAATGAAACTGCTTGAGTTAAGCTTCGTGTGGCTTTTAAAAGAGAAAGTGTTCTTTCCCAAAGGGCACTACAAAAAAAAAAAATAAGCATCTAAGCTGAACATTGTTATCCTCTGAGAAAGTCATCAAAACAAAATGAAAATGTTGGCATTTTAGTAGACCCGTTTGCACTTTATTGAGCACAACTTCCACCAGGGATAGCTGTGGTTGCTGGAAAGGATGCTCGAATGTGAAGCAGATTTGCTAGAGGGTAACGTGACCCTTGTTTTTGTCTCTGAACTTTGCCAAGACAGAAAGGGCCTCTGTTACTGCTTTCCTGTATCCACCTCTGTTGTTTATTTTATTTCTTCCCAACAAGTTCTCAAAAGGAAATCAAGCAAACAAAAATTGGGCCCTCTTGAAGATCATTACTGATCTTATTTGTTTAAACACAAGTGTTTCAACTTCAGCAACATCTTAGCTCAAACAAAGTTAGGGTTACACAGGAAATGGTTTACAATTAGCTCTACTCTGGTAAATGATCAAACATCATTTATAGGATAGGAAAGGGAGGTAATTTGAATTAATTAATTAATTAATTAATTGAAGGTAATTTGAATTCAGGATCACCTTTTTTTTTTTTTTTTTTCATGTGGAGTAAGTTCATTATGCTGTGCAGACAGATTTTAAGAACAAATCCTACCCTTTAATTTGGGCTTTGTCTACAGATAGGATGGCAAGTCTCTTGTAAACATTAGCATTTTCCACCCTGATTTAAAAAGCTTAGTAATAATGTCATCACTACCACAAAGAAGGCATAAGTGATTTCATGCTTAGAGCATTTAGCTTATTTACAGTGGCTTACTGTGGGCTGACTGACCTGGTGTTGTAGGGAACCCACTGAGAGCTGACCAAGATGATAACGATGTCTGTACACGGTGTGAAGTTGGATCTTTTTTTTTTTTTTTTTAGAAGTTGGATCTTCTTAGGATGAGTCTATGGAGCAATACTAAGTAGCAATTAGCCCAGCTCAGATGATTTTTCTTCTTTAATTAGGTACTTAATAATAATTATAAACTACAATTTAGCTCTTATTATGTCGTAGCAATGAGATTCGAAGAAAGTTGAATAGAATCATGCAAGTCAGATGCTAGATGAAATGTATTTTATATGATTATTATATCTTATTGCCATACACATAGGAGTAATGACACAAAAAAATGTGAGAAGCTATTGCTTAATTTCAAAAATATTTACTGAGTATCTACTATGAGAAAGACATGCTCTCTCAGCAAGATTTATCATCTGGTTTGAGTCAATGTTTTAGGAATGAAAGATAATCTTCATCTGTAGCCTGAACTTAAATCATGATATTTTACTTTTTCCTTCTGAAGATGATTTTTAACTGAGAGACTACTTTTTCAATATTCTATGCAGAACTTTTCAATGCATTATCTGAAATTCAAGTATATCTATCACTAATAAATTTATGTAGATTATAACAACATGTTGAAATTCAGATAAGTATTACTAACATTTGGCATAATATTATAAAGATAAGGTTCAGAGTGATTAAATGTGGAGTTAGTTATTTAATCATCTTCATTATAATTCTTATTTCAAGTATGTATTTTTGGCTGTATCTACAAAGCTGTGTATAATGATCTACATTCAGAATAGAAGCTAATTTGTATTTATTCAATTTTATAGTAAAAAAAGTAAGCTCTTATTTGTTAGAAGTGCAAAGTTATAAAATCCTATCATAGATGTAGAATTATAAATTTTACTTATTTGTAATTTCAGAATCATTTTTAAAAGTAATTGTGCAAGTTTTATTACTTAACATTTTATGAAAAAATAGATTGAAATAATTTTAGAGAATTAGTTATAAGAGATTAGATTAATGGTAAGTACAAAACTGTACAGCTATATTATGGAGAAAGCTATCATGGTTTTAGTAATTTTAAATGGGAATATTTTATTTTCCCTTATAAAAATGAAAATTTAGTTCAATATAAAATCATGCAATATGTGCTGCAAATCTTTTGAAAGTAAGTTGTTTTTTTTCATTTCAATCATTGAATCGTTTGGTTTTATACCCACTGCAGTTATGGGTGAGAGAAATGATAGCATTTTTTTCTCCCTTGTCTGTAAGGAGGTGAATGATTAAGGAGGCGATAAGAATAGTTCTGCCTCCAAGAAAACTTGAGTGGTTTTACTCACTAGACACATATGTGATTGTTCTGTAGTTACAAAGTCTGATGATTGTGGGGCTAGGAACTGTTTGGAATATTATCCTTGACTTCAGAGATACTTACTGATTTTTGCAGGGCATATGGAGAGAAGTATTAAAGTAAGTAGATACTGCTTACTGTTAAAATAAAGAAATTACAATGAAACTGGAATCGATTTGTCTTAAATTTTAACAGGATATTAGGGATAACTTCATACAAAATTTTTCATTTATGGAAATGGATGGTAAGTTTACTTAAAATGAACAGATTGTTAAGAATAAAGGAATGAGGGGAGCCTGGGTGGCTCAGTTGGTTAAGCATCTGTGTTCGGCTCAGGTCAAGATCCAGTCTGCTTCCCCCTCTACCCCTCCTCCTTCTCATTCATAATCTCTCTCTCTCTCTCTTTTCTCTCTTTCTCCAATAAATAAAATCTTAAAAAAAAAAAAAAAGAAAGAATAAAGGAATGGAAGTTTAGGAGGTCATTTGTTTGCATGGTTTCTGCCCCTTCCTGAGCTCCTTGAACACATAATTGCATAAACAAAAATTGCTTATTTTTATCTTTGAATCTCTGAGCTGCAAATGCTCAATGTATGTTTGGTGAATGAACAAAAGGGTTACGTGTCCTTCACTAGGAGTACTTTTCATGCAGGAGACAAATAAGGAGCACTGGTTACAGCCAGCTCAGGAAGGACTCTGAATTTCAAGTTAAAAATTTTGAACTTCATTCAGAAGAAGTTTATAGAATAAAAAAAGTGGCATAGGGCACCAAGGTGGCTCAGTGGTTGAATGTCTGCCTTCAACTCAGGTCCTAATCTCAGGGTCCTGGGATCAAGTCCTGCATCGGGCTCCCCAAGGGGAGCCTGCTTTTTCCTCTGCCTATGTTTCTGCCTCTCTCTCTGTGTCTCTCATGAATAAATAAATAAAATCTTTTAAAAAGTGGCATCATTAGAGATTATTTTTTATTTTTTATTTTTTTAATTAGAGATTTCTTGAGAAGATTAATCTAGCAGCTATGAACTATGTGAACAGGAGTAAAATACGAAGACTTCCTGGTTTACAACATCCCCACAAAAAAAGATGTTTATAATATGCATGTTCAAATTTTTAAGATAAATTCATATTAAATATTATACTTGGAAACCTAAATTGTCTCCATGCAACTATCAAACATCAGAGGGAAATTACTCAAATTACAAGTTCAAATGGGATTAAGTTAGGAATTTTTATTCTTATCTTGGTATATGATCCCATAATCTATTTCTGAAGAATTACATTTATCCAGTGTTATCCTTAGCTCTGCAATGTTAGGGCTCTTCTCTTTCTGGTCCCCACCGAGTTTTTGCTCCTTTTCTGAATTCTTCAAACATTCACCAAGGCTCATTAGTGTATATATCTGAACTCTCCTGCTATGACTATATAAACAGAGAAGTCAATTGGAGTTTGAGACAGTCTTAAATGTTCCTATTTATATTTTGGCTACTCATGCATGAACTTGATTACAAATTATGTGTACATAGCCATAGTTAGTGAATCCCCAAAACATATTGCAAGCACATCATATTTCACTCACAGGAACAACGGACTACTGGCTGTCATTGGTGTTTTATGAAGATAAATTATTGAACCACAAAAATCATGAGATGAATTGTAACACAGCACTTGCATTTTATCCCTGAAGGCACCATGGCACTGTCAGTTAAACACTGGTGAGCACAACTTAGTTTTCATTTCTAACAGCATTATTGTCACTACTGACAACTCTACCCATCATAAGAGAAGAAGGTTCTTCCCAGGAAGCCCACAGGGCTAAATTGCATTGTCATTCTGTTCTTATTCACAGCATCTGTGCTTCATTTATGGTTTTTTCTCCCTTTGTCAATTGAACTCAGTATTTCAGTATTTGAAAGCATATTTTCTTATAAACAAAAATGCATGTATAAAAGTATATCAATATAAAAAACATAACAGTCGTTAGTTAATATTGCTACATCTGTTCTCCAAACACAAAAAGAGCTTACGAACTCCCAAACACACTTATACTTTAGTGAAGTGTCATGTTGTTACAGTAGGAACCAGTGCTTCAGTCCAAGTAGGATACAAAACGAAGTCGTGTCTATATTGACTTTTATTCTTCAATATGAGTTCCAAATCTGGAGCCAAATTTGTCTTTTTTTTTTTTTTTTTTTTTTTACTCGTACGTTTTCTCAAGCTTTGATTTCTGTAACATAGCTGAGACAATGGTTGCTTAAGTCAAGTAACATTATGTAAAGGATAAAGAAGAGCTATTTAATTCAACTTACAAGCATTTTATTGGTCTTAACTGGGCTTAGAGATGTGTACTTGGGTTGCAGTTCTGTTTAAAAGATGTTGCTCATCAATATATATGGCTTACAGCTTCAAAATCAAAGCATTTTACCATCATGGCTCATTTTCAAGTAACAATGACACAACACCAATTAAAACAATGCCATCAAAGTCAAAACCATCCAACTAAGACCATGAATGTTAGCAGATGGTGACAGTCAGGTGGGATACAATGCTTCCCTTCAGATTACAATGTCCCCCATACCAGGGCTTCCACAGCCTAGGAGTGGACCAGGAAGCAGAACAGTGGACTCCGGAGAGCTCCAGTGGCATCTGAAACTCCAGACTCTCCTTCTTTAGCTCAAGGTAAGCCAAGGTCCAAGCAGCATATGAAGAAGAAGGCCAGATGAAAAGGGGAGTGTCCTTAAGGCTGCTTGCTCTTTAAGGCCTATAAACCACATGTCATTTTATGAACTATCCTTCCATAACTTCATTTAACAGGCATAAGTGAAAGCATATTAAAAGACAAATCACTCAGATGGTGGATCTAAAGGAAGGCTGAAGGAATCGGAGTATGTAGCAAGAGAAAAGTCAGAAGGCGGAGAGATGATAGTTGTCTTCAAATATTTCCTCTTTCTAACGCTCAAAGAGAAGTGTGAATTAAAACAAATCCCTGCCATCTAGCGCTCACTCATGAGGAATAAGTACATGACAATAAATAACTTGAGTTGGAATTCAATATTACATTACAGCTAGGTGAAAAACACTACGCAGAGGAGCTGGGGAAGATCTCACAGAAGCAGTAACATTTGGGGGGGTGGTCCCAGAGAGGATGGGAAGTTTGTTAGCTGGAGAAGGGTTGTTCAGATTCTAGGATGAGGAAACTCCAATTAGTGGAGCTGTGAAGAAGCAGGGCGTACATTGGGAAGACGGTGCACACTCTGGCTAGTGAGCAGGTGGCTGGGCCAGGAGCAGACTTTGCAGATAATGTTGCACTTAGGCATGGCCCAGAACATGAAAGTCTGCAAGTCATATAAAGACATTTGGGCATAAGGCCTCAGAGTTTCAGGAAAATCTTAGAGGTTGCTTGAATCCATGGAATGAAATCAATAATCTCCATGAAACTGGAGTTAAATGGAGAGGGGGGGTGGTGGGAAACACTTCCTCTTCTTGCTGTTCCTCAAATGAATGCTATTTTAAAGGAACATTAACTTACTTAGCAGCTAAGACAAGGATCTACTCAATTGAAGAAGGTGTTATCGTGATCTCGACAAGTTGTTCTTTCATGAAGTGACTTCAATTTCTATTTTAAAAACTTAAGTTCTACGTTTGACAGTGTTATTCAAAATGTAATGAGCTGGTAGAGATATGGGGTCCTCTTCAAGTCCTTACAGCGCTGGCTTCCGAAAAATCAGTCTATAAAAAGCAGCTCCATTTTGGTCATTGGTGGGGGGCATTCTCAAGGAAGAAGAAGGCCATGGAGGAGAAAGTACCTGCCCGATGCTTGATGGAGCGAATCCAGAGTGAAGCCACCATGCTAATAAATACATTAGGAGCCAAATAAATCCTCTGATTTCAAAAAACAGGCATGCGGTTTCTAGATCATACTCAGCTAATAAATTAGTACGAACACCCCGTTTTTGCTGCCAGCCCTTCTCTATAGAATTTGAGAAGCCAGAGAAGAATTTCAGGTAAAGAAGATTCGTGAACATAAGCTTGTATTTACATGGTCACCAGTATAATTTGGCTTTCTGGGCTACACAAGGAATCATTTTTCTCAGACTCTAGAAGACTGGTCCTTTATGTTATTAATAGCCCTTGAAATAAGAGCCACTTAAAGGGTGCGGTGCACTCTGAAAAGCAACCGTAAATATCCATGACCGTGGAAATGCTTTAGTCAAGATAAGGAGATGCCTAAACCCAAGATGTTTTATTAATTGGAAAGAAGTGTCTTTGAAAACCAGCACATGGGGAGCCACACGTTTGCCACTGTGCCTGTCTGGATCCATCCCCTTTCAGATCAGACTTTACCTTGAGTTCATGCTGGAGGTGGGGGCAGAGATGGCCACGTTTATACCTCATGAGCCTGCACCCCTTCAGCACTGAGGCAAGTCCCGAAGGCCACTACTTCTGTGTGGCCAGCAGGCTCACGACGGTGGAGATTCTGGAAAAGGCACTGGTCCCTTTTGCTTTTCCTATTTTTATTTATTTATTATTTATTTATTCATTTATTTTTTTGCTTTTTCTATTTGAACCATCTCGCTTCAGTCAGGCATTTATCAGCCTCCACTGCCATTGACAGTTGCCTCATTGGCAAATGACTTGCCAAAAATGATTTTGCACATGAAGCTATCGTACACAACAAGAGTCCTGGAATCTGACTGATTCTAAACGACAGCAGGCCAGAAGCTTACGGACTGAAAAAAGCAGACACATATCCCATAACACATACATCTGAGTCACGGCATTCACTGCAGCAGCTTGTGACCACTGACCTTACAGTCACCAGGGTTATTTGTCAAAAATGCAGACTCTCAGCCTGAATTCTGAGAGGTCCCAGCAGCTTAGGTCTGCAGTAGTGATGTACAGCCAGGCCTGGATCCCCTGCTCCAGCGGCACCATCCCACAGAAACATAATGCAAGCCACAAAGAACATTTAAAATTTTCTAGTAAAAAAAAAAAATAAAAATAATAAAATTATAAAATAAAATATAAAATAAAATAAAATTAAATTAAAATAAAATAATAAAATAAAATAAAATAAAAAAATTTTCTAGTAGCCACACTTAAGAATACAGAAACCAGGGGATCCCTGGGTGGCTCAGCGGTTTAGCACCTGCCTTTGGCCCAGGGTGTGATCCTGGCATCCCGGGATGGAGTGCCACATCAGACCCCCTGCATAGAGCCTGCTTCTCCCTCTGCCTGTGTCTCTGCCTCTCTCTCTCTGTGTCCCTGATGAATAAATAAATAAAATCTAAAAAAAAAAGAATACAGAAATCAGTGACTTAATTTTAATAATCTATTTCTTTGGACACTAATATATTAAAATATTATATTAATAATATCCAAAATATTGTTTACAAGTGCAATTAACATGAAAAAAACTACTAATAAAGTAATCTGCTTTTTTTTTCTTTTTTTTTTCCCACATTGGGATTATTTGTTTATTTAGCATCTCATCATTTAGTTTACAATTGCCTTGGCATATTTTAGACACTTTGGGGTTTATATTCTAATTGATTGATTAGTTCAACAGCTTTTAATTATTAAGCATTCATTCTTTAACTGAAAGGCGTGTGCATAGAGCAATGATGAACATAGTTCTAGTACTCAGAGAGCTCAGAGGACTGGCTGAGAAAGCAGACGAGATACATCAGAGAGGCATGCAAAAGTTAAAATGGGAAATCAGAAAGCAAGCAATGGCGGGTCACCTAATTCAGACATGGTGGGGTGCTGGATAAGAGAGGAGAGGGAAGGTGTCAGCAAAGACTCCTAAAAAGTCCCTTGACTTCCCCTGGAACTTTTCCGTCTAGCTGGTCTTCTAGGGGAGGGGTGGGTAGGAAATATCAGAAAGAGAGACAGAACATGAAGACTCCTAACTCTGGGAAACAAACTAGGGGTGGTGGAAGGGGAGGAGGGCGAGGGGTGGGGGTGACTGGGTGACGGGCACTGAGGGGGGCACTTGATGGGATGAGCACTGGGTGTTATTCTGTATGTTGGCAAATTGAACACCAATAAAAAATAAATTTATTATTATTTTTAAAAAAAGACTCCTAAAAAGGAGTTACTTCAATTTTTTTTTATTATTGAAGTAGAGATGACATGCAATGTTATATTAATTTTAGGTCACAACATAGTGATTCAACAGTTCTACACATTATTGTGTGCTCACCGTAGTGAGTGTAGCCACCATTTATCATACCACATTGTTATAATAGTTTTGACCCTTTTTTTCTTTTTCAAACTAAGTCACATGCTCATACACCCTAACCAGTTGATGACAGCAGTGGCCACATTTCCGGTGTCCCACAGACCCTCATGTGTTGGGACAGCACAGGCTTAGAAGAGTCGTGACTCCCTGCTTCCACTAACGTGAGGGTGAATCCTAAAGCAGCCCCAGGTTCAGGATACCAAGCTACCCTGACCTTTGTTACTCTTCCCTCTTCATTAACCCCATGGCCTCAAACCCCACGCTCCTCACCCCTGCCACTTTGACCCAGTAAACTCTCACCCACACTTAATCTCAGCTCAACGAGTGCTTCCTTTTTCTTGATTGCCCTGATTGCTCTCACCTCACCAACCCCACCAAAAATAAAATGGATGTGACAAAGAAACATGTAAACAAAACACAAGGTTCTTGGTTCCGTGTTTCCCTGTTTTATGCTCTCAGAGCGCTGTGGCTCTCTCATAATGCTTATCACAGCTGGTGCTTTGACTGAGAATTATTGACGGGCTCCTTCTCCATGACAGAAGGTACCATGTCCGTCTCTAGCAGAGGGTCTGGCTCATGGTACAGGTTCAAAAAAATTATATTGAATAAGGAGAAGGAATACCTAGTTCTGGAATTGAGACTTCTTCCCTACTTGAACTGGGCCAAGAGACTTTGTTCTTTGCAACTAAAAAAAAGCCAGAATAAGATGTTTTCCATCAAAAAGTTATGCTAGACATGCAAACTGGAGGCAGGCAATAATAAAAGGGCATTGTGGAACATTCTTTCGTCTGTATATATGCACATTGGGCATTTCTGTATTTCTTTTCCAAACCTTAAGGACCAGGGGGATTTACTGGGAAGCTCATTAAATTTAGGCTTCAGGACTCCTCGCTTACAAGGACACTGACAGAGAGGGAGCTGCTGGGAGTTCCCTTCTAGGGAGGGGAAAATGGGCTACATTCCTGAAGCATTTCAGTATCAGTATTTCTGGTAAATCCCCTCAAGAGATCTCAGAAAATAAGGGACCTGAGACTCCAATGATTTGTTGCGTTTTTTTTTTTTCCTGATTCTAAATAAAGATTCCATTTTGTACCTAATTATGTATTTGTAATCTTGCACTCCTTTTTTTAAATTTTTTTTTAATTTTTTTTTATTTATTTATGATAGTCACAGAGAGAGAAAGAGAGGCAGAGACACAGGCAGAGGGAGAAGCAGGCTCCATGCACCGGGAGCCCGATGTGGGATTCGATCCCAGGTCTCCAGGATCGCACCCTGGGCCAAAGGCAGGCGCCAAACTGCTGCGCCACCCAGGGATCCCTTGCACTGCTTTTTTTGTAAAGAGTTAACCCCCATCTCCGCATTGTATGAAGCCTCAGGTAGGTCCCACAAAACCTGGATTCACCCTTGCAGAGAACATAAGAGCATCCCATAAATTAGCAAATAAACCAATCCTCCTCCAAATATGTGGACTATACTGGCTATCTTCCCTGTCAAAGCGAAAGGATCACTTCAAAGTAGGAGGCATTAATGGTGCTTGATTTCTGGGGAGTGTGAAAGGGAGTGTGCATGGGGGTGCATCCCCCAGCTTCTTACTGCAGCCCCATGCACTGCTCTGTGAAGCCCCGAAAGATTACAGAGCTAATGCCAGATCGTCCTTGGGCAAAGTGCACTCTACTTAACTAGGTTACCTTCAATAGTTAGAATTGAAGACTAAGGAGTTAGGGAATGAGCTGAAAGTCACCAACCCTTGTCTTCAAGATTTTTATTATGTAAAACATATGTAATGTAAAGGTAAATGTAAAAAAGTTAGGAGAGTATAAAAAAACTGAGTGCAAACTGCATGGTATTTATTCACACTTCAACCATAAGTGAATTCCTAGGATACACAAATAGTACAAGTGCTGAGAGTGTAACAGGGGCCAGATCCATCCCTCCTTCTGTCCCTAGTCCCAGCAATGGCATCACTATCACAAGAGTCCAGAGCAATACAAATGGTAACCTTGGCTGGTGTGTTCATTAGGGAAGGTCTTATAGAGAGAGGAAAAACTTGAAACAGATGTGCAAGGGGAGCAAAAAATGTGTCCAGTAAACAGGAAAGGGAACAGGACTCTAGGGCAACACATCATCATCAAATTTAAATTAAGAAAATCATCTTGTAATTTCTCAATCATGTATCTCTGTTGAAAGGAAATCAAAAGACAATATTAATAATTTTGCTTTTACCTTAACTGTTATTTTTTGCATTTTCGTTGTTGTGCTTTATTTGTTGAGACTCTGTGAAGTATCACAGAGATATGCAATGTATGTAGACATAATAAATATAATTTTTATAGGAAGAATAAGATTGGCAATGTAAACGGCATTCTTTATGGACTATTGTAAGGCACACATTTATTCTAAATACCTTTTTGTGTTCACCTTTCATCTCTTTTCCTCCTGGCCTGATGATCAGGAACCTGGGATTGAACTGAGCGAAAAAAGTCAGGAGGCCATAAGAAATCTCCTACTGAAACCGAAGCTTTGAGTCTAGATGGGTTTGATTGGAGCCTTCCATGCCCCTGTTAATCCTCACTGCTAAGTAGCTTTAATTTCAAATCATCTCCTCTTTTTGCCTTTTAACCACAATGCTATCCCAGAGTGCTAAATAGCTTTTGCTGAAGAAAATGAAATAGCTATTCTATAACCTTTAGAGACATAAAATGGGAATACACAACATGCAGGAAAACAGATAAGTTGGAAACTTAAATAAAGAACTAAGGTTAGAAACTGAATTTTGCTCATGATAAATGACTTAATAAAAGAGATTAAAAAAACAACTGTTATAACTACTCCCACACCCCCAGTTCTGCCATAAAAATAATGATTAAATCCAACAATAGGCTCAAAATCCCATTTTATTCACTGTAATAATAGATAGGGTTTTAAAATCATTTTTATGAAAGCACAAATTTCTCAGTGAATAGAATGCTGCAGAATTTCTCTTAGACTGCAGAAATATCTACACAGGACTTTGTTCTTTGTGCCACTGGTCTCCGAGCACCCAGATACTCGGAGCTCCTGCAGCACAGAGGCAGTTACCTGTCAAAGATCCAGTGAGGCTTCACCTACCTGCCCAGGTCCCTAAGAATGATGCATATGGGACGGAAAATGACTACAGAATCACAGCTGCCTCCACAACTTTTTGCAAAATTGAAAATTTAAAGGAGATGGCCGATTGGCCTCATGGCTTGGCATTTGAAAACACGTTTATGAACATTAGAAAGTAGTGACTCTTCCTTTGGGTTCATACCCTGTTTGGCAGGGGCTGGATTTCAAATCTCACTTATCCCTTATGTGACTGACCATCCTTGTACAGCGCAACTGTACCTGTGCAACTGTGAGGGTGACTTTGGTCTCAGAGATGGTGCCCTTTCTATAAACCAATGACGCCTCAGGAGTTTATCTACTGAATTTTGCAGAATGCTCAATAAATCAATACCCTCTTCCCCATCCAGAATTTGAAAGCTCCATCTAGACAATGAGACTTTTCGTTGCTTTTCTGGATCTTAAGATGTCTTTTGAGCTCTGCCTCAGACGGCTCAGAGATGCCTAGGTGCAACGTGGTTCTCTTGAACTTCTCACTGACACTTTAACGTGTCTTGCTTCAGCCTTCCATGTTTGCAATCTTATTAGCAGTGTGAGCTTACCATCGCTGTGATTCCTGCCACAAGGGTTCTCAGGATTACTAAGGACTCTCCAGCAAGTGCTCCAGGCTGACTACTTCAAAAGTCTCCCAGGTAAGAGGTAGGCGGCCTGACCTGTGCTGGCAGACACAGGTTCTGCAGGAACAGTGCGCGACTGCTCCTCTCCCTGCCCACTGCTCTTTACCGTTCACTTCTTGACATTTTGTCCCCTACCCACCTGCAATTATATGGGAGATTATTCTCCTCCACCTCGTTCTGTCCCTCTACCCTACCTCTTTCTCTTTCATGAAAGAGTTTAAGAAACTAATTTATACCAGGTATTTGCATTTCAAATGCTGTTTAAAAAATATTTCCTACGATAAGTAAGTATCTAATGGGGAAAATTCCATTAGGTACTTATTTTGGGGAAACTGCTTGGATGATGGGGCTTCCCTCACAGCCTCCTGTTAGAGCATAAAAACAGCTGGCCAGGCCTTGCATGTGGCCATATAATCATTTTCCATGTCTCTACTTCCTTTGCTTCTGTTTGCCTTAGCTTTGTCCGACCTTTTAAAAATAGAGTCGCTTCACCCCATATCCATCTGTCTCTGTCATACAGACATCAATCAAATAAAGCAAATCCACTGCTTCAATCCATAGAGCTTCCTACGCTGAAATCCAAAGGCCTCCCTTGATCACTGAGATCAAGCCAAACAATTCCCTTGGAGTCATGAGTGTCTCCAGTTTGCTAGACGTGATGTCTCCATTCACTCCAACACAAGCACCTACTGTCTCTCCCCTGTATGTCTGGCTTGGCAAATTGTTTTCCATTTTATTCAAAGCGATTCCCCAAAGGGTAAAAGTGATCTTTAATATTTAGGGGATGGAGAAGTAAGACAGAAGGTCATATTTTTTTAGAAGGTCATATTTAAATATCAAAGTGTCTATATGTATGACTCAAGCTGAATCGATCTCTACCTAGGACTTCTCTACCTCAACAGCAACTGGTGCCTTTGCCTAACTCACTCCTTTTTGGTACCCTCTGAGCGAAAGAGATAAAAAGATTGAAAAAAAAATATATATATGCCATAACCTCACTCAAACACTACTTAATATTATTTGTAAGCCAAAATATTTCAGAAAAATCTTTGATCTGGTAAAAAAAAAAAAAAAAAAAGTATAGGCTAATGTAGGGGAATCCAGAGATGCTCCTGTAGTTAGGTTTATGGACTTCCTTTTAGGAGGAACAATGTTTCCTTGCACCAGAGGTTAAAAATAGGTAATTTTTTATTTAACACATCACTTCTTAGAAGACTTCACAGACTCCCAGATAACCTCTGCAGTCAAAAGCGACTTCTCTGGTTCTAATGAACTCTCATTACACTATTCAGTCCATTCCCTGTACACAGGAAATTACTAGCTGTATTAGTTTGCTAGGGTTGTCATAACAAAATATCACACGCTTAAATGAGATACATTTATTTTCTCCCAGTTCTGGAGGTTGGAAGTCTCAGGCCCAGGTGCGACAGATTTGCTCTCTCCTTGGCTTACAGATGGCAGCCTCCTCGCTGTGTCCTCACCTCCCACCTCTGTGTGTGTCTATGATCATCCTACTCTCCTCTCCTTCTAAGGACACCGGTCATATGGGATTGGGGCCCACCCTGGCATCCCCAATTTAACTTAATTACCTCTTTCAAGGCCAATCTCCAAATACAGTAACATTTGAGATACTGGGAGTTAGGATTTCAACACATGGATTTGGGGGAGACACGATTCTGCCCATAACACCATCTCACATCCAGTTCCTTCTCAAGGCCTGATGTTTTACATGGCCATTTCTCAATCTTCTCTCCGAGTGAATCCCTGTAGTCTTTTAGACATTTCAAATGGAGTCAGAAAATTCTTTAATGTACTCTGCATTTACTTTCACTACCCTCCTCTGCCCTTCGTTTATGGTCTACAAACTCTTTTTTTTTTTGGATTTTGGTCCTTAATAACAGCCTACATTTGGGGCACCTGGGTGGCTCAGTCAGTTAAGCATCTGCCTTTGGCTCAGGTCGTGATCTTAGGGTCCTGGGATGGAGCCCACATTGGGCCCCCTGCTCTGCAGGGAGCCTGCATCTCCCTCTGCCTCTCTCTGTCTCTCTCTGTCTCTCATGAATAAATAAATACAATCTTAAAAATAAATAACAGTCTACATTTTATAATAAAAGCTTACCCTCTCTCTGTAGCTTCTGCTTGGCTCTTAACACAGTGCCCTGATCATATTAAGCACTGAAAAAAACTTTTTAAATAAGATAAGTCTAAGAAATTTTATTTTATTCTTCTAAGAAGTGATGTGTTAAATAAAAGATATACATGATTATAATGTGTTATAATCCTGACGTACAATTTGTTGTTAAGACTTACAAATTATCTCTTGCTTTACCATTTTTACCTTAATAAATGCTTGCCTATCTAGTGATTCAGCAAAACCTTTCAAAGTCACTGTCCAACCTTACAAAGTTCTAAGTGAGATTCTCAAGTTTGAAGATTTAAAGCAATTGGCTCTTATCCTACCCTACATTTTTAATATTAGCTTCTGCTGACCATTCTGCATCACTGAATATTTATGGATTATTTTTGCATTTTTTTTCCTCAACAAAAGTCATTTTAAAACACCATTTGAAAATCAGGGCTAAAAAAAAAAAAAAATCACTTCTCTGACTTATAATCAAAAACTACAATAGGTAAAGTCCTAAATGACAGGACTTCTCCTCTGCCTCCATTCCTTTACAACTTGACAAGAGCCAACCAGAGAGATCTCCTCTCTAGAGCTTCAAAATACTGGAACCAGTGCTGGCAGCCCAACATACATGGAAAGCCTTTTAGAAATGCAAAATCCCAGAAACTATCTTAGACCTTTTGAATCAGAATCTCTGAGTATATGTCAGTATATGTCACAAGCTGAATTGGTAATTTTTATGCACAGAGCTGAGAACTTTTGCTTAACAAGGAAATGGTCCCTATATGTAGCTGCACTGAAATCATGGCAGGAGCCCTAAAACAAGTTCATGCTTGGGTTTCCATCCACTCCCTGGGCGTTAGGATAGTTCATACTCCCCAGGTCATTCTAACATTGAACCTAAAGGACCCATTGGTGAGAAATCAGAAGGACATTACTAGCTATATATTTTTGAAATGTATCATTTGAAAGTTAAAAGTGTAACGATAGGAAGTATTCTAAATATCATGTTTATTGTAAGTGGTTAAGTATGATTTGGCAGGGATTGTAATCGTGGTCACAGATGTGCCTGGTCATGCCTCAGTTTTGTCATAGACTATAGACGCGGCCCTTAAAATATAAAGCTGCATCAGAATCTGCTGGAAAGCTTATGATAACACAGATTTGTTGGATCCAACTCTAGATTTTCTGACTCATTAGTTCTGACGTGAGGCTCCCAAATTCACTTTTTTTTTTTTTTTTTTTTTTTTGCAAATTCCAATATAAAGTTGACATTGCCGGTTCAGGGACTATACACTGAGTTTCTACTTCCCTCCCACATATATTAAGAGACCATCGACCCAAAGCATGTGCACCAACCTTCAAAGAGCATTCTTCAATATGAGCACGACAAGATGGTCTCAGAGAAAGCCACATTCCCTCCAAAATCATGAGGATAAAAATAGGAGTAAGCAGAGTCTGTATTATCCCTTACTATTATTTTTTTACAGCCTTTAAAATATGATACTAAAACTAGTCAGTTAAATAAAGTGTGGATACTACGTTTAATTTCCATGTGCCATCTTCTGCTCCCTAGAATATTTTCAGATTTTCCCCTCAACCATTTCTAATAAATGGTTGGGATTCAGTTCAAACTGCTGAAGATGAATGCACTAGCTAAAGTAATTATTTTGTTTTAATTCTTCACCGTAATATCAAAAGGATTTTTGATTTTGCAACTCAGTAATAGACTTCCAAACTATACCACACCATAGGCTTTTACATGAAACATATCTTGGAGACTTGAAACAAGGTTGTCTCATTAACCCTTATATTCGCTGTTCTAGGAGATATCTCATTGCTCAATCCCCTACCACAAATAATGGAGTATATTTTCTTAGACCCACCAGAAAAAAAAACTTCACATTAAGCTGCAAACTAGAAAACTGCAATATCTGTGCTTTTCTTTAGATATGGTTTATAATCTCCCTCTTCTCCAAGGTTTATTTTGCATCCATTCTAGATCTTTTCCATGGTTTCCTGAGAAAAACACTTTCTTTCTGACATTTTTTTTTTTATTTTCTTATTTTTTATTTCTTCTTCTTTTTTTTTTTTTTTTTCTGTCCGGCATTCTATGTTACTTTCCAAGACCACTTTACTTGCTGATCCTCTCCAACAGAGCTGACTTGATAATCAATCTTCCCTTTTCTTATTTAGGGTGCAAGGGAGAGGGAGGAGAGGGCTGGAGGGAATGGAAAGATTTGCTCTACTACAGATATAAACACTAAACATTCTCAAAACTGTGTTCACATTTAGGGAGAGAACCCTTTATAATATAGAATGTTATGTCATCTAGACCTCTTTTAGAAACCTAATTGAGAGAAGTCATGTTCGGGTTAGATAGTATAAAGAACACCGCATTCTTCACATCTCTAGCTGTCCTGTCAAGCTTTGAACTGTACTAAACCACAGGAAGCCTGCTCCCTAGAACAAAGAAGTTTCAAATATCGGGATTCACTTTTAAGATTAGGTACCTGGCTTTTTATTGAAGTCGTTTTAGAAAACAAACAACAAAAAAAGTCATATAAACACTGCTTTGTATTTAGTGCCCTCCATGTAAGACTCTACATAAAAAAATCCTCCTGAAGTTTACCCTGTAGGAACCTTCTGAAAAACTTGCATGCATGCATGCATCCATTCATTCATTTATAAAGATTTACTTATTTATTTGAAGTGGGGGCAGGAGGGTGGGCAAAGGGAGAGAGAGAATCCCAAGAGGACTCCTTGCTGAGCGCAGACCCTGACACAGGGCTCAATCTTACAACCCCGAGATCACAAACTGGGTTGAAACCAAGAGTCTGATGGTCAACTGACTGTGCTACCCAGGTGCCCCCAAACTTGCATTAAAAAATATTTTTTTGGGATGCCTGGGTGGCTCAGTGGTTGAGCATCTGCCTTCGACTCAAAGCCTGATCCCAGAGTCCCGGGATTGAGTACCACATCAGGCTCCCTGCATGGAGCCTGCTTCTCCCTCTGCCTGTGTCTCTGCCTCTCTCTCTGTCTCTCATGAATAAATAAAATCTTTAAAAATAAATAAATAAATAAATAAATAAATAAATAAATAAATAAATAAAAATAAAAAAATGTTTTTCTTAATATTTTCCTTTTTACCCAATTAGAAGACTCAAACTTTCCCCCCCCTTCCTTTCCATTGTATTATCTTCATATAAGATAATTTCCCTATTTGTACAGTACTGGGATATTTTAAGAAAAAAAGGAGAAACATTAATATTAAAACAAAGTGGCTGTACTCGCTATAAATTTTGAGAAAATTCTGATATTGCAATTTGACCAAAAATAAAAAGGAAAGAGCAAGCAAAAAGCCCCATGATTTTCCATATTTTAATTCTGTGTAATCCTCAAATCTACTCTGACACTGGATGTAGTTAGCCGTCACTAAACTGATGTCCAGAAAAGTAAAGTGATCTGCCCCTAGCCAGCACTTCAGAGAAAAGGTTCAAATGCGTGTCTGACCATAGCATTCATGCTAATTCTACTAAACCACGCCGGAAGGAAACTACTGGAAATCATACTCACTTAAAATATACTTCAGAGGTTTGTACCTCGATATTACCACATAAAAAGATTCTATATTTCCATTCTCTTTATACACATAGGCAGGCCATGCCTCTTCGTCCTTCTACTAGGAATTCTTAAAAGTTTGGTACAGGAATGTTTGACCTAGGGTGCTTGGGTGTTTCAGCCTGTAGAGCATCCACCTCTTGATTTTTGGCTTAGGTCATGATCTAGGGTTGTGAGATTGAGCCCTGCATTGGGCTCTATACTGGGCAGCGAGTCTGCTGAGGATTCTCTCCTTCTCCCTCTGTCCCTCCCCCCACCTCTGAAAAGGAGAAGAGGAGAGGAGAGGAGAGGAAAGGAGAGGAGGGGAGGGGAGGGGAGGGGAGGGGAGGGGAGGGAATATAGATAGAAGTGAGACTTCTCTTTTGAGGCTTAGCTTCCTTCGGCTACTAGTCTCTTCTCTGCATTCTCTCTTACTTTCTCTCTCCCTCCATCTCCTCCCCTCTCTCCTGCCTCTCCCCCCCCTACCCTCTCCTCCCTCTCGCTCCTCTCCTCTCCTCTCTCCCTCTCTCGCCTGCTCCTTACCTCATCACTCCATTCCCTCTGGGGGATCCAACCAGCGCCGACTAGAAGCTAATGTTTGACCCTTGCAGGAAATAACAATGAGCAACTGCAGAAAAGGGGATGCAGAAGCACAGATGGCCAAGGGGGGCTAAAATTATTTGCTTTTTTCACAGGAGTTATTGGAGACAGCATGGAGAGGGGTAAAGCACTAGACTTGGAATCTGGGTCCCCAGCTGTCCTCAAGAACGTGTACGAGCTTAGGAACTCATCTAACCTCCCCAAGCCTCAGGTCTCTCCTCATCCATAACATATGGAGTTTGCACTAGATCATCCTGCAGATTCCCTGCAGCCCTAATACTCCGAACTGTCCCCGCTTGGTCCTTGGTCCGTAAGCTAATTGTTTTAATTTCCAGCTGGACTTGGATGGTCCCTTACATCTGAGGGAGAAGCTGCCCCATTCGGAAGCCTGGACGTCTCTACAAGTTACAGGAGAACAAGTTAGAGGAGGCACCGTAGCTGCAATAAGCTGTTTACACAAGCAAAAACTGATGGAAAAAATTAAGGACTTCTGATACAGCCATGCAGAGCATTGACCAAGACTGTCCCATTAAAATGTATTTATTCAATACCGACTTTCCCCCTACCCCACAATCAGCATTTTCACCAGTGCTGCTTTATTTCCTGTGGTTTCTTGTCATCTATCACCTTGCCTATTACTTTCTGTATATTATTGTTATCTAACGAGACATTATCATCATTAATGTCAGCATGGCATCAATCTAACGAAAGCCAAGATACTGAACTTGGCATTCCCCATTTATACTTGTTATTTTATTTTACTATGTTTTTAGGATTTTAAAATTATTATTTAGGGCAGCCCGGGTGGCTCAGCGGTTTAGCACTGCCTTCAGCCCAGGGCATGATCCTGGAGACTCAGGATCGAGTCCCGCGTCAGGCTCCCTGCATGGAGCCTGCTTCTCCCTTTGGCCTGTGTCTCTGCCTCTCTCTCTCTCTCTCTCTCTCTCTCTCTGTGTGTGTCTCTCATGAATAAATAAATAGAATCTTAAAAAATATATCATTTAAACAGCAACAACTAAAATAAAAAATAAGACAATTCATCCATTTCAATGCACTCATTATTTTAATCAAACAGCTGTTTATTGCGTATTTACCGTCCACCTAAGACTTTTCTAAATGCTGAAAGAAATAGCAAGGTGGGATGTAGCCTGTCTTGTCATCTCTCCCAAGCCCTCACTGAACCTGCACTCAACATATTGTATTTCTCCAGGCTGCACATGATTCTTCATACAGTCTGAATCCCATGCTGAACCATTTCACTTCTGATTTTCTCATCATCCTACACCTATGGGGTCCTTGGCTTTTTTTTATGCTCATCTCTGACCTGGAGACCTCCCAATCCCCTATTATACTTAAAAATAAATAAATAAAATACATTGGACTGGATAAATATCAATATGTCATGAATGCCTGATGGCAGTTCCATAGCTCTGGGCCCTAATGAGTGTGGCAGCTATTGTATCTGGGTGAGTTTTATGTCTATAAAATTTTGATTAGAGGTTATTTCCACTGTGAAAAGGAGATTTCTAGCATGGAGGCTCCTGCACCCAGCAATGTGAATCGTATCTGCCTGCACCCGGGCTGCTCTCTGGGTAGGAGACCAAAGGATCTGCTGAGGGGCCTGCTGCAGGGACTCTCACTGAAAGGGGTCATCTGAGGTCATCTGTCTGGCAAGTCAGCTTCCTATTCAATAGATCCCTAAGTTGGTGCCAAATGTGACCCCTGAGTCACATTCTACGTCTCAATGTTTAATTAGCCCCTGAAAGACGGCCTGGTGGGTACTGTACTGCTCTACTTCTGTAATTAGTCATGTATTTCCTGTTAACCTAAGTCACTCCACCACTCCACTAAAACTATTTCTTCCAAAGACACCAATGATTTTTTCTTTTGGTCCAAACCAAAGCTTTTTCCATTCTCTCCCTCTTTTTGTTCCCATTCTCTTGACATCTGAGTGTTGTAATATTTCTCAGTGTCCCATCTTCATGAAATTCTTGGTTGGGCCTGATGCTTCTTTTCTTTTTCTCCTATCACTTCTAATCAATCCTCTGTTTCCATGTCAGATTTCCTTTCTCTTTTATTTATTTGAGGGGGCAAGGGGAGGTTGGGGCCGAGGGAGAGGGAGAGAGGCTTAAGCAGACTTGGTGCTGAGTGTGCAGCCTGACATGGGGCCTGACCCCACAACCCTGAGATCTCGACCCAAGGGGATGTTTAACTGACTTTGCTACCCAGGCATCCCTTATGACCAAACTTCTTATATCTCCATTTCACTTTGCTCTCCTGTCTCCTACCAGGACCTATTTTCATTTAGCTTTGCTGCTCCTGGCCCAGGGTCAGAGTGTCCATTATGTGTCCCATTTCCCTCCCCAAAGAGGCAGACTTCGCCACCTCCACGAGTGCACCTTCAATGTCAGTCATTGGGCTTCAGACCCAGAACTCATTTGTGACACTCTTCTCTGCTCCTATAATTTTATGTGGCCAATCATCACATCCACTGTCCCCTTTCAAATCCACTTCTACCGCCCTCCATCTTTACTCTCATTACCACCACTTAGTCCAGGTCATCACTCTATGATTCCAGTGCCTTTTAATATCATGTATATGCTACCACATTTATCATCCCTAACTCACTTATCATGCCACTTTTATGCTCAGTGACCTATGCTAATATGACAAAGAGAACCGTAATGCTTTATGTCCCTAGACAAATGCAAGCCCCCTTTCAAATGCAGTTATCAACACCCCTTGAAATAGCCCTTTTAAATTTTACAACCTGAAAACAACAAGGTCCATCCTTCTCTCTCATGCTCAGAATCAGCTCTCATTTTCTCTGTCCAGGTCACAAAGTCTTTCTTCCTCACCAACCTTATCATTTTACTGTGTGAAAGAAATAAGATGTGATGTTTGCCCAACTACTAGCTAGTGAGTATCTCCCTTTTTCCTTACACCAATGGAGTACAGGTATATGACAAATTTTAAAATGTGTATTTATCTATTTATTAGCTAGTGAGTATCTCCCTTTTTCCTTACACCAATTGAGTACAGGTAAATAACACATTTTAAAATATGTATTTATCTATTTATTATTTTAAAAATATTTTATTTACTTATTCATGAAAGACACAGAGAGACACAGAGATAGAGGCAGAGACATAGGCAATGGGAGAAGAAGGCTCTCCACAAGGGGCCCGATGTGGAACTCAATCCCAGGACACCGGGATCACGCCCTGAAGGCCAACGCTCAACCGCTGAGCCACCCAGGCATCCCTAAAATATCTAAATACCGATTGCATGGTGTTATTATTTTTTTTAAAAAACCACGTGACACATCCTTTCCCCAAATTAAATACATACAGGGAGTTGTAGCCATCATTTTTATGCAAATGGGATGAAAAGTGGTCTTATAAAATGTATCATGGCATTAATCTTTATTTTTTGACAAGTTGTGAAAATTTTAGTTACCTCAAGAGTTATAAAATTCTAGAATAAGTACAAAATTAAACATAATTAGCATTCATTGAAAAGATACATAGTACCCAAAGCAGATAATATGTGGTATTCAACACGGTAGGCAAACATAGGTGCTGAAAAAGACAACTAATCAAAAAGGTGAAGTCCAGATTGCTGCCGTAGACATTTAATATGCCTAAATAAATAAACACATAAATAAGTAGAACCCACTTTACTAGGCAGAGGATCATTATCTATGCACGCTTCCTTCTTGTTGCAGGTTTTTCTCATCATAATTTTATGTCTACATTGTTCACATGTGCTGCCAATATATAATTATAATTATAATTTAAAAATAAAGGCAATTCTATGCTTCCTCCCTTTTCTGAGCAAGATAATCATATTTCTTTGGAATATAAATTGCCACCATTTTTAGAGTTAGAAATTCTTCAAAGAACAATTAAGTCTTTGCTGAAACATGAAATGGAAGATAGTTCTGGAGAAGATTACAGCGTTTCAATTCAGTGCTTCCAATGAGAATAAAAAAATTGGCTTAACTGTTGCCCAAAGTCAATACCTCAGATTCTAAGATGTCAGGCTGTATATTTGGAATGAGCTTATATATATTCAGCAATATAAGCAAGCTTTGTAAACTATAAAGTTATTCAAGTGAATCAAATGTTTATTTTCTCTACATAATCGAAAATAGGAAAAAAATCATATGGTTGTAATATTAAACATGATGCACTTTTAAGTAAAAGTTTAAAGCATTTCTTATGTTTTTCAGAAAGAATGAATGGAAAAACAAAACATTTTAGTTTTTAAAATAAGGGAATAAAACATTCTTGTGGTTTTAAACTACTATCTGGTTCAAAATCATTATTTTTAGGGTATAATTTGTAGTGTAGAATTTCACTTTCCCACTGGTGCTCAGCTATACACTTTGGAGGAGTGAGAGCTATGTGTCTGCTGTTCTGACGTGGTCGTGGATGCTATACTGTGAGCTGCACCATAGGAAAGCCCATAGAACCTTCTATTGGAAGATCAGCAAGGAGCAGCCTCCTGGTGATCGGAGGATCTTCCAAAAGCTATGAAGTTTCTGTTGAGTCACAGCAGGGACAAGTTGTGCCCTACAAGCTGCTGATACCTGTCATTCTCACCCGAAAGTGGTGGAAGAGGGAAAATTCACACACACACCTGAACGCAACACAGGTATGAGAGGAAAGCAATAAAATACCCCAGAGGTTAATCAGAGGTCAAAAATTCAGAGATATGTGAGTTTGTTTGTTTGTTTATGACATTTCACCAGCAAACTTTAGTGCCAGAAAAGAATAGAATAACATTTACAATGTTGTTTAGGGTAAAAATCTGACCCAAATATTTTATAACATCATTTGTAGCAGATGTGCACAAACTCAGAGATATGACATCTCAGAGTACTTCTCTTTTTTTTTTTTTTTTCACCTCTAAGGAGGTATTGTTGACAATAAAAATTATAATATATCGGGGTCCCTGGGTGGCTCAGTGGTTGAGAGTCTGCCCTGGGCCCAGGGCGTGATCCTGGACCCGGGATCGAGTCCCATATCGGGCTCCCTGCATGGAGCCTGCTGCTCCCTCCGCCTGTATCTCTGCCTCTCTCTGCCTCTCTCTGTGTTTCTCATGAATAAATAAATAAAATCCTTTTTTAAAATTGTAATATATTTAGAGTGTACAATGTGATGGTTTGATATATGTATACATTGTGAAATGATTACCACAATCAAGCTGCCTAACAATCCATTGAAATATGCAATATAAAATTATTAACTCTTGTCACTACGCTGTACGTTAGATCCTCAGACTTCTTGCTCTTGCAGTTGAAAGTCTGGACCCTTCAACCAATAGTTCCCCATTTCCCCCACTCCTGGCCCTTGAAAACCACCATTCTATTCTCTGTTTCTAGGAGTTTGATATATATATATATATATGTTTTAAGATTCCACATATAAGTGAGATCATACAGTATTTATCATTCTCTTCAGAGATAGGCGAGGTTAAAAGAGCAGACACCACCACTAGAGTTGGGGAGATGGGAAGGAATCTCATTTCTCCTCCTGCTGTGTGGCTAGAGCACAGACTCTCAACATTGAGCCTTCGTCATGAAGACAGGACCAAGCCTTCTGCCCCAGAAGATCAAGGCCTGCCCAGGGGACACCGCATCAGCTCAGGGCTGGACGCAAAGACACCCTGAGAAAGTGGCCCTCACGTACATGGTATCCAGAGTCCAGTACTCAGGAGTGAGGTCGGGGATTGTTCCCGACTGTGGACCCAGCAGTATCAGAATCCTGTAGGTTCCACTGCTCAGAAGGAAGGCTCTTTCCTCTTGAGCTCTGCTTGTACTTAGTACTTATCACTAGAACACCTCATCATGTTTTCAGTCCTCAAAATCCCCAATGTGGATCCTTTCATTCTCCTACTACCTGAGACAGTGTTTGTTTGTTTGTTTTGTTTGTTTGTTCTTGTTTGTTTTTGTTTTTTTATTAAAGCCTCAAGAAAATGTCAGGGGCTCTAGAAACATCAAGGCAGTAATATCTTCCATCCTGTGATGTTACATTTTTTCCTTAGGGATGATGTAGAGGACCTGCTACAGTGCCGAGCAGCACAGACACGGCTAGGGAACCCTCGTTTGTTGGGAGAGGGCTCCTGGGTCACTCTCTGTACTGGCTTCTGGAATCCCAAGGGTGAAGCACGGTGCCTACGCTCAGATCGGGTACAGGAGGTTCGGCCAAGGACTGAGGGCCGTAGCAGAAATGGACGAGCATCGGCGGGCAGTGGGTGCACAGGGCAACTCAAGGAACTGGCCTTGCTTCAATGACCTGGACGAGGTACTTCGTTCCCTCCCACTGGGGCTCTTGGAAGCTCAACTTCTTTAAGGGTTTCTAAGGTCCTTTGACCCCTGACTGCTGGAGAATCAAGCAGAATGACAGCCCATCCACTAGTGAGCAGCTTATAGAACACGGTTTCTAGAAGCTGCTTTCCTGAGTTCAAATCCAGACTCTGCCGCTTACCAGCTGTTGACCCTGGCCTAGTTCTTTAACCTATTTGTCTCCATTCTTTCACCTGTACAATGGAGATACCAACCTCACAGACGAATCACGCAGACTGAGATTTTGTAAATGCATAGGGAATGGGTAACAGAGGAGGAACTGTGTGACAAATGACAGATTAAATACATCTACCATGGGCTTGGTGTTACAGCTGGTACTGGAACCCAAGGATAGAAAATATCTCATATTACCTTTCCCCTTTAATGCATAATGGTGACTAGTCAGTCGGTCATAGTTCTGGGAAGACTCTAAAAAGATAATTATTTTTTTCCTAGACTTCTCCTTTCATTTGGGTTAGAAATCATTTTCCCTACTTAACAGATGAAGCAATTGAGATTTGGAAAGTTTAAATTACTTACTAGAAGCAAAAAAGAAAAAAAAAAAGGGAACTTAGTGAGAAGAGATGAGATTAGAACTGAGAAAACAGTTCTTTCGAACCTGCTAAGAGACAGAACATTTTTGCAAGATGCCACTCACAGCCCCTCCTGAAAAGTAATCAGAGCCCCTGATAAGTCTGAGTAATTTTAGAACAGACTTTTGTGATATTTCAAGAGCCTTTCTGGGCATGCAGGGTTACCCGCTTGGCTGTCAGTTTTGGGACTTGCATACATCTTTAATCCATTTTTTGACTAGCCAAATAATCCTTAACTAGACATTTCCATATTGTATCCCTGCTCTTTTTTTCCCTATGAAACGTTTTTACCAGCAGGAGGCATCACTGAGTTGGTTTACTCAGCAACCTCTCTTTAAGCAACTTGTTTGAGATAAAACTGTGTGATGTGGGCTCATAACCATTCTATTTGAGAACTTGTCTTAAAATATGTACATATTTCCCAACATCATACAGCACTCCTTCCTATATTTCTAATTATTCTCACTCCTTGCTGCTTTTTATTAATCCTAAAATATCCTAGATCCACTGGAGTTGGAAGGACTACTAGGATACAGCTAGGCTGACTTAATTGAAAACATATGCGTGTTCTCGGATGCAGCTATGGAGACTCAAAGAGAACTTTGCTCTCTGAATGTGTCCCGAATAAGCTATTACTTACCCTTTCTATGGGCTATAATTTGTAGAGCTTGTTTGTTGACAGGCATAAATGATTTTTCTATTTGCAGAGAGTTTATTCATTTATTTTTTCACCTTACCATCCAGGATTCAGACCCAAGTAATAGGAAGTGGGTTTTTTTCTTCCTTTTTTTTTTTTTTTAAAGTAACCCAAGGTTGGAAAGGAGAAGCCCAGAGAAAACTTGAGACAGCCCGTGGTTCTCAAATCTTACCTTGCACCAGTCACCTGGAGGGTTTGTCTTGGCTCCACTTCTGGAGTTTGTGATTCTGTAAATCTAGACTGAGGTCTGAGAATCTGCTTTGCTCACAAATTTCCTGGTTGAGTAGATGGTGCCAATCAAAGAATAACACATGAGATAAACTACATAAATGGAAAATTGTTCTTTTTTTTTTTATCATGACCTTCAGACCAGCCACACCTTTTCTTTCCTTCTCCAAACCCCAAAACTCTCCTCCCTACTCTCCTCCCCTCTTACTGAAGGTGTAGAGACCCCTTCTAGAGCAGGGATTGTGCTGAGAGAGTGCCTCTGACTTTGGGACATTTCATCCACAGAAATTTCCAAACTGATGGTTTGGTTGTGGGGGGCGGGGGTTATTTTTGTTTTGAGTTTGGAAAAACAAGCATTTTTACCACGCACATAAATTGGTCAGCAGGAAAGAGAGCCTAGGAGTGGCAGCAGATGGACCTACGCCCTTGCTGGGTTTCCTTTATGGTTTTTAGAGGTGAGGGTTGGTCCATGTGGAGGAAGGAAATGTCTCTGGAGACTGAGGATCCTGGAGTCTGATTGCTTTTCCTACTATCTGCTGAGATGTGGCCTTGCCAAGAGAGCCTGACCTCCTTAGACTGCAGGGCCAGACACCTTGCCTCCATCTTTCTAAGCACCCAGGTGAAAAACCATGAAGGGAAGGAAGAAAATATTATATATATATAATAATATATATAATATATATAACAAAAATATATAATAACTTTATGATTGAAAAAATAACAGTCTCATAAATAAAACTCCTAAAGTCACCAAAAAAAATTATGCATGGGACACTGATAATCCCAATCCAGGACGTTGGGAGATGATCCCATTGGAGGGGAGGATGCTGAGTAGATAAGGTTAAAGGGAGGTTGGGGGAGGGATGCAGGGAAGGTTCCCTGTGAGAATCAGGTTCTCACCCTGAGAAGCCACTTCTGAATCTACACCAACTGGTGCTTTTCTGAGGGTTGGAGTGTTTCTGTTTAAACTGGAGAAAAGGATTGGTTGAAGGTTTTTCTAAGGCTCTCAGGAGGTGCTCTTCACTATTTGACTGCAGCCCATTTCTCCAGGGGAAGGGGTGAGGAGATGGAGAGATCCATGCATGGCCTCAAATTCTCACTGGTGTTCCCCAACATCCAGGCTCCCCTCCCCCTACTTCCCAACAGGCCGTGTTCCATAGACAAGGGGAGAGGAAATTGAATGCAGTTTGGCTATAATGTTCTTTCCTTCTCCCCATGTTTTAATTCCTCTAGATGAGAAAGATAAAAAACTATCCTCCCAAAGTTTCTCCTGGTTAGAGGTTATTTGGGAAACAAGTTTAATTTTACAAATACACCTGTCCTCTTTCTCAACCCCAACCCCCACAACATCTATTAGCATCTTAGGGGTTTGATGTTATCAGTGTTCCCAGCCTCAGCAGGTGCCATAAGCATCACAATGGGGAGCTTTTACAAACCATGAGGCCCAGACTCCACCCTGGACCTACATCATTAGAATCAGGAGACTGTGGCCTCTCCGAATTTGCTGAAGTCCGCAAGTGATTCCAATGAGCCCTCTAAGGGTAGAAAACATCACTGTTTTGATCAAAAGGCCAGCTACATCTCTGTGTGCCCTGAACTCTTTTGATCTGTGCAGTGAGGAAATGCCTACCCCAGAGCTGGTTTGGGAGCAGGGAAGCAGCTTGAGGAGCTGAGTGCAGAGGAAAAGACAAGACTGGGGAGTGGGGAAGCTCTTGAGAAAAGGAGCCGCCATCACAGATCAAGGAACTTCTGCAAGAAACATCCAGCGTCCCAAGTCACCCCTGGCCTCCATCCTGACCTTGTGAGTAGTGTAGCAACTGAAAACCTCAGCTTTCCCAAGTGGGCTGAATTTCCACTCCAGCTCTGAGTCTGCAGGTTGCGGGGGTGGGGGGGGTGGGGTGAGGACTGAAGGTAAGTGCTTGAAACTCACCTCCAACTGTTCCTTAGTACAGGACATGGTTCATGTGATTCTAGGGCCGCCCTAATGATGGCTTCTTTATAATTGGGGGACTCAAAGGCATCGGCACCTGGAGAGGATGCCCACCAGAGAAGACGGGTTATTTCACGCAAAACAAGAGTTTTGTTTTTTACTAAGAGAGTTGTGGTTTGAATTTCTGCTGGAGGGGAACAGAATGCATTGATGGTAAAGTTAATCACTTGTGCCTTTTACATGGTGAATAGAACACAAATTTGAAATATCTGGTTAAAGTCTCTGTTTATTCGTGAACTTAGGAAAATTAAACCCACATAGTGACCCATGCGGTGAATAAACCCTTCATCTGTAGGCATAAAAGAAGCAACTTCTTTTCTAAAGCCTTTTTCCTGCTTAGCTGCTTTCTAACTAATTGACCCAAAGAGTCCCCCAAAATTTCTAGAAGACAGGCTCCTAGAGTGAGCACGTAGTTTTTAAATATTTTTCTTAACTTGTACAAACTCTTCATTCATACTTGGCCTTGTATTTTCAACTGATTAGATTGGACATAATTTTCTGTTGATCTCTTGTATTCACACGTTGAGTAGGAGAGCCTTTTCCTCCAGTTCTTAAATATTAAGTGTTTTTCTTGCTCACAAAGAACAGGTGGATCACCAAGGCCAGAATTATTTTCAAAGTAACATCCCTGTGCTTAGTCATGATCCCACTTGATCCCTTTATATTAATATTAATTAATTAATTAATCAAGTGCTCAGAACCTTCTTTAATTGCCTGTTCATTCTTCACACCTGTTTTCAAGATGGGTGAAGGGGGTTTAAAAAGTCTGAACTCCAAGCTACAAGTAAGTCATGGAGATGTAATGCACAACATGGGGACTACAGTTAACATGGAACAGAATTTTCAATATCCCTTTGATGTTAAGATGAAACTTCAATATTCCAAATAATGCTTGGCTCATAGTAAGTTCTTAGTAAATATCTTTGAATGAATGCATGAATAGATGGCTGAATGAATGAAGGAAGGAATACACATATCCTAGGTTTTAAGTGAGGAAAATGACTTACAGGTAGGAAAGTACAGGAGTTTGGGAGAAAGAATAAAAACAGAAAGTTTAATAGCAATCAAAGCCAACATAGTACCACAAGTGTGCTATTCTAATCAGCTTTCTGATGGGAATTATAGCTAATTTTTGTCAGCCGCCAAGGAGGCAACTTGATTCTATTGATTATCAGTAATCCTGCAAGCAATAAAATATATCAAGTGTCCTGTGGAAAGCAACTTTATTCATTTAAATTACTAACGACTCTGAGAGGAGACAAAATTCAAATCATAAGAAATTATTTTTTTTTAAGATTTTATTTATTTATTCACGAAAGACACAGAGGAGAGAGAGAGGCAGAGACACAGACAGAGGGAGAAGCAGGCTCCATGCAGGGAGCCCGATATGGGACTCAATCCCAGGTCTCCAGGATCAGGCCCTGGGCTGAATTCAGGCAGGCGCTGAACTGCTGAGCCACCCACGGATTCCCAAGAAATTATTTTTTAATGTAAAAATATATATAGTATCTAGAAAATACTCCTAGCTCAATTATTAATTTCTTGTGGAAACTGCTATAATTCTTGCATATTTGGAACAGGGCCTGCCAGACACAGGATGAAATGTACACACAGCAAGAATGGGGAAACCTTGCTAGTTGAGTGAATGTGTTATTCAGCTTAGTAGTGGGGAGATAGATAAAGCTGGAAATATAGACTAGGGCCAAAGGATAAAGGTCTTAGGAGAGGATGATGGATAAAGGATTTGAATTTATTAAGTCAAAAGTAGAGTTCCCACTCCAAACAGTTGTGAATGAGAAAATGGGGTTGATGGGATGCCTGGGTGGCCTAGCGGTTGGGCGCCTGCCTTTGGCTCAGGTTGTGATCCAGGGATCTGGGATCGAGTCCTGCATCTGGCTCTCTGTGAGGAGCCTGCTTCTCCTTCTGCCTATGTCTCTGTCTCTCTCTCTCTGTTTCTCATGAATAAATAAATCTTTTAAAAAATGGAGTTGATTATGTGTAGGGGAGAAATGGTCACAGAAGTAAAATTGCCTATTTCTTCATCAATGGGGCATGCTTGTCTTTTTTTTTTAGAAAAATAAACCATAATTACAAGTTATTATTTTGGTCTATTCTTGGTGGTGTCACACTGTTAAGTTTGTAAGAACTTTTGTCCATGACATGGCCGTTTCAGCACTAAAGAACTTCTGATATTTTATAAAATGATATGTTAAGCAGATAATGATGCTATGAAGTAAATGAACAAAATGTCTTGGCATTGATTTATAATAACAGTATCAGTTTCTCATAACATTAACAACTTTACAAATTTCTGATTGGCAAGCAACAACCAGGGATACTGCTAGAAATCAGGAAATAAACACTAGGGCCTCTAAAGTTACCAAATAGATTTAATAAAATTGATGCATAGGTAAGCAGCTTGGGTAATCACCCAGTATTTGCATTTACTTTTCTTGTGAACAACAACTAAAATGCCTTTTTAAAAAACCCTAAAATCTCTGTAGATGATAACCATCAAGTTAGCAAATTAGTAAATCACATAGTTGAGAATTGGTGATGTTCCTGGGGTCGGTGGGGGATAGTGGTAGGAGGAGAAGCTTGTGTAGGTCCAGGTAATGTAGCACTCAACAGGAAGATGGAAAATAGATGAGCAGATCAAAAAAAAAAAAAAAAAAGTGGTAATCTGTGGCATTTAACATAAGGAAAAATAGTGTGGGACACATCATTTAACGTATATAATATTCATGGATTCATGATAAGATGACAAATTTTATCAGTATTCTCTGCTTAAGGAGACTTAGAAGAATAAACTCTTTTAGAAAACTTTCCATAAGATTTCTTTAAAATTTATTTTAAAAACTGCTTTTAGAGGGATAGGTTTCAGTTATCTGGAAAAATCTTTCTTTGGTAAAGCTATTGTATTTTCCAAACCCCACTGTGTATCACATTTAAAAGCATATATTAATATATACAGCCCCTTTCTTTAGGATATTTGAGACTTCTTAAAAAATAACTATGTGGGAAAAGATTACCATCTATTTAAGGCCTAAAATATATCCTACCACAAGATGGACTGATTGACATAAAATGTTATATTTATTAATCTCAGCAAGCCTGTTGGATAAGGATTATTATCCCAATTGTTAAGATGATAAAAATGATACTTAGAAAGTCATTCAATCTGTCAAATGTGAAGCAGTCAGAACTTCATTCAGATGTATTTTCTTTTCATTGCATTATGATTACATTAATAAAAAGTGTGTTAAGAGCTAAAATAGGAAAGTAGCTTTAAAAAATAGGTTTATCAAAGAGATATCCTATAATTGATGGGGAGGGAGAAAGATTGTGAAGGAGGGGAGGGTTCTCATTTTATATTTTGGAGGAAGGTAGGGTGGGTCAAATTCAGAGTTGGTTAGGTAAATAGAGATAAATTCCAATTAGTCCTGTTTTTAAATAAATCTGGTGAAATGAAGATGGAGGATACTGACAGAAGTAAGTTAAGAAAGAAATAATAAATAGAAGCATCTGAGTTTGTAGTTGATTCAAAGAGTACTAAAGGAAGCCCCAGAGTCGGGGGAGCAACATGATCAAGACGTCAGTCTTTAAAAAAAATTGACAGTGGTGTGCAAAATAACTTGTAATGGGAAAGAGCCAGAAAATCTACCACTCAAAGATTAATCTATCACTGTGCCATAGGCTTTAGGAAATGCACAGGGTTTTAAATCAGAAATCAGTATGGAAGTTAGAGAACTAAGTACATATGAAGAAGAAAAGAGAATTTCCTTCAGAATTCTGGGTGTAGAATAGACCATATTCTCCTTAAATAGTCTAAAACTAGGCTAAGAGAATGTCGGTACAATGATGATTCTGTGTTCTTAAAATCCTGTTTTGAGTATTCCTTCATAAACTGTCATTCAGGGAAGATAAAATATAAAGGAAAGCTTTGGAATCATTCTTTTTCATAATAAAAAAAATAATGGTAAAAGTAAAAATGTCGAAATAGGAAAAAAATAACTAGGGTGTTGAACAATGATGGAGTTGAGTGCATTACAAAAAGGAGGCAGGATCAACAAAGACAAATTTTCATAAAGCAACTGAAAAAACTGAAAAACCGGAAAACCATCAAAAGAGAATGGTTAGAAGTTTTGCATGTTACAAAGAAATAAACACTTGAACTCCATTTTTATAAAAGTTTGCTCTGCTTTATAAAGTAGTATCCGTAATTAGAGATGAGATTCGGCTTGTGAAGTTCAAGTAAAAAATACAGGAAACAAAGTTAAGTTTGAATTGCATGAGATACGTGTATACTAAGTGTACTAAGTGTAGCACTGTTGTTTATCTGAAATTCAAATTTAACTGAGTATCCTGTATTTTATCTGACAACTCTAAATCAGATTCACTGCGACTTTACCTCACTTAGTGGTTTTCACACTGGAAATGAAAAGTTGCAGTTAGAGGGCAATCAAAAAAGTTCAGACACAGGAAGAAGGAGAAAAACAAAGAGTTCCTATGAGGAGGTATAATTAGAGCTTGTATCCAGGATTGGATTGGACCATAGGTTTCATCGATTTGATGTAAAGAACGTAGGTAGAATGGCCCAGAATTCCAATGAGAAAATTAGGCTTGTCCTTACTCTTAAAGATGGTGAGTCAGTCTCTAAGACAGAGAGCTTTATGTAAAGATTGAATTGGTTCATTCTTCTATGTTGAAGCAACATCTGCCTCTAATTATTGAGCCAAATCCCAATAGCTCAGGACAAATTTGAGGATCTTAAGTATAGATCTTCTCCTACTTGAAAGGGCTGGGCATTATCCCTGCATTAAGATGTTTTCTCAACAAAACAAACAGAGGGTGAGCCATTTACTTTTGCAAAATTCAAGAAATAGAAGACAGCAGAACACGACTTGTACCTCTTTCCAACCCCTAGTCCCCATAAAAATAAATGTGTAGATGAACAAGGCTCAAATAGATTTTCTTTTTGGCACCAAAAAGTCTTTTTAAATTCGATGAATCATACTGTGGGAATAATGCCCTTCTACATGGAATTTTAAGTATTTTATTTTTGTTTCCCTTTACAAATATATAATTAGGGCAATGTTAGGAGAGTAAACATGATGTCGATACTTTGCTGCTAGCCAAAGTGAACATCAGCTAAGAGCTATTGAATGCTACAGCTCAGTAACTGCAGTCTCTGGCCGTGAAAATGCCTGATCTAATGAGAAAGGTGACCTGCTAAGGGAGCTCAAGCACCACAGAGGATGTGGAAGCTCAGTGCTGAGTCAAATGTAGGTAATATGAAATTACAGTAACTAATTAACTTAATTGTTTGCTCTGAAATTGGACGGGAAAATGCCTGGTGCTTGGGAAGGAAGGCAGGGAAATCACCATATTTTCTTATGAGGAGGTATAGTGAACTAACGGCTATATCTGACTCTGTGACGTTTCCTTGTATTTGTTCATTTACATGAAATTGTAAAATGAGTACTATTATCATCCTCATTTTACAGATGAAAAAACTGAGGCACAAGGGAATTTTTGCAGATTTTTCCAAAAACCTCTTGGCTAGTAAGTAGCAGAAGTGAAATAAAAATAAATCCAGTCTTGGAGCTCACACCTGCCATATTGCCACTTCACTCATACTGAGGAAAACGCTTTCAATTGCTGGAAAGAGAATGAGGGTATCTATGAAAAGCATGCAGTATTATAGTTTCATAAAAAATGACCTCACATTAATGGTTTGGGGTTTTACAACATGTTTTGTTCTGTTTGCTTAACTTCTAGAAACAGCAATGAAAATCTTAAACATTTATTGAGCAAAATTCATTAAAATATATTATCTATCATAGACCTATTCCTTTTTGTAGGCACTTTCTTCTGTCTACTGCATTCAGTCGCTGTTGACTAAGTTCATGTGCCCAATCATGAATACCTGCCAATAAGGTGGCCAAGTTTTGAGACAAGCTCAACAGACCTACAAAAATACTTTTGTGATATTTTCATTGGTGTAGACAATCCATGCACAGTATTACATCTCTTGCCTACCAGATTCTTTGATAAGCTCTTGAGAATATTCCATTGTATCTATAAAATTCATTCTCACTTTTTCTTTTGAGTGGTGCATGGATTGTCCATTTTTTTGTATATTAAACTGCAATAAATTACATCCACTCTTAAAGATAAGTTGCTCTGAATTTCCTGGTTCACCCTGAGGCAAAACTTAACAGTGAATATTGAAATAGTAATAAGCACAAGGCTGAGAAGTTACTCTTCTACCAGAAAGCACAGCAACTTAGATTGAATGACACTTCTACAGCACTTGTTATTAACTTACAGAGAAGTAATAGCTGAATTTATATGTCAGAATAGAGGAAAGAGGGAAAATGGTTAATAAAAGGAATGTCTGAGAGCCTAAATTTGCCTATGTTTACTAGAATATTTATCCAAATGAAGAAATAATGGGACTGAATCCCAAGGATCTGGTATGGTCAGACTCTTAGCTATCTCAGGCACAGACAAGAGCTAAAATGTATTCCAAAGAGGAAAACTAAACCCAGGAGTTTAGTATTTATTGATTCTCATATAAAAGAAAAACAAAATGAAAATTTTTGATGATGATGGCATTGCTGGCAAACCAACACTAAAGCTGTTTCCTGTTTCACTGATATCATTGTTAGGTGATTGTTAGGAGAGAATTAAAGCAACTAGGGAATATCCAGGCAGGAGGCTGTGTGTGTGTGTGTGTGTGTGTGTGTGTGTGTGTGTGTGTCTGGCTGTGTGTCTGTGGGAATGAACTCTGATTTACACAACTTGTGCTAATCAAAATTTAGTGTGTACCATGCCTTCATCAGCACTCCTATAGAGTTTAGATTTCTAGACTTTATATTAACTTTTTATCTTAAACTATGCTGAGTGTTTACAACCTGACTGAATGTGTTTGTGTAGGAGTGTTTAAATGAACAAGGATAATCATAACTCATATGCTTATTTTGTAAAGTGTTCAATAATGTTTGTTTAGTAACAGTTTATAGGGATGTATAATCCCCACCATTATTTTATTTTACAAATGTAACCGTGCAGCATTTTTTGCTTGTATAGCAGTAGTTCCTCATATGTATACCCATAATGGACTCAACTATTATTCACAGATGGTGTTCCATGCCAATCTATAATGGGAACTGTTAATGTAGAAGTAAATATAACAATCCTTGGCCTTAAGGAACTTGCACCTGTTGTAAAGGAAGACATTCAAGTAAGTGTTTATAATAAAGTGAAATGAGCTGCAGTGGAGTTGTATGTAAGACACACTGGAGGGCACTGGGGATGGAAAGTCTAGATCCAGGCAGGGAAAATAGGAAGTCCTTTGTTGGAGCTAGCACTTGAATCAAATAGAGAATACAGGGATCTTTTACCATATGCAGACATTTGGAAAATTATAGCTGTCATACTGGAATATAGCTGAAGTCTTCACTAGGGGAAGTGACCTAGTACAAGGCTAGAGAGGCTGGCAGGAAATGACCAAATTATCATGTTACTTAATAATCTAAATGGTGTGGATTTTACCTTAAGGCCTTAGAAAAATTTGAGGTATGGTAATCACAGAGCAAGGTTTAGTTAAATCACTCCTTCAGCAGCATGGAAGATGCAAGAATTGATTTAGAACACTATAGTGAGGATTTTAGGAAGTTGATGTGGATAAATTGAATAACTATTTAGATGTGGAGGATAAGGGAAAATGAGAATTCCAACTTGAGTTTCACATTTCTTGTATCAAATGAAAGTGCTAGAGCGGTAGGCTAAAGTGTTGACAGTGTCCCTAAACTGCAAGCAGAAGAAAATAAAAATTCATTTCTAGAAAAAGCACTGTCAGCTCAGATAATCAAGATTCTCACAAGTTAAACAATTCTGAATCAAACACCAAACAAAAGCATGCTACGGTGACTGAGAAGTCAGTAAGAACAATAAGTAAAATTTATAGATTCTAATGATACTAGAATTATTAGATCCAGACTACTAAGTATATGAAATATTTAAAGGATACAATTTTCTTTTAAATACTGAATGAGCCCAAAATAAAATTACTGAATTAAAAACTCAATAGATGACAAAGACCCCGAACAGACACAATTATGTTGAAAATTAGCCAGACACAGAGAATAAGAGGGCCAGTGGGATATGGACAGCACCATCAAATGGGGGCAGACATACAGGGTTTCAAAGTTTGGCCAGGAGGCATCCTCATGTGGGAATGGCTAGACATACAAAGTCAGAAACTGATCAAGGAGAAGGGTGTGTCCACATAGATAGAGAAGTCGCCTGGTATTTGGTATCAGTCTAAGAGAGGTGTGGAAAAACACAGTGGTGCTGATGGGAAATTGGGGATTAATTATACTGAAGACCATAGCAGCCAGGGTCTTTCACTTAGAGAAAGGAAGTACAACACTGGAAGAGTGGAAAAATAGAAGGAACCCTACGATACTGGAGTATTGGTGTTAATTCATGGTCTTCCATATATAAAAAGAGAGAACTAAACATTGATGTAAATATGTGTATCTACTTAGCTACCACATACATATTCCCTCCCTCTGTCCACTCAGAAGACCTGGGAGCAGAAACACAATGATAATAATGAGCACATCTAGCATCCAGATCATGGCTTCTAAGAAATTATTCTCAGGGTGCCTGGGTGGCTCAGTCAGTTAAGCATCTGCCTTCAGCTCAGGTCATGATCCCAGAGTCTTGGCATCAACCCCCACACTGGACTCCCTACTCAGCAGAGTCTGCTTCTCCTTCTCCTCTTCCCCTTCCCTCTGACCCACTACTCCTATGCTCACTCCTTATCAAATGAATAAATAAAAAATATTTTGAAAATAAAAATTTTCCACTAAAAGGAACAAAGACTTTCTGAAGAAAAGACTGATAGGAAAAGAATCTAGTCTGGAGCAGGTAAAGTACAAATTGATCTAAAAACTTCTGTTTGTGACAAAAAGCAGAGAACTACTCAAAAAATGATGGGACTATGATCAAAGGACACAGGCACCAACTTGAAAGGGCTCCCACTGGCCAAATCTGGGACAACTTAAGCATCAATATAAAGAAAATGCTTTTTTAACCCATTAGATACAATAAGACACAATCCATATAGAAATAAGTAAATGGAAGGTTCTATTAGATGACATTTATGTTTCAAAGACCCTCCACAAATGTTTTTTTTTAATCATAAAGGGCAAAAGTTATTACAAGGGAAAGTCTGTCTACACTGGAGAAGACTGGTAGACAACACCTGAATCACATGATCCAAATCCTGGGGTGAAGTGAAACCATGCATCACCAAACGAGCAAACCTCTTGAGCAATATTCCTGCCAAAAACATATAAATTGAGCCAAATCATGAAAAATCATGAGGCAAACTCAAATTGAAGTAAGTTCTACAAAATGAATGGATGCTAATCTTTACAATGTCAAAGTCCTGAAAATCAAGGAAAGGCTGAGGAAGTCTTCCAGACTGAAGGAGACCAAGGATAAATGAAACTAAATACTACGTGTAACTCAGAACTAGATCCTTTGCCTCTAAAAGGTGTTACTGGAACAAGTGGTGAAGCTCAAAGGGGACCTGAGGGGGGGGAAGGAAATCATAAAATAATCTTGATTTCCTGGTTTTGATGGTGGTATTATAGTTATGTAGGAGAATGCCCTTGTTTGTGGAAAGCAGATCTAGAGTGGTTGGGGATGATGGGAATCAGGTTGTTGACTTACTTTCAAATGACTGGGGTGGGGGGTGACAAAGTTCATTTTTCTGCATTTACAAGCTTTTCTGTAAGCTTGAAATTGTTTTAAAATAAATAAAACCTTATTTAGATTTCTTATTTTTTTACTATGGAGATCTCATGGTATTTATCATGCTAATTTGTGTTTTGCATTTCCAAGACACAAATATAATACACAGTATTTCCTACAGATTTTTTTTTAAACAGGGTATATTCTGGAAAACAGAAGTTATTTTTTTAAGATTTTATTTATTCATGAGAGATACAGAGAGAGAGAGAGAGGCAGAGGGAGAAGCAAGCTCTATGGAGGGAGCCTGACGTGGGACTTGATCCCGGGACTCCAGGATCACACCCTGGGCCAAAGGCAGGCGCCAAACCACTGAGCCACTCAGCTATCCCCTCACAGAAGTATCCCCTTAATACAGAAGTATTTAAAAAGAATCTCTTCGTCAAAAATTATACAGAAACATAATAAATATACTAAATGCTAAGTGAATTTAGTGACTAATTGTTGTTATGTAAACAGCGGTAAATGTGATCAGGACTGATGGTCATTTAATCAGAACAATTACCAAAATTATTAATGATTATACCTGTATTAAATATTTAACTTCAAACAGAAATTTCTATTCTCCAGTGTTTCTATATAGGCTACTTCTTTCTTTTTTTTAAATAGGTCTCCTAATAGGATCTCTTATAATCTTTAAAAATGAGTTATATTTGTGTGAGTGTGTATGTAACAATCCTTTTAGGGTGTAATACAGATTATCATCAGGTTGCTCTAACTTTGTTTTTTTGTTTTTTGGTCAATATTTTGCAGTTGTTTCATCAGAATGAAATAAGTTGAAAGATTCCTTACTGGGGATCTTTACAAATTATTAAAGCAAGTTTTCATAGAACACATTTGGGTTTCTTTTTTTTTTTTCCCCCGTTTGTCACATTTTATAGGATTACATAAAATTTCATTAAATTGTGGCATTAAAATAGGAAGTCAAGATGGTATTAAATGTTAAGGAACAAACATCACAGAGTCTTGGCAAGCAATTCTGCTGGTGGAAGCAACAGTCATGCCAGGTTAGCAGCGAGCAGGCTGCCAGTCCTGGACTCAGGAAGCCTACTTTATTGGAGAAAGTAGAGAATATTTGTTAATCCAGCCAAAATGGTCATCAGAGGTTTTTCTCTAGGGTAGAACCCTGGATTGTTTTGTTCTTTCAGTTTATTTCAAGTTTTTTGTTTGTTTGTTTTTGTTTTTGTTTTATAAGGATACCACACTGACTATATAATTGAAAACCTCTCTGAAAACATAATGAGTAATCTTATTGAAGGAATGCATAAACCTTCCTTACACTTGGTTCATTTCCTTTGGTCAGTGGCAATCTGAAAAGTCAGAAGTCCAGCCATAGACTGGATCACAGCACAGCCTGTCTAATTTGTTCATCAATGGAAAAACAAACTAATTTTCTTAATTCTGAATTTTTAGCAATATTAAAATTGAATCAGTGCAAGCACATGGCATGCTTTGGTTTACTTGCCAGTTACAGATCGCATAGCAATAGAGGTAATTTCCAAAGTCGCCCTTCAGAGAAACAAAAACATGAAAGCTTAAATATTTTTGGTATCTCGAACGCAAAATAAACTCAGTAAAGTTAAGAAGCATCACATTTCTTCAATAGTATGTTCTTCATTTGCCATTCTTTAATGTATAAAATAACAGTCATTTATTGCTTAATAGTAAAACTGTAAGCAACACATTAGTAACTATACTTCCACATAAAGCTGGTAAATTGTATTCAGAAGCATTACTAATTCCCCCTACCTTTTTAGCATAATTTATACTTAATATTTTGATAAATGTTTTGAAGCTATAGGATAGAAAGCATTTATAAGGCCAAGGACAGCTAGATGTTCCACTATTTTCTTTCAAACCTGAATAGGACTTATTTTTACTTTATTATATTGATGTTTCATTTCTAACCTCCATTCATTTTTACATCAGCAGAAAAGATAAAAAATAATCTGCCTTCACAAGTTTAATATGATGCCTTTGTCGACTTAGACAAAAACATACTTTAAATGCAGTGGTGAGTGTGAAAGTATCGATCCCTACTGTGGAGTTCCTGCTAAACCTGAATCCACTAATGAATGGCCTTTCCACCAAGTTCATTTGAAACCTGTCACTGTGTGTGTGCTAATTTGTGGATACTAATGGAAACCCTCTATAAGTTAGAGTCTAGACATTTGGTTTTGGTTGAAACCCTCTATAAGTTAGAGTCTAGACATTTGGTTTTGGTTTGTGTAAACACTTTATTTTTGTCCGGTCAGAGTTTTTCTTGTGGATTATATAGAGATAGCAAAGCATTTCCAAGTGGACCACCCCATTGCTCAACTGCCAAAATCATAAAATGCTTTTCATAGATTCAAAAGCAAAGAGTTTTCAAACAGTTGCGTTAAAAGTTTGACTGAAAGTAATTTTAGTAGAAGTTTATTTTTTTTAAGACCACTGAATTCAAGCTGTTTTCTGTACTTGAGCAAAGCTATGACTCCCAGTTCACAAAAGAATGAGCTCATTTACAAACTGAAGTTGCGATCGGCCCCGTCAGACATAAGGGAAAGAATGAATTTTGTGTTCCTTTAAATGGTCTACATTCAGCTAGAGACATATATCTGCATAGACAGTTTGGGAGGCTCTAATTAGTCTTTTTTCTATCTAAAAAGACAAATATACTTCCAAACCCTGATGGAATTTCTTCATTTTAAATTTACTAAAATTGTACAACTAGAGATTTATTTAGTTAAATAGTACCTTCTATCTAAATGTGCATGTTCCTGTTAAGGCTGAGACCTTCACATCTATCCCTCACCTACACTCCCATCTGTTAATAAGATCAACTATTTCTAAGGCCAGCTTCTTCTCTTGTGCATTGAACCCTATTGAACCCAACCTGGGTCAAAGAAATTTCTCTAGCAATCACATCCTTTTATCCTGCATTATAAATAATTTTCCTCTGTGTTAGTTCATTTCCATTATCCTGCAAACCTATTTTTTCCATTAAGAAAAACTTTTTTTAACCATGCTCCCTCTCTAGCTATAATTGCCCCATTCTACTCCCTCTTGCAGCAAAAATAAGTTAATTTGAATCAGTGAGCACATTTTTTTTTTTTTTAATTTTCCTTTCATGCTCACCTGAAACTACTCCAGACAGGCACACCAAAACCTCTTTCATCATAGTCATGTGGAACCTGCCATTGCTAACGTAGTGGTACTTTTCAGTCCTTGTCTGATATGACCCATCAGCAGCATGTGATCTACTTGGTCACCTATAGATCCCGGAAACAATTCCATCAGAGGCATCTAGAACACTAGCCCTTTAGCCACTCCTTTTTCATCTACTTGCTACTCCTCTCACCAGCCACTTTTTATTAAAGTACAAATAAAGATCAGTCCTTGGATTTTGTCTCTTTTTCTTCCAGCTCTCACTCAGCAATCATGTCCAGTCTCACAATTTTAAAATCTGTGTTGAGGATCCTCCTAATTTTATATCCCTAGCTCTGATGACTCCCTAATTCCAGACCTGTCTACTCAATGTCTTACCTGGGATAACTACGACCTCTCAAATTCAGCAGGCCTAAAACTGAATTCCTGATGCTGACCCAAAACTTTGTTCTGCTTTCATTTGTTGCCCTTTCAATTTATAGTAACTTTTACCTTTTAAATTCTTTAGTAAAAAAAAAAAAAAATCTCTGCATCATACATGCCTCTTTCTCTCGGCACTGTCATCCATCAGTTACCAAGTCTCTTTCACAGAATCCAGCTGCTTCCTACTCGGGCCTACCAATGACATTACCTGGATATTTTTTTTTTTTTTTTTGGTTTCTTTTTTTTTTTTTTAAGAGAGAGAGAAGGAGGGCAAAGAGATCCTAAGCAGGCCCCATGCTCAGTGCAGAGCTCAACACAAGGCTCAATCCCATGACCCTGAGATCATGACCTGAGCTGAAATCAAGGCAGACATTTAACTGACTTACCAATAACTTGAGCTGAAATCAAGCGTTCAGTCCTTATAGTCTATTTCCAATAGAGCAGTTGGAGTGAATTTCTTAAAATCACAAGTCCTTTCAAGTCACATCTCCATTCAGAGACCTCCAAGGCTCCCGATACTAACCAGAATAAAAGCCAACCTTTCTTGTAGTAGCTGACAAGACTCTAGATATTCCCCATCTGCCTCAATACCACACTTGATGATTTGATATTATCTCTCGTAATCTAATTATACTTGCCCCCCTTACTCTTCTCCAACCTTGAAGGGCATCTTCCTGCCTTAAGACTTTTGCATTTGCAATTCCTTCTACCTAGATTGGTCTCCCTCCTTATATCCTCCTGGTGATTTTACTTAATTGTCATTGCAATGAAGCTGTTCCTGACAATTACTTAAAACTCTACCTCTACTTCCCAGTACTTTTTCCCCATCCCCTGTTTTGTTTATCCCCTGCAAATATATACAATTATTTATTTATTCAGTTAATTGTCTGCACCCTTCCACTAAAATATAAGCTAAGCTCATTGAGGGCAGGTGTTTTTATTGGTTTTGTTTTCTGTTGCATATTCAACAGCTAGAATGATGGTAGGCACTCAATATTGGTGAAATTAATGTGTAAACCCCTGAATACATTCTGGGTTAAGTATACCAAAATAGCATTAACCAGGAAGAAAGAGGATAGTAATGGGACAGAGGAAGACTAGTTTACTGGCCTGTGGTAAGTGGAGAGTCCTCTGAAAGTCTCTACAAGAAGCAACTTATAAAGCTAAGTAACGGGATAGGGTTACAGAGAGAGGCTGGAGTGTGTGCAATAAACTGTCTTTAGAGTCTTCCTTTACCTTAAGGGCACCTGCCAAAGACAGGTCAAAATCAGAATGGTTACAGACAAGATAAAGTTTCTTCTGGTGACTTTTTTTCTACTCTGTTTTTCTCTTGGCTCCCAATCCTCCTCCTTGATCTCCTACCACCCCTAGAAGATTTCAGTGCCATGTGCCCATGCTTCATTTCCAAGTCATGGACTGAAGCTATAACTTAAATTCCAATTGCAGGATGAAGGCATGATGTGGATATGTCTTATGAGACCAAGTTCCCTAAACCAATCACTTTATTTTACTGAAGGCTGATTAGGAATAAAGATATGATCTCTTAGAGCAAGACATAGAAGGTTTTCATTGGGTCAATAAAGACTTTGACCATATTACAACAGAAACAACAGTGACCATCATTATTGAGGCTTTCCTGGGACAGCTGTGTTATAACTATCATTTCTAATCTTAGCAAGCACACTGCGAAGAAGGGATAATAAGACTTTGTCAGATAAGGCTATCGAGGCTTTGAAAATTAACTTGCCCAAAGATACGAAGAGGCTAAGTGATATATTAGGATTCAAATCCCCTGCTAATGGACACGCATGTCCATTCTGTTACATAAAGCATAAAGGTTTCTCTTTTTTTCTGTTTTTTTTTTCTTAATTGAGGTTAAAGGAAATCCAATCTCCAACACTAGAATACGAAGGGAATGTAGATATAAACCAAAGAAAGCAATGCTAATGCTGTTTGATTTTAAAAGCTGATCATACACTTAAAGCCCATTTAGTATATTTTTAAGTTTTAGATTATGCTACTAATTACAGTGATAGAAAACAGCATGAGAAGTAGATCATGCCAGCAATACCTGTTAGTCTTTCTCTACACTGAAAGAGAAGCTCAACTGCAAAGGGTCCTTAACTATAATTAAAAGTCATATTGTTGGGTGGAGTAACATTTATCTCTACACCAAGAAAAACAAAACTAATTTTCACCATGTATTATGTTAATCCTAGCACATTTTGAGCTAGTGCGATATTTTGGCAAGACAATCATGTTAAAATATTTAAAACCACAAAGCAAAAGGAGACCCCCCCAAAACATTACCACTCAGTTATAGGATGGTGCATCTGTAAAATTCTCTACATTGACAGGTCACTGAAAATTGAATTTGTAATTGACAGTCGTGCTTTGCAGTGAACAATATGGCACCATATTTATTTCTGTAATTATTTTAGAACTTTTAAATTGTGGCTTCTCTTAAAAAGGCCTTAGGACATGGTAAACACAGCCAAGATTATTGAGGGTTCATTGTCTGAGATGTTTTACTTAACTCTAATTTAATTCAAGTCAATAAATCTCAATGAAAATATATCAAATGGCCTACCCTGTGCCTGCAACATACTTGGCAATGGTGGGAAATTATAGAAGATGGAGGTGTCTTCACATTTAAGAACATGTATTGATAAAGCTGTTCGTTCAGTAAGAGAGATCAGAAAATAAGCCCTATTCACTCAAAAAAATAAAAACTTTGACATTAAAAAGGAGTAATTAATGCATTATGAGTATCTTTGCCATATAGTCCTTTATCTTAATGCCAATATATTTAATTGTAGAGGATATCACTGATTGAATATATATTTACAAATATATATATTCTGAGAAACACTGACAATAAATATTAAAGTCATGCAAATGCAAAGTCCTTAAATTCTGACTTGACCTATTCTATACCTTCTAGAAATATTAAGGTATCCTTTCTAATAAAAAATAAATTAAAAACTCAATATTTCTTTTTTTCAAAAAGATTTTATCAGAGAGAGCAAGCACACATGCTTGGGCACAAGTAGGGGGAAGGGGAGAGCTTGGAGCCTGATGCACTGCTGGGATCATGACCTGAGCAGAAGGCAGACACTTAACTGAGCCACCCAGGTGCCCCAAAAACTGAGTATTTCTTAAACTATTCCCCTTTATTTGATTTCTTGGGAAAAAAATGAAAGTTGCTGAATCTAACGGTCACTGCTATACTCAAGAATGGAAGAAAGGATAACACTGTTACATTAAGAACACTGCCCACAGGTCAACAAACTATTTCTGTACAGTATGATGGTAAATATTTTAGGTTTTCAGCTACACTCTGGCATGTATTTCAATAAAACTTTATTGTGGACACTGAGATTTGAATGTAATTTTCATGTGTCACAAAATATTTTTCCCTCAATCATTTAAAAATATAAAACCACATTTAGAAAATGGCATATAACCTGGTGGCCAAAAAACAAAACAGAAGAAAACAAAAAACAAAAACAACAACAATAACAAAAAAAAAACAAAACAGGTGGCTGTTTTCCTGATCCAAATCACAAAATGGCTCTCATGTTTGTATGCATAAAAACTATTCTTCATGGATATAATACCTGCAGCTAATTATTCAGTGCTTGTATGCCAAACATTGTTCAATATACATAGTAGCCTATATAAGTATGTTTAATCTTCACATCAACCCCAAGTTAGGAATATTACATCCATCTGACAAGGAAATCAGAGAACTTGAATAACTTGCCCAATGTCCCAACATCTATTAAATGGCAGAGCTGGGATCAAGCCTAGAGCCTGTGCTCGTAGCCACTGTTCTTTGCCACCCACTACACCACAATGTGTTGTTTCCAGCCACAGAACAGGAGACTGTGAACTAATTAAGCTCCTTTAAATTCATAAGAATGATGTTTATTTTCTTTTTAAATATTTTATTTGGGAGAGCCCAAGCTAGTGACCGAGATAGGAAGAGAGCATGGGCAGGGAGGAGAGGGAGAAGCAGGCTCCTCACTGAGCAGGGAACCCTACGATATATCATGACCTGAGCCAAAGGCACCCAGGTGCCTCCAAAATGATGTTTTTATCAGAATGGGTAAAGGTAAATGCAAATTGTTACATGTTTAAGATTTTTTGGCAACTAGAGTATTTGAGACAAGTTTAAAGGAAAGAGAATGTTGGTGACGAGGTTTCTTGCTGATTTCTGTCGCAAAACTATGAACATGTTTTCTCCTTGGGTTGTGAAATTCTAAGTGCCTTAGAGAGTTTACTCATTTGGCGCCCTAATGCCAGAGAAACTTCCTCTAAAAACACACTAGGAAAGTGGGTATCTATTTTAGTGTGAGTCATCTCTTAAGTGTTTTGTTTTTCCAGGTAAGGACTGTTAATATTTAAACTAGGCAAGATGTATTTTAATTATTTTTTATGCAGCATGAGGTTTTATGTATAGATTCATTTAGCATATTAATCATTACTATAAAATGGCTAGATTGTGATTTTCAAGTCCAAAATGTATATGGCCTCTTTACATCTGAATGCTCTGCTTTAATCTCCCTTCATCTAGGTCTTTCAAGTCATCCCAGGGGAGTGCAAGCAAACCAATTCATAGTAATTTCTATGTGGTCTTCACTACTCGACTTCTATCTTTGCCTAGAGATCTCTCTTCTCTTAAACCAAACTGATTAAAACTCTCCCTTGACCTTTAAATGCTCTTATTGATGTTGAAGTCAGAGAAAGGAGTGATAATAATTGAATTCTGAACAACAGCCATTATGAAAACATAGACTGGAATTCTATCTGAATGTGAAATTGGACAAAATTATGGCAATTTTAAAAATTATATACAAAGCAGAACTGACAAAAGACAGAATAACTGAATAACATTAGCGGGGATAGAATGACCTGGAAAATCTCCTGGAGACTTGCACTCCCTCTGCAGACTTCCAGAGTGAGTCCCCAGGGTAAATAATTCCATTCAAATAAAGCACCTTCTTTATCAGACAACTAAATATATGGTGTAATCATTCTGCAGAGGAGAGTAATATGCTCACATAATTTTTTTTAAAGAACTGATTGCTTGTTGAAGGTTTGTTCTCCCAACAATAGCCTGTGGCATCCATCTTGATAATGGACCAGATAACAGATGGTATTTCTTGAAGGACAGGCTCAAATTAAAGCACTATGTTCAGGGAAAAGCAACTTTATTCCTCTATTATCATGGACATTGAGAAAACATTTTTGGTTTTATGGTTTTTAAGTTAATGAGATCTCTAGTGTAGTCACCTGGTTATTGGAAAAACCTAGCCATGAAAATTCTTTCTGCTTTTCAGACTACAGCATTTATTTTAAAAGTAACTATAACCAGAATATAGGGTAGTATCACTGGGCAATGGCATATTTTAGAGTTTTGATTCCTAAAATGATATTAAGCTAAAAATCTTAGAATTGTTCTCCAGGTTTTCTGCATGTTACCTCAACAAAGCCTCAGTTTTTTTTTTTTTTTTTTTTTTTTTATTGAGAGCCTCATTTTTAAAATGGGATTTTGGAACAATGTCTGCAATACCTAATTTTGCAGTTAGAGAAACTTCCTATCACTAGAAGTTGAAATTGCATAGAATTATGCTGTGTTATAATAACATAGGTTGATACTCCATTGCTTTGCCAACTGATTTTTTTTTTTTTTTTGTAATCTAGTGAATATTTTCTCAGGTCACTGAAACAAACATTTCTCATGTATTGCAAAATATGATATTTAACAACTTCATAGAACCCCATCATATGAATATTATTGGCATTTAGATTGTTGACGTCGTTACATCACAATTTATCAAAGTATCCCATATAACAATGTGCTGTATCAGTAGTTCCACTACTGAAGTGTTACTACATCTACAGTCTCACCTTTGTTAAAGGGCTGAAAGCCTGGGACTATGTATGTTTCCCAGAACCCCCGACAGCAGGTTTCCACATTAGTTCTGTCAATGAGAGATATTTGAGCAGAATGTAGAAGGTGGAGAAAAAAGGTCATTATTGGTTGCTCTTGGGTCTTCAGTAGACAGGTATCAACCCACTTCCCTGATGTAGGGAGTGAGATCATCTGTACCCATTTTCTATAAGCCTCCAATCCATTTTCTTTTTCTTTTTAAAATATTTATTTACTTATTTATTTATTTATTTATTTATTTTTTTTTTGAGAGAGAGATACAGCATGAGCTGGGGAGGAGGGGCAGTGGGAGAGGGAGAAGCAGGCTCCCCACTGAGCATGGAGCCCAATGAAGGGTCCTGGGATCATGACATGGGCCAAAGGCAGATGCTTGACCCACTGAGCCACCCAGGTGCTCCACCCACCCAAACATTTTCTGAAACAACCAGCAATTTTTCTGACCTTTGTTCCCAGTTGATCCTTAGTGATTTTGTAAATCTCTGATTCCCTGTATTCTCATTCTGTTTAAAATATCTACAGGGGTTTCTGGTGTTCTGTCAGAATCCTGACTAAAATAGTCATAAATAATCTACATTTTGTTTTATTCTTATGATTGTTTTCATGGGATACATTACAAAAATGACTGGGTCAAAATGTATGGTTATTACTCAGCCATCAAAAAGAATGAAATCTTATCATTTCCAATGACATGGATGGAATTAGAGGGTATTACGTTAAGCAAAGTAAGTCAGAGAAAGACAAATACCATATGGTTTCACTCATCTGGGATTTAAGAAACAAAACATATGAACACAGGGGAAGGGAAGGAAAAATACAATAAAAACAGAGAAGGAGGCAAATCATAAGAGACTTAACTCTAGGAACCCAACTGAGGGTTGTTGGAGTGGAGGGATGGGTAATTACTGGGTGATGGGCATGAAGGAGGGTATGTGACTGTAATGAGCACTGGGTGTCACATACAACCGATGAATCACTACCTTCTACCTCCTGAAACTAATAATTCACTATATATTAACTAAATTGAATAAATTAATCTTTCCAAGTTTTCTGGTGTATATTGCCAAAAAGATTCCTGGAAAATGTGTGTTAGTCCTGTTATACTATAACATATGAAAGGGACCTGAACCACATTAATGTTATTGTATACTGTTGTTAAAATATGGCAGTTTATTTGTGTATTCATGTCATGGTGGATAGATTATAAGATTTTATTTGGCAATTTCTATTCATAAAGTTTTAATTGTTTAGTCCTAACATTTTCCCTTTTTTTAAAATACACTTTTTATTTTAGAAGTTTCAGATTTAGGGGATCCCTGGGTGGCTCAGCGGTTTAGCACCTGCCTTCGGCCCAGGGTGTGATCCTGGAGTCCCCGGGATCGAGTCCCATGTCGAGCTCCCTGCATGGAGCCTGCTTCTCCCTGTCTGTGTCTCTGCCTCTCTCTCTCTCTGTGTTTCTCATGAATCAATAAAATCTTAAAAAAAAAAAAGTTTTAGATTTACATATATTCTGAAGCCTGTTTCTCCTATTAGTTAACATGGAACTTTGTTACAATTAATGAACCAACATGATACATTACATTATCTATAAAATTATGACAAGTCATAAACACAAGAAGCATGTGAACCCAAACTGAGAAACACTGATTTGTGGATTTTTAAAAACCTTTTTAAACTTACAATATAAAAATTTTTTGTATTTACAAACTGTGCCTTTTATGACTTCTGTTTCATTTAAAATGTATTTCTTCAAACTGAGACTCAACAATTTATTTATTTATTTACTTAAGATTTTATTTATTCATGAGACAGAGTGAGTGGCAGAGACCTAGGTAGAGGGAGAAGCAGACTCCTCACAGGGAACCTGATGTGGGACTCGATCCCAGGACCCCGGGATCACAACCTGAGCCAAAGGCTCAACCACTGAGCCACCCAAGTGCCCCTCAACAAATATTTATTTAGATAAATTTATTTCCTAGTTTATTATAGATACATATTTGAGCTGTTTGATATTTTAGAAAACCTAGGAATCTAAATTTAACTTCTCTTTCATAGTAAAAAAAAAAAAGAATTCCAGAATTATATCTTGAATTCATCCCTTTTGATTTAGAAGGAGCATTTACATAAAGTTTTCGATTCTAAATTGTTCCAATCATAACTTTCCATTTTTTTTTCAATTCCCACTGATATTTATGGCATAGTTAAATATAGTTTAATGTATATTGGTACAAGTTGTTCTTTTTCCCCTTCCAGAATAATATTGATAATCTTGATCATTGCTTTTTCAGATTAACTACTTAATTCAGCTTCAAAAATCTTTTTTGGAATTTTTATAATAATTAAACATTATTTTATGGAAAGGAGCTTTATACTATATACATCTATGATACCACTTTTTAATTTTTTAAGCCATCTTTTATATATTTTAAGAATAAAAAGTCTGTCTTACTGATACATTCCCACATCTTCTACCTATTGTATTTATTCTCAGATTTAGTTTATCCTGTTGTGCTGTTATGAACAATCTTTTGTTGGCTTTTATTCTAGCCGATAATAATTAGTAGTAGAGAGCTTAGGAGGAAACCTCTTGATAGATCATTGCAACTAGCAATTCACATATAATATGTATGTGTATATACATCTATTTGAGCTTCCATATTATTTATAAATTTTATTTCTGTTTTCTAATTTTTCTTATATATAGAACTATTTTGATACCAGTGATGATATAAATGCAAATTAAAATACTTTATATTATATACTTTATAATCATGTAATATTATATGAGAAACTTGTATGTATATGTATGTAAGCATGAAATAACATTGCTCAGGAAAAACTTTTGGGTTATTATCATGATTTCTCTCATTAGGGAATTATAATAATTTTAAAAATAATCACATTTTTGCCTCTCTAATAATTTTAGGTCTATTTTTTCCTCTTTATTTTCTAATTGGATTGGCTAAAAATTCCAGAATTATATTATTGATATTAGTTAATAGAGTTCTTGCTGTCAATTTGAGAATCTATTTTGCCATTGGATAGGCACTACTTATTTTGTTTCACGTTTTTATTTAAATTCTAGTTAGTTTGATATGCATTAGTTATTGAATTTAAATTTCATATTCTTTATCCATGTCAGACAAGTAAAATGTTCACTCCTAGGTCACTAAAAATTTTAATTAGGAATGGATATTGAATTTATCAAATAACTCTCCTGTATCAATGTAAGTATTACATTATGCAAATATTACATAAAAATTATAAAATGGATAAACTAATATTACCTATTAATGTAGTGTTATATTCCTATACAGCACAAGTTAATTTTCTCTCCCTTTATATCATCAATCTTTCCATTGCCATAAATGATTTTGGCTTGAAGCTTTTTTCTTTGGTAGACATTTTAATCAAACATAGGAATCAGTTATGGAGTACTTGAACATATATAAGAATATTTCATATTTCATATGGTCTGGAAAGGTGTGTTTAGAAAAGTATCTTTTTTTTTTTTTGAAAGATGGGCAAAGCTTACCAAATAACTCTCAGAGCTTATTAATATTTCCTAGAGGGCCTCAATAATTTGTATCAATGGCTATTAAACAGTTTGAGAGTTTACCTTCATATTTTTTACTCTATTATCACAATGAATATTCCCTTCAAAATAATTTCTATCTTTTTTCAGATTCTTTTTTAGAAGCAAACATGCTAATCTCATAAGTTATTTTCACTTTCTCGTGTTAAATTCTGTCTCCTTTTTCTTTATTTGAGATTGCATGTTCTTTGTATTATATTTTTGAATGTATTATATTTTTTCATTTTTAAATCAAGCTAGGCAGATGTTGGGCTATTTTATTTTCTGAGAGGAATTTTTTTTGCCTTTTAATTCATTGATTTTTACTTTTAATTATTTCCTCTTTCCTGCTATCTTAACATTTTTCCTACCCTTTTAATTAAACTCATTTATGTTAATTCTTTTTGGGGAGCTCATATGAATTTTAGCATCCTATATGTGCTACACACCAGATTTTCCTGTTTGTGAGCATTTGGATAAGCAGAATTTACCTTGCAAAGTTTAAAAGGGAAAGTCCTTAGACCATTTCTCACTAAGAAAATTCAAATTACTAAAGTCAAAATACGTATGTAGTTTAGTGATTAGGAAAGAGAAAGAGCTGGTCATGAGTTACTGACTTCTAATACTGAGTTTCCACCAGAAACAGTGAGCTAGAGGTACTAGCATTACTGGAACTCCTCTTGCCTGTGAGTTGAGCAGTTTGCAGCTGTTTGCAGCCCTGTTCCCAGAGGACAACCTGCACGTCTTTGTCCAACATTTCCTACGCAACCATCAACTTGTCTATACACTTACTGCAAACCTCTGTGATAATCCATCAGATAAACTTTGTAGTTTAAGAACAATAGCTATTGAATTAGGGTGAATGAATCTAATAGATATTTACAAATATGTTTAGCAGTTTTAGGGATAGCCTATATTTTAAAGAAGCCAAAAAATCTAACACAGTTCATGAGTCCTGGAGGTCGGATCTCTTGAATGATGGTGTCCGGTGCTCCACTTGCTTCCCATCTAGAGATCCATTTAATTGTAGATTAAACTCATTATTGCTTATCATCCTTCTCTTCCTCTATGTACCTCTACATGAAATGCAAGTTAAACTAGTGCATTTTACTCTAATCTAGCATATTAACTTTTTTTTCTTTAAACAAGGAATATATATTGGTTTTTCTTTCATTGTCTTTTAAAGGTTTCATTTTTTTTCTTTATAAAATCATTCAATTTAAATTAGTGTCTTGTAAATAAGTTACCACATATTAATAATATATTATTTTCATTCTTCTAAGTATTTATGGTTAGAAATTGGGTGCAAATACGGTAGCACCAAATATAGAGTTCATCTGTTGTGTAATGTCTGCATTATCACTTCTTTTTTGCTACTACATTTTCTAGGTTTTGCTACAAGGAAAATATTTTATTGGATTTTCCCCCTCTTTTAATATATTACATGGCATGCACTATACTGTTTTTATTTTACCATCTCTTTCTCTCTCCAAAATAAAAGACAACCCAACATCTTTAAAACCTGACACTTAAAAAAAATAAAAATAAAAAATAAAACCCGACACTTTATTTCTATCCTGAACTGTGACAGTATACAGATTTTGCATGCTCTGCTCTGCATTGATCTATGTCCACTGCACCCCATTCCTACAAATTAGTGGGGCTAGTGAAGTTTGCCAAGTTTATCTTCCAACTAATTTCCATGATAGTGCTTTTGAGGATGTCAGAAGGTGCTATGATCTGATTGTCCCTCACCCATGCCTGTGTATCTGGGAAGCTTTTTTCTAACCATGATCCACAGAAAATGTGTTGAAGATCTCTTTAGATGATATGATAGCAGAAACTAAGGTTAAATGTTTGAGGAATAGGATATGCAACAGGAATTAAAAAAAAAAAAAAACTGGTCATAAGAGAAAAAAAAAGAAAAAAAACCACTTTATCATATCATCGTCCCCAATGTCTGGTTTAGTGCAGCTTTTATGCCTATGAAATACCGGAAACTAACAGAACTGATGACTGGGACAGGTGCCAATTTATTTACATTCTTTACTGAGAATGTGCATGCTACAGATTAAAGCCCTTTGAAGGATCCCAGAGAAGTTGTTCAGGGAAGAGAAAAGGCCCTGACCCTAAAAACACAGTCACATATCCCAGCTCAGAACTAAAATCATACTAGCTTTAAGCTTTAATAATCTCTGTTGAACATAAATATCTCATTGGAGAATCAGTCTTTAAGTCGGTGTTTGTATATTTTTAAGTCCATCTTGCTTTTCCAAAGTATGTAAATATCAAAACACAAATGTAACCGTCAGTTGAGAATACTTCAATCATGTGATTGAAAGCATTTATGCCATTCAAGATTTTTTAGAGCTTTACATTTTATCTACAAAAACAAAAAACAAGAAAACCCTATACATTTTTTTCTGCCCCCTACTTATCTGGAATTATTTGATGTACTTTATTGAATTTCCATTTTAACCCTAGATTCTTAAGAAGACCTTCCACATACACAGGACATGGGACATATTTGCCATGAGTCTGTGGTTTCTGCCCTTTCTATGAGCAGAGCACCGACCACTTTTTGTTTCGGATTTGGTTTTCCAGACTGTATTAGTGAACAGCCTTGGAAGACCGAGGTGGAGGCATCTAAGCAAAGGGCATTTGTGCTTGCTGCCCCCTAGAACCAAGCTTATGTTGGAACAAAATGTTGGGGAAGTTTGGTTGCAGTCCTTCATAAAGGATTGGGATTTCCTAAGCTAGGATCTCTTCTGTGACACAGACTCCACACCATGTGGAAAATCATCTCCTGGCCTTCATGGCACTACCCAGAGAATTAGGGCTCAGGGAATCTATGCAAGTGGCCACTGCTATTGCTGTGAGTAATAAATAGTCCATCTGACCCAGAAGCCATGTTGTCTGCCAGCGCCCGTGGAACTGGCAGGCACCTTGTTAGCTTGTAAGCAGAGTTCAACCCAGCACGCTCATGGTTCTTGACATTAATCTATCTGTAGATCCAAGCTGTAAGATGCTTTCATTTAAATCTTATAAATCCTTATTTTCTTCTTCTTGAGAACTTGTGCAACTAGGGGGATCAAGGGGAAAGAAGCAGGTGGTAAAGAATACGCGGGATGCCAGAGGGGTAGAAACACAGTCACAAGTGGTGAGAAAGGGCTCAAGAGAGGGAAGTTGGTGATCCACACCAGCTCCACGTGCCTCCATTGTGCCCGGGGCCCATCCTGCTGTCGTCCCATAGTCTTTTTAGCACTGTTCTCCTGAGTGTGGTTGAGGCTGATTAACTCATTCCTCATAAGCATAAACTAGCCCTGTTAGCATTTTTGTTTATATTAATTCTCACACAAATCCCCTCCTTCAAATTAAAAATGAGACAGCCATCTGTAACTAATTCCACAATTCCTGAGATAATGAAACAATGTTTTATAAAAAAAGAAATTTGCAGCTTATTTTCAGACTCCTCAAAAGTAGTCTGTTTTACCTAGATCTTATTATTTATTTATTTATTTAAAGATTTTATTTATTTATTCATGAGAGACACAGAGAGAGGCAGAGACACAGGCAGAGGGAGAAGCAGGGTCCCTGCGGGGAGCCCAGCGTGGGACTCAATCCTGGGACTCCAGGATCACGCTCTGACCTGAAGGCAGATGCTTAACCACTGAGCCACCCAGGCGTCCCCCCTTTCCTAGATCTTAGTATAATTTCTGCTCGCCTCAAGGAAGCATGCCAGCATAGTTGTAGCAAACTTCATTTCTCTAAAGAATCTCAGCATTCATCCACAATCTCCAAGGAACTCATTTAGCTAGCACTGGGGGGAAAAAAGCTTGAAAAAAAAAAAGCAAACAGATATAAAACCCTATTCAATCAAAACTTAGAAATGGCCCTACCTGAAGCAAAAAAGCACATAATGTACAAAATAATCCATTTAAAAATCGGCAGGAGATTGTTATGTGTTTGAATAATTACTAAACCAGTTTGAAACATACTACACTATTTTAGCTTTCATAATGTATTACCTGAAAATGAAAGTTCTATATTTCTTAATGTCTGTCCTTTGAGTTGAATTTATTTTCATGGGGCTTCATGCTGTGGGATTTTAATACTCTTAAGTATAGAGATTAATGGTCCTTATTCTGTTTCCGTGAGGGAAACTTGTATTTAACCTTATCTCATTGCATGATGCTAAAACCTTGATTGGTTAACCAGAGTGTATTATTCCAGACAGTGGATCTTTCTAGTTAAATTCTGCCTCCAGTTCTGGTTAATCAAGGCCACCTATTTGTTTCTTCATTTCAACTTTTGAATCTTTCAAAACTGTATCATTGTGGTTTCTCATTGTAATAAGGCCATTGCAATGGATCTAAAGCATTTTTCCTTAATGAAGAAAAATGACTCAGTCTTACTTAAGTTTATGCTTCATATCACCAGTTATCTATCGCTGGAAATTACCATAAATGTATTTAGTGCAGGATATTGAGTGGCATCTGGGTCAGCTTCCAGAATATAAACTTACTTTTTGTTTATTAAACAACAAAATGGCAGTAATGGTGAAATCCACAAATTGCAGTTTATCTTTGTCTCTTAAAAAAAAAAAAAACTTCAAGAAAGGATAATATGAATCTTTTATATTGATTCTTTTGGTTAGCCACATTTTATATACACTGTTTAAGGTGGTGTTTAAACATATGTTCTGATTTATGAATAGGTGTAAAAAATATTTACATCTAAAGGTAAACTAGATTATAGATTTTATGAAGAGATTCTAAAAATAAAGGTTATCCATCTGTATTTAAGTTGTCATTAACTTTAAAAAGTATTTTATAAGAGAGTATTTCATAAGAATAATTCTTTTAAAATATGCATAAAATGCTATATTTTCCAGTTTCTGAGGTAGCTTTCACTTACATAAGTCTCTTAAAATAATAAATGTCACCTTCAAAGTATTCAAAGAATTCAAACTTTAGAGTTCAAACTTTTTTTCATAATTTTAAAGAAAAACAAAAGTAACTGAAGAATATGATTGACCCTCAACAGGGATTTGAACTGCATAGATTCATTTACATATGGGTATTTTTCAATAAATGTGGGAAGTACTATAAGTGCATTTTTTTCTTAAGATTTTCCTAACATTTTCTTTTTCTAATGTTATTGAGAAATACAGTGTATAACATATAATATCTGGGTTGGTTGAGGGTTTACGTTATCAGTAAGCCTGGTGTACAGCAGGCTAATTAGTTAAGTTTTGGGGCAGTCAAAAGTTTTACGTGGATTTTCAACTAAGAGGTTGGTGCCTCTGACCCCTGCATTGTTTAAGGGTCAGCTGTACTAAATTACTTTAACAATTTCACAAGCCACATATACTTAATAAAACTATTTTAGAAACAAATAGGGCAATATTAAGGTGAGTGTTATAATATTCTCAATCATTATACTTTAATGTTGAAAGAGTAAAACAAAATACATGCACTACAAAAATCGCTTGATCACACCATATTTTCCACTTCCTGAAGAGTACTATTGGACATTCATTCTTAAACCTGATGCTTGATTGGTTTACCAAAAGCAGGTTAGATGAGGAGTAAAACACTGCTTTCTTGACCATTTCCTCCCTTGCTTCTCTGTACACTAATAATATTGATAATGAAGAGATTATCTACAAGAAACCATGAGACGAGCCTTGCACCCTATACTCCACTGAGTCTCTTGATCCTGGCAATGACACTTTCTGGCGTCCTTCTAGCTGTATATTCTCCACATCATCCAGTTGTTGCTCTTTCATGCCTTTTCCCTTCTGTAATTTGTGATGCTGCAGAAAGTGGCAGAGGAAGCTGCAATTGCTGGTAGCTGTAGGGATGACTCGTTCTGGGTGACCGATTCTCAAGTGGGCATGAAAGACTATCAGAAGTGCTTCAGAGGAGTTTTATTCCTTGGGATTCAGGCAGGGGCGTATATTTGCACTCTCTACTCCAACGCGATTTGACTGAAGATTACATTGGATTTGACGCAGTGTCCTTCATCCTAAGCCTTTTTGTCCTATTATATTAATTAATCCTCCAGACAGGTCTGTGGCAAAGGTGGAAAGTCTTTGTTGTCGCTCTTCATTCCCCTTACCGTGGTATAAAAAGAAAATATGACCCTGGGATTACCATTCCTAGCTAACCTCTGACTTCTGGCAAATTCAGCACACATTTGCTTTGTGGGCCTAATGTTATCTATAGAAGAATTTCCTAGCACACAGTTGTCTTAATTTTAATTCATAGCTGAAATATGGGAGATTTAAAATTAATGCATTAGTTTACTTGGGGTCCCATAGTGAAGTACCACAGATCAGGTGGTTTAGACAACAAAAGATTATTTTCTTGTAATTCTTGAGGTGAGAAATCTGAGATGAAGGTGTCACCAGGGTTGATTTCTTCTGAAGTCTCTCTCCTTGGCTTGTAGATTGCTGTCTTCTCCCTGTGTCTTCGCATGGTCTTCCCTCTGTGTGCTGTCTTCATCTTTCTTTGGAAGGACTCCAGCCTTACCGGATTAGGGCCAACCCATATGACCTCATTTTAATTTAACTACCTCTTTATTTTTTTTTAAGATTTTATTTATTTATTCATGAGAAACACAGAGAGAAAGAGAGGCAAGACACAGGCAGAGGGAGAAGCAGGCTCCATGCAGGGAACCTGATGTGGGACTTGATCCCAGGTCTCCAGGATTATGCCCTGGGCTGAAGGCGGCACTAACCCACTGAGCCACCAGAGCTGCCCTAACTACCTCTTTAAAGATCCTATTTTCAAATACAGTCCTGAGGTATGAGGGATGAGGCCAGCTCAACCTTCCTCCAATAGGAATTTTGGGGTGATGCAATTTAGCCCATTACAATTAGAATTCAGAAAGCTGGCTCTTGAAACAGCAGAATACAGGATGGTCCTGGGCACTCATTTCTTCCAGGTTTTAAATCCATTCTCCACACTAACAACAGCACCATCTTGGTAAATAATCATTCCCTTGCTTAAGATTATTCCCAGTCTCCCTTTACCCCCGCTCCCCCCACCAGCCTTCTACATAGGTTCCAACCTTACCAGGGCATGAGGTCCCTATTGTGGTCTTGACTCTGCTCTTGCCCATTTCTCCATTCACCTCTCCTTCAGCCATACAAAGCTGAAGTGTGTTGAGTATGGCAAGCTCTACCAGGCCTCTTTCCCTTTGCATATGCAATTCCATTTGCCTAAACTGTCCTTCCCTTTGTTCTCTCCCTGTGGTGTTTCCTGGCTGACCCTTGTTCCTCTGTCAAAATTAGAATGTCCTGCCCCTAAGAGGGGTTCCATAAATGCCTCACCCCAACTTCATGCCCAGCACAATCTCCATGTTCCCTTGGGACCTTGGGTGTCTTTAAGCCATGACTCTTACAGGAACCAGCTGAAATGGTTTAGTTTTCTGTCTCTCCCCTGGAATGAGAGTCCTTGAGGACCCTGTCTGTCTGCTCTGCATTGTCAGCATGTAGCCCAGTGTCTCCCAGAAAGCAGAGTCCACAAAAAATTTTAAACAAGCTAACAAATAGGCAAATGGATGAATCCACCCAACAGCTCTTCCCAGCAGGTATCAATCAGTAGCGGCCTGTTCTATGGACTTAGACCTTGGTTTGAAATCCAGCTCCTGCCAACTTTTAGGGATTGTAACTTGGACAAGTTCCTTAGCAGCTTGAAACTTGAGCCTCTTTGTTTAAAAAACTGGGATTAGGATCCCTGGGTGGCTCAGCGGTTTAGTGGCTGCCTTCAGCCCACGGCATGATGCTGGAGTCCCAGGATTGAGTCCCACATCAGGCTCACTGCATGGAGCCTGCTTCTCCCTCTGCCTGCCCCACCCCTCTCTCTCATGAATAAATAAATAAAATCTTTAAAAAAAATAAAAATAAAAAACTGGGATTAAACGTACTTCTCTGGATTTTGCAACATTTCAAAGAGAAAAAAAAACACATGAATAACCTTGTATATTCTGAGGAATCAGCATCTTAGTATATATATATATATATATTTTTTTTTTTTTTTACTTTCACACAGTGAAGGAGCCATGTTCTCAACTCAGGCCGCTCAGCTGCTATCACTTCTCAGCACTTTCCCAAGATTCCTGATGATGTGTTTGGTAGACTGAGAAAACAGCATTTCTGTACAAAGTATTACTTTACTGCTCTGGACAAGTTCTAAGTCAGATCAGTGGGATGGGTCCACGGAAGTCAAGTAGAGCAAGAGAAAAGAATCTAGCAGTCCACAAATCACAACTACATTCCCAGCTTCCATGAGTAATTACTTGGCAGACCTAAAATCAACCCAAACATGTAATTCCTCAAGATGCAAAATGACGCGGATTCAACTGGTTGGTTGAAAAGCAGGTATAGTAAGGGAAGGGAAAATAAGAACTCTGAGGAACTTGATGGTTCAGAGAAGGGAAGCCCAGGGCTGTGGTGTGATTCTTTAAAAGGTGGAATATCCTAGAACTGTGGTTCTCAAAGCTGGCCTGCTTCAGGACCATCCCGAGGGCTGGTTAAAACACAGATTCCTGGGCTCTACCCCAGGGTTTCTGATTCAGAAGGTCTGCGGTGAGGCCAGAGGATCTGTATTTCCACCAAGTTCCCAGGTGATGATAATGCTTTGGGGGTTAGAGACCCTACCAGGCTCTGCTGGATTAGAACATGAGAAGAGGAGTGAAACTTTCAGGGGGAAGTACATATAATCAAATGTTCATCGGGCTGTGACCTAGGATAAAAGATGCAAAGAAAAGGAGTGGTCCTGAAAAAGACAAAGGCCATTTCTTCTCCAGAGACTAGACGAATGGATATGTGGGGAATGAAAGCCAAACTGGGGTTCCACCAGAAGGTAGAGTAGAATGTCACCAAGCCCCGGGGGAAACTACCAGCCAGAGCAGGACTAGTTTAGAGAAAGGTAGTTGAGATCAAATAACCCATACTATTCAGTTCTATTTTTTTTTCTAATTAAATATTTCCTTCTCGATACATACATATAAAACAAAATCTCATTGTGGGTCATTTGCAAATTATTATGTTTGTACATTAAAATCATGTTTAGACCTCCAACAACATGTATCTCTGTACCACCCCCGAAAATGCTGGCACACCTTCTCCTCAGCCTAACTCACTAACAAGCAAGAACAGAATCAGTTTTGCTTTTTAATAAACAGCATGTCCATGTAATTATCGTGTTTACAAGATAATTTTCTATCAGTTGCAGTGTTATGTGGGGCTAAGACGTGTGTAAGATTTGGCAAATTGTCAATTTCTGAAGGGTTTGGGGACCCAGAGCTCTTCTGAGCTGGCTAGAAATCTAAAAACAAAAAAAAAATAAAATAAATAAAATAAAATAAAATAAAATAATAAAATAAAATAAAATAAAATAAAATAAAATAAAATAAAATAAAATAATAAAATAAAATAAAATAATAAAATAAAATAAGAAACAGAAGACCTGGAGTTAACTGGATTGTTCTATTCCCCTCCAGAAATGATATTTTTCACTATTTTATATATAAACATCTTCCATAAAGACCAGATAAACTTCCAGGACATCGAGTTGCTGGAGAGTTAAGACATGACTGTCTCCTGCACTAAAACTGTGCCTCTCTCCACAATCCACTGGAAGGATAGTCCACAGCTTACGTAAATTCCTGTGTCTCTGAGTTCGTGGATTCTGTGAGCTAAGCCTGCCAAGCCCAGGACTTTGCCTCTACATAGGACTCCCTACCGCACCGCCCCCCTTTCTTAAACTTCAGGATTTCAGTTTGTATAGTAGTTAGTAGTTAACTAATTTTAATGAAAATTTTATGGGAATTGGTCTTTAGTTTATTCCCTGAATTGAATTTAATTTGGAAATACACTGTATTACGAGTTAGGGTGCCTGTCACTTTCTGGCTGCCTTGAGCTAGACACTTAACCTTCTCCAGACATTGGTTTTTAACTATAAAATCGATAAAGGATGATTTCCCAGTAACCTCAACTCTCCCTGGACCTCCCCCATCCTGACTCGTTGGTTCCAGAAGGTTCAGAGTGAGTCATTTTATATCTCCCTTTCCCCCCTCCTGTTTCTTTCTCATCTAGAACATTGCATCTGATTTGTATGTCTTTAAATCTTCCAGGTTATAGAGTCCTGATTTTTTTTTTTTCTTCTCATCATTTGAATTTAGTCCTTTGGAAACCATAATGGGCTTACTCCAGAAAACTGATAATATTCAGCTCAAGTATTATATCACAATCATTTTTCTGTCTTCTGAGATCAGTTCAGTTAACATTTTTCATATCTCTTTCACAAAGCACTTTATGTAAGTATAATGTTACAGTGAATTTAATCTAGCTAATGGTGACATAGTTTAATGCTTCATAAATTCTCCAGTTTGCCAGCCAACTGAATGCTGCAAACTAGCTGACAAGGTGATGGGCACATCAGCACTTGTGATTTATACAAACTGATTATAGTCAATTTTTTTGTTGTTGTTGTTAAGAATCATCATGACTAGAATGTATACCAATACGTCCAGCCCTCAGTCCAACACCACTATGATGCTATCACAGTCACTGTTCACTGCTATGGAAATTATGTGCAGGTAATATGTGATAGTGACCTAAAGAACAACTGATAAAAATTTCCTACTTTGACATTCTCTTAATCAGAATATTGTAATACACTCTATTCACAGAGAAACTTTGTTTTGTAACAAAGCTCTAGTGACACAAGATAGAAAGCCATATTAAAGATGTTCCTATTTTGCCCTATGAGTACATCAAGAAAACATGTTTATTTGATATTTGTACACCAGCTTTCCAAGAATTTATCCTAGACCTTAAAACAATTTTTTTTTAAAGATTTATTTCTTTATTCATGAGAGACACAGGCAGAGGGAGAAGCTGGCTCCTCGCAGGGAGCCCGATGTGGGACTTGATCCTGGATCCCTGGATCACGCCTGAGCCAAAGGCAGGCATCCAACAGCTGAGCCACCCAGGCGTCCCTTCCTAGGCCAATTAAGTGAAATAATCAATTATATAAGAAATGACTCCTTTAAGTTGTTTTATACCATGATTTAATAGGAAGACTAATGTTCCTCTTCTTTCCTGAGCCATAATGAATGGCCAAAATGAAAATGTTCTTTTTATTTCTAGGACACTACAATAGATTCACATAGCTCTATATGTGATAGATGATATGTCTGACAGTGGATTGAATATTTTTGGGATACAGATATTTCTGGGAGCCAGGGACTATCTTCAATGAGTGGTAGAATTTGAGCAAAGACTGGAAGTTCCAGAGCAGAGAGGACATTTAAAATTTTGTCAGTTTTCTGAAATATTTCTCAAAATGATTAACTTTCAAAAATTTTTCCAATTGATGTTAATAAATGTGCATTCAGCTGTGTATACATTTATACTTAGAGATTTGCATAGTTATATTTTATCTAAATACATGGGTTGATTATCCATGTATTTCACCAAGATTTGGTTGTGTGGCAGCTGTTGAGTTTTGCGGCACTTGCTCTGCGGACTTTGGAAGGCTACAGCATTACCCTTGTTTGCACGTGGAATCTGGTCGGTGTTACAGGCTTCATGCATGCAACTTTCACAGTAATTTTCTTTCTTTTCTTTTTCTTCAAGGTAATGTTCTATATATAATTTTCCATGCCATTTCTATAGATTGATTAGAAAGCATTCCTTTTAAAATTGGAGGGCTATCATGTTCTTTGTCCTGTGGATGCAGTGTGGAAAGAAGTAAAACATAATATTACTATTTTCTGTAATACGATTATTTGCACATGTAGCAGGAAAATCAAATATCAGCCTTGTTTTTCAGTTTTATTCCCCTAGTGGTGGAAAATGTAAAAACTCTGTTCTCTAGATTTTTCTATTTATTTCTTGGCTTTTATTTGTGTAGGAGAGAGATTTCACCTAAAGCATCTGTCAGAAATGCCATATTCAGTGTGATACTAAAAGGAAAAAAGGTAAGTCCTCACAGTTGTCAAGTATTCAATGTTCCTCCTACAAAGCCACGGGATGCAGCTCAAATCAGGTCACTTGAGGGTCTATAGAAAGTGTTTTTTAATCATTGTGGAGCTTTGGGACTACTTTCATAGGCAAAATAAAACTTCAGGTGATTTTTGTATTGCTATCTTCTAAAAGAGAATCATTAATGCGATTTTAAAAGGAATGCTTTCTAAAATTATTATTCAGAGTTTTTCAATTTTTCAGTTATTTTTCTAACTGCTGTCACATCCAACTCCTCTTCTCCATTCCCAAGACCCAAACCCTACAACATATTTCAGTTGCTTTTTGTTCTTCTGATTACCTAATCTCATGTGAGTTCCAGGGACTTCCTCTTCCATTTAAAAATACCTGTACATCCCGAACTTCCCTTTTTCCTATTACTTTCTTGTCTGAGAAACAAGTTGAAAAAAAAAAAAAAAAAAAAAAAACAGAACACAACGAAATCTTCCACTACGAGCTTCAGCCTTAATGTCAACTAGGATTCGGCGTTTGCAGAAGCACAATCTGGTACATTCTCTCGGGCATGAGAGGGATAATTCACCCCATAATTCTTGTTAGCTACGTGGAACTCCTCAATTTCATAGCTCTCCCTCTCCTATCAGTAATTTCTCCTTCCTATTATCTACCAAATAATATAATACGTGAATCTGAAGTGTATTGTAAACTAAGCATAATCCCCTCCTTGCCAGGCAGGCCCCAGACCTCTGAGCTGCTGTCCTCTTGTGTGTCTGCATTCCCTCTATGACCCACATCCTGCCCTGGGTGCTGGCTTCTTCTCTGGGGACACACATCCAGAAACCCCTGAGTCTCTCTCTCCTGGAGTCCCTTTCTAAAATCAAACTCCCTTAAATTTTCTGTATTGTTCTCAGGGCATTTACCTCCACTCAAAGCCTTAACCAAATAAAACTCGACTTTCTCAAACAGTACTACCCTATTTTCTCAAAACCCTTCTCAGTGAAAGTGACTCACTTTCTAGGTGCCCCACCCCTACCCCGTCAGTCCTTCTCCTAGCCCCTGTCAGAAGGAGGAGGTTGCCTTGTCCCTTAACACAGCTTCGTTCCTATTAGGGTTCTACTCCCTTGTTTGAACTCTCAAAGACTTTTCCTCAGGCCTTTCTTGGTAGTCCATTTATGTGGCTGTACCTCAAATTATCCCATTTAGAAGAACAGAAGTAGGGGTGCCTGGGTAGTTCAGTGGTTGATCATCTGCCTTCAGCTCAGAGCGTGATCCCGGAGTCCTGGGATCGAGTCCCACCTCAGGCTCTTCGTGGGGAGCCTACATCTCCCTTGGCTTGTGTCTCTGCCTCTCTCTCAATGTGTCTCTCATGAATAAATAAAACCTTAAAAATATTTTTTTTAAAAAAAGTATAACAAAAAAATTCACCGCCAATGAAATCAACATTTCTGAAATCTTTAGGTTTTTTCCCCTAAACTTTCTCAACTGCAATTTTTGGTTGTCCTGTACCCTTGGCCCCCTGACTTGCTGAGCTTCCTATCAGTATGTGCTCCTGACCCAGCTTACACAACCTGATGTACCACTAAAAGGATGCACTCGCTAAAAGGTGCTAGTGGGAATGGGGCCTGCCCCAATTCTAGAAAGAGGTGATCCAGTCTGGTGAGCTGTGTTTTGCCACCTGAATGTTCTCCCCTTTGTACCCCACTTTGGCTGGTATTGGTAGGTAATGTGGGAACAAAGTGGGGCCAGAGGCCACAAGTCCTCCAGAATAATACTCCCTTATACCCAGAGGCCCCTTCTAAAGGAGGAGTTTGGGAGAGGAGAGTGTCCATGAAATATTCCATCTTCTTGTCAAAGGCAAGGGGTTGATTTCTCAGGTCAGGGTGTTAATGAAACTAGAAGTACAGAATCCTTTTTTTTTTTTTTTTATTAGGTTGCTTTTGATTTATTTAAAAAAATGAATGACTTGCAAGAGCGCAAAAATAGACTCATGTATATAATGTCAACTAATATTTGACAAGGAAGCCAAGGAAACGCCATGGAGAAAAGACTGTTTCTTCAATAAATGGTGCTGGGAAAACTACATATCCACATAAAAGGAATGAATCTAGATCCCTAGCTTATGTCACTCAGAAAAATTAACTCAAAATAGATTAAAGATTTTAAATGTTAAGACTGGAAGCCATAAAACACCTACAAGAAACCACAGGAATACGGCTCCTTAACGTGGGTCTTGGTAAGGATTCTTTTTAATAAGATACCCAAAGCACAAGCAACAAAAATAAAAATAAGTGGGATTACATCAACCTAAAAAGGGCAAAGGAAATCAGTAACAAAATGAAAAGGCAACTTACAAAATGAGAGAAAGTTTTTGCAAATCATATATCTGATAAAAAGTTAATAGAGAAAATATATAAAGTATGCATACAACTAAACTGAAAATAACAACCCAATTTAAAAATGGGCAGAGGACCTGAATAGACAATTTACCGAGAAAGACCTATGAATGGCCAACAGATACATGAAAAGGTGCTCAACCCCTCTAATCATTTAAGGAAATGCAAATCAAGACCACAATAAGACATCACTTCACAACTGTTACAATGGTCATCATCAAAAAGATAAGACATAAAAAATGCTGGTGAAGACATAACAGTAAAGGAAACCCTGGTACACTTTTGGGGGGATTATAAGTTGGTACAGCCACTATAGAAAACAGTATGGAGGCTCCTTGAAAAATTACAAACCACAGATTCCTTCTCTTTTTAGACTTTCTGTTGAACAGGCTACGCCATTTTCCAAGCCAGAAAAAAATCGCACCATCCATTCTGTATTTTATGCACTTCTACTCTAATTCTTGAGAGACGAGGGCACAAATGAAGATTGGCTGCATTATAAATTGATACCATATAACCTCAACTAGGACCACAATCCTTGTCACCAATTGTTTATCCCTACTTAACTCTCTAGTATAGTTTCCAGGCTGTGCTATTCCGTTTTATTTACAAAGATCAACCAATTACCTTAGTGAAGTTCAATTTGAGGGGAAAGGAAATCAAGACTTTCCCAGAATCTATGACTAACTTATTTTTCATTCTGTCAGTCCTTTGCCTTTACAATGCAAGATGTATAGGGAAGGAAAATAATCTTAATATTTTAAACGTTTTTTCCAGTTTTAAGGAGATGTAATAGACATACGGCATTTTATAACTTTATTTATTTATTTATTTTTGGAACACTTTATAAGTTTTTTTTTTTTACTTTATAAGTTTAAAGTGTACAGCATGATGCTCTGACTTACCTATATTGTGAAATAATCACTATGAAAGTTTAGTTAATATCCATCATCTCCTATAGATTCAAAAAGATATTTTTCTTTGCAATGGGAACTTTTAGGATTTATTCTCAATATTTCTAAATATACCATACAGCAGTGTTAACTACAGCCATCGTGTTGTTTCTTTTATCTCTAGCATTTATGCACTTTCTAACTAAAAGTATGTCCTTTTTTTTTTTTTAAAGTATGTACTTTTGACCATCTTTATCCAATTCCTTCTCCCTGTACCCGCGTCAGGTCACCACAAACAGGACCTCTTTTTCTCTGAGTTTGCTGCTGTTTGTTTTGTTTTTAGGTTCTGCATATAATTGAGATCATATAGTATTTGTCTTTTCTGATTTATTTCATTTAGCATGATGCTTGCAAGTTTCATTTATTTTGTCACAAATGGCAGGATTTCTTCCCCTTTTTTGTGGCTAAATAATATCCCATTGCATATATATGCCACATTTTCTTATCCATTCATCTTTGGGTGGACACTTAGGTTGTTTCCCGGTCTTTGTTACTGTAAGTAATGCAGCTATGAATACCGGGGAGTGCAGACATCTCTTTATAGTGTTTTCATTTTCTTCAGTTATATTCCCAGAAGTAGAATTGATGGATCATATGATAGTTCTATTTTTAACTTTTTGAGGAACCCCCATTCTCTTTTTGTAGTGTCTGTACCAGTTTACAACCCCACCAACAGTGCCCAAGTGCTCCTTTCTCTCTTCAACTTTGCCAAAATTTTTTATCTTTTCTTTTCGATGCTAGATATTCTAACAGATGTGTGGTGATATCTTCATTGAAGTTTTGATTTGCATTTCCCTAATAATTAGTGATGCTCATCATCTTTTCATGTGCCTATTGACCATTTGTATTTTTTCTTTGGAAAAATAGACATTCTCAGGTCCTTTGCTCAGTTTTAATTAGATTATTGATTTTTTGTTGTTGTTGCTTTTTTACTTTGGTGTTATGTAAGTTATTTTGGGTATTAACCCCTTATCAGACATTATGATTTGCAAATATTTTTCTCATTCTATAGGTTAATTAAGCAGCTTTTCATTTTGTTAACTGGTTCTTTCTCTGTGTAGAATTTTTGCAGTTTGATATAGTCCTACTTGTTTATATTTTATTTTCTTGCTTGTGCTTTCAGTCAAGGAGCCTTTTTCCTGTTTTCATCCAGTGTCATGATTTCAAGTCTTACATTTAAGTTTTCAAGTTAATTCTTGTGAGTGGTATAAGACAAAGGTCTAGTTTCATTCTTTTTTTTTTTAAGATTGCATTTATTTATGAGAGACACAGAGAGAGAGAGAGAGAGAGAGGGAGGCAGAGACACAGGCAGAGGGAGAAGCAGGCTCCATGTAAGAAGCCTGATGTGGGACTCGATCCTGGGACTCCAGGATCAGGCCCTGGGCTGAAGGCAGCGCTAAATCGCTGAGCCACCCGGGCTGCCCTAGTTTCATTCTTTTACATGTGAATATCCAATTTTTCCAGTACTATTTATAGAACATACTGTATTTTCACCTTTGGGTATTCTTGGCTTTTTTGGTAAATGCATGGATTTACTTCTGGGCTCTCCTTTCTGTTCTATTGGTCCATGTGTGTTTTTATACCAGTACCATAGTATTTTGATTACTATAGCTTTACAATATAGTTTGAAATCAGGACGTGCGATGCCTCCCACATTATTCTTCTTTCTCAGAATTGCTTTGACTATTTGGAGTCTTTTGTTGTTCCGCATACATTTTAGGATTGTTTTTTCTACTTCTCTAAAAAAAAATGCTATTGGAATCTTGCTAGAGATTGCACTGGATTTTATAGACAGCTTTGGGTAGTATGGCTATTTTAACAATGTTGATTCTTCCAGTCCATGAACATGAGATACCTTTCTATTTATTTCTGTCCTCTTTGATTTATTTTATCAAATTTCTTGTGGCCTTCAGTTTTATGAGATCTTTCACCTCCTCAGTTAAATTTATCCTTAATTATTATTTTTTTCGTTTTTGATGCTTTGCAAATTGAATTATTCTTTATTTCTTTTTCATATAAATTGTTAGTGTAAAGAAATGCTGATTTTTGTATGTTAATTTTGTATCCTACAACTTTACTGATTTGTGGATCAGGCCTGACCGTTTTTTGATGGAGCCCTTAGGATTTTCTATACATATAATCATCTCATCTGCAATTAGATACTTATTCCTATACAATTTTAAAGTTTTTTGTTTTATTCTGTTGCCTGATTACTCTGGCTATGAATTCTCATATTGTACTGAATAGGAGTGGTGAGAGTTGGCACCCATATTTTGTCCCTGATCCTAAAAACTTTCAAACTTTCACCACTGAGCATGATGTTAGCAGTGGGCTTGTCATATATGAACTTTATTCTGTTGAGGTATGTTCCTTCTGTAGCTAATTAAGGGGTTGAATTTTTTGGTCTCTTTGTTTTTTAGTCATGAATAGATGTTGAATTGCATCAAATGCTTTTTTGTGACTATTGAGTGAGATGATCATATGATCTTTTTTCCTTTCATTTTATTAATGTGATGTATCAAATTGATTTTTTAAACCACTCTTGTATCCCAGAGATAAATCCCATTTAATCTTAACAAATGGTCTTCCTAAATATGCTACTGAATTCATTTTGCTAATACTTTATTAAAATTTTTTTCATCTAGGGATGCCTGGGTGGCTCAGGAGTTGAGCATCTGCCTTCAGCTCAGGGCGTGATTCCGAGGTCCTGGATTGGGCTCCTTGCAGGAAGCCTGCTTCTCCATCTGCCTATGTCTCTGCCTCTCTCTCTGTGTCTCTCATGGATAAATAGTCTTCAATTTTTTTTTCGTCTATATTCATCAGGGATATTAGTCTTTAATTTTCTGTTTTCTTCAGCTTTTGCAGCTATCTTCTTTCGTATTATGATAAGGCTGACATCATAAAATGGGTTTGAGAGTGTTCTTTTCTCTTCAATATTTTGGAAAAGTTTAAGAAAGACTGTCATTCTTTAAATTCTTTTTTCCATTCTTTAAATTTTGGTAAACTTCACCAGTCCTGGTCCTGGACTTTTCTGTGTTGGGAGATTTTTGATTACTGATTCAATCTCATTAATAGTAATTGGTCTGTTCAGATTTTCTATTTCTTTTTGAGATAGTCTAGCTAGGGTGTATGTTTCTAAGAATTTCATTTCTTCTAGGTTGTCTGGTTTGTTAATGTATAGTGGTTCATAGTCACCTCTTATGATCCATTGTATTTCTGTGGTATCAGTCATAATGTCATCTTTTTAACTTACAATTTTGTTAATTTGGGTCCTCGCATCTTCTTGGTTATTCTCATTAAAAGTCTGTTAATTTTGCCTATCATTTCAAAAAAAAACTCCTAGTTTTTAATGTTTTCTACTATTTTCCTGTTCTCTACTGTATTTATTTCTGCTCTAATATTTACTTCCTATCTTTTACTATCATTGGGCTTAGTTTGTTATTTTTCTACTCTTAAGGTGTATAGTTCAGTTGTTTGAGATCTTTCTTATTTCTTAAATGTAGGTATTTACTACTATGAACTTCACTCTGTAACAGCTTTTACTGCATCCAGTAAGACTAAAGGCAGTAATGATGTTTTTTTACATTTTTCATACTTGGTGAGCCTGACTCTCTAGAAAAGAGGCTTCTCATTCACTTAAGAGGTCAGTAGAAAAGTCACTGAAGACAGTGACACTGAAGACAGGAAGACCCAAGTTTTTGTTAAATTGCTTTAAGGGGGAGAAATGATCACTTGCTGTTTTTTAAAGATTTTATTTATTTATTCATGAGAGAGAGAGAGAGAGAGAGGCAGAGACATAGGCAGAGGGAGAAGCAGGTTCCCTGCAAGGAGCCTGATGCAGAAGCCCAATGCAGAACTGGATCCCAGATCCTGGAATCAGGACCTGAGCCAAAGGCAGCTGCTAAACTGCAGAGCCATCCAGGCGTCCCACTTGCTGTCTTTTAAAATCTGAATAAAACCTATATGCCCAACAACTGCAGTTCCACCACCCTTCACTTTTCCCTGTTTCTGCCCCACCCAATGTCACACACTATTCTCATACCCTCCGGGTGCTTCTTTCTCTTCCTGTCTTCACATAGATGGTTTTCAGTGGCTGAAATACCTTTTCTACCTTCTAACCACCTTTTAATACTCAGTTCAAATGCCTATTTCTGCAGATTTTTTTTTTTCCATTCTGCTGGGTCTCCTTTGAATTTCCCATGGTAGTTCACACACACTTTTCACTCCATATTGGAGGAAAGGTGTGCAACTTTGGTCTTCCCTCTGTGAAGTGTCGAGTAGGAAGAGGCAGTATGATAAATAAAGGGCTCTGGAGCTACAAAACAGTGACCAGAGCCCACCCTTTCACCCTCTAGCTGTTTCTTAGTTTAAATCTCAGCTTCCTCACTTTTAAAGTTAGGGCAACAGTAGCTACCTCAAAAATTTATTGCAAAGTAAATGAGATAATTTATATAAGATGTAAGCTACAAAGGATCTTCCATATCATTAAAAATAATGCATCATATAATATTTGAAATACACAAAAAGATTTACGTAACATAGGTTATAAAGCATACAGGCAGATAAGCACCTTTGAATGTATCACTCAACATAATTCAAATATTATCATTAAGAACAGTCTTACTTGTGTCTCCTTCCCTTTCCATTCTCCTCATCCTAAATTAACAACTATTCTAAAATGTATGCTTTCCCTTCCTTTTTCTTTCAAAATAGTTTCAATAACAATTTTTTTTACAAATGTTTTTCATATCAACAAAAACTATTTTATATTCATATATCTGTTTGTAGTTGTGGTCAATTCAGTGTTACCACTGAATAACATTTCATTACATTTTTATTCCACAATTTATACAGCACAGTTCATCAGTGTGCTGTGTAATTTAAATATTTAAATTTTGGTTGTTCCAAAGGTTTGCTATTATGAACACGAATACTGAAGTGTATCTTGCATATAACGCTGTGCAAATTTAAGGTGTACAAAATGTTAATTTGGCACATTTACATATTGTAATATGTTTGCCACTGTGCAGATAATTAGCACCTCTGTCACGTTACATAATGATCCTTTCTTTTTAGTCATTAGAATTATTAGGTTCTAGTTTCTCAGCAAGTTTCATGAATTATAATACAGTATTGTTGTTTATATTCACTACAACATTGAACAGGTCTCTAGGGCTTAATCACTACTCATTATAAGGATACAAGTGTATTCTTAAACAACATTTGTCCTATGCTCTGAATCCTCATCTCCTGCTAACCACTATTTTATTTTGCTTTTACAAATTTGGCTTTCGTAGGTTCCACATATATCATATACAGTACTTGTCTTTCTCTGAATCATTTAGCATAATACTGAACAATGTTAAATATGAATATTTTGTACAGGTTTTCTTTTCCCCTTTGCAAGGATTTCTCTAGAGTACATACCTAAAGTGGAATTGCTTATTTGCAGATTTGTGCATGTTCAACTTAACTAGGTAATGTCAAATCTATATCCAAAGATGTTATGTCTATTAGTGAATATATGAGCTGTCTAAATTGGCGTTTTGAAAGAACTTGCTTTTGGTCTTTTAATCATCTTTTATAATTCACATTTCCTCTTTATTATTTATTCTTCTCTACTTTCTCTTTTTTTTCTTTTTTTCTTTTCTTCTCTAATTTCAAAGGATTTATTTTATTGCTTCTGTCCTTTTTTATGTTCATTTTTTTGCTTTGTTTTGTATGTGTGTTTGTACCTTAAAATCTAATTTCTTTAAAATCCAAGTATAATTAATATAGTGTTATGTTAGTTTCAGGTGTTAGTTTCAGGTGTACAATATGATGATTCAGCAGTTCTATACATTTCTCAGTGCTCATCAAGATAAATGTATTGTGAATCCTCCTCACCTATTTCACCTAGCCTCCCACTTACCTACTCTCTGGCAGTCACCAGTTTGCTCTCTACATTTAAGAGTCTGTATTTTTTGTTTGTTTCCTTTTTTTCTTTGTTTTGTTTCTTAAATTCCACACATGAGTGAAATCATATGTTATTTGTCTTTCTCTGACTCACCTACTTCACTTAGCATTATACCCTCTAGGTCCATCTATGTTGTTGCAAATTGGCAAGAATTCATTTATTTTTATGGCTAATGATATTCCATTGTGTACATACACACACACCACTTTTATATCCATTGATTTATCAATCAACACTTAGGTGGCTTCTGCATCTTTGCTACTATAAATTAATACTGAAATAAACATAGGGGTGCATATATCTTTTTCAAATTAGTGTTTTCTTTTTCTTAGGGTAAATGCTCAGTAGTGAAATTACAGGATCATATGATATTTCTTTTTTTTTTTCTTTCTTTTTTGAGGAACCTCCATACTCTTTGCCACAATGGCTGCACTACTTCACATACTCTCCAAGAGTGTGCAAAGATTCCTTTTCTCCACATCCTCACCAAGACTTGTTATTTATTGTGTTTTTTACTTCATTTATTCTAGCAGATGTAAAGAGATATCACAGGGTGCCTGAGTGGCTCAGTCAATTAAGCATCTGCCTTCTGCTCTGGTCACGATATTAGGGTCCTGGGATCGAGCCCTACATTGGGCATCCCACTCAGTGGGGAGTCTGCTTCATCCTTTCTCTGCCCCTCCTCACCCCCTGCTTCTGTGTGTATGTGTGCACTCCCTCTCAAATAAATAAAATCTTTAAAAAGAGAGAGACCTATCTCACTTGCATCTGCAAGTAAAACTTTTAATTCTTCCTTACCAATTCAGATGCCTTTTATTTATCTCTGTTTTCTCTGATTGCTGAGGCTTCTAGTTCTATATTAAATTAAAGTGGTGAATGAGACCATATAATGTTTGTCCTTCTCCGATTGACTTATTTCACTCTGCGTAATACCCTCCAGTTAATAGTGAAAGGGAATAGAAGGGAAGGGAGAAGAAATGGGTAGGAAATATCAGAAAGGGAGATAGAACATGGAAGACTCCTAACTCTGGGAAACGAACTAGAGGTGGTGGAAGGGGAGGAGGGCGGGGGGTGGGAGTGACTGGGTGGCGGGCACTGAGGGGGGCACTTGACGGGATGAGCACTGGGTGTTATTCTGTATGTTGGCAAATTGAACACCAATAAAAAATAAATTTATTATTAAAAAAATTAAAGTGGTGAGAGTAGACATTCCTGTCTTGTTCCTAAAACTCTGTTTTTCACTATTGAGTATGATGTTCAGCATGGGTTTTTTCATATATGGCCTTTATTTATGTTGAGGTATTTTCAAACCTATTGTTTTGAGAGTTTTTATCACAAATGGGTGTTGCACGATGCCAAATGCTTTTTCTGCTTCTACTGAGATGATCATATGATTTTTATCTTTCTCTTGTTAATGTGATATATAACGTTAATTGAATTGTGAATACTGAACCGGTTTTGCATCCCTGGAATAAATCTCACTTGATCATGGTGAATCATCTCATTTAATTAATGTCTCCTCTTACTTTTATTATTTATTCCTTTTCACTTTCATATAATTTATTTTATTGCTATGTTCCTTACTTAAGATTGATATTTATGTAACTTTTACCCTTTTGTTTTCCCTAGTCAAAATACTTCAGACAACAACATCATCTGTAAGAATCATTGCAGATGGCTTCCTGGTTTATAAGATATTTCTGTCTATACTTAACCTTTTTAGTGTTATTTTTTCAATACTACATTTAGATACTATTGCTACTTTTATAGAAATGGTATTTACATGGGTGGTATTACCTACATTTCTCAGTGGTACCAACGTTTTAGATATAGATCATTCGCTTCTAAGTATTTTACATTTCTGTTGTAATTTATTTTGAGCAATTAGAAGTTTTAAGTTCTACAATTATGTATTTTCTTTGATAAAATACTTTTGTGATTGATAGTTCATTCAATTTCACTGTGATACTGTGATCCCTTCTTCTACACCCTCCCCTCTCTCCCTCTCCTCTTCTTTCTTCTCACACTATGGTCTGTTCGCTTCCGCCACACTTCCCTCTCTCCTTCCATTCCTTCCTCCCACTAATGTGCTGATTATAACTAATGTGCCTTAATGTGCTTAGTGTACCCATTGCTATCTCAACTTTGAGTTCTACAAGGTAAGGGGTGGCTGGAATTTTGTAACTGATACCACTCCTTCCCACTCCCTTTGGGGGAGATCTTTAGTCTGCTTCAGTCATTTTATTATTTGTCCTGCTTGTGCCTTAGGGAGTCCTTCATTATAATTTGAACACTGTACATGTTCTATAAATATGTTAGCTGGACCTTTACCCTCAATTCTGAGATTTTTTCCAATCTGCATCGTATTAGACACTTGGGTTTCAAGCAAAAGGAAATCCACATCCAGCTGGTTAAAAAGTAAAGGGCTCAGGTAGTAGAAAACTCAGAAGCAAGGTGGTAGCCTTAAGAGTGATCCAATCTCTAGAGGCACATTTACCCTCTTCTTGTACTGAGAAAGTGGGACTGAGGTAATTCCCATGAATCCTTGAAGAGCTCATATTTGTCTTTGAGGGGAAGAATGCAGGAGCTGTGCAGGTAGAAGGAATCCCTAAAGCCATCCTTCAGGAAGTTTAGTGGCTATTTCAGCTAATAATTATTTAGCAGATAATTAAAATATCCTTATTTTAGCTTCCTGCAATAGGTGACATTCCTGTGATGAGCAAGAAGTTTACATTTTTAGAAAACACATACAAATTCTCCTTACTGTATAGTAGATACAGTGCATCACTATTACTGCCTACCAGATATTGACTGTTTGGCTTAATACAGGAATAAAAACTAATTATGATAGCCACTTCTTTACTGATCAAGTGCCTCATTCCAGCCACAGTGAAACACAGCATACCCTGAGACAGAGGTTAACACGCCCACTTTACAGCTCAGGTGATGATCTCCATTCGGAGATTATAGAGCCTATCCAGAGTTAGCAGGTGCCAGAGGAGGGAATGTAACTAAAATATGATTGCCCCCAAGGCCTGTGCTATTGATCATCTTGCACCAGGCTTCAGAATGAGAAGGATTGGGAGAGAGAGAGCAAAGTTTTAAAATCTTACTAAACTTGTCTCAAAAAATAACACTGATTTAACAAACTGGCTGAATATGCCAATGAACAATCCTGGCAGATAGACAAGACTGGATAGACAAGTAATGAAAATGAAGTCCAGCCCGGACATCTGCATCACAGAATGGCTGTACTGGATGGCATTAAAAAGTCCTTCCAAGTCTAAGATTTGCTGTATAATTTAACTTTCTAATTATGAATCTTAAATAGGTTTTGCTAGACTGTGAGCTGCTTGAAGATATTCCTGATTTATGTTTAATCTCCTTTTTAGCTGCTAGCCAGCTAGGGCCTATTTCTGCTTAGGTTTTCAATTATTGGTGACTTGAATTAGAATACCCAAGATGAAATTTTGACATAAAATTAAAAAATAGATTTTAAGAACTTTTTTCAGCTTTAATTTAGATAAGACATAGTTAAATGTTTCTCTTCTTTTTATCGCTTTTACATATTGGCAGTCATTATCCTCTGTTAGAGTTTGAACTTTATTCACACTGTCCTAAGCTACTGGCTAGCTAGAGTAACCATGGCTAGATAACACATTAACAGAAATTCTTGCAAGTTTCAAGAAACTCCAGAGATAAAACTGGATTCAAATGAACCATTCATGACTTTCAAAACTCCTCTATATTTATCACATTTATTTTTAAACACCCTTGTGATAGGTCTAATAGTTACTGATTGAATAGTTTTTTTAAAAAATCCTAATAAATATGAACGATTAAATTATTTCCATTCTGTATCAAATGCACACTGCTTTTACAAACACCAAAATTACTTCTATTATGTGATACAGAAAATGGAATGCTAAATTCTAGCGAAGATGGATCACAAGACCATAAAACAGAAGCAGCCTATTTTATTATATAAAGTTTAAGGACAGAGCAGACAAAAATATCTCCAAGAAAGCAAAGTTCAAGATCAGCAAATTTCTTCAATTCTATGCTATAGACACAAAAAAGATACTCCTCAAAAAGTTAGTAACATTCCATATAAGGCAGTTAATAGAGTTTAGCAAAGAACAGGAAGTAACCGTGAAAAGTATAACATGGAAGGATGACTGTTATCTGATATCCATGTTCAAAAATATGAAACTAATGTGCTTCATTCATGTATGGTCAATAAAAGGAAAGATGCTATTATTTTCTAGAAAAAGATGAGTTCTAGGACTACACTTCATCTTTAAGGAATAGAATTGCTCCAGCATCTCTAATAAAATTTGTTAGAAAGGTAATTTTAAAATAGAACAACTAACACAAGTACTCTAAAGTATTTACCAAGAAAAATGATATATTTAATACTGATTTTTCTTCCTTATTAATTAATAGGCTGTAGGATCACAGCTGTGCATTGCTGGTTATTTAGAGTTAACAGGCTTTGCTTGGCCAAAGCATTTTACTTTTGTTCTTCTTTCTCCTGTTTAATGTGGAAGTTACTCTTGAGTATATTAGGCTTCGGTAATGACAAAGAGCTACATTTGATCTATAACTTTAAATCCTTCTATAGACAATTGCCTCAGAATATTTTATAACATTTTCTAAAAGGACTGCGTATGAAAGCCTTGATGATATTCTGACAACTCAGATAGTAAAAAGAGCATTTGATGAATTTCTTAATGAAGTAAAATGTCTTCCATCAAAACTCCTTTGTATCTTACCTGCTTAAAAAAAAATCACCTTTCTGTTGAACTAATTCTCAGTGTCATTAAACTCTCTTCTTTAGTAAATATCAATGATGTTTTATAAATTTGCAAATATTTCTTTTAATATTCTTAAACCTTTACTACTGAGTACTTAAAGATATTAGTTTTACATTTTCTAAATATGGTAAAGGCTGTCAGACATTTGTCTTTAAAAAGTTTTAAGGAGTGATGCTAGCTGGCTTAGTCAGTAGACCGTGTGACTCTTCATCGCAGGGTCATGAGTTCAAGCCCCAAGTTGGGCGTGGAGCTTACTTTGATAAAAAAGAGAAAAGTTTAAAGAATGAGAAAATATCTTTTTTTTTCCCAAATCTATAATAAGTCCATGTGAATTCTAATTCTTAAAATATGTGTGATATGCACCTTCCACAAGAAAGGACTGTTTTATAGATAAGATGCTGCTGGTTCCCTCTTCTCCCTTCATTTTGCCACATTCACTTCCCTCATGCATTTTCTCTTCTGTCCTGTCTCTGGTCTCAGAGCCGTCCTGCCTCTTCCAGTCCAAACCATTTTACTCTGCTTCCAGATTCATTTCCCTGACAGACTTCTGTCTTTCTAACTTATATCAAATGCAGCCCAGAGTGTCCCATGCTTATACTTTCCCCAGTTTTGCAGTGTCTCGTGCTACTTCTATTAGATCAATCTTGGCCACTGTTTGTGGCTATCTATGCACACGGTGAGGTCATTGCTGGGAAGGAACATGTAGAACTTTGCCCCCAGCACCTTGTATCCAGCAGGATGTGGGAGTGTGGTGGTGGCATTGGTGGCTTTTTTTTTTTTTTTTTGCATTGGTGGCTTTTTAATGGGCTCTGGTCACAGGATGCAGGCAGAAGGGATATGTGCCACTTCTATGCCTGGCCCATGAAAACCTACAAGCATGACTCCCCATGCTCTCTCTTTCTACTATAGCTGGTAGGATTTTTATACCCTAAATGATTGTGTAGAGGAGTGTTCCCCTCCTTCCTTGCTGCCATCAACTGGAACTTCAGCCAGTGAGAAGTATAAACTTCTATTCTGTAAAGCCACTGAGATTTCATGGTTATCTCTTATAGTGGCCAACTCTAACCTATACCATCCATTTTTAAACTATGTCCTTCATAACAACCTCCTAAGTGAAAATATTAAAAAAAATAGCTTTTAAAGCAAATTCCCTTCCTAGCTATAGTTTAATAGTTTATACTTTTCTCTGGAAATACTCAACATAGATCTATCTACCTTAAGAGAAATAGAATACAAAGAATAAATATAAATTTAAATAAACTGTCAATAGATCCAAATGTTACATTTTGAATTTTTTTAGTACTTATTAACTAAAGGATTATTTTCACGGGACAAACCTGAATGCAATCATATGTGACTTCAACAATGAAGTTTTTAGTATATTAGAACCAAAAAAATGTTAAATGTATATATGATCCATATACAATTATAAGATAACATTTCAACAAAGAGTTAAAAATATCTTGTTATATAAACTCAAACTATCATATATAAGTTCTATAAAATTAAATTATTTTCCTGGAATACCTCAACCTGAATACCTCCTTACTATTTGGAATAAAATCCAAATTCTTTACATAGTATTCAAAGTCTTATGTAATTTGGCTTCTTAATCTCTTCCTTTACTTCTTTTCAAGTTTCTTCTTTCATTCTACCAGTAATAGTTACTTTGTGAATCCACGTGATCTTCAAAACTTTGTATCATCAAACTTTTAATTTTGCCTATTGATTACAAATGAAAATATTATCTGATTTATCTATGTGGCCTTCATTTTCCTACTGCATTTAATGTTGAATATATTTTTCCTGTTCATTATATTCATTTTTTCCTCCGTGAAATGCTTGTTTTTCTTCATTGCCCATTATCCCCCCTATTGGTTGGCATCGCTTTACTTATTCATAGTTCTCTAAGTATTCTTGTTGCTAAACATTTGTTTGATGCATAACATGTCTTCTGCCATTTTTATCATTTTTTCACATTAAGATGCCTTTTGATAAGAAAATATAAGTTCATTAAAGTTACAAGTGTCAAATTTTTATAGTTAGTGCCTTGTGTCTCCCTTAAGGTGTTTCTCCCTTACTCCAAATCTAGAAGATTCTCCTAGGTAATTCTACTAAAAATTTTAGAACTTTACTTTTAACATTGAGAGGTATATGTAGTATATCTCATTTACCTGATGATACCTTTTTTCTAACTCCATTTAATGAATAGTCATTTTCTTCATTTCCCCCTGCAAATCTTGGTGTCAACAAACAAATGCTCAGTCTTTTTTTTTATGGATTTTTGTTCTCTTCCCCAGTTAAATTCTTTATCCATTGGTATCACAAGATCTTAATTTCAACAGTCATAATTGTCCTCAATAATATCCTCACAATTGTCCTCACACAATTCAGAGGATGCATTCCTCTTTTTTTCTTTTTCTTTTTTTTTTTTAATTAATTTATTTATTTATGATAGTCACAGAGAGAGAGAGAGAGAGAGTCAGAGACACAGGCAGAGGGAGAAGCAGGCTCCATGCACCGGGAGCCCGATGTGGGATTCGATCCCGGGTCTCCAGGATCGCGCCCTGGGCCAAAGGCAGGCGCTAAACCGCTGCGCCACCCAGGGATCCCCCTCTTTTTTGCTTTTTCATGGATATCCTGACAGTTCCTAGTACTCTCTTATCCTTCATGAATCACAGAATTCACTTGTATACTACCTCTATAAGTTAATTTAAAGGCTGTTTTTTTGACAACTTTTAAATTATTATTCATGTGCCTTGTATACATGTCTATTTAATTTTTTAAAGATTTTACTTATTCATTAGAGACACAGGCAGAGCGAGAAGCAGGCTCCCCATGGGAAGCCTGATGGTAGGACTGGATCCCAGGACTCTGGGATCACGCCCTGAGCCAAAGGCAGATGCTCAACCACTGAGCCACCCAGGTGCCCTACTTTGTTCTTTTTTATGTTGTAAATGATTTTTAGTATTTTTTCCTTAAGTAGTCTCATATGTTTTTTTTTTTTTCATTTATAATCCTACCACAATTATTAGAATTGCTACTACTATTTTAAGTTACAGTGTCTTTAATTACGGGTTCTAGGTATTTGTTACTGTTATATGGAAATACAATTAACTACTGAATATTAGTTTTATATCAAATCACTTTATTACCACCTTATTTTCATATTTTTCTCTATTTTCTTCAGTAGTTTTCTATATAAATATTTTTATCAGCAAGTAGTGACAATTTATTTTCTTTTATCCCTATTTCTATTCCATTAATTTGATTATCATTTCTTAGTATGCTGGTTTGGATCTCTATTTAAAAGTTAAATATAAGTTAAAAAAATAAATAAATACAAGTAAAAGAAAAGTTGAATAGAAGTGACTTTAATGAGTCACTTGTCACATCACCAGTTTTAAATAATTAAAATATGTGATGGTATTTATATATTTTAAGTGACTACTTTTTGTCAAGCCAAAGTTCTGTTCTCAATCTCATAAATTTTTATAAACATGGGTATTAAATTTTATCAAATATATTTTATGTATCTATTGAAGTGACCATGCCTTCTCTTTTAAGCTAGTGTCAACTACATTTATGGATTATCCTAATATTAAAATATCTTTCAACATGAAATTTATACACAGCTTAGTCCTAGAGTAGAATACTTTTCATAAACTACTTTATTCTGTTTGCTTATATTTTGTTCAAAACTTTTGCATTTTGTCAAGTATAACGTGGGTTTAGGTTTCCTTCTCTCTAATGACTCTATCTGGTTTTGATATTAAGAATATTCTATCCTGGTAAAACAACTGTTATTTTCAGGAAGAGTTTGTATAATGTTTGAATGCTTGTACTCTAAGATAAGTTACTCAGGTGTATCTTTGTTCTTTAGTTGATTCCTAATCTTATTTTCTTGATTTTTTTTTTTTTTTGAGATTTCTATTTCATGAAGTTGCCATTTTTTTCAGGGTCTCTCATCTATAAAACACTTCCCCTTGTCTCTTGTCACCACATAGTTTATTATGATCTCAAAGAGGCCCTTCTTGATCACACATCCTAAACTTAGTTCCCCACTATGTCTGATAATATTCTGTTATTGGCTTGATTTCTTCAAGGTACGATCATAATCTTAAATTATTTTGTTCATGTATGTGTGCTTATTTATGATACAACTCCTCCTACTAGACGATAATAATCTCTTGGACTAACACCTTAGTTTTCTACTATACTATTCTACATCCAGCCACCAGAAGAGGTTATGGCATATAATAAGTAATCTTAATTAGTTATTGATAAATTTTCTGCAACTTAGCCCTAGAAATTACTAAAAAAACAAAGTTTAAATGTTGACTCTGCCAGTTCTCAAAAATGTAAATAAACAAATTGCAAATCATCCTCAATGCCCATCTGTGTGTCAGAGAGAGAGATCCTAGTAAACTCAATTATGATGGGATTAGTTATGGCAGTTTCTAAGCTTATTAAAAAAAAGACAATCTCCTCATTCAGCTTCCACTGTTTATCAAGTTATTAACCCTCATATATGCTCTCATCTTTTCTGCTCTACCATCCTTCATAATCAAAAACCCAATTTTTTGAAACCTATCCATCTTCTCTTGGTAAATTTTTGGGAAAAATCACAACATGGGGCAGCAGGTTTAATGTTAAGTGTATGAACACAAACTCCAATCACTCAGCACTGCTGGACAATATCAGTCTTCCTAACTTTCTGAAATAACTATTTTACTCTTTTTCTCTTTTCTCAAATGAATTCCGATGTGTTTCTTCCTCACAACTGGTTGTACTGCTGTTTCTTTTGCTGGTTCTTAATTCTTTACCCAGGCATTCATTAGTTCCTAGAATCTGAGAGATGGTCTCATTCTAGAACCTTTGTGCTTATCCTTCCTTCAGTCTGGAATGTTCTTCTGCTAACATTTCCAAGGACGGGCACTTCTCATATTATACTCTGTTTCATTACAGTATCTTCTCTTCAGAGATGCCTTCCCTAAGGCATTTTAGGATTGGTGGATAATTCCCACCTCCAATCATCTTGGTACAACATCGTCTTTACTTTCATTTTCTTTATTGCATATACCACAAACTCAAACTAAACTTAGGGATTTTAATGCTTTGGTGTTTTGTTTCTTCCAGTACAGGGACTCTTTTGTTGCTTTTCCTGCCCTGATTTATAATAATTGCTTAATATATAATCTTTGAAAGAATTAATGAATTTATTGAAATTATAACTATACAGGTTTGGAAGAAACTTAAGAGAACATTTAATATAATACTTTGAATTAACAAATGAAGATATGAACTTTTAGGTCAATTGACTGTCATAATTGACACACCAGAGTTGGGGCAAGTACTCAGCGGGCTTGCTTAATTGTAGCACAGTGATCAGTCTTCTGATTAAAATACAACTACTCCTGGCTCATATGGAGCCCCCAATTCTATCAGAGTTAGCCTCTCACTATGAACTTGCCAAATCAGACCTTAATTTCCCAATGTAGGTACACTAAACCTTAAATTGGGGGGAATATCTCAATTGTGGCAATAGTTATTTTTTTTCTAAATAAAATATTTTTTACCTCTCATTTGCAGAGACCTATGTTATGGGCTAATAAGAAAATTGGGTAGCTGTTCCTAGATGTATAGACAGTACAGTGGAAAGGTATTGCTATTTCCTTTCTTCTTAGCTTTGTATATCCATGCAGAAACTTAAACTCCAGAATGCTGTTTTTGATGGTGTATTAGTTTTCTATTGCTGCCATAAAAATTTACCACAGACTTTACGGCTTAAAACAATACAAATTTATTTTCTTCAGAAGTCTGGCGTGAATTCCATTGGACTGAAACCAAGGTGCCAGCAGACCTATTTCCATTTCTGTATATTCTATGGAAGAAACTATTTCCAACCTCTGGATATAGCCCTCTTCCCTAGCTTTTGGCCATCTTCTGTCTTCAAAGCTATGATGGCAGATAGAGTCCTCAGATTTAAGATTACTCCTGCCTCCACTTTCTTTATCTCATCATTCTTGGACCACTGCCACAACAGATCTTCACTTTAAAGGACTCAAGTGATTCCTTTGAACCTACCTGGATAAACTAGACAACCTCCTCATCTCAAGGTCCATACCCTTGATAACATCTACAAAGTCTCTTTTGCCATGTAACATAATGTGTTTATAGGTTGCAGGGATTAGGATATGGGTATCTTTTTTTTTTTTTTTTTTCCTTTGGCAGGGGACATCATTCTGTCTACCACATGAAAGTGAGACGTGGTATGTAAATTAGTATAATCTCTACAGTAATGCTTTATATTCAATCACTGCTCCAAACAGTATCTTTGGGTATAATATATTTTCATTTTTTTAAAGATCTATTTATTTATTTGACAGAGAGTGGATGGGGCAAAGGGCAAAGGGAGAGTAAAGAGAGAATCTTCTAGTAGATTCCCCACAGAGTGCAGAGCCCCATGTGGGGCTCAATCTCAGGGCTTCGAGATCATGACCTGATCCTAAAGCAGGAGTCAGAAGCTTAACTGACTGAGCCATACTGGTACCCCAGTATTTTTTATTTTTATATATTTAGAGGCACTGAGCAAAAGAGAAAGATTTTGCCTTAGTTATTCAGATTTTACTAAATGACTGCCTTTAGGTATCATTTTTGAAATGGGAGCTATGCACATTAGTCTACCCACATGCCTAGCATGGGTTTCCCTCAACTTCAAATGTATCTAACATGGTAAAATACAAACTGACTCACCCTATTAACAAACACCAAGTCTGTGTACTTCCCTACACATTTTGGGCTGAAAAGAAAAAGAGGGAGAGAACATTATCTTAGAGTTTAAGAGGAATATTTATCTACAAATCATTGAAAACAGAAGTCAGAGATAATTACTATGAAGGGTTAGTTGCCCTCAATAGGATTAAAGAAGATACAGTCTCTACGAAGAAATAAAATGACATAAAAATCAGATTGCAATGAAAAAGTAGAAGAATATGATTCTAAGACATGTTTATATACATGATGGTCTCCCTTGTGCATGTATATGATGAATTGTATGATCTATCTTGTTCGTTTCACAGAGTTCGTAAATGACAGAAGTAGGACAGACATGAAGGGTGTGTAACATGCTATACATATCATAGATCTATTTTTTTTTGAGAGAGAGAGAGGACAGACAGAGGTACAGCAAGGAGAGGGGGCAAAGGGAGAGGGGGAGAGAAAATCCTAAGCAGGCTCCATGCTCAGTGTGGAGCTCAACATAAGGCTTGATCTCATGACCCTGAGATCATGACCTGAGTCAAAATCAAGAGTAAAACACTCAACTGAGCCACCCAGATGCCCCATAGATTTTCTATTTTTAAGACCTAAATATTTTGACTTAAGGAGTCTTTATTGAACACCCATCTAGCACAATAGCCTAATTTACTTAAGCACTCAGTAAATGTCTGTTGGATTATTAATTTAAAAAATTACAATGACCAATGATAGAATAAGAGGGAAACTTTTAGAAATATGTATTAAAACTTAGAATAGGCATTGCTGAAGCACCAAAGACATCACTTTTAATTATCCTTTTATGTTGAGATATACTTATTTTCCAAATGTTGAGGTGAATAGATCTTCATTTCCTACTCAATTATGTCTTGAAGGTGATCCAGGGTAGGCTTTCTGACCTTTCTCTCTGACCTTTAGAAAGATCCTCATTAAACAGAATCATTACTCTGCAAGTAAGAGGCTCCTTTCAGATCTAGCTATCAGCACGAATTTGAAACTTCTCCTAAAGGCTCTAAGCAGCCAGATGAAAGCTGTTAGGTGCATAAAAAACTTCTCTACTCCAAATAAGCTCTCATATTAGGATTTACTGGACCCATCCTTAATCCAGGTCTTCGTGTCCTCCTGATTAGCTTGCAGATAATAGTTGGGAAATGTTTGATAGAGGTTTGCAAAACAAATGGAAAGTCAAATCATTCCACTGCCTTGTCATCATGAAGTAAGAGTCACTATTACTGTATTTTCCTTCCCTAATCCATGCTTGCAATGCTGTGAGGGACAAGTCTAGGCTTGCTTGTGACTTCCTTTTCTGTGCCTCTCCTCCTCCTGCAGTGTTACTTCTTGCCTCTTGGTAGTTTCATGAGGGTGGGAGGAGATATGTTCTGCACATGAAAAGGAAGACAGATTGATAAATGTGTGAGCATATGCATAAGAAATGTCCAAATAGGGGCACCTGGGTGGCTCAGTTGGTTAAGTGTCTGCCTTCAGCTCAGATCAGGATCCCAGAGTCCTGGGATCGAGCCCCCTATTGGGATCCCAGCTCACAGGGAGTCTGCTTCTCCCTCTCACTCTGCTGTTTCTCCTGCTTATTCTTGTGTGTTTGCTCACTCTCTCTCTCTACCAAATAAATAAGTAAAATATTTTTAAAAAATATATACAAATACCTTAAAAGAAAAACTGAATAGTAGCATATAATAGTAAAGATATATCATTATCAAATGAATATTTAAGACAAAGACTAAAAAATGCTGATAAGGAACTTCAGGATAGAGTAGTCTGGGATGGTTTAAAAGGAGAGTAATTTCAAGGATGAGTGTGATTTTGTGGGGAGCAGGGAGGGGGGAGGAGAAGAGCTATATATTTCCATTTAGTGGAGCTGACTAGAAAAAAATCTTTGATCTTGGAAGGTTTAATCTTGGGTACTCCAGCAAGCAGATTCTAGGATTAATATTTAAATATTCTGTACATAGCTAATAAACTCCAGCAGTTAGTCTACCCATCCCTCACAGGGCTAACCAGCAATACGGCCCCTTTCAGCTGTAAATTGGTTTATATGTATCTTTACCTGTATGTCCTCTCTACAGAGGGAATTTTTACTCCATTAAGTGGTGATCTCTGAAATGCCTCCCCATTGTGATAAAATTAGCAATGTGGTTGATGTGACTAGTATTTCAGCTTGAATTTCAGGGAACCATGATAATTTTCATTATTTCTGCTTCTCACAGCATGATCAACAGTAAACTTAAGATGTACTCAGTATTACAAAGGAGTAGTCCAAAGGGTTATACTGTGCATTTTATTTGTCATCTTTTACTCCTGTCATGAATCGAAACGGTTTTTCTTTCCCTTCCCTGTTTCCTTCTTTTACCATTTTCTTCCCCTTCTCTTCCCCTCTTTTTCTCCCTCCCTTTCCCCCTTCCTCCTCCTTCCATTCTTCTTCCCATCCCATTCCCCAGTCCTTTGCTTTCCTATTTTCTCAATAGTAAATAGCTGGTATAAACAGTCCAGATATCCTTCATTCTGTCAAAATGGTCCAAAGTCTAAAAAGCTGAAAAGCACTGTAGACTCAGTATACTACTATTACCATAAGCATCATCAAGATACTGTAATTTATTAGAAATATATATTTGATCATTCATATCAGCTCCCCAAACCCTTGGGATTCCCTGTGTGATAAGACCAATGGGAACATCTTTTGTTAGAATATTTAGTCTCTTGTCCTTAGTTACTGTAATCTCTTCAGAGTCACAAAAATGAAATGGGTGTCTTATGATTTATAACAAGCCCCCTTCCACTACAACTGTGTTTATGATAATGAAGTGACTTTTGGAAAGCCTCTAAGGATAGGGGCTGGTCCAGCACAGAAACTAATCATGTGATTAGAGGGTTGAAACTTTCAGTCTCAACTTTCCTTCATCTCTAGGAAAGAGAAGGGCTCAAGGTTGGGTTAATCACCAATAACTACTGATTTGACCAACCATGCCTGTGTAATGAAGCCTCCATAAAACCCCAAAAGAATGACATTGGGAGGGCTTCCAGAATGGTGAATGGTGAGATGTGTTGAGGAGTGGTGTGCTCCAGGAGGGCATGGAAGCCTCACAAAACCCTTCCACATACCTTGCCCTATGCATCCTTCTATCTGGCTGCTTTTGAGTTATACCCTTCCAAAATAAACCAGTAATCTGGCAAGTAAAATGTTTCTGAGTTCTGGGAATCCTCTCTCTTATCTTTTTGATAACAGGTGTGAAACATTCTGGATTGTGATTTGCATTTATCAGTGAGGTGGAGCACATTTTTATATTCCTATTGGTCTTCTATATGTCTTCTCTGGAAAAATGTCTATTCAGATCCTCTGCTCATTTTTTAACCAGATTTTTAAATTGTTGTTATTATTTATATATTTTGGATATCAATCCCTTATTAGATATAAGACTTGCAAATATTTTTTCCCATTCAGTAAGTTGTCTTTTCATTATGTTGATCATTTGGTTTGCTTTGCCAGAGCTTTATTCTTTTCTTTTTTAAACTTAAAAAAATATATATATATCTTATTTATTTATTCATGAGAGACACAGAGAAAGAGAGACAGAGACATAGGCAGAGGGAGAAGCAAGCTCCATTCAGGAAGCTTGATGTGGGGCTTGATCCTGGGACTCCGGGATCATGCCCTGAGCCAAAGGCAGTCGCTCAACTGCTGAGCTACCCAGGCATCTTAAGCTTTTTTCTTAATACAGTCCCACTCATTTATTTTGCTTCTGTTGATTTCACTTTTGGTGTCAAATTAAAAAAATCATTGCCAAGACCAATACCAAATTACTTACCACCTAGGTTTTCTTCTCAGAACTATATAGATTCAGGTCTTATGTTGAAGGTTTTTTATTTTATTTTATTTTATTTTATTTTATTTTATTTTATTTTATTTTATTTTTTTTTTATGTTGAAGTTTTTAATACAACTCCAGTTGTTGTATACGGTAGGTCCAGTTTCATTTTTGTTGTTGTTGTGGCTGTCCAGTTTTTCAACAACATTTAATGAAAAGAGTGTACTTCCCCCATGGTATATTCTTGACTCTTGATTAATTCACCATAAATGTGTGGATTTATTTCTGGGCTATTTTGTTCCAGTGATCTATGTGTCCATTTTTATGTCAATACCATACTGTTTTGATTACTATAGCTCCATAATGTAGTTTGAAATCAGGAAGCATGATGCCTCCAGCTTTGTTCTCTTTCTCAAGATTTCTTTCACTATTTGGGGTCTTTTTAAATTCTATACAAATTTTAGTATTGTTTGTTCTATTTCTATGACAAATGCCATTGGTATTTTGATAGGGACTGTACTGAACCTACACATTGTTTTAGGTAGTATAGACAATTTAACAGTATTTTTCCACCCATGAGCATAGAATATCTTTTTATTCATTAGTGTCTTCCTCATTTATTTCCATCAAGTTCTTATACTCTTCAGTCTTTTACCTCCTTGGTTAAATCATTCTTAGGTGTTTTATTCTTGATGCAATCATGAGATTATTTTCTTAATTTCTCTGACTGTTCATTATTAGTGTATAGGAACACAACTGATATATATTTGTATATTGATTTTGTGTCTTATAACCTTACTGAATTTGTTGATTAGTTCTAAAAGTTTTTTGTTTGGGTTTTTTGTTTGTTTGTTTTACGGTGGGGCCTTTAGGATTTTCTACACATAATATGTCATCTGCAAATAGTGACAGTTTTACTTCTTTCTGATTTAGATGACTTTTACTTCTTACCTAATTACTTTGGACTTCCAATATACTGTGTTGAATAAAAGTGGTGCAAGTGGGCAACGAAGTATTCACTTTGTTGAGGGATTTTATCATGAATGGTTGATTTTTAAATGCTTTTTCTACATCTACTGAGATGATCATATGATTTTTATCCTTCATTGTTAAACTGATATAACACATTGATTTGTAGATTTTTCTTTTTTGATTTGTAGATGTTAAAACATCCTTAACCCTGGAGTAAATCCCACTTGATCATATATGATCCTTTTAATGTATCATTAAATTTGGTTTGCTAATATTTGGTTGAGGATTTCTACATTAGTGTTCATCCGGGATAACTGGCCTTTAATTTCCTTGTGGCAATCTTGCCTGGTTTTGGTATCAGACTAATGCTGGCCTTGTAAAATGACTTTGAGAAACTACCCTCCTCTTCACTTTTTTACAAAAGTTTGAAGAAGACTGGTATTCTTATTTAAACATTTTGTAGAAGTCCCCAGTAAAGCTCTGTGGTATTGGACTTTTGTTTGTTGAGAGGTTTTTAATTTCTGATTCAATATGCTTACTAATTAATTCACCGTCTTGGTAGATTGCATGCTTTTAGAATTTATTTCTTCCAGGTTATCAAATTTGTTGGCATATAATTATTAATGGTAGTTTTAGGAGATCCTTTGTATTTTTGTGGTATCAGTTGTATTTTCTCTTTCATTTCTGACTTTGATTTTTTTTTTTTTTTTTTTGGTGAGCCTAGATAAGAGTTTGCCAATTTTTTAAAAATCTTTTCAAAGAACCAGTTCTTAGGTTTCAATTGCATTTTTAGTCTTTTTTTTTTTTCATTAATCTCCACTTACATCTTTATTTCCTTCCTTATACCAACTTTGGGCTTTGTTTGTTCTTCAGTTTCTAGTTTCTTGAGGTATAAAGTTAGAGATTTTTCTTGTTTCTTGAAGTAGTCATTTAAAACTGTAAACTTCCCTCTTATAAGTTTTATTTATATTTTCATTTGTTACAAGGTATTCTGAACCCTTCTTTGATTATTTCTTTCATCCATGTAGTATATTTCTTAATCTCCTATATTTGCGATGTTTTCAGTTTTCTTCTTGTAATTTATTTCTAGCCTTATAACCCTGTGGTCAGAGAAGATGCTTGATAGGATTTCAGTCTTCTTAAATGTTTTAAGACTTGCTTTGTGGTCTAACATATGATCTGTCATGGTGAGTGTTCTATGTGCACTTGAAGAAATATAGATTCTGCTCCTTTTGGATGAAATGTTCCATACATATTTGTTAAGTCCATCTGGTTAATGTGCCATTCAAGGCCCATGTTTCCTTATTAATTTTCTGTCTGGATGATCTCTCCATTGATGATGGTGGGGTATTAAAACACCCTACTATTATTGTACTGCTGTCTATCCCTTCAGGTCAGTGAATATTTACTTTGTAAATTTAAGTATTTCTGTGTTGGGTACATAAATATTTACAAAAGTTTTCCTCTTGCTGGGTTGACCCTTTTATCATGTCATCTGATCACTGAAATCATGAGAATGGAAGAACTGAACCTAAGACAATCCATAAAGTTAAAATATGGGTGAGTTAAGTCTGAAACCACAGAGAGCATAAACATTTAAGGTAGAAAATGTATATGATGTAGACCTAGGGGAAATGATCAGAGTAGCATGGGAAGAAGACAGCAAGATATCATGGAAAACAAGGGAAGAAAGAACATCAGTTAGGTAAGAACTAAATAATTTTCACTGGATTTGGGTATGAACATTGCAATATTTAATTTAGAGCATTTCCAATCAAAGGTTGAAGACACAAAACAGATTTCACTTGTGATCAAAAAATGAAAACTTATATTCAGTACCATGTTTTTAAGAATTTTGTGAGTAGAAGAGGCAGGCTGCTAAGGGTAACTGGAAGCTGGTAATAATAAGACCAGTTTATAGAAAGAGGGATCAGAAGTTGAAAGAATGAGTTTAAATAATCAGAAAGCTCTATACCTGTATCATATTTTTTTAAAAAAAGCTTTCATAGGATTTAATTTTACATCCTTGAAAATTTTATGTTATTGAAAATAATTCCCACTTTCCTGACTTAACTCCAAGTGAGATGTTGCAGATTTTAATGCAGCAAAAAAATTATTACTTGAGTTATGGCTGGTTCCTGCTTATGAGACCTCTGTACCTTTTGTGCTTCTCTATATGTTCTGGCTGACTACAAGTATAGAGTTAAATAGGCGTCAAATAATAGAAAGTACGTTAACTCTGACTATTAATATATATTATTTCTTCTTTGGGTCATATAAATATCTAATATTAAGTTAGAAGCCATCCTGAGCTCTGCTCTTACTTTAGACTCTTGTGTTCAATTCTAAGATATCTTACTAGTTCTATTTCTGTCAGAATTTCTCCAATAAAAAAAAATTGATGGCTTTTTTTAAGGTAGGTAATTACTTTGTGTCTGTGCCTAATTGTGCATAATCACCTGAACAATGGAATATCTTACAGAGCTTATATTAACATAAATAGACAAATTATAACAACAAAGTTACAAATGACTTTGAAAATATTTTGATCCAATTAAATATGAGGATCAAAATCAAGAGGTCAGTGTACATCAAGAATTATATTGAATAATGGGATGAGTGTTAGAATCAATATATTAGCCAATATTTGAAATGAAAAGGGAATGCACAATTCATCATTTCCTAGTTATAATTCAGTCAATCAACTCAATGCTGCCCTGTAGAGAATCTTACCCTTCCTTTGACATTTTTAATGTTAAATACTGCCTATTTGGAATAAATTTGATTTAGGTAACCTTTCATGGAGCACAAGTATATGGGATGCCATAAATGTCAAGGAAAGAATAACCCCTTGTCTCTTCACAAAGACCTAACAGAGAATAAAGCTGTTTTTGGTACATATTAGTCATCAGACAATCTGTTTTCAGAAGCATCAACAGCAAAAAGCATCATTAAGAAAAGCTATAAAAGTGGAAATTAAAATGAACCAGTAATAGTGAGAATCATATTCAGACAGGGCAGAAATATCATTTTAACCAGCTCTGTATCCCCAACAATGTCTTGAAAATTCTAGGCATTTAATAAGTGTATACTGAATGAATGGAATTTTGAATTAATTGCAGGTGTACCTGTCTCTTCCTCCCCCTGCCTCCCACCAGGAATATATTTCACATCATGATCACGAAACCTAAATTATAGGTAATCAGGAAATACAATGAATAGTTCTTAACTCAGTTTCCCAACACTATTTTAATAATGTTAAAATTGGTTAGCAAATATGAGCATTTTTCAAACACCCTGTTATGGACTGAATGTGTTTCCCCTAAATTCATATGGCAAAACCCTACCACCATTAGGCATTAGGAGACTGCGCCTTGGGCAGTAATCAGTATTAGATAAAATCATGAGGGTGGAGCCTCATTAAATGGAATTAGTGCCCTTATAAGAGTCATGAGACAGCCTGCTTGCTTCCTTTCTCTGTTCTCTGGCTTGTTGAGATATAATTGGCAGTCTATAGACTGAAATTGGGCCCTCACAAGAATTTGACCATTCTGGCAACCTGAAATCAGACTTTTCAGCCTCCAGAACTCTAAGAAATAAATGCTTGTTGTTTACAAGCAACACAGTCTATATTATGTCTGTTACAGCAGTCTAAATATTAGACTTAATTAAGCCAAATTAGTCCTTATTTGGCTTCTTAAGGTATTTTACATGATACATATATAGAGAAGGCAGAGACAAGGTCATTAAATTTTTCATAATAGTTATAACCAAACTGAGTCAAAACCACTGTGCCGGTAAATCAAAGATACCAGTTAGGAATAAACAAAAAAATAATTTGATCTAATTTTTCACATATATATAGGTTTTTACTCATTTTTAATGATCATTATGCATTATACATATGATGGAGCTATTTGAAAGAGTAAAGATAATCATACTCGATTCAACTCATTTGCATTGCTTGAGATTGATAAACTGATTTTTTTTTTTTTTTTTTTGGAAGCATGGACTGGATTCTAGTTAAAGCTGGAAGATCCTGAACCCACCCCTCCTATGGACACACAAATCTACAACTACATATGGAATCATTTCCTCTAAAAAAAGGACAGAAAGGAAGGAACCAAAAACTAGTTGAGTGATTCCTACACACACACTGAAGTGGGCTGAGAATCTCTCCATAGGCCCTACCCCTGGTGCAGTGACCCACAATGAGAAGAAAACAAAACCTGAGCTACTCTCCAAGGAGTGAAAGGTCTGAGCCCCACATTAGGTACCTCAACCTTTAAGACCTCCAATTAAAAGTCCCCAAAACATCCAGCTTTGAAAACCAATGGGGCTCATGTCCACAGACTCGCAAGACCTGTCATCAGCAGAGAAATGGTTCTTAAAGGCTGGAATGCTCAGACTCACTCTCCCCAGACCCAGAGCAGAGGCAGCAGCGTATTGAGAGGGGCCCAGACCTTAACCCTCTCTCACATAGTGTTTAAGTACATCAAGGGGCCTATCCAGGTGTTCTCTGGGGATGATGGCTGGTGAGCAACATCTTTGCACTCTCCCTCTGCTTCACTCCAGCTCACTGGTATCTCCTGGAAGGGAGCTGCTACCCTTTGTGCTACCCAAAGCCCTTTGTGGCTGCCACCAGGGGATACCTCTAGATTGTCTCGGGCCAATAGAGCCTATGCTCATGGATCCCACAGGACTGTAATCAACAGAGAAAATTCTTAACTGGCCACCACCCCCAGGGCACAATAAGAGGCAACAGAGTAAGGTACCCAGTTTTACTGTGAAAAAGGAAGGTATTAACCTACCTTCATTGCTGTGGCCGGAGGGCAGACTTTAATCAAAGATACATCTAAGCAACTGACTGTAATCCTCTCTCGAGACCTCAGAGGGCGGGCACTATCTTCACACTCTCCATCTGCTGGGTCCTAGAGCACCAGTATCCCTTGGAAAGGGGTTTTACACACGTCTGGTGCCCTGGTTTTCTGAAGCTAAACATAACCTTTATTACAGGGGAAGGTGAAAAACTCATATACCAAAGCCAATTTGGGGAAAAATTAGGCAATTAGTAATTTCTCTATTTGAGTTAATTAGGAGAAAATCCTTACCGTAGCAACTTCTTCCATTTCAAAATCTGACCTACAAAGCTCTTAAAATAACCTCAATAACTCCTCTATATCATTTTTCATTTCTACACTTGCCATTACATACAGATGATATTTGAGAAACGCCCGCTAGTTATACACAAATATTCTGGCAGTTTTCAGTCTGTTATAATTGCACCATCTAATGAAGAACCTAGAAGTGATCGCAAATGTTAGAGAAAAAACTCCATTATATAAATTTCACCACTTGATATCAGAGGTAGACTGTTATACCATCTTTCTGGAAATCCTGGCAAACAATATGAAGATATCTGAGCTTGAAAGCGTAATAGATGTGAGAGAACAAAAGTTAATGACACTAAGCATTAATATAAAAGTCAAAAGTGTGTGGATGAGAAGAGCTGAGAAAGAGAAGTGCTAGGTTCCATATGATCCATCTGATTTTTGTCAGTGTTGATCAGAATAAAAAAGAAGGAAAGGGTAGGTAGTCTTACAGTGGTGGGACAATTACTGATACAGTGATTAAACCACAATTAGCTTAAAAAAAAAAAAAAAACTGGGCAAACCAATGGCTATAGAATCCCTTAGCTCTGAAATCAGAAGGTTGAACTTGATCGGTGTTTCTTAGACAGAGGTCATATGAGAATCTCCTGTAGAGTGTGTCAGTAATATGCATGCTGGCATGCCAACCGGTCTCCTTGGAACAGCCAAGTCAAATAATCGCCTACTAAGATTCACTTTTTCCCTGGCAAGCATCTCAGGTAATGAGATTAGGAGTATGAGGAAATTACTTTCTTATGGAAAGAAATCAAAATGATTCTGAAAATACCAAATTTTCTTATCAAGCCTTAGGTTTCATTTGAAATACTTAAAGCAGCAGAAAGGAGCCGGCCTGAGGCACTGAACAGAGCAAGAACTATCCAAGGCCCGATCTGATTTTAGCCTAAAGGTTGATGGTGTCCCTTCATTATGAAAAACAAAGGTAAAATTAAAATCCACAACAAGTGGAAGAGAATAAATTTCAAACTGAGGAAAACACTAACCTTGTAACCTTTCTGGACTTCAATTTCCTCCTATTTAAGAGCATTGATAGACTAAGCAGCCTTAAATTTCACTTCCAATTCTAAAAATCTGTTAGACCAAATGTTACACTTATTTAAATACCATTCTTTATCACATTTAACTATATCTTATAGTAAAGAATAAAATTATTTTAGTGCTTTTTTTTTTATTTTTTTTTTAGTAGGAATGATGTCTTTGACATGGCTTTCTTGGCCATGTTTGGAGCAAACCTAACCATATAACAAGTCTCTATCTACCCGGGGCAGCTGCAGGCTGGTGTCTGAAAACAAGCAGCCCGTGTTGGGCCTGCTTTGTAAATTCAGTCCTTTTAAATGACAACTGGCACAAATTACTTTCAAAATTTGAGAAAAAGTTATAAGCAATCCTCTTTTGTTTCCTAACTTACTGAACTTTGAAAACTAACAAGCTTTCTTTCAATTACGCTTTTCCAACATAAGCATGCCAAGCTCACTTGAGAATAAAATCTTCCACTTATCTGAGGAATAGTTCAAGCATAAACACCTGTCACGTAAACCTCTTCTACCAAAAAAAAAAAAAAAAGTCAATATGTATCTCTCTAGTTGTGGAGGGATTTACAGAACAGATTTTCATTTTCTCCTTGCGTTTTGCTTTATCTTGAGCTTCAGAATGCATCTTCCTTTTATAAATTCAACCTTGTACAACTGAATGATTCAGAAAAGCTAAAACAATTTTGCTAAAGAACAGAAAATGAGAAAAGGTGAGAGGGGTAGGGGTATGGTGTCTCTTACTCTGTTCTTCCAGTTGAGGTGTCCAATTTAGAAATCCCATAAACTCCTCCATTTCCAAAGCTGGATGTCTGTTTGAATCATTAAGCACACCACACACACACACACACACACACACACACAGTACATATTCTCCACTAATAATGACAAATTTACTTCTGGAGAGGTACAGAATTAGAGTTCTCTAACATCCATGTGATTTCTAATACACAAAATAGTTAATGATTGTATTTTGTTCAGTGTTGCTCACACCATGCATTCTGCGTATACATCGCAAAACATTTAACTAAACATTGATGTTGATACCCCTCGACAAAACTTTCAACATCTAATTCCAACCACTCTTCTAGACAGTGGTGAAGATATAAGCCATTCTCTGCCCTAGAGAAAGTTAGAATAATCAGAATGATCAAACAGCCATAAAAAAAAAAAAAAAACTCCATGGCAAGATGAAGCCTAAAAAATGTTATACTGGAATAATAAAGCGGTTTTCATAAGGTAGTAGTTCTTTCCCAACCATAGGAGACAAGAGAGATTAATAAACACTCTGGACAGAGAAATCTGTCAAGTAATCAAGAGTTTAAAAAGGCAATAATAAAAACTTCAAATTCATTAAGACAATAAAGAAGCACACTAAAGCATTTGTCACACCTTCTAAGTAATTAATAACGGGTAATATATTTTTTTCCAGGTTGATAGGTTTCAGAATCTTAAATTTTAATAAAATGACTGTTATGATATTGTTTTCCCCCTTTTTTCATTTTTTTTTAATTTGAGCTAGGCAGCTATTACTTTTTGATTTTGAAGACCTAAGACTCTGTCCTCTCCTGTCCGGCTCTTGCCACCACCATCCACTGAGACACCACTCAGCTTTTTTTTTTTTGGTTCTTGCAGATATGAGACCCTAAAGGAAAGTTCTACAGTGTCAGTTGAGTTTTCCTGGCTCTCCTTCTCCCTTCCCTAGTTTTCACGTCAAAGATTGTGCTTGTGTGGTTTGGCATAGGGTATAGTGAGTCTGCCACCACTACAAAAAGAGCACAGCTTGAAATCCACTCGTCTCAAGATGAGATGCATATGGAATAGACTTGAATCACCCCCAGGTAATGTGACCTCTCATGAGAAAAGTCTCTGTGGCTATAAGCTTCTGTGTTCATGTAACATGGTTATAGAGAGCCATTAATGCATGCTTTAAGTCAGACAGTGGGCGGCTCTTTTTTCCTAAAGACATATTTTCATGCTTGCTTAGCTGATGTACATTAGCTAAAATTACAGATGTTTGTGCTTCAAAATTTGCTGAAACTGAGTAATGACTTGAAGGTACTTGTTAATTATACCATTAACTCCCAAACTTGACATGCCATTCAACCTACTGACTGAGGGGTGGAGCCGATGAAAGTGAAGTGGACAGTAAATACTGTGTAAAAGGACTATTATAGCCAAAAATTTCCAGCATAATGACATTCATAGAAGGCATTTTCAATTGCTAAGTTTATACCTGTCTACACCCATGTGAATACATGGAGAGATGCTGGACTGTTTTTGCCACTGATGATGGATTGGACTAATTATTAACAGATGAGAAGCAGAACAACTATTAGCTTATGAAAAGTTTTTCTTATTTTGTACTGCACATTATTCATAATAATAGTTACAAGACAAATTACTTTTTTTTTCTTTTTCTAAATGAGCTCTGCAGATAATCTCCAGATTAAATTTTAAGCAATGATATATGGTTTCACATAAACACCAAGTTACATAAGAATATAGATGGGACATTTAATAGACCAGCTACAGATTGGTGTTCCCACATGCCTAGAGTAGAATATTGACAAACCTTTACTACTGAGAGATGAAAGTGTGCAAAGAGGCAGGCAAGGGGTTACCAGAGATGCTTTTTGCTTTAAGGGGACAAAACACTGGGTATGTTCTGTTTGTTAATTTGTTCAAGAGCCAAAGATTTCATTTATAGTACATGCTCTGGTTGCAAGCATGGAGCAAATCCAAGTTCCTGATTAAGAGTTATAATACAAACTCTTCCTGTGCTCTCCTCCTTTCACTTTGGAGTGAGAGAGAAGGTCAAAGCAAATAACTCATAAAGAACTGAAATGGCATTCAATTTTTTCTTGATGAAAAAGGAATAAAGACTCATTAAACCTCCTAAGGTCCTGCTGGGATCAAATCTACACAAAAACGTCTAAGAAAGGGAATTCTTGAATGGATAGATTCACAGGAAGAGATTTCAACTTTATGTGAGGCAGAAATACCTTCTCCAAATGGAGGACAAGGTTCTAATCAGCAGGAGAGCATCTGCTCCCATGAAGAAGCCAGTATTTACTATGACAGAACAGGGAAGGACGTGTTAGTTCTCTCCTTTTAAACCAGGCTGTGAAGTAAAACTTGTGCCAAGACGCTCCGAAAAACCCTTCTCAGGGAAAACGACTGGGTAGATCCCCAGAAATATTCAATACATGGGTGTTGAGTTCCTATTATGTGCCAGGCACTGCACTTGGCCCCAACTCCATAGTGACATGCTTTATACATGAATCACAGTATAGATGTATACAAATAGGTGCTCAAAGGATACACTGGCTTACCAGTATTACCCAAGATATTAAACACCCTCAACAAGAGGAAGTTACTTATCCTTTATCCCATATACCAAAATGTCAGAATTGACTTTTTTTTTTTTTTTTTTTTTTTTTTGCTTGATGCAAATCTGACTTGGAATATCCAAGAGGCCCTTCAAATACTTCATGTCTTAAACTGAATTCATCACCCAACATATCTGTTTCTTCGTCTGTCTTTGATATCAGTTATTATCAAAATGATTCATCAAGTTACCCAGGTCTTAAGTCAGAGAGCCCTCATGAGTTCGCCTGCTCTTGTTTACCTGTAACTATGTAATTTGTCACCAAATCCCTTAGAACTTAATCTGCTCACTACCTTATGAATCTGTCCCTTTCTGGCCATTTCTCTGCTGCTAAAAAATCAATGTTACTTCTAAAAATCTTCTAATTTTTTTTTTTTAGGTGATAAATCTAACTCACTTTATATAAAACACAAAATTCTGCACGATCAGCCCTCTACTTCCCCAACAGTCATGCTGTTGTAACAAAATTGTCTGAGAACCAAGTCATCTTGGAATTTGGGTACTCTGTCCCCACTAATGACATCACCCTTCCTCCTTCCGACTCATCTATATTTACACATTGTTTTGGCTTACACCTTAACAAAAATAATCAAAAAGATTTTAAATTCATAAATTTTTAGACTACTCTCTGAAGATGTAGTTACCTCTTTTAAATACATACTTATAATACTTAATGCATCATAGAGCAACTTTATATCGTGTTTATTAAATTTGGAACTCTTCAAGGATTTTGTTTTCTTTTTCTCTCTCTTTTTTTTTTTAAGATTATTTATTTGAGATTTGAGAGTGAGGGAGAAAGAGCAAGCAAGGAAGGGCAGGGGGAGAGGGAGAGGGAGAAGGAGAAGCAGACTCCTCGCTGAGCCAGGAATCCCAATGTGGCTGGATCGCAGGATCCTGAGATCATGACCGCAATGGAAATCAAGAGTCAGACACCTAACAGACTGAGCCACTCACATGCCCCTAAACTCCTTCAGTATTTTAAATCAACATTGTATGCACATTGCGTTCAATAAAAGTTGCTGTCATTCATTATATTAACTTAATAAAACCTAGCTATAAATTAAAAATATGGGAATCCTGGATGGCGCAGCGGGTTTAGCGCCTGCCTTTGGCCCAGGGCGCGATCCTGGAGATCCAGGATCGAATCCCACGTCGGGCTCCCGGTGCATGGAGCCTGCTTCTTCCTCTGCCTATGTCTCTGCCTCTCTCTCTCTCTCTCTCTCTGTGACTATCATAAATAATAAATAAATAAAAAAAATAAAGTTTATAAATTAAAAATAAAGTCCCGACAGGAACAGAAGCATTCACAATATGCTTTGTCACTCAGATAATATTCCTGTAGTTATAAACTCCCACAAACTTTTCTCTCCTCTGAACCAGGAGCATTTTATTCCATATTCCTATAATGTAATAAATAAATTTGTTTCCTAAAAGCAAGAGAAAAGTGGCCTGGATATAAAAACTAATAAGTATCCATTGACATTGCTAATATGAAAGGTCTGTATATTGAATATTTTATATTAATTGAAAATATCCTAGAAATACCCATTTTTATGATGTTATTTAATAAAGAGCTGTCCTGGATTGTGATTACTTGTGAGAATGACAAACAAATTTGTCAGTCATAGTGGTTCAGTGACCAGATAGCTCAAAATAATGTTAAACTTACTCAAGGGGACAGCCCGGGTGGCTCAGTGGCTTAGCACCACCTTCAGCCCAGGGTGTGATCTTGCAGACCCGGGATCAAGTCCAGTGTCAGGCTCCCTGCATGGAGCCTGCTTCTGTCTCTGCCTGTCTATCTGTCTGTCTCTCTCTCTTTTTCATGAATACATAAATAAAATGTTAAAAAAAATAAACTTACCCAAGGAAACCATTTGTAGGGTCTTATAAATTAAGCTTTCTCAACTACTTCAAGCCAAGTAACTAAAATCCTTGGATAGTTTATGTCATTTTTGTGTTGTAGCTTCTGCACCAAAAATACTTATTCATATCACGTAAAGATCTAGGATTTATAGATGGACAACAGATACACTAAATTCTTAGTTAAGGTTTCTACATAGTGCGTTATCAGTTTAAGTAGTGGTAACATGCCTTCATTCCATATTCTGAGTTGTGAAACATGTCTATAGGGTTAGAAAATCCAAAATGATTAGTTTATTAGATATACAATTAATTGTGGTTAGATTTTTAATCCTGATCAGTCACACCGTATAAGTGAATTCATAAGTATGAAAAAAAATCTAGATCATGTACTGATTCTAGTCTTTAGAAATATGATTATGAATGAAAATAAATTAGTGTATTTTAGGTAGTAATATGAAAACTGGTAAATTTAATCAGCATTGAAGAATGAGTATAGTTCTTTGTCTTAAAAAATGATCATTCCTAAAAGGCTTCAGCCAAATTAAATATATTTCAGCATCATGGATAAATAGATATGTCTGACTTTCGAAATGCTCTTTTTAGAATATTTCTTCATCTTTTCCTAATCTCATGTGTTGATAATAACTCATTATACCTTTAGAACCCACCAATTGTTAAACATTCCCAGGAAGCCACATTTCTTTTTTTTTTTTTTTTTTAAGATTTTATTTATCTGACAGAGTGTACAAGCAAGAGGGGTGGCAGAGGGAGAAACAGGCTCTCTGCCAAGCAGGGAACCTGACATGGGGCTCGATCCCAGGACCCTGGGATCATGACCTGAGCCAAAGGCAATGCTTAACCAACTGAGCCACCCAGGCGCCCCTGAGGTCACATTTCTGAAATGCAGATTTGATCATATAATTCTTTTACTTACATACTTCTAATAGCTCCCCATAGAATATAATCTAGGTTCTCTAATAAATCACACAAGACTTCTCAATTTGAATTAGTGTAAGAAATCTCTGCTCCTAAGTCTGGGAAACGAACTAGGGGTGGTGGAAGGGGAGGAGGGCGGGGGGTGGGGGTGACTGGGTGATGGACACTGAGGGGGGCACTTGACGGGATGAGCACTGGGTGTTATTCTGTATGTTGGTAAATTGAACACCAATAAAAAATAAATTTATTTAAAAAAAAGAAAGAAATCTCTGCTCCTTTTCAGTTCCACCCATATGCTCCAGGCACCCTCTAAAGTTTCCTGCAGAGATTGTGCAATTTCATACTTTGAAAATGCTGTTCCCTTTGCCTCTTTAAACCAACTGACTCCCCTGCCCAAATCGAGACCTTTGACCTTTCCTTCATGTCTCAGATCAAATGTTATTTCCTCTGTCAACTCTCCAGTGAATCCCCATGAAGCAAGGTGGACCACTGTTTGTTTGCAAAACAGCACATATGCATTATTTGTATGGAATTTAATACTCTGCACTGTATTTTTTTGTTATTAGAAATCCATTTCCTTCTTTAGAGCATAAACTCCTTCTGCTTAGGGAGGCTGTTTTGTTCCTCTGTATATCTTCTAAGTGCATTGCTTGGTGCAGAGCCAGCAGTAGATGTGCAACAAGGGCAAGATTCATTCTGACACACATAGGAAGAGAGAATGATAGAGGTAGAAAACTCCATTTTTCAGTTTTTGCTATAGATTTAGGCATTGCCAGTGATTTTTAATACTGAAGAAAAATCATCCTGAGACACAAACACCTACATTTTACTTTAAGATGTACCAATGCTTGTATTAATCCACCACCTTATGTCCCATCTTATTGACAACTAATGAATAGGTTAATTGTGCTAAATCTCAGGTCAGCAGAATAAGATATGATTTAACTTAGCAGTGTGAAAAGTGGTTTCTTTTCATAAACACACACAGCACATAGTCCTGTTGTGTGTGTAATCCATGGTGCAGAAAGAAACCTTCTGAAGGACTATTATCATAAATAGCATTATTAGGGATGAGCTAAACTTAATTTTTTTCAGCTATCATTCAAAATGGATTTATAAAAACATAAAAGGTCTTTTAAGCTTGGTGAAAACTTGTTCCATTAGAGGCTGATGTGGTTATTATTGGATGTTTCCATATGACTGTTTTCAAGAGGCCCATGAAATTTTAATTTACTTGAAAAACTAAAATGCAGAGTTATTTGTTTTGACATGTTTAATCACTTTTCCATTTTAAAGCCAAAGATGAGAAATCACCGGGGAAAGTAAAAAAGAAGACAGTGTCAATATGAGCACAAAGAAATGAGAGATTTGCAAATAAACTTCACGTTATTAAAATGTCATTTAGCTACAGTGTTTTCATTACTTTTTTTAGAACATGAAAAGCATACAAATCATTTTTTGTTATTGATTTAATGTGAAATTATTAATGTACTTTTAAAAAATTATATAGTGCCCCATTATGTGCCACTAATTGAATTACTGATAATGAAACGTAAATATGTAATAGAAAAGTTTGAATTAAAATTTAGTAATTTATTATTACTTTTCTGATAAATATAGGGCATTTATATTATGATGGAATAAAAGGATACGAAACTCATTCATACTATTTATTTATTCATGTTCATCTATCTAGTCAAGGGAAACAATGTGGAACCAGAGAGATGGAATCCCAGTTCTCCAAGAGCTTATGTCAGTGGTAGAGGTAAACAGATAATAACTGAAGTAACACAATCACATAGTATTTTTAGAAGACAATAAAGGAAATGAACAGAGTGCATTAGTAGAAAATAAAGGTTAGCCTTAAATAGAATGCTCGGAAAGAGCATTTTGAAGAAGTGCCTCAAACCTGGAGATGGAAAAGAAAGATGGTGGCTGCTCTGAGAGCTCTGTTCCTGAGAAGGCATTGACCTTTAGATAGAAGCTACATTAACCTTCCTTTCTTTACAGTACCCTCTCCCTTCCAATCATTTCTTGTGCAATATTAACAAAAAGTGGGGGAAACGATGTTAAACTTCTTCCAGAAATATTTGCACTTTAGCAGGGGTCAAAACCCTCCTCAGCTCAATGGAAAGAAATAAAGCTCTGACACTGATGTTTCTCGTATTATGTACTTAGTGTTCTCTGGGGACCTGTGGCTGTGGTGGTGGTGGCTTTCTCGGTCATCCAAAGAGGCGATAACTAAAGTTCAGCCCTGCTGACAGTTTCTTGAAAATATTTGGTTTTCTTGGGCTATTTGGGAAGGACACCAATAAGCCACTCCCAGAGACAGCACAGAGCAAAGTCAGGTATGTTTATGATATGGGCTTTCTGGTCTTTCTGGGTTTTACAGGTAAGGAAGAGTGGAAACAGCAAAAAATGAAAACACATTCATTTCCTTTCCTGTGTACTCCATATGCACCTGGGGGGTGGTGCGTGATATTAGAGGTGATGTGTGGATGTGACCACGCTAATACAAAGGTAAAACAGGGATTTCCTCCAGGGAGGGGATACCATCATCACTTCCATTTTTTTATCTTTTAATAAACCTGTTAGTTTGTACACACTATGAAAGGCCATATACACGGTCACTCCAGTTATTAAAATTCAGAATTTGGGGAAGAACTGTAAAGCTTCTCTGGTCCAAATACATATACAACCTCTACCATATCCTTGATAATCACTATTATATCTTTTGTCAGACCACCAAAAAGAGCCATACTCTTCTGCTCACCTCTCAAGATCCTATCAAGACCAGATGACAGCAGTGGATGCACTGTGAAGGCTTAAGCACATCCATGCCCATAGGGAATGTATACAGCACTGAAGGGGGAAGAAACACATGAGAATTCCCAAGAAAAAGACGAAGGCTGGTTCTAACCAATTTTGTGTTGGGTTTTCCCTGGTGAACCAAGTACAGCATTTGTGAGGTTAGCTGAAATCTCAGAGATGAGAGGGAACAAGGCATTTATTTCTGTTTATTCAGCATATTTCCCTGAAGTTTCTGAATTCACCTAAACAATCATAAAAGCTTTTTTGTGTTCATCATTTTGTTCAGTATTGAAAGTGGCAACTAAACAAGACTGTATCAACCGGCCAAAGCACACAGAGGATAGTTTTGTTAGGTATTAAACTATTGCCTCTCAGCTCAAAACCTATTTTTATATTGTATTTTGCTTTGTGATGCTGGCTATGAATGAGACTCTGAAAGCTGAATTTTTCCTTTTCTGGCAGGCTGTATGTTAGGAAGATTCTACAATCCAGGTGCAAGGGGAAGACTGTGAGGCAGGGGAGAAAGATGGAGCCTGTTGCTTCCTCTTCGGTTTGCTGCTGCTGTCAGCACTGCCGCAAAGATGGCCCTAGAGGTCTGATCCCAGATCCACAGGGTCCCTTTTCCAATCTCTTAAGGTACCAACATGAGTTGGGCAACAGAGGCTCTTTCCTCCACTAACAATGCACTAGTACATATGATTCATATACAGTACAAACTGTGTTATCATGAATAGAAATCATAAAATACGCTAAGGTAAGCAGGTGCACAATAGTCTTGAAAGTGCATCACTCATGTTCTATACTAGATTTCATTGTGCACAGTACTACTGCCATAAATATTCACATAGTGTGTGAAATCCTTAATTATGAATAGTACACTCTATTAATTAAGTCCCTTGTCAGCATTCACATCACCTATGCAGGGGCCCTCCTCCAAGCCTCCAGGTTCTAGGAACCCCACTTCTTCCCATTGTCCCTCAGGATTCGTGGCCCTGCGTTACGTCAGTGTCCTTCCCTCTTCTCCCCTTTTACTCGGCCAGCGTCCAGTCAGCCTCATCTCTCCAGTGAACTCTGGAAGTAACCAAATGGTTTCTGTTCCCTAGCTGGACTCCAACTAAAACAACAACGTGCGATGAATCTAGGACATCATTTAAATATATTGGAAATCAATCAATCAGAAACCATATCAGAAACTTATCAGAAACCATACCATAGATATATTTAGCTATAGTTGCAATATTTAAAACATATTCAGCAACTAGTAGTTTGAAAATGCCCTGAAAACCAGGGTGGTTTTAAAACTCACTGGTTTTAGTTCAATATCTTTTTTTTTTTTTTTAGATTTTCTTTTTTATTTCACTTAATTTACAAAACCCAGTGTATAGTTTTGATTTATAGGGTGCCTCAATTTAGGCTATCCATATTTCAGAAAATCAGGAGCCACCTGTGGCTAGTGCCTAGCATGAGCTCAGTGCACATTCAATCCAATTCTTGAGTGTCCTATGTGTCCAGTTCTGGGCGATGTGAAGGTCACACACATGACAAGGAGCCAAATAATATAAAGGGTAACAGTAAAATATAAAGTTTGACAGTCAGATGGATAGACAGATGGTTTTAGTTCAGTATCTTTTTTAATAGGTGTTGAAAACACAGCCTACCATTTTAGTGCAGGATCTGCACATCATCTCAATTTTCCAGAAGCAGTGGTGAGAGGTCGGGATGGGTTATATTCTAGAATGCATCAATAATTACAATAAAAATTAGGAATTACTTTAAAGTCAATAAATACTGTCAATATGGTGAACATATTCAATTGCTCACGATACTTAAATTTAAGATAACACTGATAAAATGTTTTTGAATTCCAGTGAAAATCAATACACCTCTTAAACAGGTTTGTCTTGATGCAATCTAGGAGAGATTGGAAGTATTCCATAATTTGGTACAACCCAGTGGATCACTTCATTGCCAAACTTTAAGTTGGAAATAAACTCTATCCCCAATTTCCCCTTCCGTGACTCATTCTTTTACACATTTCTCACATGATATGGTCATGGTCCTTATCTCCAATCTCTCTAATCTTACACATCCCTGTTCTCAATTAAAACCATGTTAGCTGGGGTCACCTCTGCCCAGAGTTCTCATTGCCTTCTCTTCCCGAGGTCAGGATGGATGTTACAACCCTTGATGGCTATTCTCACGCTTTATCTCGCTTGACGTCCCAGTGGCATCACACACAGTGGATCACTACATTCTCCTTGAAGTAATTCCTTTACTTCTTTCTGAGCAATACATTTTCTTAGGAGTTACCTGTGGCTTTGTCCTTCCCCTACACAGCATATCCTGTCTATCGGGAATTCAACCTCAAATTACATCCAGAATCTAACTACTTCTCCACACCTCTAGATTTCTACTACCTCTACTACCTATGGTATGGTCTCACCTGGATTTTAAAGTCTTCTCTGTTTCTACAGTTGAACGCTCAAGTCTTTTAACACAGCAGCCAGAATGATCATTTAAATGCCAAACAGATTGTGACTCTTCAGCTGCTGCCTATTTCACTACAAGTCTTCTCTGTGCCAACATACTTTTCCCTTTCCTCTTTCACTACTCTCCCAAAAGAGAATATTTTCTCTACTCTCTCAGAGTTACTCGTTTTCTAGAACATTGACCTCTTTGCTTCACACATTCTAGGCATGCTTCCATATTTGAGGCTGTGGTTTGGCCTTTCTCTCTGCCTTAAAAGGTCTTCCCCAACATAGCTGCTTGGATAGCTCCCTCACCTGTCTGAGGATTTGTCTGTCTGTTTTTATCATCTTTATTTTCAGGCCTATGCTGATCTATTCTATACTGGTATGCGCCCACCCCACCTGCACTCCACCCCCCTCCTACCCTACTCACTCGTTCGTTCCTTTGCCACAGCACTTTCACTGATCTCCTAACATACTATATCATTTCTGTATACTATATTATAATTTCAGCTATTTATCATCTTTGACCACAATTAAATTGTGCTCCATAGTTCAGAAATTTTAGTTGTCCTCCCTGATCTCCATCAGGTATGCAGAAAACAGTAAGCTTGACATACAGTAAATATTTTATAAATATTTGTTAAATCAACATAGACATGTATGTAACCACTCAGTGTTCCCTGGCAAATCTCTGCTTCCCTCAAAGGGCCTCCTACTATTCTTGAGAGGAGACCGCACTCACCTATCTACTTAGGATTTTTATCTCCTAAAACTCTCCCTTCGCCTAACTATTTGTGAAAGCACTGCCAGGCTCTGCTACATCCTCCATAATTTGTACAATCTTCCCTAATCCCCATTAATGACATGGTCTCCTTTTTCTTATTTGCAAAACCAACAGAGACAATGGAAAAAACACCCAGGAACGAATGTCAGGAGTGAACCTGCTCTGGGTCGCGTTGTGATAAAGCCGCTCAACCCTGGGCTGATCTTCTAACAGCAGAGCCTCATGTTCTTCATTGTTTTAATGAGCCATTGGTACTCTCTGTTTTTCAAGATTTCTTTTGATTCTGATTTTATATGACTGTAATTTAAGCACAATGTCTATAGTATACCTTTATCTAGAAATCGAGCATTATAAACTGGTGTTACTTTACCATTAGTCAAATACCATATTTATTTAAACTCATGTTAAATGTCCATTTATTTCCTTTTTATCTCTTCAACTATACTATAAATTGTTGGAGATACTGACTCTGTCCTCTCGGCTTCCACGCTACCGAAATCGGTAAAATAACACAAGCAATAGCACAACCTAAAATTTACATGAGTAAGAGGCCCTTCTGACCACTGCACATTGAGTTCTCATGGCTAGCCTATGAAGCAGATCCTTTATTATTTCATCACATCACACTAATGATGAGGAATCTGTGACACAGAGGGATTAAGTAGTCGATGGTACTGAACAAATGTGCATTCAGATCCTGTAGTCTTGACCACCACAAAGTATTGCTCCTTACCCAGTTGCTTAAAACATTTTCATTATTTAGATGAGCTGAAGGCAGAGAACAGAACAAATGAGTAAGTAGGTACTTTTCTGATGATACAACTGTTTGAATGCAACTAGCTTAACATCTCGATTTCTGCAGGAGAGTTAATGCCCTGGGGACATGAGTCCGTATCTTTGCTACAAACCGCTTGTCCTGGGTACTGGCAACTTCAACGGTGTCATGATTATTAAAATCAAGATACATATTTTGGGGGTATGAGATGTGATGCTTCCTACCATCTCCCATTGGCAAAAGTCCAGGGTAGCACAGCGTTTCCATGGCTGCATCAGGGAAAAGAAATTTGGATGCATCAGAACATCCAAAATTCAAAATTAACAAGAGAGGCTTCCCAAAGACCGTTCCATTTCCAAATTAGCACATGGAAGCCAGAGAAAGACCCAGCTGCTCTTTCCAGCTCTGCACTCTGGTAGCAGCATTCAGCAGCACTGGGAACATGTTGGAATAACAGGTTAAAAAATAAAAAATCCCTAAAAGGAACCATCATCTTCTGGATTCACAAGCAAAAGAGACTGCCAAATACACACAGAATGAAAGTTATGTCTTCTACGTCCATTTTTTTTTTACCCTTAGGAAATGCTTTCCATCATATTCCTGGCAAAGAAACAAAGCAATTATGTTCACACAGGTGAAAGTGAAGTAAAGGACAGGAGGAACCAGCCGAGGCCACCAAAAGAGACTTTGCCTGAAAGCATCCAGACAAGATGTAAATATCTGAGTCATCTCAGGAAGTGAAGTCGCTTCTACAGATTAGTTGAAAAGTATATTTCAAATATTTGATTATATCTGGCTGTTTTTTAATTATTCAGCAGCTTGTATGCTGAATATATGCTAATTTTATCATCTTATCTACTTCTCAGTTTTCTTCTTACTGCCTCACCTTCCAGAACGGCAACTGCACTCTCCTCCCAACCAATTTCCTTACACCAGGACCCCCACCAGTTCCTTTACTGGCTATCCATTTTCCCTACCCTTTGGAACATTTGCCACTGCTTTATTATTTTTTACTAGAATGGGGTACTAGAAAGTGTACAAGTTTAGGAAAAGAGCCAAATTTACTTCAAGCACCAACAATGCCACTTTAGAACTTAGAGAACTGGTATGATCCTTATAAGCTTTGGCTTTTACTTTATAAAAGAATAATATCCATTTCAGGATTTGTTGTTCCAATTAGGTGAGGTAAGACATATCAGACACCTGTATTTGTCACAGAGTGCCCCTGAGTTCAGGTTAGTCGTATTCTATTTGTTGTTTTTCATGAAACAACACTGTCTTGGTTGACTTTCTATTACTATTATGGTTCTCCAGGCATCTTCCAGGATGGCCCCTCCCATCTCCCTTCACTGATCATTCCAAGTATTTTCAATGTATTTTCCTTATGACACATTCTCTCTTAATACTCATTTTTTCCCCAAGTTTTGCTTTTCTGAGTATATTTATTGTGACTGATGGAAGTGGGGGAGAGTGAGTTAAACACAGAATGCACAGGAAATCAACAGTGATAATCCTAAAAATATATATATTTTTTCCGTTTTTCAAATAGCATTAGCCTGGTTTTACTCTATCCAGTGGAAATGGTACTGTCTGGACTGAGCCTTCCACGAAAATCAGTGAGCATCAGAAGTGGGAACCGAATTTTCATATCACTTTCAATTTTACTTGCACTTAGGCAAGTACTAAGTATTCATTTCCTATATGGTTGACCACTTAACGTTTATTATGTTTTTTTTTTTCTTTTAACAGTTAAATTATTGTTCTTGAGAAACTCTCCTCCTGTGAATTCAGGACACCACACACCACATTCTCTCAGATTTTTCCTTACTTAATTATTCATAATTTTGTCTTCTTGGGGGCTTTGTCTTCTTGTGGGCTTTCTATTCTCTTCCCAAATTCTGAAGAGCTGAAGTTCCTTAAGGCTTAGTTTGGGATTCTTCTCTCCCCTTTCTTAGTCACCAAAGCAATCCAGTCCTATGGCTTCCAATACCATCCACCTGCTAATGAAGCCCAAGTGCGTAACTCCAGCCCTGGCTCTTTTCGGAGCTCAACACTCATATCCCTAACTGACAACGTGACTTATCTGCATACATATCTAGCAGACATCTAAAATGTAACATGTCCCAAACAGACCTGGACTTTCTCCAAACTCTTCTTCCCATGCTTTTCCACATCAGCCCGAGGGACTATTATCTATCCAAATAATCAATTCAGGAACTGACAATTCACTCTTGATTACTACCTTTATTTTGCACTTCACACAGAATCTATTAAAACGTTGTGAGGGGATTCTATCTTTGAAATATTTCTCAATTCCTGTAACTTCTCTCCATCTCCAATGCTGCTTTCTCAGTTAAAAGCGCCATTACCTTATACCTGGATTATGCAATCAATTCTACCTTGTTTCCTTTTCTCCATTGTTACCCGTCTATAATCCCACTCTTTAATCAATTATCTATTCTATGTATGTATCTAATCTATTATTTGGATAGTACAAAGAGAAATCATTTAAAAATCAGATCAGATCATTTAAAAATCCTACTCCCTAGGAAGAAATCTTTCAATGAGTTTCAGTCCTAACTTTCTACCATAGTTTATTACACCCCCCCATGATCTAGCTTCTACAGACCTTTCCAGACTCAGTTCTTCCTTCTTATCACTCCCCCATTTGTTGAATTTTTAAGTGCTTTCAAACTGTAGAACTTGGACCTGAGGTTTTTGTTCTATCCCAGCTTGACTATTTATCTTTAATATCTGAGTCTAACTTCAATACCCTCTACTTCTTACTCTATAGTTTTGCTTCTTTTATAACTTTTATTATCTTCTATAAATTTATATGTATTTAGTTTCTCTCATTTCTCATTACAGTATGAGTACAAGGACATTCTGTTCATATTCTCAGTGCTTCACACACACTAGGTAACTGATATGCAGTAATGAACAATCCAGGAAAGGAAGGGCTGTGTGAGAAACTAAGAGAGTGTGTTTTTGCATTCTGAAGGTGAGACTAAAGTTGCATAGATGAGAGATTATGGAGGACTGTGACTTTTCCTTGAAACACTATAATTTCTCTATTTTATGACTCTCATATAGGGTATGTGAACTTTTTTGGGGAGATCAAAGACCAGGGGAAAAATAGGTAGTAAAGGGAGATAAATGTAGTAAAGGGAAGGTTGGCCTCCTCTGCTCACCATCAGAGAAAAGGTGCAGCATCCCAGATGTCATTGGTCCCAAGATGAGAAGAGGCTCACTTGGGCTAGTAACAGCATGGACGAGATGCTTCTACGAATTGGCTACTCAGAGAAGATGCAAGATAATCCTGGCTACCACTTTATGCAGAAAAAGCTGCTCCTGCTGAGAGAGAAAAGTGTCCTCTGCTCTCTTCCTTGCTGTATTATGTGTCTTCAGCTATACCTCTCTGGTCTCTCAACTTGGATCTCTAAGGGAACACGCTTTAAAAACTAATAGATTTTAGTTAGAACTCTTTTCCACTATAAAATTCTTTTTCTTGCCATCAATATTGTTAGTCAAGTTTCTTTAACATTAGAATCTAATATTAACAATCATTTTGACTATTTAGGCAATTTTGACTATTAGTCAAGTTTAGATGCTAAACTTACACATAGACACATAATTTGTGTCTGTGCCTGTTACTGATTAAAATGTCAGGAACATATTATAGTGAAGCAAGGTACTAGACAAGTTCATATATTTAGAAAAACAGAGTGTGGAGTTTGTATAAAAAAGAAAAATAAATAAGCACGGTTCAAAATAGTAAAGAATGCTTATCAGGAAAACAATCTTATTGTATGATCTGTTCTGACCACATAGAGATGAATCAACAGCATATCTTCATTGTTTTGAAGTACAGAAGCTTCATTTAAAAAAAAAGCAAAATGAAAGGGAAGAATCTGAAATTTTTCACAATATATATATGTGTGTGTATATACAGAATATATAATTACATATACACACATGTGTATAAAATGTATATATATACACATAATCCATGTATATATATATATATATATGTATACACACACACATACACACTTGGAAAAAGAAAGAAAAGAAGGAAGCTCATAATAGCATATAGCAAAATAATAAAGAAATAAAAAAGATTCTGAATGGACCTAAAAGTAACCTCAGGAATCAGTTGGGGTCAAACACATCCTAGTCTGGGAGGAAAGGGGGCATCCTATACTTTGAGGGATATTTAGCATCATCTTTGTCCTCTATCTTCTAGATGCCAGTGGCATGCACACCACAGACACACCCACACCAATCTGTGACAACCCAAAATGTCTCTAGATATAAACATCAAAATCACCCCTAATTGAGAGCCAATGCTATAGAGGATCCATCCCTCAAGAATTCCTCTCCTCAACACTTTCTGGTATTAATATTCACTATTTTATTAAGAGGGAAAAAAGGGAACCAGAAAAGCTAGAAACTGCTATTTTTGTTACTTAATAGTAAATGCTCAAATGTTTGAGAAAAAGAAATAGAAGAAACCAAGAACTTTCCTAAAGCTCAGATGAGCTACAACTGACTGTTTAATGTCATATCATTTTACTGTTTAAACCTTTACTAAGTCATTCAAATATGACAAACGGAGATATTATCACGCTCAATTAAAAGCAGAATTATTGAATTTTAAGGTTTTTTGTTTGTTTGTTTTACTTCATTAAGTATTGACGGTGTTAGTATGCATAACACACTTACATTCACACAACACCTACCAGCCATATTCACTACTGGAGATGCACTCATTCACAGTGACAGAGCTCATACTTGGATTTTTTTTTCAATACAGATACCCATTGGCTGTTCTATGAAATATACAGCACTGTGTATTATAGAACCACTCCAGGCAGTCAAACAATATGTAAAGATATACAGCATCCTCTTTTTCTTTCAGTTTCCTAAGGGAAATATTTCTTGCAGAGACCATCAAGAGTTTTATATCTCTCATCAAACTTTTTATGAACAAACTATTTGCTATGTATGCCTTGTGTGAAATAGAATGCATGGCTCTGTGGTTAGAAAAAGTTAAAACTGACCTGCCAATGGACCTCCATGAATGATCTAGATTTCACATTTTCCTATACAGCGCTGCGTTATAAGGAATATAGGAAAAGGTAGAGGGTTGATTAGCTCTTTTCTTCCCATGATGGCTGAATAAAGTATGCTTGAAGTGCAGTGAGTATGTGCTCTATGGTCTCATGTGAATGAAGGTAAACAGGTGCCTGTGCTGGGTTTGGACTGGAAGAATGGTGGATGTGCCATTATCTCCTCTCTGTTCATGTAGAGTGTCTCCTATGTCGTGACTCTGAAGTTTATGTTTTATTGTTTAGTTATCTAACAGGGAAACGGTTACTGTCTGGAGATACCAAACAGAAGAAGTCAGAGACAACATGATTCGATCATCCAAGACACCTTTTCCCCTGACAAAGTCAGTCAGACTAGGCTCCTGCAACAATTGGAAAGCCTGTTTTAAGCAAGTGTAGAAATGACTGGAGATCAGGGGCCTTAAGAAGAAGGTAAAATAACCTTTGATTCCCTCAAACCCCTGAAATTATTATGTCAAATGCATTCCCAAGCCTGAAGAAGAAAATAAAGCTAAATTAATTTTAATCACGCACATCTCTTTTTTATATTCTGTGTGAAAAAATAAATACAAAGGGAATATGACTAATTTCAAGGTTTTACTCCATGTCATGCTCCTCAGAATACATTTTTCAGCAAGTGTATATATGCTTTTATTTTATTCATATGATAGTTTACCCAGTACAGCTCTAGGCTCCAATACCTTAAAAAACAACTCTTCTTTCCATACAAATGTCACATTAAAATTCAGGTCCAGATCAATTTCACACACATTAACCTCCAACAGTTAAGCAATTATTTCCTCTGAGATACTTGCTACTCTCCTTTCACAATGGATTTGGTTCATATAAATTGATGAAGACAACAGAATTATAAAGTTACAGCTCATAACATCTTGGTATCAGTTTATTAAAAAAATCAATCAACTGGATATCTGAAACCGTGCCACATGGAAGACACTGTGCTAGGCTCAGGGGTAGACAGGCAGAAGTAAGAAGAGAATTAATGTCCTCAAAAAGCTTCAAAAGATTTAGGCATTTTCAACCGGAGTAGTCAAATATCTGAACCATGAAACAGTATCAAACAACCGAAAACAATAAAAGTGATGCAAAAATTTTAAAGACTTTGACATCACCATGGGATAAGTGTTCAGGACTTTTGTAGAGAATACATAAGACGATATTAAAAATTCAGCGCTTTATGGAAGACTTTTCAATGAGAGTAATACACTTTGGAAGCAGTCCCTCTGGAATTTTAAAGGAGGAAATGTAGGTCGTGGGCTTTTTTAGAGAGGCAGAGGTAGAAGAGCAAGACACTACTTTTATCTAAGTGTAGATCCATCACAAAAGTCATAGATGGAAATACTGATCGTCTCCTCTCTGACAAGTGAGAGTGTTAGACAGGCAAGTGTTAGGGGCTACAGAGATGCAAGAGACATGATAGTGGAGGAGTCTGTAATTTAAGATGGAACAAAGAAAAATATTATTCAAGATATAAGGTGCTACCCTAGAGAATGATAGATTGTTCCGTAGGGTTTGAGAAAGGAAATGATACTAAATTGATAATAAATGATACTGAACTGGATCTTGAAGAATGAGCAGAATTTTGCCAAAATGGCATATAGAGGAAGCAATTCCCAGCAGAGAGTGATAAGTAATGGGAGCACATGGTGTGAAGTGGGAAATATGAGGCCAAATCCTCCAGCTGGGCTTAGTTTTGGGTACTCTTCTTGTATGGCATGCTAAAAAATTAGAACTTATCCTTTAGGTGATGGGAAAGAAATTATTCTCCTTGCATTTTAGAAACAAAAACTTGGATAATGAGAGAGAAAATTAAGAAGCAATAAGGGAGATTATTTAAAAGGCTCCTGGGAGAATCCCAATGAGACACGATAAGGATGTCATTGGTGTTAGGTGCTGCGTTCAACAAATATTTCGGATGAGTCATGTACAATAACTGATCGTGTGTGAATGAAAGACATGTTGAATGAATGTGTGGCAATGCAATAGAGCAGCCAAGAATGAATGTAGAATTATTTCAGATTCAACTTTTCTGGGCTCCTTTCTGAACTTGCTATTTACTAGCTGGAAGAGTTTGGGTGAGTTATTGTAGCTCTAGGCCTCAGCTTCTTCATCTGTACAACACAGATAATTATGATATTTACCCTGGGGAGTTATTGAATTCAATGACTTAGTATATTTATGTACATTAACTCTGTTTAAACACTGACTAGAACAGAGAAAGACCTCAATCAGTATTAAACAGTGGGTAGTCTGACTCCATTGTCCATGGTTTTAACTGCGTATATACCATATAAATAAAACTATGATAAAAAGAAACCTTCTTTTTGGCTATGAAGATGGCCTTGATTATGGTTTCAAGCAATTTTTTTAACTAGGATAAGGAGATAGATGGTGGATGGATGGATGAGGCACTTCAAAGGAATTGGTGGTACTTGCTAAATATAACAGGCGCTGGACAAAGATGGAAGAAACATTTTTATTTTCCTCAAGGTTTTGATCTCGGGCCCCAAGAGAATGATTTTGCCATTGACAGAAATGAGTGAAACAGAAGGTTACAAAACAGCACCTACCTCACATGGTCACAGGAGCCTTAAGCAAGACCATCAATGTAAAGGATTTGGCAGAGTGACATAGTTTAAGTATTCAGCAGCTGTTAGTTATCAACACAGTCTCAGGAGCAGATAAGACTTGGCTGGATGGCCCTGGAGTCCATTTCCTTCACCCTTAAGTTCCCTAGCAGAGGGCTTCATCAGCAGCTCTAAGTCGGAGCAAAGATAGACTTACATCAGCCACTGGGCTCCAGGAGCCTCCCTTTCTAATAAGGCAGCTTTGCTTACTCCTTCCCCCCATGATGATGTAAAGCATTAAAAGTGCAGGCTCCTCTCTACTTGAACCTCAGCTATAGTATCAGCTAACCATCGACACCCCAGCAGAGCTAAGAGCTTGGACGACTGAGTGCATTTTATTACTCCTCTGCTAGTAGTTCTCCTCCACGCCCAACAAAATGTATGTTATGTCTGCATTCCCCCCAAAAAAACACAATAGAAATTTGATGGCAGAGAAGACAAAAGGAGGATAAGATCTGGCACAGATCTACACAGGACTGACAAAATCATTTCAGGTTGGGATTAAAATTTATGTCCAAACGGGTAGAATAGGGCAATAGGGGGTTGTGGCTTGACTCAAGTCATCAATGTCAGTGGTAAAGATAAAACAGCAGAAAATTGGAATGAGGGGAGGGAAAGATTGTTAGAAATCAGAGTGAACAGTACTCCAACATCTAGGCAGGGAACTGGCAGCAGGATGATATGCCCAGGGGTAGCAAGATCCCAGCCTCTGGACATAGGTTCAGCAATAGGGATCCAATCCCTAAAAGGATCCTGGAGACTACCACTACTAGAAGAAAAACTGGAAGTACTAGAAGACTGGACCTACTAGGCAGGTTATCAGCATCTTTCAGAAAATATCAGATGTTAACAAGGGCTATAGCAAAGATCTATGCATGCCTGTACTTGTAAAAAGTAGATCATAGAGTGAAAGGGGAAACAAGTAGCAGCTGGAAAGAAAGAGGACTCAGGACTAACTAGGAATTCAGTTATCAGAAGTAGGGTCTGTCCTGGCATTATACAGGCCTCAAGGGAAATGGATCAGAATAAAATAAATCATAAAGTTGAGTAATGATTAAAGTTTGGGCCATATAATTCTTTTCTGATGCAATATTATCAAAAGCAAACATTTTCTGAGCACAGTTGGGTGACAACCACAAAATTTTATTGAACTTTTCTGAATAAAGGGAAGCAACTAAGAAATACATGGGGTCAGCATCTCAGAGAGAATCCACAGGTGTCATTCTTCGGGCTGATCTCAAGTCAGTTTAAGAGGTCCCATGTTGCTGTCCCATAATCTGTGGGATCCCTTTACCAAAAAGGCTCATTTCTACAACTAATTATAACAAAGCACCAGCTATCTCAATAAGCCTATCTTGTTCAGAGGTAAAATGGCTCAAATTGCTTAAAAGTCATGAAAGGAGAAAAGATAGATAGATGATAGTCAATGGTACTATCTTACAGTCTCAAGTCTCTGGTTAATGGTCCCAGGTAAGCATCATCATGAGGCTAATGAAGGGAAAGATTGGGGGACTGGAGAGGAGGTTTTAACCCAATGATTTTTACTCTGGGTCCTTTCTGATTATGAACGTAAACAATCTCCATTGCTCCATGACGAAACTATTTAACTATTTTTTGAAGATTTTATTTATTTATTATTAATTATTATTATTATTATTATTATTATTATTTATTATTATTATTGCCTGCAGAGACACAGGCAGAGGGAAAAGCAGGCTCCATGTAGGGAGCCTGACGTGGGACTCAATCCCCTGTCTCGAGGATCATACCCTGGATCAAAGGCAGCACCAAACTGCTGAGCCACCCAGGCTGCCCTTATTTTAACTATTTAAAACAAAATCATACACTCAGTGGAAAAATGCCTAAAATATCTAAAGTTGATGTGATGGTTAATTTTATGTGTCAACCTGACTGGGCCACAGGGTGCCCAGATACGTAGTTAAACATTATTCTTGGTATGCCTGCGAAGGTGTTTCTGGATAAGAGTAACATTTGAATCCAGAGACTCAGTAAAGCTGATTCCCTCAATGTGGGTGGGTTCTGACCAATCAAATGAAGGCCTGAACAGAATAAAAAGGTGGAAAGAGTAAGAATCCCCCTTCTCTGACTGGCTTTAAGCCAGGACACTGGTCTTTTCCTGTCTTCAAACAGAACTGAAACATCAGCTCTTTAGTCTTGAGCCTATGAGCCTTCCATCTTGAACTAGCTTCCAGATTGGATCTTTGACCACAGACTCTTCCAGGTTCCCAGGCTTTTAGACAGGCAGCAGAACTCCTGGGGGTCCAGCTCCCCCCTGCAGATCTCAGGACCTCTCAGCCTCTGTAACTGTGTGAGGCCATTCCTGCTAATAAAGCTCTCTCTATGTATACATCCTATCAGTTCTGATTCTCTGGAGGACCTGGGCTTATATCAGCTGTTTTTTTTTTTTTTTTTTTTTTTTTTTTTTTTTTTTTTTTATATATCTTTACTATATAAATCTATATTGCAAAAAATAAATAAATAAATCTAAATTGCTTAAATCTACCGATTGTTCATCAGTCAGGGAAGTTTTGGCCCTTAAACTTTTATAAAAAGCAAAGAAAAAGTGCCTCTCGGCAAAGCCAGTTTGCTCCTGTGCCCTCTCCCCTCTTGATTTGGAAACATCTTCAACTACATCCACATATTTAGTTTGGGGTTCCGGAGCTGTGTTCTCCACTTGTCTTGCATGATTCATTTTTATTCTTATTGCTTGTAGAAGTAATGTCTGATTTTCCCCCCTTTGATGAGTTTATTTGTACGGTAAACTGAAGCTTTTAAAACATGGCCAGGTCCCTACTGAGAGTTTTTACCTCCATTTTACCCACTAAGTTTACTAAATTTTATTCTCTCCTTGCAATTTTTAAAAATTATTGTACGCACATACACACAATCATGTTTTATTCATCTTCCCTGAAAAAGGCATAAGATATTTTAAAAGGCCCAGAAACATTGTAGAAACTAGAGTAGGTATGGTATCCTGGAGTGTGATTATAAATTAAAATGTCCCCTTTGCTTCCTAAAGAATAAGTCAATACCTAATATGACAAAACTTCCCCCCCCAGCCTCTTTCTCTTTTCATGTTGGAATATAATGCTTCTATTGATGTGAAAATGCACCAGCATGCACTGAAGTATAATTAAAGGTAGATTTCCACTCAGTCTGCATGATGATAGTACAGCCACGTTGGGAATTAAAATATAATAAAAAGTCAGGTAGGTGAAGCTACCCAGAAGCAACATACCATCCACTCAAATGCTTTTTACTTGATACCATGTGGCTCTCACAGCCAGTCTACTCGTGAATTTGGGAGAAAAACATCAGCAAAGTCTGTTGTAGATTTTTCCAAGGTTATCTATATTTATATCTATAGATCTATAGATCTACAACCCTCTCACCTTTGTCTTTTACTAAATAAGAGGAGATAAGTTGGCAAGGCACAAATCTACATTCCTAATCAAAGTGAGCACAGTGCTCTAGGAATCAACCTTCCCTAAGCTCCAGCTTCCTCTAGGAATCCAGAGCCGTGTTCTGTCCTTCATAACCTAAAATGATGGATTGCTGAGCTTTTCTTGAACATCTTAGATATCTAGAAGACAAAAAAAAAAAAAAAAAAAAAAAAAAGTAAGGAGCTTTAAAACTTAATTTTAATTTTTAAGATTTTATTTGAGAGAGAGACCACAAGCAGGGGGAGGGGCAGAAAGAGGGAGAGGGAGAAGGAGACTCCCCTTGAACCAAGAACCCAACATGGAGCTGGATCCAAGGACCCTGAGGTCATGACCTGAGCCAAAGGCAGACGCTTAACCAACTGAGCCACTCAGGCACCCATAAAAATTAATTTTTAGTTACCTTTTTGGAGAAGTATATGTAGATTATTTGGGAATAAAAATATTTGCATCCATTGATTTACCATTACAAAAGAAAAGTAAAATCTGCTGTTCCCTGATAGCTAGCAACAGTTTTAAGGGGAAATGCCTTTATGTGTCAATTCATGCATTTGTCCATCTATCTATCCTAAAAAAGAAAATATTTCAAATTACATGGAAAGTGTCGCATTTGTTCAAAATTAGTTATATGCATTTTCAAATAAGAGCTCATAGACCAGGGATGCCCGAGTGGCTTAGTTGTTTAAGTGTCTGCCTTAAGCTCAGTAATGATCCCAGGGTCCTGGCAGCCCCACAGCGCCTGCTCCTTGCCCAGTGGGGAGTCCGCTTCTCTCTGCTTGTGCTGGCTCGCGCGCTCACGCTCTCTCTCTGTCAAATTAGCAAATAAAATCTTAAAAAAAAAAAGCTCATAGACCCAACCCCCAACTGTCTGCATCCAAATATAAAGTGCTCCATTTGTTACATAAATGTCATTACAGAAATTAAGTTGAAGCTCTCTATTTAAGGACACACTTTTTAAAAGTTGACTATATGTTTCTTATTAAGTAGAGAAACTAGTATCTTTGAATTGCTATAAATTAGTCTATGTAATTTCCATTCATAATGTTGTTAACCATTATACTTTTTTCAGAACCATTTTATCCTCAATTATTTTATAGTACACCTTTTTGTTTTGTTCTGCTTTGCTTTAACAGTAATTGATATTTATTGTAGAAAATTTGGGTATTAAGGAAAATGTATTAAGATGTAATAAAAAAATGTTAGTAATGGAACAATAACCCACCAATTAGAGATAATTACTTTTAGTATACTTCAGATATTTTTTTCTTTCTCAATTGCTTAGCTATCTACATAATTCTAGTAATAATATTGGGATCATATTCTATATAAATTTATGTTAACATTTTTATTCACTATATTATGCTTTCCAATGTTATTAAGTTTTATTTGGGAAACATGATTTCTAATGACTAGTAATGTTTTTAATTACTTTTATTATTTTATATATGTTGTGATAAATATCTCTGTGTACTTCTTCATCTTTTTAGATTCAGAATGATACAAATTTAATAATCCAGGGGAATCACATTTTTAAATCTTCTGATAATTATGGTTTTAACTTGAATTAAGGAATATAATATATACTACTAAATATGTCTCCACTTTGCTATTAGGCATTATAAAAAAATAAACAAATCATTTGAAGTATCTGAAGTATGCCTAAACATTATTTAATTTTTGAATTGTAAAAATTCATTTTAAGAAATCTTGAAATATCTGCAGTTTGAAATCAGAGAGCTGAAAATCATATGTCAATAAACAAAACACAAAAAAACAGTACTGCAAACCAAACATTTTTTCTTATGAAAAATGAAAAAGAAACCTCATGATGCAAGTTAGCACTGAAATTTCAAGATTGGTATGAATTAATTCTTTCTAGAATTAATGCACTAACTACCTTTTCAAATGTTCATAAAATGAAGAGAAGAGATATTCTAATTGCTTAGGGTAGACCTTACCAGGAGCAGTTCCAGAGAAATGCATTTGCCAATAATGAACTAGAAACCTGCCAGTATTTACCACCAAGTTCCCCAGCTACACCAGAAGCCAAGAAAATATCTACTCCTTCTGCTGTGATCTGGATGTTTGTCTCACCCTTCTACACATGCATATGTTGAAATCCTAATGTCCAGTGTGACGGTCTTAGCAGGTGGAAGGCGCTTAGGTCAGGAGAGTGGAGCCCTCACAAATGGGTTAATGATCTCCAGAAGAGACCCCAGAGCTCTCCAGCCCCTCCCATCTGTGAAGAAAAGCAGCCATCTATGACTTGGAAGAGAGCCTTCAGGAGAATTCAACTCTGCTGGCACCCTGATGGCAGGCCAGAACTCCAGAACTCTGAGGAATAAATGTCTGTCGCTTAAACCACCCAGTCTACTTTGTTACAGAAGCCTGATTGGACTAAGACACCTCCCTTTAACACATCCAAATGGAGCTCAAAAGGTTTACAAAGGACACTGTAACAACACAAAAATAAAACAAGGCCTCATAAAGGTTCTCTTTGGAGACCGAAATACAAACAATGATGATCTTTACTGAATACAGGCTTCTGAAGCAGTGCAGATGCTGAAAAATCATCCTAAAGTTGCAGCAATATCTATGTAAACAAAACGAGATTCTAATACTCCAGCTAAAAAACAGTCAATTTAGAAGCAGTGCATTTTCTGAATGACTTTTCTAAAAGGCTTTGTTTACATGGGTAAAAACTAATTTTGGGGGGATGCCTGGGTGGCTCAGCGGTTGAGTGTCTGCCTTTGGCTCAGGGTGTGATGCCAGGGTCGGGGACCAAGTCCTGTATTGGGCTCCCTGAGAGGAGCCTGCTTCTCCCTCTGCCTGTGTCTCTGCCTCCCTCTCTGTGTCTCTCAGGAATAAATAAATAAAATATTTATTAAAAAGAGAAGGAAGGAAGGAAGGAAGGAAGGAAGGAAGGAAGGAAGGAAGGAAGGAAGGAAGGAAGGAAGAAAAGAAGAAGAAGAAGAAGAAGAAGAAGAAGAAGAAGAAGAAGAAGAAGAAGAAGAAGAAAGAAAGAAAGAAAGAAAGAAAGAAGAAGAAAGAAAGAAAGAAAGATGATTTTTAATAGGCAAGAAAGATTAATAGAAATCATTTCCCTTCCACTATATAAATGCTGAATCACATTTTATGACCTTATTAATATGGATTGACCACAACTTTAGAGCATCATGGTAAATATCTGTGCATACTTTAGTGACATAAAATTGAGGAATTTTGCAATAGAACCTAGTTTAAATGGCAGTTAGTTTGGGTTTGTTTGTTTTTTGTTTGTTTGTTTGCTTTTGACTATACATCAGACAGTAATACACAGGAATACTTTTTACTACCCATTACAATATTGCAATATTGCTCCTGGAAGATATACTGTTTTTGAAAATGAACTCATGGAGTAAATACCTCCAAGCAACTGAAACTTTAAAAAATTCCAGCTCTTCAAATGAGAAGACAGATCCATAGGTCAATATTTTCCAAACTATAGGTCACAACTTGTTTCTACGTGTTGTGATGGGTCATGAAAAATTTAATGGGGGGGAAAAAAAACAACCAAAAAGTAAGAGTCCATCTCAAGTAGCAAAGTAAGTTTCAGTAGGTATGGAGTATGACATAAAATGTTTTCTATGTTTTTATCAAAATCAGTTGAATCTGGAGGATGTGATGCTAAGTGATATAAGCCAAATACACAAAAGCAAATACTGTATGATCTCACTTTTATGTAAAATCTAAAAAAAGGAGAGATCATAGAACCAGAGAGTAGAATGGTGGTTTCCAATGGTGAGGAAAATGGGAAAATGGGGGTCAAAAGGTACAAACTTTCACTGATGTTGCATGGCGATTATAGCTAATAAATTTTCACTGTATACTTAAAATTTGCTAAGAGAATAGATCTTAAGTGTTCTTACTATGCATGTACACACACGCACACACAAACACACAAAAGTTAAGGTGGGGTGACAGATATGTTAATTAACTTGATTGCGGTAATTATTTCACAATGTATACATAAGTTATTATACACCTTAAAAATCACATTGCACAACCTGTACAACATGTAAATATATATATAATTTAAATTTGTCATTTCTACCTCAAAACATCTGGAAAAACAAATTAAAAAAATAATAACAATTTTAAAAACACAGTTCTAGGCCCGCCTTCTCAGGGCTCTGATACGAATGTTAAAATAGTATGCTCAAGTGAACACATCTTATCCATCTGATCCTTTTAGCACACCCCCTTTTACTACTTATTCCTAGTTCAAAGGAAATGCATAAATCTGTATTCACCACTCACTAACTGTGGTTCTAAATAGAAATAAATATAGTGGAATCTTTTATAAAAGTCGATGTTGCAACTTGGAAAGTATTTTCATAGAAAGATAACCTGCTCTGCAAAGTCAAGGTTACTCAGAGTTTGACTGAATTTTAGAAGTTGAGTCCACTGCCAAAACTAATGAGGCCTGAAATCCATCACAAGGTAGAAGGAAAAATACAAGGAGGGCGAAAAATATATTGAATACTAACCTGCAGGATTTAGTTTGAATTTATCATCAAAGAACAATGTTGTTCAAGACAGAATAAAAAGGCTTTTGAACCTTGAATTAGCTTCATCTTGCACCACAGAACTTATTCACTAAAAGCAAAACCCAGTTACTGGTATGTACTAACAGACGGTACCTGAGTGTCTCTGTAATGACTTCTCGATGCACTACTCTAAAGTGTCTGTGTGTGCACATGCGCACACACAGTAATGCTATCAGTGACTGCTTTCTTCTTCTAAATTTTCCGTATCTTCTACATTTTCACAACCAAGCAATTTTAAAAATAAAGTAAAAAAAAAAAAAAAAGGATTGACATTCTTCAATGTTCATGCTCCTGATAAGAATAAGGTAGATATAATATGGAGCTGTTTCCTTTAGTTAAAGCAACATCAGTGCCCTGGCTTAACTTATCTCTCCAAATTACTTTCTCAGTGTTGTTACTTACACTAACTTACTCATACATTTGATTGAATTTGGTAAAGTAGGTTAAATACAGATGAAAACTGCCTTCTATGGACTCCATATGTGTTTATAGGATGGATGAATGAATGTAGTCATATGTTGGATTCCTTTGTTCTTTCTTTCCTTTATTTTTAATAAACACAGTTTAAATGAGTATAAGATATAACTTTAAAAATGTATGTGCATCTATATTTACTTGTAATCTTTCTTTTTTATCTTTTTATTTTTTATTTTTATTTTTTTTACTTACAATCTTTCTGAAACTTGAGCAATGATAACTGATACAATCTTGGTTTCCACTATGTGTATAGGAAAAATAATTATTTGGAACAGTAAGATGTTTTTAAGAGCAAGGTGACTGAAATGTCTAACTTCCCCATCAGTTTTTCTTAATTTGCACAGACTCTTGGCTAAATTCATAAAAATTTCTAGAGTTCAGTTTTATCATATTTAAGCAAACCTATTAAGGTAAATTAGTTGTTACATATTGGATTCTTCTTTGTTCTCTTTATTTTTTCATAAACATGGCTTTGGTTTAAATTAGATGAAAGTATCTTAGAATCCTAAAGTAGACCAACTTAAATTAGTAAATGTCTATTGATCTCTAGATTTAAGATCCTATTATTTCAATTACAATGGTTCCTATTATATGGAAAACCACCAGGGATTTGGGTTTATTCATTTAATGCCAAGAGGGAGCAAGGTCTTCATACTTATATTTTCATGTTTTTAGTCCTCAGAAAAGAATCATTAATCATAATAAAATCTAATGGGATATTCTTCAACTGTGGTAAATATTTGTATGTGTATTTGTTTTATGTGTTATTCTGGTCTCTCCAGGTATTTTCTATTTGCTCTAAATTTCCCCAGGTGAATTTATACTGGGAAGTAGTGATAAAATATGGTTGATCAGTCATTTTGACTCCAGACATTCAGAGGAAAGCAAAACTAACAAAGCAAAAACAGAAAAAGTAAATATCAAGGAATTTCACAATAGCTTTTGATTTCTTTTTTTTTTTTTTTTTTAAAGATTTTATTTATTTATTCATGAGAGAGAGAGAGAGAGAGAGGCAGAGATACAGACAGAGGGAGAAGCAGGCTCCTCGCAGTGAGCCTGATGTGGGACTTGATCCCGGGATGGGGATCACACCCTGAACCAAAGGCAGATGCTCAACTGCTGAGCTACCCAGGTGTCCCAACTTTTGATTTCAATAATTCAGACACACCTCTGACATAATGGTCCCTATATCTTCCTTAAATCCTTCCAAGCAATAGGCTATGTGGCCGTGCCCTACAGAAACATAAAGTCAATTTTATGAAAAGACACATATGTCCTCTAGCAGGAAATATTCTGTTAGTGAACACTAGTTTAAATGGCCACTGTGTTAACTCCACAAACATTCCTGGAACACCCCTAATATAGCAGGTGCTGTTCTATATGCTAGAACAGAAGAACAGACATAGCCTCTGCCCTCGGAGAGCTGATAGCCCACAGGGAAACGAAAGGACATAAACAATATAACATGTTAGAAACCAAGGCAGGTGTATACATATGGTGTCACGAATGAACACAGAGTATTTCAACATCAGAGCCAGCAGTCATGCAGTTGAGCATTTTGTCATGAACTTCCTTTCTCAGTGTCTGGTACCTCTGTACTAGCTGCTCAGTCAATGTTACTTATTTCTATCTTCTATTCCCAAGTAGTTCTCCACAAAATAAAAACAACTACTGCAGGGAACATCCAGAGAAATTTAATGAAAACTTTTGCTATTTATCAGTCCCCCATCATGACAAATTTTTCTTTGTTTGCAACATCTCACTTTGCAATCCCAGCTTTCTTGGTAGCGTATTAACAAAGACTATCCCAAGGTTGCTAAGTTTGTTCAAGGAACAACATTAGTACCCAAGCCTTGGTTTATCATACCATTGAGAGGTCAATTTAAAAAATTACCCCGCTAAGCCAAGACAGTCAGTCTTCCCTCAGTTGATACATACATCTTGTCATTCCTCTTTGTACTCACCCCTTGTTCTTTTGTTGTTTTTCCTGAAAATTTTCATAAATTTAGCAAGATCACTTGGATGTTTTGACTCAAGCAGGTGAATATATCTTTAAAGTCATAATTAAATTACTATATACTTGCTACTAATAGTAAAAGGTATGTGAATGTCCATGAAGTCAAATAATACCAGGCACTCTTATGTCAGGAAAATAGACATTCTTTGTCTTGAAACATAAAATATCCACTTAGAATAATGTCCATTGCCCTATTAATGGGAACTAGCATGTGTTAGGAACAGACAATTTTGTCGCTCTGAGACAGGTTCAACCAACTTTCCTCCTTGCCCACCCCTCACTCCCGAGCAAGCTTCCAAGGTTCTATGATTCAACCAGCATTCTGGACGGCCAAGTAAGAATCTCACAAGTCTGAATCCAAACATAACCACAAGCATGCAAAGCTGGCAAGACAAAGTGAAACAAAACAAAAGCAAGGCTAGCTGTGGAAATGACAACAGCAGTTTCAGGAGCAAAGAGCAAAGTGACAGTACTAACCTGAGGAAATATCTATTTGGCTCATCTTGGTCTGAGTGATGTTGATGTGAACACCGACTTTGCTTTCAGTGAGGTAAATCTCCACATTGCCCAAATTCTCTGCAAACTGACTGAAAAGCAGGAGGCCGTTTGGGTTCCAAGTCCTGAACTGGAAACTGACCGAAAACAGGTCCTGGTTAAGCCGTCCTGGCACCTCCAGGTAACTGGTAGCATTGAAAAAGACAGGCACGGTGTAGGGCTCCACACATGAGAAACTCAAATTTCCCTGTAAAAAAAAAAAAAAAAAAAGGTGTGTGTGCTTTAAGACAAGTACAATCAGAGCTGCAGCTCTACGAATGTTAAAGCAGGCCCTAAGCTCATGCCAAACTCTCACACGCAGGAGCACGATTTGGGTTCAGCAACCAGATACCAAGCATCATTCTCCTTGGAGTGTATGTCTAACAGGGTTCAGCAGCTGGTTGTCAGGATGACAGATCTAACCAGAACCATCTATCATGGATCAACAGACAGTCTGATGGGATGAAATGTGTCCCTGTGTTGGGGGCATGAGTGTGGGCCACTGGACTTTGTAAAAAGGGCAGAAAGCTGCTGCTCCCTCCCCTGTTACTGATGTTGCATCAGCCAAGGAGGAGATACCTGTCCTTTTCTGGATGGCCTGTGTCAAGTGTTTGTTCGTTTATTACTAGTTCCAGTAGGAATTATAGTCATTTGGTTGTTATGTATTATTTGATATTATGGGACAAATATTCTTGGTTTTTAATCCCATACCTAATATATATTAATTAATATTAACTATACAGCATCAGCATAACTGTGATTTCAGATTATTTTGTGTTAATTGTAATGATAATACAATTATTTGTATTAACTAAAGTACTCCTTTCCTCTTACACTCCCTCTACTTCGTATGAAGAAATTTGATTTGCCATTCACATACACTAAATCTTGCATTCTGGTGTTTAAGTCCTTTCCCTTTTAAAGGTCTGAAAATCGAGAGGCAGGGCCAGATGGTGGGGAGTAGGGTCCCCAAGTCACCTGTTCCCACTAGCTCACCTAGGTAACTTGCAAACCAGCCTAAACACCTATGAATTCGACCTGAGATTTAAAGAAATAATAGCTGGAAGGCTACAGAGAGAAGGGTTTGCACTTCTAACAAGGTAGGGAGATGGAGAATAAATAAATAAGACTTTGGCTTCTAACAAGGTAGGGAGATGGAGAATAAATAAATAAGAAAGAATCCATTGGGAGAGGGGCCCCCTCGAGGAGCCAGGCTAAGGAGGGAGGCAAGAGCCCTCGGGACAGGAAAGCGCAGCCCCCGAGATGCAGGAACTTTAAAAATCTACCCCAGATTCTTCCCAGATGGAAAGACGCTTAGCAGGGAGCTCGGGCAGGATCCCAGGAGGGGCAGAGGAGCCCCCAGGTTCCCGGGGTCACTAATAGAGGAGGTGCACCCAGGAGAGAGTGCACCACATCCCGTGGCCAAGCTCCCTAAGGGGGTGGGGCACCCCGGGAGCAGCTTGGGCTGTGCAGGCCCCGGAGCCCAGGGCGCCGGGGGACACAGCCCAGGATCTGGTGCTCCCCTTGGGACAGGTGGAGGCTGGGAAGGCCCAGGACAGCAAGGATTCTCCTGCCTCTGGGGTCCCCCAACTGTGCAGGTCAGCACCCCTGCCCCCCGGAGCATCCAGACCCCTGCGGACTGAGCTGCGGTAGTCACTGCGGGAGCTGACTCCAGGGCTGGACAGCTGGCGGCCACCAGTGTGGTTGTCCCTCCTGGTGTCACCTTGTACGTGGGACTGAGCAGGGATCTCACAGGATAAACAGCTCCCACTGAGCTGTGCACCTGACAGGGGGCGGGACAGCTCCCCCAGGTGCACACACCTGAGTGGACCAAGCAGCGCTGGAAGCTCCAGGACCGAGAGGAAATCGAGGGAATATAGTATATAGAACTAAAGGGTGCCCCTCTTTTTACATTTTTTCTTCCTTTTTCCATTACAACTCCTTTTTCTATCAGACTAAAAATTTCCAATATTTTTTCTTTTTCCCACCTTAACTACAATATTTTATAGCTCTTCATTTTTAAGGTTTTTCCTTTTTGAGTTTCATATTTCTACAATTACTTGTCTTAGATATATTTTTCACTTCTGGATTCCCTTCAATGTATTCAATTTAATTTTCGGAGATACACGAGATACGAGATTGGGGTTTTTGTTTGGGGTTTTTGTTTCTCTGCCTCATTTTGTTCTGCAAGGACGGGAGTTAATACCTCCTAAAACGTGACCAGCATGGACCCAGACCCAAGTGGTATGCCATGCTGGTTCATTCTGTGAGATTATATTCTCTCTTCCTTCCCATTCTTCCCCCCTCTTTTATCTTGTTTATGTTTGGTGGTCAATGTTGGGGCTTTCAAAAATATTGCTAGTTTATATAAGTTTGGGATTGAGCATTTTCAAACATACAGAACTTAATACACTCAGAAGCAAGAGAATCACCCTGAGGACCCTCAGGTAGACTACATTCTCCTCCACTACCATGTCTTCACCAGCACCATCTCCCAGTTACCCCACCACACTTTTTTTTTTCCTTTTTTCTCTTTTCTGCTTTACTTTTTTTCTTTTTCTTTTTCTTTTTCTTTTTCTTTTTCTTTTCTTCTTCTTTGGGGTTTTGGCCTTTAATTTTTTACTACTTTGTTTTAAAATCTGTATCTCACTTTAGTGGTCCTTTTGTTTTATTTTGTTCTGATCTTCTTTTTCATTGATTGGTCTCTGACCTTGTTGGAATCACCTACAGTGGATTTTATTTAGGTCGTGATTGATATTTTTGACTCAGCCTGCTCATACAGCCACTCTGCACTGGACAGAATAACTAGAAAAAGAATTCACCACAAAAGAAAGAATCAGAAATAGTGCTCTCTGCCACAGAGTTACACAATATGGATTTCAATTCCACGTCAGAAAGCCAATTCAGAAGCACAATTATAAAGCTACTGGTGGCTCTAAAAAAAAGGATAAAGGACTCTAGAGACTTTGTTACTACAGAATTGAGATGTAATCAGGCCAAAATTAAAAATAAAGGAGATGCAATCCAAACTGGATGTCCTAACGACAAGGAATAATGAGGTGGAAGAAACAGTGAGCGACATAGAAGACAAGTTGATGGTAAGGAAGGAAGCTTAGGAAAAAAGAGAAAAACAATTAAGAGACCATGAGGAAAGGCTAAGGGAAATAAATGACAGCCTCAGAAGAAATAATTTATGTATAATTGGAGTTACATAAGACGCTGAGTGGGAGAGAGAGCCACAAAGTATATTTAAACAATTCATAGCTGAGAACGTCCCTAATTTAGAGAGGGAAACAGGCATTCAGATCCAGGCGATAGAGGGGTCCCCCCAACAATCAATAAAAACTGTTCAACACCTTGACATTTAATAGTGAAACTTGCAAATTCCACAGATAAAGATAAAATCCTTAAAGCAGTGAGAGACAAGAGATTCTTAACTTATATAGGGAGAAATATTAGATTAACAGCAAACCTCTCCACAGAGACCTGGCAGGTCAGAAAGGGTTGGCAGGATATATTCAGGGTCCTAAATGAGAAGAACATGCAGCCAAAATACTTTATCCAGCAAGGCTCTCATTCCGAATAGAAGGAGAGATAAAGGGTTTCCAAGATGGGCAGAAACTGAAAGAATATGTGACCACGAAGCCAGCTCTGCAAGAAATATTAAGGGGGACCCTATAAAAAAGAGGAAGCCCACAGAAATAATCCACAAAAACAAGGACTGAATAGATATTATGATGACATTGAATTCATATCTTTCAATAGTTACTCTGAACATGAATGGACTAAATGATCCCATCAAAAGACGCAAGGTATCAGACTGGATAAAAAGCAAGACCCATCTATTTGCTGTCTACAAGAGACTCATTCTGGATCTAAGGACACCTACAGCCTGAAAATAAAAGGTTGGAGAACCATTTACCATTCAAATGGTCCTCAAAAGAAAACTGGGGTAGCAATCCTCATATCAGGTAAAGTATCCCAGACCGTAGTAAGAGATGAAGAAGGACACTATATCATACTTAAAGGGTCTACCCAACAAGAAGACCTAACAATCATGAATATTTATGCTCCTAATGTGGGATCTGCAAAGAATAAAATCAATTAATAACCTAAGTAAGGAGATATTTAGATAATAATACACTAATACTGGGAGACTTCAACACGGCACTTTCTGTAAATGACAGATTTTCTAAGTACAACATCACCAAAGAAACAAAAGCCTTAAATGTTACACTGGAAAAGACGGATTTCACAGATATATACAGAACTTTCCATCCAAATGCAACTAAATACACATTCTTCTCAAGTGCACATGGAACATTCTCCAGAATAGACTGCATACTGGGTCACAAATCAGGTCTCACCTGATAACAAAAGATTGGGATTGTCCCCTGAATATTTTCAGTCCACAGTACTTTGAAGCTAGAACTTAATCACAAGGAGAAATTTGGAAAAAACCTCAAACACATGGGGGTTCAAGAGCATCCTCCAAAGACGAATGGGTAAACCAGGAAATTAGAGAAGAATTAAAAGGATTCATGGAAACTAATGAAAATGAAGACACAACCATTCAAAATCTTTGGGATACAGAAAAAGCAGTCCTAAGAGGGAAATACATTTCAATACATGCCTCCCCGCAAAATTGGAAAAAAAAATGCACAAGCTAACCTTGCACCTAAAGGAATTGGAGAAAGAAGAGCAATTAAAACCTACACCAGGCAGCAAAAGGGAGATAATAAAAATTCAAGCAGAACTCAATGGAATACAGACCAGAAGAACTGTAGAACAGATCAACAAACCAGTTGTTTCTTTGAAAGAATTAATAAGATAGATAAACCACTCGCCAGACTTATTAAAAAGAAAAAAATACTCAAATTAATAAAATCATGGATGAAAGAGGAGAGATCACAACCAATACCAAGGAAATACAAAGGATTTTAAAAACATATTTTGAGCAGCTATACGCCAATAAATTAGGCAACCTAGAAGAAACGGATGCATGTCTGGAAAACCACAAATTACCAAAATTGGAACAGAAAGAAATAGAAAACCTGAGCAGGCCAATAGCCAGTGAGGAAATTGAAGCAGTTATCAAAAACTTCCCAACACAAAAAAGTCCAGGGCCAGATGGCTTCCCAGGGGAATTCCATCAAACATTTAAAGAAGAAATAATACCTATTCTACTAAAGCTTTTCCGAAGGATAAAAAGGGATGGAGTACTTCCAAACTCATTTTATGAGGCCAGAATCACCTTGATTCCAAAACCAGACAAAGACCCACCCAAAAGGAGAATTATAGACCAACATCCCTGATGAACATAGGGACGCAAAAATTCTCAACAAGATATGAGCCAATAGGATCAAACAATACATTAAGAAGATTATTCACCATGGCCAAGTGGGATTTATCCCCGGGATGGATGCAAGGCTGCTTCAACACTCATAAAGCAAATCAACGTGATTGATCACATCAACAAGAGAAAAAACAAGAACCAGATGATCCTCTCAATAGATGCAGAGAAAACATTTGATTTGAAAATACAGTATTCATTCCGGATCAAAACTCTTCAGAGTGTAGGGATAGAGGGAACATTCCTCAGTATCTTAAAAGCCATCTATGAAAAGTCCACAGCAAATATCATTATCAATGGGGAAAAACTGAGAGCCTTACCCTAAGATCAGGAACAAGACAGGGATGTCCACTCTCAACACTGCTATTCAACATAGTACTAGAAGTCTTAGCCTCAGCAAGCAGGCAACAAAAAGAAATAAATGGCATTCAAATTGGCAAAGAATTAGACAAAACTTCTCTCTTTGTAGATGACATGATACTGTACATAGAAAACCCAAAAGACTCCATCTCGAGATTCCTAAAAACCATACAGCAATTCAGCAGTGTGGCAGGATACAAAATCAATGCCCAGAAATCAGTGGCATTTCTCTACACTAACAATGAGACTGAAGAAAGAGAAATTAAGGAGTCAACCCCATTTACAACTGCACCCAAAAGCATAAGATACTTAGGAATAAACCTAACCAAAGAGGTAAAGGACTTGTACCCTAAAAACTACAGGACACTTCTGAAATAAATTGAGGAAGACACAAAGAGATGGAAAAATATTCCATGCTCATGGATTGAAAGAATTAATATTGTGAAAATGTCAATGTTACCCAGGGCAATATACACGTTTAATGCAATCCCTATCAAAATACCACGGACTTTCTTCAGAGAGCAGGAACAAATAATCTTAAGATTTGTGTGGAATAGAAAAGACCTTGAATAGCCAGAGGAATTTTGAAAAAGCTGGGGGCATCACAATGCCAGATTTCAGGTTGTACTACAAAGCTGTGATCATCAAACAGTGTGGTACTGGCACAAAAGCAGACACAATGGAACAGAATGGAGAATCCAGAAGTGGGCCCTCAACTCTATGGTCAACTAATATTCAACAAAGCAGGAAAGACTATCCACTGGAAAAAAGATAAGTCTCTTCAGTAAATGGTGCTGGGAAAATTGGACAGTCATGTGCAGAAGAACGAAACTAGACCACTCTCTTGCACCATACACAAAGATAAACTCAAAATGGATGAAAGATCTAAATGTGAGACAAGATTCCATCAAAATCCTAGAGGAGAACACAGGCAACACCTTTTTTTTTAAATTGGCCACAGTAACTTTTTGCAAGATACAGCTATAAAGGCATAGGAAACAAAAGCAAAAATAAACTACTGGGACTTAATCAGGATAAAAAGCTTCTGCGCAGTGAAGGATACAGTCAACAAAACTAAAAGACAATCGTCAGAATGGGAGAAGATATTTGCAAATGACCCGTCAGATAAAGGGCTAGTATCCAAGATCTATAAAGAACTTATTAAACTCAACACCCAAGAAAAAAATGATCCAATCATGAAATGGGCAAAAGAATGAACAGAAATTTCACCAAAGAATACACAGACATGGCCAACAAGCACATGAAAAAATGTTCCACTTCACTTGCCATCGGGGAAACACAAATCAAAACCACAATGAGATACCTCCTCATACCAGTGAGAATGGGGAAAATTAACAAGAAAGGAAACAATAAATGTCGGAGAGGATGTGGAGAATGGGGAACGCTCTTGCACTGTTGGTGGAAATGTGAACTGGTGCAGCCACTCTGGAAAACTGTGTGGAGGTTCCTCAAAGAGTTAAGAATAGAGCTACCCTACAACCCAGCAGTTGCACTACTGGGTATTTACCCCAAAGATTATATGCAGTGAAAAACCAAGACACCTGCACTCCAATGTTTCTAGCAGCAATGCCCACAGTAGTCCAACTCTGGAAGGAGACTCAGTGTCTATCGACAGATGAATGGATAAAGAAGATGTGGTCTCTGTATACAATGGGATATTCCTCAGCCATTATAAATGACAAATACCCACTGTTTGGAGAAGGACAATCATCATATGGTTTCACTCATATGTGGAATATAAGAAATAGTGAAAGGGATTATAAGGGAAAGGAGGGAAAATGAATGGAAAAATTAGAGAGCGTGACAAAACATGAGGGACTCCTAACTCTGGGAAACAAACAAGGGGAAGTGGAAGTGGGCAGGGGGATGGGGTAACTGGGTGACAGGCACTGAGGAGCACACTTGATGGGATGAGCGCTGGGTGTTTATACTGTATGTTAGCAAATTGAATTTCAATTTAAAAAAAAAATGGGAAAAAAGGTTCTGAAAATCTACGTTTGCTTCCAACTTCTTTTATCCCACCGTAATATTCTGAGGAATATAATTTGATGACATTTCCATCTGGTCCTTCAATTATTTATTTATTTCACAATAACGCACCACCACGATATCTAGCTTTATAGTGATCATTCTTCCATTTCAGCACATTGACCATTATATCTATAATAGAATTATAGGGTGTCCCTCTGAATTAATATTCAAACTAAATTTGCACTGTAGCTTCACAGATAACAATTTTTAACTGCTTACTTTTACTAATGAAAAGAACTGCCTTTGCCTAATAATTGAGATGTTATAACTGATCAGATACCCATGTTGTGGGGAATGTCTCCCAACAAAATTAAATGGCCTTTCTGCGTAAAGGTGATGACTCAGAAGTCAAGATCGTGAGGTACTAGAGGACGTCATGAAGCAGACATGACTGCCAAGTAACCCATGAGCAGGACTCAGAGTTTGGAGGTTCCTCCCCTGTCCTGGGAAGGTATAGTCTATCTGCCTTCCCCATCCCCGGAGGCTGCACCAAGGATACAGTCTGGAGACAGAGACATGGTGTTGAGGCTATCCAACCTGGGTACTCAACTGGTTAAGGCCTCCTCTAACCATAACTGAATCTGGTTAAGACTTCTATATAAACTTTTAAGATTTGGCATGCAGGTGCAGAGACCTACTCATCTTGTGGCTGCCCAAGACAAGCCTAAAAGTGCCCTTGCTTATTAAACCTGCCACCTATCAATATGGGGTGATCTGTCTCTTTCTTCTGTCTCGTCCTGCCTTCTGCATCCAGGGGCTGTTTGCAGATGACACCCAGAAAGCTTTCCAGGAAGTTGTGAACCAGTATTAGGGAATGAGTAGGTCCAGGGTGAGTGCTGAGTCAATTTCACTGAAATATCACCACCTGACATCTTTGAAAGCAAATTTCCTTCATAAATATTCATCCTTTTAGAGTTGCTTACTTGTCTCTATCCTGCCTAAAACTTTAACATGTACATTTATTTTTGTTTAAAAGTTTATTCTATGTCTGCTCACTCTATTTCAACAAATATAATTATAGATAACTTATGCTTTACTAAATATCTTTGTTATTGAAGTTAAAATAGCATTTATAATGATGATATATTTTGTAGTTAAAGCTGCTCCAGGAATGAGTCTCCATAGTAAAATCTTTTTTGGTTTAGATGTCTAATGAATAAATCTCAGGACCAACTGGGAGGTTCGGGCAGAAATAACACTTCACGTCTTCTTAAAGGTGCAAAATAGAGAGAAAGTTTTCAGATGATTTGGATTCTGTACCTTTTTATCTTAAGCAATGCCTTCCGAGGGGGAAAAAAAGGAGCCTGGTACCATTTTATCCAAAGCTTAAAAGAGCATATGTATTAATACTGCTCTAGGTAAGAAAATCATAGCATGTAAGGAAACCATGATTTTGGGGGTCACATACTGTAAACGCCCATTCAGTCATCTTGGAAAGTTATTTCTAGGCAAAATCTCAGGTTTTTTTTTTCATCTATAATATGTGTATGATAACATCTCTACTCATCTTGTAGTACTATTCTCAGACTATCATAAAAGTAACATTCCTAGCACAGTGTCTGCTGCCTTTAAGTGGAACTACTATTTTTCTCTATAGTCAATACATTTTATGAGATAATTTCAAAGTTCAACTTTTTACTCAGTATAAATTATTAGTTTTGAAAAAGAATTATTGAAAAAAAATTCATATTAAATTATTTTATAATAATAATAATTTTCATACCCAACCTGAACTCCTGTTTATTCATGAGGGGATTTTTTTTAATGATTTTATTTATTTATTTGAGACAGAGAGAGCATAAGCAGGAGGAGCAGCAGAGGGAGAGGGAGAAGGAGACTCCCCACTGAGCTGGGAGCTGGATGTGGGACTCAATCCCAGGACCCCGGGATCACGACCTGAGCTAGAGGCAGATGCTTCACCAACTGAGCCACCCAGGTGCCACCAAGAGGGGATTTCTATTTGTCCAATCATTTTGTGAAAACCGCAGGCTCAAATGTGAGGCAACAGATCATCAGAGCTCTTTTGGAATACAGTGTAAGCACTCATAACATTGTCTGCTGCCAGTGGCTCTCAAATGCGTGGGTCTCTGCAATCCTAGACTCTCCCAAATAACACTTGCAGGTTGAAATTAACTCCTGTTCTTGCAGAAACATAGGGAACACATACTAGATATTTCAGCTGATATCTTTCAGTGATCCTAAGAAGTGTCCTGGGGAGGCAGGTATGCTAGAGCATTCTTCAATCTTTGCTCTCCTCCTTGAAATAAGTTAAACCTGGAAAAGACTCACTGCGGAGCTAGAAGAAGATCACTATTAGGTTCTATGTCACAGATTTCACTGTCCAGGGGCAGTCAATCCTTATTTAACTGCCTATACTTAGTATGGTTAAGGCTCTCACAAAAAAGTATATTTATTTACTTACCTGGATGAATTATCTTTGGAAATATGGAAATGAATATGTTAAAGTCTCTGGCTGTCACACTTTTAAAATACTGAATTAAATCATAGACAAGAAATGGAAAGCCATATATGATAAGACATCTGGAAATGATAATGCCAACTTACCGGCTGCTGAACGGCTGGGACAAAGGGCAAGACCAAGGTATGCCTGTCCCTCTGATGTGGGGAATCCAGAAACACTGGGTCAAAATCCTTTGCCCCATCTATGTAAACCTTACCATCTACTGCAGGCTAATTTAATTAAAAAAACATCATTTATTCTCAGAGTATATCCACTATCTAGACTTTTGTAGATAATTCTAAAGTTATTTTTACGTTGTTGAGCCCAATACAAGTATGATGGCAAATGCTATGATGCTGTTGTTTAACACTCCAGCAAAACAAAGCTTCTTTGATTTTTCTATGAATGACTATTTTGGAGTGAATGATCTTACCACATTTGAGGGCTCTAGTTTCTTCCTTCTTGCAAGATCAGTTATGTTGATGCCATTGTAATTAATGCTCTCCATGCAGCCTTTGAAGTTCTTTCTACTGCTGGAACTTGGCTTCCCAGAGAAAGGTATGCCTCCAAAGGTTATCTTTGAGAAAAGAAAAAAATGTAAACATTCACACTGTATTTGACTTAATAAAATATTCACAATAAATTAGACTTAATAATTAACAAAACTGCTTATACAACCAAGCTCTCTATACTTCTCCCAGAATATACAGACATTTTTTTCTGCCTTCCAAATCTGTTGCATATTAAATTAAATTGTTCTAGATGTGCGTAACAGTATCATTCCAGCAATTAGATTATAACTTTAACAAGAAAATAGCAATAATCTCTTGTATTGTAACCACTCAAAAGGTATTTAATTTTCCTGAAATGTTTCAAAATATTTTATATAGCAACCTTCTTTTATTAAGTAATATTAAAAACACATTTTTATGTTTATCCTCCATAGACATACTAATGAATGTTTCTGGGCATCATGAGATAACCAGCACTGATATAATATAATAATAAACCTTATGTACAATGTAGACTTATTTTTTTAAAAAATTTTATTTATTTATTCATGAGAGACACAGAGAGGGAGGCAGAGGCAGGGGGAGAAGTAGGCTTCCCATGGGGAGCCCAATGCGGAACTTGATCCCAGGATTCTGGGATCGAGACCTGGGCTGAAGGCAGACGCTCAACCACTGAGCCACCCAGGCGTCCCCTATGTAGACTTATTTTAATCTAAATGACCACTAAAGTCAAAGATTCACTAGACTTATTCTGAATGCAAAACACAGTTCAAAAAGTCTTATTACAATATTGATTAAAATATATATTAGGAGATGGAGGCTGTTCTCTGAGCACTATATGCCTGGAACTATTATAGGTCTTCTAAATCCTAAAGAATAAGATAGATGCTCTTGACTGTGATTCTCTGGCTACTATCACCTATAAGAAGAGATTATGTCAAGGCGCCTGGGTGGCTCAGTTGTAAGCATCTGCCTTGGGTTCAGGTTGTAATCTTGGGGTCCTGGGATCTGGCTGCATGGGGCTCCCTACTCAGCCAGGATTCTGCTTCTCTGTCTCCCTCCACCCCAATTCCCTGCTTGTGTACATCCGTGCTCTCTCTTTCTCAAATAAATAATAAAATCTTTAAAAAGAGAGAGAGAATATCTTTTCCCATATATCTTTGGCCAAATTACGGTACTATAGCATCAATTTCCTATAATACAAAATTATACTTAATATACGTATTGCCATAATGACATTTACTGCTAATAGTGAATTAGTGATAAATAAATCTAAATACTAACCAGAGCTGCAATACCAAGATATATAACCCAGATATTATTTCTCTTTTATTATTCAATGTTATCCTTATCTTTTCCTATAAAGCTTTGAAAATGAAAGCAATAGTTATGACATTTTTGAATGTCAAGAGTTCATATTTGAAACATAATGCACAGATTTTTTAAAAAAATATTTTATTTATTTATTCATGAGAGACAGAGAGAGAGAGAGGCAGAGACACAGGCAGAGAGAGAAGCAGACTCCATGCAGGGAGCCCAATGTGGGACTCGATCCCAGGACTCCAAGATCACGCCCTAGGCCGAAGGGAGGCACTCAACCGCTGAGCCACCCGGGCGTCCCTGCACAGATCTTTGTGTTCTAGGAGGCCATTAGCAATTTATGTTCTTTTATTTAGTGTCATGGCATCCTGATGCTTAGTTTTTGCAGGAAAAAAAAAAAAAAAGCACAAATTAATGATAGATTATGACACAATATAAAAAAACAAAGACCTCACTTAAAATAAAATTTGTTAATAATGGTTAGCAACCATTATGCATCATTTACCATAGAGTTTATATATGAAAGAAGGGAAAATTGAGAATATATAGAAATTAATTAGGACATGACAAAAGGAAAATTATAGTAATGTAAAATAGTAGAATTATTACGAAAATATTTTCAAGTGGCACTAAAAGGAACTTATTAGGTACAAATAAGTATACCTAATACCAAAGGTAAGAATTACTGATAATTATGTTAAGTGTTGTATTTCCTGTCTACAGTTTATTTTACCAATTCTTTCCTAGTTATTGGTAACAAAATCTATGCTTAATGACATGCGGCATCACATTTTGAACATTATTACTAAATACCATTTGAAACATATTGTCTCATTCTCTCTCCACGTGAACAGTTTATTTTGGGCCTTTCATTTTCTGTTTCGCTGATGATTAAACACGCCTGTGGTTTCTCTGCTTTCAGCATCCCTTAGCACATGTCCTACCTCATCATCACAGGTGCCCTAGTGAAGCAATACAGGCTCAACTTACCAGATTTCCTTACAACTAAGAGATGTGGGTTCACATCCCAATTCCTAATGTACCTAATCACATGATATTAGGTTGTTACATCTTCTGATTATGTATTCTCATCAGTAGGATGAAATACCTGGACCACGAATATTTTCTGATATTGTAATTATTCAGAAAGTCAAAAAAATTGTTGCAATTGTTGGATTATTCATCAGATATTCATATAACTCATATGACTGACTTATTAATGATCCTACCACTCAATAACAACCTTGACTCTGAGGAGGTAATCATACTGACCATTTTGTTAGCCACCAAGTGTTTGCAAAATGTGGCAGACGGCTAGATACTTCTAGCGTCCTTTCTCCCTACCTTCTTTAGGAAAACAAGAATGCTTTTCAGCTGTGCACGTTGCTGTGCAGCTAACACATGGCATTCACCCACCTCTCTGAAACAAGTTTTGGTTTTATTGAGATGAAAGTAGTAGGACTGTGTTTAACTCCAAAAACCATAATCGAAAGAGGAGGAGAGCACAACCTTCTTCACTCTTCCTTCCCAATGGAATGCAAGATGGAATATGAACAGCCATCCTGGGTGATTTGCAATGGGACTGGAGTAGCAGCAAGGTTAGAGACCAGAGTCTTGATAACCCGGTCATTTGAGCCCAGTGTTACCTTAATGTTTTAGGTAGTTACCTTTCCTAGTGTTACCTGCCTAGTGTTACCTTTCAAATGAAGGAGAATAAACAAGCATCTGTTACGTGAGCCTAATTAATCATAACTGATATATATGGTGATTTCTATTACTTCCCATGGCTTCTTCATATAATAATGCTATGACAGGGGTACCTGGGTGCTCAGTCAGTTAAGTGCTTGCCTTCAGCCTAGATCATGATCTGAGGGTGATGGGATCAAGCCCCGCATTGAGCTCCCTGCTTCTGGGGAGCTTGCTTCTCCCTCACCCTCTCCGCTCCCCCTCTGTGAGCTCTCTCTCTGTCAAATAAGTAAATAATAAAATCTTTAAAAAATAATCTTATGACAAATGTGCTATTACATCCATTTTCCAAAAGGAGACTATGATTTGTCCACTGTCACACAACCAATAAGGAGCAAAAAGGGACTCAAACCCAGGCCTTTTGTCCCAGTTTGAGCCATGCAATTGATTCTCTACAAAATCTTAGCTGGTTTCCCCTCTAAAATCCTAGTGTAGTTCTACAGCTACCAGGGGGCATTCATTCCTCTACCTCCCAAGCAGACAGGTATTGCAAAAAGCAATGGCATAACATCCACAGTGATCTATCCTGGAATTTAGCTGAAGAAAAGAGAGAAGCCAGGCCAAACATCAGTGTGTGGTCCTGCCCTTTAGCTGAGAAGGATGTGTATCTGTTTACCTTTGTACCCTTTTTAGGGCACCATGTGGCTAGTAGCTGGCCTGCACACAGCGTTTGGCACACTTCACAGTGTCACTGGGCTCCGGGAGGTGATAAGGTAAACTCTTAAGCCATCTTCCACAAAAATAAAGAGATTGAGGTACCTCAAAGGAACAAACTTGTTTTCTACTGCTTCGTTCATGATGTACATCTCTGGGAATAGTGATAGGTATTAGCTTTCCCCTACGGTGTGCTGAATCCCACTCATACTAGCCCATGAGAACTGATTGTTCAACAGAGCCATTGTTTAAAATTAAATCATATAGTTTTAAATTACATTAAATAATAGGTACTAAGAACTCATCTCTATATTTTTATTATTATGTATGTTCCTGAGATTACTTATATTCATTGTGTCTATATAAGCTGGGAATACTCTATCATGGTGTGATGTAATAAATATATTGGGTCTTTGTTCCCGGTTCCTGGCACAGGGCCTAAAACCCTTGGAATTTTCTGAGTGATAGAAATGTCTTCAGTTATTCATAACACCCCTCTTTTGGGGTTTGAGTCTAGTTACTATATGGATGAGTCAGAGGTATGTGTGAAAACTCAACTGACTCAGGATTCTTTATCAATAAATTTAAATTTCTTCCCAGTGTGTCTAATGATGCTTCAGGGCATTGTCATCTACAGCTGAGGTTCTCAAACATGGTATGTATGTTGATGGGCTTCAAAGTGTCCATGAAACTGCTGACTCTGTGTGTGTGCATGAATATTCATGGATTCCACACAAACTCAATAGAGTCTATGACCTCAAATTTTTAATTCTGTTTTTTTGAAAATTGGAATTGTGTTTGCCCATTGCTAATGTTCCAAGATCTCTCATCTCTTCTCCGGTACTTCAAAGTTTATTAATGGAGGATGAATAATTCATCTTTAAGTTCTCTCATACAGTGGCAGATAAACCACCTAAGCCAAGAAATGTACTAATTTAGAAAAAAAAAAAAAAAAAAAACTTCTGACATTTTCATGTTCTTTCTATTGCACCAATCATTTTGTTTTAAGGAGACTTTTTTGGGGGATGCAGTTATTTTCTGGTAACCTTAAATTTAATGTTAATAAAGTCTCAATATCAGACTTTATATAGCATAATCTATTTTAAACTCCTATTTAGGAATATATGTAATATATTCATCTCACAGAAAATTTAGAAACAATTTAAATATATAAGGAAAATAAAAAGCATAGTTGCAAATCCTACCTTTTTCAATTATTTTATAGTGAGCATATTTCACATTTTAAAAAAATTTATATACAGATATTGATTAACACATACATGTGTGTGTATATGTATATCAACAATTTCAAAACTGCGGACAAGGCACGATGAGTTGGCACAGAAAACTCACAGGGTCACAGCCACCATACACTTCTTACATTTTTTTTCTTTTCTTTTTCACTTCTTAGTTTTAAAGGATACACAGCAATATTGGACATGTTCTAGGCATTATGTGAAACGCTAGCTTGACCTACTTCACCATTCCAACATCCTACCACATTGCTTTTGAAGATCTCCAGTCCTAGTGAAGGTGAGCTTTTTATCACTTCTCTCATAAAAAGAGCGTCACATGAAAGTAAAAGTGGAACAGAAGATGAAGATGGCAGTCAAATCTGATCCCAAAATCAAAGGAGTTGTACCACACAGGGACACTCATCCCATTAGCAAATGATCATTGCTGTTTTAAGAATTAAATAACATTTTTTTTCATTTATCTTTTTTTTTTTTTTTGAATGGCTACTGAGTTGTTAGGACATCAACATTTATTAAGTAGTCTGGCTCTGTTACAGAATGGTCTAGGACATCTGTGGAAAAATTAATAACATACTGGGGTTTTCATGAAGAAAGAAAGCTTAGAAACCCCTTGCTAAATAATATCTCATCCTATTTATTTTGATGATACACTCTTTTTGTTCATTTAGTGTTACTCCTTTTCTCTTGGAATATGTAACACTGTGATGGACATCTTACAGAACTCTTATCTCTATATATGATTAATATTTTTGGTGGATATTTTGAGGTTGAACTGCTCTCCAAACAATTTATTTTAAAAACCTGAAATGCCTACCTGTATAAAATGGGAATTTATAGTTTTTATGAGACCAATATGATTGATTACTTTTTTTACTTTTGATCATTCATAAGATAAACTATATGTCCTTTTATTTATGGAGAGCCTCTTAAAACATTCTATATTTTACCTTATTATTTCTTCTATGATAATTATATCTGAGCAAACATAACCTGACAAAAAAAAACTATAGTAATGAAGTCATAAATGACTTAATATAAATCAGAACTCAGGATTTCTTAGTATTTTGTAGTAAATATTAATCAATCATGTGTTTATAATATATTGTCTATCCTCAAGAATCATAGGTGGTTTATATCATAATTAACTACCAATGGAAAGATTACAACATATATTTGTTCTGGACTTACTAAACTGCCCTGATGACATGATATATGGTCTGTTCTCATTAAATTATTACTTTGGTACTAAGATTTTTAAACTATTTCCAATATTCTTTGAAATTACAGATTTAGAAATGAATAAATGACACATTAGACCCTAAAGGTGAAAGATAATTTTTCTTTGGAAAATAAAACAAATGGAGTGGGCAGGTATGACAATAACACAATGACGCAGTCAGAGACTCAAGATCTAGTACAATGGATGGGTCCTCAGCTCACCTCGTAGTCCAGGTCCAGGTAGTCGAATTCTCCATTGGTGCGGAAGTGCTGCACACCTCTGTCCAGGGTGAGGTTAATGCTCCGGCCCTGGCGCTCAATGACCACAGAGTGCCAGTGGTGATCATCTAGCAGACTTCCAGTCATCACGGACGTGTGGCCATAGATGGGGCCCAGCTGGTTGCTTCCTGAGTCATGGAATGGACAGAAATGAGGCAACAACACCACAGCCACGTTGTGTAGCAGCACACCTTCCCCTACAGCCACAGGCTGGTGCCCCACTCAAGTCCTGTCTACTGACTATAGTATGGGGGAACCAGCATGTAAATATACTTCAAGACAGTTTCATATTCAAAATTCATAAAAGCTAATAAAGATGGAAAACACCACCTTTGAAAAGAAAAGAAAAATGAGCATTTTATTTTTTACTGTGCCATGAATTCTGCTAAATGTTCCAGGTTCCTTACAAAGTCAGTGCCCCGTGGCTCGGGAGCCAAGTGCCTGGGTTCTCCTGCTGGCTCCCGGCTCCACCACTGGCTCGCTCTGTGATCCTGGGCAAGCTGGCAGCTTCTCTGCACCTATGTTGCCTCATATATAAAATGTAGAAAATTAGGCTACCAGCTTTTCAAGGTTGCTATGATAATTAACTTAATTAATAGATGCAAAGGACTTAACAAACTTCTTGGCATATAGCGAACATTAGCTAAATGTTTACCTGTTAACAGTCTTCTATTATTGCCGTTATTTTTGTTATTGGTCAAGAAAACACAGCATGATACTTCCCACTTTCCACTGACTCCAAAAGCATAATTTTAAAGACAATGTAATATTTAATGGCATGGAAAATTAACTTGAATTACATTTTAAAATAAAAACTTGCAAAAATATGTATGTACCATTAATCTAGCTTTGAAAGCAGATTTCCATGGCAACAAGACTGTAAATGAGAGTGAAAGGTTGTGAGAATCTAAAATGTTTACTAGGGTCATCTCTGGATACTGTTTACATGTTTTATGCTATCTTCTATTTTGTCTAATCAAGCACTGCTTTTCATGGTCAGGCAAAACTAAATGCTCTAAAAATATAACATGATTCCAAAACAAACAGTATAATATAAATAGGAGAAATATAAATTGATTAGAGCACTGAGTGATTTCCTTTTTTTTTTCCCTTTTCACATTTAGAATGCTAATGATGCCTAAACCTGGCATTTTCTATGGTTTTACTGGATCAGATCTTCTTTCCTTCCAGTGATGAAACCAAATGTGCTGTGACTGTGATTGTGATTCAACTGTCTGTGCACATGTGGCAGTGGGACAGAGAGGGAGAAAGAAAAGTAGGAGTACGTCTAAGAAAAGGATATACTCTATTTTATTACTTTAAATTACTGTAAATGACTAGAAGACTGAGTAGTAGCAGCTAGATATGCCTGATATTTAGGTAATGGCATTAAAAAGGCACAGTGGACATAGGAGTGAGTGCATTTCCACGACTCTCATAAATTCCAGTCAGTCAATAAAACTCTAAGTAAACTGCTTTCCAGTGAAATGGCAATGATCCTTCTGTGAGGTCAGAGGATCAGCTACGAGTTTCAGAACAGTAATGTCACACATATATAAGGCACAGTGGCTTTTAAAAGGCTTCTCTGTGTGTTTCACTTAAAAAAAAAAAAAAAAACAAGAAAGGTTTGAAAAAGCAAACATCCTTAGATATAACTCAATTGCTCCGAGTGTGTGTGTGCATATTTTAAAAAGTACTTACATTTGGTTTTCTGATATCTATCCCCCTCTGCGCCCCCTATTTCTCCTTATCTTCTACTGAAACTTGTTTCAAAAATGATTTAGAGATATTTTTCCCAGATAATACATGAATACATGTACATAATTATAAGTGGAGAGTATTGTGAAGAATTAATATGTGTTACATTAATAAATCATTTCCAGCACTAAACCTAGTTCAGTCTAATTCCTTCCAGATTTTATTCCTATACATATATTTAACTATATACATATATACTTATGTGTGCATATATAATAAAAAATATTGAGATATTACTTATAATATTTTATACTGCAGTTTAATTTAATGTTTTATTTTTTATTTTTTTTATTTTTTTAATAATACATTTATTTTTTATTGGTGTTCAATTTGCCAACATACAGAATAAAACCCAGTGCTCATCCCGGGTAGGAAATATCAGAAAGGGAGACAGAACATAAAGACTCCTAACTCTGGGAATGGGTGACAATTTAATGTTTTATAGTAATTTTTTAGAATTAAAATTATTCACAGATATTTTAAATTCATATCGACATATTTCTTCTATATGCTTAGCTTTTTTTTCCCAATTTTTGACAGTGTAATCAATATTACCAAGTACGTCCTTAGACTTATATCCTATAACCATCTCCCATTATTTCCTTACATTATTAGATTAACATATACAGGCAATTTTTAGATATCTGAAGACACTGTCAACTGTTCTATTGAAAATATTTTCTGATACAAAGAACAGTACAAAGAATTATGTCACATATTCATCAATACTGATATTTTTAAATTGATTTACTTAACAAAAATTAGTCATTATTTTATCATGCATTTATTTTATAGACAGTACCATAGAACATCTGATGTTCATAGAATACTTCTACATTTTCTTCTATGCATTACCTTTTATGTCCTATGTCTACATTTTCTCGTAAAGCCTTGTTGGCATTCTTAAGGAGTGGTATAAATTCTTACTCATAAATGCACTAAACGTCCATATTTGACATTTGCATTTTTCTAGTTTCACATGCATTGTGATTTTACGTAATGTAAAATAATTCAATATTTTTTGTGTAATTAACCGATCCAGCTTTTTGTGCGTTTTTCTTCTTCATTTTTTCTTATAGAAGCTATTATTTCTATCAGATCAGATTTGAAGTGAGGAAAGTTTCATAATAAAGGGTAAATCTTTATAGACATTGTATCAAGTATTACCAACAAAAAAAAAACTAACTGAAACTGCATATTTTAGTATAGTACGAACTTTCAAAGTAATAAAATTTAAATTGTAGAACACAAGCCATATTTGGAAATGTCTAGACCACTCAGACTGATAAGCAGGTCAAAAAAGACAGGATCTGGTTTTGGGTTCTTATCTTTAGTTTTGTAGTTTTCGACTGGGACACATATGAACTTTAACTATTAATATATTTTAGTTATAATATTTTTGTAGAATTCTCTTATTATTTACAACAGAAGAAAATTTATGGAATACGTGATGCCTTCCAAAAAATTCTTGCATAAATCCCAAAACTTTTAGCCAACCAAGAGATTTAAAAATGCTTTGAAAACAACAAAAACCCAAGACAAAATAAGAACTCTTTCAAGTTTAACTCATTCTTCAGCCAATATTTTATTTCTCAATTTCTGATTCTCTGATTTCTAGTTAGATTATGTTTGAAAAATTCAGTTCCACATTTCTCATCTTTTCTTAACCTATGTCAATAAAACTACCATCCTTTCTATTCCAAGGAGAGAAAATCAACAGTAACTTCTATGTAGTCTAAGCCAATCAATATTCACCTGCCTATCGTCATCTTAGGTGAATTCAACAAAATAGCTGCCTCTTTTCTTTCCCTGGTCTCTGATACCACACATTCCTATTTCCTCCTGCTTACTGCCTATTCCCCTCAGTCTTCATGTAAACTTCCTCTCCCTCCCATTAATACATGCAACTCCCTAATTGAAATCTCAACTCTGATGTCTAATAAATCAAAATGCATCACGTTCACTTTAGACCTCCTGTATTAGAGGAAACTAATAATCCTTTACCAGAACTCTAGAGAAAATATAGACTTGTCTCTACTTCTGAAAATGGCACTTAAGTTCCTTTGATGTGTAGGAACTTCGCTTCTTCTCTTTCTTCCTCGTTACATATCATTGTTAAACTTACCACTGAAGTCATCTCCCACCTAGACCTACTTCCCTGAATCTCCACTGAGCCACCTCTGCAAGCCCAGGCTACATCTCACTTGCATTATGAGGGAGTCTAGCTTTGAAGTTCATGCAAATGCAAGCATTTTCTTTTACAGAAGTCTCAGTAAACTTTTAAAAATAAGATCATGATGCCATGTAGTTTAAGGCCTACCAACAGCTTCTTTTTCTTGACTAACACCGCCTAAAACCTTTCCCATGCTGTATAGGATCTTACAGGATTTGAACAATCCCCAACTTTCAGTTTCCGTCTTCTCCACTGACTCACTTCATTTCATCTACCCATACCAGCCTCCCTCCTGTTCCTTGAACATGTTGGATCTTCATCAGTAGTGACTGGTAGCTGGAATGCTCTTCTCTCGGATATTCTCACGGCAGTTATAGCCATAACTGAGATCTCAGCTAGTGTATCTTCTCCAGGAGGATGTTCCTTCATACATATGCATACATATCTCTGCAGTATCTCTTATCATTTTAGCTTATTTGATTGATTTTACACCACTTATCATTATTTGAAGACAATGCTTTTGATTTAGTTGTTTTAAAATAATAGATAATATATTTTCTAGCTCCTCCACTAGGTCATAAACTTCATGAACTTAAGGACCTTCTCTATTGGTTCACCACTGTTTCTCAGATGCTAGTATATAGTACCTTGCTAAGGACAAGGACATAAGAATTATTTTTTTAATGAATAAGTACATATGGATTAAACCACTATGGGTTAAAGATGAATTGATAATGGGAACTGCTTTTTTATAATTTCCATTTTAAGAATTAAGGAACATTCACATTTTACTAATGGGAAGATTAATAAATGAATAAAATGGTGCCAAAAGTCAGAACATACCTAGGTTTAAGCTGAAGACCAGCTTGGCTTTTTTCAGTTCCAGGGTGATGTAATCCCCTTGCTGTCCTTCCCCATGCAAGATCACCCCTTCACTTTCAGAGGTTTTAAATTTCAAGGCAATGACGTCTTTCAGTGTTTTCATCTTCTTGTTTCTGAATCTATATGGTAACACGACGTGGCCATCAAAGTTGATAACATCAGCCCCTAAGAGAAGAAACAAATAACATTTTATTTCAGTTCTTGGATGTCACTACCCAGTGTGAAATACACCCACTTCCAATGCGTGTTTGCACAGATGAAATGAGAAAGAAGTGTTTTTTCCTGAAAAAATCTGGAGTCCTGGGTTTTTGTTCTATTTCTTCTTTTGGTTCGTCTGTTCTGAAATAAATTTTATGGAAAATATTCATAAAAATTGATCAAAGAAATTTTTATCAGTATCAAATCATCCTTTAATTGTAATACTAACAACATAAATACTGTTAATGATTTATAAGCCTCAAATTTTAACTTGTGAGTCTGGAGTTTACTTGAAAAAAAATAAAATTTTTAATTCTTGACATATTATGAGGTTTTAATGTTTTCCTTCTTAAATGGGACTAATTATTCATGATTTTTAAGTACACATTTTGCTCACAAATTTATTTTTTTGACATAGAACAAAGGATCCTGAAATGTGGAATTTAATGATATACTCATTCCTCTAATGGTTTTTAATGTTCTACTGCATTTTCAACAAATGTTATGGTAGTACCCAGAGTTTATAGCTAACTGAACTTCAAGAAGCTTTGTGCTATTTGCTCTTGGACCTCAAGAAGAACAAATACACTATGACTAGAGTAGCTCTAATTTGGTTTTAGAAAATTTTACTGAAGACGTGAAATGATATAGGCTTTTTAAAAATATAAACAATTTTGTCACCACCCTCGGAAACAAGTGATGGTGGGAAGGGGGGTGGTGGAATAGTTTCATAACTGCCACTTACATCAGAAATGGAAAATGACATGAATCTCATTATGCACTACTGGTCAGTAGGTTTCAAATCCATGGAATGGCTCAAAGATGAACTGTAATTATTCAGAGTAGATTTTGAGTACAAATAGAAACCTACTTATGATAATTAGACCTTTGTAATTAAAAATATTTTTTAAAATCCATTTCTTTAAGCTTTTGATTTTGAATAATAGAAAATGCAGTCAAACTGGATAGCTCTAATTACTTTAGAATTACAAGCCTGAATGAAGCCTGCCTCTCAATTTGGAGCAAGGTCTTGCTAAGGATTTTCACAGTGACAGTGGAGAAAAATAATAGCAAGTTTAAAGCCTGTTGGAGAAATATTTTTTTCATCTCATGTCCTAAGTCCCTGGCACCTGTATACTTCAACTGCCACAGGAAATACCTTGGCCCCCAACTCTCAAGTATAAGAGCATGTCCCCTCACCGTAGCCTCAGTGGATATGCAGAGCTACCATAGCTAGTCACTCTTTTTGTGCACTACTTGCAATTATAAGTTTTGCTCTTATTTCTTATTTGAGATTTGTCGTATTCAAAAAAGTTCAGAAAGAAAAATGGAACTTTGCACTTTAAGTTTTCATTCTTATAGTCGATTCTTTACCATCCATAAAAAAGACCTTCTTAATCAACAAAATTCTGTTCTCTAAGACTAAATCACAGAGGTTTATTTTACTATGGGGGGAAAATCAACCATTAAATTTAGGCTTCTGCTAACACTGCAAAGCCAATTAGACTTTAGCTTAATCATCTATACTGTCACAGCTGAATTCCAATTGCAGTATCTTTATCATCTGTGATGAGAGGTAAGAGAGAAAAAAGTGGAATCTGATTATAAGATCTCAGGTTGAATTTATAAATGCAGCAGTTGGAAGAAATTACTTTTTGTCTGAAAAGTGCATAAATGAAAAGTCAGGAGGAGGGAGTAAATCCGGAACCCCAGAAAGTAATTTTGCAGTCAATTTCATGTCAGTGACAGTTGACTAATAGACACATCATTTTTAAATATCTTCAATATATATTAATTGACATAAAATATTCCCCATTCATCTTTCAGGAAGTAAATGTTCTCTAAGCTTAGATAGAGGAAAGAATCCACCCCTACCATATCTTCTCCTAAATCAAAATTTACAATCAGTTCTAGGTATGGAGTAGTACAAATGCTGGTGCCTCTCTTCCCCAGTTTTAGAGCAATGGAAAGAGTGAGAGAAAGGATGGGCATGGTTTATTTCTTCAGAGAGTCGTAGAATATCAGCAAAAACATAAAGGAACACTATTTATGCGGACTAAGCCTTATCTTGCAAATGGTAAGTGGTCATTTGAGAAATTGATAAAATGCTCTGCAAACCAGGCCTTTTACATTATGAAATCAAAGTTGTTCTTCTATAACTGGTTTAAAGCTTGCATAATATCAGCATAAAGATGTGAGCTCAGAGTTGTCTTTGAAAACGCAAAATTCCTAGAAATAACCTGTGATATAATATTCATACAGAAATATATACATACACTTTTAACAGAGTCCGGGATATGGTAAAATCTATTAGAATTTAATTCTATTTCCTACAAAAATATATTTAAATTTCATTTGACATCTAATAATATGTTGTGCTTATTTTGGGACAAGCCACCTTTTTTCCCCCTATTACCCTGATTGCTTATCACTCCCTAGAATTAAGTTTTCTATGCAGTGATTAAATATGTATGGTTGAACTGTTTAAGCAATCTGAGCAACAACAATGGCTAGTCAAAGAGTGAATGCAAAATCACAGCGCTTCCACAATTTTGTTTCTAACAATAACTCAGAGAGCTGGTAACGTGCCCAGTTCATCAAAACATCATGGGAGAGAAGGCTTTTTTCTTTTCTTTTTAATTTCATTGTTAGTCTTTACTTTGATTTTGGAGAAGACATTTTGGAGAAGAGGGTTTAACATCTAAAGCTTTTAATAGTTAAAAAAATCCTTTGCTATATTTTTTACTACAAGTTTAATATATATTTACTGTTAAAAGGAAATCAAATAATACAGAAACAGAGAACGTATAATGTGACTCCCAAAACAGGGGATCACCAATATGATCGATATGGGCAAAAGGTCAGTGCACAGCCTTCCCGATGTTATTCATTTACTTATATATCCACCTACCTCCTCATGTAATGTATGGAATTATTCATATACTATTATATATACATACATGCATAGATGTGTGTGTAAATGTGGGAGGTGTGGGTGCATGTGTGGGGGCAGTAGAGACAGAGATGAGAATGTCATTTCCTTTGGATATAGTTCAAAATGTTGACTGGTAAGCAGCTTGAATGTTGGGTAATATAATATTTATAAATATTAGTTGGGAAATTGTATGTTTTAGCTAATTAGTATATTTTGTTGGTCTTCATGCACCAAGGCACTTATATAAAGTAAGAATATATCTAATTTGAAAGGTAATTTATCCTGTTTATTTGAAAAAGTTAAAAATGTAGGGATGCCTGGGTGGTTCAGTCAGTTAAGCATCTGACTCTTGGATCTGGCTAGGATCATGATCTGGTCATGAGACTGAGCCCCACATGGGGATCCATGCTCGGCCTGAGTTGGCCTGAGATTGTCTCCCTCCCCCTGAACTCTGGAAGTAAAGTTTAAAAACACTATAAAAGATAGAATTTGCTTAGTTTTGCAAATGTTCTTCTTCTAAGTCAGAGGTCAATATTTTGGATATGACCAGACAGCATTCCTGCCATCTTTACTCTTTATCCATCCAATGATTTCTATTCTTGATAGTATTTATCCCTATCATATATATTTTTAAGATTTTATTTATTTATTCATGAGAGACAGATTGAGAGAGAGAGAGAGAGAGAGGCAGAGACACAGGCAGAGGGAGAAGCAGGCTCCATGTAGGGAGGTGGATGCGGGACGCGGTCCCGGGACCTCAGGATCACATTGGCCCCGGGCCAAAAAGCAGGCACCGAACCACTGAGCCATCCAGGGATCCCCTGTACCTGACATATTTATGTGCTTCTACATTTATAGCATTATACACACTCTCTTCTGCTGAAAACATATGCATCAGAGACTTTGTGTCCCCCCCCTCCACCCTGATGCCCAGTACTTAGTGCCTCAGAAACAGCCCATACTCATTCAGTATTTGTTAAATGGCTGTATGTTGTCATTGCTATTTCAATAAATTGGATTAAAGTATTATAGACATCATTGTTTTATACTTTTTCATTAGAGATGAGAATCACTAGTTGCAAGAGACATCAAGAATCATTCTGATCCCTTTTGGTGCTGTAATTATTCAAATATACAAGGTTTCAACTGTTGGAGAAAAAAATGATAATATTAGGCTACATGCTGTGGTGGAGGGTGGAATTCACTCCATTTTTATTAATTGAATCGGTATTATTCAACCAACAGACATTAACTCTGGAGGTACGTGATCTATTTCATCTCATCTGCACACTGCTTTGATCTGATTAATTTCTTCCTTCTAATCCACTGCCTTTTCTTTCAATATATCTGTGGTTTAAACCTAAATAGTTAAAATAGACCCCAAAATGTCAATAACAGCTAATTTAGAGTAATAGCAAATGAGCCTTCTCCAAATCCTACAAAAAATATCTAATATAGACTCTGAAAAGTCACTTCTCTTTCGGGAAAAGAATAAAACAAAAACAAAAACCTTCAAGGCTCTTTCATGAAGGTCAGCATCTCACATTTTGTGCAATATTTCTCCTTAAAATGTGCTGCTTTGCTGCTGGGGATTTACCCCAAAGATGCAGATGCAATGAAATGCCGGGACACCTGCACCCCAATGTTTCTAGCAGCAATGTCCACAATAGCCACACTGTGGAAGGGGCCTCGGTGTCCATCGAAAGATGAATGGATAAAGAAGATGTGGTCTATGTATACAATGGAATATTCCTCAGCCATTAGAAACAACAAATACCCACCATTTGCTTCAACGAGGATGGAACTGGAGGGTATGATGCTGAGTGAAGTAAGTCAATCGGAGAAGGACAGACATTATATGGTCTCATTCATTTGGGGAATATAAATAATAGTGAAAGGGAATAGAGGGGAAGGGAGAAGAAATGGGTAGGAAATATCAGAAAGGGAGACAGAACATGGAAGACTCCTAACTCTGAGAAACGAACTAGGGGTGGTGGAAGGGGAGGAGGGCAGGGGGTGGGGGTGAATGGGTGATGGGCACTGAGGGGAGCACTTGATGGGATGAGCACTGGGTGTTATTCTGTATGTTGGCAAATTGAACACCAATAAAAAATAAATTTATTATTAAAAAAATGTGCTGCTTTGCCCTTAGGTACTTGAAAACTCATAGTAGAACAACAACAACAACAACAACAACATCAGAGGGATCCGATTTTATTTTTCCATAAAACTGGACTCGAGTATTTAATGGCCTAGAAGATCCATATGGACCTTCCACAGGCAAATCTAACTCTATGAGTCCAACCTGTAATTCCTTCTCTGGGGGCCCAAACACTTGCTCTTGTACCCATTATCTAGTCAAGACAGAGATCTGAGGCTTTCTTCAGCTTCTTCCTATCTTAGTTGCCCACATTCACTCAGTTTTAAGCTCTATAAATAAAGCCCATCTTTGGTTTTAAAACAAAGAGTTTATTTTTTATGCATGCCTACCAAACTACCATCACCTCACACAGTGTCTATGACATTAACATTGCTGGAAGATGATTCCCACGCTCTAGTCTAACTTCCCTTAAATCTATCCTCCACACAGAAGCTAAAAAGATCTTTCTAAAATAAACTTTGTTGTCGAAAAACTCTTCAGCATGGCCTACAAGACCCTCCATGATAGAAACCCTGCCTTTTTTCCATGGCTTATGTTTTCACATAGGTTTAGGCATCCTCCGAGCTTCAGATAATTCTCACCTACTAGAAAAGCTTTTCTTGTATGAAAGAGCCCATGGCACCCTTACAGACTTTTATCGTATCACTTCTCATCTTACGTTGAAATGATCTCTTGATGGGTCTGATTTCCTCTGTTGATTTTAAGCTTTCCTAAGGTACAGATTCTGGATTGTTCCACTTTGTACTTCTGGCACAATAAATACTTCTTAGACTGATCTAAATGTAAGTGGTGTTTGAGACAAGACAAAAGGAAAACTCACTGTTTTTATTTTCCTTCAAAACCATACCTGGCACAATACAGTTTACAGACTTATGCATGATTTAGTGGCATGTATTTATATAAATACTACAACTCTGGGCTTCTGATGTGAATAAATAGTTTAAAACATGAAATGCTTTTATTATACTCACACTGGAGTTCTTTCTGTATAAGTCAAAGGCTAAAATATTTAACTCTAGTATGAATTTAAATACAAAATGTATATATGTTTTTCTTTTAACTAAGTTTAAAAGACATTTTACTGAATTTATTTATTTTTATTCTTAAAAAATATTTTATTTACTTATTCATGAGAGACACACACATAGAGAGAGAGAGGCAGAGACACAGGCAGAGGGAGAAGCAGGCTCCGTGCAGGGAGCCCGATGTGGGACTTGATCCCAGGACTCCAGGATCATGCCCTGGGCTGAAGGCAAGCACTAAACCACTGAGCCACCCAAGAATCCCAATTTAATACTAACTTGAGATGCAGATATATGTGTATATATATATATATATATATATATATATATATATACACATACTCTATAAAGAAGCAAGATGGACTTGCTCTCTGTGTTTCCTATTATTGGATTACTTCATAAAAAAACTATAATGTGTGATGAATCATGATTCATTAATCACAGGGTTGGCCCACGTGAATAAGTCCCAGAGAAATATTAGTAATTTTCTGAAATTATATTATTCAACATCAAAGGACCAAAAGAAAACAACAACAACAACAAAAAAAAAAAACGAAGTTCTTCCTGCTTCACCCAAAGCGGTCATTTTCACACTCACACCACACAAGACATCAGAAAACCAGACTGATACACTTCTGAGCAGGGTTACAGCTTTAATATATCTGATAATACAGAGATAATAAGAAATTTCTGAAAATTAGCATAAAATCTATTTGTAGGAAATCCATGTGGAAGCTATTTTTATTTATTTTTGTAAATCAAAAAGTCAAACAAATTAGACTTGCCTTCTCTGTGATAATATTGCTGTTTACTGTAAATAGCTCTACAGGTTCTGACCATATACAATCTATTTTTCTGCTTAGGAGAAGACTACCTAGAATAATAAACCCTAAGTAAATATTCCACGGATGAAGAAAGGAACCAGACATCAATAAACCCCCAAAATGTATTTTATTATTCCTAACATTTTTCCCAGTTATTATTTTTTTTAATCACTATTCATTTAAACTCACTTCTGTTTCTAGTTCCATTTAAAACATGGTTGTCAGCATTGGGGCCAAATATCAATGCTACATAGGCTAATGGATAGCAGTTGGATTTAGGGACTTGCTCTGGGGCACTGATTTCATGGATAATTTATATATACTGAGGAAGAGATAAATTATTCGTATTAGTAAAGGTGCTGAGGGGTTTCAACAACCCTGGCCATTTCCTGAAGCTCCCACAGGCTTCCCCTTTCCCCTCGGTATTCACGGGGTCTTCCATTGTCTGCATCCTGGCCTTCACATCTGAGGCTTTGCCCCTCCCAGAGTCAGCCAATTCCTACAAACGCATCCTCCAAATACAAACCCACCAATCCAGAGCCCCCAGCCCAGCCCAGCCCAGCCCAGCTGTCTTCATCAGGCTCTCAGACTCAAGGCCATGATCCCTCTGTCCTAGTCACCTCAGGGTTAAGTAACAGACAACCTGGGACAGTCCCTGTGCCCAAGAGCTGGCTGCCCTGCCTCACCTATTACTTACCTGCAGAAACCACAATGAAGGCTCTTGCCTCCTGACTGACCCAGTTCTTCCCCTTATGCTTCCCCCCTACGGCACTCCTCTTGGGAGCTGTAATAAACTCTCTTTTTAATGACAGTTGTTTCCTGATATATCAGCTTTGTAATATCTTAAATTTTAGATCAATGCCTTGTATTTTAAAACACACCTGTTGGCTTTACCATACTTCAGATACACTATATTCTAATAGACTTTCTGCAGAGAATTCCTTTACTATATCTTAGAAAAGAGAAGAAGGGAAAAATCAAAGTTTTGGCCAAGCAAGAAAAAAAATCTTAGAAATGTTGGCTAGATATGCAAACAGCTCCTTTATGGTACATTGTAGAAACCATTATCAAAGGTCTGATATCAGCTGGAATCCTCTGAAATGATTTCTACACCCATAGCATTGTGCCAAGAATGTGGGGCCACTGAAGTAAAGGGGTGAAGTTTTATGAAAGCACTAATATAGGTAAAGTCTCTTGGTAAAAGACAGAATAAGGAATCAAAACAGATGGGGAAACAGCATATTCACTGTTTTATAGAGCTCAGTAGTTCTGTGCAATTTTATTTATTTTTATTTATTTTATTTTTTATTTTTTTGTGCAATTTTAATATTTAAGGGTCATATATCATGGGGCAGGTTTAGAATTGGTACATGAAGGACCTAATGCTCCACACAGAAGTCAGGAGTCTATGTGAGTAATGATGGCATCCTTGGGGGAAGGTGCTTGCTCAGACTTGTATCTGTGTTGATTATCAAGAGAGTGGGAAGAATGGAAGACAGTGCAGAGGAAGATAGCAAAGACCTTTCCCCCAAAAAAGCTTATAGTCTAATAGTCTCAACAAAGATTATACTGAGCCAGAATTCAGAAAGCAACTGTCACTAAAGAATGCAAACCTTTTTGATCATGCATTGCTGCTACCCAGAATTTTGAAACGGTTAAGGCTTCTAAAATGATTGAAGACTTTCAGATAAATATTTACAGGCAGAATTTTCTCTAATGGCATGGCAAATCCAACACCACAAAAGCAACAAGATTTTTAATGTGATTGAAACTACCTTAAAAACAAAAATGAAATTGCAAAGAATTCTTCTTTGAAATATGATTAAATTCAATTATTTGCGCAACCCTAATTTTTAGAAAGAACCTCAGAGGTGTATCAATTCCTTAGCTATCTCACATTTAATGCTCTATCTCATTCAAGTCCATATGTTAGAAAACTAACATTATTCTCAAAATGTCAAATCAGTATTTTTTCCAAAGAGTATATGCTTCCTCAACAGCCACTACAAAGGTTCCTGGACAACTGGCAAGATGGAGTAAGTGACTAATGAAATGGTCATTTTTATTTATTTACTTTCTACACTTCTCTGACAGGCAAATGAGTTGTTATAAATGTTGTGCATTCACTTGTAAGAGACAGGATATATGCTTAGTATGTTTTGTGTTTATGCATAGGATGTAGCACATTACAGCTCTGCTTTATTTTTGGTTTGATTTCTCATACCTTTGGGCGAATCTTTTACATCAACCATAAAATACGATTAATAAGGCCCAAAATGTACACATGTTGTGACATACTGTGCTCTCTCCTCTCCATCAGAGCAGTGGGGTCCTGTCTGGTAAAACATTAAATAGTACTCTGTGGCCCACTCGTCAGCGACTGGGGCACTGGAGGAAATCTGATTCACTGTGAATTTGGGTGCCATCCATTACTTCATGACACCTGCATGCCTACTGAGTCCCTGGTGAACAGGCTGAATTAACTCACTTCTACAAGTGAGCAATGCTCCTACCACTTGTGCAGAAAGCCAGCCTTGACAGTGCTAAAATAATTGGAAGCACCTGAAACTAGAAGTCGTAACTTCAACGCTCAGAGGGACAAGCGGTCCATGCACATTGGTGATGTCTGGCTTGTTGTAAAATCAATTGATCTTTCACTTTTTCACTTATGATAGAGATACTTGCATAACAGAGACGGTATCTCCCGGATTTAAAGACAACAAGGAAAAGATGCTAAATTAATGGCTTTAAAATTTGGTCTTGATAGTTGAAAAACAATGAGGAGGTTTTGGGGATATAATATGTGAGAGGTGGTCCCTATCCATTGTAGCAAACTGAAGTTATGCAGCGACGCTGCTGGTATTCAAATGTTCAGCTTTCAAGAAATGTTAGAAATCTAACATTTTAATGAAATCTCCCTATTTTTAAATGTTGAACAGCTGATTTGGAGCCTATTAAGCAGAAGCTGCTAGCTAGTGCCTCACAGATATTTTCTTATTTGGCCACAAATCTCTTTGAACTTGCATACTATCAAAATATAAGATTCACTGGATCATAATAACTCTGAATGTTTCATTTTAGAAGATATAATTTATCTGTGAATTATCGCAGTATGTATCAACAAGGAATTTTATTTTTTAAAAGGCAAATTCTTTAGAAAACCACTAGGCTAGTTCTAAACAGAGAAAGAGTGGATGGCTAAAACGGCAAACTTTAATGGTTATCATGTGATACAGAGATAAATTGCTTTATGCTACTTCAATAACACTAAATGCAAAAAAGAAAGAAGGGAGAAAGGGAGGGAAGGAGAATAAGGGCAGGGGGAGGATGGAAGAAAAAAAATCACCATTTATCTGAGCTTCATTCATTGAGATTTTGGATAGAAAACTTTACATTTTTTCAAGTATTACCAATTAATAGGTAGAGCTGACCCTTCATTACTGGCAGATGCTATATGTGAAAAATTGCCTACTCATTAAAATTTAGGTGCGTCCCCACTCATGGACATGTGAAGTGGGGCCCAATATCTGAGTCACCTGATGTCCACATTACCAGCTAAGGTCACATACGACAATGCTCTAGATTCTTTCTTTCTTTTTTTTTTTTTTTATGATAGTCACACAGAAAGAGAGAGAGGGGCAGAGACATAGGCAGAGGGAGAAGCAGGCTCCATGCACCAGGAGCCCGACGTGGGATTCGATCCCGGGTCTCCAGGATCACGCCCTGGGCCAAAGGCAGGCGCCAAACCGCTGCACCACCCAGGGATCCCTCTAGGTTCTTATTTCAGCTTTCATACTATTAAAAATGGGTCCCTTTCACAATTTAGTGCCATATTTCTTTGCACTTTGTTGTTTTGGGAATGATTCCGCTTTTTTAAATTGTCTCTCTCCCAAGAGTAGAGCTGAAGTGCTGTGTAGTGCTGTGTAGTGCTCTTGCAAAATGTAAGAAAGTGCCTGTGAGATGTGCCTGATGGAGAAAATGCATGTGTTAGATAAACTTTGTTCAGGCTTGAATTATGGTGCTGTTGACTGTGAGTTCAATGTTCATGAATCCACGAGATACACTGGATGAGATGCCTTTAAATCCAAACACAAACCAGGTAATGTGGTTATGTACTGATTGGTTGACAGAAATGTAGTGACCAGGGGCTCATAGGAACCCAACCTGCATTTCTCCTGGAACCAATGGTTCAGTTTTGAGAATTTAGTCTTCATGGCAATTATATGTATAGGACACAACTACTGTGAATAATGAGAACTGACTGTATTTGCATCGCCATTATTCCTTTAAAGAAAAACAAAGCACACTTTTGAAATACCACACGTAGGAGAGTGAAAATATAATAAAGAAATATTTAAATTATCCTTGAAGAACATGATCAGCAAACTAAATCTCTTCACAGGTGAGTGCAACGCTGAACGTTATGATCTGACAAATGTACTCCTCCTTTCCTTCTCACTGTGTAAACATGCATTTAGTACATGTGACTTATAGACAGAACATAGAAAGGAAAATATTTCATTTTTCACATGCTTACTACACCTAAACTCTGTGGTTTACATATCTAATTATTACAATTCACTGGGTACTTTATAAAATAATAAGTCCTGTGTTAGTAGCACACTGATGGTGAAGGGGTTTAGGACATGCCACCCCGAAATATGCCACTTTGGCATATTAATTACTCCAAGCTGAAGGCAGTTGAGATAAAGACAGACACAGAAAGGGTTCTCTGCTCCTCTTTCTTTCATCCTAAACACGGGTCATATAATTTCCCCCTAAAAAAAAAAAAAAAAAAAAAAAAGATGCCTTCTCTGTACTGGGAAGAGAACAGAAACATTCTTACTACCAGAGATGAGCAGCTGACACCAAACTGGGAATGAGGTCTTACACAAACAAATCTACTAAATAACCCTTATTTTCCATTAGTTCCCCCTCAATACTTCCTTGTTTTTAAATTTTATTTAAATTCAATTAGTTGACATATAACCCATTATTGGATTTAGAGGTAAAGATCAGTGGTTCAGCAGTCTTATAAACACCCAGTGATCATTACCTCACATGCCCTCCTTAGTGTCCATCACCCAGTTACCCTGTCACCTCTCCCCTCTCCCCTCCAGTGATCCTCAGTTTGTTTCCTATGATTAAGAGCTTCTTGTGGTTTGTCTCCCTCTGTGACCTTATCTTCTTTTATTTTTCACTCTCTTCCCCTCTGATCATGTTTTTCTTTTTAAATTCCACATATGATTGAGATCATATAATAACTGTCTTTCTTTGATTGACTTATTTCACTAAACATAATATCTTCTAGTTCCATCCACGTTGTTGCAAATGGCCAAAATTCTTTTTTTTTTTTTTTTGATGGCTAAGTAGTGCTCCATTGTATATATATTCCACATCTTCTTTATCCATTCATCTGTTGATGGACATTTGGGTTCTTTTCATAGTTTAGCTATTTTGGATATTGCTGCTCTAAACATTGGGGTGCAGGTGCCTCTTTGGATCACTACATTTGTATCTTTGGAGTAAATACCAAGTAGTGCAATTGCTAGGTTATAGGGTAGCTCTATTTTCAACTTTTTGAGGAACCTCAAATCACAGTTTTCCAGAGTGGCTGCACCAGCTTGCATTCCCAACAGTGTACGAGGGTTCCCCCATTCTCTGCATCTTCGCCAATATCTGTCATTTCCTGACTTGTTAATTTTAGCCATTCTGACTGGTATATGGTGGTATCTCATTGTGGTTTTGATTTGTATTTCCCTAGTGCCGAGTGATGTGGAGTATTTTTTCATGTGTCTGTTGGCCATCTGTATGTCTTCTTTGAAGAATGTCTATTCATGTCTTTTGCCCATTTCTTGATTGGATTATTTATTCCTTAGGTGTTGAGTTTGATATATTCTTTATAGATTTTGGATACTGGCCCTTTATATGATATATCATTTGCAAATATCTCTTCCCATTCTGTAGGTTGCCCTTTGGTTTTGTTGACTATTTCCTTTGCTTTGCAAAAGCTTTTTTCTTGATGAAGTCCCAATAGTTCATTTTTGTCTCTGTTTCCTTTGCCTTTGGAGACGTGTCTAGTAAGTTGTGGCCAAGGTCAAAGAGGTGGCTACCTGTGTTCTCTAGGATTATAATGGATTCCTGTCTCACATTTAAGTGTTTCATCCATGTTGAGTCTACTTTTGTGTATGGTGTGAGGAAATGGTCTAGTTTCATTCTTCTACGTGTGACTGTCCAGTTTTCCCAACACCATTTGTCGAAGAGACTGTCTTCTTTCCATTGGATATTCTTTCCTACTTTGTCAAAGATTAGTTCACCATAGACTTGAGAGGGTCCATTTCTGCATTCTCTATTCTGTTCCATTGGTCTATGTGTCTGTTTTTTGTGCCACTACCATACTGTCTTGATCACAGCTTCATAATAAAGTTTGAAGTCCGGACTTGTGACTAGTTTTGGTTTTCTTTTTCAATATGCCTTTGGTTATTCAGGGTCTTTTCTGGTTCCATACAAAATTTAGGATTATTTGTTCCAATGCTGTGAAATAAGGTGATGGTATTTTGATAGGGATTACACTGAAGGTATAGATTGCTCTAGGAAAGCCATATATATGAAAAGCCCACAGCAAATATCATTCTCAATGGGGAAAAACTGAGAGCTTTTCCCCTGATATCAGAAACACAGCACCACTGTGTTAGCCTCAGTAATTAGACAACAAAAGAAAATTAAAGGCATCTGAATTGGCAAAGAAGTCAAACTCTCATTCATTGCACATGACATGATGCTCTACATGGAACACACAAAAGACTCAACCCCAAATTTCTAGAACTCATACAGGAATTCAGCAATGTGGCAGGATATAGAGTCAATGCACAAAAATCAGTTGCATTTTTTTGCACTAACATTGAGACAGAAGAAAGAGAAATAAAAGAGTCAATCCCATTTACCATTGTACTCAAAACCATAAGATACCTAGGAATAAACCTAACCAAAGAGGCAAAGGATCTGTACTCCAAAAACTACAAAACACTCATGAAGGAAATTAAGGAAGACACAAGGAAATGGAAAAGTGTTCCAAGATCATGGAATAGAAGAACAAAGATTGATAAAAGGGCTACACCACCTAGAGCAACCTCCCTCCAATACTTCCTGATCACTGCCCCTCAATTTTCTGCCCTTAGCCCAAGCCCCTTTGTCTTGTCACATCCCTACAATTTATTATTATTATTTTTTGTTTAAAATACTTTTGGGGGGATGCCTGGGTGGCTCAGCAGTTCAGTGTCTGGTCTTCGGCTCAGGGTGTGATCCTGGGGTCCAGGATTGAGTCTCACATTGGGCTTCTGCGGACAGCCTGCTTTTCTCTTTGCCTGTGTCTCTGCCCCTCTCTCTGTGTGTCTCTCATGAATGAATGAATGAATAAATGAATCAATCAATCAATCAATATTTTGGGGGCCTAAAGCTTCTCTGGATCTTTGTTTTTCTTCTGAAGACTTCCATGTAAACATAAAAAATATTAAATAAAATTTGTATGTTTTTCCCGTTAATTTGTCTTATGTCAGTTTAACTCTTAGGCCAGCCACAGGCCTCCCCTACACTGGGTAGAATCTTAGATTCCTGGAGAGTCACAGAATCCAAACCACAGTCTCATTCACATTTCCTATGAAATAAGGCTCAGAATTTTCTTTCTTATTTAGCCATCTGAATACTGCCTGTTTTTTCTGACCTTATAGGAAGTAATCTTCTTGATATTTACAGCCTAAAAATACAAATTTTATTGAGTCTATCATAATGGGAATATTAGTCTGTCTACCCTCTAAACCCTAAAATTACTTCAAGGCTATAAATAAACTTGGAGTTGACTTCTTATATTTTAAGAATTTTAGATATACTTTTGTATAATTTATACTTTGAATTTTTCTTCCTAACATAAATCAAGGATTTCTCTTCAAGAGATCTGGCATTTTCTTTTGAATAACAGCTTATGCTACTGAAAATGTTAGAAACCTATTGATGAAATTGCGGAATTTTGTAACTGTGAGAAGGGAATCATTCTGAATTCAGAAAATATAAGAGCAGACAAATAACACCAATTCATATTAATTTCAGAAAAGTTTTTCTTCAGGGGAGGTGTGCTATTAAGAAAATAACTGAAAAAAAAAAAGAAAGAGAAGAACTGAATTTGGAAATATAATACATTTTGAACCAGTGCCTATACATCCTATTTTCAACATTCTGCATTTGATATTTTTTTATGGTTTAGGTCAATCCTAACAATTTATGCACTTCCCAAAGCATGACAGACATATCACTGTTATAAGTACTATTTATAGTATAGTAGGGTGGTTAAGTCCTTAAACGTCAATGGTTGAGTTTCTTTTAACGTAGACCTAAGAGCAAAGCACATATCTTCATTCGGGGGGGGGGGGGGAATAAATGACATGCTGAGGCAGGAAATTTATTAGAAAATTCAAGTGATACAAATTTTCTCATGACCTAAGATGTAGTTGAAGCAACAATATTGTGACCATCCCATCAGGTTTCAGGAAAGCACTGGACTTGAACCCAGAGATCTCAGACCTAACACTTGGGAAAATTGATTCACTCGCAGGGCCTATTCAGTGAAAAGGAGGAACAGATAATTTGTCAGATTCCCTTCAACTCCAAAATTAAGCATCCTTTATTCTGGGCAACAAGTTTACAAAGGTTTATTCACGTATTTTTAATTTGGGCTTTATTTTATTTTATTCTATCATTATTTTTTAAATATATATTTAAAGATTTTATTTATTTATTCATGAGAGAGAGAGAGAGGCAGAGACACAGGCAGAGGGAGAAGCAGGCTCCATGCAGGGAGCCCAAGGTGGGACTCGATCCCAGGATGCTGGGATCACGACCTGAGCCAAAGGCAGACACCCAACTGCTGAGCCACCCAGGGATCCTTTTAATTTGGATTTTATTTTATTTTTATTATTATTTTTTTTAAATCAGATTCTAGAATGGCAGAGTTCCGAATTTTAGAGGATATTCACATTTCCTAATGACTTCAGTTACTTTAACAATTAGACATTCCCAAAGACAATTTTAAAACATAAAATACCCCCTAAAAATCAAAAATAAATAAAAATGAATAAAACATAAATTCCAGAGACACTGAAACTTTTTCCTGAGTGACTACTTTGAACAACCAGTTAAAATTTATTTACATAGTGTCAAAATATACAGATTGGAGTAAAACTGCTACTTTTTATAATACTAATAAATTATAATATAATATAATATAATATAATATAATATAATATAATATATATTAGTAATATAATAAATACTATCTATAATTGTCCATATTGTCAATTTTACAAAGAAAACAATGTTGTTTATTATATAGAATCTTCCAGAATTGTAATCTAACAAAATAATTTATGATGATAGATGAGTGATTAATTTATATTCTTATTGCCTTCATAATGTTTAAAGACACACATAATTAGAAAACTGAATTATTTTAATTCTAGAACATGGGAACCAAATTACTTATCTCAATAAATTAAGGAAAACATGTCCACGGCTAACAAATGCTTGCTGCCAGTGAGAATGAATGTATGACCTTGAGCAGGTATAGAATGAAAGCCTTAGTCGTATTCAGCTAACTGTGTCATGTTTCCTCCTTTTCTTTTTTTTTTTTTTGTTTCCTCCTTTTCTGCCAATATGTAGCTATAACACCTCTGCACAGCTCTTGTTATAAATAGTAAAGATTTGTAACATACACACTTTTTCATATCTATCTTTCCTAGTGAATCGAAGTAGGGACTTTGTATCTTTAGTGTCACGAACCCTGGGTCAACAGCCAGATTTACTAGAGGTTTTAATTCCTGCTTTATGGCCTGATAACTACGGGACCTTCAGTAATTTCCAAAATTTCTCTAAAGCCTCAGTTTCTTCGATTGTCAAAAGGTGAAGACAATGACATAGTATGCTTTATAGAATTGTGAAAACTGGATGGGTTAATACATGTAAAACATTTAAGACACTACCTGGTACGTTGTAAGCTGCTAATAAACATTAGCTTTCATTACTGTCATATATCGAGTTGTTTAATTGATTTGAAATAATGAATATTCTAATCCACCCACGTGGCACCATTGATTCAGGCCTGGAAGAACAGGCTTATGTTATTACAACAGCATTAGTGATTTAGGACAAATTTAGGTGTCATGCTTGGTGACTGCAGGACTCTCCCTACTTACTGTTTTGCTGCTTTCACTAATGTAGCTTATTTTGTTCCCCAGTGAGGAAGGCAGCAAAATATAGAGAAATAAAGTGAAAGGGAAATAACAAGTGATTCACCTTATTCTGTGTCCTCTCCTTGATGTCCTAAATAACGTTTCAGGGCAAACAAGCATTTTGGAAGCCTGGCAGAGCCCTCTCACTATGAGGTATAGAGTCAGGGCAGGTGTCTTATCCAAACAACTTCAGATAAAAATTTCCAAACTAATACTTGAACTCAAGGCCCTCATCCATGGTAGCTTGTGTCTATGGCAGCATAACATAAACCAGAATTTTTGTATAGCTCCTGGATTTGCTATCCAGAAACCAACTAATATTTATTTTTTTAAAAAAATATTGTATTTATTTATTTATGAGAGACACAGAGAGACACAGAGACACAGGCAGAGGGAAAAGCAGGCTCCTTGCAGGGAGCCCAATGTGGGGCTCAATCCAGGGACCCTGGGATCACCACTCAAGCTGAAGGCCGATCGATGCTCAACCACTGAGCCACCAAGGTGCCCCCCAACTAATATTTATTGAATAAAAGAATTCACTATCATAACTTCTGGCTGAATGCATGCATAAAGTGTAACCTCTTTTTTATACATTTAAATTTACCAAATTTAATCTAGATGTATAACAAAGCAGACTTGCTTTCAATTTTTGTATTTTATGACTAAATTTGATGAGATTCTAAAGAGTTCAAGATGAAGAAAATGTCTCAATTGCTAAATCACAATGCTGTGGTTAAGAATATATTAGCTAAATCAAGTTAAAATCAAACAAAAAGTGCAAAGTTTCAGACATTTGTGAGAACAGCCAGACAAAAATGTTTTTCCCAATGGCTCTGTGGTAAGTGCTGGTGGGTGCTATTTATAAAGGTTTTATACATAGCATGTGAAGACTTGTAAGGAGAGCATTTATAGACATCAACAGGCAGAGACAGCAAAGCACAAAGGGTGGCATTAGATACCGGTATATAATGTATATACAAAAATAGTTCTGACACCACTTGCATCTCATGCTAGGGCGGGACATTGATTTCAAAATCCCAAAACAATAAAAATGTATGTTTCTCTTGGGTGTCCTTCCGTTTCAGTGGCTGTCCACACCCCCCTCACCCATTCTGCACAAAAATAGTCATAACTGCAAAGTATCTGATAAAAGAATTCACATTAAGACATAAGTATCTAATGATGCTTAAAGTTTTAAAGACTTTAATGGCAACAGCACTTAACTCAAAGAAATCCTACAGAAGGAGCTTGAGGCCCCAGAGACTGGTTAAGAAAATGATAACTTGCCTGGAAACAAAGCTCCTGGAGTCTCTGAATTCCACCATGATGATGGCAACCACCAGCAATGGTAATAGGGAGAGCCTCTGACAGAGTCATACTTCCTGGTGCCTCCTTCTACTCAATGACAGCATCCTCCCAATAACAACAGAGGCAAGAACAAAATCATCCCCATAGATAGGGATAAGAGAGGCAACAATTAACCCTATTTGTACTTTTTAAAATTTCTATGTACACTTTGCAGAGATTTAGCCTATACTTTGACATTTTTTTTTACTCTACTAAGGATAAAATCCATTCTTTCTTAGACAAAAATTATTTGACAGAGTTACAGGAAGGATGATGTAGAGATTAAATATTTTCTGTGGGCATGTCAAAAAGAGCACAGTCAAAAGATGTGATTCTATTATTAAGGGCAAAAAACACTAGATTACCTTGTTATTTTGTCTTATCAGCATCACTGTTTTGCTTCTTTGTATCTATTTTCTTCTCTTTTTTTTTTCATACCCTTATTCCTTTAACTCATTCTTTAAACCCTTCCTCTTTAAAAACTCATTAAGCCAAGAGATAGTCTTTTTTTTTTGCTACTTAAACAATGTGATTCACTATTTTCATTTTATTTCCATTAAAATGCCCCTTTAATAATATCCGTGTTAAATGTGTTAGAGTTTATACCATTGATCAGTATTAACATTGAAAACATTATAATGAATTTTCTTAGAACTTCCTGTAGGAAAGTGCTTTTGGTGACATGCCTCATTGGATTTCCTATCATTCCAAGTTGTGTTCCTATCATTCCAAGGGTTTAAAGGCAAATTTATTTTGACTACTGTTGGACTTACAGGACTTCTGTGTGTATGTAACAGCTATATAATTCCTATAGAAACACACTGGTCATTTGGATTGCAGATGCAAACGATCTGCTCACTGCTATTGATCATCTAGGTCTCCAGGTCACTACATCAGAAGATGATATGCAAGAGTTTTTGAAGGACATAATGGGAAGCAACACGCTTATAAAATGATTAGGCATAAAAAGAATTTAAAAATATATAATCAGCTATGAAGGACTGGACAGATGACATATAATAAAACTCTTACATTTACGCAAAGAGTCTATGTATTTCTAGCTCTTACAAACGGAAAGTGTATAGTTTTAGGAGAGGTATCATCCATAGTATTGTTTTCTAGCCCAGACAAAAGGGATACAGACAAATAGAAGATGAATAACAGAATCATTAAATATGCTAGTATTTCAATGCACTATTCTTAAGCAAATTACTTGTCTTTCTTAAGATTTATTTATTTTAGACAGAGAGAGAAAGCATGAGGGAGAGAGAAAGAGAGAGAGGACGCTTACTCGAGAACAGGAGGAGAGAAAGAGGGAAAAAGAAAATCTCAGATGAGTGGGGAATCTGATGCAGGGCTCAATCCCAGGACTCTGAGATCATGACCTGACCGTAACTTAAGAGTCAATTAACCAACTGAGTTACCCAGGTGCCCCTTATTTTTCTTAAATCAAATGACACCAACTTGAAATTATCTAATTTGCTTACTAAAAACAAAAATCTATCTTTTCTTAACTTTGAGAAAAAATAAGCTGGATTTTATAAGTAATACTGTTTATAAATATTCAAACTGTTGAGTTAATGGGCATCAGAGAATTACATTATCAGTAACTGATCAATGTTGACTTGAAATATTAAATGGTACGGCTACAGTTTGGTTAGCCTACAACCCCATATTCACACACAAAAAAACTGTCTAATAATCTTTACTTTTAATCCTAAAATGAGGTAGCCTGCTCTCTATTGCTCCAAGTTCAGCCCATGCTTGACTTCAACACCATAAATACATATAAATACATATACATGTGCATATATTTATACACATATAGGATTAAACATATGTATGTGTATGTATATATATGTATATATTACATATAAATATACACACATATATTTCAATGAAATGATTGTCTTTCCTACTTGAATAGACCTGTGAATAATGATCAAGGGTGATTTTGAATTGTATTTTGAAGCATTATTATTCTAAAACCATTAGCCAGAGGCTGTTGATACCCTAGTTCCCTTCTTCTTAGAGCACCAGCATATGAATCATCTTATTTGGTTTCCTTCTGGTGACACAAGCTTAGCACAGACAACGACAGCTGTGGCCAAGTTGAATCAACAGAACACAGCATAAGGTAGGGCTTCATCTAAACAGGAACTTATAATATTCCTGTGTTAACAAGTTTCCTTGAATAAATTAGGATTATTTGTTTTTTTAAGTGATAAGCAGTTAAGATCGTTCTTTTTGGTTTTGGCATGGGACTCGAAGGAGAAAAATCCAAATTGCATTTCTTTATGGGAAAAGACAGATTCAGTATTAGAATATGGAGTAAATCCTATAGCAGCTGAGGAGGAACAATGAGACAATGGCTTGTGTTGTTGAAAAAAGACCTCTCGACTACCCGCTTGTGGGTATATTTTCTCATACATTCTTAATCTATTGTTCAGTGCACAGTACCTGACTATGGAGCACCACCTGGAATCAGGAAGACTATTTCTTTGTGAAAATCATACTTTATGGCTCTTGGATCTTAGCATGATAGTGTGTTCAATATCTGTCTCCTCCACTAGATTGCATATTCTTTGAATGCAGGAATTTGGAAATTTCATTTTGTTGAGTATACACTACATTGATTTCATATGAAACAAAATTTGTTTAGTATGTGAAGGGAAGTTAAAAATGCTGTAGGTAATCTTTCAAGTTCTTTCTATTTTCATTTGCACCATTTCAATCTCTCTCACCTTTTAGCATACCTTAGCTCATCACTTGCCACTTGCCTGTGGATGTGTGAACAGGCTAGGGGAAGCTAGAGAAAAGGAAGGTGCTTGAATTGAAAACACATGTAGCAAGGCTGTGATCACTAACTGACAAGAGGCAGAAAGATAAGAAATGATCCAGACTTGAATGGCACAAAAATATACCCTGCTATGTATGCTATCATAAAACTATACAAATTTAGGATATTAGTTGAAAAATAAATGTTTGTATAGATACTCGTGTCCTAATTTCATTTGTTGACCAAATGGAAACCCACTGTAGACACAAAGGTGTTTTTTTCTATTTTTCACATGTACATTAATTAAATTAATTAATTTATTCATTTAATCAACATTTATTAAGTTCCTCCTCTACAGCAGGCAAAATACTGGGGGCACAAAGATTTATATGATGCATGCATAAACCAGATATAAAGTGCAAAAAATAAATCTCTGTACCTTTGGAACAATTAAAAAGTTTTTACTTTAAATCATCATCATTCCACTGTTTTCACAGTGGGGGGATTACCTTGAAACATCCATTCTCTTATATACCTCCACACGTAATGACAGGATGCTGTTGGCAATATATACAAATCCAAAGGATCGTGTTCAGAACATACAAGAAGAAGCTAAGGAGATATCTGGTTATAATATTAGTCACCTTCTGATCAAGGCATACATGTGACCTAACTGGGTGCATCTCACGTTCATCAGACCTTGGTAGACTAATAGCCAATTAATAGAAAAGAAAACATATAACTCTGGGGGGAAAAAAACTATAATTTGAATTCTGAGTCTACTATTCACTAACATTGTGGTCTTTTATAAGAAATATCACTTTTTGGAGCACCTAGATGGCTCAGTCAGTTAAGTGTCCAACTCTTGACCTCAGGCCAGGTTTTGATTACAGAGTTATGAGGTCAAGCCCTGTATGTTGAGCCCACCTAAAAAAAAATGAAATATCACTTTTCTGAGCCCTAGTTTAAAAAATATGTAAAATACATATGTTATTTATGACACATGAGAGCAATCATCAGGGGTTATACACACTGAATGGGAAAAGATAAACAGATGGTGATTCTTGAAAAATAGAAGCTACATATGATTGGTATTTGATGTTATGATTTTTGTCATGAACACCACACAGACTGTACTCCATTTTTTTTGTTCATTAAATGATTCCCATCAGATAACTTAAAAAAGTCAGGATGTACATTATGTAGGAAGATGAAGGGTACAGCTCTTCTGAATGTTTATCACAGGAGCTCCATCTCAAAGTGCATGTCCTACTACCTAAGGGATGAGGAGTCAGCTCTTTTAAATCCCATAGTATGGTAGCTGAATGCCTGGACCCTAGAGTTAGTGTGTTTGGGTTCATGCTGAGCTCTACTACTTTCTAGCTGTTTGATCTTAAGGATGTTACTCAACCTCCCTATGGTCTCAGTATCATCATCTCTTAATTGGGTATAGTAACACCTACCTCCTAACACAGTGAGGGTTAAATGAGTCAAAACACATGAAGTCTTTATAACAATGCTTAGAAAATACAATGCATAAAAATATGCCAGTTATGTTTTACAGAGGATAGCACAGGGTAAATAAGGTTTAAGGATCAAACCAAGAAAGAAGAAAGAAAATATAAATTTGACTGATAGCAAAACATTTTCTTTAAACGAAAGAAAAGTGAGGGAGGCATAGAATAAGGTTGTCTGTGTTAAATCACTCTGGCCAGGGCACCTAAGGCTTCTATCTGGACTACAGCTAAAATGGAACCTGCAGACATCAAGTAAGATCTGTTAAGAAGTACCGAACACCAAGGTGATAGAAGCTTAAAAAAAAAAAAAATCTGTGCTTTCAACAGCTTCAGAATTCCCCGTCTAATCAGTAACAGCTTATCAAGCATGAGATGGGAGAAAAACAATCATCGGGACTCCAGATGGAAATGTTTAATGCATATGCCGTTTACAGGATGAATATAAATTGCAAACATGGTGGTTTTTTGGTTAATCTGCTGAATAAAAAAAATATTGAATTTGTTCTACTTTAATTAATGACTAACTGAATATTTGATACAGCAACAAGCTTAACTCTTTCATAGAAAGTCAACTACTGGTCATTTGGCAGATAAAGTTGGCAATGGCAGTAATATTTTCCTTATCAATGGGATTCATTCAGAGTATATTCTGCAGCAGGGGTGAAATCTCAGATGCACTGAAATCTATGTACTCTGCAATGATGATAAAATATATGTTGATTTACCTAACTGCATAGACTACGCTACAAGAATATAAGAAGAAAACAAAAACAAACAAACAAAAAGAATGTAAGAAGAATGTAAGTAGGGATCCCTGGGTGGCGCAGCGGTTTGGCGCCTGCCTTTGGCCCAGGGCGTGATCCTGGAGACCCGGGATCGAATCCCACATCGGGCTCCTGGTGCATGGAGCCTGCTTCTCCCTCTGCCTGTGTCTCTGCCTCTCTCTCTCTCTCTGTGACTATCATAAAATAAATAAAAATTTTAAAAAAAATGTAAGTATCATTTAAAATGTTTAACATACCTTGATCAAAGGAAGAAGGTAAACCAGATGTCATGGACAAGAGGAATAGGTACTTGATGTCCTCTGTTATTAGGTAACAAGAAGCCTACTTCTCTATCTGTCTGTTTATATTATAGCCATATTTTAATTGTATATATTTTACATTTATTTAGGACTTGCTTTATGTTCCAAGACCTTTATAGATATTAATTTATATAATCCTATAATATAGGTGCTAGTATTATTCCTGTTTTTCAGGTGAGAGAACTGAGGCACAGAGAGGTTAATTAATTTGCCCTCGGCCGCTACAAAATGGCAGGGTTGGAACCTGAAACTAGTATGTTCCAGAGTACCACTACATTGAGGTGCCTATCTAGATAGTAGCTAAAACAGAAACTGCAGACATAGATGCATCTGATATGTATCCATTGGCAATAATCACAACAGATTAAAAAGGGTCAGAAAATGTTTTGCCATTAGATTACGTTTCAGGGAATATGAAGATTTTGTTTCACCCTATGAGTAGGAAATTACCCATCACCACTGTTGCTTTGAGCCTTTGTCTTTTGTGACATCAGGGGAAAATAATCATAAGCCCATCTTTTGTTTTCACTGAACAAAATGTGCAAATTAAAAAAAGAACACGTAAATTAATCACAAGTGCATTCGCTTTCTTTAAACACTAAAGGGAAAGAAATTACAACCACCTGTCATTATACAACCCAAGATGCAAATGCAGGTTACCAGTATAAGGAAACAAAGGAGAAAAATTAATCTTTGAAACAATCAGTTTGTTTCATTTGAAAAAAGGAGAGAAATTAAAATCTGAGCTATAGAAATAATAGGGCTAAGTTGAAAAAACAATGAAAAAATTAAATACTCTATTTTCTCAAATTGAAAGTAGCTATTTTAAGAAACTGAATGATAAAATATTTTCTAAGTAATTCAATTAAAACATCTAATGCCAGAAGTATCACTGGAAGTAAAAGAAGCAATTGTGTTTTAAAGAAACTCAGGAGACTAATAGGACATTGCTTATTTGCCAGCTGACGGGTTATTGCTATACATTTGCAGTATCTGCCATTAGAAGAAAACTAGCTATTTTAAAATGCAAATCGTTAATTTGACCTTGACAGAGCTGGTTTTCTTATTTTGTTTATAAATCCTGCCTTCCTTTCTGTAGTAAAGTCAGAACTTCTATTAAAGTGAAAAATATAAGCAGCCTAAATACTGTATATTATTATTCACTGACATCCTCCAAAATATTAATGAAATTTAAACTGACAAGAAAGAGGTAACAAAGAATAAAATCCAAAAGTTTAGTTGAGTTTTAATTGCTTTTTTTCATTATTAAAAATCACATTTTTTTCATCATTGGGTATGCAACAAATTCAAAAAATTTTGACTTCACTTATAAATGTATTCACTTAACATGGTCACATTAAAAACTTGATCCAATCTCATACATTCATGTACTACTATTATTGTTAGTCTAGAATGCTTTAAAGACATGACCTTACTAATTCTCAAAATATCACCCAAAAGGACAAGAAGCGCCCGAATTCTTAGCGATAAAGCTTTTGTTACTGGGTAGAGCCACAGGGTGAAGTGCTTTCTAATCTAGTCTGCTCCTCATGCTACCATTTGCTACAGGGATTTTTTAACGTTTTAGGTAAATAGGTATATAAAAGCAAAGGGAGTTCAAGCAATGCGACAATCGAGAGAACCCAGACCTTAGGGTAAATTGATACATGATAGAAGAGTAGGATGAGAAGACCTCTCAGCCAGTAATTTCAGCCAATTGTGCAATCAAATATTTATCCATATAAAATACATACCCATTTACCTAAAGGGAATATTTACATTTAAAATAAGATTTATGAGTAGATTTTTTTATTCCCACGTTATTACTATTTCCTCCATAGTTAGCTCTGAAATTTCATAAAGCTAAAGAGTAAATTTTAAATCTGTCTATATACTACATCAGAGAATACAAAATGTTGGACATTTGACAACTTCCTAAAGCAGACCAGGAATGTATACCTCAATCTCAAGTCAGTGCTCATCTGCAATGTGTACCCCCAAAGAGCTTGATTATAAATGTAGTGTCTTCTTATACAACAGGAAAAAAAAATGCTACAGAAGGCACAAAACATCTTTAGATGTGCCAAGCATGGCTTTTAGAATAAGCCAAGCTTGGAAATCTCACATCTGCAGGTTTAAGAATTCTTGACTATAATCTCACTCTCAAAATAAATCTATTCACAGAGACACCTGGGTGGCTCAGTCAGTAGGGCATCCAACTCTTGATTTTGGCTCAAGTCATGGTCTCAAGGTCCTGGGATCAAGTCCCATGTTAAGTTGCATGTCAAGCTCCCCCTTCAGCAGGGAGTCTGCTTGTCTCCCTCTCCCTCTGCCTCCCCTCCATTTGCATGTGCTCTCTCTCTATATCTCAAATGGGTAAATAAATCTTAAAAAAAAAAAAAATCTATCCACAAAAAAATATAACAAAACACAAACCTCCTGATCTATGATGTAATTTCATTTCAAGGAACCATAATAATATCATTATAAAACCAATTCTGCTTTTTGTTTTTTTTTTTAATTTTTTTATTTATTTATGATAGTCACACAGAGAGAGAGAGAGAGAGAGGCAGAGACATAGGTAGAGAGAGAGGCAGGCTCCATGCACCAGGAGCCCGATGTGGGATTCGATCCTGGGTCTCCAGGATCGCGCCCTGGGCCAAAGGCAGGCGCCAAACCGCTGCGCCACACAGGGATCCCCCAATTCTGCTTTTTGATTCGTATTTTGAGCTATCTAGTTTCATTGGCATATTTCTATTTATATCATTTTACTGATACAAATTACCATACAAAGTGTCTGGAGAGAAGGATAAAAAAGCAAATTTCCTACATCTGAAGGGGCTTTTAAATTATGAACAAGAAGAAATTCTAATTAATGAATGAAACTGCTATTGATATTTTTTAAAAATGTCGACTGGCCAATCATATTAACACACAAGCACTTAATGGGGATGAGGAAGATGGGCTGAAAGCAGTGCCATACACAGACTGGAAGAAATGAGCAAATAGTGTTTGTGGCCAAACGAAACATATCATCTGTAAACAGGAAAAGGGAATGTTTTTATTTGCCGATTTACAATCACAGTTCAGCCTAACCAAGTACACCATCCAAGAGTATCACGCAGATCATAAATAAAGGAGCAGATGGACATCTCCAGAAACAACGAAAGAATGGAAGCAGAATGGTTTTCAGGGAAACATGTTGGTTTTGGGGGGATGCCACTGAAAGTTTTGGATCCTATCTTAGATTTTTCATCCAGAGAACAGAATGAGTACATTCTACGGGATGGCGGAAACAGCTACTAAATTGTTATATACTAAGACATAATATAAAGGTTAATTCCATTAACCACCTTGATTCCAAAAGCAAACCTGTCTAAGGGAAAAAATTAGCTGCCTGGTGCTTATTCTATGACATGATGCTAAGTTTAATTGGGCAATGTCACTCCAGGCTTTCTGACTCAATCTCCAGGACCCTCGCACACTCCTTAATTCCTGGCATTCTAGTTTCAATTCCCATCACGTCAATAACCACCATGCAGGGGGCACCAGCAACTTTAACTTCACTAATTTAATGGATAGTTTTAGAGTCCTCTTCTTACACAATCTCTTAGCAGCATTCAACACCGGTGCACATTTCTATCTTCCTGGCGTGCTCCCTTCCTGGCATGTCACACCCGTCTTCTGGATTTCCCCTGATTTATCTGCCACTCATTCCCTATCTCCTTTTGGAGCTTATGCTCCTTTACTCAGCCATTAGATTTTGGAGTTCTCAAAGAACAATCCTGGATGCTCTCTGCTCTTCTCACATTATATTCACACCCTAGGTAACATCATCCAAAGATGGCTTCAATTACCTTCTCTATGCTTAGCTTAACCACAAAAACCTGTCTCTGGCCCTACAGACACCAAGTTCTTGAGTCCTTTATTATTTTTTTTAATAATAAATTTATTTTTTATTGGTGTTCAATTTGCCAACATACAACACCCAGTGCTCATCCCGTCAAGTGCCCCCCTCAGTGCCCGCCACCCAGTCACCCCCAACCCCTGCCCACCTCCCCATCCACCACTCCTAGTTCGTTTCCCAGAGTTAGGAGTCTTTGTGTTCTGTCTCCCTTTCTGATATTTCCCACACATTTCTTCTCCCTTCACCTTATATTCCCTTTCACTATTATTTATATTCCCCAAATGAATGAGACCATATAATGTTTGTCCTTCTCCGACTGACTTAAAAGTCAATTGAGTCCTTTATTATTAAGTTGTCCACTAGATGCTTTATAGATGTTGTAAATGTACTTCAATTTCTACATTTAAAAACAACAACAACAACAACAAACTCATGATATTTCAGTTCCTACTGCTGTGCATGGCAGGGCCTGAAAGCTGGTAAGGCCAGTCAGACACATGTCAGGGAGCCATTCTCAGCACTTCTTCCCACCACAGCTCAGACTCAAGCCATCACCAAGTCCTGCAGATTTTACCTTCTGATATCCCTTAAATCCCTCCACTTATACAAAACAGGTGTGATGATATCCCCCTATCCCCACTCCTGATACATACAAACCTTCAGCTTAAGGTACTTCAACAGAATCCCTTTGAGCTACTAATAGAAAAACAAACAGGAGTGCCTGGGTGGCTCAGTCTGTTAAACCTGGAAACTTTATTTCAGCTGGGGTCATGATCTCGGGTGGTGAGACTGAGCCCCAGGATGGACTCTTCCCTCAGCAGGGAGTCTGCTTCTCTCCTTCTCCCTCTTCCTCTGCCCCTCTCCCTCCCCCAGAAACACAACCCATAAAGTCATGTGTCAGGATCCCTCCTCCAGCCTCATTTCAAACCCAACAACCTTTCACTTTCTGTGCTACAGCCACACCAGCCTTCCCTTTCTGCCCCCCAATACTGTGTATGTTCTTTCGTCTACCTGGAACATCATCCTTTTCCTACCCACAGCTGCCTCCAAAGCTCAACCCAGCCATCATTTCTCAAGAGAGTTTTCCCTTAGCTTCCTAATGAAGTTGCAACTCCATTGGCATCTATGAGCCTCACAGCACCACCACCCTCCATGATGAGCACTGCTGTAACCGTGCTCCATGGCATTGTTCTTCAATGCCAGTGTTCCCCATAAAACTGGGAATGGTTTTCCTCCTACCCTGGGCATATTCTCAGCCCCTACCACATGATTGGTTCTGGTGATTTTTATTGAATACGCGCATATTATTATGATCAAATAAAAGTTATTGACACAAATGGCCAGAACTCTAAGAATGACCTGAAACAAAGTATTGTCAGTCCTCTAATGCAAATACACTCATTAACTTACTACTTCATTCCTTTCATGTCGGTTCCCTTACCCCTAACTACCTCTGCCCTCTTTTTTTCACACATCCCAGTCATACTCATTTGTCAAATCTCAGCTTAGGTGTTACTTTCTCCTATATGGCTAGCAAATATTTGTTAAATGAATGATGACCCTATTAAGCATTTATTGATTGCTGTAATTAGGTGCCAGGCAGCATACTAGAGCCTGGGGTTACAAATATTGATATGAAATGTATTCTGCCATCAGGAACTCATTATATATTTGGGGATTATAATCATATAGAGGGATAATTAAAACATGATATAAATGGTACAATCGAGGGAAGCACCTCCTGTTCGTTGAATGATGCACAAGGGAGTCCTGCTGTTGTTCGTATGAAATCTATACCTTCTTTATTCAGGATAATCTGCTTTCTACCTAGTAGTTGCATAATTTTGCCCATATCACCTAATTACTTGTCAGAAGAAAAATCTACTATTTTAAACACCATGGGAAATTCTCTCTTACAGAAAAAATTTAACTGAATATTTTAATGGGTCATTTGCAGATGAAATGATAGGCCCCAGAGCATACGTGGGAAGGCTGGATTGAACTACCTTACACAGAAAAATGAAAGAAATGTGGCTTCGGTGGAAGGGCTAAAGGAAGCAGAGTAAGAGTTCCAGAGAGAAGGAGACATGCAGGGAGATCTAATGAGGCTCTGGGAGAAAGGAGAGGCTACACCATACACCCAGGGCCTGAGCACGAAAAAAAATAAAAAAAATAAAATAAAATAAAATAAACAAATACACAAATACATGCACATGGGAGCACACCCATGGGATACATTTCCTTTGGTTGAGTTTCTTTTGAAAACAGTGGTATCTATTAGTTTTCAATTGTTGTGCTTGATATAAATCCTTCCTAAATGAGAATTATTCTCTTCATTCCTCATGCTCTTCAGCACTAAGCAATCAAGAGGAACTGGTTACAGGATGGTTAAGGTCATCTGACCTGTAATCCTGGCTCTAAGAAGAGAATGAAAGCAGGGAGCCCTCATCATCCTTCTCATTCTTGAGTCCTTGCATTCTACACTCCCAGGCAAGACTACTTGACTTCCATTTTAATGACAAATGCAAAGTCCTTTAAACTTTCTAGAGCTCCGTCTTATGGTAGACCCTCGGATAAGCTATGTAGAAATCAAAAGCTAAAAGTCCTAGAGCATTGGGTGATCTCCATATCAGCTCAACTGTTCCAGTAGCCTCTCTGGGCTCACAGGGCCCAACATCTGACTAGACTCTTGATGGAGAATCTCAGAATTCCCCAAATAGTGCCCCCTTGATAGATGTGGTTAATATGGTGACATATCTCAGAGCATCTTAACCTTGAGATGGGCTCTCCATGCATATTTTAGGATACAAAAGTAGTGGCAGGCTGAATCACCTGATATTGGAGATGTCCATATCCCCAACAACAATGTGCTTTTTCTGCTTCTGCATTTATGTCTGCTTACATTTTTATTTGATATAGGTAAATCTAGTCCTCCTCACAAACCTGTAATTTCCATGTGAAAAGAGACTATGCTATATACTTCATTTCTGTCTCTGGCTACAGCTGGGTGCAACATTTTTCTTTAGAGCTAAAACAAAGTACACATAATCGCAATATTAGAAGAGAATAGTACTGAACTAGTCTATTTTGTTTCAGGTTAAAAAGAGATTTTCAGGTAATTTGTTGAGTTCACATTAATAAAATAAATGCTGAAAATGGTAGTCCTAGCACAGCTCTTATTTAAGCCAAAGCTATGTAGGTTTCTACAGAAGTCCAAATGTGACAGCAAATTATTCCTCTAGAGTGCTTCTAAAACTGTATCGTACCGATATGCAGCTAAACTTAAATTTAAATTAGTTAGAATTAAATTTAAAAATAAGTTTCTCAGTCACACTAGCTACATTTTAATTGTTCAATAGCTACTCACAGCTAGCGATTCCTGTATTGGGACAATGCAGATATAGAATGTTTCCTCTATCACAGAAAGTTCTATTGGATAACCTTGCACTGCATGCTATAAAGAACAGAGAATAAGAGGAAGCAAACGGTTTTTATATTTTCAAATAAAGAGCTTTGGAGGACTGGATCTATGATTATCAGTATGGAGGCAATTTTTATATCTTTTGATTAACTCCTATGCTGCATCAGATTTTAATTCCATTATTTTTGTCATCTCTTCCTTCCCTAAGACTGCTTTCTTTTTTTTTACTCTCCAGGAGGCTCCACTGTTTGTTCCCCATTGAATGAATTCATTGGAAAAGAAGAAAAACTAAATACTTGGAGAATGAACTAAATAGCTGTGGACATCAGAATTCTGAGAAGCCCCAAGATTCTTTGTATCTGATGCATATCATTGTTTGAGTGTGTGCAGGGTCTGTGATGGTGATAGGTTCTTTCTTCTGGTTAGGCCATGCTATATGGCAGAGTAAGAGGATTCTGCATATGCAGGGAAGGTCCTGTATCAGTCAAGGACCCATGAGAGAAACGGAGCCGGGAAGATATATACATATTAAGAGATTTATTTTGAGGAACTGTCTTATGGGTATGGGGTCTGGCTAGGCAAGCATGACATCCATAGACAGAGCATCAGAAAGGGCAGCATGCTGAAAACTCTGGGGCAAAAATCCTGAAGGCCTGTCCACAGGCAGGATTTCTTCTTTCTCAAGGAAATCTCAGTTCTAGTCTAAGACACTCCCAACTGATTAGATCAGGATCATCCAGATTATTGCAGATAATCTTCTTAAAGTCAGTTTATCATGGAGATTAATCATGTCTATAAAAATGCTCACAGCAATATCTAGATAACTGTTTGATTGGACAACTGAGGATTAAATCCCAGTCAAGCAGACACCAAACCTGATCATCACGGGTCCCTAAATCCGTTGATTTTCTGTTACCCAAAAGGTGACCATTCTGACTGGGCCTGATCTGAGCAGGTGAGATCTTTAAAAGAGGATCTAGAAAAGGAGATTAAGAGGTATGAACTTGCAGCTATAAAGTAAATAACCACAGAGATAAAAAGTACAGCACAGGGAATATAGTCAATAATATTGTAATAACTTCGTAGGATGGCAGATGGTAACTATACTTGTGATAAGAATTCCATCACATATAATTGTCGAATCGCTACAGTGTACACCTGAAACTAGTGTGTCAACTACACTTCAATTAAAATGTTTTTAATTAAAAAAAAGGGTCTATAGCTTAGAGAGTTAAGGCAATAGCGACTCTCTCTTTGCTGTTGTTCCTTAAGCAGCAAGCCACCAAGAGTTCTACAGCTACAGTGAAATGATTTCTGCCAGCATCACTTGAGCTTGGAAGACAACCCACCAGTCTCACATGAGACCACAGTCCAAGCTAACACTTTGATTGCAGTGTTGTGGGAGCACAAGGAGAGGACTCAGTTAAGCCATTCCCAGACACCTGATCTCTGGAAACGGTGAAATAATAAACGTATCTCTCTTTAAGCCATTAAGCTCGTGGTCATTTGTTTTACAGCATGGAACACTAAAAACTGAAAGGGAAAAGAGCCTAAAGTATCCCGAGGGCACTGGATGAGCTTGGCACCTAGCAGAGCAGATTTCATAACTTATCTGAATTCTTTGTTAATTAGTTTGCTTGTGGTGGTCATTTTGCCATATATACCTATATCAAATCATTGTATACCTTGAATATATGCAATTTCTTATCAATTATACCTCAATAAAACTGAGAAAATAAATGTTACTTTATGCTGTTAAGTTAAAGATAATAAAATAAAATAATGCTCATTTCAATTATTCTCTTTTAACCAGTGAAGAATTTTTTTTGTCATCTTTAATCATGAGGAAGCTAAAGTTTAAGGTAATTTCCCCCAAGTTCTGGATCCAAGACTTGTATTCTAAAGAGAATTTAAATTATCTCTTTTACACATGAATTATGTAGGATGGACTGGTGTTTTGATTGCCACTGTTGCATTATAAATATTGTAGCAAAGTCATGAAAAAACTATGATAAAATACTATTCTTTATAGTAATATGTAGTTCTTGGCCTGTAGCAGACCTGGTCTAACATGCAAACTTCCAAATATAAAAGGAAATAAGTACTCATCATGCTTGCTGTTAGAGATAGTGAACCTATTTAATTATTTATGCCTAATTTTTTTTAATTTATTTTTTATTGGTGCTCAGTTTGCCAACATACAGAATAACACCCAGTGCTCATCCCGTCAAGTGCCCCCTCAGTGCCCGTCACCCATTCACTCCCACCCCCCGCCCTCCTCCCCTTCCACCACCCCTAGTTCGTTTCCCAGAATTAGGAGTCTTCATGTTCTGTCTCCCTTTCTGATATTTCCCACACATTTCTTCTCCCTTCCCTTATATTCCCTTTCACTATTATTTATATTCTCCAAATGAATGAGAACATATAATGTTTGTCTTTCTCTGATTGACCTACTTGCCAATATTTTTCTTCCTGGTTATTCTCTCACTATTATGAGGTTACGTACTCTGCTCAAATTCAGTGTCTAAGAAAAACTAGTTAGAGTCTATGAGAACACATGCACTTACTAGTCTTTAATTGGGACTGGCCCCAGCAAAAATTGTAGGAAACCCAGAATCTCCCATTATGATTACATAAAATGAATATAAATCCAACAGCTCAGAAATTGTTTACCAGACACATCTACAAGGCAAAAACAATTTCAACATCATATGATGTTCAGTTCTAAAATAAGAGAAACCCATCTATTAGGTGACTTCTGCTAACCAGGAGCTTAGAGCTGCAGCATTCTGCTCTTACTTGGAGTCTTCTACCCAGTTTTAGCAACCAGGGGTGGGATTTTAAAGCCTCTAACTCCTCAGCTGTCCTGGTAACAGTACTGAATGAGTGTATCAGACCTGACAATGATTTGCTAAAAGTTAACAATCTACAGGCATCTTCAGTTCCATTTAAAGAATTGTCACGGATCATTGAGATTTTTTTTTCCTCTCCTCTACTCAAATAATAGGTCAATGTGACCTTTGTTGCGTTGGAGTATTTGTACATCAAGCTCCAGCTGCAGATGTCAGATTTTTGCTCTTAGACCTCTTGAATTAACTTGTAATGTACTCCCCTGCAAAACTACCTTTCCCACCTTAATTTTGCTTTAGAGTTTGGAGAGTAGATATAAAAAATCAGAGTCAGCACTACGATCTCTTTCTCCATTTTCTTGAAGACTCTCGACTTTAATATCTACTAAAACCTAAGTGAATTGTAATCATTTTCACCTTTAAAAAAAAATCAACTTAAAAATGAGTGACTATAACAAACAAGTTCATGTCTTCAAGAAATTTATAACATACTTGGGGTAATATACTAATAAGGTATAATTAACTTCTCACGATAGTAGATGATAAGGGACAAAATAAACATAAAAGTGATGTACCCCACATGACAGACTAATGGGTTCAATTCAGTATCTGCCACTAACTAGCTAGTTTGCAAAGAATAAATTACGGCCACTCTAGATTTCACTTAACAGGTATTTATGTAAGAGTTGTTTAAGATCATCTTAAATTGTATATAAGACTTGCACTTCCTCAATTTCTTTTAATAGTTGGAGCTAACCGGCTCACATTGAGATCTCATTTGTCTTTGGTCAATTTGATCATATCCTTATCCAATCTATTTCCTGACTTGGAACGCAAAATTCTCTAAGTGAAGTTCTCCAATGGCTGTCATTTATTTAAGAATTACCATGTGCAAGGCATTTTTTATTAAACTGTTCAGTTAATATGATATTAAAGAATAGATATTCTCATAGTCACTTTACCAATAGGAAGGTGATTTTACAAAGGACTTGAATAAGGTTTCAGGGCAAGTAAGACAACAGCTGGATTTGGACAAGACTCTGAAAGAGCAGGTTTCCTCTCCTTTTGTACCTTTGAATCCCATCTCATCTACAAGTTTTTCCATAGGAAGGAGAAATCAGAAGAAAATTTTATACAGGACAGATTTACTTAATTACTGAGACACTTAAGGGTCCAGTATCTTATTTTTCATTTGGGCAAATTAACACCCTTACAGGCTTCCTTTATAAGCAATTTGAGTTCTGGAATTTTTACAAAATTGATATGGGATTTAAAGGGTTGTACTTACAATTTTTTTTTTCTAGATTAAGATAAGTCAGTCAAATGTGAAGATTTTAGTGATATCTAAGAAAGGATTTGTTATATAAAGATATGTTGAAGACGGGGAGAATGTTTTTCCATTCCCTACAGTCCTTTCTTCATTTTTTCTCTATGTGGAGATATTTTGCCATTTTTTAAAAGATTTTATTTATTTATTCATGAGAGACACAGAAAGAGAGAGAGAGGGAGAGACACAGGCAGAAGGAGAAGCAGGCCCCGTGCAGGAAGCCTGATGCGGGACTCGATTCTAGGACCCCAGGATCACGACCTGAGCCAAAGGCAGATGCCCAACCTCTGAGCCACGCAGGAGCCCTGATATTTTGCCATTTAGTAGGTTCTTTCTTCTCGGATTTACAGAAGATTTTGCAACTATTTATGGAAAAATATACTAGAAGTACTGTTGGCTGCAGATGGGGAAGAGGGTGGGGAGGAGAGAAAAGTGGCAGGTGAGCATCCAAGAGAATCCAAGCAGCATTCACCTTCTGTAAAGAATGCCACGCAAAGCACAAGGAAAATGTCAAATCCGTACGGAGCAGTGAGGTCAGTCAGAGGATCCTTGCACATCATTTAGCACTTCAGTTGATACCCTTTTAACAACAAACAGCCTCTTGTTATAAGGTGGAGAGGTTTCTATGGCAGAGTACATACCATATAGTAGGGTACTGTGCCTGTGTGTGTGTCCATATATGTATTTTTTCTCTTTTTCATAAGGGGTAGAATAATTTTATGAACAATTTGTCATGAGAATTCTGATATATCAATTTGGATGGCATTTGAATTTTAATAATCCTCGTGTAATGCTCACTCAACAACATTACTACAATCCTCCAAAATTAAAAATTAAAGTGACATATTAAATGGCATGGGATAGTTAAGTCAGCATTTTAATACAGAGAATATTGGTTCAGCAGCCCCCCTCCCTTATCCATGGAGGATACATTTCAATATCCCTGATGGATTCTTGACATAGCGAATAGTGCTGAACTCTATATATGAACTCTTTTTTTTTTTTTCCTCTATATACACACCCATGATAAAGTTTAATGTATAGATTAGGCACAATAACAGATTAACAATAATTAATAATAAAATAGGACAATCAGAACAATACATTGTTATAAACTGCAATAAAAGTTATATGAATATGACCTCTCTGTGTCTGTCTCTGTCAAAATATTTTATTGTACTGAACTCATATCCTTAATCTGGTGATGATATGAGATGATAAGATGCCTTTGTGATAAGGTGAAGGGTGGTGAATGACATAGCACGGCGACAGAGTGTTAGGCCACTACTGACCTGAGGATATATCTGGGGAGCCATCTGCTTCTGAGGGTGGCTGACCTCAGGTATCTGACTCTGAGGATAAAGGGGGGACTACTGTACTGCTACTTTAACATGTCCATGTTCAAAAGGCACAAGTGCTATATTTAAAACCACTGAAGGACATCTGTTGAAGATTGAGAGCAGTGTTATTAACAGACATATTAACAGACAAATACAACAGGTTTTGTATTAATTTTAATGTCCCCTTCTCTTTTTCTTTCCATCTCTCACTTCACTCTTCATATCTTTCTCCATCAACAGTTGCTATAATTTTCAACTTACACACCCCCTTCCTCTCCTATGAAGTTAAAATAATCATGCAGATATTCTGAGGAGTCAGAATTGTGATATAAGACTATTTTTCATGATTTTGATGGCAATGATCTACTGAATTTATGGTATTCTTTACAAATATGTCAGTTTTTAATTATTTATGGCCAACTGAATCATAATTATCAGATATTTTGCGTTCCATTACTGTTTTCCATATGATTTAATTCACTACTTAAAGGTAGCTTAAAAAGGAATATTCTCGGGGCACCTGGATGGCTCAGCCAGTTGAACATCAGACTCCGGGTTTCAGTTCAGGTCATGATCTCAAGGTCCTGAGATCAAGCCCTGCGTTGGAGGATCTGCAGTCTGCTTCCACCCTTTCTCTCCCTCTGTCCCTTCCTGTCCATTCCCCATGCTCTCTCTCTGAAATTAATTAATTAAAAAAAAAAAGAATGAATATTCTGGACCTCACTGGACTCAATATACTTCTTCATAGGTCCACTGAGTTTCCTTTTCATATTCCAGGAAAATTGAGCATGTCATCGACTCCTCACCCTTTATTAAGTATCAATAAAATTCCCATGGGAGTAAAGGAGTCCTAGTATGTCCCATACCTGTGGTTGCATAATTATCTTCTAGTGTAAACTGCTGAGCAATTAGTTATTTCTTCCAAACTTCCTACATATTTCATGAATAAAATAGGGACTCATCCTTTCAAAAGTCTCTATTATACGCAAAGCAGAATGTTCAGCCCAACACCTACCTATTGACTGAATTCTAATAGAAATGAATACATACATGTTAACTTTGATGTATTAGATGAGAAAAGGACAGAACTCAATACTAAAGATACAGCAGGGTTCTGCTACTTGTTCCTTATTGGGGGGGGGGTCTCAAAAAAGACATTTCTCTTTCTCAGAGAGCTCTAACTTCCTTAACTGTAAAATTAAGATCTGGTCTCGGTCATACCCAAGAGGTCTGCTGACTAAACATTTGCAGGCTGCATGACTCTTGTTTTCTGCTCTTCTTCAATGTCAATCATTTCAGAGAATCTCTTGTCTGAGTCCTGGAAATTACATTTTGACATGAAGGCCAGTCCTTCTAGAAAATGATTATTACTCTGTATGTTCTGTATGAACATTAAGACTCATTTTTGATGCTTAATTAATGTTTAAGGCATGTTTCCTTATGAAGTAAAGAACAGATGTTGGATAATAAAATTCATCTCAGAGCTAAGAACCTAAGAAATAAATGAACAGTTACTAAATAATCCTATGTGCTATCGAGTACTAGGATGTGTGAACAACAGTAACAATAATAATAATGGCTAATATATTTATGACTGCTTACCTTAAACCAGCCATTATGTTAAGCACTTTAGATTTATTATTTCATTGAATCTCCATGACAAATCTATGGAGTGGGCATTATTACTCTCATTTTGAGGGGGCAGAAATGGGGATTTGGAAAACTTAAGCAACCACCTCAAATCACCCATTAAATAAACTTGGCATTTACTTTAGATTTCACTGAAAGAGCCATCTCCTTTCATTATATCATACTGTTTACCATAAAGGAGAATGTCCTTGAAAATACAGTTAACACAAATAATCCCTGCATATGCATATTGTGTTCAAAGCTCAAAAGTGACATTGTGAATCAAATTTTTGCAAATAAATGCTAAATATGTCAAAGACACAAAATCACCCATGCCTCTATGCAATATTAGAGACTAAAGAAAACAAATCATTTTATGTGAAAATTAATGGCTTATCATTTAAAGTAGAAAAAAGGTATCGTGCCTATGATATACTTTTTACCCTTTCAGATCTAAAGACTGTGCCTTCTCTGTTTTTCTTATAAATAGTATATTTATTCTTCATATTATTACTGACATGTACATTCTATATAATATTCAAAGAGAGATAAATTTTAAAATATAAATCACAATAATACAGAAATATACTGTTTCTTTTCATAAATCATTTACAATATAGTTTTTAGGGGTATCTAATACGATATTATTAATTCTATACATACCACAATGCACAGCTTTACTATCAGAAATTTGCACACTGGGAATCCCTGGGTGGCTCAGCAGTTCAGTGCCTGCCTTCAGCCCAGGGTATGATCCTGGAGTCCTGGGATCAAGTCCCACATCAGGCTTCCTGCATGGAGCCTGCTTCTCCCTCTGCCTATGTCTCTGCCTCTCCCTCTCTATCTGTGTCTCTCATAAATAAATAAATAAATCTTTAAAAAAAGAAAAAAGAAATTTGAACACTAAGTAAATTAACTATCTAGCCTCATATATTTTTCCAATACAATCACTGTTTTCTCTTTTGAGGTAATGACTTATTGGTTGACCATCCAACAGGTTCCCAATTGATTCAAATGACCAGGAGTACCTGAAAAGCAGTAGAGAACTACACTGAGCTTGGGAAGGGAGGGTGCGTGGATGGCGGACAGTAAATCTCAGGGACAAATACGTGTGGACACATTTGATGACACTGACAAAGACCCTAAAACGTTGCTACCCCTGCTTGTGCTCGTTCTCTCTCTTTCTCTGTGTCAAACAAATAAATAAAATCTATTAATAAATAAATCGGTCTAAGGAAAAAAAAAGTCCTTGATTAAAAAAAAAGACATTCCCATTCTTTCCTTTACCCTCGAAAAAGGGATCAAATAGCCTACACACAAACACACACACACAAATCAATTTTGAGGTCAGGATTACTACAAAGTAAGTGAGTCATCTGAACCAGAAGTAAACTGCCTCAAGATATCCAAACAGCTCTGACTTGGTCAATTCAATTAAAAGCAATAAAAAAATCAGTCAAACCAATTTAATGACAGCACCCACTAGAGAAATTGTTTGAACTTCTATGTAGAGCATAGTTTTATACTGTCTAAAAGTTATACTCTACTTTATATATATCTGAATAAACATGACCAAGATGATACAATGATTTTATCCACAAAATCCTAAAAGCATTCATTCATTTGTATCCTTTCATTCCATTTCCTACCATAGCCCTATGAGGTAGGGAGGGGGAAAATGCACAGCATTTCATATGGATTAGAAAGACCCTAGAGGATTACTGAACACATTCACTGGGTCATGTGGTGTCATGTGGTGTTACATGGCCAAAAGAAGTGTTATGAAAAATGCAAAACCAGGCCTTCCTTCTCTCCTTAATAGTAGGCATAGAGTTCTTTGAAAAAGAAGCTGAGAAGTGTAGCAAAGCTTATTTTACATATTTATCTCCTCTCTTTTAGAGAAAATCAGCCTTCACATTATACCTTAAAGGTCAATGTTTCTCAAATCTAAATGGAATGTGCTAAACAATATGAATTTGCATTCTATTAGCAAAGCACATTCTATAACATTTCTTTTTTTAACTATTGGCAAATGCAAAAGGCAAAGGAACAACCGTATAAATAATATTCAGCCTAAACTGTGTGGAAGATCTAGTCAATCTGATCTTGATCCCAAATATAAATTCACATTAAAGAAAATGCAAAATTAACTAAAGAAGAATAGAGAGCCAAGCTGATCCTAATTGAAAAGACGATATAAAATATGGCAGAGTGTCAATGAATTGGCAACTTAAAACAGCTTATATTTTTAAAATGTGTAAAAACTTTTGCACGATTCTCCACAAATAGCAAAGATAAAAGATACAAGAATCCAGGGGGTCTTTTTTCTCACAATATTTATGCTAATAAGATGATACAGGAGTTTCTACTTCCAGTATATACACAGAGATCTATAACTATGAGCATACTATAATACCATGATTATCACCCTTATCAATACGAAGTCTTAGGAAATCTCCACATGCACATAGCAGGCACTAAAATATAGATTAAATGAAAACTAAACATTAATTCTTACGATGTGTCTATTTTCTTTATTTTATAGTGCCCAGCAATATAACAGTCCAATGACCAAATGACAAGTATGATCCATACAAGCAGTTCCCACTAAGGGGCAATGTTGCCCCCCACAGGAGACATTTCTTAACGTCTGGTGTCTATTTTGGTAGTCACAACTGGACAAGGAGTGATGTATGACTAGCATCTAATGGGTAGAGGCCAGTGATGCTGCTGAAGATTCTACACTGAATGTCGTCTTGCCCCCGTGCTCAGCAATGAATTATCTATCTGGCCAAAAACATCACATGTCATGGATGAGAGACCTTGTGAAAGTCTAAAATATGATTTGTTTTAAAAATTCTTTTATTTTGGAAAGAACAAGAGCAAGAATAGAGAATAAAAGGATAATGAGTGGCACAAATCATAAAAACAAGAGGTGAGGGGATTTCGGATGATTATGGAAGGTCATGGGCGAGATGTGAGAGATTCTGTTGCCATGCTAACTAGCTGTTGGACAGTCCAGAATGAGTCTACATTGTTGGTTGACAGAGGAAAAAAAAAAAAAAAACATAATGCATTTTCCAGCCATTCTATGATCTTGAATTCAGAGAAATGCTTTGTAGAACAGTTCTAAATGAATGTGTGTGGTGTTTTACCTGAAACTGTTGAAAAAAGCTCATCTGAAAAATGAATTGAAACCCCCTATTCTATCCTACCCCTCAGATATGCTTCTCGCTTCTCACTGGGGTTTTCTGTACCATTACTGAACTTGCTTTTTGATTGTTGACTTTAGAACTGGTAAATACAATTTATTTCTGGTCACCAAAAAAGCATTCCTATAACAGATGGACACAACTTATCTAAATTTGGAGTAGAGTTTAACAGAGTGGCTGTTAAATCAATTGTGCTCAAACACGGTGAGTGATCTCAGTCAGATTCTCATCTTGTCCTTTACAACGTGGAAAAACCTTCTAAAATGATTCAAGAAATGGAATTATCTTTTCTATATAAGCACAATGTCATAGGAAATAAAATTCTCCCCACCCCCAACTATAACATTTACATTTTAAATTAAGTGTAAGAAGTCACTGGCCCATCTTGCCCATTCTCTAAATTCATTTTGCATGATGCACAAATATGGCTGACACAGCAGGTTTAAAATAGTACAGACCAATAAATAGCTAATAAACAGTAGGTTGATAGCAGGATAGAAAAAAAAAAATGTTGCATGAGGCTTTACAATGCTGTTGATTTCACTAAGGCTAGTAATTAATACAAGCCATGTAGTGATATTACAATCAGATGGGTAAATCAGATTTATACAAATAACAGTCCTAGCCAGAGACCAATATTGTCAATCATTTCAAGAAAAAAGCAATCACAAGGCTGTAGTATGGGGCCTAAAATTAAGGTCCAGTATTATGTGTACCCTGGGCATCTGAGAAAAGTACAGGTCTCAAGTGGCCTAACTAGAAGTTCCCCCTACAGCTCTTTTCCCAGGGTTGAGTTCCCCTAGCTAAAAATCTTCCCTTATTTCAAGGATCAGGAATAGTTCTACTTATTCCTGAGCATTCAGGTCATGAAAAAAATCTCCATTTAACACTTCAATGATCACCCAGCTTAGGAGTTATTCTCCAGGGAGTCATGTTCATAAATCCAAAGAAGCTAAATATGTTTACCATAAGCAACATAAAATAGATTCATAACAGGAATGCCCAAAATATTCCATAGGACTTTCTTCCTAGAAAAGTTAATTATTTGGGAGTGGAGGGGGTGCAGTTATCAGTATCAGAATGTTTATTACAAAGAGATAGGTCTAAGTTACCTGCCCTCTTCCCTAGGATCATTCTCCCATTAACTAGAAGTGAAATGGAACAGACAGAAGGTTCTTCAACTCTTCCCGTCCACCAAAACAAGCATGAAGTCTGAAAAGACTAATATAATACTCTGGAGCATAAGAAAATGTTCATATATATTCCAATGACAATAGAAGTTTAAAAAAATGATAATTTTTTCAATTCTAGGTATAAAAATCTGATACTAGTCTAATAGGAATAAAGTTATTAAATGTTTTTAAATGAGTGATTTTTAATCTTTATGGGATATATCCAAATAATCTGCATTGCTGGAAGGTTGAAGTGAGCATACTAAATGATTATTTTATTATATGGTTACTTTTAATTGATGAGGACGGTAAGTGCAATCTTAAATATTTGCTCTTTTCTCCCTAGCTAAGCTAATTTAAATAGGTGATAATTAAGACTAACAACTCAAGAATAAAAGGTATTAAAAGAATCTAGAATCTCTTAGTATATATTTGCAGTGTTTTAAGTTTTACTTCTTTCCTCACGTTAATCAGGGATTTTAAGTGAAATGTTGATGGACTCCATAACTGTAATTTTGATTTTCACACTCTTTGCAATCAACTAACATGTATAAGGTTTCACCTATATGTAAAAGGTAGTGAAAACATCTCAGGAGCTGGGGTTCCCAGAGGGAATGCTCTGACTGAGGTTGATAAACTCTCTATACCAAAATGCAAGAAAGCTTGAGTTATGCCATTTACAAGCTGTCCTTAAATGAGTGTATTATGACCACCAGTTCTTTAAATTTTCCTGTTGGACACGTGGGATGTACAATACGGTTGATATATTTTTCTTGCTGAATATCCCCTTCTATATGTTCTCATAGTGAGAACCGTGGGCCAATTTTTATAGTCATTAGAATCTACAAAATAATATTTTCTGTAGGCCATCACTATGATTATAAAAAGTCCCTGTGGGTGGAGAAGAAAAGAAGAATTAGCCAGAGGAGAGAGGTATCAAATGACAGAGAAGGAGCAATGGTTCCAATTGTGATGAAGGATTTCTAGGTCTGTAGTTAACTCACTTATGCAAGTCACATAATCCCGTGGATCTTGGTTTCCTCATTAGTAAAATAAGTGATTGTGCTGGTAGGCCTCCTGGGAACTTTTTAAAGTTCTTTTAGAGTATGCATACAACTCTTTGTGTTAATCAAAATGCCTTATTTGTAAACCACGCTGAAGCATGGTTATTTTTCATTATTTTATTCTAATCTTCAACCAGTTATCAGAACATGTGTATGCCTTACTTTAAAATGTATGTTTTTCTTGGAAAATTATTTTATGAAAAGAATTCTGAACTAATATTTACCGTAAAAAATATATCATCTCTCATTCCACAGCAGAGTATACTGCTCCTCCTAATTCAGAACTGCACACGGGTATGATTACGTGTTATTCTGTATCAATAATTTTGGTTTACTTTAAGTCATCACTGTTGATTTTATATGCTAACTTAGAAAATTCTTGAGGGTAATCACTGAAATTAGATTTTTGTAGTAAGCAATACAATGTAAATCTAACTCTAAATCAATGTCTGAATAACTATTTCTCCAAAATATGAACTAGCTGTCATTTGTGACTGTCTTGTATCTAAGTAGAAACTTACTTATACTTACCATGTTTTCTCATTGAATAGACTCAATAGTAACTACTTTCCAAGTAAAATAAATTACACTGGAAAAAAATAATTTAATGCTGGTAGCATGCATCTCACAGACATGAAAAATGAGAATGTAATTCTTTGTTTTTTGTATCGTAAATTTCCTTTCAATGCAAATGTCACCCTCAAATGTCAATCCCGGAATGAGACTCACCAAGTATCTATCTGACTTTTTATTGTATAAAATGACAATAATGTATTATCTTATAATACTTATACCTTTAAATTTACATTGCCAAGTAAGTCAAAAGCGTAACACAAATGATTCAGTTTATTTTTCACCATCTCAAAAATATTTTTGACCTGCTACAATAATCTTCAGTTGCTGCATTATTACCATCAGGTGAGCCACAATTAGATATAGAGATAATCTTTCTATTACAAAGTATTCCAATTCCAGTTTGAAATACAAACTACTTTTCAAAGAAGTATATGTGAAGAATATATCTGCTTCAATTGAAGTTCCATTTCTCTTAATGACAAGAGAAGTTCTAGTTATAACATATCAAATTTACTTTTTATCTACTTGCATATAAGAATAGAGCATGTCCTTCATATATAACTTACTACATGACAATGTTAATTATCTCTTTACCATGTAAACTTGGCTTTGATAGCTATTAAATCTATTTTTATATTGATTTGCTTTTATTTTCACATTAATCTAGGTATAAAGTTCAAATTAACTAATAAAAGTGATATTTTTGCTCTGATGATAAGCAATTTACATATTTATAATTCAGGAAGAAGCCTCATGAAATTGTGATTGAAAATAATCTTAAATAGAAATAGCACAAGGTCTTGAAACACTGAAATCAAAAACAAATACTAAATTCTTTGCTTTATAGGACTCTTTTGGAACATCTATGAATACAGTCAGTTCAGCAAGTCTTTCAACACTGTACACAGTGCATCTATAGCACCATTCAATATGATGGAACAGAATCATACCCTGTTCAAGTAAGAAAAGAATCTATCTAGCATCAAAGAGTAATCAATTTTCATGGGAGGAGTAAATTAGGCCTGCATCATTTACATCTGATATTAGCTCAGTTCAGCAAATATTACTTGCGTACAATCTGATCATTGACAGGATGCCAATAACAAATACAGTAACTGTGTCTGCCCTCTCCCCCAGCATCTCACACTCTGCTATATTTTGGAATACTATGATAAAGACTTCATTGGAAATATTCACACAGTGTAACGGGTGTTAAAAAATGTGGTTCATTCTGGAAATTCAGAGAAGTCTTCTTGTTGAAAGTTGCATCTTAACTGAATCCTAGAGATAAGAGACTAAGGAGGTGAAGAGTAGAGAGGATATTGTGGTTGGAGAGAATATCCTGGACAAAAGCATGTCAAATACGCAGAGCATGTCCTGGGAAATAGGAATAATTTGTATTATTGGAGCACGGAGTGCAACATGGAAATGAGAGGATGTAAGACTGCAGAGGTAACAAGAAGGGCACTATATTTCAAGCTAACACCTTGGACTTTAGGCAATGTAGCACCATTAAAATGTCTTAGCCACGGGTATGATATGGTCAGATTTGCACTTTAGATTTAAAATTAGCAAAATGCTTCTTCACAAATAGAATTCAATAAATGCTAATGGTATTGGTGAGTCAGTGTCACAATATATTGATCCCCAAGCCAAACAATAAATCTTTTACTTCGTGTGTGTGTGTGCAAGCATGCATGTGTAGAACACAAAATACAAGTAACTGGGACTCTTTTATATTACACAAAGTTAAATATGTAATTTAAATAAGAAAACTTGAGTAGACTTCCAAAACCACCTATTTCTCTGCCCAGCTAAATTTATCTAAACAGAAATTCTTAGTAATTTTAGTGACTTCAGGTGTTTTCCAAAATTAATATCCACCCAGAAACTCTAAACATGACCTTATTTGGATATTTATTATATCTTTTCAGATATAATTAGTTACTTTAAGATTAGGTCAACCAAAGCTAGAGGCATCAGAATTCTGGACTTCAAGTTCTAATACAAAGCTGTGGTCATCAAGACAGGGTGGTACTGGCACGAAAACAGACACAAAGATCAATGGAACAGAATAGAGAATCCAGAAATGGACCCTCAACTCTATGGTCAACTAATCTTCAACAAAGCAGGAACGAATATCCAGTGGGAAAAAAAACAGTCTCTTCAACAAACGGTGTTGGAAAAACTGGACAGCCACATGTAGAAGAATAAAACTAGACCACTGTTTTACACCACACACAAAAACAAACTCAGAATAGATGAAAGACTTAAATGTGAGACAGGAATCCATCAAAATCCTAGAGGAGAACACAGGCAACAACCTCTTTGATCTTGACCACAGCAACTTCTTACTAGACACATCTCCAGAGGCAAGGGAAACAAAAGCAAAAATGAACTACTGGGATTTCATCAAGATAAAAAGCTTCTGCACAGCAAAGGAAACAATCAACAAAACTAAAAGGCAACTGACAGAATGAAATAATATATCTGCAAATGATATATCAGATAAAGGGCTAGTGTCCAAAATCTATAAAGAACTTATCAAACTCAACACTCAAAAAATAAAAAATCCAGTTAAGAAATGTGCAGAAGAAATGAATAGATATTTCTCCAAAGAAAACATACAAATGGCTAACAAAGACACATGAAAAAATGTTCAGTATCATTCAGCAACAGGGAAAATACAAATCAAAACCACAATGAGATACTATCTCATAATGGTCAGAATGGCTAAAATTAACAACCCAGGGAACAGCAGATGGTGGTAAGGATGTGGAGAAAGGGGAATTCTTGTACACTGTTGGTGGGAAGGCAAACTGGTACAGCCACTTTGGAAAACAGTCTGGAGTTTCCTCAAAAAGTGGGACTTTTTGCTCTATCTCCCTACTAGATATTTATCTGAAGGATACAAAAACAGTGACTTGAAAGGGCACATGCACCCAATGTTTATAGCAGCACTATCCAAAATAGGCAAAATATGGAAAGAGCCCAAATGTCCATGGACTGATGAATGGATAAAGATGTGGGATATATATACAATGGGATGCTATTCAATCATCGAAAAGAAATCTTACCATTTGCAACCACATGAATAGAACTTGAGGGTATTATGTTAAGTGACAAGTCAGAGAAAGACAAATACCATATGATCTTACTTATATATGGAATCTTTTAAAGATTTTATTTATTTATTCATGAAAGACACAGGGAGAGAGAGAGACAGAGACATAGGCAGAGGGAAAAGCAGGCTCCATGCAGGGAGCCTGATGTGGAACTCGATCCCGGGACTCCAGGATCACGCCCTGGGCCGAAAGCAGACGGGAAACCATTGAGCCACCCAGGGATTCCCCTTGTATGTGGAATTTAAGAAACAAAACAGTTGAACACAGGGGAAAGGAAAGAAAAAATAAAGCAAGATAAAACCAGAGAGGGAGGAAAAGCATAAGACACTCTTAACAATAGAGAACAAACTGAGGGTTGTTGGAAGGGAGGTGGGTGGGAGGATGGAGTAAATGGATGACGGGCATTAAGGAAGGCAGTTGATGTTAAGAGCACTGGATGTGATATGCAACTGATGACTCACAATAATTCTACCCCTGGAACTAATACTACGCTATGTGTTAACTAACTACAATTAATTTTTATTTTATTTTATTTTATTTATTTATTTATTTATTTATTTATTTATTTATTTATTTATTTTTAACTAACTACAATTTAAATAAAATCTTGAAAGAAAAAAAAATTAGGTCATAATGGATTAGGGTGGATATTAAATCCAATGAGTGGTATCCTTATAAGAGGGCCATGTGAAGATACAGACTCTAAAAAACAGAGAAAAGAAGGCCACATGAAGACACAGACCCTGACACACAGAGGGGAAAAAGGCCATGTAAAAGTGAAGACAAACACCAGAAAGATGCACAAACATGTCACAGAGCACGGTTGCCAGCAACCGCCAGAACTCAGGGAGACAAATGAAACAATTTCTCCCTCTGGACTTGCAGAAGGAACCAATTCTCCTAACACCTTGATTTCAGACTCCTGACCTCCAGAACTGTAGCTGAACAAATCCTGTTGTCTGACACCACACAGTCTGCGGTGCTTTGCTAAGACACCCTAAGAAACCAATACATATATACAGGTCACGACCTCTGGCCCAGGCAGCATGGGAACAGCGCACGGCATTCCATTCTGTGGTCCCTGTTAGAGGATAATCTCACCTGCACAGCATGGAAAGGACAAAACGCTGTCCTCCTATTTGTCCTTGGCTTCTCTTGACACTTTTTCCTGCCCTAGTCTGGTGTTTACTTTCCTCCATGATTTGCACTGGGTGATATATCTAGGCCTTATTGATTATCCATCCAAACTGAAGGCATATACAAAAATTAGTTTAGTTGTATGTACCTTGGTTTTTCCCAAAGCACTGTCCTTACGCTTATGAAGACTGATTAAAAGCTAATATAGTATTTGTCGTCAACAATGCTACTGTTTCCATCAGTACACTGTGCAGGGCTTCTGTAAAATGAATGTTTGAGTACTGCAGCCATAAATGATTTTAAGAAATTATTAGACTGAGGCTTCTCCCTTCGGCTTCATGTAGTCCCTCTGATACGGAGTAAGAAGATTAGCATTGGTGTTTTGGGAGAAGGTTTACCGAGTCAGAAGACGTGGGGAATATCTCTAAGTTTTAAAAATAACAGCGTGCACTTGATTCAACTAAACTTGAGGGAAAACCAAATGTAGAGGGAGCAGAATAATTTAAAATGAGTTTAGATTCATTGAAATGGGAACTCATACTATCAAGACAAGTCAGGAAACAAGCAGTAGAAGCCCTAAAGGCTTCAAAGTAGTGGCCTGGAACTAACCTTCTCCACCTGGAATAAAGTGAACTTTTTATTTGCAATCTTGAGAAGTACCAAATTCCTCAGGTGACAAAGGGATCACAGAAGAACTGCACAGAGGAAAGATGAGAAACACAAGGGGAATTACAGGAGCCACACATTCCAACAAAAGCAGTGCTCATGCTGAGATGTCTCCCTAAGTTCTTCCAGCAAAATTTGAAGTAAAAGAAGTTCAGCCCCATTCCCGAACCTGGAACTTCAAGACAGACCTCAGATAAATCCTCTAAGGGGTTTCAAGAAAGATGAGAGTTCATTTCTCTCTCTCACAGGAGTGATTGAAGCCTAGTTTCTCCTTGCTGGGACCCTAGCGTACACAGTGCTAACTCTTTAGAGGATAAAATGGAAGGGTGTTTCTGACTTTTCAACCTCAAATATACACAGTTCTCTTTCTTATTGAAAAATCAAAGTTCTTGACACAGTAGTTCACGAAGGTAAAAGGAAAACAAATAAACAAACAAACAGGTGGCCATCTTCTAAGGGTGCACTCTAGTCTGAATTCCAGTACAGGTAAATTTAAACCACAGTATCTTTAGGAAAGTTGTCCGTCACAAATATGTTTAATGTATATATTTTTTTATTTATAAATGTGTATTTTTCTTGGAAAATATATAAACACAATTGGCATTCTTCAAAAACAGATAAATAAAAATAATCTAAACTGGACATTAGTTAAGAAAATGTGCCAGTTAGGCATCTGCTTAAAGAAATGACTAGTTATCAACTCTTTTTGACAATAAAGATTGTGTGCAGGATGATTAAATCATCATTCTCCAAATGAAGGGGGAAAAAAATCTGAGAATGCCGTTTAAAAAAATAAATGCTGTAGGTTCTTTAAACTATAAAAGAACATGGAAGAAAAATAAGAAGCGCCAACCAACAAGGTAGCCCAGCAGCCATACTATTTATTTATTTATTTATTTATTTATTTATTTATTTATATTTATATTTTTGATTTTTTATTTTATTTTTATTTTATTTATTTTTTTAAGCCATACTATTTAAGTACAAATTCAAGTGAATTAAAATTAAACACAATTTAAAATTTGGTTCCTCAGTTGTCTCAGCTACATTTCAAGTGCTCAACAGCCAAACGTGACTAGTTGACTACAGCAGGGCAAGGGCATTTACATCATTGGTTAAAATTCAACTGAAGAGCACTGCTCTAGAGCTATTTTTGTATCTTTCCCCCCCTAAAATGATATTGATACTTGCATAGTTTCCTGTCCCTGCTATACAAATTGCCCCAAACTTGGTGGCTTAAAACAACAGCTCTGTTCTCTCATAGTTTTGGAGGCCAGAAGTCCCAAATTACTTTCACTGTGTTCAAATCAATGTGTCAGCAGGACCTCAGTTCCTCTGGAGGCTCCAGGGAGAATCTGCCCTTCTCCTCTTCCAGCTTTTGGTGGCTGTTGACATTCCTTGACTTATAAACATATCACTATTTCTGTTCCACAGTCACAGAGCTTGCATTTTCCTGCCTGTGAAGTCTCTCTATGCCCACCTCTCAGAGAAATAGAACCCACTGTACTTAGAACGCCCTTGGAAAATTTGGGATCATCTCTCAAGGTCACGATCATTAACTTAATCCTATCTGCAAATAATCTGCCTAATTAAGTAACAGGTACAGTTCCAGGGGCCATTATCCAACTTACTACAACCAACCACAGTGGTATTTTTAACTTCCATTGTACTCCATTTTATTTTATTTTATTTTATTTTATTTATTTTTTTTCCATTTTATTTTATATTACCAACTCATCATTTACTCCATTGGCACCTACTGGTATAATGTTAATAACCTTTTCTTAAAGTGTAAGATTCCCTCCCACCACCACCCAGAGAGGCTTCTACACTAGAAAAGCCTAGCTTCCTATTTAGCTTCATATATATATATATATATATATATTCATATTCATATATATATTCATATATATATATATTTTTTCCATTCCATCTTGTGATTGCCAAAGCACAGGCTAGATGGGGAAGGCCACAATAGCACTAGCTCACAATGTAACAAATCCACTCGCAATGACTATTGACTGTGCTGTCCTGTGTTAACCCATGCCTGACTCACCCCACACAATTGGCCTTTGGGCAAACTGCATCTGCCCTTATGTTGAGTTCTAAAGTAACTCCATTGGGGCAGCCCAGGTGGCTCAGTGGTTTAGCGCCGCCTTCAGCCCAGGGCCTGACCCTGGAGAGCTGGGATCGAGTCCCACGTCGGGCTCCCTGCATGGAGCCTGCTTCTCCCTTTGCCTGTGTCTCTGCCTCTTTCTCTCTATGTCTCTCATGCATAAATAAATAAAATCTTAAAAAAAATAACTCCATTGGTAGCGTTGGCTTTAAAATTATTATTTTTAAAGAAAGCCATCTCAAAAATAAGACAACATGTCTGGATATTGTAACAAGAATAAAATAAAAGAGAGAGAATTGTCTATAAAAACTACTCAAAAACAATTAGGAAATAGATAAATAAAAGACAACCCAATTAAAAAAAATAGGCAAGGGTCTTCAACAAACACTTCAAAAAAAGAGGGCATGCAAACGAACAAGAATAACCTCTGTAAAAATCAGGAAATCGTTCACTAAAATTAAAATGAGATAATGAACACCTACCAGAATGGCTAAAACCTTCAAATCAATATTAAGTGCCTGAATTTGTGAAGAAGCAGGAATTCCAGCTGTGGAAGTCTAAGTTGATACAACCACTTTGGAAAAAATTTTATCATCATTGACAAAAGTTAAATATACATATATCCTAACCTAACTTAGTATTACCCTACTCTAAGCCAACACCCCCAAGGAATGTTTATAGCACTTCTATCAAAATAACCAAAAACTGAACAATTCAAATGTTCATTAATATAAAATGAATAATTTTAGACTATTCATACAGTAGAATAAGAGTGTCAATGAAAATAATCAAGTACCTTCAATAACAGTGTGAATAAGCCTTACAATTATTAGTTTGAAGAGAAGAGGTCAGATGGGAAAAAATATATATTTTAGGATTCCATTTTTACAAAACAAAAAAAATGTAAAACTAATCTATGAGGATAAAAATCAGGTTTATTTTACCTTTAAAAAAAGCAGTAGTAACTGGGGGGGGGGGGTCCTGATGGGTGCTTCTAAGGTGTCAAGAATCTAAGGTGATTCTTTTATTGACTTAAGTGATGCTCACATCATTTTTCATTTTGTTGGAATTAAGGAGTAGGAAAGTAGAACAATGGTTGTGAGCTCTGGCTTTGTACCAGACTCACTGGTTTTTGTTTTCGGTTCTATCACTCAGGTGATGTGTCTCTGGGTGAATTTTTAACTTTCACTATTTTTATCCTAATAAATATTGCTATATTAATTGTCCCACCTTGTCTCCCATTAGCATCTTTTCCTTATTCACTGTGGTATTACTAACATTCAGCATATTTCATGACACATAAAAAGTTCTCAGTAAGTAATTATTAATAAAATAAATTACACACATCATGGCTTCCATGAAGAGTATTACATATTTTTTCATTTACTGAAAGCTGAACATGCTCCTTAGAAAATCCATCATGCAGAGAAAAAATACCACATTTTGTCTTGGTCTTCCCAATGTGCTGACAGTTAGAATATGTGTGAATACAGAGTTCTGTATCCATAATGCTCAGACCACATGGCGAGAATCCAAATTTATGTCAAGGCTCATCTTAGGCTTCTCCTAACAGGTTAAATCTTCCTCCTGAAGATCTACATTGTCCCAAAGAACCAAATCTCTATGCCTCTCTATTCATTGTCTTTGCTATAATAAACTGATAACCAAATAAAATAAGCAACTCTAGAATTTTTAAATGATCCCCATGGCTTCTTTGTAGTAAGTAACCAATTCGGTCTGTACTGTTGCCCATGAATAAATAAATATGATTTGGTTATCGTGACAGCTACTATTTTCACTAATCTCTCTAACTAATTTGTACAGAGATGACAGCTTTAGAAATATTTTTATTATAAACTACCAAATGTTTGGTTAATTTTAAAAAGCTTGCCAGTACGTCATCTGCCATCTTCTGGTTATAGTGAGCTATTATTTTTACGGGTCTATAGGAAGGGTAGGGGATAGACTAATAGCAGACTCCTAGGAGGAGGGAAATATTTTACCAAAGAATTCATGTTCTAAAACCAGTATTTGCAAATCATGTATTTGCTGATTGAATCTGTACTAACCAGGGCCTCAAAATAGCTCAAACAATCTAATTCTGTGTTGGCACTGCCATCACAGAAGCAAATAAGCAAGGATAAATCTTTGGTAGATGAATCCATCATCAATTTTGGCCTGAAAGATATTCTGCAGATGAAGTTTGAAGAAACTAAAGTCAAAGTCAAGAAGATGGAGAAGAAAAGGATAGGCATATAAGAGGGCTGTAAAGAAGAGAGAAAGACAGAAGAGGAGGGGAACACTACTGGTAAAAATTTGTAGAAGCAAGACAGCAGAGCTAAGATCCCCAAAAATCCATATATTAGAGTCATTAGACATTATATATATATATATAAAGTGCATTTGAGAAATACAGAAAAAAAGAGTTTAAAACATGATTAAAAGAAAAGAATTGTCTTAGGTGACCAAGTCAATTATTAAAAGGAGCAAATAAAACTCACAGACATAAAATATCACTGACATTAAAACTTAGTGGTTAGCTTTAAAACAGTAAAATATGAAACTGATGAGAATTGGAAGGCAGGTCTCAAGAATGCATTCAAAATCTATCACAAAGAGTCAAAATGATGGATAATACTGTAAGTTTCTGCTTTTTAAATATTGCATAAGACTTTGGGCAACCTAATTAATAAGCTTTGTCATTTTAGTCTACTGACCAAAAATCACTTTCCAAATCCTTCGCTTAAGGTATTTGTATATGTGTGTTTGTGTAAAGATGTAAAAATGTATTTATAACATACAAATAAACTTACATATTATCTATATATAACAACAAGGTAGTTTACTGTCAGAGAAAGCAAGTAATGTTAAATAATCACAATTAAACAAGTTACTGACTAAATGAAGATGACAAGATCCCCCACAAATTTCAACAGATACTCACAATAAGAACAGCCATAGACTTCAATTCTGAGCCCAATGCGGCCTTCTCCATTCCAGTCCAGAGGTACTATGCGCACATAGCGGGCAATAACCGGATGCTGTAAATCATGCCGAACCACACTGTCAGAGTTGATGTTTCCAGGAAATGCCTGCAAAAAAAAAAAAAGGGGGATTTAAAAAATTCAAGAAAAAAAAAAAAATAAAAAAAATAAAAAAAAAAAAATAAATAAATAAAATAAAAAATTCAAGAAAAATGTACTTTGGAAACAATCACATTCTCTGTGTGGTAAAATACAACTAAATTTTCTTACCAGTGGCAGTGTTTTATATTTTCTACTATAAACAATTTGAACAAAGCTACTATACTTCCTTTTTTTGAAAGCGAGTCTGGTTTTAAACTAGGCCAAAATTTCTACGGGTCCTTTCAAAGGTGAAAATGCACATAAATTAGAAGAATGAAACACTATATGGTACCCACTGCAGTGGGTATATCCAGTAAATATTTAAACTATGAGTTCTAATATTTTGTATTTAAATTACAATTTTTCAGACTCCAACTATTTTTCTTGCTTTTTTCAAAATCTTCTCTATGTTACCTTCCCATGCCATCATACTTTGAATTTTTTTCGAACATCAGTTCAATAAAAAGAACAATCAAATATATTGTGCAAGTGGCCAGGGTTTTCTACCTTTTTATTTGCATAAACACATTTACAGAGTTTAGGAGTCAATCAGAAATGTGTCTCTTCCATATTTTTCATTTACACAAGATTCTGTCGAAAGAGTGACTTCCCATAAACCTTCTTTACATTGATAAGTTTACACTGTTTATGTTTTTTCAGCAGAGAACAAATGGATTTTCTTCGGGCATGGCTATCATTCATTCAGGAAACATTAGTAAAACATCAATTCCATAGTAAGTATCAAGCAAGATAATATGGGGGGCATAAGCTGTCTAAAGCCATAGACACTACACTCAAAATGATCACAATCTAATAATAGGGAAAATGTCAGTAATAAAATTATAATTCAAGGAAGATTGAAAGCAATTGACAATCATAATTTAGAAGATTTAAGGCAAATAAATGAAAATTACATGTTTGTTCCATTTTAAAGCTTTTTTAAGATGTTACTTATTTATTTGACAGAGCACAAATAGGGGGAGCAGCTGGCAGAGGGAGAGGGAGAAGCAGGCTCCCCACTGAGCAGGGAGCCTAACATGGGGCTCAAAACCAAGACCCGGGCCCAAGGTAAATGCTTAACTGACTGAGTCACTCCCATTTATTCCATTTGAGGATATACTTGCTGTAGTGCCAGGTGATGGTATATAAATATTTATACCACTACCACCAAGTTACTCCTTTGGGCCTCTATCTCTGAGACATTTATAGTCTTTTGAGGCCTGAAAGAAAGCAAAGCAAAAAAGTCTCCTATGTGTCTCCTCTAGTCCAAAACTTCACTGACACCAGATGCATGGGGTTTCCCACACATCAAGAAATGCTCCAATTCTCCATGAACACCAGCTAGAGGTCCTATAATTTAACTCAATTCTGACCACTATCTACTTGAAGATAGAGTCAATCCCACAGGTGAGGGGAGGAGTCCCACAAGACCACCTCACTTCAGATGCCAATCTCAAGTCTAATTTTTCACATCTGCTTCTGACAGACCAGCTATAGATAGGTTCCCATGATCTCCTCAGTTCTGATTATTTTCTAGAATAGCTCACAGAACTAAGAAAATCAGTTTACTTACTAAATTACTGCTTTATCATAAAAGGATACAACTCAGCAATGATCAGAGAGAAGAGATACACAGAGCAAGATACGTGGGAAGGGCTTAAAAACCTTCTCCAAGGGGTGCCACCCCCCCAGATCACCTACATATTGACCAGTCCAAGATATCTCCAAACGCCAACTTCAGAGAGTTTTATGGAGGTGAAAGCATTAAATCATTGGCCATTGATGATTAAACTCTCCAGAAGTCTGGATGGTTCCATTGCTAACCAGACTCCCTTCTTGTGAGTATCTACAGGCTTTCCAAAAATCACCTCAAGCACAAACTACACTGTGGTTCAAAGGATTTTATTATAAATAACAATAAAATAAATACCCATTTCACATTTATTGCACTTATCACTTAAGAAAGTGTAAGGGCTTTAGGAGGTATGTGCCAGGAATGATGGACAAAGACCAAAAAGTATATTTCTTATTATAAGACACATTAACATAGGCCTAAAATAATATGTGAAAAAAATGCAAAAGGCAAGATTGAAAGAAACTACAAAAGTGCACAATATAGGTAGTAATTTCTGTAATATTTGGAGTTCTATGAAAACTATGCAAACATAAAAAAAAAGAGAGAGACTAGCTGGACAGGAGGGCAGAACGATGTTAGGGAGATAGAGGCAAGCAGAGTAGGACACAGCAAAGAACAGATTATTCCTGGCTTAGAGAAGGAACTCGGGTCCAGGCCTTAAGACACTTGGGGCCTAGACGTAGTCATGCTGACATTTTGTTCTGAATGAGTACTCTTCTAGGCCTCAATTTTTTTTTTCCATTCCTTCTCCCTATGTCTCTCTCTCAAAAAAAAAAAAAAAAAAAAAAAAAAAAAGACTTGGCTGGCTTATTTGCACAATCCGTTTTAGATCTAAAATTGTGCATGCCCTAAAAACATGAATTAAGCATATTCAAAAATAGGTATTAAAAGATATGTCTAATTGGAAGGAAGTGTGCATAGTGGAAAATCATGGTTGTTTTAGCAAGTTCTAATTATGGACAAAATAATCTAGCATGCATTTTCTGAAAGAAATGATAGAATAAGAGCCACATTTTTAGGAGTTCCTGGGTGGTGGAAGATCATATTGGGGGCAAAAAAGACTAGGAACCAGCAATTAAGGATCAATGCCAATGTGCTGGTAAGGGGAAATAAAAAATGCGATTAGTGCCCAACTAGGAGGTCTCTTGTTAATGTGGTTTTAGACCACATGGAGGATATGGAGGAAGGACTTGACAACAGCAGCAAAGCAGAAGTTGCTGAAGATTATCTGGAGGAAGGAGCTGAGGAAAGGAATGGCAAAGGCTCAGAGTACACCAAAGATCCTCCTGACCAAATGCTGCCTTCAGAACATAAGTCCAGATGGTGGAGGAGTAGGGTCCCTAAGTCACCTGTCCCCACCAACTTACCTAGATAACTTTCAAATCATCCTGAAAACCTATGAATTCAGCCTTAGATTTAAAGAGAAAACAGCTAGAATGCTACAGTGAGAAGACTTTGTGCTTCTATCAAGTACAAGTTGTTTTTGGCCACCCTGCACTGAACAAAATGACTAGAAAGGAAAACTCACCACAAAAGAAAGAATCAGTCTTTTCTCCCACAGAGTTACAAATTTGGACTACAATTCAATGCCAGAAAGCCAATTCAGAAGCACAATTATAAAGCTATTGGTTGTTCTAGAAAAAAGCATAAAGGATTCAAGAGACTTCATGACTGCAGAATTTAGATTTAATCAGGCTGAAATGAAAAATCAATTAAATGAGATGCAATGCAAACTGGAGGTCCTAACGACGAAGGTTAACAAGTTAGAAGAATGAGTGAGTGACATAGAAGACAAGTTGATGGCAAGGAAGGAAGCTGAGGAAAAAAGAGAAAAACAATTAAAAGATCATGAGGATAGGTTAAGGGAAAAAAATGACAGCCTCAGAAGGAAAAATCTACATTTAATTGGGGTTCCAGAGGGCACCAAAAGAGATGGAGGACCAGAAAGTGTATTTGAACAAATCATAGCTGAGAACTTCCCTAACTTGGGAAGGGAAACAGGCATTCAGATCCAGGAGATAGAGAGATTCCTCTCCCCTCCCAAAATCAATAAAAACTGCTCAAAACCTCGACATTTAATAGTAAAACTTGCAAATTCCAAAGATAAAGACAAAATCCTTAAAGCAGCAAGAGACAAGAGATCCCTAACTTTATGGGAAGGAGTATTAGGTTAACAGCAGACCTCTCCACAGAGACCTAGAAGGCCAGACAGGGATGGCATGGCATATACAGTGTCCTAAATGAGAAGAACCTGCAGCCAACAATACTTTCTCCAGCAAGGCTCTCATTCAGAATAGAAGGAGAGATAAAGAACTTCCAAGACAGGCAGGAACTGAAAGAATATGTGACCTCCAAACCAGCTCTGCAAGAAATATTAAGGGGGACTCTGTAAAAGAAAGAGGAAGTCCAATGAAACAATCCACAAAAACAGGGACTGAATAGGTATCATGATGACACTAAATTGATATCTTTCAGTAGTAACTCTGAACGTGACCCCATCAAAAGGCGCAGGGTTTCAGACTGGATAAAAAAGCAAGACCCATCTATTTGCTGTCTACAAGAGGCTCATTTTAGACAGAAGGACACCTACAGCCTGAAAATAAAAGGTTGGAGAACCATTTACCATTCAAATGGTCCTCAAAAGAAAGCAGGGGTAGCCATCCTCATCAGATAAATTAAAGTTTATCCCAAAGACTGTAGTAAGAGATGAAGAGGGACACTATATTACACTCATAGGGACTATCCAACAAGAGGACCTAACAATCATGAATATTTATGCCCCGAATGTGGGAGCTGCCAAGAATATCAAGCAATTAATAACCGAAGTTAAGACATACTTAGATAATAATATACTTAAACTTGGTGATTTGAACACAGCGCTTTCTACAATTGACAGATCTTCAAAGCAGAACATCTCCAAAGAAATAAGAGCTTTAAATGATACACTAAACCAGATGGATCTCACAGATATTTACAGAACTTTACATCCAAACGCAACTGAATACACATTCTTCTCAAGTGCACATGGAACTTTCTCCAGAATAGACCACATACTGGGTCACTTATTAGGTCTGATGCCAAAAGACTGGGATAATACCATGCATATTTTCAGACCATAATGCTTTGAAATTAGAACTAAAGCACAAGAAGAAGTTTGAAAGGATTTCAAACACATGGAGGTTAAGGACCATACTGCTAAAAGATGAAAGGGTCAACCAGGAAATTAGAGAAGAATTAAAAAGATTGATGGAAACTAATGAGAATGAAGATACAACTGTTCAAAATCTTTGGGATACAGCAAAAGCAGTCTTGAGGGGGAAATACATCGCACTACAAGCATCCATCCAAAAACTAGAAAGAACTCAAATACAAAAGCTAACGTTGCATCAAAAGGAGCTGGAGAAAAAACAGCAAATAGCTCCTACACACAGCAGAAGAAAAGAGTTAATAAAGATTCGAGCAGAACTCAAGGAAATCAAGACCAGAAGAACTGTGGAACAGATCAGCAAAACGAGTTGGTTCTTTGAAAGAATTAATAAGATAGATAAACCATGAGCCAGCCTTATTAAAAAGAAGAGAGAAAAGACTCAAATTAATAAAATCGTGAATGAGAAAGGAGAGATCACCACCAATACCAAGGAAATACAAACGATTTAAAAAACTTATTATGAGCAGCTATACACCAATAAATTAGGCAATCTAGAAGAAATGGACACATTCCTGGAAAACCACAAATTGCCAAAACTGGAACAGGAAGAAATAGAAAACCTGAACAGGCCAATAACCAAGGAGGAAATTGAAGCAGTCATCAAAAACCTCCCAAGACACAAGAGTCCAGGCCCAGATGGCTTCCCAGGGGAATTCTATCAAACGTTTAAAGAAGAAACCATACCTATTCTACTAAGGCTATTTGGAAATATAGAAAGAGATGGAGTACCTCCAAACTCGTTCTATGAGGCCAGCATCACCTTAATTCCAAAACCAGACAAAGACCCCACCAAAAAGGAGAATTATAGACCAATATCCCTGATGAACATGGATGCAAAAATTCTCACCAAGATACTAGCCAACAGGATCCAACAATACATTAAGAATATTATTCACAATGACCAAGTGGGATTTATCCCTAGGATGCAAGGCTGCTTCAACACTGGTAAAGCCATCAATGTGATTGATCATATCAGCAAGAGAAAAACCAAGAACCAGATGATCCTCTCTATAGATGCAGACAAAGCATTTGACAAAATACAGCATCCATTCCTGATCAAAACTCTTGAGTGTAGGGATAGAGGGAACATTCCTCAACATCTTAAAAGCCATCTACAAGAAGCCCACAGCAAATATCATACTCAAGGGGGAAGCACGGGGAACCTTTCCCCGAAGATCAGGAATGAGACAGGATGTCCACTCTCACCCCTGCTATTCAACATAGTCCTAGAAGTCCTAGCCTCAGGAATCAGGCAACAAAAAGAAATAAATGGCATTTAAATCGGCAAAGAAGAAGTCAAACTCTCCCTCTTTGCCGATGACATGATACTGTACCTAGAAAACCCAAAAGCCTCCACCCCAAGATTGCTAGAACTCAAACAGCACTTCGGCAGTGTGGCAGGATACAAAATCAATGCCCAGAAATCAGTGGCATTTCTCTACACTAACAATGAGACTGAAGAAAGAGAAATTAAGGAGTCAATCCCATTTACAATTGCACCCAAAAGCATAAGATACCTAGGAATAAACCTAACCAAAGAGGTAAAGGATCTATACCCTAAAAACTACAGAACACTTCTGAAAGAAATTGAGGAAGACACAAAGAGATGGAAAAACACTCCATGCTCATGGGTTGGAAGAATTAATATTGTGAAAATGTCCATGTTACCCAGGGCAATTTACACATTCAATGCAATCCCTTTCAAAATACCATGGACTTTCTTCAGAGAGTTGGAACAAATCATCTTAAGATTTGTGTGGAATCAGGAAAGACCCCGAATAGCCAGGGGAATATTTAAAAAAAAAAAAAAAAAAACATAGCTGGGGGCATCACAATGCCAGATTTCAGGTTGTACTACAAAGCTGTGGTCATCAAGACAGTGTGGTACTGGCACAAAAACAGACACATAGATCAGTGGAACAGAATAGAGAACCCAGAAGTGAACCCTGAACTTTATGGTCAACTAATATTCGATAATGGAGGAAAGACTATCCACTGGAAGAAAGACAGTCTCTTCAATAAATGGTGCTGGGAAAATTGGACATCCACATGCAGAAGAATGAAACTAGACCACTCTCTTGCACCATACACAAAGATAAACTCAAAATGGATGAAAGATCTAAATGTGAGACAAGATTCCATCAAAATCCTGGAGAACACAAGCAACACCCTCTTTGAACTTGGCCACAGCAAATTCTTGCAAGATACACCCATGAAGGCCAGAGAAACAAAAGCAAAAATGAATTATTGGGACTTCATCAAGATGAGAAGCTTCTGCACAGCAAAAGAAACAGTCAACAAAACTAAAAGACAACCTACAGAATGGGAGAAGATATTTGCAAATGACGTATCAGATAAAGGGCTAGTATCCAAGATTTATAAGGAATTTATTAAACTCAACAGCAAAGAAACAAACAATCTAATCATGAAATGGGCAAAAGACATGAACAGAAATGTCACAGAGGAAGACACAGACGTGGCCAACAAGCACATGAGAACATGCTCCGCATCACTGGCCATCAGGGAAATACAGATCAAAACCACAATGAGATACCACCTCACACCAGTGAGAATGGGGAACATTAACAAGGCAGGAAACCACAAATGTTGGAGAGGATGCGGCGAAAGGGGAACCCTCTGGCACTGTTGGTGGGAATGTGAACTGGGGCAGCCACTCTGGAAAACTGTGTGGAGGTTCCTCAAAGAGTTAAAAATAGACCTGCCCTACGACCCAGCAATTGCAGTGTTGGGGATTTACCCCAAAGATACAGATGCAGGGAAACGCCGGGACACCTGCACCCCGATGTTTCTAGCAGCAATGTCCACAATAGCCAAACTGTGGAAGGAGCCTGTGTCCATCGAAAGATGAATGGATAAAGAAGATGTGGTCTCTGTATACAATGGGATATTCCTCAGCCATTAGAAATGACGAATTACCTCCATTTCCTTCGACGTGGATAGAATTGGAGGTTATTATTTGAGTGAAATAAGTCAGTCAGAAAAGGACGAACCTTATATGTTCTCATTCATTTGGGGAATATAAAAAATAGTGAAAGGGAATAAAGTGGAAAGGAGAGAAAGTAAGTGAAAATATCAGTGAGGGTGACAAAACATGGGAGACTCCTAACTCTGGGAAATGAACAAGGGGTAGTGGAAGGGGAGGTGGGCGGGGGTGGGGGTGACTGGGTGATGGGCACTGAGTGGGGCACTTGGCAGGATGAGCACTGGGTGTTATGCTATATGTTGGCAAATTGAACTCCAATTAAAAAAAAAGTTTAAAAAAAGAAAGTGTAATCATCTGACCAGAGGAACAACACTAAAAGAGAAATAAAAAAATAAAAATAGAATTAAAAAACAAAACAAAACAAAAAAAAAACAGAACAGAAGTCCAGCTGGTTAACTACATGTGAGCCTGGGGCTTTAGCTCAAGAGGCCTCTCCTGGTGACCCTGAGCTTTTGTTGGGCAGACAGTTGGTTGATTCTCCCCAGGATGAGGCAGTGGAGGCTGTGAATGACTATGAGGCTCTTCAAATTCATGGAAAAGAACTGAAATGGTGTGGAAAAATACAGGAGGCTTTAAACTGCTTTTTAAAGACTTGACATAAAAAGTGCAGATCCTGAAGTCATGGCTCATGACTTTAAATTTGTATAAGCAATTTAATAAAACTTGAGAATATAACCTATTTACTGTTAAAGTGAAAAAAAAGACAGATATTATATTTCAAAAGAAGAATTAATAAGATTTTGAGAGAAGGGAATAGGAGAAAATAGTATAGGACAACCTATTCCAAGGTATTAATGGCAGAAAAAAAAGGGGGTGTGGCAAAAAGGGAGGTATCTATTCTTCTCCTCCTGAGCAACTTCTCTTTCTTTGAGTAACAGCAGCTAGATTTTCTCTCTGTCTCTTTTTTTTTTTAAGACTTTATTTATTTATTCATGAGGGACAGAGAGAGAGAGAGAGAGAGGCAGAGACACAGACAGAGGGAGAAGCAGGGTCCACGCAGGGAGCCTGACATGGGACTCGATCCCGGGTCTCCAGGATCACACCCTGGGCCAAAGGCAGCAGTGCTAAACCTCTGGGCCACCTGGGCTGCCCCTAGGTTTTCTTTAACACGTTACCCACCGTCCACCAGAATCAGGAGAGGTAGATGCCACACAGTAGCCGCAGGGGTGGGCACCTAACTTGATGAGACTCAATTTCAGCCCTTGTGGTGGGATGATTCATTCATATATGCGTTCATTCACTGATCCAATCACTTATTTATTCATTGACTCAGGAGATAGCTAAGAGCCTCTATGTACAGTATATTGCTCAAGTCACTGGGGTTACAGGAGTAAATAAGACAGAGTTTCTGTTCTCCTGGCATTTATGTATTCACATGCATAGTGAGGCAGCTAAGAAATAATAAATAAATATAAATAAATAAATAATAAATAAATAAATCATACAAATATATAAATAATACAATATATATAATATATGTATATTACACTAAGTTGCATAATATGTGTTATGTTGGTACATATTAAATTACATATACAGCATGCACATACTGAGCATACTTTGCATGTTCCAGGATGGTAAGGAAGCCAGTGCTTCTGGAATACAGTGAAGAAAGGAAGAACATGGTAGAAGATGTTGGGCGAGGTGAAGGCAGAGCAAGGAGGGCCTGCAAACCATGAGCCTGCTGTGGATTGCATTTTAAGCATACCGGAAGGAAATCCATTAGAGAGTTTTAAGCAGAGTAATTACACAACTCATCATTGTTAAGACCTGGGCTACTCACCCCCACCCACTGCCACCCGCTCCCTGAATATGGTGAAGTTCCCAGGAAAACAGAAGTCAACAACATAATATAAAATACAGAATTGCGGGACTTGTACCGAGTACTTCTGAGTGGGGGGCGGTGGGGGGAGCGGGGGGGTTAAGGGAGAAGGGAAGAAGAGCAGTGGCACAGAGATGAGCCCTGAGGAGAAGAGAGGGGAAACTTAGTACAAGCTGGATCCCAAATGCATCACATGTGAGGAGAGAAAACAAAACAGAGCCCGGACCTACTGGCAACCAGGCTCTCCTTCCACTAAGCTCCTGCTGGTCCTTATGCTATTATAAAGGGATGAATATCAGAAAAGACAAAGTAGGAAAATCTGTAGACACATCATTCCAGCATCTAAACTCAGAACATGCTGAGAATACCTCTGGGCTTTTGATTTTTTGTCTTGTTTCCTTGTTTTTTTTCTGATTTTTTTTTTAAAGCAACTGAATAAATACTTACAAAGATATCTGAATGGAAAGATAATTAGTGAAGATTCAGGTATATTGTATTTGAGATTTCACCATCACTTTGAAAGGTCACATCGAGAATTTGAGATGCTTAAAGTAGTTGCGTTTCATTGAAGTTGGGCTTCGCAGAGAGGGCACATGTATAATTTATGAACAAATGCATGTCATATGGTATTTTCTTCAGCATTCTCAGCATCAGTAAGTTGTGTGTTTTGCACTTCTTTTCATTTCCGAGCAGACATAGATTTAAGACATTATTTTAATTGAAGTTTAAAACATTTCAGAAGAAGAGTGTAGGTGTCACCGATCACTGCCTTGAATATAAAGGCATGAATATATATATGAAATGTCTCCTTTTATACAGCAGTATTTGGAAAAGTTAAGAAATACGGAGAAAAGCAAGCACTGATTTAATAAAAACAACATCTAATATTTATATATCGCTTTATTATTTAAAGAGTCCTAGTACATGCTGTATCGTTTGTGCCTCCTAGAAAAATCTTAAGTTTGTTAGGGATGCTCTTTTTTCAAATCAGGAAACTCAGTTCAGAGAACTTACTGGATGTCAAATAGCTGAGTAAGGTCAACCCAGGGCAAAGCACCAAGCTTAGGAGGCATCTCCACACTGACTTTTGTTTGAAAATAAAATTTTCAGTTAGGAATAAAGGTTTTTCTATTTAGGCACAACATATTTTATTTTTGATATTTGATACTGCATATTTGGATCCAAATTTAAAGTTTGATAATTTTTATCATACCACATTTTGGATGTATATTTGATTTCTGGCTCATTTATTACAAAGCATATTTGCCTGCACACTCTCCTTCTCTCTTCAATTTTATTTCCACAAACTTTGACAAAATTAGTATTTTATTTTCTTACACATTTTCCCCCAAAACATGCTCCCATCGTGGTCATTAAGCCAAAGCTCCTCTGCAGCTTTTAATAGAAATAATTAAAAGGTTTGAATGACACTGTTTACTAAAAGGAAAGAAAGGCTGGTCTACTCTAGTGAATATCTCACTTTAGTAGCAATGAGTACAAGGCCATAGGTCTTGAAAAGAAGCATTTCCTTTCACATAACTTGACTCTTTCACATCTCTTTGCGATTTTACAGACAGACATGAAAAGAAAGAATAAACACGGTAAAACACTCAGCTGATACTTACAAAATATTTAAGAACTGGAAATCTGCATGAAAAATCAAAAGAATTAAAAGGTATTTTAATCTTTCCAGAATAAAACAACAGGCTTTAAAATTCAACCTTCATGGGCAGCCCAGGTGGCTCAGCAGTTTAGCATTGCCTTTGGCCCAGGTCGTGATCCTGGAGACCTTGGATCGAGTCCCACGTCGGGCTCCCTGCATGGGGCCTGCTTCTCCCTCTGCCTGTGTCTCTGCCTCTCTCTCTGTCTCTCATGAATAAATAAATAAAATCTTTAAAAAATATTCAACCTTCATTTAAACAAATGTCACACAATAATACAGGTTTTGTGGAGACATGAAAACAACCAACAAATTCATCATTGTTAAGACTGAAAAATCAATTTACAGGAGCTTGTGAATTATATGCCATTGCTATGAAATCTCCTCTACTGGCTGTGACTTGCATATATGCTTAGAAGAATAGGGTTTGGGAGGTTTTTTTGCTTGTTTTTGTTTGTTTTTAACTAACAAAGCATTTATGTAACTAATAAAGCTTTAAGCTTAGTAAAGCTAAGGGAGCAATACCACGTTAAAGCTGTGCTGGTACTTGAGAGTAACTCCCCTAAAAATTGCTAAACTTTACAGCAGAAAGGGGTGTGGGGAGTGGGTGAAACAGGTGACGGGGATGAAGGAGGGCACTTGTCATGACAAGCACCATGTGATGTATGGAATTACTGAATCACTATATTATACAACACCTTAAACTAATAGAACATTGTGCATTAGCTAACTGGAATTAAAAGAAAAACTTAAAATATAGAGCAAAGAGTTAGAATTTATATATATATATATATATATATATATACATATATATATATATATATATTTGAGTTGTTCAGAATGCTAATTTTATAATCTAAACATTGCTAAAGTTTTAATAACTAAAATTTTCCCACCATGGGGTACTAAACATTTATTCTAACTGGAACAAGAGTTCAGATGGCCTAAGATAGGAAGAGGCACACTTTTTCTATAAAGCACTAAACAGTTAATATTTTAGGCTTAGCAGGCTGCACACCTCTCAGTCCTGTATTCTTTCTTCTTCCTTTTTATTTATTTTTATTTTTTTGTAATTATTATTTTTTTAATAATAAATTTATTTTTTATTGGTGTTCAATTCATTCTTCCTTTTTATTTTAACAACACTTGAAAAATGTAAAAACCATCATACTCATAGTCTTTAAAAGAACAGGGACCAGACTTAGCCCACAGGCTAGAGCTTGCCAACCCTGGGTCTGAGAGAATCTTTCAAATTGATAAATCCTCCCCTCAACTCCAATAGGATGCAGAAGTCTAAAATCATTGAAAAACTTTTCAGCCACTTGGCATTTAAAAACCAATAAACTTTGGGAAAGCATTTTGTCATCCTTTGAAGCATATAATTTATCAGACTGGAGGAAAATATATAGGGATTTAGAAGTATGCTGTGAGTGATGCATGAACTAACATTTCTCTCAAATTCACTATTATGGGGTCTGAAGTGTAACTTATGAAGTATTTTATGAAGAGAATAAATATATTTGGTCCTCCCTAAAACCTCACCTTTCAAGAAACCTAAAATAAGGGATCACAAGCTTCTACAGCAAAAGAATGAGAGTGTATATCTTAGGGCAAAGGTTTTGCTTAAAAAACTGAAAAAAAATTGTGTGTGTCTGAAACACACGGCTATTGTGTGCATAAGCCCAGAAGGAGCTCTCAGCTACAGACAAGTCTCCTGGGTGGGAAATTATGTGAGAAAAACAACACATGAATATTTTCCCATGTGTGAGAGACCTCATTTTTTTTAAATATAAAATATCTCTGCTGCAACAGAAACACATATTGATTCTTCCTTCAGTTGATGTCTTAAACCTGTGATCGTTATAATCACTTTTTTTAAAGTAGAATTTTATGTCTTACTGGATTTTAAATTTTATTTTCCCCATGCTAACAATTTATACCAAAATATAGTAATGGACTTTCCATTTTGCTGCCTTGATGTGTGTCTCCAGGCCAGGTTCCACTCCGTGCTGAGGCAAGAAGAAAAGAAGTACTTTCAAAAAATGCTGCATCTGTTACTCTCCAGATCTGGCTTTGTCACCTCAGCTCTCTTGTCATCATCTTTATGCGGCTGCACAAACATGTCTGGAAGGACCCAGCTCAGATAGCACTTCCTGAAGGTAAGGATATTCCCAGACCCTCACTCCTCAATTCCCATGTTCTGCTGGGGGTCCTCATTAACACCCCATACTCATTCTCCTCACTCAAATGAAATTACTTCATTGTGTACTTAATTATCCACCTAACGACTATTTTGGTAGTAAGCCAGCTTTGGAGTTTGTGCTCAAACCTCTGGTCCATCACTATATCTGATGTCCCTACACAATGGTTGCTGTTCAATGAGTATCCGTTTAGTGCCTGATTAAATGAATGAAAAAAAAAAAAAAAGAGCATTCCTTAACTCCCACCTGTTTACATTTCATAGCTCTCATTATTTCTGAATGCACCAAAGCCAGTTGAGCAACCATTCACAGTAAATAAACCACGTTTTGTCATATCCTACAGAAGGAGAAAAAAAAAAAAAAAAGCATTCTAGTCTGAATGAAGACCGTAGGCACATCAAAATAATTTTCCCAGAGGCATGGGGATATCATTATAAGTGGCCAGGAATCACAGAGATCATGCAGCAAAAAGAAAATGGTCAGGCAAAAATCATGTCAAAATCAGCAGATAAATGCTGGGAGAAATGTGAAAATTAACACACACATACACATTCAATCCCAGATGTCCTTCTCCGATTGACTTATTTCACTCAGCATAATACCCTCCAGTTCCATCCACATCGAAGCCAATGGTGGGTATTTGTCATTTCTAATGGCTGAGTCATATTCCATTGTATACATAGACCACATCTTCTTTATCCATTCATCATTTGGGGAATATAAAAAATAATGACATGGAATAAAGGGAAAAGGAGAAAAAAATGAGTGGGAAATATCAGAAAGGGAGACAGAACATGAAAGGCTCCTAACTCTGGGAAACAAACTAGGGGTGGTGGAAGGGGAGGTGGGCGGGGGGTGGGGGTGAATGGGTGAAGGGCACTGAGGGGGGCACTTGATGGGATGAGCACTGGGTGTTATCCTATATGTTGGCAAATTGAACACCAATAAAAAATAAATTTACAAAAAAACAAAAAAGAAATGCAAATCAGATGTTCACACAGGTAATTCACTTGAGCTCTGCTATAAATTGGGGGTTATAAAGCCATGGCAACATGTCGTGTAGCAAATGCCAAAACATTCTATCCACATAAAAGAAGTACCACCTTCTCTGAGCACTTCTGCTCTTGACTCAATGAGAGAGGTCTTATCTTTTTCATTTTGCAGTTACAAGGTTTAGAAGTATTTTATCAGAAGAACCATTAAATAATTAAGGATTATGAGGTAAGAATGGTAATTTTACTTAGAAAAATAATAAGGTAAAATGTTTTAAAATCTAATTCTTAAATTTCTATCACTTTATTTCTTACAGGGATCACATGATGATGGTGTTTTATAGGTTTTATGCTTTGGCTCAACTGCTCTCAGCCTATCCAAAAGATTCCATCTTTTTGATGGCTTAATCATCCTCCATAGTTTATTCCTAAGATCCCTCTTCCCCTCTTGTCCTGTCTTTCCTTCCTTCCTCCTCTCCTCCTCCACTTCTTCTTTCCTTCCCTCCAGGGGTTTCAGGGAACACATGATTCTTTCTTATTCACGTTGCAATTCAGTATAGAAGGAAGGGAGTGGAGGGCTCAGCTCCACCTCATCTTTCAGGGACAACATCTGGTTGTCAAGGCCACCACAGAAACAGAAGAAAAAGCAGACAGGAAGGTACAGGTCAGGGTAGGACCAGGTTTAGAAGTAGAAGATATATATATATATATATATATATATATATATATATAGAGAGAGAGAGAGAGAGAGAGAGAGAGGATATCACTTCACACATTCCACTGGTCATGTTTCCTACTGGCTTTACTTAATCTTAGGGAGGAAGAGACTAGGAAATATAATACAAAAGGGGGACAGCTTTGATAAATGTGTAACATTGTCTCACTGCATAGGGGTTATATGACGTCTATGCACTTCTGAAATTTTACACCTACCTATATAACAGCACTTATTATACTAAATAGTAAAAATGCATATAATCACTTGTTGGTCTCCTAATAAACTACAGACTATGTAGGCATTGATAAGGCTTTTTCTTTTTTTTATTTTTTAAGGCTTTTTCTTAATTGAGGTATAATTTACAAAGGTAAATTGCAAAGATCTTAAGTGAAGAGTTTGATCAGTTTTGAGAAATGCGTTTGCCCATGCAATCCCCTCCCCATCAAGATACAAAACATTTCTTATTAACCCAGAAACCTCCCTTGTCAGCATCCACCATCATCACCCACCTTAGTTAGTAGCACTCTCAACCCTAGTGGAAACACTTTTCCAATTTCCAACACCAGAGATTAAATTTGCCTTTTCTTGAACTTCTCATTAAAGTGATCAAACTCACCTTCACTCAGAATAACATTAAGATTCTGCTACGCTTTTGTGTGTATTCATGGTTTATTTCTTTTTATCGCTGAGTAGTATTTTATTGTATCAATATACCACAGCTTATTTAGCCATGTTTCTTTTAAGAGACTCTAGGGCAGTTTCCGGGTTTTTTTATTTTATTTTATTTTTTTACTATTATGAATAAAATTGCTGTGAGCGTTGTATAAATGCATAGGGAGAGAATTTCTGCCTCACAGAGTAGATACATGCTTAAATTTCCAAGAAATTACTGAACTCTTTCTTAGTGGTTATATCAGGCATGTAGTTATAATTGCATCAGAAAAATCTCTGCTGTATATTCTTTTTTCTCCTCTCTACTGTATATTCTATATAACTTCATTATTTTATGCATCTATATTATTTTTCTCTCCAAACTTCCCTACATGTCAAGCCATAAGAAAGAGTGAAAATAATTAGATAAATGCTATCCATTGTCGTTTTTTGGTTAATATTTGAAATGAACATAGAGTAAGAAAAGCAAAGGCAATGTTATCAAATGTAGCAAATGTTCAAATAGACCATAACTGACAGAAGTCTGGAGATGGAAATGTTTGAAAGAATGTAGAAGAAAGAACACAATGGATAAAATCCATGTCCTTCACATGAGTCAGGAGACATTTCCAAAACTCAATAGAACAGCAAACCCACTTACTAGTACTAGAAGGAACAAAATTAACAAAGAAATGGTTTAAAATATTTGCTATCATTTCTAAAAGCAGGCTGGATGTGGGGAAAAGTTAGCTAACTACAAATTGATCTAGCTAGAAGTCAGTAGTCAGTAGGTAATTTCTAAGTAGAGACATAAACAAAATGCAATGTGACTATATAGGGAGAGTGGAACCAGAGAAGATATTGGGATGGGAAGTTTTGTTATTTAAATGAAATTCTTTTTGTAATATTGGATTAAAAATATTCATCTATATACTACTTTGATAAAGACAAACCACATTTTTTTTTTCGGAATTGTATCTAAAACTTTGGCTTTAAGATTCCTGGCATATTGATGTGGGAAACAAAGGCGGAAGAGAAATTATTAAATTTCCTTACTACCTACAGCCAATGGACAAGTCCTTGAAACAGGCAGAGTGACATTCCTCTGGAACCTCAACTGCCTAGATGCTGACACTTTGCTAAGGGTAAAAGGTAATCCTAGCCTGATATTCCTCACCCCGACCTCAGGATCCTGGAGTTCTATTTTATCATATAAAAATTCCTTAAAAATAAATAAATAAATAAACAAACAAACAAATAAATAAATAAATAAAATTCCTTTAGGAGTTTATCTCTAAACCCCCCAAGATACATGTTGGTGACCATTCCCCAAGCATATGACCCACCGAGACACATGTGAAGGCTCTCATGACTAAGGTTTTATTAGACAGTAATAAATATTAGACCTTTTCCCAACAATGGCTAGCTTCATCAAGGTCCTGGAAACCTTGGTTCCAAAATTCCTTAGAGACTTAGGCTATCGTTAACCCCCACCCAACTTGAAGGTCTATAATGGACCACTCTTCATGACCCTAGTGCAGCTCTTTCTGCCCATGGATCCTGTCCCCATGCTTTCATAACACCACCTTTTTGCACCAAAGACGTCTCAGGAATTCTTTATTGGCCACTGGCTTCGAATGCTAACATCTTTTCCTACATCAATACTACACAGATGGAGACACAATCAGGTGTGAGGTTCATCTTGTCTGTAAAAATAAAATCTAACCAGCTGCTTAAAGAACCATAAGACTCCTGGTACTGAGCCCAGAAAGAGATTTCTCAAACGAGTCCCCTCGTAAAAGGAACCGTGATACACAATAAACAAAGTGTTCAATGACATCTGTATAAGAAGATAACAACAAATCTCATAGGAGGTTTCTTACAGTTTCCTTCAATGTAGTCCCGTGGAAAAATGCCAAAACACAATTCAGTAAACAAAATTTTACAATGGTAATCAAGGCTTTCAATGCAGGTATTCCGCTCTCTGCTGACTGGTTTAATCTAGAAATAGTTTCAGAGTATCTAGAGGAATGAATGGATTTCATTGCCTTCAGATTATCCTCTGTAAACATTGCTTTTCCCAAGTATTTGATGTTTCAATGGCAATGAATTTGAGAATTTACTTGGAAGTATATCTCTTTCTAAATGTGGAACCAATGCTTCCATAAACATAAGATCAAGTATTAGTCAGGGTGAAGATTGGTATTAGCAAAGTAAATTATCATTGTTAAATTGTTAAGTTGTGTATTTAAAAACATAAAATTTCTCATTAATATAGCTTTATGCCATGAGATATTAATAGTTTTGACGCTAAATGCCTTCTCTTATTTAAACATTAACAATGTCTTTAATCTTTCTCAATTTAACATACTTCCTACCATTTATATATACTATAGTGAGATTCATATGCAAGGATGTCTCTTTAACAGACAGAGAAAGAGTAGAAATAGCTGATATTTCCTGGGTCTAGAAACAAATTTTTTCCCCAGTATATTTAAAGCTCACCCTTCATGGAGAAAAAAAAAAATATATATATATATATATATTCCTCCATTTGATTAATTTTACTTTTCTATCCCCTTCCACTACAAAATTTCACAAATAAATGGATTGTGCTCTGCATTTCTCTTTCTCCATGCTCTAAGCTTCAGCATTTGCTCACTATGATCCTTTCCTTTGAAAGAGAAATTATGAAGACCACTGAGGATTATTCAATAAACTCTGTTTTTTTTTTTTTTTTTTTTTTTTTTGGTCATCCGGATTTTCTTCAACATCCTTCATAGCTGGTCACATTCTCCTTGAATCTCTCTTTTTCAAGAATGTTTCTATTTTGCACATTTTATCTCAAATCACTTTTCCACCTCCTCATTGGATATTCTTAATTTTTCTGTGGATTATTAAATATCAGTGAGCCTTGAATCATAAATTCCAGGAGCATACTTTGCTTTTGGTCTGTGTCCTCTACTACCCAGATTTATTTTTTGACTCCTGGGAGCCATGCCCTCTGGCAACAGATTTCGTTCTTCCAGCGAGGCATGCCAACACACGGCCAGCTCCCCTCAGGCAGCCTATCTTCTGTGGCTCCAACTCTCACTAGTCTTTGCATATACTGTTTCTCCCCTTTGCTCTGTAGCCCCAGGAATGGTACTGTCTTCCCTGGATTTCAAGTCTACTAGTGTCTCAGCATCCCTTGTTTGTTCTCTTAAACCTGGCCATACTTCTGTTAACTGTCTCTTGACTACATTATTTTTAGGTAAACACTTTTGACTTTACCATCTGCTTCTCGTCAGAACACTGGTAGGTATACGTACAGAATCCCTACTATAGTCTCCGTAACTTTATTGGCAAACGTCATTGGAGTAAATCCAGTTGGAGATGTCAGTGCTGGGGCCAAGGTCAGGCTGCCCCAAGATGGGCCTTCTCACACCAAGATTATTTCAAGTTAAAGTAATCAAAACCCACCAGATGCAGGAACTCTCTGCCTCCCCCTCAACTCCCTACATTTCCATTGGAAAGGAGCCACCCTATAGCAGGAAGAGAGTTATTAAGAGAGACTGTCCTTTCCTTAAGAAACTCACGTGCATAATAGAGAAACCTTTCTTTCCCCAAACATCTTTTTCACCTTCCTAATGGTTTACTTTCCCATTGTATCCTCAGAACCTACCCCAATCCTTATCTCATGTAAACTTCATATTGCTCGACATCTTTGGGATTTCAAGTCCCTGAGGATTCCCTCTCGGTACACCTATTAAATTTGATTTTCTCCTTTTAATCTCTCCCATATTGATACAATTCTAAGTCTAGCTAGAAGAACCACAGGGCAGCGGAAGATTTTCCTCCCTGACGGCTGGTGTGGTTGGCAGGTTGCTTTAACTTATGGGACACTGCTCCTCCTGGACACTGCTGCAGCTGAGAAATCCTTGGGGCATCTGACAAACAGCCAGTGGAAGCTAATATTTCTTACCATACCAGCCTCCTGGAATCTCTATCTGCAGAGTCTATGGAGTGAGAATGGTAAGAGTCCTTTTTCTCTCTTTCTAAATTTAGATTAGTAGGAGAAAATATCTGTTGAACTAGTTCTTTGGGCCTAGCAACTCTGGCCCATCTCCTCCCATTGATGGTCTTCATTTCCCTCTGTCTGTGTCTTTCATGTTGTTTGTCATCTGTTGCTAAGGGACGTCTTCTGTGCATTGAGGTACACTCAAACATCACAGCCTCCAACCATGCGCCACATCCCTCTTGGGAATTAACATGACTCCAAAAGACCCAAACTTAATCAAAATGGCTAATGTATACATATTTTCCCTTTTCCTTGCTCTATGACCTAAGAGCTTGGTTTTGTGACCGGTGAGAATATTCTCTTTGGTCTCGCCATACTGAGGGTGCACTTACTGGGGTACACTGTGGTGGCCAGCTGAACAGGCTGGGAATCCAAGTCTGATCTCCAACCCCACCTCTCTCTCTAGATCTCCCTCTGGATCCATCTCTCTTGCCTTCTCTCTCTGTTCAGCCAAGTCAACTTTCAGGGGTATTTGTCATGAGAGATTCCAGTGCATAAATAATGTAGAAAACAAAGGCAAAAGAAAAAAATTTAATTTCCTTACTGCCTACAGCCTATTGACAAGTCCCTGAAACAGGCAGAGTAACCTTCCTCTGGGAGCACAGCTGCCTTGATGATGACACTTTGCTAAGGGCAAAAGGCAATCTTAACACTATTGCGACCCACCGCACCCCCCCCTCCAGGTTCCTGTAAATCTTCTTTAATGTATAAAGATTCCTTTGGAAATTTCCTCTATCTCCACCCCCCAAGATACATGCTAGGAATCATCCTCTAAACACTTGGCCCACTGATTTACATCTGAAGGGTCTCATGACTAACGTTTTATTAGACAGTAATAAATGGCCCTTCCCAACAATGGTTAGCGCCCTCAAGGTCCTGGAAACCTTGCTTCCAAAATTCCTTGGAGACTTAGGCTATTGCTGACCCCCTCCCAACATGAAAGCATATAATCAGTCACCTGTCACAACCTCATTGCAGCTCTTATTGCTCAAGGGTTCTGTCCCCGTGCTTCAATAAAAACACCTTTTTGTACTGAAACTGTCTCAAGAATGCTTTCTTGACTTTCAGCTCTGAACTCCAACATTTCCTACATCATAAGAACCATTGCCATCCTAACATTTGTTGCTTGCTAGTGATGGGGAGTCTCATTCCAGTGTCACCTGCCCCATGGCACAGATTATCTCCTCCTGGTAACTGGAGACATCTCATAATTTTGTGGGAGACCAAAATCACCATTTTAACCACACCATCTTTACTGCCTGTGCAGGGAAGGCCTTTGCTTTCTTAGACTAATTTTGGGAGTAAACTTTAGAATCATGGGGCTATAACACCTATGCCCTCTTTGGATACCTTGTACCCTTGGTTAGGCCATTAAGGCTTACTGGTCTGAGTCACTATTAGACCTACTTGTCTATGGCCAGACATAAATTAGCTATGCTTGAAAGAAAAATAAACCTCACAAAGAGCTCTCAATTGTCTTATTAGTATAATGGCCAGTCTTAGGGACTCCCTTGACAAAATAAAATCACAGAAATTAGACTTAAATTGAAATAAATGTCCACATCCAATGTAAATTCCCTTTAAAATCTGGTCTCATTTGCCTGTTTTAATTTAGCCTTCCCTATTAGATTTACCTAGGCCTAACCTCTAGGTTCAAAGTGTAAATGTTGAAAGACAGGAACTAAATTTAACTAAAGCACCTGAGAATGGCTACAGGCTTGCTTTGCTCCTACCTTCAAGGGATTGATAATACCAGCTTCAGGTTCTTATGTGATGTCCTTTGCAAGTGTTATCCTAGACTCCCCACTGCAAAAGAATTTGTGTCTCCTCGATAGAAGCAACATCTTTTATATTACTAAGACATTCTACCTCCACTTTGAAAACATCCTACCAATTTTAGAGATTAAAAAGATCAATGACCATTCACAAAACGCTGTCACAAGAAAGAGGATCAAAATTTTCTTCTAGACTCTCCCACAAATGATCTGTGAAGGGCCAATATTCAAGGACTAATAGAAGCCGATATGGGGAACAAAAGCAGAAGGAAATGTAGATAAAATTCAATTTCCTTATGACCTGCAGCCCGCTGACAAATACTTGAGGCAGACAGAACATAACCTTCCTCCTGGAAGCTCCCAACAGTCTTAATGTTAATGCTTTGCAAGAGGGAAAAATAACCCTAGCTTGACAACAGCTAGGTCTCCAGGATCCTGTGAGTCTTCTTTAGCATATAAAAGTCCTTTTGAAGACTTCCAATGTCTTTACCTCCCTCAACACTACAGTATATAATCAGTTGCTCCTCACACTCCAGGGCAGCCCTTTCTGCCCAAAGGTCCAGTCCTTGTGCTATAATAAAACACCTTATTGTACCAAAGATGTATCAAGAATTCTTTCTTAGCCATCAGCTACAAACACCAACATTTCCACATCAGAAACCAAGGTTGAACTATGTACCCAAAAGAAAGCTTTTATTAAAATGCTTTATACAGGTTTTACAAAAATAAAAATATTTTAATTTCAATTTTAATTTAAAAATCTCCTTAATATAAAGAAGCAAATTTAGTTAAGAAGGCAGGACAATCACCTGCTATTCAAACTATAATCTTGTTATTTGGAGAGTTAAAAATAAATCTGTTTTACAAATCTATGAAACCAGAAATGCAACCCTAAAACCATTCAAAGCCCTCCCACCTATCTTTACCGATCCCCAAACCCTGCCTATTCCTCTTACATTGTTTCTGTATATTGTAAAAGATCAAGCTATTGGAACAAAACTATACTGAGGAGAAAGGAAGGTGAATTTTAAATTGAAATTATCCTGAAACTCTGGGAGAAAATATTTTTTTAATTCTTTCTGTACCCTGAAATTATAAATCTTATGCCTTTAAAATGTAAACACAGCACACAATTGCCTGAAACTGAAGAAATAAAATAGGAAAAGACTTAAAAAAAATACAAATTGCTAGAATGACTTCTGTGCCCAGACTCCATCACTTTTCAGAACAGACAGATAAGCATCAAATCTTCACCATGAAAAAAATGTAGATGACTTCTCTCTATCTTTGTGATATAAATTTCTACCTTCATCTTCCTTAGAACCTAAGAACAGTTCTTCGAAACAGAATTGTGGAGAACTTGAGGGAGAAGTTTTTCATACGTGCATATTGCACACACACACACACACACACACACACACACAAATTAGGGAGATATTTGGGAATTCAGCCTGTAACATCATTTCTACAAATAGAACAAAAGCTATAAGATTGTTTGCATCTTGTCTGTGTATGTGTATCCATTCATGTCATAAATGTGAGATATTTTTCTACCTCTAGATGGTATTGCTAAAATTCATTTGTAAAAGCGCTCTATTTAGCTGGTTTAAAAGCAACTGCTTATGGGAACTGGGCATTTCAAAATTCTGAAATTTTGAAAAATTCTGAATTCTGAAAAAGCTAAAAACTAACCAAAATGTTTTCTCAAGTTCACAAAATCTGGGAAAATATTTGATATTAAAGCTAAATTTAAGGTTGTTGATTTAATTAAAATAAAATTGTCTTTACAGTTAAGCATTAAATGCAAGACTTTAATTTTACCTGTGTTTAATGAAGGTCCAGTGAGTTGTTTCTGTTGCAAGTTGGTAGAAAAAAATTAAAAATTAGAATGGTTGACATTGTCTATTGCCTCATGAAGTTTTGTGGGTAATTAAGCATAACTGTTAAGAAAAAGATTAAACAGTTAAAAATAAGACTCAAAGATTCATAGATGAATTTATGAATGGCTTAGTTTTATTAAGTTAGATGATTAGGGGACCCCTGGGTGGCGCAGCGGTTTGGCGCCTGCCTTTGGCCCAGGGCGTGATCCTGGAGACCCGGGATCGAGTCCCACATCGGGCTCCCGGTGCATGGAGCCTGCTTCTCCCTCTGCCTGTGTCTCTGCCTCTCTCTCTCTCTGTGTGACTATCATAAATAAATAAAAATTTAAAAAAAAAAAAAAAAAAAAAAAAGTTAGATGATTAGCTAAATTTCTTAAATATAATTTCCAAATAAGATAAAATAAGAACACATTAAGCACTAAACATATGTTTATCTACGCTTGTCTTATTGCAGAGAAACTAAAGATAAATATGGGTCTTAAACCTGGTTTGTGATTTATTATTATTTTTTAAGATTTTATTTTTTTTTAAGATTTTATTTATTTATTCATGAGAGCCACACAAAGAGAGAGAGAGAGGCAGAGACACAGTCAGAGGGAGAAGCAGGCTCCAGGCAAGGAGCCGGACATGGGACTCGATCCCAGGTCTCTAGGATCATGCCCCAGGCTGAAGGCGGAACTAAACTGCTGAGCCACGTGGGCTGCCCCTAAGATTTTATTTTTAAGGAATCTCTATACCTACTGTGGGGCTCCAACTCATAGCCCTGAGATAAAGAGTCACTTACTCTACCAACTGAGTCAGCCAGGCACCCCAGGTTTGTGCTTTATTTTTTAAATTGGTACTATGCAAAACATGTTTCTAGAATTATGAAATGTATTACAAAACTTTGCTAATATAAAAAAAAAGTGCTGGTATAACAAACTGCTCACAATTGCTTACTACTTAGTTTTCACTAGAAACTAAGGTTTCTAGAAGTTAAAAATTCTCATAAATGTAATTAAGATTATCAGAAATAAAGGAAACAACTTTTATCCAAGCAAAGTAAGATAATGTTTTCTGAGGAAAAAGCACATGAGGAATGGGAATACATTTTTGCTAAAGGGAAGAAAGTAATATGTTTCAGGAATATGGAAATAATATACTTCTGTCTCCAAAGAATGACAGCTGATGAAGTTTTGGAATATAGGTGAGGTCTGGAGCCAAGAACCAAGAAAAAATTCTTGAGATGTCTTTGGTGCAAAATGGTGGTTTTATTAAAGCAGAGGGACAGAACCCATGGGCAGGAAGAGCAGCTGCTCTGGGCCTGTGAGGGGTAACTGATTATATACTTGCAGAGTTGGGGGAGGTAAGCAAAAAAAGGAGATTTCAAAAGGATTTTCATATGCTAAGGAGGACCTACAAGATACTAGAGGCCTTGCCATTGCCAAGTTAAAGATTGCTTTTCCCTCTAGTAAGGCATTAACATTAAGACAACTGGAAGCTTCTTGAAGAATGTCACACATATCCCACCCTGGTGGTGGTTGTTTGTGGGGCATCAGCTGTGCTTTGTCCTCAGCTAGTCCTGCTCCCTCATCAATAGCTGTTCTCAAACAGTAGAGACAGAGTATGGTATTACTAAAACATGGAAGTGAGGGTCTCCAAAGGAACAGCCTAGCCCCAAATGGAAAGACCCTATCAAGTTTTACTTAATACCCCTACAGCTGTAAAACTAAGGGGCATAACAAGCCAGGTACACTTATCAAGAATTAAACTTGTTGGGGTGCCTGGCCTGGGTAGCTCAGTCAGTTAAGCATCCAATCTTGGTTTCAGCTCAGGTTGTGAACTTGGGTCATGGGATTGAGTTCCACATCAGGCTCTGTGCTCAGGGCAGAGCCTGCTTGAGATTCTCTCTCCCTCTGCCCCTCCCACTCAAGTTCTCTCTCTCTCTCTCTCTCTCTCTCTCCCAAATAAATGAGTAAAAATATTTAAAAAAAAATAAATTTAGGGCAGCCTCGGTGGCTTAGCAGTTTAGCGCTGCCTTCAGCCCAGGGCATGATCCTGGAGACCCCGGATCAAGTCCCACTTTGGGTTCCTTGCATGGAGCCTGCTTCCCCCTCTGCCTGTCTCTGTCTCTGTCTCTGTCTCTCTCTCTCTCTCTCTCTCTGTGTGTAATGAATAAATAAAATCTTTAAAAAAAATTAAATTTATTTCTGGTGAGTCCCCACAGGATCCCATAGAGGGAACACCCATCTATACCTGCAAACCTATGGAAGATCTAAGGTGCTGTTTCAAAGGACTGATGAATAAAGCTCAATGAAACTTTTAAAGTCATTTATTTTTATTTATTTATTATTTATTATTTTTCTGAGTTTTCTCCCTACACACTTAATCTCAGCAAAATCAAACAGCCCCAATTGACTTTTGCAGTAGGTTCAACATTATGCAGATAGCTTACAGAAAAGTCCTTCCTGGATTTGTGGCCTCCTCCCTTCAGGACACTTCAGGTCTCCTTTGGTGGGTTTTTCCATTACTAATACCAAAAAACTGGCATTATTTACACCAATAGAAAAGATATGATATACCAACGAAATACAAGCATGTATAGGTACATCTCTATTACTAACAAAAATGTTCTTTGGCCTAATGGTAATTACTATGTGAAATTCTCCAGGCCGTGAACAACCCTTTTCCTACCCTCAGACTATCAAAATCATGACTGAATATTCCAATTCCAAAACTGCAGATGAGAAAGTTCTATGGATAACAGTTAAACCTAATAATATGAGATATACTAAAGATGGTTATTTACAAATATTAGATGAATGTTTGTAGTTTACTCCTATTATAAGCAAATCAAACCAAAAGGCCCTCTTTTGTGGGAAGCAAAGAAAGCGTATCTGTAATGTATGGTCTAATGCCACATGCAAACTACGATGCCTCTCCCCAGAAGCTTGTGTGCATACTATTGTTCTATTATCAACCAAATGGTTTGCAACTCATTGGGTGAGATGACCTGGCATCAGATGGCTAGCATCCAATGGAACTCAATCACTATGTGGCACCAATTTGAGGCCATGGCTACCTACTAGATGATAGGGTCTGTACCCTAGGCTTTCCCTGGATACAAGGGAAATGGTGTAAAGAAATACCTTAACACCTGCAAATTATCCCCACTTACTCCACCACTGGACACAATCAGGCTTTCACTGGTATGATCACCAGTTAAGCATTTTTGTTTTTTTTTTTTTTTGCCCCAAATGGGAATAGAAGACATTATCTGGCATACGGAGGCCCTAACCAACTATATCACACAAGCCATTAATTATATGATGCATGGGCTTTCCTTGTTAAACTCTGAAGCTGAATTAATGAGAAAAGCTGTATTACAAAATAGGATGGATTTGGATATAATAGCAGCAGCTCAAGGAGGAACTTGTGCTATTATAGAGACTGAATGTTACATGTATATCCCAGATAACTCTGCTAATATACCTAAAGTTTGAGCAGACCTGAATATTCAAATTAAGGCAATGTCTGATTCTTCAGTTCCCTCAATGCCTGGATTTCTTCCTGGTCTAGTAGAAATGAATGGTCTTGGTAGAGAAAACTTTTTTTTTTACCAATACCTACAGCAATTATGCGAGGTCTTCTTCACTTTGGGGGCTATAGTTGCTACATATTTTAAATAAACATATTGGACAAATTATCTGAATGGATGCTTTCTAGAAAGGCACTTCAAAGATGCCTCTGAGTCAGACAATCTAAGAAGAGTAGGCCTTCATTTAATCAGGTAGCTCAAGATTTTTATGTCTCCCAATAGACAGGATCTACAATTCCTTTCAGCTTGAAGAAGCTCCAGAAGAGAAGACCTTCATCTTTCAACACCCCTGAAGAATGAGGAGGGTAAAACTCCCATAGGAAGGAGATGAGATAAGGAAACTAAAGGAAACTCCATTTTCAGAAAGGCTCCATTTCTGCTTTTCTTTTGTTAGGTTCCTTTTCCCATGTTCTGTATTTTCATCTTCCATCTGAATAAACCAAAAAAGCTATGTTCTCATTCCAAGTGGAAAGCAAGAAAGTTAATCATTTCTCTGAATTTCATTCTAGGCCCTACCCACCAAACACCTGATGACTGAGAACTGGATCCTAAACATATTCCAGAACGTCCCTTTCAAACAAACTTTGGCCAATGCCAGCATACCTTCAATGATTTATGAAATAACAACTATTACTCACCTGACACTTGCCTTTGATCAGACCCTACCCTGAATTTGTCAAAGAACATGGACCTTGGACCCCTTTCCAATATATATCCCTAAACACCAAGTAACAGAGAGACACCAAGTAACTCCCTCTCCTCTCCTTTTCAAGTCTCCCAGACACGGCTATACTCTATCCTTTACACTATTCATTAAATTCTGTTTTCACGTCTTCTTGACTCACATTTGATTTGTATTCTGCATGAAGCCAAGTGCCCTCTTGGCTGGTCCTCCTATGGAATGCCTCTGGGTCCTTAGACCCGGCCTGCCTACATCACTAAAGTAAGACTGGTTATTTAAAGAAGGAAAACTCAGGACAAACTCTGAATGTAAACAGGAAAGTTACAAAAGGCTTATGGAGAAGGAATCTTTAGAAGAGAATTTTGTGTATCGTCAGTACTGGTTAAGATTAGTATACATTCCATTAAATCAATGAGTTTTATTATCAAGAATACACTGGTCCAAAATTAAAACTTTTGTTTTTTCCTTGTAAAACAACAAAGTTTTCTTGAACTATGGTTGGCTCTTAATAAGATATTACAATAAGAAATTGTATGGGGAGCCTGGGTGGCTCGTCTGCCTTAGGCCCAGGTCATGATCCCAGGATTCTGGGATCCAGTTCCATATGTGGCTCCCTGCTTAGCAGGGAGCCTGCTTCTCCCTCTCCCTCTCCCCCTCCCCCTCCCCCCTTGCTCTTGCTCTGTCTCTCTCAAGTAAGTAAATACAATCTTTTTTTAACAAAAAAAGAAATTGTAAATGTTTTTATCTTTAAGGTTATCTGACTAGAAAATAAGGATTCTGTTTTACCAAAATAATTTCCTATATTTATTAGGTCTTTTGTTTACTTTAAAAAAATAAAACATAACAAAACAAAAAAAAACTCTGAGTCTTAATATTTTTTAAAAAGCTAAATTTTAGTGTTATTCTGTATGTTGGCAAATTGAACACCAATAAAAAATAAATTTATTATAAAAAAAAGCTAAATTTTATTCACAGCTGTATAACTTTATATATTTTCTTTTGAAATATTTTGTCCCTTTGATTACACAGATAATTAAATATTATTTTAACATGATCTGTGATCCTACTTACAATATTCTAGCCTTTTGATATATATATATATATTTTTTTTTTTACCTACTTCCCAAAATTAAATTCTAAAATGAAATCTTTTGACCACCTTCTACCTGAGATATTCCAGACTGCTCCTGGAACATTTCAAAGATTTTGTGAGACTTACTAGGTATGTTAAATGGAATGATAAGCATTGTCAAATAAATGATACTAAACCTTGTAGATTGTTTTTGTGTAGATAACAAAAATAAGTGTTCTAAAATTGTATAAGACCCCCTAGAAATCTGATATCCTGGTATGTTATTTTGAGGCATAGTAGGTCACAGAAATAACCAAATTTCCTTGCCATGTCCATCATAATGAACCCTAATCAAATCTTTAACCATAGCCATTTTTAAGTCTTGTCTATAGTTACTGTTTCATGCTACCACAGATGTGGTATTTCTTCATCAGTGAGACTCATAAGAAGAACTTTTCAGTACAGGTTTCTCATAACCTTAAGATTATAAAAACGAATTAGGTAAGAATTTCCGAAACTAGTGGAAAAAGTGGATCAAGCAAAACAAAAATTAATAACATGGGACTGAATGAGCTGAGGAAGATAATTATAATTTTCAGGGATTTTTGTTTAAAACATAGCTGACTTTTTAAAAATGCTTTTTGTTTTTCCAGATCTAAGGAAATCTCTTCTCTTAAGCTAACTGACCTACAGCAGTTTGATAAATTATACCATTAGAAACAAGAGTAAAACACGTATCTTTTCTTACCTCAACCCTCCACAATTAAAAAAAAAAAACTCAGTGAGTATTCTTGTATTTTTATGGCAATATATTTATTTGCATAAGTTCAGTAAGAATCTGTTCTTTTATTAACAGGACACAACTGAAAATACTGGTTATGTCAGCAAGGCTTTGACTGAATGTCCTATTTGAGACATGCACAGACTGAGAAAAGACCAAATAGCTTTAAGGAGCTAAGGTCAACTTTATGGAGCCTCTCAGAGATGCTGGCCTGACACCTTGCTTATCATTTCCAATAGCCTTACCAGGTGAGTAAAGAATGTCACTGGCAAGCACAAGAGCCTCAGGATATTTTGGCAAGAGAAGAATCCATCCAAACCTACAGGTACTACAGGCAAATCTAGAAATTCCTTTTAAAAAGTCCCAGCAGAGCACAATGAAAAGAACATATATGGCCAATCACTATTCTTGCTGTGCTCATGCAAATAATTAGGCCAGGTTGTTAAAGCTAAACTTATTTTGCAACAAATGTTAATTTGGCTCTCTTTGGTAAAAATAGTGGTGATTACAGAGAAAAAAAGTTTCAGTAACATGCTTGAGTAAATCTTAGATTCTAATACTGTTTATTATAAACTAGACTAGATCTTGATTTCTTCTAGTGCGTGACTACAACTGTCCAAAGCACTGTGTTGGTTTCTTTTCTTCCACCTTGCTGAGTTGGATGCTTTTGAAAACTAAAACTGACCTTTTTCCTGAATCTCTTCAAGCTAAATGTGAACAACTTGATGTTACCTTAAGATAGATCACCACAAAAAATAATAATAATAATAAATAAATAATAAATAAATAAATAAATAAATAAATAAATAAATATAAAAAAAATAAAAAGATAGATCACCGCAACAGCTCACGTATAGACAATTTTCATGCCTATTGCTCTCTGGGTCTTTCAAAGATCTCCAGAGACATTTGAACTACAAACTAGGAAAAAAAAAAATCTGTCAGACTGAGATTGCCTGTTCTCCCACTACCTGGTGCTTCAGGCTTGACCTCTAAAAATCCCCACTGGTTATCCTCAGAACTCAGAAATTGATTTATATTTTGATCTAATCATTAACCACTGTTTTGCTTTTGTTCCCATAGAAACACCTTTTGTTTAATACCTGATTTCTTGAACCACAGGCCCAACTGTAAAAACACATCTGCATCACCACCTCCCAAAATAAGTTTAACTGACCTACTGTCAGAACTAAGACTGGTTCAATAAGAGAGAACAATTTACCAACTCAACCAATAATGTGTAGCACCCGAGGGAAGCTTCAGAGGAAGGAACTATAGCGGCCACAGGCAGGTTGCCCCAATGTGGGTCACTTTGGCATAAAGATTATTTTGAGTTCAAAGTAATCAAAACCCAGCAGATTCAGGAAAAGCTCTCTGCCTCTGTGCCAACTGCCTACAATTACTTTGGAAAGGAGCTTGCACCAGAAAGAAAGCTATAAGCAGACATTCCCCTTTCTATGCTCAGACTCTAACCCTCTCCTTAGCTCATAATTTTCATGCTGCCTCATTGTATCTGAAATTTCAAGTTTGGATTTCCTGTAGATACACCTATTAAATTTGATTTTCTCCTGTTAATCTGTCTCATATCAATTTGATTCTAAGTCCAGCTAGAAGGACCATACATCAGAGGAAGGTCTTTCTTCCTGATATCGGTCTAGAATTCTAATTTTCCAATATCCTAGTTTTCCTAAAACCTTGGGCCTTTACTAACTTTTCCTTCACTTCTGCTTTTCTTTATCAGATATTAGTTACAGTTCCTTATCTATTTTCATTTCCTTTTCATTTTTAGGTTCATCCCAGGGATTAGGCCCTCTTAATTGTTTCATACGTCAGATATTGTAGACTTTCCTAATTTGCCCTCCTGCTTTCAGTCTTATTCCTTACAGTACAAACTATGTGCTTGATCATTGCAAAGCCTACAAGGCAGAAATTTCAAGGAATCCCTATCTTGTAATAAATAAAATCCAAATTATTTACTGGAATGTGCTATTATTAGTATATGTGCCGCCGAAGTGAGCACTGGAGCGTGCTATTAAAAACTATCTTGCTATAAGCACACAGTATACTTAAAGCTACTTATTCATTCAAGCAAAGCTGTGTCCTAAAGGATGTCACTACAACATTATGCTATAGAAACAGAGTTTTTTGGTAAAACGTAGATATGCAATCTTAACATGCACACCTTAAAATATGCTCATCACTAATAATTCAACTATATTTCCTCAGCACGTGCAAAACATCCTCTTGCACTAATGTAGATATAGAATATTAAAGTAAAAGTCATGCAGCTATAAAACTTGCAAGGTAACTCAGACTATTACTTTTTCTGTCTTATCATGACAATAATTAAGATAATAGTAATTTGATGTGAAAATATTTTTATTCAGTAATAACCCCCAAAAAAGAAGATTGATGGGACTTTTAGTATAGGGTGCCAATGATCATGTAAACTGCCCAAAACTGCTTACTTTGTCTCCTATGTGCCTTTTTTTCAGAACGTCATATTCTATAGCTAATGACCACATCTAATAAAAATATCTGTAATTTAAAGAAAATTTTTAATCAGAGAAGCCTAAGGAGGTTGATCAGATAGTAGTATCTGATCTGTGAGTAGACTAACCACCTGATAAATTTATTAATTTTATTTTAGATGAGAAAGAAACAAAAGACCAATTAAAGTCAGAATTTTAGACAGAACTTAAGTACCTATATACTGGGATGACAATTATTTTCAGAGAAGCCTATTTACTGTTAGCAATTAAAAGTAATATGCTTATAAAGGGGTAAGATGAAAAGATGGACTTTGTAGAAATCACACTGACATGCAGATAGGCTAACCACAACTGATGTCAATCTGGCTGTTTCTCATGTTGGCCAAACAATCTTAGAGATCATGAGAATGTCTACTCTGCTATAGGTATCTAAGAAATAGTTCATTTATACTAGGTTTAGTGTCCTTTTTATTTATTTTTTTTCTTTGAATGGTTTAATTAAATTCTGAATCCTCTTTGAAGAGTCCCTACTCATCATGCTCCCCTACTCTAAAAATGTTTTATCCTTCACCACCTTAATAGGAAGTGACTAAAAGGGAATATGTTCTATATTTCCTATTTTAAATAACTGCAGATAGAAAACATTCATTTGAATAGCCATTCCTACTGATAAGTTTAATCAGAATGTATTAATAAAACTACCATAGTAAGAAAACATTTAAGCACTCATCTTTTACTCACAGATACTATTAGACAAATTACTAAAGACAGAAAAATTTATTTATTTTTTTAAAAAGATTTTATTTATTTATTCATGAGAGAGGCAGAGAGAGAGGCAGAGGGAGAAGCAGACTGCATGTAGGGAGCCCGATGTGGGACTCAATCCCAGGACTCCAGGATCACGCCCTGGGCCAAAGGCAGATGCTCAACCACTGAGCCACCCAGCGTCCCAAGACAGAAAAATTTAGACAAAATAATTCAGAAACTTGAGGTTATGAATTTTGAAAACCCTGCATATACTTTTCAAAGGATGGACTGACCACTATGTGGAAAAAAAATATATTTTAGGCCTTGAAGCAAAAGTCATGGTAGATGTCTAAAAATTGGTGTCCTACAGACGACATTCTCAGAAGTATTGCACTAAATAGTAATCAAAACAAAAAGATAAGCTCTGAAATAAAGAAAATTTTCATCTTAATTCTGTCAGCACCTAGCTGTGGCAACTTGACCCTGAACAGAGCTACATGGGAACCAACACCATTGTGGTTAAAAAGGAGGTGATGGTAGTCTAAAACTACTGAGTACAAATTGGTTATAAAAACGTACTAGATATCAAAACTTGTGGCATGAAGGTAAAGTATTATTTGAGGAAGAATTTTAAGATTATCTATAATAAAAAAGGAAAAAAGAGTGAAAACTAATGACTCAATCACACAACTTCAGATGTTACGGAAAAGACCAAAATAAGTTCAAAGAATGTATAAGAAAATTAGAAGAGTAGGAGTAAAAGAAGATTTGAGGCCAAAAGTTTCTCTAGAAAATAAGACTGGAAAATCTCTAGTGACACTAATCTCCCAAAACAAGAAAAAAATTATCGATATCAGAAATGGAGAGAGAACATAACTATAGGCAGAGTAGAAATAAAACCATCATACAATGAAAAAAACCATGAATGTGCCATTATGCGATTAAAATTAAAGTGAAACAGTCACTATGTCACAAAATATAACCTAACAAAATGACCTAAGGAGCCATATAAATCATTTTTAAAAGTTGACAATTCAAGTGCCTTCCCACTGCTGGGAGAAAGTTTCTCACGGATTGCTCATGTTTCTGCACATCCTATAAGCAGAGCTTTTGTGCTTCACTATCTTTTCATGGGTGGTTGTATAGCAAGCAGCTGTGGAGGGAGGTGGATCTAGTGTCCCCTCTGGAGAAGTGGGCAGGTTTGTTTCCAATCCAGTACAATAGAGATAACAACTTTGGGACAAAGGTCAGGTGGGCTTGCTTGCAACTACTAATGGAATGAAATCTCTGAAGCTTGGATTTCCTGAGCTGTGTTCCAAATCTGCATGTGCAGCGTCCACATAGGCCAGTCTGCATCATTTCTTTGGATTTCATGGGGCAAAGGGAACTTATGTGAATATGAAACTCATAAATAAAAAAAAAAAAAAAAAAAAAAAAAAAAAAAAACACAGAGCAAAACCAAGCTCTGGAAATACCAAGTGCTATTGACAGTGCTGTGAAGGGGAACTCTAATCCATTGCTGGTAGAGATGTAAAATGGTATATAGCCAGTTGGTAAAACAGTTGGGCAGCTTCTTCAGCATACCCAGCAATCTCACTACTCAAGAAAATGAACATGTATCTTCACAGCAAAGTCTGAATGTGAGTTTTTATGGTAGCTTAATTCATAACCACCCCAATCCAGAAACAGCCCAGGTCCCGATCAATCGATAAATGGATAAACAAAGTGTGGAACTTCCACAGTCCACTGCTCTACTGACTTCCTCCTATCATCCATCAAGGGGCAAGTTCTCCTCAGACTATTTTCTTTTTTTCTCCATCCACCCTGCTTTCCACTAGCCATGATTCCATAATGCTCTTGTGTTCTGATTCTTTCCTAAAAATTGTCTCTGCCTCAGCTTTAAAGGAAACAAATCACGTCTTGATTTAAAAGGGAAAATAAATCATGGAAAAGAAGCTTTTAATCCTACTCACTTCTAAAATACCGTATCCTTTTTTTTTACTCACCACCCAAACTTCTTGAAGGGACAACTTGATAACCAGTCTTCCAAGGATTTAAGTCTCATAACCCATTTTTTTTTTTTTTCCCCTCCTAGACAGACAACAGTTTCCTGGGCTAATACAAATGAAATCCAAGGCTGTTTTCTCAGTTCTGACTCTCTGCAACTGCTTTGGAGCAAACTGCTTTTGATATCCTTACACTGTCTTTTTTACTCTTCAAGACTGTGATCTATTTTGGAACAGGAGTCACTTCTATTATCCTATGTCTCTGACTTCTTCCTCTCAATTCTCCCTTTCTGGAAGGACACATTCTAATCCAAACACATTAGAGAATGATTTTCACACCCATACTGCCAGTCCTAAATTGGGTTTTGAAATCTAGCCTAGAACTTCCAGGTGTCTATCTTATATCTTTATTTGAATAGCTGGAAAATGTTTCTAATTGAAAAAGTCTTTGTTCCATTTCTTATTTTTCCTCTTACTGTTTGCTGACAATGCCATCGTCCTAATCTCCCAGCCCAAAATCTTCTGTTCCATCTGTATGTGACTTTCCCTCCTCCTTACTGACATCCACAATGTCCTATCTCTCCAGTGATGGCTTTTTCACTCATGTGGCCATTGTTCTTACTCAAACCCTCATCCTCCCCTCATAGCCCTCTGAATAATCTCCCTGATTCCAGTCTCCTTCTTCACTTTACTTTATATACTACCCGAAGGGGGATCTTTCTAAATTAAAAACTCATCTTGTGAGAACCTAATTACTTAACCCAAAGTATAGACACAGGTTGCCTTTGTTCACACAATGCCAACTCAATACATTGAAAAGAATAATTTGTACAATTATCACCCTTTGTTTTATTTATAGGATGCTAAATGAATCACTTAACAGATACTTTTCAACAAATTAACAGAATTGACTTCGCTGAACGAATGTTTGTTATATTGGTGTGTCATGCATATACAATCACAGGATTCTTTTTAGTTAGCACCTAAACCAAATAGCCAATTATAGCTCCTGATTTAGAGAAAATCTATACTGCAGTTTCCACCTTTAATGCTCTCTTTTCTAATTAAAGATGATCCATTGCTTGTGTACTGTGATGACAGTTTCTGGGGACTCATGATACTCCCTTGTGCATGCGAAAATTTCATTTGCTTTCTGAACTGAATAATTTAAAAATTCAAAGAGAAGACCACCACTTCAACTTCTGAACACATTTTTGTCAAATAAGGGGATGGAGGGGGAGGATGTAGAATATAGGGCACACTGAAGATAAGCCATTCCTGTGGTTTAAAGATGTGCAAGAGCAAGATGTGATCCAGAGCAAGTTCTTTTTTTTTTCCCTTCCCCAGCACATTCAGGTGTCAGATGCAGCTTTGCACTAACGTTATGGATTTTTTTTTACTCACTGAGACAAAGCTAATAAGCAATGGGTGGTGTTAGCCAATTATACAGCACCAGAGGTTCTGGGAAATAGATTAAAAAAAAAAAAAAAAAACACGGAGAGCTGGTTTTGATTCTGCCCTTTGGAATAAGTACCAAAACAAACAAAACAAGCCTTATTAACTTTTAGGTTACTTTGAGAATAAAATGGTGCCTTTCAGGTCTCGATCTTCCATTTTATATCCATCAAGAATCTCCAAGCACTATAGACACATTTAGGCTTTCTAGCTATAAAAAATTGATGATGTCCAATAAGCATATACATTGATCTACTTGGAGATAGATACATGTATATATACATGTGAAATGTGAAAGATAGGAACTTTAAACCACATGGCAGCCTACAAGTTTGACATTTTTTTTTCCTTTTTGTTTTAATTTTGAAATAATCTCAGACTCACATGTGGTTGCTAAAATGGCATAAAGCTCCTCTGTACTCTTTCTCTGCCTCCTCCAATGATAATATCTCACATAATCATACTACAATCATCAAAACAAAACAAAAAACTGACTCTAGTACATTATTAACTACAGATTTTATTCTGATTTAACTAAATTTATACGCTGTTCTGGTGTTTTGAAGGAGACGAGACCACCTGTACAGATCTGTGTAACCTCTACTAACTGTGATGTACAACACTCCCATCCTACAAAAGCAGTTTTCTCTTCCATTGCAAACTTAACAAATCAGTAAACTAGGCTTAGAAAATCCACTTTTGCTTTCATTTTTGAATTTGGTCCTCGGTGCAGTGTACATTATTTTATTTCTTGCCACTGATGGACTATTTTGTGACTGTCATTGGATTAGATACTGGACAGTAAGTGTTAATAATAAAGTACAAAGAAAACAATTGAGACTGTATCTAAACATGAGATTGAGTTCTAGATGAGACAAAGTGTTCCCAACTGAGTTTCAACTGGATCAGGATAGGAGATTAAGGGAAATAAAGAGAGGAGCCACCAAAGTAACTTCTCTCCAGCTGAGCCTCATTGATTGTACATGCAAATTAGAAGGCCAAGTATGGGGGGGGAGAACGCTTGCTTAATGGGAGCAATGAGCTCTTTTGCCACTTTACTGTGAAACCCAAACAGCTTGGGCCCCAGGAAGATCCAATTACATCTCTAGTGGGGAGGAAGGTATTCAGAAGGTACCTGGGGGTGAATGACGTCCACAGAGGGCAGAAGCCTTGAAGTCTTAGCGGGTGACTAGCAATCACAGAGAGGAGTGGCAGCTCCAAGCAAAACAGACTCTGTGAGGAGCATATGCTCCCTCCAGTTTATGAATATGAAAGGTTAGCGGTTTCTGGGGTGAAATCTGGCTGGAAGTAGATGTGACTATACAAGGACAACAGGATGGATCCTTGTTCTGATGGAACTATTCTGTATCCTTACTGTACCAATGTCAATATTCTGGTTCTAATATTGGACTACAAATTGCGAGATGTCACCATTGGCAGAAACTGGGTAAGAAGGGGACATGGAATCTCTCCATTTACTATTTCTCACACATGCAAATGGATCTATAAATATCTTGAAATGAGAGTTTTTTAAAAGAGTAGATGCTACATGTCCTAAGTATCCCCATGAACCACCAGAATTTGCATCTTACAGTGGATTTATTCTTTGCCTCAAAACAATGTAAAATTTCTAAGCAAACGTTCACATATGTCAAGGGAGAAAAACAAATACAGAACTGTAAGCTCCCTCTGCAGAGGTCGAAAGTATCAGACGCCTTCTCCCATATTAATATCAATTTATTTTAAAATAAATAAAATAAAAAGGGTGCCTGGGTGGTTCAATTGGTTAAGCCTCTGACTTTGGCTCAGGTGTGACCCCCACATCTGGGTCTCTGCTCAGGGAGCCTGCTTCTCTCTCTCCCTCTGCCCTCTGCTCTACCTACTTATGCGCACGCTCGCTCTTCTGTCAAATAAAAACTAAAATAAAATCTAAAAAACATTTAAAATAAATAAAATAAATTTAAAAATGATAAATATCTGAATACTCCATTCCTTTATGCAAAAGTTTATCATAAGGCATGGAACCCAGTGACCTGAACAACAGTCAGGTATCTGATAAAGTTTGTTTAAACTATCTCTACAGAACACTATAAGTTGTAATGATTAGGTCTCAATCTCCTAGATAAAAATTGGTAGATTCTGTTATAAAAAGTAGAATCGCTGAACATCAAATACGTACATCAATTATTAATTACTAACATGCAAAATGACCATCACTATAATGTCTGATGAATATAATAAAGTTCTTTGATTAGAAAAATAAGCATAAGTCTCAGAAAGAGTCCTCTATCTAAATGTTTTCCAATTTGAAGGAAAAAAAAGCAATTTTAGCAAAATTCCATAAAAATTATATTCAGATCACAATATGATTATTGTAAAAATTTTGTTATGGATAAAAGTTTATTTTCTGTTTCACTGATGAAAATATGTTAACAAAAGAATCCTCCAAAGATTTCATAAGATATTTATGATAATAAAGAAATAGAATGTACTATTTATAACGTGTGTTTGTAGATGATCCTCAACACTTGTACAAAGTGAAAGCCTAGACCAGCAAGAAAATTCTGCAATAAAATATGGAAATGGAGAACTGGAAAGTGGACTTTAACATGATCAATTTATGGTGACTTTCTAAGGGAGAGCAGAATGTCCAAACTTGTATTTCTGGAATAGTGGGCTTGTAACAACAGAGGGTAGATCTAGCAGTCACTGTGGATTATTCCTGGCAAGCGATAACTCATTGACCTCTCACCATAACCCAGACCAGGAAAGAGAATGGGAAGCTTTATCCCCCGTAGTCAAAGATAGTATTTCTATGGGATTCTATTTGTAATTCTGGTCACCAAACTTTAACAGAGAAATAACAGAACTCTGGAAGGTTAGAGAGGGTAGCTGAAATGGTCAAGAATATAGAATCTTCCACAAATGAATAAGGGGATTTTAAAATATTCATCTAAGTACAAAAACATAAAGAGAAACAGGAAGAGAAAACAGGATTGCACAAGCCATACTCAAAATGTATCCATTAATACATCAGTGTCAACTCTGCTGAGGAGTTTTTCCTGAACCTTCTATAGGTCAAAAATTCATCTATGCTTAATGAAGGCAAATAAGATACTGGTATCAACTTTTCAAGGAGTATATACAGCATTGGGGAGTAACAAAATCTTATATGCCTAAGGCAATATTTGAAGGTTAAAAAAAAAAGACAAAGAGAAGCAAAGTATAACAAGATCATTATTGGGTAAATATAAGTATAAATACCTTAATTGAATTTCAAAAGTTAATTAAACCAGTAGGAAGAAAAACAGGTATGTTTTTGTGGAGTTGGAAAAGCCATGAGGTTTTTCCTGCCCCCGGTTCACTGAGTTATCTCATGTTCAAAAGGGAAGCGAGCTGCACAACAGTACTACTTTGACTTTAGAATGAATTATCAATAAGTATTAGAAATAAAAAAAGATGCATGCCAAGGAAAACAACAGCTGTCAGGATTATAGTGGTCTGGAAAAACATGCCATACAAAAAAATGGCTAAAACAACAACAATAGTAACAAAAAAACTATATGAGCATTAATATTTGAAAATTTACTCTCTTTTTAAAAATATTTATTTATTTGATAAAGAGAGAGAGAGTATGAGCAGAGAGAAGGGATGAGTTAGAGGGAGCAGTAGACTCCTCACTGAGCAGGGAGCCCAACGTGGGACTCCATCCCAGGACCCGGGCCGGGGATCATGACCTGAGCCGAAGGCAGACACTTCACTAAGCCACCCAGGAGGCCCTTACTCATCTCTTTTAAATGTCTTTACAGAATGTGCAATTAAAAACAACAACAAAAGGATACGTTTGATTATAAGGACAACAGATTAGGTTCTAGAACTTCTGGATGCTCACTGATATTGAATGAGTTATCATATAATCACATAATCATTTTAGGATTTTTGTCAAATCTTGGCATCTATATACTCGGGGTACTAGACAGAGTCACAGACTGTTTTTAAAATCACAGAACAATGCACAGTGTTAATATGAAATGTATTATTGTACTGATATATCTAAACATGGAACCACCCTCTTTGTCACCCAATATCAGCATTCTCTGACTGACGTGTGTCTCCCCCCACCATATAGTGAGGTAAAGAGATATTCAGCTGACTTCTTCTGAAGCTAGGTTTCACCTGGCACAGTCACAAATTATTTTAATTGTTTAACAAACTTGGCATTGATGATATAACATTCCTGGGTTATTGAAAGGAAGACAGTTGTACTGGACTGTCCCTTGGGTCTGTATTTCCCCTCAAACCTGGGGCCCAGGCATACCTGGCACACCTGAATAACCACAGCAAACACACTGGTAAGCATGCACAAGGCAGCGGACCAGACTTGGCTCCAGATGCCAGCTTTAAATGGGTCAACTCAAATAAATGAGAGCTCCATATATCAAGGAAACCTAAATCAGTGGTTTTGTAAGATGTACAGTGCTCTAATAGAAGAGTTAATAAGAAAGGTCAAGGCACACTTTGCCCACATCTATCATTCCAGACCAGACCCTTTCAACACCATTACCTCTCTACTGTGTTACTAATTCATCCTAATTAGGCATTCAAACTCCATGTTCACACTACTTCAGTGAAGTCCATAGGACAACAGAAAATATACTAAAATAGGTCATATAAAATATTTTAAAATACTTTATGTAAATATTCAAAAGCCTTCACTGGCATTTTGGCATTTATTGCATCAAGCATGAATTTAAAAAACAAAATCAAAAACAAAAACTCAGTGGAGGATTCAATACCATGTACGGTATGTACAGAATCTATTTCTCCCAATCATCAGTCACCTACAGGCTTTATGTACCTGCAGTATGTTACTCCATTGTCTTGGCCCTAATTGGCTTGTGTTTTTATTTATGCCTTTTCTCATATATTTGCTATAACTAGAAAATTTCTGGATACTTAAATCTTTTCCTAGCTAAACACTACCTATTACTGAAGACCTACATCAACCACCACCTCCTTTATAATTCTATTTTGACCCAACTATTTTCTTTTGAGCTCTTGTGGCTCTGAAACACCATTACTATATAAAGTGTGTTCTGCTTTGTAGCTTAAGAACTTGCCCACGTAGGGGCTCCTAGGTGGCTCAGTCAATTAAGCATCCACCTTGGGCTTAGGTCACGATCTCAAAGTCCTGGAATTGAGCCCAGCATCTGGCTCCCTGCTCAGAGGGGAGTATACTTCTCCCTCCCCCTCTGCCTTGGATCCTCCTCTCTGCTTATGCTCTGTCTTGAATAAATAAACAAAATCTTAAAAAAAAAAGAACTTGCACACTTGTTTTATTCTCATATCTGAAACATGTCAAATACACACAAACTGCATTTATTTATCTGTACATTCCTTCATTATAGATTTGTGTTTTACTTATGCTAAGGCAAAATGGTCATTGAGTGTATAATAATTAACAATAAATTGATAAATAATGTAATACCAACATAATGATGAATACTCTAATATTGGCAGCCACACCTATTATATTAAACTCATTTGAAATTTCATCTAAAAAAAAGACTTTCTAGGAAAGATAGAGATACTGATACAAGTCCTTATCTACTGAAGATTGCTTTACATTTGTTTTCATTTCTATTGTGAATTTTTAAAATAGTATTCTCAACTTGTGAGATGTCATCTAGACAACAGAGCCTTCCAGCATAGCTGCCATTCAGTCAACTATTATATGCTTTGTTGAGTGTTAGAAGGTCAAACAACATATAAGACAAACCCAAGGAGATGGCAACACACCAGAATACAGGAAGACTTAGAAATGCATTTTTACACTCAGCTAAAACCTGCTACACAGGAGAGAAAATACTCAATTCCTTTGAAGGTATATTTTTGAAGTGCTTATGAGGGTGAATTTTCTTTCTTTTTTTTAATAAATTAATTTTTTATTGGTGTTCAATTTACCAACATACAGAATAATACCCAGTGATCATCCCGTCAAGTGTCCCCCTCAGTGCCCGTCACCCAGTCACCCCCACCCCCTGCCCACCTCCCCTTCCACCACCCCTAGTTCGTTTCCCAAAGTTAGGAGTCTCTCATGTTCTGTCTCCCTTTCTGATATTTCCCACACATTTCTTCTCCCTTCCCTTATATTCCCTTTCACTATTATTTATATTCCCCAAATGAATGAGAACATACACTGTTTGTCCTTCTCCGATTGACTTACTTCACTCAGCATAATACCCTCCAGTTCCATCCACGTTGAAGCAAATGGTGCGTATTTGTCATTTCCAATGGCTGAGGAATATTCCATTGTATACATAAACCACATCTTCTTTATCTATTCATCTTTCGATGGACACCGAGGCTCCTTCCACAGTTTGGCTATTGTGGACATTGCTGCTAGAAACATCGGGGTGCAGGTGTCCCGGTGTTTCCCTGCATCTGTATCTTTGGGGTAAATCCCCAACAGTACAATTGCTGGGTCGTAGGGCAGGTCTATTTTTAACTCTTTGAGGAACCTCCACACAGTTTTCCAGAGTGGCTGCACCAGGTCACATTCCCACCAACAGTGTAAGAGGGTTCCCTTTTCTCCGCATCCTCTCCAACATTTGTGGTTTCCTGCCTTGTTCATTTTCCCCATTCTCACTGGTGTGAGGTGGGATCTCATTGTGGTTTTGATTTGTATTTCCCTGATGGCAAGTGATGCAGAGCATTTTCTCATGTGCATGTTGGCCATGTCTATGTCTTCCTCTGTGAGATTTCTGTTCATGTCTTTTGCCCATTTCATGATTGGATTGTTTGTTTCTTTGCTGTTGAGTTTAAGAAGTTCTTTATAGATCTTGGAAAATAGCCCTTTATCTGGTAGGTCATTTGCAAATATCTTCTCCCATTCTGGAGGTTGTCTTTGAGTTTTGTTGACTGTATCCTTTGCTGTGCAGAAGCTTCTTATCTTGATGAAGTCCCAATAGTTCATTTTTGCTTTTGTTTCTTTTGCCTTCGTGGATGTATCTTGCAAGAAGTTACTGTGGCCAAGTTCAAAAAGAGTGTTGTCTGTGTTCTCCTCTAGGATTTTGATGGAATCTTGTCTCACATTTAGATCTTTCATCCATTTTGAGTTTATCTTTGTGTCTGGTGCAAGAGAGTGGTCTAGTTTCATTCTTCTGCATGTGGATGTCCAATTTTCCCAGCACCATTTATTGAAGAGACTGTCTTTCTTCCAATGGATAGTCTTTCCTCCTTTATCGAATATTAGTTGACCATAAAGTTCAGGGTCCACTTCTGGGTTCTCTATTCTGTTCCATTGATCTATGCGTCTGTTTTTGTGCCAGTACCACACTGTCTTGATGACCACAGCTTTGTAGTACAACCTGAAATCTGGCATTGTGATGCCCCCAGATATGGTTTCTTTTTTAAAATTCCCCTGGCTATTCGGGGTCTTTTCTGATTCCACACAAATCTTAAAATAATTTGTTCTAATTCTCTGAAGAAAGTCAATGGTATTTTGATAGGGATTGCATTAAACGTGTACATTGCCCTGGGTAACTGACATTTTCACAATATTAATTCTGCCAATCCATGAGCATGGAATATTTTTCTATCTCTTCATGTCTTCCTCAATTTCTTTCAGAAGTGTTCTATAGTTTTTAGGGTATAGATCTCTTACCTCTTTGGTTAGGTTTATTCCCAGGTATCTTATGCTTTTGGGTGCAATTGTAAATGGGATTGACTCCTTAATTTCTCTTTCTTCAGTCTCATTGTTAGTGTATAGAAAGGCCACTGATTTCTGGGCATTGATTTTGAATCCTGCCATGCTACCAAAATTGCTGTATGAGTTCTAGCAATCTTGGGGTGGAGGCTTTTGGGTTTTCTATGTAGAGTATCATGTCATCGGCAAAGAGGGAGAGTTTGACTTCTTCTTGGCCAATTTGAATGCCTTTAATGTCTTTTTGTTGTCTGATTGCTGAGGCTAGGACTTCCAGTACTATGTTGAATAGCAGTGGTGAGAGTGGACATCCCTGTCTTGTTCCTGATCTTAGGGGAAAGGCTCCCAGTGCTTCCCCATTGAGAATGATATTGGCTGTGGGCTTTTCGTAGATGGGTTTTAAGATGTTGAGGAAAGTTCCCTCTATCCCTACACTCTGAAGAGTTTTGATCAGGAATGGATGCTGTATTTTGTCAAATGCTTTCTCTGCATCTAATGAGAGGATCATATGGTTCTTGGTTTTTCTCTTGCTGATATGATGAAGCACATTGATTCTTTTCCAAGTGTTGAACCAGCCTTGTGTCCCGGGGATAAATCCTACGTGGTCATGGTGAATAATTTTCTTAATGTATTGTTGGATCCTATTGGCTAGTATCTTGTTGAGAATTTTTGCATCCATGTTCATCAGGGATATTGGTCTATAATTCTCCTTTTTGGGGGGGTCTTTGTCTGGTTTTGGAATTAAGGTGATGCTGGCCTCATAGAAGAAGTTTGGAAGTATTCCATCTCTTTCTATCTTTCCAAACAGCTTTAGGAGAATAGGTATGGTTTCTTCTTTAAACGTTTGATAGAATTCCCCTGGGAAGCCATCTGGCCCTGGACTCTTGTGTCTTGGGAGGTTTTTGATGACTGCTTCAATTTCCTCCCTGGTTATTGGCCTGTTCAGGTTTTCTATTTCTTCCTGTTCCAGTTTTGGTAGTTTGTGGCTTTCCAGGAATGTGTCCATTTCTTCTAGATTGCCTGATTTATTGGCGTATAGCTGCTCATAATATGTTTTTAAAATCGTTTGTATTTCCTTGGTGTTGGTAGTGATCTCTCCTTTCTCATTCATGATTTTATTAATTTGAGTCTTGTCTCTCTTCTTTTTAATAAGGTTGGCTAATGGTTTATCTATCTTATTAATTCTTTCAAAGAACCAACTCCTGGTTCTGTTGATCTGTTCTACAGTTCTTCTGGTCTCGATTTTGTTGAGTTCTGCTCGAATTTTAATTAACTCTCTTCTGCTGGGCGTGGGGTCAATCTGCTGTTTTTTCTCTAGCTCCTTTATGTGGAAGGTTAGCTTTTGTATTTGAGTTCTTTCCAGTTTTTGAATGGATGCTTGTATTGCGATGTATTTCCCCCTTAGAACTGCTTGTGCTGCATTCCAAAGATTTTGAACGGTTGTATCTTCATTCTCATTAGTTTCCATGAATCTTTTTAATTCTTCTTTAATTTCCTGGTTGACCCTTTCATCTTTTAGCAGGATGGTCCTTCACCTCCACGTGTTTGAGGTCCTTCCAAACTTCTTGTTGTGATTTAGTTCTAATTTCAAGGCATTATGGTCTGAGAATATGCAGGGGATGATCCCAATCTTTTGGTATCGGTTCAGACCCGATTTGTGACCCAGTATGTGGTCGATTCTGGAGAAAGTTCCATGTGCGCTTGAGAAGAATGTGTATTCAGTTGAGTTTGGATGTAAAGTTCTGTAGATATCTGTGAAATCCATCTGGTCCAGTGTATCATTTAAAGCTCTCGTTTCTCTGGAGATGTTTTGCTTAGAAGACCTATCGAGGGTAGAAAGAGCTAGATTGAAGTCACCAAGTATAAGTGTATTATTATCTAAGTATTTCTTCACTTTGGTTATTAATTGATTTAAATATTTGGCAGTTCCCACATTCGGGGCATATATATTGAGGATTGGTTAAGTCCTCTTGTTGGATAGATCCTTTAAGTATGATATAGTGTCCCTCTCCATCTCTCATTACAGTCTTCGGGGTAAATTTTAGTTTATCTGATATAAGGATGGCCACCCCTGCTTTCTTTTGAGGACCATTTGAATGGTAAATGGTTCTCCAACCTTTTATTTTCAGGCTGCTGGTGTCCTTCTGTCTAAAATGAGTCTCTTGTAGACAGCAAATAGATGGGTCCTGCTTTTTTATCCAGTCTGAACACCCTGCGCCTTTTGATGGGGTCATTAAGCCCGTTCACGTTCAGAGTTACTATTGACAGATATGAGTTTAGTGTCACCATGATATCTATTCAGTCCTTGTTTTTGTCGATTGTTCCACTGAACTTCTTCTTAAAGGGGAATTTTAAGGGTCCCCCTTAAAATTTCTTGCAGAGCTGGTTTGGATGTCACATATTCTTTCAGTTCCTGCCTGTCTTGGAAGCTCTTTATCTCTCCTTCCATTTTGAATGAGAGCCTTGCTGGATAAAGTATTCTTGGTTGCATGTTCTTCTCATTTAGGACCCTGAATATATCCTGCCAGCCCTTTCTGGCCTGCCAGGTCTCTGTGGAGAGGTCTGCTGGTACCCTAATATTCCTCCCCATAAAAGTCAGGGATTTCTTGTCTCTTGCTGCTTTAAGGATCTTCTCTTTATCTTTGGAATTTGCAAGCTTCACAATTAAATGTCGAGGTGTTGAACGGTTTTTATTGATTTTAGGGGGGATCTCTCTATTTCCTGGATCTGGATGCCTGTTTCCCTTCCCAGATTAGGAAAGTTTTCAGCTAGGATTTGTTCAAATACATATTCTGGCCCTCTGGCCCTTTCGGCGCCCTCGGGAACCCCAATTAGACGTAGGTTTTTCTTCCTCAGGCTGTCATTTATTTCCCTTAATCTATCCTCATGGTCTTTGAATTGTCTCTTTTTTCCTCAGTTTCCCTCTCTGCCATCAACTTGTCTTCTATGTCACTCACTCGTTCTTCCACCTCGTTCACCCTCGTCGTTAGGACTTCTAGTTTGGATTGCATCTCATTCAATTGATTTTTAATTTCTGCCTGATTGAATCTAAATTCTGCAGTCATGAAGTCTCTTGAGTCCTTTATGCTTTTTTCTAGAGCCACCAGTAGCTGTATGATAGTGCTTCTGAATTGGCTTTCTGGCATTGAATTGTAATCCAGATTTTGTAACTCTGTGGGAGAGAGGACTGTTTCTGATTCTTTCTTTTGAGGTGAGGTTTTCCTTGTAGTCATTTTGCTCAGTGCAGAGTGGCCAAAAACAAGTTGTATTGGGAAAAGGAGAAAAAGAGAAAGAAGGAAAGAAAAGAGAAAAAGAAAAAAGAAAAAATGAAGAACAAAAGGAAAAAAGAAAAGAAAAAGAAAGAAAAAGAAAGAAAGGGAAAAAAAAGGGTGGGAGAAGCTATCAGAAATCAAAAAGAAAAAAAACCACGGGGGAGTATCTCCTAATTCTGTGTACTTTAAGTCCTGTGACTTCCCCTGGAACTTGTCGGTCTCGCTGGTCTTCTGGGGGAGGGGCCTGTTGTGCTGATTTCCAGGTGTTAGCACTTGGGGGAGCTGCTCTGCCCCTGCCTGTTGCAGAGCTCAGTGGGGGGTGTTTACCCCGTGAGGCCCCCGGAGGATCAGCCCCAGTGGCGGGGCCAGCTCTGGAGCCCTGGAGTCAGCCCCCGCAGTAGCTCCAGTGCTCTCCGTCTGCAGGGCCTGGAGGCTCCGGGGCGGGGCCGCTGATGTGCTCAGCTGGGGCAGGAGCGTCCTCGCTGTCCTGGGCCCTCCCGGCCTCTGCCTGTCCCGGGGGAGGCCGGATCCTGGGCTGTGTCCCGGCGCCCTGTGCCCGGGTCTGTGCTGTTGGATTCGCGCTCCCGCCCCGCAGCCCCCTCCGCGGAGCCGCCCCCGAGCCCCCCGAGCTGCTCCGGGTCCCGCCGTGCGCGCTGCAGCCCTTAGGGAGCTCGGGGCGCACTCCCCGGGGCGCAGGTGTCTGTTAGTGTCCCCGGGAGCCCCAGGGCATCCCCGCCCTCCTGGGTCCTGCTCCACCTCCCTGCGAGCCCGGGAAGGTCGGTGCAGCTCCTGCGTCTCCGGGACGGGGCTCTCCTGTCCTGGGGTCACTCGCCCCGGCCTCAGCCCGGCTCCTCGCGGGCCCCTCCCCCTTGGAGGCCTTTTGTGTCTTTATTTCTGTTTCCCCGTCTTCCTACCTTGATAGAAGCGCGAACTCTTCTCACTGTAGCGTTCCAGCTGGTCTCTCTTTAATTCTCAGGCCGAATTCATAGATTTTCAGGATGATTTGAAGGTTTTCTAGGTAATTTGGTGGGGACAGGTGATTTGGGGACCCTACTCTTCCGCCACCTTGCCCCTCCTCCCTCGAGGGTGAATTTTCAATTGGCCAAGAAATTTTCCGTATTACTTAGAAAATATAGGAGTTAATGTAACAATACAGATTTGTATAAACTTTTTTTTTTTTTTTTACTCTTGGATTAAAGTGTCTTATTATGCATTCTTTACTCTGAGCCTATATAAGAACACTTGGTGGAAGACATCTGCAGGATGAAGAAAATAGATAACACCAAGTCAAATAAATTAACTCAATAAAATGAGGCAGATGATCTTCAATTGGTAATGACCATCTGTGAGGTGTTAGTGCTGATTTTGCTCTTAAGTTATTCGCAAGGTGAGGGTTCAAAGTCTTTTTAAGGAAATTTGTATTGGTCCTGAAAACTAGCAGGTAATTAATTACACATTATCCTGGCTTACCAAAATCTAGAAAACACCTGATTTTTGTTTAATTTCTTTTTGCCTTGTTATCCAAACACTTTATTATTCCTTTAATTGGCATATGTTTTAGAGAACTATTGCAGTTTTACATGGCCTTTAATTTCTAAGTCTAAGGATTTCCTGACAGTTTCTGATACAAAGGAACATATTTTCATCAAAAGTAAATATGAATATAATACTAGTTCCTCAATCAAAAGCATGGGTGAGGAAAAGATTTCCATCTATGCACTCTTTCTTCTTGCCTTACCTCTTTCCTCATTCAAAGGAGTCCCTCAGTTAAAATCATAGTGACTTGGGCAATACAGGTGGAAAACCACTGCATTAATCTTAAACATGAAAGGTGTGTGCTTAGAGTACATGGTGTGGTAGAGTCAGAGAGTGGACAACGGCAGGTCAAGGAGTCAGGGCAATTTTCTCCTTCACCACAGTTTCAATTTTCAAGAAAGTAAGTAGGCTTGTCCTTCAACTCTACACCTTGGAAAATTCTGTAACTGAGAAGTGTGTTACCAAACACTTTATTGGATATTATGGATCATACATAGGGATTCGTAAGAAAAATCATCCAAAATTTGAAATCAAGGTAACAGAATACTGAAGACCTAATAAGCCTGCTACGAATCACTGATTTTCTAAAGAAACACTTTTGGGAAGCCTGGGTGGTCCAGTTGGTTAAGTGTTTGCCTCTGGCCCAGGTCATGATCCTGAGGTCCTGGGACTGAGCCCCCAACAGACTCCCTATTCAGCCGTAAGTCAGCTTCTCCCTCATCTTCTGCCCCTCCCCGTTGTTTTTTTCTGTCTCAAAATAAATAAAAATAAATACTTTATTATAGATTATTGAATAAGACCCTGGGTCTATAAAGACAGGTGTTAATTACAGAAGATTAATACACTACAAATGATGTTTCTCTAGTAGAAATGCTAATGCTTTCTATCCAATAGAAATAATGGCTCCATTATAGATTTATTGCCTTATACAACATTAAGCAATTATATATTTACCTATTTTGACATTCTTTCCTTCACTGACCATATACAACATTCTCTTATATCTTTTATTTTTTGAACCATCTCTAGCATCCTTCAGGTTTCTTTATTAGTGAATTAAACAAATCTTTGATATATGCCCACCATATATTTGTATACAAATCATTTTTTTTGGTACATTTTGAATTTATACTTGGCAAGTATGTTGTGTAAAAAGCTATTCGGTGAGAACAAGTTAGTTTACTGCTCTTCACCTATTGTTTCCTAAGCCTTTGGCATTATCAAAAAGTCTATCTTCAAAAAAAATTAAAGAGAATTTAAACCAAAATAATAAAATTTACTTGAGATATTTTGATGATAGGTTTTACATGGTGAGAGGCAGAAAGGAAGGGACTAAAGGAGGGGAACAGCATTTATAAAAGTGTACATTCACTTTATCTATAGTGTGGGAAAAAAAACAAACAGGGAATCCTTTAAATTGATTTTTTTTTTCACTAGCTCAAATGACCAAGATATGATGAAGGTTACAACTGGTTAAACTTTCTGAGAGGAGCACAAGCCATGAGTACCCCTCCTTCAGGATGTCCTGCCCCCAGGCTCTCCCTGACTGCACACACTTCTCTGTGGGATTACAGCAGGCCTGCCCTCTGTCACAGAGACAGGCAGTACACATTACCTCTGCCACACCCAAATATAATTTCTCTGCAGCCCATGCTTTTAGAGCTCTATTCCTGATTGCAAAACAACCAGCTAACTTCCAATCTATTTTGTGATTTGCTAATCCAAGTTTTCTCTAAGAAGCAATATGAGACTTTGAAAAGAAACTTTCCAGAAAAAAAAATAATATATATAATATATATATTATATATAAATATATTATATATATATATAATGAGGAATTTGAAAACTGGAATTTTAGGCTTTTTGGCAAGTCAAAGAAGAAATAATTTGTTCAAATAGGACCATCTGACAATACACCTTCAAAAGTGAGCTCTTAACTCTTCATACATAACCAATTCTTATTAAGAAGTCCTGGGAAATAGTCTGTATGGGTTTATGATAATTTAAAGCTACACTTTATTGTCTGTTTTTCAGTTCTGCTTTTTCAAAGATTATCCACAGCAACGTTTATAATGGATAAGAGGGGAAAGAGATTTGAATATAGAAATACTCAATTCCTTAAATCCACGGAATGATCGTCTGTTGCAATCGCTTGGCATGCTAAGTAGAGGAGCACAGGTGGCTTGAACTCAGAAAAAGAACAAAGATACTTGCCTTTCACCAATGACACTTAGACAAGCAATCAGATATTAGACTAAAAGACTGTCATCGCTCACTGGTTTCCCCTCCTTTCATCAACCCTGAGAGCGAGCTAAGTTCTACTCAAATTAGCACTGATGTGTCAGAAAGTTTTTGAAAAGTCATACAGCTTTCAATCTCCTGGAACTCAAATAGGAAATTACCAAATTTCTCGTGTTCCCAAGGGGTGAACACAGTGCACCAGCAATGAAAACCAGGTAAGTACTATAAAAATATTCAATTAAAGGAGAGACTTTGCACCTTGATATCCCTCATGATAATGTCTACTGCTACTGAAGAGAATTGACGGTTGATTTAGCTGTCATTCCCTAAGAAGGAAGAAATCCGGGGACGTGAATGAGCTTCCAGGTTCTTATTGCATGTGGACACTAGGACCTTGCAGCCATACGCCAATGACTAGGATATACAGGAGTCACAATGAAGTTTGATGGTGGTGGAAGGCAACAGAAGATAGTTTATGAGATTTCTAATAACTCCCTTTTCCATATTTACAATATTTCTGCTGTTTTAAATCTTCCTTAAATTCAAAAGTACACAGCATTAAAAAATGATGAAGCATATGAAATGCATAGATTGATATAATAGTAATTCACTGACTCAAAGCCCATTTTACCCTCAAAAACATAAAATCCAGAAATTGTTACAACCCACGAAATACCATGACATCGTTGAGATTCTTTATGAACCATGACATCCTCTGAGTATCTCACTGATGGAACCACTTAACATTAGCAACTAATCAATCACAGTCATGAAGATTATATTATCACGATTACCACTCAAAAATGAAAATAAGTCTTTAGATGCTACAAGGGTATGGTATTTTTAGATGGACAATTTTTTTTTGGAAAATTAGAATTTTTTTTTGGATGATGTCAGCATTTTGGCTACAGAATAAAAATGATCACTGCATTTGATATGATTTTTTTAAATGCCAGAAATGTCCTTAGAGCTTCATATGTTTTCTCAGTTCTCCCTGCTACCCATTTTATTTCACAGTTGAGGATTAAACCATTTTACAGATGAGGATATGGAGGCTATGAGTGTTTTAGCCATATTCCCAAAGCCATTTGCTCATCATTTCAACTCCTCTTAAACTTGACCTATGCTATGTCCTGAATCAGAAACCTAAATGGTGCATTCACCATTCCCTTGTCCTTTGTTTTCTAAACTGCCTAAAAAGAAAATACTATGAAGAAGAAGAAAAAAAAAAAAAAAAAAAAACTTCTGCCCAAAGCATCCATAAACATTACGGCACACAATTAGAGTTAACTGATTCAGTGAAATGATTTAAGAAATTAATTCCTTAACATTTACAAAAAAACCTGTAATGTGACATTTTATAGGAAGTCTTTTTTTTTTTCATTTGGCATTAATAATCTTAAAATTATGTATCAATTTGTCAGACATCTCAATTAGAGCAGTCAACAAAACAGAAGAGCATATTAGTATGCTTTCCTTAATGTTGTGTACAAACAGCTCAAGAATCTCCAGGGGCCGATTACTGAAGAGCATATATTATTCAGGCCTCTTCTTTTTACTTTGTTTTCTGCTGCCAAGACTTGAGACCTTTCACTACTGATTAACACTCTTTCCACCAAAGACTAGCAGGGGAGCTGAATGCTGTGGATGCTAAATCAATCCACTTGGTTGAGTGTGCTGCCAGCTGTGGTAGGGTGGAGGCATGTTAGTAGGGCAGGAATACAGAGCTAAACATCATGGTTTTTTTTTTTTTTAATTTTTATTTATTTATGATAGTCACAGAGAGAGAGAGAGAGAGAGAGAGAGAGAGAGAGAGGCAGAGACATAGGCAGAGGGAGAAGCAGGCCCCATGCACCGGGAGCCTGACATGGGATTCGATCCCGGGTCTCCAGGATCGCGCCCTGGGCCAAAGGCAGACGCTAAACCGCTGCGCCACCCAGGGATCCCTAAACATCATGTTAAATCAAAGAGAAAAGAGTGAATATTTGGATTTTTGGATAATCTGTGAATTCATTTTACGCATACTAAGCCCTGTACTGTCAGCTAAATAATCATATCTTCACTCACTTCTAGGAAGTTAATTTATTTATTGATGGGTAATGTAACGAAAGTTTTTATGATTACTGATAAAATGTAGGGTATTATATTAGTAATTATAAAATACAGCATCATAAGGGACCACTCATAGAACAAGTCAACGCATTAGAAATTACTAGATGTTATTTTAGAAAAGCAGGACATGCACTAACAGCTAAATATATGTTTTATTAGAAAACACAGGAATATTGGGAGGCCTGGGTGCCTCAGTTAGTTAAGTGTTCAACTCTGGATTTCGGCTCAGGTCATGATCTCAGAGTCATGTGATCAAGCTCCTCACTGGGTATGGAGCCTGCTTAAGATTCTCTCTCTCTCTCTCCTTCTCTCTCCATGTATCCCCCTCCCTCTCCCACTTGAAAAACACATATTATAAAGGGTTTTTATATTATATTCTTGAGGTCTAATCTCTGCTAGGAAAATACATTTGTCTAAATATAAAATAATAACTTACATTAAAATGAGATAAGTAACTTATAGATTGATTTAGTGAGCCCATTTAATAAGATCCAAAAGATGTGGATTCAGAAAGCAGCAGCAAAGTGTCTAGTGAAAGGCATTATTACCCTCTTTAATGTCAAATTACAAACATCCTTTTTTCATTCATAACTCTGTGTTTCCAACATACAGAGATTTACTAGTACTCTCTCATATTTTTAGTCTGTCCCTCTCTTTATCCAAAATTTGCCCTAAATACAAAAGCATATTTGGAAAAGAAAAATAGTGTTCTGGCCTCAGCAACTGGCACTGTATCTGGGTCACGGTAACAGTAGGATAATGTAAGACAGGATTCAGCTTTCAAGACTCTCACTTGCAGTTGGAGAAGTACATATAGGTAGAGTTGAATAGTAAGACAATCCTCCATACCTCACAAGGCCGTGAATGATTACTTGCTCAAGAAATTATGCTAACATACGCTGTGTAAGTATTCAAAGTAGACGGGTGTGGACAAAATGTTCCAGAAAAGTTGCCAGAAAAGGCAGAAATTAGAGAGAGATCCTGACAATGGCTAAGCAGTGAGGTAGAGGAAAAGCAGAGCCACGAGTTCTGAAGTGCTGATGTGAAGACAGTGGTTAGGGACAATAAATTGGCTAGAGCTTAGCTGAAATGGTTGCACAATGCAGGGAAAATATAATTAAATGAAGTGCGGGTAGTAGACTGAAGAAATCACTTAACACAAAGCTAAAAGTTTAGTCCTGATTCTGAGGACAACTGCAAGTTTCAACATTCCTCCACTCCCATCCCAGGTTTGCTCTCTCTCTCTTGGAGTTTAGTAAATATAACTGCAGAGTATTCCAGGTGATTCTCAGTGATTAATATGGTCAGCTCCTTTTGTCAAAATGATTTTGAATCTTTTGGGCCAATCAAGAAACTGGACCAATGACTTTAGAAAATTAATGTTAATCATTCCAGGTCACATTTTCTGACATATGCCTGGTAATTTGTAAAGCGTTCTTCTATAAATACACTGCATTATTTTTCTCTACATGTTTACATTATTCTCCTGCAAACCTGGAGATGACATTTTAAACACATTTCTTCCTGGTCACAACAAAAATATGTATAATGGTTCTAACACTGACATGTCTCTAATGCCTTTAGTATTTATATGTGCATAGTTTGGGGCAAGATTGGGAAGATCTTTCATCCCATCCTCTTATTTTTATTACTAAGTCAGTTTTATATCCAAGTAAAGATATTCAATCTCATTACAAATAATGTTTTCAAAAGCACTGGCATGGAAACTCCTCAAAAATGTGTTTTTTTGTTGTTGTTGTTTTTTTTTTGTGTGTGTGTGTGTGTGTGTGTTTGTTGTTGTTGTTTGTTTTTTTTTGTTTTGTTTTTTTAAAGATGTTTTAAAAGGCTAATTCTGTTTCACTTCTTCTAGACTAATCTAAAATATCATTATTCTCAAGTTTCAGACCAATTAATTTTTAAATTTTCCACAGAATTAAAATTCTTTAGAATTATTTCTTTTGGTCATTTACTCTAAAGTTCTAACTACATTTATAATTATTTAAGTTTAATTCTGAATTAAACTGTTATTTCTTAATTCTAGTACGTTTTTTTCAAAACTGTTACTTCTCCATCTTCCTATTTCCTTTTAGTTTGAAATAATTTCATACAGAAAAATTTCAGGAATAGCATGAAATCTTTTTCCCTCCTAAATCACTTGAAACTAAGTTACCAACATCATCTCAAATAGTTCAGTATCATCTCAAATAGTTCAATATCTACAAAGAACCATATTTTCTTATATAACAACCATAACCTTAAAAATCGTGGCATTTATGTTTAATTACTACCACCAAATATATAACCTTTCGAGATTTCACTAAGTTCAGAATCATGGCACATTTCATTTTCCTGCATCATTCAATCTAGAACCTTTTCTATTCCTTCCATTGCTGTCACATCTGGAAACTTTTAAATTACTGACCAGTTATCTATAGAATGTCCATCAATTTAGGTTTGTCTTATGCTTCTTTATTATGAAATGTAGGCTATCCATCTCAGCAAAAATATCACAGAAGTGAAGTTTCCTGTGGGTGGTGCATGATATCCATTTGTTCCATTATTGGTAAAATTAATTTTGATCATTTGCCAAACTTTCACCACAGTATTCTTTTTCTCATTTCAATTACTTATTTTTAGAATATACATTTAGATCATGTAAATGCAGCCCTGACCTCAGTCAATTTTTTCTAGGAAGCCTTCATCTGTTAGTGGAGAATAGTATGCAGGAACCAAAACTGGTATACCCAGTGCTATCAGACTGCTATTGTTCCTAGGCTCTTCCACAATTCAGAGCTGAATACACATTTATATCAATAAGCATCTCTGTATCAGTCTCTTTACACTGAAAACTGTGAAGGATGTATGTAGTTTCTAAAAAAGAATCTGAATTGATTCTGTAGTAATACCGTGAAAGTCACACCCTAAAATGGCTCCTTTATCTCACCTTTTGACCTCTAGGTGAGGGAGACCTAGAGGACTTCCCTTTATTTAAAGCTTTTATTCCCTTTACTTAAAAACAGACCGATAAATATTCTACTAGATGTTGAGATAAGTTATTCTCCAGTGTCTTCTCCCCCATTAAAGGAGGCCTTATTTTTTATCTGAAATGATCCATATTTAAATATATTTTCTTCCAATTCAATTGAATTGCAAATTCAAGATAAACACAGCTTGAAAAATCCACTGGCTAAAAATGACCCCCTTTCAAAGAGAAATTATTAATTCAGCAAAACACCAAGGGAAATAAATACACAGTTCTGCAGCCAAGGTAAGCACACATACTAGATTGGGTCTGTATGAAAAACATTCCTTTGTCAAAATTCTGCAATCTGACTAGCCCCAATTCCATTAGAAACTACATGCCTTGATATTTGTAATCAGTGCTTTCCTCAGACAGATATCAGGTTTTTGTAAACCTGGTGTTTAGATTACATTTCAGATTATTCCCATCACTAAATGGTATGACACATATTAAGCAAGAGGTGTTAAAAAATGGACTTATAGTTGGTTACATATGGCATGGAAACTTGAACTACTTTATGTTAGTATGTTTTTCTATACATGTATAACATAGATTTTTATAATGCATCTATATATATTTTTCCATTCGTTATTAAAATTCCTTGAGGAGAACTACTTCACCTTTGAAATGCTCAACGGATTCCAATACCTGGCACAGTAAACTAAAAAACAAAGTCCATATTTTTAAAAAGACTCACCATACCATTCTGGCTTTCCTAAAGTATTTCCAAATGAAATCATAACAATTATAGCTTACTCTCTCATTATATATTAGAAATAATGCAAGATTTAGAACCAATTATTCTCATTATTTTATTTCCTTTACTTGAGTAGGCCATGGATTTGCTTACCTCCAGTATTAATAAGACACATTCTTTTCTTACTGTTAACATGAAAGAGTATTTAGAATAATTTCCTGATGGATCCCATGAAATAATGTATAACAACAGAAAGATAAGGGATTGAGTAATTTGGTTTATTTGAAAAACTGTAATGGCCAAAACGAGGTACATCATCAGGGGGTAATATTCAATTGATTTTTCTACCCATTATATTGATTTTAATAAGGAACAGGAAAATGAACCTACATTTATTTTATTTCATTACAATTTTGGTTTTTCTTTCAATTATTTGATAGGGAAACAGGAGTACATTAATTTTATTGTTGTGTATTTCATTATTTCTAAAGCCTCTGAGATAACATGCATTTTCTGAAATTTTTACTCAGTGAATAGTGAGCATGATTTTCTCCTTTGCTGGGATGACTGAAAACAGTTTGTGAAGTATTTACACATCAGCATAAACTAGAAACTAGAAAATATGTTCAAATACTTTAAGATATCCAATATTCATGAAAGTTAAGTTTACATTTTAGTTATATTATTGAATTTCATTAACTTCGTAAGACTAATAATACCAGATAGCTTATTCATTCTATCCAGGTTTTAGGAAAATATAGCAAAAGTGGTTTTGTTTTCTTAATACTTTCTATTCCATGACAAACAACTGCATTTACTTGGATGAAGCAAAACATTATCAGGAAATATAATAAAGTGACAGAAGCACCATATTCCAACAGTCTAAATAACAGGCTCTTGGCTAGTATTTAAACATTTAGAGTTCCTCTAAAATTATTGCCTTTTTAATAAAAAACAGATTACTTTACATCCTCCCTGTGAGGAAGGGAAGCTGAAGGGACTCATTTTAGAATGGTTCTCTCTCTATTGTTTCCCTGCTGAGCCCCATTTACTCCTGTTCTCTGAGTAAGCCAAAGAAGCTATATTCTCATGTCAAAGGGGAAACAAAGTTAATCATTCTCTGAGTTTTGTCCTAAGCCCCAAACACGTGGTAACACCTAAGAGTCAGATCCTGAACATGCCAGGACATTATCTTCAAACTAACCTCGGCTGAGACTGGAATCAACACCCTGCATGACCTTCAGTAATTCACAAAATAATACCTCTTGTTCACCTGGACACTTACCTTTGGTTGTATCCTACTCTGGATTCCTGAAGGAACACTGTATGACTTCGGATATTTGCATATAACTCACAGCTGAATTATAATTGGTTGAATACAGAATTCTATGTTAGAAATAATTTTTCCCAAGAATTTTTAAGGCAGCATTCTATTGTCTTTACATGTCTGGTATTGTTGTTGAGAGGTTCAAAGCCATTTTGATTAACCATCTTTTGTATGTGATATGTTTTTTGTCTATTTTTTCACATGACATGTGTAGAACCTTCATGTTATCGTGATTGTTCTGATATTTCTGAATTATGTGCCTTTATCTGGATGTATTTTCATCCATTTGGCTGGAAATTATTTTCCTGTCATTCTGAAAACACATGGCTTTCACTTATTAAAAATATTCTACAAATACTTTATGGGTAAATTCATCCCTTTTATTTTCTCTGTCTAGAATTTCTATTATTTTAGCATTTTAAAAAATATTTGTCATCTCATTTTATTGTCTTTTCTACTGTGTTTTCTATTTCATTGTCTTCTTGTTTTATTTTTCTGGGTGATTTCTTTCCTCAATTTTATTTCTCAAAAGTTACATTGAATATTGTTTTAAGTAATCTCTATACTTAACGTGGGGCTCAAACTCACAACCCAGAGATCAGGAGTCACATAGTCTATGACTGAGCCAGTCAGTTCACTTAATTTATGAACTTATTTTTTTATCTTCAGCTGCTGTTTATTATAGCATTTTATTCTCATTAATGGATAAATTACTTTGAGTTCAATTTGAAAAGTTTAGTATTTCTAAGCCTTTCTCCTCTCTGTATAGTTTTATTTCTCTTTTGTTCCCCCCTCTCTCTTTCTCTCTTAAATCAACATTACAAGATTTCCTCAGACCTGGAAGGCTCTGTTTGAGGAAGCTAGGTATCAGAATCTTTATGATTTTCTTCATGAGCTAGTGAGATTTCTAGCCACAACTGAGTACATGAGTCCTAGATTCTATGAAGTCAGGGTGGGAGATAAAAATTACAGAGTTTTGAAGACATTTATAGCCACGGGAGTAAATAAACTTGTCTTAGAAGTGTAAATAAAGAAAAGAAAAGGGGGCTAGAATCAAGCCTTCTGTTCAGATAAGCCACACATTAGGGTTTTCTACTCATTATGATCTATGGTGGCATCTTTAAACTAATATATATCACCTGGAACAAATTCACATCTAATAATTCTATATATCATATCCGCAAATAATTTAGAGCTGTTTGTGTGTTTTAGTGTTCTGTTTAAAGGCATGTAATGGGCTCCTGAGTGGCTAAGTCAGTTGAGTGTCCAACTCTTGATTTTGGCTGAGTCATGATCTCAGGGTCCTGGGATCAAGTCCCACATTATGCTCCATACTCAGCATGGAATCAGCTTGCCCCTTTCCCTCTGTTCCTTGCCCCACTGCCTCTCTCTCGCTCTCTCTAAATAAATAAATAAATAAATAAATAAATAAATAAATAAATAAATCTTTTAAAAAGGGCATGTAACATAAAAAGGACATTGAAATAGTTAAACCAAATAACAGCTACAATGTGAAAAATCACCTTTAAAAATTAATACATTACATTAATACTCATAAAATGATTAGATTCAATTCATACTGACATGATGATTTCATGTAACTGCGGATATGTAAAACTGACATTTTATAAAAGACTGCCTGAAAATAATCTGAGCTAAACAGTCATTCATTATATTTTTGGATGGAGGAAAACAGATGTATGGTGTTAATGGCAAAAAAAAAAAAGGAAAGTGGAAAAAAAAATCAAGATCATATTATATGAATTACTCATTTAGCAGAAATCATTCCCAAAATTTGCTGCAAGGTGTATTTCTATTTTTCATGTGATTTTCTTTTTTTTCATGTAATTTTCAATGTAAAATTTAAATCATGTGACTAGAAAAAATTACTTTCCTAATATTCAAATTTACTTAAGAATTCAGCAAGTCTTTAAAATTACAAATTTGAACAAAAATCCAACAGCTTTATAGTAAGACTAACTGTAATACTCAAAATGTGAAGTGTAACACTAATCTATGCTAAAACAATTCACAAAATTCCTTTCCTGAGAAGCAAAATACAGTGGAATAGAAGAAACTCCAATAGTAGGATTACTTGTATTGTGCTTGAGAGAAATCAAAAAGTTTTAGAACACTGATTACTAAAAAAACAACAAAAAAACCCAAGACCCCCTTACTATTTATTACTAGTAATGTCATATGTTTGTCATTCCTTTTCCCAGGAGTTGAATTTAAATGACCATTTTAACCTGTTTCTACTAATGCCTGTGCTGTTCTTTACAGTAGTCTGCACATGCCAAATACCCACTATCTGCTTAGCAATAGAAAATTATGATAATACATATTAGGGTTCAGAGTAGAACATATACCAGATAATTTTTTCCTTACTTAAATGTGTATAGCATGTCAAATGGCACTGCTTAGACCTCAAAAATATTTGACATTTTCAGAATTCATAAACTGCAAATTTTTTTTTTTTTTTCACCTAGAATAATGAAATCAGGACTCTCAAGATGGGAGTAGTAGCCAAGACAAAATGGTGGACATGACATTTTAAAACATGCGTGGGCAGAGAACAGAACATGAAAATTGAATCACTAGCATTTATAATTCTGGTTAGCAACTTGCTACAATGTGAGGAATACTTTCCCAAGAGGGAGATAGAATATTAATTTATTTCAAAATACCCTTTGAAATTTCACAGAGAAAATCCTAGCAAGGATGTATTTTAAAACCCATACAATTATCTTTGTGCAGTTTTACTGCTAATTACTGGCATTCACATTAGAGTGGTTATACTAACAAAAGATCCTTGCATGACTACATTTTCTTCATATGTGTTAGGGTTAATGATATTTGGTGTGACAATGGGAGAATTTAGACTGTAAAATTATCTTTGTTGTCTTCACAAACACTTCTGGGAAAGAGCTAGGAAAGAGGGATCACTTTAGGATAAAAAAAAAAAAAAGAAAAAAGTAGTCCACCTAATTTTTACCCTCCCTAACATGAACAGGTAGCAATACCCAATGTAAAGGTATCCATGTTTCTAAATATGCTTATCTAAAGGATACCATAGGCTATTCACGCTGCATAGTCTATAGTATCGATTCATAGCAGAAACACTTCGAAGGGAGTTTTGTGTGTATATAATAGTACCATTTCTCAGCTGGAGTCTTTTGCTTGATGTAACACCAAAACCTGGAAACGAATCGTGTTTGCTGAGTAGAGAAAAGAGACAACATGCAGCTATCATCATTCAAGCAGTAACAATGCATTTATGCTAAAGCAGTAATTTCTTCTTAGTGAACTCTTACACAGGCATTCAGGGATGCATAATCACGCATCCTTCATGCCGTTCACATTGTTGGGCTCTGAATACACAAATCACCATAACAACATGGGAAATGAAGAAATATGATCACTTTGAGTTTTGTTGTTCAATGATTTCAGCACTTTTCTTGATTCAATATGTGCCCAATTGTTCCTTATGAGCGAAACTGAATGCTTTTCACCATTATGTTGCACTTTCTTCTTTAAAAGGACTTAGAAAAGTCTCTGGAGAGGTTTATATATTCCCCAAATTTCAGAATCCACTTTTATTGGTTTTAGAAATTATTATTACAAAACATCGATTTGATGGAAAGTATTCATAACTTCTTTCCTCCTTAACAACCTTGAAATTTTTCATTAGATGTCAAGGTGTTCTCTCTGGGCCGTGATGTTCTGATCACGTACAAGTACCCTGCCTAAACATGTTACCACACTGGAGGGTCCTACAGAGTCATTTCTCTCCTTCTCTGCCTTCCTTCTGACCTCTATACTTAAAGAGACTGAAATGCTAACTGCAGATCAGATGTTCTTCCTCTTACATTGGAATTAAGCTCTTTATATTATAAACCTATTTTAAATCCAAACATCTTTAAATTAATGATATTCTAATTAATAATTGATATTCATATAGAATCTCAAGTGTTCTGATCAAATTTCAATATTTCAAATACAATTACTGTTCCATTCAGATCTGGCCAACTCGAATTTCTCTTTGTTCTAAACTTAGGTCTTTCTTCAGTCTACATATTTTTTTTTTTTTTACTTTAACCTGATTTTTATGTGTTACGCTTTTTTTCTCCTCCTTGGACTGAAAGTTCTAATAAATGGAAACACATATCACTGTATTTTCCATAAAGCACAGGAAATTTTCCCAGAGAATGCAAAACAAAACAAAACAAAACAAAACATAAAATCCTATGTGTTGGGGGGAGTGGTACACAAAGGAACTAATTCTTGAGGGCTATCTATTTCTCCCAAAATGATTTAAATAAGCCACCATATTCAGCTGAACCAGAGCCTCCTCTGGTTGTTCTTACCTGTTTGTGGTCCCTTCTGAAAAAAGTACGGTAATTTGAGAAAATAATTTTCCCTTTGATTTAATAAATGAGGTTTCTTAATATTTTTAAAAATAAATTATCATTATCCAAATACAAATGTACTACAAAAAAAAAAAATGTCTGTCAACCAAAATCTAAACAAAGAATGGCAGATCCTATCATTCTTTTGACCATACAATTTCTCTGAAAGAGCAAACCTTACTAAAGTAAGGAATATAAAACAAGGAGAAAAAAAAAATTGATGAATATTTCTTGGACCCAGAAGAGAATGTGCTGAAAAGAGCAAGACACAATCAGACATGGAATAGAGCAGAATACTATTAAACCTGAAATAAAAACAACTAAGGCTAGATATCTATTAGGAGTTGTAAATAATGAGTAAACTGAGAGAAAAAAGTAAAAGGATCTTAAGCACAAGTGCTGATTATGCTCTTATGAAGCAGAAGTGCAGTCAGACCTCCACTGGGTAGAAGTTTTTTAGTAATATATTTGAAAGGCTCCAATCAGTTTTGTAAAGCATGTTGTCTGTGTATGCAGTTGGTAGTAAACTGACCTAAGTATCCTGGGCAAGTCTTTCATTAAATAATTAAGACTCAGCATGGATAATGCCCAAACTCTGACTTGATAAGCATTAAAAATTGAAGCGTTAAATCACAGGAACAAATACACCCGCAGAAGCTCAAATATCATTGTACGTAAGATCTCTGTGTAAATATGACCTCTTTTCTATCCCCAGCCTCTACCTTTTCTTTTCCTCTAAAGGACCAAAGTCCAATCAAATATTAAATATCACCCAAATACATATGTGACAGATCTAATTTGATATTAATATAAGCCAAGCATACCTTTATTTTTCTTTGGAAACTGAAAAACGATTTTAGAAAAATATTTTTTTAATATTTTGTTTACTTGATATATGTATTTTGAAATAAAATGTTTTTAAAAATAAAACTTTTTCTATTCCTTCAGCTTGTCAGATTTACAAAGCAAACTTTTCACCTCTCTGAAACTATTTCACAAAACACTAATGACCAAAATAGAAACTGTGTGCCCTTTGGTGGAAGACTATAACTTTAAGAATTCAGAGAAAAGACAAATCATTTTCATCCAAGATGATTACAAACATCTCCATGGAAATCTAAGTAATAAATGAATTCAGTAACATTGAAATATTAAAAAAACATAAAAATTCAGTTGTGTTTCTATATACTAATAATAAATGATGAAAAAATAAGAAAACACTTGAATTTACAATAGCATCAAAAACAATAGCTAGTAATAAATTTAACCAATGAGGTGAAAGATCTATATGCTGAAAACTAAGACACTGATGAAAGAATTAATTAAAATGCAAATAAATGAGAGGATATGGTGTGTTTCTGCCTAGGTGGCTCAATCAGTAGCATCTGCTTTCAACTCAGATCATGATCCCAGGGTCTTGGGATGGAGTCATATATAGGGCTGTCTGCTCAGTGGTGAATCTGCTTCCCCCTCTACCCCTCTCTCCTGCTCGTGCTCTCTCTCACTCACTCTCTCTCTCCCTGTCTCAAATAAATAAATAAATAAAATCTAAAAAAAAAAACAAAACAGTATGGTTTGGCATAAAAACATTCATAGACCAATGGAACAGAATAAAAAACCCAGAAATAAATCCATGAATGGACAATCAACTAATATTTGACAAGGAATTAGGAATACTCAATAGAGAAAGGATAGTTTCTTCAAAAAATGGCACTAGGAAAATTGGATATTCACAGGCAAAGACTGAAATTGGACTCATATCTTATACCACTCAAAAAATTAAATTGATATGGATTAAAGAACTAAATGTAAGACCTAAACCTAAAGGTCTTTCAAGGAGAAAGATCCTTGACATTGGTCTTCGCAATGATTTTTTGATATACCAACAGCACAAGCAACAAAATAAAAAACATGTTGGACTACATCAAACTAAGCAAAGGAAAATCAACGTAATGGAAAGTCAGCCTATAGGGTGGATGAAAATATCTGCAAACCATATATCTGGTAAGAAATTAATATCCAAATATATAAAGAGCTCATCAATAACAAAAACAAATAATAGTATTCAGAAATGGGCAAAAGACCTGAGTAGATACTTTTCCAAAGGTAGATGAAAGGTGCACAAATCTTCAGGGAAATGCAAATCAAAGCAATCAGATACTATCTCAAACCTCACAAGAGATAACACCTGTTGACAATGATATCAAGAAAGGGACCCCCTACACTGTTGGAAATGTAAATTTGTATAGCCACTTTGTAAAATGTTCCCATGGACATTGGTGGGAACATAAATTGACATGACCACTATAAAAGTTCCTCAAAAAAGTAAAAATAAAATTACCATATGGTCCAGCAATTTCACTTCTGAGTATATAACCAAAGGAAACAAAATCATCATGTCAAAGATATATGTGCACTCTCATGTCCACTGGAATACTGTATACATTATGTAACATATATATAATGAATATATAACTATATATATGACTATATTTTATATAACAAACTATTACACAACCATACAAAAGAAGTAAACCCTGCCTCTTGTGACAACATGCATGAAACTTGAGGGGATTATGCTAAGTGAAATAAATGAGATGCAGAAAGACAAACACTGTATGATCTCACACGTGAAATCTAAAATACTCAGAAGTAGTAGAGAGTAGAATGGTGCTTGCAACAGGCTGGTGGGAGGCAGAAATGGGGAGATTTTGGTCAAAGGATACAAACTTCCGGTTATAAGATCAGTAAGCTCTGGGAATCCAGTGTGCAGCATGGTGACAAGTTAAAAATACTCTAGCAGTTAAAAATACTGTGTAATATACCTGAAAGTTGCTAAGAAAGTAAATATCAAATGTTCTCACCATACACACAAAAAAGGTAGTTCTGGAGGGTAATAGATATGTTAACCAATCTTATATGGTAATAATTTCCTAATATATATTTATATCAAATCACCACATTGCACACCTTAAACTTATACAGTGTTATGTCAATTATATCTCAATAAAACTGGAAGTAAAAAGGAACTGTCTATAGTAGAAAAATTATGTTCTATATCTGTAAGTTCCTTACTACTAAATTTTGTCAAACATAGGCTAGATGACTGTTTTCCAGGAGCACTTTCAGATGATTCGAAGATGAATTAGATGATCATTGAGATTCCTTCCCAAAAGTGGTCAAAAAATTATGGGGACCTGTCAAAGAACACAGGATCCAATCTGAAAGACTCTCAGTGGCCAAACCTGAGAACATTTTGAGAAAAAAAAAGAAATATTGACAGCAATACATTATAATGCATAAAATAAAATAAGAATCCAGGAGTCTGTATCAATAATTAGAAGAAAAATAGCTCTTCCTTACAATAGTATTTAGGTCAAATCCCAATTTAAAAACATAGAAGGAATGTTGGAAATAAAATATCATTATTTTTCAAACATCACAGTAGTAAGTTAAGAATCAGAAACGGATGCTAAAATTAATAGGTGATTGTTAGATGAAAAAGTATAATGATACACAAGATATTAACACAGTCTTAAGGTATTTCCCCACAATGTACTTATTAGTTACAAAAAGAAAAAGTAATTTTTAAATGGATAAATCACTTTAAGTGACCAATGTTAACACCACAAGAAATTATATACATCAACACCTTCTGATATGGTGCACTGACGACGACATGACATCATTTGCCAAAAATGCATAACTCAAGAAATTACAAATTGAAAATGAGGGCTATTCTACAGAATAATGGGCCAGTATTCTTCAAGCTTATCAAAGACAAAGAAAGACTCTGGAACTTTCCAAATTAATAAAGACTTCAGAGACATGACAACTAAATGCAATGCTCAATCCTCGTCCCCCAAAAAAGACGCTAATTGGGCCAGTGATAAACCTTGCATAAGGTCTATAGACTAAAGTGGTATATCAATGCTATTTTCTGGATAGTGATCCTTGTAATATGGTTATAGAAGGTTTTGACATTTCGGGAATCTGGGTAAAGGTTATAAGGAAATTTTGTATTATTTTTGCAACTGTTATAGAAGTCCAAAGAAATTCTGAAATGAAAAGTTAAACAAGAATGAATGAATGAAAAAGTTATGTAAAAAAAGTTGGGAGGTGGGAAAGGAGTCGGAGCTACATAAGATAAGCGGCACACACAAGAAAAAATACTAAATATCAGTGGCACCGAAACAGTAAAATGTATGCTTGGAAGAATGAGGCGGCAATAGCTGTATAGTCCAGACTGTGTTGGTCCTTCCACTTTAAGCTAAGGCATTTGTATTTTATCTAGTTATCAGTGGAAACCCAATGAATTACTGTGCTGGCTGATGACGAGCTCATAGAACAATCACTCTGCCCAAGTTCACTTCCCTTTCCTAAGGAAATTGGATCCAGTAATTGGTCAAAGTGGAATAGAAAGCCCCAGGCTCATCACCCCAACTGAGGACAATGCTGAAGGCTATCCTAGATTCAGAGCTTCCAGAGAGGTCAGCTGAAAGCTTTGTTAAGTGTAATTACACTCCAACCTGTCCCTCTTCCCAAACCTCTTCCTTGCTTTTCCTTTTGTTTCACAGTTAGTGATCCCAAGAGCAGCTCATAAATCCTCAATATGCTAATGTCCATCTCAGACTCCAATCCAATCAGGAACAGAAACAAGGATGATGGTGTTGAGGATACAAGGTTGGGTGATACCCTGCACCAAGTTGGCAGGCGAGAGCAGCAGGTATGTGAGAAAGGGAGATGGAGAAGAAAGGATGAAGCATGGATTTGAGCAAACTAAAATTGAGGAGGCTCTAGGTACCAGGTAGAAATGTTCAAAGGCAATGGGAATACACAGGCCTTAAATCTGGAAGCAAGTTCAGAAAAACGAATGCAAACGTTGCCCTTATCCACATAGAGAAGATAGTTCCACTCCTTTTGTGTAGCACTGTTGCTTCTTGTTGGCTCTATTATCTATCCTGTGAGGCAATCCAAATAGCCTAAGATTAAAAAAAAAAAAAAGCCTAAGATCTATTATTTGATTCCTGATAAGATTTCTTTTAAACTAACTTCTCTTTGGTCTGTGTTTAGTCATGTGTTCAAATGGTCTAGCTGATGATTTAGATTAGCATCTTGGACAAGTTTTGAGCAATGCTAAACCATTTCATCTGCCCAAAAATGCAGTAACTGCTTCTTTTTAAACCTTCCAATGAGATAAGAAATACCCCCCACTCAAATAAGTCATTTTAGTCAGGGACAATATAGAACTCAGTGAAGCCCTGAATCTTAACAAATAAAGAGTTCAAGCTTTTCAAAGAAAATCAGGCTATCAGAATTCAAAGAGACCTTCTGGGAGTGATTTAATGTAGCTTTTTCTGCCTCGGTGGAGGGTTCCTGAATCGTACCTAACTGATCTGAAAATAAGACAGAAAACATCCCAATCTATACATAAAAATACTTTATTTTCTTATTCTGAGCACTTATCAAAGACCATTTTAAACAGTTTTTAGAAAGATTTTCTTTCTCTGATAATCTGAATTTCAGAAATGTCATATGCCACATCAAAGTTTTATTTATTTTATATGATCATAAATTTTAATCTTGCATATTTAAAGATATCTCTTCAGATGGAAGATTAACAACATGTGCATTAGAAAGTGAACTCAAAAGAAAAATATGTTATTTCATTAATTTACTCATTTGCTCAAATATTAATTGAACTAAATGCTAAACCAGTTAACTTTATAAAGTAAAAGACCTTTAGCGAGGAAACTGGGGCCTTGGGAATAGGGTTGTGGGAATTTGGACAAGAATTACATTTTACTGAGTATCCTCAATGAACCAGTCATTGTACAATGCTAGGCTCTTTTACAAAGGGTTATCTTCTTGAATTCCTATCACCACCCAATTGTTACAGGATGGTTAACCTCCTTATAGCCATCCTACTGTCACCCATGCTACTAAAGAGTGAAACTGAGATCTAAAGAGGCTAAAATATGCCATAGGTCACAACACTGGCAAGTCTTCCACTTGTCCCTGTTATTTTCCCATGACTATATTACTTAATCATTCAAGGAGTTACTCCAGCATTGGTACTATAAGAAACACACGATTCGATTTATTTCTGTGGTAACACCATCACAGTAAATATGCATTTGTCTTACAAAGACTCAGAAGGAAGACAACAATGCAAGAAAGAGGGCTCCGTTTTAGATTAAATTGTAAGTTTTTCAAGTTAGTCCACTCTGAATAACAATCCTAGGTCATTATAATCTTTATTAATAAGTTTATTATTAATAAGTTTATTACTATTTGCTCAATCTCAAAAGCATAGAAACTGTCAATATATATGACATGGTTACAGTCAAATTTTTTCATTTAGTTATATTTAGCTTTCACTACAAAAATACAAGTTTATCATGCAGAATAAAAGTAGGAACAATGAGTACGAGTTATGGCTTTTCTTAATAATTAACACTTTTAAAATAAAATAATTCACTGGGCACCTGGTTGAATCTGCCTTTGGCTCAGGGCGTAATCCCGGGGTCCTGGGATCAAGTCCCACATCAGGCTCTCTGCAGAGAGCCTGCTTCTCCCTCTGCCTATGACTCTGTCTCTCTCTGTATTTCTCATGAATAAATAAATAAAAACTTTAAAAAATAAAATAATTCAAAACTTATTCCAAACCAACATTTAAAAAAAGATCCTACTCCACTTAACAATATACATTTGTAGGATGTATTGAAGAGATGTGGTAAATGCAGTAAAAAAATGTAGTAAAAAATAATAAAATAAAAATTTTCAAAAAGTTAATACCCAAATTACACTTCAGAAGATTTCTCACAACAATTAAACATTTTTCAAGGCCATGTGTTAACTTCTTTTATATCTAATGTTGGAATCAAAAGACCAACCTAGCATTCAAGTCCTTAGTCACTGGTTTTGTTCAGCATCAAAACGGTCGTTTGGATTTATTGAATTAATATGAATCTTTCTATACGCCACATAGCATATAGATATGCTATATCTATATAGCATATAGTATATAGATATACTATATATAGTATAGATATCTATACTCTTAGATAACAGAGTATCTAATACAATGGTCAACAAAAATTCTCTGATATATACTCTTATACCCATTATATGAATTACTAAAACCTAAAGTGTTACAGCAATTTGCTCTAAATCCCATGTCTTGTGAGTAAAAACTCTACAACCCCAGGCCATTTGACCTCAATACCCTTGGTCTCCACAAGTGATTATAAGAATTTGCTACTTATTTCTTAGTGACATACTGCAGTATGTTTGGTAAAATATTACTATAGAACATGACTAGAATCGCTTGAGGAGTGAGGTTCCTCCACCAACCCTATCGGCAACACTGGAAGTTTGATAGAGAAACAAATTATCCAGCCTCTGCATCTTATCAAGTCAGAACTTCTGGAGGTGGGGCCTTATAATCTGCTTTCAACTAGCTGTCCACATGATTCAGCTATTTCAGTGCACCACATCACTGGGAGAAAAATCCTGACGTTGGAAGTAAGAATTAGCACAGTAAAAGGCTATTTACTCTTCTATTTTCCCTTCTTTACATATCACAATAGGTAGACAAAAAAATGTGGAAGGATTTTTTTTCTCTCCAATAGGATAATTCCCTGCAGTTTGTTTAGTGACAGATATATAAATTCATTTTTACATAATGACTGTTAAATGCCAACTGCCAGTAAAAGCAAATCAAAAATAACAATCTAGTATAAACCAAAGACCTCTTTAAAAAGTATTTTATTTTTTTAAAAACTGTAACCTGAAGGAGGACAAAAAATATATATATTTTTTTAATTAATCAAGGGGCACTTGGGTGGCCCAGTCAGTCCAACTCTTAACTTCAGGACCATTTTAACTTAACTCTTAACTCTTAACACGTCCAGCTCTTAACTTCAGCTCAGGTCATGAATTCAGGGTGGTGAGATGGAGCCCTGTATCAGGCTCTGCACTCAGCAGGGAGTCTGCCTGAGATTCTAGCTCTCTCCTTCTCCCTCTGCCTTCCCATCCCCCCATTCTCTCTCTCTAAAATAATAATAATAATAATAATAATAATAATAATGATAATGATAATGACAATCAATATTTTTTATTTTTATTTTTTAATTTATTTTTTAAAGGACTTTATTTATTTATTTAGAGACAGAGAGAGACCACAAGCAGGGAGAGCTACAGTGGGAGAGGGAGAAGCAGGCTCCACTGAGCAGAGAGCTCGACACAGAGGTCCATCCTAGGACTCTGGGATTATGACCTGAGCCAAAGGCAGACACTTAACTGACTGAGCCACCTAGGTGCTCCAATCAAGATTTTTTATTTTTTATTTTTTAAAAATATTTTATTTATTTATTTCTGAGAGAGAAAGAGAGAGGCAGAGACACAGGCAGGGGGAGAAGCAGGCTCCATGCAGGGAGCCCGACATGGGAATCGATCCCAGATCTCCAGGATCAGGCCCTGGGCTGAAGGCGGTGCTAAACTGCTGAGCCACCAGGGCTGCCCCAATCAAGATTTTTTTAAATGAACTTTTAACATTAAGTGCTTTGGCTATATATGTATGTGTGAATACACACACACACACACACACACACACACACACACACCTGGATGTGTACCCTACTTTTTTATACAGTTGGATAGTTGGACAGTGGCATTATTTAGTAACTTTAACATTGTCCAAAAGAAATATTAAATATTTAAAATCTAAACCTCTTATTCCTATCTCTATTTTAAAGAAAAAAAGGTAAATATTTATGTAAGACTTGTTGACTCTGCTGATAGTTAACTTTTTTGAAAATCATTGTTTGCCATGACTAATAAATTAGCTCAAAAACACAAGTTAAGAATAATCATAATGGTAAATTTCAAGGATTCTCCACAAGCACTTTGTTATGTCTAGATATTTTGTAGATATCTGACATATAACTACTAATACTGAAAATAAAAAAAATAATGAACTGGAGTTCCAGGTCAATGTCCCATATTCATTGATGGCACTTCACAGAATAATTAAGGAAGCCTGTTGTTTACATCCTCTATTCATAACCATTTTCATCACTCTATGAATTAAATTAACAGTATTCACTCTATTATAACTACATAGAAGTGATTCAAAACAGTGTGCGAAAGCTTTTGCCTAGAATAGTGTGTTTTGTGGCAAAAGGTTAATTTCACTATATTCATCCCATTAGAATTCAAAGACAGCTATTTCACTCAGATGCTGAAACACATGAATTGGGACTGTCAAATGCAAATTCCACTAAAATTAAATGCCTACTTAAAAAGAATTGTGCTTGCATTTCAAAAGCATCACATTTAGCTGATGGCATGCAAAATTGTCAGAATATAATACTGATTTATAGGATTTCCATTGCCAGGAAACACTGGGGAAAATAAGAGAACCAGAGGGATTCAAAAGAAACTTGATCTTTTCATGAAGAAATAATATTAGGGCTGGAAATCTTATAAAAATAAACCTAATGAGATTGTGGAGCTATTTCGATGAACCACACCATTGGGAAAAGTGAGAAATCCCAGCCATGGAGGGCAGCAGCCTCTCTGTCTACCTATGATTATCTCTGTCCTTTCAAAAACTGGATGCATTAGCATTCTAAGAGGACACCTCCACACAGCCATGTCTAACCCAGAAGCCATTCTTGGTGGAAGGAAAGCGTGAAGTGGAATGACAGGACAGAGTAAGAACAAAGGTAAAAAGCAAAGAAAAGGGGGAATAGTGAGGAAGTGGAGGGAAAAGCCGGCTAAGAAACTGCAAAAGGTAATGAAAATGAGGGAGAGGAAAACCAAGGAGAAAAATAGAACCAGAAAGGAACAAAACTGCCTCTTTGCAGGTACCATGTTCTATTGCTCAGCATTCTTCATTTAATTTGGTAAAAGACAATAAATATGCAAGGGAACAGTGCCCAGATGGCTCCTGTTCACCGAGGGTATTTATAACATGTCAGTTACAAATATTCTTCCTTATTGATTTTTAAACTATTAGCCAGTTCTTGCACTTTGTAGAAGGTAAATATATTTCTTTCCCAGCCTTTGTATTTAGGTAAGAACAAATTCACTCTAGCAAACTTGAAAAGTGTGCTCTTTGCAACTCGTGCTCCAACGAAGAGAAGACACCTGTCGCAGAATGCAGAGGGCCGGTTTGCTGACATACCAAGGGGAAAAACAAGTGAAGCTGCTGTGCCATTAGGGGTACACCCACACATATTCTGCTGTTCCTTAAAAAATAAAATGCAAAAATAAATAAATAAATAAATAAATAAATAAATAAATAAATAAATAAATAAATAAATAAAAAATGCAAGTATGATACAGAAGCCGGTTTAGAATTTGTGGGCTATTTGTGGGATGGAAGGATACATGATGCCACTCATTAAGGCATTAATAATTCTTGCTTTGTGTTAATAATCGTGTTTGTTTTGTTTTTTAGTCTGTGAATTTTGTACTTTCAAGTACAGATCCTAGGATATGCTGAATGAGAGGAAAAACAGTGGGACTCCTCTTACAGGTTAAGAAGGTAAATACAACCTCAAGCTAATTATAAGCAAGAAATGAATGCATTATTTCCTTCAGACTCCTACCTCAATTCAATACGATCTTTCAATAGAAAAAAAAATATTAAAGCCCTTTCTAAGAACTTTTGTCTGTGAAGTGGCTATTAATATTTGTATAATATCTATTATTAATAATTGCAGACTAGAAGGTGGAAATAGACGGCCGGAGGTCTTCTATTAGGACTACTTATCAGTCTATTATTTCAAGTGGGTAATTATCAAAGAAAATTGTCAATGTACATGAAGTCAGCAGTGCACTTTTAGTATCAAGGTTTAACAAAAAAATAGGATTAAACCATTAGGAATACTATTTTCTTTATCTCTATTTTTTTTTTTTTCTTTTTGCAACCTAGTCAAAACCCCTTGGATATGTGTAAGTAACAACACACAGATATCAAACATATAAAACTTAAACCCGACCAAAGAATTGGAAATGGGCATTTATTTTCAATTGTTGTTAATCCAAACACAGAGGTAGAACTGTCTTTTCTTCTCTGGACCTTTTGACATTTGCAGCAACACATTCTGCATTTTACTCTGTCATCTGTGATATTGGAAATGAAATGCTGTGTCTGATCAGAAGCATCAAGCATGAAGCCAAGCAGAAGATACATAAGTATCTTATGGTCCATTGCTCACGGTGATTGAGCTAGTGGCATCTAAAAGGGACATGGAGAGGTCTGACACACAACACCATCTCTCGCTCTCAAGCTCACACACACACCAAGATACATCCCCCTCCCACACACAGACACACACACACACACAAAGAAATGGCCTTCTCCATCTGGCAGCTACTAATTGACTAATTGAGCATTACGGCCTTCAAAGAGCACTAAACAAAACATGAGTAGGATCGAAAAACTCACTCTGAACTGATCTAGGATGATTTCTTATAGTTTTGTTAGTGTGACTACCTAAAAAAGTGGGAGGCTAATATTTATGCATATAATACCATCTTAATTTTCATGTTCTTGGAGCATATATTTTGTTAAATTCTGTCACAAATAAATAGAATAGAATAATGTGCTATAGTCCACACATTTTTAAAACAAAAACTGATCTAAAATAGCTCTGAATTGTGTTTTCATTTTCTGGGAGTGAGTAAACAGAAAATCCTATAGGCCCATTACCTATTTCTGGGTGGCTCATGAACTAGGAATGTATTTTGCATTTTTAAATGGTGGGAGAAATGAAAAAAATCATGTTATATGACAGATGAATATTATATGAAATTCAAACTCCAGTGTCCATCAGCAAAGATTTACTGGAACACAGTCAGGCTTACTAGTTTACATATTGTCTACATCTCCTTTCATGCTATGATGACACAACTGAGTAGTTGTGACAGAGATCAAATGAATCCTGCAAACCCTAAAGTATTAACTGTCTGTCCCTTTTCAGAAAAACATTTGCCAACTCTTGATTGATACCACATTCATCAACTTCAGCTGAGGTAGAAAGAATAAAGTCTCATAGTTTTGGTTTAAGCTTTTTTTCATAGTTTCTTCTAAAAATTAATTCTTAATAATTTGTGAAAAATAACTATTTCCTTGACACTTCCTCCACTTCCAACCTCTACTGAAATAACATTTTATATTCTAGAGTACTCTAAGCCAAAACACAAACTGTTAATCCAATAATGAAACTGTAATATCCTTTTAGATTTAAAAAGAAGTAGAAAATGAGGAATATAGGACTTTAGCTATATAAGCCACATTATATTTTTAATGGGCTAGATTTCACACCAACATACACTCATACGCAAGTGGTTCAATCCAGTGAGCAACAGCCTTTGATCTGGAAATGGGGAAGATTTACACTAGTGCTTCTTATCTGAAAATGGGTAGATAAGATACATCAATGAAAAGAGTCCATATTTTTATTAGTTTAGCCATATACTCATTTCCACCATTTTCATCTTTTTTTCCATCACAAAATTTGCATGAATAAATCAGAAATAGCTCTGAATTACCATAATTTTTGTATGTTTTATCTCTTCTAATAAATTATAACTTTGTAATGATAGGTATATCTATTATATAGCCTTGTATTTCTAGGTGATAAGTGAATATTTATAAAATGAAAATGACTTCACTGCAGATTTCTCTATCATTCAGGAAGACTGGTCTTGGCCCATCATTACTGGTGCTTCCCTTTCCAGAATATCTGTACATCCATGGACTACATTTTCTGGCTCCCTTGCATGGATATTGAACCTTGTGTTCTCTGCCAAGAGAATGTGAGCAGAGTGACAAATGTGATTTCTAGGTTAAGGAGCTTAAAAAGCAGTTCTGCCTTCTCTCTTTTTCCAAATTCACTGAATGCAGAGGACTCTGGGCTCAACTATAAGAAGAGACGAAAAGAAGGAAGGAATCTGGACCCTGAATCACCATAAGGAAAGTTACCCATCAACCAGGAAAACCTACTTTGGACTGTCCTGTGATAGAGAAGCAACCGTGCAAACCACTGTCATTCAGGGATCTGCTATATAGCAGATTGTATTATCCTAACCAAGAATAGTTGTGACTCTATTTTAATTGCTAAATACAGAAGATATGCTCAGTCCTTAACTCTATTAACTCTTCCACAGCACGAATAGTATTAATCACTTGCTTCCTTTTGAAATTCCTCTTAACTCTGCTCTTTGCTTTCTTGATTAGAACCACACTGCACAATCATCCCCACCCCCAACCCCACCCACACACACATACACATTCCCTTGCTCTCCAGCTGGCTCCCTTTCATCCCCCTTGGCCAGCTCCAATTCTGTTTCAAAGTTCATATTCTCCAAAAACTCTGCTCTAGGTCCTTTTCTTTCCCAGGGCAAAATCAACCACCTCAAACCTGTGGAAGAAGCCTTAATGTACTATGACCCTACAGAAAGGTGACATTTGAAGACTTAGGTTTATGACTTAGACTATATTGAAACACACAGAAAACGTGAAAATATTACACCTGCCTAATGTGACTTATCTGCCACTATTTTCTTCCAAAATCTTTCTATAATGAGTCAGCAATTTGGGATTTCAGCTAACATGGTCATCTTTCTTTTAGGGTAAATGTTTATCCCTTCAACAAATAATTATTTAGAAGTTATCGTGAGTTAACACTGCTCAAAGTGCTGGAGATACAGGGATGAAGAGGAGAGTCAATATGTTTGCTTTCAAGGAGCTTATTTTAAGGGAGGAGACAGATGATAAAGATACAAAATAATTTAAACAAAAGGCATAAAAACCATGAATGCAATCTTGGGAATACATAGGATAAAACATAATTATGGGGCAAGGGTAAGTTTGACAAATAGTAAAGCACTCTCTGAGAAGATAAAATGAGATGATATCTAAATGGTGAGAAGGAGTCAGACATACAAATATCTGGGGGGCAGGGGGGCTTATTTCAAGAAGAGGAAAAGTTAAGTATAAAGGAGGCAATAATCTTGGTGAGCAAGTCAAAGACTGCCAGTGTGGCTTGAATATATATAGTACAAGAAGAGGCCAAAGAAGTAGACAGGAAACTGGAGATTGGAAGGAATTGGGGTTTTAGAAATTCCCAGTACACTGGAAAGAAGGCAACTGGAAGAAGAAAAGACTAAGGGAGACGTACATGTCTTTACCACTAATAAAATAGATGCATTTGGAAAAACCACTTAATTTCTCAGGCTTTTGTATTTACTTTTGCAAAACATGAGAGTTGGAAATGATGGGTATTAATGTTCTATCTAGATCTAGAAAAGTCCTACTTAGAACTTTTACAGGTGGCACAACTAAAACACAAGTTAACTTCAGTAAAACTCAAAGTTCTGAAAGCTATACTTCCTTTTTTTTGTACGAAGACAAATATTATTCATACTCTTGCTTTAATATTTTAGTATAATTTATATTTTCTTATCTGTTTTTCCAGATAGGCCAACAGCTACTTGAGAGGCTGAATCTTTTCTATTAATTTTGGGGTCTTCAGAGATTAGCACCTAATACTCCTTCGTTAACATATATATACAATCTTGGATATATAAATAATATATATGTTATATATATTTATATATAAATAATATATATAATATATATGTAACATCCCATATATATATACATGTATATGCAATATCCCATTTTATATATATATATAAATATACAGAAAGTTCATTGTATTATCCTAACCAAGGATTTTATATATTTATATATATATAATGAAACAAGTTGAGAGTTGTTTATATGTCTATTCTGCACAAGTGAAAACTGAAAAAGCCCCCTTTTAAATTCTTTTTATAAGTGTGTTCCCAAGGGTAAAGCTAGAATCAGAGTGCCTTAGATTTTTACTTAGAAGAAACTTTGAAGACCTTGTAGTCTAGCAGCATTATTTTGCAGATGAGCAAGCTGGTTACCAGGGAATTTCTAAAATGCTCATGTATTTTGTAATACAAATAAGCATAAGAGTATGTCTACGGAGATGAAGAATTAAACGACACCTCCCTGAACATGAACTGATGGGATCATTCCAACACTTGGAAACCATATTACTGGGAAGGGGGCAAGTTTCCTGGTCTTATCTGAAAAGATCTTTGGCTGGTGACTGCCAGCCTGTGTGCCTCAGAATGCAGAGTGGTAGCACTGAGCTGAAGGCCAGCTCAACTGTCTGTGACCTTTGTTTATCAAACATTGGACTATTCTCACTGCACCAGTGGAGTGCTGAAATGACAAGCTCCTTGTGTCAGAGATCTGCTTTGATATTGCAAAGATAATTCAATAAAAAAAAAAAATCACGTCAAAGCAAATGGTGGGTATTTGTTGTTTGAGGTGGGCACTTGACGGGATGAGCACTGGGTGTTATTCTATGTTGGCAAATTGAACACCAATAAAAATAAATTTATAAAAAATATCAAATGCTTTCAAGTATTCAGAGAAGATCCTAATCTCCTTAGCTTAAAGAGTAAAGCAGAAATTAATAGTTGGTGAACTAAAAAAACGCTCCTACCTCCAGCAGACTGCCTGGTCTGGGGTATTATTCTATAGGAAACTGCGAGAGGAATGGACTTTTTGCTCTACTACTTTAAGTCTTTTAAGTCTTTTTCTATATTTACTCCTATCTTATCTTTTCAAAAAATTCAATTTCTTTGCACAGTGTTCAATCTCTTTAAAAATAAAAAAAAAAGCCCAATGTGTGCGGTACCACACAAATCTTTAAACTGAAGTTTTATTTAACTTATCCCTCTTCCACATCAACCTGTACAATTTGGCAGGACCCCTCATTTAAGCTTCTGAAGATCTGAAACTCTGGCCAGCCCAGAGGCAATGAAAATTTTGATAGTACAGGTTTCACTTGCTCACCACAATAAATATGGGAATAAATTAAAAGGTTTAAAAAATATAAGGTATAGTATGCATGAGAATATTCTATTTAAACTGCCAGTCCTTCCATTGATATTATAAGAATTTATTTTAAAAATATCTAATAAAATGGAATACCTAATTCATTCATGGCTGGGATCTCAACAATCTTACCTTTGTTCTCGACACTGTTTCTGTCACCATCTTTCCTATGCAGGGTGCTACTGTTCACATGTGGTAAAAAAGACTAACAGATCATGGAAGATAGTAAACACTTTCTGAGAGTCATGTCACATAGGATCAATCTTTAATCAGATTGTTTTACTCTGTCCCGGGCTCTTAACTGTTAGTGTTCTCCTACATTTGTATTCATCCTCTTTTCTACTCATCCTGGACAATTACTGATGATATCTTGATGTCTTTCCTTCCTTCTAATCTTGTGTGTGTGTGTGTGTCTGTGTGTGTGTGTGTGTATTAATCACCCAGAAAAGCATATAATTAAAGTATTATCCGGGACACTGGGGTGGCTCAGCAGTTTAGAACCTGCCTTTGGCCCAGGGTGATCCTGGAGTCCCAGGATCGAGTCCCACGTCGGGCTCCCTGCATGGAGCCTGCTTCTCCCTCTGCCTGTGTCTCTGCCTCTCTCTCTCTCTCTCTGTGTGTGTCTCTCATGAATAAATAAATAAAATCTTGAAAAAAAATAAAATAAAAAATAAAGTATTATCCTGTACTTGTTTTTTTCCCCCCAAGTAAGTTTTACATTGAATCATAAAGAAGAGTTCTCTCTTCCTTGGCCTTTGTTTTTATTTTTTTAAATCTTATTTTTAAGTGATCTCTACACTCAACATGGGGCTGGACCTCACAACCCTGAGATCAAGAGTCCTACACTCCATCCACTGAGTGTACCAAGTGCCCCACCTTTGCATTTTCTTTAAATGTTAATTCATCACTTGGCCAAAGAAATCTCCAGTGAACTTGGCACCATATTTTGAATTATATTTTAAGGGCTTCTGTTTTCAGATTTTCTGCTGATTGTGTCTATCACACCACCTACATAACTATATATAAATTTCTTAACTCATTCCTATTAGACATTCGATGCTTGACTTGGTGCTGTACAAAGTAAGGAATTTAGCTCACTTTAGCATTTTCTATATATTTCCCACATCCTTCTCTGACTCTGTTGACTTAAATATTGTTTTTGTTTTTCTGCTAGTTGCCATATATTCTTAAATAATATTCTTGAACTTTTATTTCTTAATCCATTTGCTCTCTAAAAAACCCGGACAATCTACCTAGGAAGGCTTAGGACTCCTAATGTGTGCTCTGGTGCCTCAAAATAATATTCTAGTTTTTCTAAGTTATGCTTGAAATAAGTACTTCTATACTGGCTTCATACTGCACTTATGATCTTCTGACTAAATACAAACCCATGGAGAAGTTATCTTATACTCTAGACCAGCACCGGTCAAAAGCGCTTTCAGTCGTAACGGAAATGTCTGGTACCCACACTGCCCACTGGAGAGGAGAAACTGAGAAGGTGCTCTTGATCTCGAACACTGGAGACAGGGAGGACAGCCAGACATAGCTGAGAAAAATGCAAAGTAAATAGAAAGGGTGATATTTCACCTTCCACCAGTTATCTCCTGCTCTCCTTTAGTTCCAAAAGATGCATATGTCTAATCTAGTGTCTTAACTAGAGTAGTACATCTCAAATCCCATGTATTTTCCAATGTACACTCTTTACTTCACCTCTACTTGAAATGCCTCCATGACTCAAGTCCACACCTGACATTAACACTTGTTTCAAGGGTCTCTTGAAGTTTTAATGGTTTCCAGTCTGCACTAACAGTCACTGTAATGTTTCAGGGTGAAGACAGCCTTAAAAATAGCGACAAGTAGTTAGTGGCAAATACCGGACAGTTTTTGATTTATAATGGTTATGTCTGTCTTTTATTCATCAAACAATATTTTGTGAGAGCCTTTGTAGTGTCATAGGCTGGCCTACAATTTCCAGGCCGAAGAGATAAGATCCATTCCAACACACAGAAGAGTGAAAGGTATAATGAAATATACCTCTGTTTCAGTCTTGGCTCTACCTTTCACTAGTTTGGGTTCTCTTTTGATCTATAATTTCTTTATCTCTAGAACAGGAATGACAATGCCAAATTTGAAAGACTCTAAAAATGAGGTTTCTACAAATGAAAACTACCACATAGTAGTTGTTCAGCTGATGGTAGTAGTAGTATTATTTTTTGCATTAATCATAATTACTCCTAACTTATTATAATTTGTCACACATAGATTTATAATAAGGATTAAACGAGATTAAACGAGATGCAGTGTGCAAGCATTTAACAAGGTATGTGACACACAATCCATGACCGCTAAACTCACCCGCTCAACAAACATTACTCTACCCAAGTAGCAGCCTTCCACAATACATTCCACTAATTGCTACATTTCCTTCAGAGTGCCTATGCTCTATAGGGTAATTACATATTAAAAAATAATTAATTAACTAATAAAATAATAAAACATATTAAAAATAAATATATATGTTTATGTATATTTATATATTATACATTTATATTATATATATATTTATATAACCATATTCATTCATTCATATATATATATTTTATACCAAGTTTTTTTTCTTTTCTATCTCTGAATTGCCCAGAACTACCCACAGGACACCCTTTCCCACCATACAGCGTACAATAGATTTAGACTGAACTAGATACTGAGTTCAGACATTGCTGAAGCAAGAATACAGAGAAGATTTGTCCCATTACCATGTAGGTTCTAGGTGATCTAGGGCTCAGTCTCTGCTGCTGAGTAACCATCCATCATCTGTTCCTAGATATACTCACTTTGAAGTATTGGATGTTTGTGTCTCCCACACCCACCCCTCATATATATTTGCTTGCTCCAGTTGGCAAAGGGGCCTAAGAAGCTCTCTTCTGCAGGCACAGTGGCTGGGTGGCCCAAAGATACAAATACACGCCTGGTGGACTGAGTGGCCCCAAACCAAGATCAGACTGAAGGAGAAAATATATTAATGGTCCTGGACTGGTGAACCAAACTCAACGTAAGGCCTGGTTCTGGGCACATTATGACCACTTGGGCACCATGGGCGCTCCCTGGCAGGAGACTCCATGTGATGTATGAACTTGCATGTAATCATGTGTGTCTAAGTGGAGAGCTGTAAAGGTAATAGTGGTAACCCTCTAAGCACAGATAATCTGTGTCCTTGATGAAGCAAACACAGAAGAGCAGAAAATTCTCCCTTTCAAGTCACCAGAATACTTTTTCCTACTCACCTCTGTGCAGGTTACATTAAGACCAGGAGTAAGAGCAAGACAGATAAGCCTCCAGTAGGTGTTTTGCACAGGACTATGACAACTATCCTTGCCTCCACTGTTAGCCCTGACACGAGCAGCTCATGCAGATACTACTGTGGGGCTCTGGAGAGCAGAAAGTGTGGAGCTCCCCCACAAAAGCAAATATGTACTCCAACTTTTCCAGTGGAGGTGGCACTTGACACCCAGAACTGATTCAACAAATTATGTAGCTACTTTTGAACAACCATGAAAATATTTTGAAGGAGATATCTGGAAGACTGAGACTTGCTGGTCTAGTAGATTGTTTCCAATGTATTCTCATGTGTGTATTCAGGCAAATGACACTTGGCGTGTACTCAACGGTGTGGGTGCTCTGATATACGTAATGTCTGTAGGCTTCCTTTTTCTAATTGTTTCTTAGTCATACCCCACTAAACAAAATTTGGGCAAGCACAACATAATAGTTCTCGATAGCCTGTGTTTTATAACTATATCTCCTACCTCTAAACACAATGCTCTAGGTTAGGGGTTGGCAAACCATGGCCCCCAGACAAAATCTGGCCAGTCACCTGTTTTTGTAAATAATGTCTTTTGGAACACAGCCACCGTGAGTTTAGTAGGTACTGTCCATGGCCTCTCTCAGGGCATGATGGCAGGGTTGAACACTGAGCAGTACTCATTATTTAGCCATAAAGTCTACACTTTTTGTATCTAGCCCTATATAGGAAGAGTTTATGAACTCCTCTCTTATATGAAAAAGATATTCATTAAACACCTGTTTAAAAATTTTAAAACATCCTCCAATTTCTAAATTCACAGAAAGAACAAATTCTTTTTCAAAGTCAGTATCTAGTCTTCAATTATATTAACACTAAAGAGAAATCACCCGGTTCATCTAAATATCAACCAGTCAGTATAGTAGAAGCCTATATCAGTGTGATAGCTGATTAACTGATCAGTACTTGGTATTAAAAAAGTGCACTAAGTGCACACCTTTGTTTGATGCTTTTACTGTCTCCTATTAAGACATCCGGGAATTAAATTTTAAAAATGTAGTTTTAACAACACACCAAAAGAAAGCTTAATTGCATGCTATTCTTTTGCAGAAACAGACACTTCACTTAGTTAAGTGACAACGATAAGAAGCTTTAGTGTTTGAGTAACATTTCGTAGTAAGTTTCACTGTTTTGCAAGGGTTCTCTAAGGTTTGATTCTTGATTGAGATGACGGTATTCAAAATAAAACCACTAAAAAAAAAATAAAATAAATAAATAAACACTAAAAAAGTTATTTTAATTCCGGAATAGCGGGCTCAGGCTGTGGCGAGAGTTTCCATTTCTGATTTGGATTTCAAATGGAACCTTAATAAATCAAGATGAGGCTCATGGATTTTCTCATTTACTGCCTCCACTGCTGGTGATCAGCGCAAGAGGACGGCCTGTTGTTGAGAGCCCTCTTCCTCTGGATTTTCTAATCTTCCAACAGGCAACCACTCGACATAAAAACCATCCTGTCTTACCTAATACGCCGAAATAAATAAACCTGTGTCTCCCTGCTTAGGATGATGAGCTTTCAGATTGTTTCTTTGCAAATCAGAATCCTACTGTGCCAAGCTATTCAGATTTCATAAACGGTACAATATCCAAGGCAGCTCAACTGAGATAGCAATGCTTTAATTGCTTAGCGATGCCTCGGGACAATATGAAAGCATTTTTAAAAATCTAAATAAATATTAAGCACCAAATCAGTTTTCAACAATATGACATCTCATTTGATCTTTATATTTACCTACCCTGTTTTAATCCTGGCTGAATACATTTAGGCACTGCACACTGTGTTTGCAAGAAATCTAAATTGTGCTACTGTTTAAGACACTGCACTTAATTCACTGAAATAAGCAGGTTAAAGGGAATACAACGTTAATCTACTGTATGAGATACAAAAAAGAATGAGGCAAAAACTACACCATACTACTCAAAGCAGAATACAAAAACACATCTGGAAAATCAGGAAGTTAAATGAATAATAAAAACTTAGGACATTTTTCTTTGCTCTGGCAAAGATTTTCTAAGACGGCTCATTTCATTTCCTTACACAATAGCAGGTACATGTAATTTTGGATAAAGGAATTTTTGGACAAGGAAAAGTAAAAGCGAATATATGATTCATAGTCATTTAGAGAACTGCCCAATTAAAAAATAGGGATAAATATATTTTAGAAATTGCTAGACTGCTTTTAATTTACAGTTTTTGAGTTCTTTCTTTAGAAATTGTTTTTTTTTTTTTTGAAGGGTTGTTGTTGATTGTTTTTGTGTGTGTGTATGTGGTAGCCAAATGGCTTTTTTATGAAGAATTTCTCATCAATGCCCCTTTGGTGAGTTAGCAAATCCTCTGTACAGCCCATGGCGCCCTCCCAAAAAGAGCACTTTGCATGCACACACTAACTGTTTTTCCTGAAAGCCATCACTAAATGCATATTTCATGCTCACTTTTTTTGATCTTAGGAATATTCCTACCTTCCTTCAAGATATCCCATAACCCCTGATCTGGGGAGTTCAGTTGGGGGGTGGGTCTGAAATTTTGAATTCCATTATCTATAAGAGGTTTCTAATTAAAAATTCTACAATGTTAACATTCATTTTACTGTAGTCTTTTCTTTCTTAGCTCATCTTCATTTTTACTAAAAGCTGACTGCAGACTACATTATTGGTAACCTTTAAAACCCTCAAGCCCACATATTCTTGAGCATTTCTTGCTCAGTAAGAAGAAGGTTTTTGGAGTCAGATTCAAGCTCAGGTTGACAGGTGCATTTGTAACGGTAGGATCTTCAGCAACAACAGGATGTGTTAAAGAAAAAGAGGTCTACAAAACATAGCTCTATAGTATTCATTCTCTCGTGTGTTCAATAATTATTTTATGTACTAAAGAATCTATTATGGGGGGCGGTGAACTATGCATTGGAATACAGAGCATAAGATACGATGCCACTGTCCTCGAGAATCTCACAAAAGGATCAAGTTCATGTTAACAAATTAATTATACTGAATAAATAACTGCAAAATATAAGAGGAATATGATGTTTAAAGTCATCTAAACAGGTTACATAAGAACTTCGTAAATGTATAATTCTTTTTACACCCTGAGCAAGACGGTGTGCAATGCCTTTTGCTTGCTTACGTTTGTTTCTCTGTGATCTAAAATACTCATTACAAACTCTATACCACATTCCTACTCTAATTCCAGGCGTCACAGTGATTTCAGGCATCAAATTTAGCCCATTCTCCAGAGAATGATTCATTTTTTTTTCTTTTCCAGAGGATGAGATCATGCTGCAACTTCCTAACTTACCATGAGTACTCTGAAGGCAGTGTTTGTGTCTTAGGCACATGTCAATGCTTGGTGTCCATGGCTGTGCTTGGCATGGAAGCATTTCTCCATTCAACAACATCAGCTGCCCATCATTCCACCATTACAACACTATCTGCACTCCCATTTCTCATTAAAATGTCCAGGGAGAGGAGATAAGTGGCATATGAGAGAGTATAGTGGAATGGGATACAGAGGCAGCAGCCAGGGACTCAAGACTAAAGACAACTCTTGGGGTAGAGTTGTGAAGAGGAAAGAAATGTCCCCTCAAAGAAGAAACAGAAAAGTTCCATTGACAACCTCCCCCCATAGTTGTCTTTACTTCTATCTTTATCACGCAAATACATATCACGGGTGTTCTTACTGTTCACTTTACATAGGTGGACACATCACTTCAACAAAGGGAACTAAGATTCCTACAGGTGTGCTAACAGTTGTGTTCACTGTGGCGTCTACAGGGCTCCTTGGGACTTGGTGGCTGCACCTGCAGGGGTCACTACTGTCCAAGAATAGACAATGGGGTTCACTGCTACAGCCCACAAGGGAATGAGAATGTAAAGGGGTTCACAGGTCACTTTATGTCAAGTGGAAAATGAGTAATAGTTTTGTTCCTGTGGGCTAAGAAAAACATGCATCACTGATCCCTCAAGGATTAATTTCTCGTGATAAATGTAATTGTCTAAAATAATAGTGGGGGAAACCAATCATTCTAAATACAACACCCAGAGAATAAATGGATGAGAGATGCCCATTTATAAAGGACAAAGAACTCAAAAGGAATGGCTAGGGATGCCTGTTAGCATGTGGTTAGCGGTTGCTTTTAGGTACCTGATGATGATCCTCTCACAGGTGGAGGTCAAAAATAAAAGGCCATCTACATGTCCAGGATATTTATGAGTGGGCTACTCGATGTGATGTGATCTTTTAAAGGGGGAAAAATACCACATCAAACTTTGGGGAAAATTAACCTGGGATTGGCTTAAATTCTTATATTAAACTGAGGGAACTATTAAACGAAGAGTCTAGAAAAGAATAGTTTGTCTCCTGCATGTAGCATCTGCTTATTGTTGGTGGTTACTAAAGAACAATTATTCTTTTTATTAAATGTGTTACCTATGGGTTTTAGATTGTTCATTAACTTTTTGTTTTTGTGTTTTTAAAGATTTTATTTATTTATTCATGAGAGACAGAGAGAGAGAGAGAGAGAGGGAGAGAGAGAGAGAGGCAGAGACACAGGCTGAGGGAGAAGCAGGCTTCATTCAGGGAGCCTAATGTGGGACTTGATCTCAGGACTCCAGGATCATGCCCTGGACCTAAGGCAGGCGCTAAACCACTGAGCCACTCAGGGATCCCCTGATAAACTTTTTGAATAAAGCCTTATAACCATAATATGACATAACTGCTGCAGCTTTTTAAAAAACAATTACAAAACCTGCAATAAAGAAAGTTATTGTTTCTGAAGGCTATACCATGGTATAGTCAGTATGGGCACTGCAGCACTGCACGGACAAGTATGAAAAGCCCACAGCCCTCCTAAAAGGATTTTTCAGTCTCTGGCCTCCCCTCTCAAAGCCAGCTGCTAAGGATCCATAATAGGCCAACACTGAGAAAATACAAACATTCCCAGAATGAGTAATAAGAGTGTTTAAAGAAAGCATAGTAACTGTTTGCAGAGGGTAGGATGTGTATTTTGGACCTGAGTGGGAATATTAAGTATCATATACATACATCAGGGAGAGCAAGAAACTGTTGCTTGAGTTCCTGTTTCTGGGGCGGGGGGTGGGTGTTGCTGAATGTGTTAGGAGAGATTTTAGTGAAAGGAAGGAAAAGGCTAAGGCAAGGAGATGTGGCAGGAGTCAGGTGTAGCCTGGAGGATGGACAAAAGGGAGGTACAGTCCCTGGGTCCCCGAAAAAGTAGCTCCTTGGAAAACATAGTAGCGTGACTGACAGTGAATGGCAGCAGAGTCAGATGTCCACAAAAGTGACACGAGGATATTTGAACAACCCACTGCGACCCAGGGTGAAGGGGAAAGGAAATGCCACCCACGACAATCAAATTTTGAATCCCTTGATTTCTTCTGAGGATGGCCTTTACCTTCCTTGTTTAAAGCCTGAATCCCTATATCCCTCATAATTCCTGCCTTCACCTTGGCTTGACAAATGGAGTCCCATATTCTGTGCATCTGACCTTATCCTTCTTGATGCCTTTGCTTCTCCCTTGATCATGAGCTGCCTATTTACACCCTGCCTGGAAATCTGATTCCAGCTCATATTTCTTTCTTTTTCTTAATGGCTTTGCCTTGTCGTCTTGACTCTGGATTGTATATCCCATTTGAGAAGAGTCATAGCGATAAGAGAATGATCTGAGTCCTTTCCCACTTTAGATTATAAAAGTCATGGTCCTGATTCACAGAACCATAAAAAATCATGGGGAAAGACAGGACGTGATGGAAAAGGCAATCTTATCGGTGTTGAGTCAAATGAAGAAGGATAATGAGCAGAGGATGTCTAAATTTAAGCTTATTTCAGAAGCCTACAGAAGAGAGGTTTTTATATTTCAGTTGCTAATTCATTCAATTAATTTTAATTGGATACCTCCTATGTGCCAGGCAACAGTCTAAATACTGAGGGCATGTATTGAGAGAGATGACAACAAATGAGGTAATAATTAATTTAAAATACATGAAAATGTGCTGTAAGGGAAAAACTCAGTATATAAAAAATTAGATGTATCATTTTCTGTGCTTTAGATAGGATATCTGAGAACAAAAGTAAGTCCTCAAACATACATTTGCTTCATCCATCTGGATAATGCCTACGTGCATTTCTGGAGAGAGATCAAACATCACCTTCTCAATGAGTGTTTTTATCCCTACTCCACATAAAGTCAGGGGTACCTTAATGAGGTAACTATGCACCACTCCTTTGGAGCATATGAGAGACACAGTAAATGCTAGATTATATCACTCTCTAATTCTTCCCTGACCATTTCAGGTTGCAGCAGCCACACAAATAGACAATTTCGAGAAAGGATTTATAAAATAAAGTTGTATCTAACAGTCGGGCTCGATTCTAATGGCTACAGCAAAGGGTAAAATCTGTACAACCATATCATTACTGAAAGTTCCATTAAATCACACAAAAATATATAAAATACTGTACACATGATTTTCTGTATATACATAATATCCATCATTTCATTATTAATTTTTCTATTCCTCTTTAGTTCTGTTATTTTTTTAAGATTTTATTTATTTATTCATGAGAGACACAGAGAGAGAGAGAGAGGCAGAGACACAGGCAGAAGGAGAAGCAGGCTCCATGCAGGGAGCCCGACATGGGACTCGATCCCAGGACTCCAGGATTGTGCCCTGGGCTGATGGTGGCACTAAACCATTGAGCCACCTGGGGCTGCCCTAGTTTTGTTCTTTCTCTGGAACTCAAATCATCTTTCTACCCCATGAATGTCATTGATATCATCATTCTCCTGGCTGCAAAAGCAATTACCTTACTTCCTTTTCCATGACCTGAAAACCTTTAATGTCATTTGCACATTTATTCTATAGCTTTAGGCATACTTGCAACATTTTTTTTTTTTTCAGATTTAATTGCATTGATTGCTTGGGGTATATTTTCATAGAGTAGAGTGGAAAACAAAGGTGTTTATACTGCTTAAATATATTCTCTCTTCCTCTTTTTTTAAAGTGAGCACATAGTTAAATTTACTTAAGTTCAATGCTATTTTTAAAAGATTGTATTTATTTATCTTGAGAGAAAGAGAGAGAACACACGTGCGCATGAGCAGGAAGGAGGGGCGGAAGGAGAGGGAGCCCAAGACAGAGCTTGATCCCACAACCCTAGTATCAAGACCTGAGCATAAAGCAGCTGTTTAAATGACTGAGCCACCTACTCACCCCTTAGGTTGAATGCTTCAATGAGATAATTTCCCCCTACATTATTCTTGTTTCATTACTCTTTCATTTATTGACTGATCTCATTTATAGTTACCCAAAACACAATAGTCTATTAAAATGTTCACCCAGAATATTAGCCTTTTAGTTGCTTATAGAGGAGGAAGCTTGTATTCCTTCAGTTTTTAAGGGATATTACTCAAAATAAAAAAAAGGGGGGGGGGATATTACTCAACATACATACAAGCTTATATCCCAAAAAGGGAAGTCCTAGAAATTGCCCTGAGTAGGGAAGAGAATGAATTGATTCTACATTCATAATATTGTCTATTTTCTGATTCTACAGTCTTTTAATAGAGTATTATTTAAACCTTTTCCTTCTCTTTGGCAGCATAGGCAGGAGAGGGAGATAATTACAGATTGCAATGTACTTTTGGCTAGAAGCCCAGCTGAAACACAATATGGAAAGAAAGATTCTCTTTCTTCCAAGATAGACCTATATGACACACTCAAATCCAAGAGGAAAAATCAGACTAGGTAGTGGATAAGTAACAGTAAACAAGATTATTTTCAATAAATGGAAGGAAACACGTTGACATTTTCTGGAAAGGGCCTTATAGATGCTTACACCACATTTGTATACTGGCATAGTAGTACGTGGAAGATTCTAATGAAGGGCAGTACAGAACATCTCTGCAGGTTTTTCGAACCAACTGCTCATGTCTTTAACTTCATTTCTGAATATCAAGGCTATACACAAAGCAAAAAACAAACAAATGTGAAAGTTAAAGCAATATTCTAAAAAATTTTGTATTACAAAAAAAACCCAAAACTTTGTATTACAGCTTTGCCTCAGCTAGAACATAAATGATCTTCTGTATCTATTTCATTTTTTAAATAATATGTGTTGGGATTGGATGTGGGAATTCATTTAGAGGAGGAAAGCTATCAATGGAAAGATAAACTTAGCCTTAATAAGATGGCACAGAAACCTATCAATAATGGCCAGTGCTCTATGATATGCAAATTATCAACATATTGACTATTATTTACTGAGATGACTAATGTATTTAATGTTGAGTATCCATGTTAACTGCCAGAGGCTGTGTTGATGAATCTCCATCAGATTTATCTCTCATATTCTACACTACGTAAATTGAACTGCTAATGGACAACAAAACAAAAACAAAAGTTAAATATTTGATGCAATGGAATTATTCTAAGTTCCTCAAATCTCTCCCAACAAAAAAAAATGGTAAAGGAATAGCTCAGTTTAATAACGTAAAATGCTCTAAAAATTATCTCTAGGATTATCCTAAAATGTTCTCCTTTGTAATATATTTGATAAATGCTTCATATTTTGAATTGTCTTATTAATTTAAAATAAGTATGATTCCCTTTGCCTTGTTTACCCCTAGGGAGTAATTGTGGCTCAAATAGGTCAAAGTTTATATAGATAAATGCTTTTCTCATTGGAAAATAAGATTTTTTTCCCCCAGTGTCTTTCTTTAATTCTTCTTAGCAGGGTACTGAGTGACTTTTTCAGACACTGTACGTGACATACAGGTCTCTGTGCCAACAAAATTGTAAATGGCTTTTGATAGAAAAATCTGACAACTATGTGGATAAATAAACTATGTCTTCTTGGATAAGGGTAAGATTTATCAAGCACAGATGGAAGTTACCAACCACTAAAAGCAAGTATCTCTTGGCAACAATGCCAAGGAATCTAGAGGTTATGGGAGTGTAAGGTAGATTTAAAATTTCCATTATTTTTCCTTCTGCAAAATGTTAGCAGCTACCAGCCACTTCTCTCTCCTTGGACAGTAGCTGGGGGGCTTTGTATGATCTCAGACACAGGTGGTATTCCAAATCCACTGAAATATAACAGACTGTTCAATAATTGTTCCTGGGACAATCTGATAAAAGTGTCTTTTTGACATGCAAATAGAGGATTATTCTTGTTACAATAATACACACAGCATAAAAAAACATATTGATCAATTAAAGAACTTTTTATGGAAAAAAACAAAAGATGCAGAAACAGTGTGAAAAGATTTGGCATAGATAAGGGAAAAAAAATTTAAAATCCACTAGATCCATCAATTACAACAGAGAATTATCTTCTCTGATAGTGTGAATCCTACTGTCAAATTTCTGACTGATCAAACAACTAATTCCCATCCAGATGTAAGAATGTTTACGTATAGAAGCATCCTTTCTTTTTTTTCCTTTAAATATAGTTTTTTTGTCTCTTTCAGTCATTTGAAAGCATTTGCAAAAATTTTTTTCATCTATGGACTTTTCCCAGGTTTAACGAGCCATTAGTGTAGCATTTCCATTACATTGGTCACATTCATTCTGCTTCAGCAAAGCATACATTTCGAAATGTAAAATGTGCCCATTGTGTGTCCATTCAATGTGACATCCTAATTTCAGAAAAAAAATAGCAGTTACCCTTAATGCCTTTTTATTAAACACTAGAAGAACCCATTGTGTGTTAGATTATAAGTTAATGAGATTTTATTGCCAAGGCATATAAATGCAAGAAATAAAATTTCAAAGCAGGAAATAAGACTACAAAGACTCTTACTATCTAGGCAGCAATTTAAGAAAAAAAAAAGTAAAAGTTGATGTTATCTGGAAATGTCATACCACAGATTATATGGCAGTGTCATAATAGTTGGTTCTATAAAGCTATCTGCAAAAACTAGAAACAATGTGTAGGTGTGCCCTACTGCTCTTTCATTTACATTTACACATCTGTAACTCTCTGCAAAAGACTCATGGCAGATTGACCTACTATCATTAATAACAAATCCTTTTCAAAATGGCATTAATAATTCCTATAGTTTTCAACTATTATAAATACTAGGGATGTGGAGCTTTAGCTATTTTTAATAAATAAGAGACAGACTGTTTCAGCCCTCTGTGCAGGTTATTCATTTCAATTACCGCCAAAGCAAATGATTAGACAGTCATATCTACACATTTACATTTCACTTAACATTTTGAAATTCTGGGTCTGATTATGATTTGCTATAGATTACTTACCAATTTTTGTTTCTTGCATTTAGCTTTTTCAATGTCAGTTTTTCTATTACGTGGTGATTTTAAGAATAGAGCTAAGATTGTGCATTCATTCAGCATTTGCCAGCTTTGTTTCAGGTACTGTACGGGGCACTAAGAATTAAAGGATGGATACGACATCTCCATAGTCAACAAATTCATAACCACTTTAGAGATAAGGGCAATGAGTAATTTAATAAATAAAGATTTTTGTTCAGCTGGAGTGTAATGTCCAAACCCATATGAAACATGAGACATTGTTCTAAGGTGACCACACATGTTGTGATTTTTCCTCTCCACTACAAAGACATATAGAAGGTATTATCCAATAGTTTCCAGAAGAGGAAAAAAATAATAGCTAGCATTTACTGACTGAATACCAAATGTCAGGGTTTTATGCAGAATGTATGCCTTTTGTCTTGTTTTATCTATAGGACAATCCACTAAGATAGTATTCCCATCATCTTTTCTTTAAACATGAGGAAAATACCTTAAGCGAATATATCAATCAGGTTTCTCTAGAGAAAGAGAACCACAAAGATGTAAATAAAAAGATTTATTATATGGAAATGGCTCCTATCATCACGGAAGCTTAGCAAGTCACAAGAGCTGTAGGGTGAGTAGGCAAGCTGGAGACCCAGGTGAGCCAAAGGTATAATTCCCAAAAGCCAGGGGGCTCATGCCCAAGGAAAGCCAATATCCTAGTTCAAAGGCCATCAGGCAGGAAGGTGGGAAGAATTCTTTCTTACATAGGGGTAGGTTCAGCCTTTCAGTTCTATCCAGGCCTTCTTTAGGGAGGGCAACCTGTCTTACTCAATCTACCAATTTAAATGCCAATTTTTAAAAGATTTATTTTATTCATTTGAGAGACAGAGAGAACATGCACAAGAGCAGGGGGAGGAGCAGAGGGAAAGGGACTAGCAGACTCCACACTGAGCACAGAGCTATGCTGAGCACAGAGCCAGACATGGGGCTCAATCCCATGACCCTGAGATTATAACCTGAGCTAAAATCAAGCATTGGACACTTAACAGACTGAATCACCCAGTCACCCCTTAAATGTTAATTTTATATATATATTCACAGAAACACCCAAAATAATAGTTGTCTAAATACCTAGGTAACCCATGGTCCAGTCAAGTTGACACATAAAATTAGCCATCATAAGTACTGCAAGTAACACAGTCAGTAAATGCTGAAGCTGGACACAAACCAGAAGCCTTGCTCTTAAAAAGACTATATAATACTTCCTTTGAAAAATAAAGAAACAACTCCAAGTCACACAGTTAATAGTGAATCCATATATAATTCCAAACTACATGCACTTTAACCATATTATTGTGATTGAACCCTTGAAATAGTATTGGTGTTTGATCTTTATACCTTCCTAAATAGCAAAAGTGCTCATAAGACTCTCTATAATACAAATCTTTTTCTACTAATGATTACTCAGATATAAAACAGCACTGACCATCCACTCTACCTAGATATTTCATTAGTTGAAACCAACTTTGAGAGCTGAAGAATTCTTTGATCTGTTCCAAGAAATTCAATAGAAGTAATTTCAAATTCCACTGAAGATAATCTTACACCATCAACACAGATCAACCGCCATCTTATAGCCCTGTCACTTACAATAAACATGCATGCTCCCATTTCCTTTTAAAAGATGATGTGGAAACAAATATTTCTAAGTTCAGAAATTCTGAAGAGTCCACAGGAAAAAATTCAACTAAAGGTATGAAAAATAAATCTATTGAACATCTTCAGTCTCTGTGTTGTTATAAGTGAATGCTGTTTTGAAATGGTAAGAAAAGGATTTTCCTGAATAAATGGCAAAAATAGGAATACCTATGTTAGAAGCTTATTAGTCATGTATCTTGAATCTTTTATGAGCATATCTCATGTATGCTCATAAAAAGATAAACCATGTATAAGTGCCCTCAGATAATAAAGTTATTACAGGGGATCCCTGGGTGGCTCAGTGGTTTAGCACCTGCCTTTGGCCCAGGACGATCCTGGAGACCCAGGATCCAGTCCCATGTCGGGCTCCCTGCATGGAGCCTGCTTCTCCCTCTGCCTGTGTCTGTGCCTCTCTCTCTCTCTCTCTCTCTCTTTCTCTCTCTCATGAATAAATAAAAAATAAAATCTTAAAAAAAATAAAGTTATTCCAGAAAGTTGATGGGTATACCTGTTTTTACATGCAGGCAAAATTTTCTAAATTTTCTAATTTTCTAACCTGGGAGATTTACCTCACTGGGCTTTCAAAATTTAAGGCAAGATCAACAGTGCTATTGCTTCTCCTCTGATGAGGCACATTTTATTATATTAATGATCTCCTGATTAATAGACGCCAAATTTGCTAAATCCTTTACACATACTATCTTTGGAGTGTTGCTGCACTTTTCTTCACCATGATTAGCAAGAACTGATTTACATTTTATAAAGGCCAAAAGATGTAATCCAAACACTGTATTCATCTCCTTTGTCACAGCTAGGGCCTTAGCCCTGCCCATGAACCTGAAAAGAGAGAAAAGTTAGGTGACCTGGTTCAAGTCCTTAAGTCCCTCAATTTTCAGGCAAAGGGAGCATGACATTCTCTAATCTTCTTTAAGGAACAGATTAGGAAAGTAAGGCTTGAGGTTCACACAGTTTCAATTAACCAACATTACTGCAAAATAATTGAGAATACAGAATAAGAAATTTAGACTCCTTGACAGAAATAATTATGATTGAACAATGCAAGGGTATTTCTAGCCCCATTTTTTTGATGCTTCAATAAGATTTAATAGTTTTTATTTGTTCTTTTTTTTTTTTTAACTAAGTAGCAAGAGAAAACCATCCACAGTTTATTACAACACCATCTCAAGGCCCAGAAGAGCCTTTTGGGGGAAAAAAAGGCAGCAGACCTCTAGGCTACAGTAGAAAACACAAACTTTGCCCAATCACAACCTGTAGGCTCCCTTTCCTCTTCCCTCAAGTGCTAACTAGTAGCAACGAGACGAAATCCCAGTGAATCTATTACTCCATGTCCACTTCAGGAATTATTCAAGAAATCTCACTTTTCACCCATGGTACAAGTTCTGGTACAAATGGATCATAAGTTTATTTGGTGAAAACTCATTTATAGAGGTTCATCAGTACTGTGACCTGAGATTTTAGCATTCCATAAAAACTACACTTCATATGGCCATGAGCACCAACAGGTTCCTTGATGTGTGTCCCCTGCAGCCTCACTTTGTTCTCAGTTCCACTGGTTTAAACCATAACATATCCCCTCTGTTGAAGAACATGAAGAACACACGACTGCCATCTTACTAAAAATTCGGAAAGGGTGACCATTCAAAACAACTCTCCTGATGACCATTCTGTCCAGATCCATTGACAACAGATGGCCTATGGCAATGAGGTTGTACATTCCATTGCTATTCTGTTTGAAAAGCAGCACAGATGCAGGAGGAAATGTGACTGGGCTATATACTGTCACCATCAGCTTTCTAGCCTCATTTCTACCAGAACCTTAGAGAATATATGTGAGTAGTTAAGTTTTGAAAGTATGGTTATGAACATGTGAACTGTGAGAGGGACAGGTGAGATGAAAGTTCTGGATCATATAGGTTAAGCAATCAAAGTGGAGAAATCAGAGGGGAGGTTGAGGCAAATGCTAAGGACCAGTAAAACATATTGCCAGGCATGAAAACAGTTGAGAGATGATAAAGGAACAGGACCCTGGGAGGAATGTGATCTGATGGCTACTTCTATGAAGGGGAAACGCCTTGAGGTGAAAGTTTGCATATATCCTAACAATTTCCTTTATTCTGTCTTAATATCATAATAAAAATATTTGCTGATCTAGACTCTACACTCTTTGATTGGCTGGCTGGCAAAATTGTTTTATCCTTCTTTCTGTGTGCTGATATGCCAACACGGATGCAAAGATGAAAATGAAGCTTAAGACCGTCACTCACACAGAGCCTGTTAAAGACCTTATAGGAGGCTCTTATAATGTATTCTCATATCAGGTATTTTTGTAAATTGCAAAAGTGTATTTTAAGCATGGATGGCTATAATCGTCATCTTATTTCTGCTTCCTCTCCATCTCACTTCCCCTCATGCTTGGTAGCACTGGAACTGTTCCTTCTATCCATTGTGCCAATATACACAGCAGTATGACATGAATTACAGAAGTAGAGGTTGTGTGATCATAGGAACAAGTCCTATGAAACCTGGCACCACTAGCATATGTGTTGTAAAAAAAAAAAAAGTCTTCTACTGCACCAAGACCAAAGGTAGTCTATACAAGATTATTTCAATAACCAGATGTGTAAAATTGCAAAGCATATGACTCACTGCTTCATCAAAAAGTTCTCTTATACTTGATAATATAACATATGCCATTATAAACTCAAAATACATTGTTTTATTGAAGAAAATGGAATATTTTATTAAGCAATTAATGCCATGTAACCATAATTTAAAATATGTTTTGGAATGTTAAATCAAACTGAAAAATTCAAACTACTGATTGGGTCTTATTTAAAGATTATGATTTTTTCTGGTTTTTGTTTTGTTTTGTTTTTAAGATTTTATTTATTTATTTGAGACAGAGAAAGAGAGTGTACGCACAAATGGGGAGGAAGGTCAGAGGGAGAGAGAGAAGTAAACTCCCCAACCAGCAAGGAGCCTGATGTAGGGCTCAATCCCACAACCTTGAGATCATGACCAGAGCTAAAGGCAGACACCTAATCAACTGAGCCACCCAGGCACCCATAAAGATTATGTTCTTTTGTCAGACTTAATTTATGGGAAAAAAAATGAGAGAAAATTCAGATACACAATTAATGAAGCAAGAAAATCAAGCTGAGCAATGAAATTTAGAGAAATCATTCTGGCCCTGAGAAATCACAACAAAAATTCTTTTATGTCAGGAATAGACACACTTTTGTAAAGGGTCAAATGGTAAATATTTTAGACTTTGCATACCATATTGTCTCTGCCACAACTCTTCAATTCCATTGTGGTAGGGGACAGCATCCACAGGCAATATGCAAAGAAATGCATATGATCAACCTGGCTTCTATTTTAGATCATACTAGAAGCAATGCTTCATTAAAAGAAAGAGATAAGTAGCAAATAAGAATAGATCTTAGGACGTTTTTATAATCCAAAGAAGGAATCAGATTAATATCCTCATCCAAATGTACCTTTTCCTCATTTAAAAAAATGTATTGACATCAACAAAGATATTAAACTCATACTATGCTAGTATAAGGTAATGAAAAATTGCTATAAATTTCAAGTGTATTTAGGATTAATCACTACATCCTAAAACTTGAAATGTTCTAAAATTACATATGTATAGGGAACTCTATCAGTGTGTTCACAAAGTTGACAACCATTCTAAAAGTTTAGAAATTTATATAACATTACTAATAACAAGTTCAAAAGCTAGAGGAAAAAAATTTAAATATCAGCAATTAAAGTAAGTAACCACCATTCCAGGGAAACGGCCAAATTATCTTTTTTTCTATATAGAAAATTGTATTAAAAGTCACTGTCATAAGAAATGATAATGAAAGAGGGTTATAGGAACAAAATTATTTACAAAGATGATACTACTAAATTTTGTGAATATTTATATTTATCTCCTCTTTTTAAATTATCATTTTGAATAACAATTTATTTTGAAGGTTAGTATTCATTTTTAAACCTCAGTATGTGTTAGCAATTTTGAAGTATTTTTTTCCTAATATAAAGCTCCCCAAATTATTAAGCTTCCCCCAAATCTGGAAAATAATTATCAATAGCAATAATCTTTGGATTTTGAATACTTTATTTAAAATGAAGATTTTTAATACATTTTATATAAGCATGTTGCTATCTTTCCTATAAATATAAGGACCTAAGTATTACTTTATTAAACGTGCTCATAAAAACACATTCAGATAAATAATCATAACACAATGATGAACTTGCTATTTCTGTGCTTTTAAAAACAACAGAGAAAGAAGAGGAAATAGTAAAAGTCTCTAGCCCTTCAGTCTGATGAATTCAGCCTTCGGGGTCAGATGTTCTTCTGATTCTAAAGGGTAGTAAAAAGGATATTTTTAAGAGAAAGAAAGAAAGAAAGAAAGAAAGAAAGAAAGAAAGAAAGAAAGAAAGAAAGAAAGAAAGAAAGACCAATGCAAATAGTATCTTTTTAGCTTTACTTGTAGAAAAACCCACCCAGTATCTCCTCTTGAATCCAACTTTCTGTGTCCTAACTTGGATAAAAGGAGATTGATGGTCATCTAGGCAGGGAGAGGTTTTGTCACAAGGGCAGTTTAGCTTCAGTGTGGGGATTGTTCAAATACACAATGAAGAAGATTCTTATACCTTTTTTGTATCTGTGAAAATGTAAAATGAGGGATTAAATAAAATGATCTATAAATGTCCTTATATTTTCAACATGGATCCTAAGAGCAGCAGCGCCATTTTTAATAGCATAGAGTTGATTGCAATTAATTGTAGAAGTCAACAGAGACTAGAACTGATCAGCATGAGTCTGATTCCAGTGCCTGCACTAAAGATAGGTTCTTAATTCCTAATGAAGAGGAATAAGATGAGTGAACTAAGTGATTCACCAAGCATGAGCAAAGAAGAAGGTTTTTCAATGAAGGATATTTCCCAACCTCCCAAACTAGCTTTTTCTTTTTTCCCTATTTTCTATTTTGTTAGAAACCCAATTTAAGAGTTGATAAACTACAAATACCTAAACCTCAGTAATGCGACTAATTTGTCCTGGTGGGAACATAGAGACATCTCTTGGCTGAGTCCGCACACACCTTGTGAAAATCAAGGATGAAGCACCAGCCATTCTTATTTAGTGATAGATAAGTCACACGAGGCTTCATTTTAACTTAAAACATGATAGTGTTCTGCTCTAAGAGTTCTCCAACTAAGTAGTGATCCAGATGTTTTATAAAGAAAGGTACAGATGGTAACAAATATAAACAAGACACTGTTTCACGAATGGCATTCTGATGTCCATTGAAAATGATCCCAAAGAGAAATAAAACCAGAAGGCATTTATCAAATGTCAGGGAGACTACAAAGATGCTCCTATGGTTATTATGACTTGTACTTATTTTCTTATTTAAAGGTAGCAGGTATTTACAGGAGAAAAATATAAAAAGTGCCAACAAAAAAGAAGCAGCACAAATCATTTACGATCGTACCTCCTTAAGACAATTACCATTAAGGTATTGTGTTAATTGAATTTAAATACATTTTAAAAAAGATGTTAAGTAGCCAAAAATGATTATTGTGTATAATTCTAAGATTTCTTTATACATATGTATATCTACATTAATAACCTTGCAAACGTAAGGATAGTATTGTTTCGTATTTTACTTTTGTCACTTAGCATCATTTCTCTTATAGATATCTTCTCATTTACTATATATTTAAGACAGCTTTCTTTTTTACAGGTTTAATAAAATCTATAATACTGGACACTTTGTTTCTATTTTTTTTACATTACTACAAACTACATTGCAATGAAAATATTTCCATGCTCTTTTAAAGTTTCTCCTAATATTTCTTAAGGATAATTAGAACTAGGTCAAAGTGTAAGCCCATTTTAATGTCCATAGATGTTGCCAAACTGCTTGCTTTTGGGGAGACAGCACCGATTAGCATTAGTAGTTGATAAGATTACTATAATTTTTATACTGATAGGTTGAACACACTTTTTTTTTTTTTAATTGGCTACTCTATGTTTTTTTGGTAAATTTTCCATGCATACTTTTTGCCTTTTTATTATTAATTTGTATAAGTTACTTATTTTTGATATTACCTGATACATAACTTTGTCATAACATTTCTCAACATTTTCTCCAGATTTTTGAGGACTATTTTCTGTCCTTCAACTGCATTCTCCTGGTCCCTTCTCCCTCTCTCTCTCTCTCTCCTCCCCCCCTCCCCACTTCTCCTCTTCTTCACTCTAGTATTTAGTACAACAATAAAGAATGTCTTTTATTTGAATCTGATGAGAACCTTCACATAATCCATCTTTCAGCTAAAAGAAAAGAGTCAATGGGTAAAGGTTTTGTCATCATTATTTTGAGTCCCTGTACATGTAAACCTGCTTTAATCTACCTCTAATATTTGACCGATAGTGTGGCTATGGAGACAGTTCTATATGGGATTCTTTCCTTATAGAATTTTGAAGGTATTGCTCTTTTTCATTCTAGCATACGGTGCTGCCTTTTTTTTTCTTAAGTGACATATGGTTGACATACAATGCTATATTAGATCCCAGTGTACTATATAGTGATTTGACAATTCTACACGTTACTCAGTGCTCAGCACAGGAAGTGTAAGCACAATCTGTCGCCATACGATGTTATTACAATATTAGTGACTGTATTCCCTCTGCTGTACTTTTCATCTCCACGACAATTACTTTATAACCGGACGTTTGTAGGTGAAAGGGATTAAGAGGTACAGAATTGCTTTAGAAACAGGGATGCCAGAATGATTCTTACTGACCAAGATGGCTATAATGTCCCCCTCCACCTGATTAAACTCTAGAGAGTTTTGACTTGACTCTTAGCCCCTCAACTCTTCTTGACTCTTAGCCCCTCCACTCCCTTTTCTTGGAACATTTACATTTTACCTGTCATCGTAAATTCTTTCTCCACTCCTTAGAGATGAAATCTTTTAAAAGCCTTTGCCATTTATACAACCAAGAAATGTCTTTTTCAAGGCCTTTGAAAAGTAAATATTAAGGGAGTTTGCACCCCTATCTCCAGTTTGTGTGGGAGGAAGAAGCCTAACTTTGATGGGATCCTTGCTCCAAGATGTAACTCCCTTCTGGATGAAGATAGGAAGACGTTTACTTTTACTCTGGATCAAGCCAATTAGCAAGCACAGGCGGCCTAAATCCCCAAATGCCAGCTCTTAGAAACTCTCCAGGCCTGTTTCTGTGGAGTATGCTTACAACGGAGTTTTGGCCTCTGTTCTCACAACAGCTTTGAATAATGTCTTCCTTGCCAGTTTAACTTTGTCCAGCACAATTTCTGCTTTGAGACTACATGATTCCTTTTTTTTTAATATATCTGAGATCCTGAAAATCCAAAATAATATTCCTTGCTGTGTGTCATGATACACATATATACGAGACACAAATATTGCTACTCCATGACAGACTTTCAATCAGTACTCCATTACTCAGTCTCTTCTCATCCGTCTCTTCAGTTATACTAATACCTCCAAATCCTAAAGCTCTGAGGTGGCAGGGAAAAGGGTACTGAAGTCTATCAGTACCTTTCTCTGCTGGATTAAGTCAGTTATACATACAGACACAATGAAAATAAAATACAAATGCAATACAAACAAATGCAAATACTTTGTCTATCAAAACTTTGTCAAACTCCCTTAACTGCTAATATTCCATTGGCTAATTTTTTTGTTCTTGTGGACTGACACTTTTTTAAAATGTTTTTTTTTTTTTTTCTCCCATGTGAGGGAGACTGCCAATAAGAGAGGATTAAAAATATGGGGAGGGACTAGATCATGTAAAAAATTTACAGGTCACTGTAGGTTTATGGATTTTATTCTAAATGAAATGGGAAGTCACAGAGATGTGAAGTAGGAGATTTGACATTGTATGATTAATGCTTTCACAAGATTAGTCTAGCTATTGTGAAGATAATGTATTATGGGTGTTCAAAAATGGATGCAAGACAGACAGAGCAGTATGGAAGGACTGCAGAAGTCCAGATGAAAGATGATGTTGGCTGGAACTAAATTATTAGTGGGGGAGACAGAATCAAGTGGAAGCATTTAAGATTCAGTTTGATGGCTGAACCGACAAGCATTAATGATGACATGGAAAGGAAAGAGTGATGGGGGCTCCTACACTTTTTGGTTGAACAGCTGGCCTATTTTACTGGGATGGTAAAAAATAGCATGTACAAAAGACATTATTTGAACTTTCTACATTCTCTTTGTATTTCAAACAACTTTTTTTGGCAAACAAAAGTGAATAGCAGTTTAACTTTATTGTGCATTTCAATCTTCAAATCTTGTTATTTATTGATCCTTAACAATGCTTTAAAAATTAAATCCAAATATTGTCCAAACTTTCCATTTTCAAGTTCGTTTGGTACTTCTTTCTTCTTTCATTCATTTTTAGCTGTTTTCATTCACTTTCTTATAGAAAATCTATAGTTTTTAAAATTAAATTTATTTGGGGATGCCTGGGTGGCTCAGTGGTTTAGCAACTGCCTTCAGCCCAGGGCATGATCCTGGGGTCTCAGGATCAAGTCCCACGTCGGGCTCCCTGCATGGAGCCTGTTTCTCCCTCTGCCTGTGTCTCTGCCTCTCTCTCCTTCTGTGTCTCTCATGAATAAATAAATAAAATCTAAAAAGAAAAATTAAATGTATTTGTAAAATTTAGTACTTTTGTTTATCACATTGGTCCTTATTGTTGAATCAGAAAATGCCCCCCGCTTTTAACTTGTTTTTAAAATATTTACCTATTTGAGAGAGCGAGGGAGTGAGAGAGAAAGAGAGAGAACAAGTAGGGGGAGGAGCAGAAGGAGAGGGAGAAGCAGACTTCCCAATGGGCATGATCTGAGCCAAAGGCAGATGCTTAACTAACCGAGCCACTCAGGCACCCTAGAACATGACCACTCTTTACCTCAGCACTACCACCACCTTAGTGCAAAACTATCTTCTACCAGACGACGAAAACCTCTACATTGCCACTCTTGCTGTCCTACATTGTACTTTCACATGATTCCCAAAGCAAACTTTTTAACTACAAGTCAGATCACATCACTCCTCATCAGTAAATAAGTAAATAATAGGATAAAATAAATCTCCAATGACTTCCTCATGCACAGATTAAAATACTAAATGCGCACCATGGTCATAAAGCCCTCTATGATCTTAAATCCTGACCCACCTTTTTGATGTCATCTTCTAAAACTCTACACCACTGTTGCTGTTCTCAGCTGTTTAGGCCTCTTAAAGATCACCAACATGCACTCTATAAACTGCTGACTCAGGGTCTCATCATTCCATTTAGTCTAATTACCACTTTTTCACAGAGAACTTCCTTGATCAGTTACTTTTAACACAGCCACCACAATAACGTCTCTAATCTCTGTCCTAGGTGAACTTCTAGAGAATGTGGCCAAGGAAATGTGTAAATTAAGCTTAAAAATGTTTATTATTGACAAGGCTAGGTTATCTAATTTTGTGCCACAAAGCTCTATTTGGGGCTTTGTTAGTTGATTTGCTTTTTTTTTTTTTTTTTTTTAAGATGTATCTATTTGAGATTGAGAGTGTACATTCATGCATGTATGTGTGCACACACGTGGTGGGGAGGGGCAGATGGAGAGTGAGAGAGAATCTGAAGTAGACTCCCTGTTGAGCATGAAGCCTGATACAGGGCTCAACCCACCACCCTGAGATCATGACCTGAACTGAAATAAAAAGTCAGATACTAAAATAAATAAAAAAATAAATAAGTTAATTAATTAATACAAATTTAAAAAGTCAGATACTTAACTGGCTAAGCCATCCAGGTACCCCTGATTTGCTTTTAATTAAATACTTAATTGAGCAGTTACAAATGGTGAGTGTCCAAATTAAAGTGATAAAACCTAAGGAGAAATGAATACCATAATCATTTTTTATTATCTATGTAGTTACCAATATGTAGGTAATATTTAATATTTTCCTGTGTAGAAATAGCCAAAAAAAGTTTAGATTTCAAGTCTCCCAAATTTATAGTCATTTTAAAATCTCATCAATTGTATTTAGAATATCATCTAATGGAAGAGACCTAAACTCTTGAATAATCTTGAAAAAAGTCACTGAAAATGAGCTAACTAGGGGGAAAGAATCACAAATATATGTTTTTTTCTCTCTTTATAATATTTTTGTCAACTGTAATGCACCATTAAAAATCATTTGAAATATCATTTGAGCAATTTAAACAGAAGAGAAAATTAAAGATTTTAAATAGAAGAGAAATGTTCATTTACAAATTATTCTACCTAATTTCAGATGAGGCCAACTAATCACACCATAGCTGAGGAAGCCATTAGCATTTCACTGACCTATGACAACTAAAAATGCATATTTCTTAAGTATCACTCTTAGCTTTGACCAAAAAAAAAAAAAATGATATTATGGTGAACTACCATTCCAAAATCAAGAGAAAAACACCAAACCCAGGTAAATCCTTTTACTTGACGTGAATATCTTGAGTTGGTAGACCTTGGAGACAAGTTAAATTACAGAGGAATCACAACCTTAGATGTTTGTTTCCACCTTAAGGGCATGAAAATGACATTACTAGGTCAAGTAAATAAAATAACAACCAAAAAATACGATGTACCTTCTACTACCAAATGTCTAGTTCCAAGGAAATGGAATGTGAAAAGCCAAAAGAAAAGAAATGTCTCTAATCTCTGTGGTGCTTAAACTCTTTCAACCCACAGTTTGGGCAATAAGGTAATATGAGAAAGATTTCCTGTCATTATAGTTATAATAGCATAATACACACACAATTTATTAAGATTCCTCCATTTTATTTTTTAAAAAGGGAGGATGGAGTACAAAATATGATGCATGAGACTTTTCTCATGGCATTAATAGAAGATCAGATTTTTTTAAATATAGAGACTATAGGGAGAAAATTCTGTATGGCAATGGGGAGTTCTGCTACTCTTTTCTGAATTTACAAGTTGTTAATTATACTGACATGCTAACTTTCCTATAAAATAACTGGATCTTAAAATTAGTTTGGGGACATTTCAAAGTCAGCTGCAAGCATCAGTCTTGTGAGATTCTGACAAGCCAACAATATCCACATGTCTTCAAAAGAGCTGAAAACAAAATGTCTAAAACTGAAAAAAAAATCCATTTATGATCAGTGAAGGAAAAAGTGCTAGGTATTGAAAAACATAATCTTCAATGCAATTTGGTTTCCCTTGGGCTCTCATTTTTCTTGAGTTGACTTAGTTTTCCTTCACTACTAAAATCACAAAGTCCTCACTCTGAAGGAAGTGCCTTTCCTACTCTGTCTAGTTTCCATAACCATAAAACGCATTTGAGGTACCCAGCTCCTTTTATTGCAGACACATTTAAAAAACTGTTGGGTTAAGAACCGAGTATCATTTAGAAAAAGAGTATCAAGAAATCAAAAAAAAAAAAAAAAGATTCTCTTTTTCATGGGGACACTGAACTTCTGGGAGTTAATGACAACCACCTTCCCACAGCTATTACACTGATGCTGAATAGACAATCACTTCAAATTATTTCTCTCACTGGAAGAGGTATTTCAAAGAAGAGGAAAAAAAGCAAACTTTTTCATATCTTCTTTGTTATTTATGTGTTGCTCACAAATGGATGAGTGGCAATTTTGATTTGCTATAGACACATTTGCTATATTGAATTTTTTATCTGCTACTTAGAGTTGAGAACAAATGGATAACGGATAGATTCCCCAAGTGGAAAATGAGTCACACAGAAGAATTCAAAATGATCACCTATTGTGAATTTCTGAGCTATCCTGTGAAGTGAGAAGCAAAATTGTAGACTAATCCTTGCTTACACCTCCTGAAGCTGTTCTATATGGAGAGGGAGAAGCATTCTTACTTGTTTGGGGGTGGTTTATACCTGAAGATGTGTTTCTTCTTTGGTCAATATCTAACATTTGCTAAGTTTTCTATTGTCTGTGTTCTTAATACTAAATTTTTGACCCCCTCGAAACATTTTAAAATTATATTTTTGGGGGACACCTGGATGGCTCAATGGTTGAGCATCTGCCTTTGGCTCAGGCCATGATCCTGGGGTCCTGGGATTGAGTCCCACCTTGGGTACCCTGCAGGGAGCCTGCTTCTCCCTCTGCCTACATCTCTCCCTCTCTATATATATCTCTCATGAATAAATAAAATCTTTTTTTAAAACATTATATTCTTTGTTACCTTCTAACTTATGGACATCATGAGCAGATTTCCTGGTGGAGGGACTTGGGTGAAGTGGCCAACTCCCTAACCCCAGAGGCTGGCAGTAGGGCTGGGTGTGGAAGAGCAATGACCTGGGTTTGTTCTTCAAGAAAAAGGCATGAGAGAAAAAAAATAAAAAATTTAAAAAAATGTATATGCATATTCACACAAATGACTCATGTTTTAAGGCTGATCATACTGAAAGAACACCTAAAACTTTGGTCGAAAGTTTAGGAATAAATTAAAAATAGGAACTAATAGAAAACTAAGCAATTAAAAAATGAGGTGAACACTAATTCTAAGAAAAACAAGGTTTTCACAAAAGTAACATCATTTCCTACTCTATGGGGGCTCTGATGTAAAAAATAGTGTCAAATTCATAGATCATAAAAGATTGATATAATTATATCTACAGATTTTGAAGAGAGATGGTATAAATAAAAGCCAGCACAAAATATTTTAAGCAAAAATATCAAGAAAATACAAGTAATATATTATTTATAAATATGGATACATTCATTATAAAAATAGCAAAGTTGCAAGAGATGACTTCTAGAGAGTGGGGACCACAGGTAAGAATGAGTGGGGCAGGGATCCCTGGGTGGCGCAGCGGTTTAGCACCTGCCTTTGGCCCAGGGCGCGATCCTGGAGACCTGGGATCGAATCCCACGTCGGGCTCCCGGTGCATGGAGCCTGCTTCTCCCTCTGCCTATGTCTCTGCCTCTCTCTCTTTCTCTGTGTGACTATCATAAATAAATAAAAATTAAAAAAATTTAAAAAAAAAGAAAATTCAAAAAAAAAAGAATGAGTAGGGCAATGGTGTGTTTAGATGTAAATTTTTTAAAACAATTTGTTTTTTTAAATTATACGTATATATTACTTTGACAAAAAAAGACAATGCATGCATGCTTATATTACAATATGTAGTATAATTTATCTTTTCATAAATAAGATCTTACAGCATGTTTTAAAGTTAATCTGTTAGATATTTATGTATTTTACTTGCAACCTAAGTTTTAAAGAGAATATAATTATACATGTTCTTCATTCTGGAGAAACCACAGAATCTTCTCATCAGATTTACTAAGTCATAGCCAGAGCCCTGGGGTCATGGTCAAGGATTAATTTTCACAAGATGTTAAACCTCTGAAAAATTTAGTTTTCAACATTAAGTGAATAAAAGCAGTTTTCTATAATATGTTTTAACAAATATAAGCCCTTTCCTGGTCTCAAGGTTAAAAGCCATCAGTCCTTGGAACTATTAAAACACATGTCCAAGTCTTACAAAAGATCTCTTTGCCTTTCCCAGTAAACAGATTTAGAGAATAAAGTTTTGATGTCACAAAAAAGAACAAGACTCTATTGAAATCTTACAGTAAATGGCCTGCTGAGATTGCTTCTTTATCTAAATAAGCAAAGACTGAGGACTAACCCAAAACTCTTACATCAACAGTTTCTTTGCTGGAAGTTTCTCTCAAGGATTTCTCTTTTAAGATTAGTGGAAACATGTGGCTTCTGGGTTCACAAATAATTTTCAAGGCTGAATCAAAGCTATTTATTATTTTTATTTCTATATCTATTAAGAAATAGAATCCCAAAAATATACTACATTTCTTTTTATAATATATTTATCTTCTGACAATATAAATGGCTTGTATGTTTTGTGAATTTATACATAGAAACTGTTCTTTTTATTTTGTTTTAGAAAGAGTTCCTTACAACTCTACAATATTTATATTTCTTTCATAGCTATTATATCATTCCTACCATAACCAAAGCAATTTAAATGACTTTATTGTTTTAAAAATTATTTTGGTTAGATAAATTTGAAGCTGCAAAAATAGAGTACAAACCTGACTATAGACTGAACACTGAAATTATACAAAGACCTTTGAATAACTCAGTCATTCACACACAAATATCTATTGGGGTATGGTGCTAAGTACACAGTTGCCTACCTGTGAAATTCATGGTGTGGATGAGAAAGAGGCATAAAAGTTCAATATTAGAGATTTAGAGATGAAACTCAATTGGAATTGTAACTTAATTGCAGAGAAGAATTTTTCCACACAAGGCATATGGGTATAATTTTGTGGTTACATTTGCTTTATGTATTGGTGACAAAGAATAAATGAGGGAAGAATACTATTAGAGAGGGGAACAGAATCAGTTTAAATAGTTAATTTTTTTATGTTATCTGTAAATACTCACATGTACATGTGTGCATACCCATGCACACACACACACACACACACAACCTCAGATGAGTTTTATTTTTTTTTTTTCAGATTAGTTTTAATACACAATTTGAAATGGTCTAATCAGAAATATAAGAAACCTATGGTTTGTTATTTAACAATTAAGTATTCTAAAAGATTGGTGAGTTAGCAACTAAAAAATGTTAATCCAAAGTCTGACCACCAGACCCAGCTACTGTAAGCACTTTACCCCATATTATCCTCAGTCAGAGTCATGGGCTTGGTAAATAAGCACAAGACTTTTTTCAGATAAGTGGTGAAGTGGTTGATCTTTCTGGTTTGGACTGATTGGAAGTGTTATAGAAACATTCCTGTCCCCACAAGGCTAAGAGAAAGGAGCCTATAGAAAATGACCTCTGGACTATCATCCTAGCCTTAAGATTTTAATTGGTCCTGTGTTCAGAAGCTTTTTGGAGGATTTATATAGCTTGAGTCTGACCCAAAGGCTAACTGGATATGACTGCTAGAATCTCATGGCTTGTCTGGAGTAAGAGTTCAAGCATTTGATGTCAGAGCATCAAAAGACAAAGCACTGGGATTTAATGGAGCTTCAAGAGTTGAATAACACTCAATATGATCACTTTTACTATTATTTGTTCTGATACTAGCTCTTTTTTTTTAAGATTTTATTTATTTATTCATGAGAGACACAGAGACATAGGCAGAGGGAGAAGCAGGCTCCATGCAGGGAGCCCAATATGGGACTCAATCCTGGGTCTCCAGGATCTTGCCCTGGGCTGAAGGCAGGCACAAACCGACAAGCCACCCAGGGATCCCTGATAACTAGCTCTCTTTGTGACATGTCAGGTGTGGAGGATAGCTTGAGTCTACCCCTTCTTTAATGGCTGGATCCCACTAATATCTGCTTTTTATGACCTTTTTTTCTTTATAAATGATCAAATCCACTTAGGTAAATTCAGAACATATCATTTTACTTTTGGGATGTTTTCCAATAAATGTGTCTACTTGCTCTGCTTAATGATCCTCAATGTAGGTTTTTAGTAAAAGTAAATTTGTTTGTATGCTTCAGGGGACAATATACAGTTGACCTTTGAACAACATGGGTTTGAACTGGGCAGATCCACTTATACACAGATTTGTTTTTTATACAGTACTATAAATGTATTTTTCTTATGATTTTCTTAATTGCTATTTTCTTATGATTTTCTTTAATTGTAAATTTCTTAATTCACAAGATATGTGTTAATCAACTGTTTATGTTACTGGTAAGGCTTCTGGTCAACAGTAGGCTATTAATAGTTAATCTTTTTTTTTAAGATTTTATTTATTCATGAGGGACACACAGAGACAGACAGAGACAGAGACAGAGACACAGGCAGAGGGAGAAGCAGGCTCCACGCAGGGATCCCAATGTGGGACTTGATCCCGGGTCTCAAGGATCAGGCCCGGAGCTGAAGGTGGTGCTAAACCACCAGGCTGCCCATTAGTTAATCTTTAGGAAAGTCAAAAGTTATACATGGATTTTCACCAATGCAGGGGGGTCAGTACTCATAACCCCTGCATTATTCAAGGGTCAACTATATATTTAAGTATAATCTGGCTTGAAAGTTCTTAATACCTGACTACTCCGTGAAGGTCAACAAAATCTGCAACCACTCCTCAACCTGTAATATTGACAAGAAATAATACAAATCTCCAAGTGAGGAAAGAATATCTTTCTAGAAAATACTTTGAGGGTGTTCTAAGTCTTGCTCTGAAACTCTTCAGTAGTGACTTGACTTAATATTGTCTTAGACAATATAAGAAATGTATTTTCAGATATTATGTAGTGATGAACTTATGAAAAATATGTTATGCCAAAGAATACTCTTAATTGCAAGGGTATTCTTCATAAATGAGGGATATTTTTTAGGCTTCTTTGATAATTCACATATGTTTTTTAGAAGTTTATATTTATGCTTATTTTGTGTCATTAAAAAGAGAATGAGGATTTGAAATTCAAACTTCACCTTCCCTTCTACCTGATATGCAAAAAATTAATTGAAATACAACAAAAGAGTTAATCAAACAATTATTTTTATCATTGATGTCTTTATAATTGGTTTGACTAATACTTTTTTCTCTCCACAAGAAAGAGTAGACTGGTGGAATAATTATTAAAATTTGGCTCCTTCACTTAAATTATTAATTTGTCAAATATATTTCATAAGTCTCTTAGAAACACAGATTTACTTTTTTTCACTCTTCAGTTTATTACAGGGTATGATTTTTAGAAATAATAAAATTTGTGTAATATAATTTTTAAAATAAAACATAAGTATTGTTTCTGTTATAAAGAATCATAAAGAAGATAGGTAAAGGAAACATTTGGGACTCATAGATTTTCTACTTTCCTAACATTTTAAGCTTAAAACTGATTGCACAATTTTGGTGATTTCCAAATGGATATAATTTAGGATTAGGCATTGGAATGATTATTTCTTTAGAGAATCTATATTTATACCAAAGCCATATTTGCGTAGACTTTTATGTGGAGGTTTACGCTCTAATTTAGACAGCTTTCTTATCTAAGTAGTTAATCATTATTAATATGTCTTAGCCAAAATGATTGATGAAGGGTTTTTTGTGGGTTTTTGTTGTTGTTGTTGTTGTTACTATCTTACTGTGAGTCTGAAATCTGCTGGATTTAAATAGCAAGCTGGATTTAAACTAATTGAGGAGCATTTAAGAAAGGGACTACTTATAAAGGGATGCACAGGGTATAAAGAGACCATGTGGAGAAATGCATACCCCAGGGATTCTTTTACTACCATTCCTTAGCCTCACAGAACTTGGAGAGAAAAGGCTGTGTGGACCAGGCCACCTGAGGGAAGTGATCAGAAGTCACCATTAATCAAGAGACTCAACCATCCTGTAGCATCCCTGCAGGCAGGGGACACGGGAAAAAATACCCCAAAATAGCTTGCTCCCTGCTCCAGTCTCCTGCTAACGTTCATATCAGCAGAAATCAACTGAAAGACAAAGAGCAAAAGAACCTGTCAACGTCGAATAGAAAAGGATAGAAGTGAACGTGGAGAGGAAAATGAAAAATATTGTCAGAAAACTAAATGCTAACCTTCTGAGTGATTAACAGAGAACTTTCTCATTCTTTAGAATACCCTTTTGGCCCATATGTGTCCTGGCTTCCTCCACAGACATCTCAAATGTGTCTACGTGTCTTCTTGATGCTGTGATGTTGGAAAGATAAAGCTACATGTTCCACAAGTCTTCACACATGTGGTTTCCAATATGCCAATCAGATGCACTTGCCCAAGTCATGGGTCGGAGCCGAATGGCGTGATGGGAGGATGGTCTGACATCCCTTTGCTGCTGCGGGTTGAGGAAGAGTTGCATGGGCCTGGATACAGCAGCTGTGGCAGGGACTGAAGAAGTGACAGGTCTCTTAAAGATCCAGGTCTCCTGTGTGGTTTGGGGAGCTAATATTCGAAGGCCAGTTTAACGCCTATTTCTGCAGTTCTGTCCATTTGCTAGGTATATACCTCAAGGAAGTACTTTCTGCCCACAATACCTAAAAATGTCTCTGTTGTCTTCAGCTGAGAATCTCACACAATGCGGCACTCTCACACACAGCAGTAAAAGGTTTGTCATTCTGGCAGGCTGTTTGACAGAACATTCTCATCACTTTCAACCTTCCATAGAGAACTCATTTTGGTACTTACCCTCCCTGTGAGCTGGAAATAAAGGTTTCATTACATATGTGAAGAGAAAATTGCAAGTGAGTAATTGTTCTGTTGATTTCAACGGTAGATACACTCATTATTTTCAGAAAAAAAAATGTGATGCAAGTCAATAGGTGCTCCTATTATTACATTCTCGGTGTAAAACACACACATTTAAATTAGGTTAACACTATATTCTTATACTAGAACTTGCAACTACCCACAAAGTGGCATGTAAGACTGATCCATTGCAATTCCTATGGTGATATGAAGACCTAGGGTATAAAGAAAACATGGCATAAGAACAAGAAAACATACATTTTTTAAAGCCATTTTTTAAAACTACATTCTACTCCTTCCTACAATCAAAATTATTGACATGCTGTGATTTTCCTTCAGCGTTCTGGGTTGAAATACTTATATATCAAAAGATATATGAAATAATTCACAGTGATGAACTTTAAAACGGCTTAAACACAGATACCCACACAAAAGCAAACGGACAAACAAAACACCTCTTGAGATCTTTAAGTGATAACTATGTGTAGATTGGGAAAATTTGTTTTCAAATAACTTATTTGTCAAATATTTAGGTATGAAAAACTGCCTTCCTATCCTCATGAATGGAGCGTGACATATTTACTTCAAGATTTCTCTGTCGCCTTATATTTTCATCTTCAATGGTAACTACTGGCTCTCAAAGTTCTTAAAGAAAAGAGTGAACGGCATCTTCTTCTTTGATGACCCTCAAATGCAAATACACTCTGACCTCTGAGTATCTTGCACTGATTGTTATAAACATTATAGGTCTAGCACAGAACTTAAAAACAGAGTCCAACTGAATTAGAACTTTCCAACCTTCCAGTAAGAAGCGGGAACGCTATTTTGTGGTGCAGAATTGTACTTCTAGACACTAGGGTAAACTCTGTTAAGGAATTTAAAACATTTAAGTTTTGGAGATGATGAGCTGGAAAGGTTAAGGATGGATCTAGAGATGAGAGAGCTGATAAAGCATGTGCTTAATTCAGACTCTCTGAACCCCAGTGTTGGGGCTGAACAGGGATTTGTCCGTTACAAGAATTCATTCAGCTCAGATTCTATCATTTATTCCAAGAATGTCAGCAGAAGGAAAAACAAAATTTAAGCAACACAGTTTGGGGAAGCCACTAAAGCAAAAGTTCTCAAATGTTTGTGTGCATCAGAATCAGCTGGAGGATTCATTAAGATGCAGATTCTGAGCCCCATCTCCAGAATTCCTATTTCAGTAGATCTGGGATGTGGTCCAAGAAGGCGCATTTCTGACAAGTTCCAGATGATGTGGATGCTGTTGGTCCAGCCAGTGTACTTTGAAAACTGATATATTAAATAAATCGGCTTGGTACTTTAAGATGGAGAGATAGCCTCATCAAATGAGAGGGAATGTTCAATATTGGCGTGGGAAGTCTTTACGATGACCAACGCAAAAATAATGAAAGCAAAGTCACCAACACGGTAAAAAATACATAAAAGCAGCCGAAACATTCTTATCTAGTGCAAGAAAAATAGCCACCAAAGAGTGAGGTTTCTCTTTCCCCAGGGTGAATACCATTACATTTTTGTTTCCTCAAATTCTATTTCCCCTAGAAAGAAGATATGTGTACTTTTCATCAAGGTTACTTATTTTTAAAAATGTTTTTAAGCGCATACTATATTCCAGGGCCTGTGGCAGGCAATGGAATAGAAAGGACTAAGACTCAGTGTCTTCTCCTGTGGAAGTCAGTCCCTTACTAATGTAGCAAATTCTCTAATGCAGAGACAATGCCTCACACTTCTTAGTATTTTATAAAAGCTTCATCACAGTTCCCCTGTTCATTTAACATGCTGAATGGATGGAATATCCATTGGAATGAAAATATCAGCCACACATTCTGCTGCTCCCTGACAATGTACCGGATACTCTGCTAAGCATCCTTTAATTCTTGCACCATTCTAATTGGGAAGTAATTTTATTATTCCTATTACACAGAGAGGAAACTGAGCTTTCCAAGATTAAGAAACTTGCCTGAGATCACACAGCTATAAGTGTCAACGCTGGAATTAGAGCCTTGAACTGTATGACTTCAAAGTCCTCTTTATATCTGCTATGCTGTCTCAAAAAGTAATTGAAAACTATTTTTTCTTATGTTATCAAACATACATTACTATGATCTTTACTCTAGTGATACACATAAGAAATACATATTTTTACATGACTCATTCATTTTTTCCCCACTCATTTGCCAGAGTGCAAAATGTCAGACATAACTTAATGAGTTAACCCGCTGTGCTGCTTTTAAGAAAGCAAAAGAACTAACATTGAACATATTTCAGGCAATGCGTTAAATGTTGCATATGATTTTGCTTTCAAAAGGAAGTCCTGTGAGTCCTGTTATCATTCCCTCTTTACAAATAAAAAATTAGAATCAGGAAATTAGGAAACATTTTCACAGTCACAGAACTAATAAATGGCAGGTCTGAAATGAGAGCCCCTATTTTCACTAATTTTATTTTATTTAAGATTTTATTTATTTATTCATGAGAGACAGAGAGAGAGAGGCAGAGACACGGGCAGAGGGAGAAACAGGCTCCATGCAGGGAGCCTGACATGGGACCCGATCCAGGGACTCCAGGATCACTCCCTGGGCAGAAGGCAGGAGCTAAACCACTGAGCCACCCAGGCATCCCATGTTTTCACTATTTTTTAAAACTCTGACTAATCACCACTATTCCTGCCTACCTGTCTTCACCTTTCACATGCTTCTAGATTGTCTGCCGTCTGCAATAGTCATCATTATATTCTCACCTTCAGCTTTCTCTAAAGAAACTTGCCTGACTAGGCTCCAAAAACAGTTACGTACTCCTTTGGACGTAACTTATGCACTTCGAAAAAGTGCGTGTGGTCCTTCAAATGGCATATTGGGAGTAGATTTACTACAATATTCACGACATGACAGGAGGGCTTCTGTTCATTTTATACATGGGTATATGGTTGTCGTTAGTATGCAAATGTGACAAAATTTATGCAACACCAATGTAAGCAAAAATCAATGTGGTTCCAAAAGAAAACCTGAAAAGGCCAAGAGTAGTCACCATTTCTCTTTTCCTTTATTAAGTATTTTCTTTGAATATTGCATATAACACGTGAAGGACTTTTGGAAAACATATAAAATTGATATACAGAGATTTTATTTCCACGTTTAGACAAATTTATCAATATTGCTATACAAATCTTTATTTATCTATTAAGAATTATTATACTCACTATATAAATAGAGATTATTAGCATTATTATTGAGTAAATCTGATACAGCATCTTCTGAATGGATACAATAGAATGAAAATCTCTGTGATGGATGGAGAGACATTAAAGGAGGTTTTATATTCAACTAATGGTTTGTTCTGTTCTGTTGATCTAACTTCTGCCATATGCTTCCCCCCTCCCCCACCAAGTTCAGGGATGTTTCTCACCTAGAAAGACCGTCTACATTAACACAGATTATGTACAAGCCTTTGCCAGAGAGCTGTGACTTGATCTCAAGTTCCCACTTCCTACTCTTGCCTTCCTTAGGAGGCTCAAGCCAACCTTGCCTCTGGTTCCTCAAACAAGCCACATATATCACTACCTGGCATTTGTCATTCAGATTTCTCCTCATATATCATATTCCCAGAGCATCTTTTTTTTTCCCTGCTATTTTTTTTTTATTTAGCCATAGTTTATTCAGAGTAAAAATCATTACTTTTTAGTGTATGGTTCTTTGAGATTTGATAAATGCATAAAGCCATGGACCCATTACCACAGTCAAGATAGACAACAGTTCCATCACCCACAGTTTACCACAGTGAAATTTACTGTGGCCATTTGTAGTACACCATTGCTCCTACCTCACACCCCAAGAAACTAATGATCTGTTCCTTTCTGTCCCTATATTTTATCTTTTTTCTAGAGTGTCATATGTGTGGAATAATATCATATGCAGCCTTTTGAATATGGATTGAATTTCAATTCTTTACAGCTTATATAATGTTGCCCCATAATTACTCCCCACCATTGTATTATCTAATTTTATTTTATTTTATTTTATTTTATTTTATTTTAAAGATTTTATTTATTTATTCATGAGAGAGGCAGAGACACAGGCAGAGGAAGAAGTAGGCTCCCTGCAGGGAGTTTGATGTAAGAATTGATCCCAGGACCCCAGGATCACAACCTGAGCCAAAGGCAGATACTCAATCACTGAGCCACCCAGGTGTTCCTAATTTTATTTTATTTATAGCACTATTCCCTTAATTATGCATTTTATTGGTTTTTGTGTTCATTATCTTCTTTCTTTGCTCTGAGTGTCGGCAGCTCCATATATGAACTTCTGTACAAATTAAGAAAAAAATATTTTTTCAGCTTTACCCTCATCTCATGTACTTAAAATTTAGTCTTCAAAGGCATTTCTACAGTGAAATATTAGATTAGTCCTTAACCCTCAGGGTGGGCAGTTCAATATTTAATGAAACAATTTAAATATAGAGATGGTACATTTTAAATAAAAAAATGCAATGAAGGATTTAGGGACAAGTTATACGCTATGTGCAAACTGGCTTTATGAAGATTTAGTTGTCTAAAATATAAAGTACCAACAAAAGAAAAAAGATAATATTAAAATTTTGTTTGTCGCCTTCTTAGTACTTCCATAAAAAGCAGATTCCTATACAAGATGAGATCAGACAAAAGTATTTATAAATACAGAGTAGTATAATGTACACTTATAAATTATGATACATATTGAAACAAGCTACTTATAAATTATTAATTTATGTATGGCAGATAAGTAGGTTATAAAGTAAATAGGGAAAAAATCAGCATAAAGTCTGCTTTAAAGATAAGTAAAACCAAGTATGTTTAATTTAAAACCAGACAAGCAAAAGATAACTAATATCTTTCATCTCCAGTATTTTATGAGTTAATTTTTTTTTTTTTTTTTTTTTTTTTTTTTTTTTTATTTATGATAGGCACACAGTGAGAGAGAGAGAGAGAGGCAGAGACACAGGCAGAGGGAGAAGCAGGCTCCATGCACCGGGAGCCCGACGTGGGATTCGATCCCGGGTCTCCAGGATCACGCCCTGGGCCAAAGGCAGGCGCCAAACCGCTGCGCCACCCAGGGATCCCAGTATTTTATGAGTTAAATAGTAGTCAAGGAAATAAATATTTTAGATCCAATTGCTGTACCAATTTAATGCATAATTAATGAAAACTTTATTTAAGAACTTCAAAGAGATTAAGAAGAAAATTCCTGGGACCAGTAGACAAATGTGTCTCTTGATATACAGTCTTATAAATAGCCACAAAGAGAAAAAAAAAATCTGATGGATGGTATTTCTGACTTATTTGTAAAGAAGGCTTCTTTGTTTTTTTAAAGATTTATTTATTTATTTTAGAGAGAAAAAGTAAGTACCTGAATGCTAGCCAGGGGATGAGCAGAGGGAGAAGGAGAGAGAGAATCTTAAGTAGACTCTGCACAGAGCGTGGAGTCCCATATGGGGGGCTCCATCTCATGACCCTGAGATCAGGCCTGAGCTGAAACCAAGAGTTGTATGCTTAACCAACTGTGCCACCCAGGTGCCCTGTAAAGAAGGGTTTTACATACACTCCTAGATACTCTTTACCTATTAATCTTATTTGTTTATAAGGTATTTTTAAAAGAAACATTTTCTGTCTCAGTCTCATCTAAGGTGCCAAAAGTAAACAGCAAAACATGATGTGTTTGTAACTCTCATATTAAAAAGCAGAGTGTTTTAGAATATTTACATGGGATTAGTAAAAGGCATTTCTAAAATCTCTTTCCCATCTTATCCTATTATCCCTCCACAGCAACACATTTCAAAGAAATACACAATAAATGAGAAGAAAATTGCCAAAATTGATTTATTCCCTCATTCTATTTCTTTTTGTTTTCTCTAAATTATTTTATGTGGTTGCATAATCCTTATTTCATAAAGCCATACTTTATGGTTCATAGTTATTATGCTGTCCTGATTTCTCTATTAATTTTCTAAACTTTCCTCATGTGTATGTGTGTGCATTAATTCATCCTTCTTTTTTTCTTCTATTCTTCAAATAGAGATAAACCAAAGTCAATACTCAGCCTATTTTTTTTCTCTTTTTTTTCTTCATGCTTGGCAAGTTAACACATCTCTGTCTATTTGTCTATCTACGTGTCCATCCATCCATCTGTGCTCCAGAGACCCATGTAAATAACATATAACATATTCCATGCAAAACCTACCCTTGGTTGCATATTTCTCTTAATTTCATCGAGGCTCAGAACCACACTGTAATGTATATCTAATTGTTTTCCCTATAATCTCAGTCTTATATGCTGTCACTCATCAGAATCTGAGCATATAATGTTTTTTCTATATGTTTTTATATATTACTTTCTTTTTTATATGTTATTTCATTTCCATTTCCATGCCAGTTTTTTTACACTTTAACCTCTCAGATATTATTTTTGTAAAGGGTATTTGTTTATTTGTTTGTTTGTTTATTTTAAAGACAGAGTGTGTATGAGCAGGAGTGGCAGAGGGTGAGGGAAAGAGAAGCTCAAGCAGACTCTGTGCAAAGCCTGCCTGGGGGCTCAATCTCATGACCCTGAAATCATGATCTGAGTTGAAACCACGAGTCCATTGCTCAACAGGCTATGCAACTCAGGCACCTCTCAGATATTATTTTTAAAACAACTAAACCTATTTTTTTTAAATTGTCAGGCTTTTCTAGCTCCTTCAGAAACCATGATTTCATTAAGCTTTACTTTTTGTTCTCTGTTTAAAAATCTTTATTCAATTTCCAACTTCTGAGTCCTATAGGAAAAAGCTCAAACTTCTTATCCTCTTAACTTGGCATTCATTTCTATTTCTGTGTGGAGGAGGCACAGATATTGTGACCTTGCCCCTTTCCACACTAGCTGCACCCTTAAAGACACCATGCATTTAAGCTGACATAACCCTACGCTTCCCATATACACTTCTGAAAAGTGACCCTCCTCATATGCTTATTCAAAGCTTAGTTAACTTTTAAGGCCCAGGGCCTCTTCTTCTATGAAACTTTACTGATTTATCTCAACCGATGTTTACTATGGATTCCATTTGCCACTTACGCTTCTGTTATGAGAGGTTACAAATGTCATAATGACTAATAACAAAGGAGCCAATAATCTTCCCGAAGATATCAATTATATACAACTTCAAAATCTAAAATCAACAAATGAAGGAAGCAAACACTGTGTAATCCATGAGTATATCAATTGCTATGTAATGAAATATAATAAAAGGCCAGTAATATTCCATATGTAAAGCCCCTAGCATAGTGCCAGGTTTGGTGTAGGCACTCAACAGTGTTGTTTTCATTCCCACTATCAAATGAATTACATGAAAATATTTTAAATTTTTCTGTCAGAAAAAATAATGTTTGATGTCTAAGAAAACTATGTAACAAATGGGAAAAATAAATTTTATCAGAAAATCACAGAAGTTCGACTTAGGAGGGTTACTCGAAGTTTGAGGAAGGTATTACAAATAAGATAAAACATGGTTTTAGCACCAAAGCTATTTCATTATAGTTTGAGGTCACCTTTAGGATATTCCCCAAACATTACTTTAAAACAAAGTTTCATTCTGAGGCCTCAGCAAACATAACTCCATAGCTAATGTAGCATTTTCCACAAAAATATTATTTGATTTCTATTTTCCTTATTTTGGTAGTGACATGCACTGTTCTAACTTTTAGTCATAAGTGATACACACAGATATATGTGTGTATCATATATATATATGTATATATATATATATATATATATACATATAAAGGAAATTTGCTTAATCTAATAGGAGTAGAGGCAAGAGAATTACATTTTCAAAAAGTATTGTGGTTACATCTATTTTTAATGCTTTGGAAGCACCTGTGAGCAGAACATCTGCATTCTAATAGTCTATTTTAAAGAAATTTAAATCATCCTTATGCTGACAAATACAGCCATATTCCAAGCATGTGCATCTCTTGAAAACAAATACATATTCAATTACTCATTAAAATCAAACATTTAGAAAACATCATGACTCAGGACCCAATACATATTTTTAAAATAACAATATTTCTTAATGAAAGGATTGTACACCGTATCATATGCAAATATTTATCTCATTTCATAATGATGATCACTATAAAAATGCCTCGTAATGGAAGGGAAGAAATCATTAAACCACATGTCTCACCACAGTTATTTATTCCTCTCTATGAAATAAAATGTATGTTTGAGATACTTGAAAACCATTATATATTATATACATAATAGTTATAATATTCTTGAAGATTGTAAACCAAATTTTATTGTTTTTAGTAAATGTCAGAAATTGTTGTAGTTTTATTCTCCTATCATAATGCCCATTGGCTTGTCATCCAATTGCCCACTGGGTTCCCATGCTTCAAAATGAGGGTAAATGACAGCTATAAAAGAAAGTTGTCTGACTGTCATATTAGATTTCTTTGAGTCTATGCATGAAAAGGCCTTGAAAGCTAGTCCTTGTGAAAGATAAAAGTGGTTTCTAAATTCTATAAGCTCCCTTTAAAAATCAAGAGCTAGACTTGGCCAACTCTGATCAAAGAATATTACTCCAGTCTTTGCTAGAACGAACTCAGGAGAGATAAAACGGAAGGTCCCTTCAAATGGGAAGAAAAGTAGAAAGAATTCTACATCAAGAGAAATTGAAAGTGAAGAAATGAGAATATGGATGAAATCTGAGTCCCTAAGAGGAAAGATTACCAAATTTCCTGGGTTTCAGGCAGAAGGGTGTTGTGGGTAAAGACAAAATCATAAAACCCTTAAAGAAATCTTCGCAGCCCTCAAGGGTGTGGAAGACTCCAAGATGCTCCTTGTGAGGGGAAATTCTCTCCCTCCTCCTTCCAGAGAAGTTTGGCAATAGCAAGAGACCTTTGTGATTATCACAATGGGGGATGGGTATTGCTATCGGGATCTGGCATCTAGTAGATAGAAGCCAAAGATGCTGCTAAACAACCCACCAGGAAGAGGGCAATTCTCATTACAAAGAATTAACTGGCTCAAATTGCCAAAAGTGCTGAAGTTCACAAGCACCACTCTAGTCTGGTATTCTGCTTAATTGCCATATCCAATGTGGAACTATAGTGTATGTGGACTTAAGGAGGTTTTCTAAATAGATTAGCTTGAAATGTTATTCTTGTTTTCCTTCTGTCTCCTCATGGTATACACTTGTGACCAGCATAATAAAGTCCATATTTAGTAATAGGAGCTGAAGGCCCATTCTCAAAAGATAATTTTTTTTTCTTCAATAAATGTAAAGTGTCTGCACAATGGAGAATTGGCATTGCATTATCTACTAAGGGCATTGTATAAACCTGACCCACTTGGTGGGGAAACCAGAGAGATAGATTACAGGGATGGGGCCACTATTTTACAGAGGGTCTTCAGGGGCATTCTTTCCAAAAAGTTGACATATGTAGAGGTCCAAGGAGAAGAAATAGCAAGGATAAATTCCCTGAACAGGAATGTGTGTGGTATGTTTGAGGAACAGCAAGGTGTATGTAAATGGAGGAGAATAAATGAAAGGAAGAGAAGCCAAACATGTTGCTTACAGATGAGATCCCTAGGGAACCGCTGGCTACTGTAAGGATTGCGGATGCTTTAATGAGTAACATGGAGCAATGAAGGTTTTGAGCACTGGAACAATGTGATCCAATTTACATGTATGAATGGTCACTTCACTTCCTGTTCTGAGAAGATGGTGGAGAGGTTAGAACTGATCCTATTTGGTAGTAAAAGATGTGGTGAGAATGCTCAGATTCAGGATATAGGTTGATGATGGGTGTATATTTGTTGACAGACTCAGATGATCCAATAATTTTTCCTGAATAAAAGAACAGAACTGTCATTTACTAAGAAGGGGGAGCTGTAGATCAAATTACCATGTCCCCCCTCCAACTCCTTTATTGAAATCCTTGCACCTAATGTGATGGCATTAAGGAGGTGGGGTTTTGGGGAAGTGATTAGGTTATGAGGGTGGAGCCCTCATGAATGGGACTGGTGCCCTTATAGGAAGAGATAGGAGACAGCTTGCTTCCTCTCTCTTTCTCCCTGTCCTGTGAGGATACAATGAGAAAGACAGTAGTATGCAAATTTATTACATCATACACAAAAATAAATTCAAAATGGATGAAAGACCATAATATGAGACAGGAAACCATCAAAATTTTAGACAAGAACACAGGCAGAAACCTCTCTGACCTTAGCCGTAGCAATTTCCCACTACTAGACACATCCATAGGCAAGGGAAACAAAAGCAAAAATGAACTATTGGGACTTCATCAAGATAAAAAGCTTCTGCACAGCAAAGAAATAATCAACAAAACTAAAAGTCAACCTATGGAATGGGAGAAGATACTTGCAAATGACATATATCATAAATCCAAAATCTATAAAGAACTTTTCAAACTCAGCGCCAACAAAAATCAAATAACTCAGTTAAGAAATGGGCTGAAAACGTGAATAGACACATTTCCAAAAAAGACATCCAGTTGGGTAACAGACAAATGAAAAGATACTCAACATCACTCATCAACAAGGAAATACAGATCTAAACCATGATGAGATACCATCTCACACCTGTCAAGATGGCTAAAATTAACAACACAAGAAACAACAGTGTTGGCAAGGATGTGGAGAAAGGGAAAACCACTTGCACTGTTGGGAATGCAAACTGGTGCAGCTACTCTGGAGAATAGTATGGAGGTTCTTCACAATGTTAAAAATGGAACTACCCCATGATCCAGTGATTGCACTACTAGGTGTTTACCCAAAAGATACAAAAATACAGATTCAAAGGGATACATACACCCCAATGTTTATAACAGCAATGTTCACAAAAGCCAAAATATGGAAAGATCTCAAATGTCCATCAACTGATGAATGGATAAAGAAGATGTGGTGTGTTATATGTGTGTGTATAAAATGAAATATTATTCAGCCATCAAAAAGAATGAAATCTTGCCATTTAACAATGAAATATTCAGCCATCAAAAAGAATGAAACCTTGCTGTTTTACAAGGACATGGATGGAGCTAGAGTGCATTCTGCTAAGTGAAAAGGAAAAAAGGAGAGAGGGAAACAAAGCCATGAGGGTTGATGGAAGGAGGTGGGTGGAGGATAGGCTAGATGTGTGATGGGCATTAAGGAGGGCACTTGTTGTGATGAGCACTGGGTGTTGTATGTAAGCGATGAATCACTGAATTCTACTCCAGGAACCAATATTGCATTCTATGTAAACTACCTAAAATTTAAATAATAAAGAAACCAATCAAGCAAACAAAAACCCAACCAAACAAAAAACCTGAGGTTAAAACTGGTGATTCCAAAGCTTACTACCCCAAGCCTAATGCTGGATCAATATTTAGGTAATAAAACAGACACCTATCATTTAAAAAAGAAGACGACGACGACCATGACAGCGGCCTACAAACCAGGAGAGGAACTCTTACCAGGAAGCAAATCTATTTAGCATCTTCATATTGGATTCCCTAGCCTCCAGAACTTCGAGAAATAAAAATATGTGTTGTCTAGAGCCACCCAGTCTGCAGTAATTTGTTACAGCAGCTTGAGATAACTTGAGAGGAGACTGGGAAGGAGCTGGTTTCTGTTTCAATTTGGGTTTTTTTTGGGGGGGAGGGGTGTCAGAAAATTAATATTTAACACATTAAATGAGAAGCTTATTGAATCTAAATGAAATGATCGGGTACACAGTTCACTAAATAGATCTGGCATTCAGGAGAGAGATCTGATTTTGTCATGAATTTGAACTTTGTCAGAGGAGTGATGGTATTTATAGCAATGAAACAGGTTGTAATCATATAAGCTTTGATTCTTGAACCACCTATGGTGCAAAACAGGATTTTATTCAATTCCTTAAGGACTGATAGTGGGTCATACTGTGTGTGATCCACATGCAGTTGGCACAAGGATGTTTGGCTTCATTTGAACTGCACCATTACCTATTCAATGGCACAAGACCATGGATCATCATCCTCTTGCATGTTGCAGCAATGTGAAATTGATGGAAATATTTCCAAATTCTTAATCCCAGTATCTGTATTAGCCCACTGAAGACAGATGAAATCAATTATGGTCCAGCATCAGTTTACGTTTTCTATTTAATTATTTGTCTTTTAATATGTGAATGGACTAATATGGTTCATAATATCCTTTCTGCTGCGTAATGTAGACATAGTCTGAGCACTGAAAAATATTCAAATACACATTCAAAAGTTATGTCTGTACATAGATGTATTTACTTTAGCAAATGTTAGCCAACATGGTACACACCTTAGTATAAATATTAAAGAAAAGGAAATGTTCAGGAAATAGTGGACTAAGAAAATTAAAATTTATGGGAGAAAATAAGTTGAGGCTATTAATTCAGCCAAAATAATAAAATGCTCTATAATGCAAAAGGATTTTGGAGAAAGAAAGAAATAAAAATAGGACTTATATGCAAAAACAGAAAGGACTCAAAGAACAACAAATGTATTTCCTTGAAGTTCATGTTGCAAAACGTAGGAGAATAAATTATACATTTTTTTTCAAATGATTGATTTTAGAATCTTGACATTTTGTCAAGCATCTAATGCAACAGACTCTGCCTGTCTTAGTTTTCAGCACCCAATCCAAGTCCCCACATTTCATTACTCGTTCAATATACTCTTTGAATATTTTACTTTAAGTTGTTCTTATTGAAAATTTCATAATGATTTAGAGCAACGGCACAATTTTAGAAAGTGCTTTTGTTTATTTCATCTCTTTGGGCTTTGCTTTTATTTTTCAGTTTTAAGTCAGATTTCATTTTCTAGAACATACATTGCATGTTCAGTTATTTAGAATATTGATAAAGTCTAATGGTATCCAGTTCTATTCCTGTGTACTCATGGATTTAGAATATCTGAGAAATTATATAGAAAGCTATTTTTAATTGCTTCTCCTTTTTTTTTTGCTGAGACCAGAGTATAAGAGTTCATATAGATATTTTATTCTTAGTGAACATCTGGAAATAATTTGTGTTTATTTTGTTTCCTATGGAAATACAACACTTAATTGGGCATATGGCTTTTACTCAGCAGTAATTGCTAAGGCTCGAGTGAATTAAGCACAATAGAGAATTATTTTCTCTGTATTATTGATCTATTTATATTTTGGTAACTAGCTGCTGTTTGCACTAAAAGGATTTTCCTGTATTTTAGCCTCAGTATAATATCTTCAAAAATAGGTTTTCATTCCATCAGACTGTTGACAGCACAGCCAGAAATAAACACTATAACACTATTACTGTTATTATTATTATTATCGCTATTTTAATCAGAATAGCAGTTATCAGGTTCTATGTTTTCTGATAGTTTTAGAATAAAAAATAAAACACTTTATTCAGAGGATAGGGGATTCATTTGTTCACTGAATAAGTTAATATTTATTATGTGTCTATTATCGACAGGAATTATGCTAAGCACTCAATGGGTAAGACAGTCTAGATTCCCAAGAGCCTCTGTGTGGGTAGACGTGAGAGCCAAGTAGGCATATGAGTATAATGAAATTCAGTGAGTACCATAGGCATGGAGAACAGTATACATCGAGGATTCTGTGGGTCCTAAACAAGGTTCAGAGAAAACTGACAGAGGTGCTGCTGCCTCAGTGAATTCTGGAAGGAAATATAGAATTTAAGCAGATCAGATGAGGGGAGGTGCATGAATGTGTATGTAGTAGGGGTAGGTAACCAGAATGGATGGGGAGAGGTGTCTAAATGTGTGTGGAGGTGGTGGGAGAAGGTAACCAGCACAGATGGGGGGAGGCGTGTGTAAGTATGTGGGAGGAAGAAGATAACTAGTATGGATGATAAATGAAGAGGTGTCCATATGTGTGTGGGGGTGCAAGGAAGGAGGTAATCAGGACGGATAGGGGAAAGTGTGTATATGTGTGTTGAGGGGAAGGAAGGTAAGCAGAGTGGATTTGGGAAGGTGTGTGCATGTGTGTGTAGAGGGGAGGTAACCAGAAAGGATGGGGGAAGGGATGTTTGGGTGGAGGGTGGCAGTGAAATGGGAATACAGATGGTAGCAATTGATGAGATTCATCTCATTAGGCTAGGGCCTGATTAGATAAGATCCTAATCTACCAATCAAAGAAATTTGGATCTTATTCCAGAAAGAACTGAAGGGCTGAGAGTTGCTGTGAGTGGGATGACGGAGGAAAGAACGAAGGGGTGGCTACATGAATATATCCCCCTTTTGGAAAGATCTCTAATGTTAAGTCCTGACTTGCAGATGGTCAGGACTAGAAGAGAAAAACTGCTTAGGAAATTATTCAATTAATTTGAGGTGGATCCTAATAGGACTTAAACTAGAACATAAAGATAGGGAATATTTGATCTATTCTATAAGTACTGTGATAACTGAATTGTTGGGACTTAGTGATTGATTCTGGGAGAGTATTGAAAAATATGCTGGCAACCAGCAAGCTCCTGACAGGACACTTTCAACTTCATTTTTATTTTAAGTTTTGAAAAGCCACTTAAGAGGTACTGAAATTATAGGCAGAATTATTTATTTGCAAAATGTAATTAAATACTAAATAAAAATATAACTGATTTATAATTAGCTATTTGAGAGTAAATTTGAAACAGATTAAGACTATTGTTTTTAGGGATCCCTGGGTGGCGCAGCGGTTTGGGGCCTGCCTTTGCCCCAGGGCGCGATCCTGGAAACCCGGGATCGAATCCCACATTGGGCTCCCAGTGCTTGGAGCCTGCTTCTCACTCTGCCTGTGTCTCTGCCTCTCTCTCTCTCTCTGTGACTATCACAAATAATAAATAAAAGAAAAAAAAATTTAAAAAAAGACTATTGTTTTTCTCTAATCTTATCCTCACCCATAACCACAGGCACATCTATATTTAAGGGGTCAGATGCTGGGTAATATTCAATAGCTCCCATAAATGACATCACTTTGCTCTTATAATGTACTGTCATATAGAACATGTTGCTAAAAACTTGTGATGGGTACTAGATGTTGACAAAATTCCCATTGCCATTTTGGCTTCTAACTTCCTTGAGGTCCACTAGATATGGGTGATTGTGTATTTCTGAGACAAAGAAAACCTCCAAAAGAAGACCTGCCCAATGCCTTACCTTTTCTGATCACTCTTCACTTGGCCTGTCTATCTGGAGCTGGTTGGACACTCTCCACAGTTACGTGCAAAGAGCATGACTCAACTGTTGACTGTTGTACATTCTTTGCCACAAGCCACCCTATCTTATCAGGAGTTATTAGGTTAAAAATAACCCCAATTGCTAAGATGCAAATTTAAAACAAGAGTCATAGAATATAGGTTAAATGTAGGGACAGTGAAGGGGAGAGGCATCAAGAATCAATCTGGTTTCTGGCTAATGTGACTGCACGCTCCACTTCTAAGCATGCAGTGCTGAATAGAAGCAAGGTTGGGGTCTGGCCTATGGCATGGAGAGAATGGGGATGCATTCTAATTGAGTATGTTGGTTTCGGGACCCTGAATAAAGTCCAAAAAAACATGTCCCTTAGGCAAGTGGGTATGTGGTTCTGGAGCTAAGCAGAAGGAATTGGAATGCAGATGGGACTTGGGAAATGAGCAGCATGTAGTTGAAGCCTCAGGCCCCCCAAATTGTGTGGAACAATGTGTGGAATGAGAAGAAAAAGCAGAGAACAGACCTTGGGAAATACTAACATTCCCTAGAAAAGACAAACCACAAGCAAAGCTGAGGAAAACTGAACAAAGACAGAGGTTGGAAATGATTGGGGGAGAAGATATTTTAAGAATCTGAGAATGAAGGAAAGAGCCTTGTATCACATAAAGGCCTAACTCACTCCAATGTGTTCATTGGTTTACAATGAAGAGATGACAGGTGATTCGACAGAGTCAGCTTCTGTGGAATGTTCAAGACGGGAGCAAGAAGGGAGAAACAGCCCAAATGAAAAATAACTGGCCAATCAAACACTACAGTGAAACAAGGGGAATATTTTCTCATTTAACTGCTGCACAATGCTTTTCTAGACAATCCTCAAAACAGCTTTGTAGTGCTGATAAAATTGATCTTTAATGGTGTGTCAGTAAATCTGGGACTATTAGTTTTGAGGAAAATAGATTGTTTTGGTTATTGCTGTACAACAAGCTATCTAAAATGTAGAGGCTTCAAATTACAACCATTTTATGATTCCTTATGATTCTGTGAATCTGGGATTTGGACAGGACTAGAAGAGCTGGGATATCCTGAGTCGTATCTTCATACATTTACTGCCTTGGCAGGTGTACCTCTCTTTGCAATGGCCCCTTCTTCATGTGGCCTCTCCAGAGACAAGGCAGATTTTTTTTTTTTAATAAAAGCTGTTAGGGATTCCCTAAACACAAAAATGGAAGAAGCCAAGCCCTTTTAAGGTTTAGGACTAAGCAGGGCACAATACCATTCCTCCTAGCCTTGCACTCTATTGGCTAAAGAAATTCACTGATAGGGTGTAGGGGGGCACCTCATGGGGTCATGAAGACCAGGAAGTATGGGTTAATGGGGGCTATCTTTGAGACTAGCTACCACAAAGATGAAGATACATGTGTTCTGATATGTATATATCACTATACATATATATACACACACATATATCCTATAAATATCTTCTATATTATATATCAAATATATGTATATGTCAGATACATATATATCATATATATGCATATGTCAGATGATCTACCTAAATATTTATAGTTTATACAATCAATAACGTCATTTGAAAATACACACACACACACACACACACATACACACAACCACTCACAAGTTTCATTTCCTTAGGCATTAAGGGGAGTTTATTGTTAAATTGATTTAAAACAAGGTGCCTGCCATTTGCTTTGACTTGGATGGAACTGGAGGGTATTATGCAGAATGAAGTAAGTCAGTTGAAGAAAGACCATCATCATATGGTTTCACTCATAAGGGGAATATAAGAAATAGTGAAAGGGATTATAGGGGAAAGGAGGGAAAAGGAGTGGGAAAAATTAGAAAGGGTGACAAAACCTGAGAGGCTACTAACTCTGGGAAATGAACAAGGGGTGGTGGAAGGGGAGGTGGGCCAGAGGGATGGGGTGACTGGGTGACGGGCACTGAGGAGGGCATTTGATGGGATGAGCACTGGGTGTTATACTATATGTTGGCAAATCGAACTACAATAATAAAAAAAAAGTGCCTGAAATTCTCAGGAAACCAGGAAGAGCAAATACACATTCTCTATCTTGAGAATTTTGCATCATACATATATGCCTTAGATCTTTTTTTTTTTTAAGATTTCATTTATTTATTCATGAGATACAGAGAAAGAGAGATAGAGAGAGAGAGAGAGAGAGCACGAGAGAGAGAGGCAGAGGGAGAAGCAGGCTCCATGCAAGGAGCCCAATGTGGGACTCGATCCCAGGACTCCAGAATCACACCCTGGGCTGAAGGCAGGCATTAAACCGCTGAGCCACCCAGGATCCCCTATGCCTTAGATCTTATTCCTGAGTTATTTCTTTGCTCTGTATTTTTTACACTTACTACAAAACAAACAGAAAATAATAAAAACATTAGTGTGATCATATCTTTTTGGCCAATTTCAGTTACAGTGGACAGTCTCTAGTTTTTTTCATTCCATAAGTCCCTAAACCTTCAGAAAATACATATTTTACTAAAATATAGAGGAAGAACACTTCTGAATCATCAATAAGTTATATACAGTTTGTAGTTAATTTTTCATCTCAATTTTTTTACTGATTTTTCAAAAGGAGTACTAGAGCTTTCATGTATATTATTAAATGATTAATTTTAAGAACCATTACTTAAGAGCAGCTCTAACTTGTATTTTTGGAATGCTAATAAAATTTGTATGTCCCAAGCCATTTATAATTGGCATTCACTAATATTAGGATTAATATATAGGAGCAAAACTTTATATATATATATATATATATATATATATATATATATATATATGTGTGTGTGTATACGTGTGTGTGTTATATATATATATATATATATATATATATATATATATAATTATATATGGGAGAAAATATATAACTATATATATGGGAGAAAATTGAGGCATGCTCTAAACTTTTTCTTCCCGAATCTGCAAATATAAAGTTCTTAAAAACATACTAAACTTACAGAACTATATCTCTTGTAGACTTGAAATAATGAGCTTGACTTGAAAATTTCATTATGGTCAATTGATTCAGAGGCATGGGTGGGTGGGGTTATTGACTTTTTGAGACACTGTTCTAGCAGAAAATGTCATCACTGATAAGAACTAAGAAAGAGCAGAGACAAATTTGTAAGGGGAAACTTTGGCTCGCAAAGTTTTCCAGAGTACAGGTGTTTCCTAAAGGCCACACACACACAAAATCTGTTTTGTATACCAAGCAAGAAATCAATGTGTGAAATCTAGTTGAGCAGGAAAGCTTTATTATTGTTGAATTCTCCTACAGAGATCTCAGGCTTCTGGTTCTCAGTCTTCACAAACCACAAACAAGATTATTTGACCCACTGTTTTAAAAGATTTTTAATTTACTATGAACATTTTAAATTGTGAGTGTTCTACACTGACTGGCTATTTATACCCCTACCCCCAAAATTGTGAGCATTCACACTAAAATTCTGATATCAGGAATTTCTTAAAACACCTGCAGATTTGCAAATGCTGGACTCCGAATTCACAAATTGCCTGCCTCATTACAGGACCTTAACTGCCTTCTGACGTGTACTGGCATTTGATTTTGAGACCCTTAGCTTAAACAATAAGAAGTGGCATAGAAAATTAGTTGGAATCTGAAAATAGATAAAATAGGTCATTGGGTTTTATCTCAATGTGACATTGCTTGATTCCTGTTCACCAGATTATTCTATACGTCTGATGGTGTTGAGAATAAAAGAGTGCCCAGTAGAGTTTTTTGTAGTGGAGACACTCATAAATCGAGTGAATTACTTATGATACATATGAAACTAATTTCTGTAGAATGGAACAGAAAGCCTGAAAGTTTATGGTTTATTTCTCTGCTAGATATATTGCTCAGTCTTATTTATTTATTTTTAGAGATTTTATTTTTAAGTAATTCCTAAACCCAATATGGGGCTAGAACTCATAACCTTGAGATCAGGAGTCTCATGCTCCACTGATTAAGGCAGTGAAGCATCCCAATATTTCCCGGTTATATACCTCATCCCAAAATATTATCTTAGTATATATATATATATATATATATATATATATATATATATATATGTTAGTGCTGTCTATACACCTAACTCCTTAAATGAATTCCAGCCCAGTTTTAAAATCTCTAGTCCCCTCATTAATCATTTATTTATTTATTTATTTATTTATTTTAATCATTTAAATAATACTTTAAGTAGCGCTTGTGTTTGTCTAGAAGTCATAATTTTATCTTGTTAAAATGATACTTTACTGGAAGAAATTAAGCTAATTACTCCAATTATTAGAGTCGCATAAGCAAAAGATTATATTTTTCTTATTGCATTTTGCTGGGTTTAGTTTCTTCAACTTGATAGTTTGGTTTGTCGGTCAGCCAACTTTTCTTAATTGTATTCTATGAAGATAAAGTCTAGTCCTCAAGAGTTCCAAGTATTATGTGTGAAAAATGTAAAAAAAAGATAGTACTTATAATGCAAAATGTTGAACGTGGATATCAATATTTACAAGATATGGAGAATGGAGGAAAATTAGGTGCCTAAACTGAATGCGTGTTGGGGAATTAGGAAGGCTTCCTAGAGGAGATAAGAAATGGCTTTCAGCCTGGGGGATGAGTAGGTATCATGCAGTTAAAAGTTAGAGAAACAAGGAGTCATTCTTGCAGGAGCAAGAAGCAGGCATTGCCTAGAAGTGTATGTGTAGGTGAGAGATGAGTGGAATGACAGTAAATGAGCCTCTCATTTGCTGTAATTATAGAAAACCAAAGACTAGCAGATGAAGTTATTTATATTGGGTATGTAAACTAATCAGTCTCTACTCTAGAGTGATTCTGCACCTATTCCCTCATTCTTGAAGCTCATTTTGTCTCTCAGACCTAAAGTTATCTATATTTATGGAATTTCAGATCATAATTTAACCCAAGTAATCACCTTATGTTGGGGAAAAAAACTTAGTTTTTGGAAGAAGCAAACTGATCATCCAAGGTCTTATTTAGAATTCTTCATTCATACATAAAATCCAGCAATTGTGAAAATGCAACATTTTATGATAAAATACTCCACAGACAGATACTTTAGTAAATCTGACTATCTGAATAGTTACAATGACTAATGTGGAAATGAGAATTTGTTTTAACAATACAGTTTTAATCATATCTTTTGGATTGATCCAGAATATTATAAGTTAACTTTTGAAATGTGAACAATTTGAGGGTACCTCACTACATTTCACTTTCCAAAAAATAATTTCCTTTCTTTGGGAAATTATATGTGTCCATAAGTCTATTGCATTCATCTAAGAACTATCTTTCATCTAGTAAAATTTTAATATATTTCCAAATTGCTCTAAATTCATTTACATCAGAGTGTCAATGTTGTATTTTTATGACAACAGATACACATATTCTGGTTATGAGGTCTAATTGTACTCAACACATCCAGCTAGTGCATCCTTCCTCATTATTTGGACCTTTAAATAATGGTGGATCTCAGTAAAAATTTGTCAAAGTGACTTTGATTTGGAAGATTTTTCAGTGTAAAGAGCAACTTGAAAGAAAAATAAAAGCCCAATACAGTTAGATAAATTATAAATATCTTGAAGACATTAATCTACAGCTAAAATGTTAGATTTAGAGTCATTTGTTCTTTCATTATAGTGCAAAATGTGCTGCAAAATAAGGAGGAAAATCTGTTCCCTACACATATGATTCTATGCACAATATAAATACCACAGATTTATGTTATAACAGTTTCAATCTAGGAGCCCATGGTTACCTAAGGCAAGAAGAAACTCCTCACAAGACCAGCAGTGGGACTTGACTGTGCTGTGTTTTCGAGATTTCTTTAGAATTCTCAACCACCCAATTGTTAAATACTCTTGAGTAAAGGTCAGCCATCAGCAAACTCAATTCATTCATGTTTATTGATCACCAATCATATGGAAGCTTATGGGAATATAAAGATAACCGAAAAATAGCAGTCTTCTTTAAAGAGACGAGTAAATTAAGTATTAAAGAACATTCTACTATCTGCTTTTATAAAGATATACACCAGGTAATAAAATACCAGAGTAAAAGGCAAAACAAACTCTTCGAAGAGGATATACCATTGGAAAAAAAATTGTTCAGAACTGTCACCTCAAATAAAATTATTTTTCACAGTGAACCTTAGGGATAGCAGCATTCCAAGCCCAAAACTTGTATGTGCAATAGATTGGGACATGAGAAACACAGCCAGTTAAAAGTACAACAGGAAGCAAACCAACCATGAATTAAAAATTGCTAAAGCAGAGAGTGCAAGGTGGATTAGGAACAGAAGATTAATTTGGAAATATAAATGGGGACAGATTTTGAAGGGTATTGATTCCTATATAAAGCAATTTGGCCCTTATTTTGTAGACTGACCTAGGTTAAAAAACAGTTGCCCAGAGCACTAAAATATCCCAAAGGCATTAATATGTCACTGGAAATTTAGGGAATAGCGAAAATATTGTTTATGCTGCCCCATTCCAGGTAATTTGTACAAGTGTTTGGAAGAAATGGCTCAAAAAGTCCCTTGATGTGGGGTATGAGGTCAGCAATGGGCTATAACTGAATGACATCTGGATTAAGCACCTCTGTGGATGGGCTACAGTGGCTCTTCCATATAGCTTCTGCAGGCAGTATCTTCTCTAAATAATCAACACTGTTTCTCAAAATGATGCTTGTCTCTCTAAATAATCAAAAAATGTCAAGAACACCATTTTAAAAGATAGTAAAAATATTAAATTCTCCTAAGTGTTTATGTAGCTCATCAGTATCTGTCTTCCACAAAGTGAAAGAAGTCACCTTCAACATCATTCTATATCTTGCTTTAGGGCTTCTTCTTTCAAGTCAACCATTTGTTAGCTGATACGAGCTTAGTGTATTAATCCTCAACTCACAGACACATAAATAATCCTTGATGGTAGAAATGAAAGATGATATTTGGATTCCTTGATGACCATCCTAAAGAGACAGGCAGTATAACTGGTTAAGTGGCTGCTTATCTTGTTTTCAAATATTTAGTTATCATTCACCAAACTTCTTGCCATACAGGAAGGTAAGCACGTAGCCCATCTACTCTGCCTACCCAGGAAGGTCCTTCTCTTAACCTCTACATGCTTTTGCTTCAAGAAAGAGAAAAACATTTCCCTCCTGGGGGAAAAAAATGTGTGTGTGTGTGTGTGTGTGTGTGTGTGTGTGTGTGTGTATGTATATGTATTTATGTATATCTTTTTCACACACACATGACATCATTGCATTTTTTATTCTCTTTCCTCAGTATTATAAATGTTCTCTGGAAAAGATCCGTCAGTCAAATCTATAAAATCTGAAGCCCCAAATTAAATATGCTGAAAGGAATATATTAGGATGTCTTGATCATTATTATAAAACAGCATATGAAATAGCTTATTATGTATGGGTCTTAGGTAGAAAGAACAAAGGGAGAAAAATATCACCTCTTTCTCTCAGCACAGAAATAGATAATATAATGAAAAGACATAAAACAGGTACATCGATGTTAACTATATACCTATCATATCACAAAACAACCCATGTATAAAACATCCTTATGGGCAATACATGTATTTTTCTCTATCAATTTCTGTCACTATTATCTATCACAAATTTTCTTATCAAATTACATATATGATATATTCACAAAAACCAGGGTTTTGTTCCTGCCTATATAGGATAAAGTTTCAAAAGGTGAGTCTTCAAGAAATTTACTCAGAAGTCGATACTTGGAATGTTTTTGCAAATAGTCATCTTATTCACTTAAGTAGTAAAGTTTACATACAAATAATTAAATCATTAAAGGATTTAATTTAGTTTAAATTAAAACTAATTTAATTTAGTTTTCCTGTCTGGCAAGAAGATTGGTGTGTAATGGCTAAATGTTTGCAGACTAGATGGGTAGCCATCATAACCAATTATACCTCCTCATCTCTCATTTCTTAACCTGAGGTAAAAAAAAAAAAAAAAAAAATCATGGTGAATTAACCAGCAGAATAACAGAGAAGCATCCAGTACAGACTACACAAGACCTATGAGGAGGTCCCATAGAGAGGACCTATCCAGAAGCCCTTTGGAGAGGCCCACATAAGGAGGAACCAAGGCCTAGGTGTGCTCATCACCTTGCCAGTCATGGAAGAAGAAACCTTTGTAAAGAGGCTCCTTCATTCCAGGTTCAACTGCTCCACCTGACGCCATGTGAAATAGAAAATGGGCCATTCCCAGCAACCCTTCCCAAATTGCAAATTCATGAGCAAGTGAATGTTGTTTCTACAAGCTACTATGTTTGGGGGGTGGTTCCATATGTAGCAGTAGATAACTGGAAATCATATTTTTGCCAAAAATGTCAATAGATGGGTAGAAGTAGCAATGAGGATTAATTTGTGTATGGAGTCTGTGTAAAATTGTATCACAAAATCATCAGCAATACAAAAGTAGTGATACTTACATTAGGGATAAACAATACAGATGAATTATTGTGCCAACCTCATGGACAAGTTGTGGCTTTCCAGAGCGGTATGTTGACAAGGATTGTTATGACAGCTGGTTTCAGTGGGAAGCCAGATTCTGATTGATTAGCTCTATGTATTTGTCATTAACAATCTTCAGGGATTTGCCTATCTGGGATAAGTTAGGAGATCTGTCACAATGTCATTTTACTATTAAAAAAATCACTAGAAAAAGAACAGAAACTATTTAAATGCATTCAGACACTTGGATTTGCCAAAACTATATGCACAGTTGATATTTCAGCTATGCTGGGAATTTTTGTGAAATCTACTTCTGAGTAATTTCTGACTTTTTCTCACCTAAGATATTTCATATTTTTAGCTCACATACTGGGCAAAACATTGTGCAAATCCATCTTTTAATTCCAGGACTAATACCAACTGATGATGTGTGATCATAGTTAATACATTGCTGTCAGGTTCAGTGGCATGTAAGTGAGGACCCACAGGTTAGAAACAAAGTCACTGAGATTTTCAAAACATTTAAAAACCTACAGAAAAGGTGACATTTCCTTATATAAAGACTAACGTAAATATCAAGATGCATGTATTTTGGTTCGGTTTATTTAACTTTTAATTTTTGTTAGCTCCATTCCACAGAAATTCTGATTGCAAGTTATACATGCTTGATGAGCAAAAGTGGGAAACTAATTCTAACTGAATAAATGAAGTTTGATAGAAAAGTGTTCAAGGCATGCCATCTGTAGTTGAAATGGGCCGCATAAATGGTAGCTGACAGGAAAAAAAAAATTGGGAGCCATTTCTGTCAAAAAGACAGTGCCTGGAAATGAAGGTGAGTGAGCACCAGACTTGGACTGAATCTTTCCTGCCTTTAACAGTCTGTGGAGCTTTGGGCAAATAACTTCACTACTTGACCTATCTTCTCATTTGACAAGCCAGGATAATGATTGCAGACTCAAATCACCATTTTTAAGGGGCTGAGATAATGTGCAAAATAAAATACTTCAGAACTCTGAAGACATACTATAAATGTGCCCTGGTAGAAGACAAAATTGGGACCCCATTTTTACCACATCCTTTTTTTGGACATGAAGAACTTTGGGACACAGGTGGCGTTTTCATCTTTGCTTCCAATGAAAGTTGGAACTTTGAAAGATAAAGGAGGCTGTGGGGTGTGACTATCTGGCTAAATTGCTGGCTGGCAGCACTTAATGTGATTTGGCTTTTTATCCCATGAATAAACCCAGAGTGATAGGCGCTTGGCTAGGGCACCTGAGAGCTTCTAATGAGGAGCAGAAAGGGAATGTCTGCCTGGAGACTTGCCAATTTCATCAATAAGACTCAGATCTAAATTAGAATCAGAAAGAGGGAAAAAGTCCTAGATAAAATTATACAACAAGATACCAAGAAGGATATGGGAATGATGAAGAAAGAATAATCAAGGCAGACATGCCCAGTAATTTATGTGATAATATAATAGGAAAGGGCTTCAGGGAAACTTTCCATGGTCTCTGTTGTCTATAAACTAAGAATATGTGATGAAGAACAAAGTATTCTGATTTTAACAAAGGAAGGTAAACATGAAATTATACATATAGTCAAGAGTCAATGGTTAGGATTCAACTAGAGATTGATAGTGGGTATATACACTTTATTTCATATGGGAAGGCCAGAGTGAAATAACTGATTACAAGTAATTGTTGTAAAAAAGAAAAAGATGAGAGCATTCAATTCACTTTCTGCATCAGACACTCCCCACATTCCTCCATATTCTCCTCACCATGATCTGTGAAGCAAGGATTCACAGTCTTACTGCACACTCGAGGCCACATGTGTGAATCATTGTAGGTATCTACCAAGATAATGATGGCGCCGCAAGTACTTGTGTCTGCACATGTGTTTTAGAATGAAACATGGAAAGCAATAGAAAAAAAAAAAAGAAAAAAAAAGAAAAAAAAGGAAAGCAATAGAAAAGGTAGGAAAGCAGAATTTGCAGCTTTGAATGTGAGGTTGGGTGACATTATTCAGATATAAGAACTATTTTCTCTCTCTCTCTCTCTCTCTTTATTTTTTTTTTTTTTTACCCTTTTTAGAAAAGTAGAAAGAGAGTGGGCAGCAGAATCTGAGAGTCAGAGGAATTTGGGGGAGTTAGAAAAGTATTACCAAAAAATATGACACAAACAAACCAACCCTCCTTTGGCATGTGGCTTTAAATTCATCCTTTTTAAACCAACTTAGACTTTAGGGTTGAGGGGTGTATTAAGATATAATCTATCTCTTTTTAAATAAAATTAGCCAGAGGGAAATTGAGTTAAGTTTGCAAAAACTTAAAAAAAAAAAAAACTTTGCAAAAACTTAATGTAACTCATACATGACTGCATCTATTCTTAAAATCTAGGAAACGTAAAGGGAAAGTGTATACACACACACATACACAGGTAAAAAAGCATAATGAAATATGACAGGTTCTATCCTAGGCCAAGTAAGCACAAGTATTCCTGAAATGCTTCATTTACAATTAATGCTGGAAAAAAAATCTCTTCAGTGATTCCAGTTGTCAAAACACTAATAAAGCACGGTCTAAGAGGATACGGTAATTTTAAAAATGACAAATATAATCACCAATGTCTTCTCCTTGGTTCTTTTCTATGCCTACTGCTTTCCTTGCCCATGTCAGTTCTGAAGGCAATAAAAAATTACTGCAACTTTCCATGTAAGATGAAAACCCTAAATAATTAAGGTTACCTATTTATATTATCGACACCTATCGCTTATGGCTCCTGCCTTATTTAGTGGAGAGCCAAAGGAAGCAGATAGATTTAAACAATGGTAACACGTGTGCATTTTTACATCAGATGAATAAGGGCTTGTTCTGCCAAATTCTTGACACTTTTGAACTCCAGGAAATGCCACATGTTTAATTGACTTATGTGTGACTTACTCTATGTAATGATTTGTTAGACTACTACCTCCTTGTTCTTGCTTCTTGCCACTAACTTAAGAATTAAAAAGAAAAATATTTTCCTTATGCCAAAGAGAAAAAAAAATAAAGGCTATATGTGATAGAAACCGAAGACTCTTCTTGGAAAGATTAACAATATAAACACACAACGATGTTAAGCGCAACATTAGCATTCAGGAATGAAAATATAATTCCACTTTATTTACATTATTTCTGCTTCTTCTGAAAATCTTATTTTGCCTGATCACCACAAAACCGATCAGCACAAAACTATAATAAATATGGTGTAGTTAACATAACTAATTTAACAATTTTCCACATTTTCCCATATAAAACATCATTCTGGGGTCTGTGCATATGATGATAAATACTTTGAAAAATCTCACTAGATGGCCATTGATCATAAATGCTCTTCTGAGTTAATCAAATGCGACGATTAAACTTGTAGAGGTTTACCAATGTCCTAGAAGATAATATCATACAGCCGATGCATAACATTTTCCCCTCTTCCATTGCTCCTTGTCAGTTTTCCTCTGCCTTCCAATTTAGTTTAGACAGAGCTGAAAATAAATATCATTGCATGAAAGGGAGCATACCGCCCCCCCCCCCAGCCCTGGGTTCCATGATATGCATACTATATTACAAGGACAAAATGACTTATCCCTAAAACATTTACCACTGTCATTGTTCTGAGTGACCTCTATAAATCTATTGCAAGATATCATGCTGTAATCCAAAATTTAAATATTGTCAATCACATGGTAGGTGCTCAATATATGTTCAGTGCCTAGGGTTTGGGATGGTTTCCCCGCTTCTACTCTTGCCTTTCTGACTCATTCTCAACATAAAGGCCAAAAGTTTAAAAATATAAATCAGATATCACTCCCCTGTTTACAATTCTCCAATGAATTTCCCAATTATTCTAGAATCAATCCAAACTCCTATTTATGGCTTAATAAAGCCTTTTGTGATTTGCTGCTACATCCCCGTCCAAAACCTTTCTGAGCTACTCTCTCTCATTTATTCTAAGATTCTAGCCACACTAGGCCTGACTCGCAATTAAGTAAAACTTTAATAAAATAGTAACTTAACAAATGAATGAATTTGTTACCACAGAAGTTATTAACTCAAAACAGTTTCTACAACTGAATTGATTGATGTAAGGATTAAATAGCATTCAGAAAATCTATTATTTCATTTCTTGTCTCACTTTTGGTCACATCTATACAATTCTTTTTACAATCTGGTCTTCTTTCTTCTGACACAATATGGAATCCTTCTCAATAACTTTAATCAATTGGACTCCCTTTCAGCGCCTTTGCCCTACATATATTACCTGTTGTTATGCTTGAAAAGCTGAATCTTAAAAACCTCTTCACAGCAAGTCTATCATGAGAGACACCTAACTCTGGGAAATGAACAAGGGGTAGTGGTAGGGGAGGTGGGCAGGGGGTTGGGGTGACTGGGTGATGGGCACTGAGGGGGACGCTTGGTGGGATGAGCACTGGGTGTTATGCTATATGTTGGCAAATTGAACTCCAATAAAAATAATTTAAAATAATAATAAATAAATAAAAATATCCTTAAAAATTCGTAGTGTCATCTTTAAATTCAAATAATCAGAGTAAATAAAATGATTTCTCAATATTTTTTTTCTTATATTTTTATATTTTCTGTGGTTCCATGTTAGTATCTTTCCATCAAATGTCTATTCCTCTTTGGAGTCACAATCCCATTTCTTTTTTTTTTTTAATATTTTATTTATTTATTCATGAGAGACACAGAGAGACGGAGGCAGAGACACAGGCAGAGGGAGAAGCAGGCTCCTTGCAGGGATCTCGACATGGGACTTGATCTCAGGTCTCCAGGATCACACCCTGGGCTGAAGGCGATGCTAAACAGCTGAGCCACCCAGGATACCCTTTTAAAAAATATATATATTTTATTTATTTATTCATGAGAGACACAGATTGAGAGACAGAGACACAGGCAGTGGGAGAAGCAGGCTCCATGCAGGGAACCCGATATGGGACTTGATCCATGGCCCTGGAATCACAACCTGAGCTGAAGGCAGACACTTAACCGCTGGGCCACCTAGGCATCCCCACAATCCCACTTCTTATGCCCTTATATTAATCCCAGGGGTCCCCAAAGATAGTAAGAGTTCTGTAGTTTCTAGAGTACAGATCCTTTACCTCTTTGGTTAGGTTTATTCCTAGGTATCTTCTGCTTTTGGGTGCAATCGTAAATGGGATTGACTCCTTAATGTCTCTTTCTTCAGTCTCATTTTAGTATATAGAAAGGCCACTGATTTCTGGGCATTGATTTTGTATCCTGCCACACTGCCGAAGTGCTGTATGAGTTCTAGCAATCTTTGGGTGCGGTCTTTTGGGTTTTCTATGTATAGTATCATGTCATCTGCAAAGAGGGAGAGTTTGACTTCTTCTTTGCCAATTTGAATGCCTTTTATTTCTTTTTGTTGCCTGATTGCTGAGGCTAGGACGTCTAGTGTTATGTTGAATAGCAGTGGTGAGAGTGGACATCCCTGTCTCATTCCTGATCTTTGGGGAAAGGCTCCCAGCGTTTCCCCATTGGGAATGATATTTGCTATGGGCTTTTCCTAGATGGCTTTGAAGATGCTGAGGAATGTTCCCTCTATCCCTACACTCTCAAGAGTTTTGATCAGGAATGGATGCTGTATTTTGTCAAATGCTTTCTCTGCATCTATTGAGAGGATCATATGGGTCTTGTCTTTTCTTTTATTAATGTGATCTATCACACTGATTGTTTTACAATGTTGAACCACCCTTGCATCCCAGGGATAAATCCCACTTGGTCATGGTGAATAATCCTCTTACCCAAAGCAAGTGATACCTAAAATATCGCCTTTTCTGAAACATGATCTAAATGGGAAAAGAATCCATAACATAAATAGGAATATGTTTCTATGCATATTAGCACTTTCTCCCTCCATTGTGAGAATACATAGAGAAGTTGGCTGCTCATAAACCAGGAAGGGGGCTTTCACCAAACCCATAGAGGCTGGTAACCTGATCTTTAGGGCTCCAGCCTCCAGAACTGTGAGAAATAAGTGTGAGAAATACATGTTTGTTAGAGCAGCCCAAACTAAGAACTAAGACACACCTCATAGCATAAAAATATATATATATATTTTTAATTCTACTATTATATTAAATTTTGGTCTAAAAAAAGTTTAGGATCTATTTAGTGCTTATACAAAATAGGGCTAGAAATGAAGGAGATTGCTAATGAATTAGATAAAACAATACTGTTGCGCATATATTATTTAGACTGGTTTAAATTATGATATCATATGCTGCAAGAACTAAATATCCCTTTTCATTCACCAGTAGGAATATATTGTGATTTTTTTAATTGCAATTTCATATTATATTAGGATTTTTGCCCAGAGATGAACGTAGACAATGTTTGGAAATACCTGTCTTCTAGGCATGTGGTATGGGCCTTATGAAACTAAGACACTTAGCCCTACTATTTAACTCATTCATGTACAAACATTCTTAGGTACTCAGATCTATAGGATTCCAATAACAACATAGAATTGAATCCTTTTCATGAAAACAATCACAGCATGCAATAAATGAGTCGGTTTGCAAAATATGAACTCAACTCTCTTTTGTATATGTGATTATTTTTATAACCACAAACAAAATTGTAAGCTATTACAATATGCTGTTTCTGGATCCTATAAGTGAAAACAGAAGTATCCTACCAGCTGACAGATACAGGAAAAGAACCATTCCTGCAGAGTTTCTGTTGGTTCTATTTTAGAGGTTCCAGGAAGGAAGTTAAAAGGGATCTGTAGGGCAACCCAGGTGGCTCAGTGGTTTAGTGCACCTTCAGCCCAGGGTGTGATCCTGGAGTCCCAGGATAGAGTCCTACACTGGGCTCCCTGAATGGAGCCTGCTTCTCCCTCTGCCTGTGTCTCTGCCTCTCTCTCTCTCTCTCTTTCTCTCTCTCATTAATAAATAAATAAAATCTTTAAAAAATAAAATAAATGAAATAAAGTAAAATAATAAAATAAAATAAAATAATAAAATAAAATAAAATAATAAAATAAAATAAAATAAATAAAACAGATCCTCTATTCTTTTGAAACTCTGACACAATTTTATTTTTCATCTGTCACTGGTTGCCTAATTTTATCTAAAATTTTATTGAACATAATAGTGACTGGCCTACTAACATAAATATAATTAGTCTGTTACTGGTGTGGTAAACATGAATCAGATGAATATTTCAAAGGGAAATGTTCTATTTACATGATTAAAGTTCATTGAGCATCAGTATTAATCAAGATAGGTTATGAACTATGGCTTCTTACAAAAAAACTATTTAATATAATAAGTGATGATTCAAATATGGAAGAATTATTTTACATAGCAGAAACCAGAACTTAAACAGGTTGACATATTCTCCTTAATTAGTATTAAAAATAGATTTAAAATATTCTAAATAGTTTATAAAATGATATTAAAAGAATTGAGGAAGCTATTTTTTAATACAAAAATGTGTTTTGGTTTTCTGTTAGGAGCTGTTATTTTTTAACCATCTGTCCCAATTAAAAAAAAAAAAAACCTCTTTTAGGGGGGGCATGTGGGTGACCTCAGTGGTTGAGTGTCTGCCTTTGGCTTAGGTCATGATCCCAGGGTCCTGGGATTGAGTCCCACATCAGGGTCCCCACAGGGAGCCTGTTTGTCCCTCTGCCTGTGTCTCTGCCTCTCTCTGTGTCTCTCATGAATAGATAACTAAAATCTTAAAAAAAACAAAACAAAACAAAAAACTCTTTTAGGGAAATTATCATGATGTAATAGAGGTTTTATAATTAAAAATGTGTACATGTGGGTCACTTGGGTGCTCAGTTGGTTAAGCGTCTGACTCTTGATGTCAACTTAGGTCATGAACTCTGGGTTCTGAGGTAGAGCCCTGAGGTGGCCCCGCACTGGGCAAGGAGCCTGATTAAGATTCTCTCTCTTCCTTTCCCTCTGCCTCTCCTTACCCTGTGTCTGCATGCTCTCTTTCTCTAAAAAGAAAAAGAAAAAAAAACAAGTATGCATGTTGACAGCACTTTTTATGGATTTGAGACTAGAGAGGTAGGGACTCACACATTTGCTGAGTTCCTACCAATTTTTGTCTTCATTACTATGAATTTCTAAATTAAAATAAATCTAGTTGTTCTGAAGATTAAAAATCTGAGGAGAATAAGAACTATCTTAGGACACCTTCCCTATGAAATCCCCTACTTTGGGGCACCTGGGTGGCTCAGTTGGTTTAGCATCTGCCTTCAGCTCAGGTCATGACCCGATGGTCCTGGGATGAGTCCCCGTGCTGGGCTCCCTGCTCCGCGTGGAATCGGCTACTCCCTCTCCTTCTGCTCTTCCCCATCCTTGTGCACTCTGTCTCTGTGCCAAATAAATAAATAAAGTCTTTGAAAAAAAGAAAGCTACCACTTTAATACGCAGAAAAACATTTTATTTCCTGAGAATTATTAATAACAGCTAAAGGAAAAAATGTTAATGTATTTGATTGTAAAAATATGTTAAAACTTAAATATAATTTTCAAAATTATCTGTAAAATTTGAGAAATTCCTATATAGGGAATGTTGTGCAATAACATTAAAAAGAGTATGCTCTAATCCAGCTTTAAAATAGACATTTTGAAAAGGAGAGTGTATAAATATATTATGGGTGAAATCAATTTTGCTAGTTTTTTACATGTTCATATAAAACAACTTGGCAGTTATAGAAGTTCAACAACACACTTAAATGATTAAACAGTACAGAAATCAACTCAACACACAAAAATGACAGATCTCAGAATTTTCTGGGGGTAAAAGTTTTTATATATATTTCTTATTATTTTTTTTCTTTAGCTTCTGGGCATTCATATTTTCTATTCATTGTATCAATATGAATTATGTTTTTCATCTCAACTAAATAATCAAATATATTATCAAATATTTATCTTTGCCATTTTGTAATTTTACCAGTGCTTTCAGTTTTTACCAGTAAACTTTGTGAGAAAACTAGTCTCTAAAACATTTGTTTTAACTGAATATTTTTCTTTTAATACTTATTAACTTTTTTTCCATTTTCCCTTTCAAATTCTTTCCTTCTATTTTTCTTTGTTTTTAAGGTTTAGGTCTTTTGTTTTTGTTTTATTTTTAATTCTTGAGTGAATATTTTGTTTTAGACAAAAGCAACTAAAGCTAAGAAGTTACCCTAAATAAAACGTTAGGCACAATCCATAATTTCTCAAGATATGGAGTTACAGATTTCACTGTTTTTCAAATCATCATTTCAATTTTGAATTTTTGGGGTGACTAGGTGGTTCAGTTGGCTGAGCATCTGCCTTTGGCTCAGGTCATGATCCCAGAGTCCTGCTTAGCAGAGGAGTCGCTTCTCCCTCTCCCCCTGTCCCTGCTCATGTGCTCTCTCTCTCTCTCACTCTTTCTCTCAAAAAATAAATAAAATATTTTTAAAAAGTAATTTTTAATTTTTATTCCTTCAATGATAGGCTAGAGACATATTTTAAATAACAAAGATGTTTTGGGGGGGTGGTGATTGCAATACATACATTTTCAAAATTTCTTTGTTTTCATAATCTTATTCTTGAGGTATAAATATAGGATCTGTATAATATCTAATTTGTAATCTATCTTTTTTTTCTTTGTGACTGAATAAATGACTAAATTATGCTTAAAATGAAGATGTATTCTCTGGTTTTTAAGTCATATGAAGGCAAACAAATTATAATATTTTAAATATTATTTCATGTATTTTTATGAGTTGTTATATACTATTTTTGGTACATTAAAAGTTTATATTCATAATCATTTTCTAATATTTGTGTGTATTTGCCTTTTTTGATTGATATATACTATATATACAATCCAATTATATATATATATATATATATAATATGCACATAATTCCAATTATCAGTTAAACTTTGTGACTTACAAATACTACTTATAAACACTGGGCAATAAAAAATCATCCTTTCTCCTATTTATTGCTTTTATGTTTTTTGTTCATAAATATTATTTAAAATTTTATTCATTAATTCAAGATATATTTTAAGTGCCTACTATGTGCCAGACACTCTTCTATGTGGTATGAATTCAACAGTGAATAGTACAGACCTAAATTCCTGGCCACCCAGAGCTTAGATCTGAAACTCCTATCCTCTTTCTTTTTGTTGCTTTGTCTGATTAAAATTGTCTAATTAATTTTTTTATAACGTCTTTCCATACATATTACTTTGTCATTGTAATAGATCTTTCACAACATATGTGTATATATATATATATATTTATGCAAATATTATGTAATTTTAAATCCATTCTGAAAATCCCATTTAAGGAAAATTTTAAATCATTTGCATATAAATCATTCAAATCCATTCTCTGTATTAATGGGTACCCTTGCTTTTTTTTTTTAAGATTTTATTTATTTATTCATGAGAGACACAGAGAGGCAGAGACATAGGCAGAGGGAGAAGCAAGAACCCTATGGGGATCCCAATGTGGGACTCGATCCCAGGATCACGTCCTTTGTTGAAGGCAGACACTCAACCATTGAGTCACCCAGGCATCCTGGTATCTTTGCTCTTATATTACTAATGGTATTTCCTGTTTTGTAAAATATAGCTACTATTTTATTTGCTTTGTTTTTTTAAGAGAAAGAAAAAGAGAGTGTGTATATGTGCAGTTGAGCACATGCAAGTGGGGGCGGGGAGGGCAGAGGGAGAGGGAGAGAGAGAGAGAGAATCTTAAGCAGGCTCTCCATCAAGAGTGGAGCTGATGTAGAGCTCGATTTCTCTACCCTGAGATTGTGACCTGAGCCAAAATCAAGAATTGGATGCTTAACCTCCCATGCCACCCAGGCGCCCCTTGCTTGCTTTTAATCACTAGTATCAAGTGAAGGCTTTAAGGATATTCAATTCTATTGCTTTTTGAGAATATATATGAACCCATATTTTTCTGAATATTATAAAGACTAAGACTCTCCCTTGGGTCCCTACCCTAGGCTCTATGATTAGATAGTCTTAGATGAGGCAATCCAGAATTACGAAGTTTCATTTCTATAGTCTTATCTCTTCACTTTGAAGCTGTCTATTCCAGAAAGTCTTCATTTTGTATTTAACCACATACAATTTGCAAAGTTTGCAAAAATTATCTCGATTTAACTTACATCTAAATTCAATGTTCAGTTCAAGTTGTTGTAGGCACGATTTGCTCATTCATATTTGTGAATTTGTATGTATCTTCCTGTAAGCTTGAGTTTTTTAGGATGTGTTTTTTCTTGGTTTTTAAAACCTATGGAATATCTTTCTGTTGTTTTAACTATTGGAATTACAAATTGGCTAGTGCTGGAATTGCTGAATAATAGATGTTTCCCCTCAGTGCTCTATAGATCTTTCTTCATTATAAACTGTCATCTGGTAGTGTGGAGAATTTTTTTTAAATAATCTCTTTTTATATTTTTACAATTTTTTGAGAATTTGTATTACACCTTTCATCCATCTTAGATGCTTTTATGTAATTTTTTTTTCTAATTCACAAGGATGGTGTGAGGTTAGTTATCATGATTTATTTTTCTTGAAATGCAGAAGAGCACTCTAAAATCTGTTTTATCCCCAAGAAAGTTTTTCTAGGTTGTAAACCTTTCAAAAGAAGAAATCTTGTGTTATCTGTCTTGTGTTCTCATAGTCCGACATGGTGATAGACATATTAGCTGACTCAAATATGTTACTGATTCCTATTTCTAGTATATTTTTGGTTACTATTTGTGCTCTATTATTTTTTTACCCAGTGATGAATTTGGGTATTCATTGCTGTCCTTTGTATTTTTTTTTCATAATTTTAAAGCTCTTTCATTATATTATGTGTCTGTGATCATAATCCTACAGCTCTCATATTGGGGAAATCAATGTTTGTAACAAGAATATTCATTGGCAAGCTAAACATAATCAATGGCAGTGTCTTATCTTTCTTCCCAGTCCAGGGTCTTGATCTCCATCTCACCCAAAAACTAAGTAGAAGATGTCTGAATAATAAAGAAGACTTGAAAATCAGACAGGAACTTAAGGCAATTTTAAAAACACAGATTCTTTATTTTATAGTGTCTAGATACAATAAAACATTGTATTTGAGGAAAACGTTGCTATATTTAAATGAATTTCAAAATTTTGAATCTCTAAGAAAAATTAAACAAAATCAAATCCTACATTCTGATTTTATAACTGTGGCATGGAGAAGTAAACTCACATATATTGCTTTTTTACAAAACCATTATTGTTTTATTGGATTTACCTATAACAAGTACATATTCTATTGGTTCATGAACTTAAGATCTAATGTTAAGTAAATAGAATTAGAATTGTTTCATATCATGTGCACTGGATAGCAGTTCAAAGAGAACATATTTGGCTCAAAATTCTGAAAGGATTTTTTCAGAGTTCCCTGGAATCTAGTCAGTTCTAATAATTAGTTGGCTAGTAATAAAAATAATTCCGTATAAACATCTCTTGAAAATTAATTTTGCTCACTTCATAGCTTCAACAGATTTAGAAATATCATTTAAAAGCTGCTGGTTTACTATGCAAACACAAAGCCAGAATTTGGAAATATATTTCCTAAGACATTTCTGAAGTTAAGTCCCTGTGAATCTGAGGATTACCTTTCATTCCCTAAATCTTTTCAGGCACCAGATTAAAATACAATAAACCAAATCATAAGCCCTCTATGGGTACTGAGGCTTCAAAAAATGACAAAAGAATTATTTCAAAAAATGACAAAAAATTATTCTGCTAATATATAAATAAGGAAACCAAAGAAAAACATTTCTTTTTTTTAACATGAAGATTTGATTGTTTGGAAAATATTTTCTAATGTTATTCAATCATTCCATGCATCACCAGTGCTCATCATCACAAGTGTACTTCTTAATCCCCATTACCTGTTTAACCCATCTTCTCACCCACCCTCCTTCTGGTAACCGTCTCTTTGTTCGCTATAGTTAAGAGTCTGTTTTTGTGGTCTCTCTCTCTCTCTTTCTCACTCTCTCTCTTTTCCCATTGTTCATTTGTTTCTTAAATTCCACATATGAGTGAAATCATACAGTATTTGTCTTCCTTTGACTAGCTTATTTTGATTAGGACTATACTTTCTAGTTCCATCCATGTTGTTTCACATAATGGCAAGATTTTATTCTTTTTATGGCTGAATAAAATTCACATCTTCTTTATCCATTTTTCTATCAATGGACATTTGGGCTGCTTCCATAGTTTGGCTCTTGTAAATAATGCTACAGTAAACATAAGAATGTACATATTCCTTCAAAGTTAGTATTTTAATATTATTTGGGTAAATATCCACTACTGTGATTACTGGATCATAGCATAGTTCTATTTTTTAGTTTTTTGAGGATTCTACATGCTGTCTCTCATAGTGGCTGCACCAGTTTGCATTTCCAGCAATAGTTCATGAGGGTCCCCTTTTCTCTACTTCTTCATCACTACTTGTTTCTTGCATTTTTTTTTTATTTTTGCCATTCTGACAGATGTGAGGTGACATGTTATTGCAGTTTTTATTTGCATTTCCCTGATGATGAGTGATATTAAACATCTTTTCATGTCTCTTGGCCATCTGTATGTATTCTTTAGAGAAATATCTATTCATGTCTTCTGCTTACTTTTAAATGTTTTTTTTGGGGGGGGGTGTTGAGTTGTATCAGTTCTTTATATATTTTGGATAATAACACTTTATTAGATAAGTCATTTGCAAATATGTTCTCCCATTCAGCAGATTTTTTTTTTTAGTTTTGTTGATTGTTTCCTTTGCTCTGCAGAAGCCTTTTATTTTGATATATAGTCTCAATAGTTTATTTTTACCTTTGATTCTCTTGCCTCAGGAGACATATCTAGAAAGATGTTGCTATGGCCAGTAACAGAGAAATGACTGCCTGTGCTTTTCTAAAAAAAAAAAAAAAAATTATGGTTTCAAGTCTTATGTTGGAGCCCTTAATCCATTTTGAGTTTATTCTTGTGTATGATATAAGAAAGTGGTCCAGTTTCCTTCTTTTGCATGTAGCTTTTCTTTTTTTAATTTTTTATTGGTGTTCAATTTACTAACATACAGAATAACCCCCAGTGCCCGTCACCCATTCACTCCCACCCTCCGCCCTCCTCCCCTTCTACCACCCCTAGTTTGTTTCCCAGAGTTAGCAGTCATTAGAAATGACAAATACCCACCATTTGCTTCAACGTGGATGGAACTGGAGGGTATTATGCTGAGTGAAGTAAGTCAGTCGGAGAAGGACAAACATTATATGTTCTCATTCATTTGGGGAATATAAATAATAGTGAAAGGGAATATAAGGGAAGGGAGAAGAAATGTGTGGGAAATATCAGAAAGGGAGACAGAACGTAAAGACTGCATGTAGCTTTTCAGTTTCCCAACGCCATTTGTTGAGGAAACTTTTTCAGATTATATATTCTTATCTCCTTGGTTGAAGATTAATTCACAATATAACCATGGGTCTTCTTTCTAGGTTTTCTATTCCATTCTATTGATCTATGTGTCTATCTTTGTGTCAGTACCACTTGTTATTATTGCAGCTTTGTAATACAACTTGCAGTCTGGAACTGTAATACTTTCAGTTTTGTTTTTCTTTTTCAGATTGCTTTGGTCGTTTGGGTTTTCTGTGGTTCCATACATATTTAAGGTTTCTTTGTTCTAGTTCTATGAAAAATGCTGTTGGTATTTTGGTAGGGATTGCATTAAATCTGTAGATTGCTTAGGCATTTTTTAACAATATTTGTTCTTCCAATCCATGAACATGGAATGTCTTTCCACTTTTTTGTGTCTTCTTCAATTTCCTTCATCAATATTTTATAGTTTTCAGAGTGCAGATCTTTCACCTCTTTGATTAAGTTTATTCTTGAGTATTTTATTATTTTTGTGCAATTATAAATGGAGTAGCTTTATTAATTTATCTTTCTTCTGCTTCACTAGTCCAATAAATATTTATTAAGCAGTTACTATAAGCCTACCCTGGGTCTTGGTTTGAAAATGTGATTGTAAGCATGGCAAAGCCCTTTCCTTTATAAAGCTAATATGTTAGAGAAGAAAGGTATAGAACAAATTAATGAATAAAGTTCCTACGAGATACATGTCATAAAAAATAAATTCAAGTAAGGTTTTAGAGGGACTCAAGATACTTTGAAGGGACCTGCTAAAGATTCTTTGAGGTGTGGTGTATGAATTGGAGTGGGTGGGATGAGGAAAGCTAAGGAAGATTAGTGGGGAGAGTAATCTGAAGCAAAAGTCATCAGCAGGAAAAAAGCTCCTCTTCTCAAGAGATGAGCATCAGAAGGCTGATGTGCTTATTTGAGTCAAGTGAAAAGTGAAGAAAGAAGAACTGATATCCAGGAACAGATACCAGCCAACTTGTGAAAGACCGGTGGCAGTGAAGAGCTTGGATTTTACCCAGAGGGTGAAGTTAAACTGTTAAAAGAGTTGTACAAAGAAATGGCAGAGCCAGATGTATGTTTTTAAAAAGATTATTGCCTCTTAACTCCTCCTTACGTCATCTATTTCTAACGTGTTGTCAAGGGTGGCATAGTCTTATTAACAAAACCAGCAATAGTACTCAGAGAGGGTGAGAGGACAAAAGAATCTAACTTGTGATTTCCTAAACTACTAGAGAAATGAATGGAGGGTTGTAGAAAAATTATATATATATATATATATATATATATATATATATATATATAATATCATCACTTTCTCCCTTCCTCCAGTCTCCTTCCAGGGTTATCTGCTAACTAAATTCGAGGAGAAACTTGAAGACAAAGTATGTCAATTAACCCATGGGAGTAATCCATGGAAGTCAGCCCTTGACTAGATGTGTGGGTGAAATGACAAATAGCAGATCTGGACAAATAAATGGAAGATCTCTACAACTCAGAGTAAGGTGACAGACTTTGCTTTAGCAGCTGTGATCGTTAAGGGCCATGAACAAACACCACAAACACACTCCAAAATAAAAAGTTAAGTGTGTCTGCAGGAGTCATTTTAAAATGCAACAGTAAAGTTGTGAAACCTTTTCTATGTAGTTCATTAAACATTTTATTATGAACTACTTCAAGTGTGCAAAGAATAACTAAAAATGGTATGTGTACACCTTAAGACAGTATGCTGAAGAGGAGTAATTAATGAAATGTATACTATGAAGAGGGATAGCCTGGTTTAATAAAAACAATTCATAGAATTTTCAGTTCTCATTCTTGCTCAGGTAATGACATTTGAGAGTCCTCCAAAATAGAAAAACTATCATGGAAAGTGACATCATAAAAAGTAGCCAGTTTTCAAATTATCTTGTTCCCTGTAAATAATCCAAATGGCACTGAAAGCTGTAAAATTTTACAATTCCATCCCTGTCTTTTAATAGCTAAAGAAAATTAGTTTATACACTCTCTCTCTTTATTAACTTTCTTATTCCTGTTTTTGAATGTATTTTTTATTATTCTTTGCTTGATAACCAAGTCCTTTCTTACACAAAACATATTACAAGAATCTGACATGTTTAGTCAGATTGAGCATATGTTCATTTTATCTCTTAGATTTCAATGTCATCAATGAAAGCTAAACAGAGTCATGGTTAAAAGTGAAAAATTACAAACATACCAACGAGTGGAATGGTGAAATATGAAATAAAATAACTTTTTTGACTAAGTTTACTTAATTTTATGTTTAAGCCAGAACAACAAATATGCAATGATATACTAGAAATAGAACTAAAAGTTCTATTTCTTCCAAAATCTTTCTGATTTTTTCATACTCTTTTTTTTTCTTTTTTTTTTATTTGATTTTTTCATACTCTTTAGGCCAGCAATGCATAATGTATATTGGGTTAAAATTGCAATTGGGTCAACATAAAAATGATCTAGAGGGTGACTCTGCAACCTGAGAATACATGTTTAAATCCTGTATTCCTAGAATGGTTCCTGGCACAAATTTAAAGGTTCAGTAAATGGTTGTTGAAGGCATGAATAATACCAAAGGATCAGAGCAGCATTTTGAGGCAGAATGAAGTGACAATTTTTCTAGAAATCTACAAGCCAAATATCCTCAGAATAAAGAAATTTATTTTATGATATAGTTTTAGTTCCTTTGTTTTATGTAATCTCAATTGCACACTTTTCAAAACTGAAACTATAATCACAATAATTTGAAAAATAGGTTTTCTTTACTAAGGAGTTGTAAAAGGAAAAGACAGGAACAGAGTAACACAAAATGACTTATGAAATCCAACTTAATGTACAGAAGAAGGGTGAAGATCATGTCCTCTGGGGTTTATCAGCAATATTTAAACCACAGTAAGAACATAACCAGTAGGGTCTGTGGTGCTACTGGGCCTGGGAGAGATTCAGAGATGCAAAGATGGAGTGGCCCAAAACCTCACAACTTCTCTTCATGTCAAATAGATCTAAGTTCTTGAAGCCCCAGCTCATCTGATTGTGGTTTCTTATGGGTTTTGTCAAAGCAAAAATTGCACTGGGCAAAGGTAAACAGGCAAAGAAGATTATTGTGACCCTGAAGAGAGGCTAAAACTCATTCGAGCTCCACCATCCAACAAGGATTGGAATATTTTTAAAACCCAGGGTGATGGACATTGATCATAGGCCACTTGTGTTCACTAATTGACTTCATTTCCCTCATAAGTAAACTTTCTCCTGCCTTCATAACTGGTGATAGCTGCACACCCTTGAATTAAGGGGCTCATCAGAATTAGGCACGTAGGCTCCAAACCAAGACTGGGAAACAGCAGCTCTATCATCCCTGATGCTTATAGTTCAAAGAGATGACAGTCTTTGGTTGCAAAACTGGTCTCTTGCCAGTTTTATAAGACTTACATCTCAGACGGGCACAGTAAGAATTTACAATTATAAGTTTTCTAAAGTAAATGTTCCAAGAGAAAGTAGCCAGTGCCTAGAGTCGGGAAGAAAACTGTCTACAGGTCAACCAGGCTGAGGGGAAGCCTCAGATTTTGTTGGTAAGTCCCGACGACACAACCTGGTTAGTGTTTTATAGAAGAATTCTCATCTGAATTCCCTCAGCGCTGTTTGGGAAGAGAACAAAATTCAACTGCTCATGATTATTACTTATAAACTCAGTCTCCATTCATTTTTGCTTTTCTGCACTAGAGTCTACCTCTGCATTTCATATCAATTAGTCAGTTACTCACTGATTATAGTGCAAATAAAATGTAAATTAGGGACACCTGGGTGATTCAGTCAGTTTCTGACTCTTGATCTCAGATCAGGTTTTGATCTCAGGATTGTGAGTTCAAGCCCCACGTTGGGGTCCATACTGGGTGTGGAGGTTACTGAAAAAAATGTAAATTGCCTATAAAATGAAACTGCACATTTTTTCCATAGATGGTGGCCTTTCTAACATTGATGGTAGACACAGGGCAATTCAAATCACACACAGACACACACAGGTTATATTAATTCTAATGAGGAGAAATCGACAAGAATGATAACATAATCAGCATTTCAAAATTAAATTATTTGAATATCAAATGATCAAAGAGTTCATTGAAACAACTGATACTGCTCTTTTTTTTGTAAAAATGGAATGAGACATTATGTTATTGATTTTATTGCAAGAATCATCTCAATATTTGGAAGACCACTTAATTTGAAAAATTAGTCTATAGCTGAGATTACAAACAAAATTCTGTTATAAATTGCTCGTTTTATTTTTCTAGACAAAGTCCTAATTGACACTCTTTTTCACTTAATTATGCCACATTGTTTTCTACAATACGTGAATTCACTTTGATGGATTTCTCCCTCAGACATGTTACTTTCAGTATCTTGTATACACATTTCTAATTACTGGCCTTAGATTTCAACTTCAAACTTGGTATGTCCATCCTGCATTGTCATTTCTCCCCAAAACTGAAAAGTGATTCTCATTTGGGTGCATTGAATTGACCCTTTATTATGAAATCTATTTCTTTCTGGTTTAGTTGTCCTGAAATGTGTGTAATTCTTTAAAAAGGGGGGGGGGTGGGGAGAGAGGGAGAGAGGGAGAGAGGGAGAGGGAGAGGGAGGGAGAGAGAGAGAGAGAGAGAGAGAGAGAGAGAGAGAAATCCCTGACTTAATTTGGTGTCCCCTCCAAATCCTGACTTATTAAACACATAGCATAAGCCATGTTCTGGAAAAAAAAAAATATTTGCAACTAATATTTTTAAAGTCATGACAAAAGAAAAGCTTCTACTTGTGTGGCCTCTTAGAAATATGAAGTTGAAGAGAAGTCATTAGTATACCAGCATTTTAAGATAAACATGTATGAACAGGACATGACCTAGGCCCCCTGAAATAATAATCACTTTCCCCTCCAATTATGACCTCATTACCTTGGGCCTCTGCTCTCACCTTGGCATATGCTGTCATACAGAAATTAGGATACCTTTTGTAGTTCCCCACACAAGCTCTACCTGATATTCTCTGAGCTTACAATTCTTCACACACAACCTACCCCCCCAGTCCCTTGCTCATAATTTAGATCCTCTGGGACCCCACCTCCAACCCCAAGAGGGTCACTGCACAGCCTCTGAACTATATCTACCTTTGGGGCCTCACATTTAACTGCTAAGCCTCACAAAGTACTCAATACACAGCGGGTAGCTAATTAGTATAGTCATTCAACAAATATCTGTAAAGGCAACAGGAAACACAGTACATCCTTTGAAATAACTAAAATATGAGCCAGATCAGGCTAGTGAAAAGAGATGATTTCAGAAGAAATGAAAATAACAGAACCAATAACACAGATACTATTTTTCCATTTTAGTTCTTTTGTTCTCTGTGACAAAATGTGTCCCCTGCTTAAAATTCTTATTCTGTATGCATAGGGAGGAGTGGGCAGGAGTGGGAAGGGTTATTTCCAGTAATGAATTTAAACCATATGATGCACAGCATGGATAGACAGTCACGTAAGAAAGTCATGGTCTAAATACATCTGCTGCATTGAAAAGACATCGAGATTTCTCCAGTGCTGGGAGTTCGAAACAACAATTACTTAAATATTTGTAATCTGCGAGGTACCCAAGAATTAGGAATGGGGGGGGGTCTGGCACAATTTCTCATGGGTCAGAATATTGGGAAAAAAGGCAATTCGTATTTATTAGTAAAATGTAAGCATTCTGTTGGAATTGCTATGAATAAAGACTATTCCCATTTGAAATTAAGATAACTCAAACTTTGGTTAAAGTGTGTTTTTCTCCTGACAATACTCCTTAATTAAATAGAGGCACAGAACCATGTTTGCAATCATATTTACTAAAATAATAAAGATAGTACTCTTAAAACCATTCACTTAAATGTATGAAAGAACTTCCATGAACGTTTTATATACACCATTTTTTTTAAAGATAGATGTTAAGCCTTCTAGCTATTATCTTGGAAGGCGCATACAATATATTTGACAGTTATTTTGATATGTTTGGGATGCATTCAGGTCTCCCAACTAAGCGTGCAGTATTCAATTTGGAGGTCTTAAATAAGCTCTCAGTATTTTTGAGAGCTAATTAAAACTTAATTATAAGTGTCAGTTCAAAGCCCTACACAGGCACTGTCAGTTATTGGGTTTCTTATCAAGCCAGTAATGTGCTGTGGCTGTTGTACTAATAATGAAGTTGCACAGAACCTACTGCCCTCTAGGATCTCTTTTTTAAAACAAGAACACAAAATGGTTAAACATAAAGTGCAAGGCGGATTTATGTGAAAGTCCAGGCAAAGCCCCATTTCTGTCACATATTTTCAATGTTTTAAACTTTTCTTTGCCACAAGAAAAATAATGATATTTAAAAACACATATGTTTTGTATCAAGTTTTTATTTAAATTCTAGTTATCTTTAAAAGTTTATTTTTGGGGGAGGGTGTATATATGATTATCCTCTTTCCTTGCAATATCTGTTTCATACAGATGGATGACATATCTTCCAATGAAGAATTCAATTTATAAAAATGAATCCACTAATTTAACCTGTCCAAAAGAGAAGAGAGATAAGTACTAATGTAATTAACTCTCTCTCTCTCTTTTTTTCTATTGATAGATCCTTAACAGTTATTTTAATATAAGCTAGCATTCTCCCATCAGCCAACATTGCTTCCAGGCAATTTTCACGCAGATACCCTGTAGTGTATTATGGGAATGCCAATGATCTTTAATGTTATCTAGAACAAAACATAATTAGGAAGGAAATTCTTTGGGGAACAGCAAATGTGATGTATCAGTTTGCAAAGCAAAAGACTTACAGTCCTGTTTTACTTGTTTAAGCTTATTTATACTGAACATATTAGAAGTAAAATATCCTACATTTTTTCCAGTTTCTTCACAACAAACAGATTACTCTCAATGACTTAGGATAATTTTCAATTAAATTGTAAATATTGGTAATTGTAACAAAATAATGCCCATGTTGTTATTTTATTGAAAAGTTATTACTCTCTTGCAAATATCATAGTAGGAATAGGAATATCAAAGGTTAAAGTGTCATGAAACAGACAATCTAGAAAAAAGGCTTCAAATAAGAAAATACTTCTCAGACAATGTTCTTCAACTCTCCTCTCAAAACAGCAACTTATTTGTGCCCAAGTTACTAACTTTTCTTATCTGTAACTATTCAGATTGGCCCCTATTTGATGACTGAGCTAAAGTAGCTATTTGGGAAGTGGCACGAATAAACAGAATTAGTAAGAATTAAATGATCCTAGGAATCCTTATTAAATATTTCTAATATTTTTAGGGTGCTGAGGTGGCTCAGTTGGTTAAGCATCTGACTCTTGAATTTGGCTTAAAAATCATGAGCTCACAGTCATGTGATCGAGTCCCATGTCCGGCTTCATGCTGAGCTCAGAGCCTGCTTAAGATTCTCTCTCCCTTTGCTCTTAACCACCCCCGCCAACTCTTGATCTCTCTCTCTCTCTAAAAAAAAAAAAATGTATTTATATATTCTTAATATTTTCATTCAAAAGGTGCTTAACTCATCATAAAATTGCTCCTGAAATGCCATGTTAATAAATGTGTCCTAATAGGAAATTTTAGAAGCCATTTCACATATAAGTCTTTAAAATGAATGAATCTATCTACTCATGCATACTTACAACATGTGTATAACCTGACAATCTGAAAATTATGATTTTCTTAGTTTTCCCTCCCCCACTTCCTGAATACATAATACAGCTATGTTGGCATTCTTCTGATTCTAAATATTTAACTACCTACCATGAGCATAGAGGCTCATATTTTATTTAAGTATTTAATAAAGGTTATAATTGTTGACAGCATTAGAATAACAAAAAAATTAATATGCTTGTTTTATAATAAAACTTTTATTGTATCCATTATTAATCATGACTCCTTTAATTGACACATGTCAAAAATACTGGTGCTTTTTCATACTCTAAGAAAAATATACCTAGAAACTTAAAATAGTGATTATTGCAGAACATTTAGTGTATGTATGTACCTTTAAGTTAGGTTGAATAAGGAATAATCAGCTTCTGTTTTCCACATGGGGATTAAAAAGTGACTATAAAATAAGCTTATTTTAAAGATTTGAAAATATAGGGATTCCTGGGTGGCTCAGTGGTTGAGCATGTGTCTTTGGCTCGGGTTATGATCCCTGGGTCGTGAGCCCCACGTTGGGCTCTCTCTCTGCCTGTGTCTCTCCCTCTCTGTCTGTGTCTCTCATGAACAAATAAACAAAATCTTAAAAAATGATTTGAAAATATAAATGTATTAATATTAAAAATCAATGTCCTGCTGAAAACCATTTCCTTAATGATTAAGAGTTTTCCATATATCTTCCCAGATTTTTATATGCATCTATTATAAAATAACTTATATTAACAGAATCATATCATATAACACATATGATATAGCAACTTTTTTCCCCACTTTACATTCATTTATTTTTATTTTTATTCCAGTATAGTTAACATACAGTGTCATATGAGTGCTGCTTTCTTTTCATATGTAAGCCTATATTCAGGGTTATGTGTCTATTGCAGTACATACACAACTCTCTTGGCTTCATTATTTTCTACCATATGAGTATACTGTAATTTATTTCACAAACTTACTGATGGATAATAGTTTCTACCTCTGCTCTATGATAAATAATGCCTATGAACATTTATGAAAACATCTTTGAGTATAAGCATTTTTATAAATTATATTTCCAAAAGTTAAATTAGTATGAAGGCATAAATGAACTATTTCATAGCCACATAGACAAGCACTCAAGATTTCAACTTTTGTTACTCCTTCAGCCAAATGCCAAATGCAGGCCCAATTTTATGTAAAGTTATCATAAATAAACTATATAGTAGTACATTTTATTTTATATTTTATTTTTAACTTTGAAAAATTTGTGGCAATGATAATACTACTTGCTAATTGTTTTCTTATTTGGCACAACCTAATTAGTGTCAATCAATAATAAGTGAGTATTTACTTTGTTATGGGCAGGACTTAAACTAAGAATATTTTCCTTCATAATCTCTCAAACATTAAATCTTCTGAACTCTAACTATACCCTGAAACATAAAAAAAGAAATTAAAAGGAAATTATTTTGGAAAACAGTGGAAGATATTATTTAATTACAGAGGCACATACAGAGCTACCTAAAATTTAAGATTTGGAATCTTCATTTCCAATGGAAAATTTTACTTTCATCTCAGACTTTCCTTGAATCTGTACATGTATTTTAGGGACACTAGCCTGAAGCCACACCAATTTTTTATCACTAAGAAAGTAAAATAAATAGATGGGAAACTATCAGGGAAAACATGAAAATTCTATGAAAAGTAGCACTAAATTCAGTAGGTAAAAGGACTTATTATGTTAGGACAGCACTTCAGAATGATAATAGAAATTGGTGAATTTTCTCCGAATAATATATATGATAAGAAATACAAGGAGAATATTAAGTCATTTTGAGTCCTCTGAAAAACCAACACCAAGGTAGTATTAATTATGCAAGGATTTTTTTTTTTTTTTTTTTAGAGAAAACAGAGTATTATTCATCTGGATCCAAGACTTTGACTAGATTCATGTTTTGTCAGAATGCTTTCTCAGTTTGTGGTTTGTTTTTTCATTTTGCTAATGTGGCATGTGAAGAACAGAGACTTCAAATATGTTTTTAAAATTTTTATTTACTTGTATATTTGACAGAGACAGAGAGCTAGAGAACACAAGCAGCAGGACAGCAGAAGGAGAAGGAGAAGCAGACTCCCTGCTGAGCAGGGAGACTGACGTGGGGCTCCATCCCAGGACCCTAGGCTCACAACCTAAACCAAAGGCAGATGCTTAACACACTGTACCACCCAGGTGCCCTGACACTTTCAATATTTATGTATTATTATCTATTAGTTGTTTTTTCTATTGCTACTACTTTTTGTGTTCTAATACATTGTTGACTATTCCAAGATTGTGAATATTTTATGTATTCTTCTAGAAGTTTAAAAACAGTAGCTCCTACATTTAGGTGCATGATCCAATTTTAATTTATTTTTGGATAGAGTGTGAGGCAAGGGTCAATGTGCATTTTCTCCATATGGATATCATCAGTCCAACACTGCTGAGACGACTAAAGACGACTATTCTCCCCTTTGAATTATGTTGGTAGCTTTGTTAAAAATCAATTATTCACATATGTATGGCCTATTTATAGACAGGCAGCTTTTTATTCTCCGCCTATGTATTTATTTTTACAGCTATACTACACTATCTGTATTACTATAGCATTATAGCAGTTTTTGAGATTCTTATAAATCCTTTTTTTCCCAAATAGTTTTGTATATTGTTGGCCTTTAGTAGTTTCAAGTAAATTTTAAATCATCTTGTAAATTTATTTTTAAAAACTCCAAAAATCCTACTAGAAATATGACTGAGAATATATTGTATCTACAGATCAATTTGCAGAGAATGAACAAATTAACAAGTGTGTCTTCCAATCAACAAACATATTTCCCCAGTTAGTTGTATTTTTATTTCATACAGAAATATTTTGTAATTTTATGTGTATAAGGTAAGCATGATTTTGATTATATCAAAAAATTAGTATTTTAAGCCTTTTGATGTTATTTTAAATGCTACTTCTCTTATAATTACATTTTTCAAATGTTTGATACTAGCATGTGGAATTGATTTTTTTGTATTAATCTTGCTTGCATCCTGTTACCTTGCTAAATTCACTCATTACTTAGACTAATGTTTTTAAAGATTGATTAGAAATTTCCAAATGAATAATCACATCATTTGTAAATACAGGCAAATCTAATTCTTCTTTCCCAGTCTTTATGCTTCTTTTTATTCTTATTATTGATTGACTAAGATCTTCAGCACAACATTGAATAAAAGTGTGACAACATATCCTTGTTTGCAAATCAGTGGGAAAACATTCTGTCTCTTAACATTAAATATTGCATTAGCCATAGGTTTTCATAGATGTCCATTATCATTTTGATTTTGATATAGCTTTCTTTTCCTCCCCCTCCCCCTCCCTATTCCTTCTCTTCCTCCTCCTCCTTTAGTTGTTAATGATCCTTTATTGAAATAATTTCCTTTGTAATTCTTAACTAATTGGGCATTCCACTGCACCATTACCAATGTCAACTACAGTGATATGAGAGGTGCGGCCATCAACACAGATTGGGTAGTCCCCAGGATCTCTTCAATGGTCTTTAATGATCTTTAACTAAAGATTAGATCTTTAGCATTGGGCAATGTTGACAATTTCATCAAAAGTGATGATTCCATGTGCTTAATGTTTTCCTCCTTCTTTCTGTCTCTTGGCCATCCCTTGAGGTTTTTGGTAACAGGACAGAGGCAGAAGGTACCACTTCAATCTGTACATGTCTGTTCTGAATGGTCAGCTTCACTATAATTCTCAGACCTTTCCAACCACCAGTTACCTTGGCCATGTCATTATTGACTTTTTTTTGGAGATAGACCCCACGGGCTGATCTTTGGAGCCAGAGCAGATGTAGCACCAACTAGTGCTACTTGGATACACAACTTTGATTTCTTTCTGGTCGAACTTAGGCCACATGGTGGAGGTGGCTGGTGTTGGATGAACCTGGATTCAGGACAACCAAAGACAGTTGCACCTTCTCCTCCTCTGAGCCAAAAGTCAAAAGCTTCCCTTCTATTTCTGTTAAGTTGTTTTATTGTCATTGGATGTTGGATTTAGTCAAATGTGTTTTTTTTTTTGTTTTTTTTTTTTTACATCTATTGAGATAATTACATGTGGTGATCTGCACTGGTTGATTTTTTAATGTTGAACCCATCTTGTTTTCTTAAGGATAAACTTCACCTAGTCATAATGCATTATCTGTTTAAATGTTGTTAGATTTAATTTTCTAATTATTTTTGTGTCTTACAAATACTGATATGTAATTTTCTTTTCTTGTAATTTTTGTCTGGCTTTCATAAATATTCTAAGACCCTTACTATAGTAAAGAAGAGTGTAAAGACATTGAATGACATTATATATCAAGAAAGATATACTTTAAAATATAATAGTAACTACCAAAATTGTTATTTACATTCTAGAACAAAAAATGGAATAACAAACACTGTAACTTCAACAACAACGTCAAATCAATCAGAAGGAAGGCAGAAAAGGAGGAAGGAAAAAAAGCATTGAAAGGCCAAGCCTTTGATAAACATAGGTAAGCTTTTGGACATTTTGTTTAAGGTGAGTCTTGTTTCTTGAATTAGTGTTTCCCTTCTTTAATAGTTAACTAACTCCTTTCTCCTTAATTAGTCTGCAAGGAAATGCTAGTGAGTGTTTTATCTTCAAACTGTCTTTAGAAAACCTAAATTGCCTAGCTCAGTATTTGGGAAATGGTATGTGCTCAGGAAAACTTTGTTTCTTCTCAAGGTTAAACATTTGGTTAGTGAATGTCTAGTAACAGGGGAGGAAAGCAAATAACATATTCTCTCATTAGGATTATATGTATTATATATTTTCATTCAAGTCTGATAATTCTTCCCTTAATTAGCCATCAGTGACTTTTATTGAATCACATTCTGTATTTAATTAGTATTTTTGAATTGAAGCTATTCTCATTTTACAAGTTAACTGTAGAAATACCTTGTGGACATTTGACTAATATTTCAATTAAAGCATAGAGTCATATGAAAGACATACTTCTTATCTCGAATAATTGTCATCTGTTGATAAATATTAAATAAAGGTTTTAGTAGTATGATTATGTAGTGGCAAATAAAGATTGTAAGCAAGTAATTATCTACACTTTAATGAAACTCCTTTCACTTTATTTTCTTGTGTTATTTATACCTCTGTTTGAGCAAAAACAAATCACCATTCAGTAGAGCCATAAGTACTTTCTGCTTAAAAGATAAGTTTAAAGATTTGAATGCGAGAAGTTTTTAGTCATTGTTTTTCTTTAAAATACAGGTTGACTGTTCGCTTCACACTTTCACATAACTACTAATATAAAAAAAAGATTTTTCATGTGATTAAATATTTTTTTTACAAAATATACATTAAGCAGGACTCCAATTAATAAGTTCACGGATTATTTCCACATTTAGGGCCAACTGTATGAGACCATATACATTTACTACAATAGCAACTGAGTGAAACTCTGCACGCACTAAAGCTTACTTGAGCACAAGAATGATATAATACTGGTTTTTTTTTGAGTCTGTTTGAGACAGTCTAATAACTGGAGGATCTGGAATGACCACACTATTCCCCAGAGTCTTTATTACAGCACTGACCCATGGAGAGACATGTGGATAGGGCCATGTTTGTGTACACGGCTGTACTCAAGTGAAAGAATGTGAGAGTGCGTGCTTATGTTTCATAGATTTTTGAATTCCTGGCCAAGTGAGGCTTAACAAAATCTTCAGAAGAAAATGAGAATATCATCTGATTAATAGCATCAGCTTTAACCTTTGATGATTCTCTATAAAGTCTTTGATGGACAGCCAACCAACATCATGTCTTTCTCTCATGGTAAAAATATGAATATTATGAATAAATCTTAGTTCTTGTTCATAAGGAATGTGTTGCATTGAGTGTTAATTTTGGAAGAGATTCCCGCATATCATGGGGGATTTGAGGTACTGTTATTATCAATAAGTGATCCATTACTGTTTCTTCAAGGGATAAAACACTAGGATACAGAAGTTGCCAAAATACACAATTTTTTACATTCATTTTCAGTAGGAAAGGTCCAAATGTAACTTGTTCTTTTTTTTTTATTTTTATTTACTTATTTATGATAGTCACAGAGAGAGAGAGAGAGAGGCAGAGACACAGGCAGAGGGAGAAGCAGGCTCCATGCACCCGGAGCCCGATGTAGGATTTGATCCTGGGTCTCCAGGATCGCGCCCTGGGCCAGAGGCAGGCGCTAAACCCCTGTGCCACCCAGGGATCCCTAACTTGTTCTTTTTAATGTTATGAAATCTGAACATTATATTTGAAATGTAGCATAAGATTTAATTAAATAATTCATTCACTATTTCAAACACATAATTCCTTAATTCTTAAAATACAAAATTACCTAAAATAGAATAAATGGCTTTAATATGAACAAGTCATCTAAAGAATTGGTGATAATGGGGGAAGTTCTGGCTTCTAAAGTCTAATCACTACTACGGACTTTGCACCAGATCAATTATTTACCTTTATTTTCCCCAATATATTAGCTGATTAAAAGGGCATGTTAGCCTTTATCCACAAGAGGATGCTTCAAAGGACAGATAATTAAAAGGGTTGGCAAGTTCCTTTTAATTAGAATGGTTACACAATTGCCAACAAATAATAACTCCTTTATTCAAAATTGAATGCCCAGAGGTTAATTGATTTGCCAAAGTCTCAAACATATTATCCGCATGCATCTATATTCAGATTGCTAAATACATTTATCTTTTAAATATTCATGAGGCACCAAAGTCCCAAAATCCAGTAAATCATGTAAAAGTATCTGTTCTTTGTTTGATCAGATGTAATTTCATTCTTTAGCCATTTCATGTAGGCAAGTGAAGCAATGTAACATAACCCTGATAATCTTGATAAAGAAGAAATATCAGGCCCACAGAATATGAGCTAGAGTTCATGTTTTAAAATAGTCTCACTGAATGTTGATATTCTTCAGATTATAGTTTTTAAATTAGGAGATGATTTTCATTTAGTCACCTAAAGCTTAGAGATAGACTGACAATTTCCAGGTGTCAGCAATTTAGACGTAATTAAAATAATACTAATAACAGTGGTGTTAGTGCATTTGTATAGTACTTTGTTCCTTACCCAAGGTTTTGTGTCAATTTTATCAAATAAAGCAATTTCAAAAAATTGTTCACTTAAGAAAACAGCTCACGATAATTATTAAACTTTTGAATTTTAATATACATTTAAGAAAATGAAATATTAAGGAAAATGTGAAAATAAATGTTCATATAAAAACATGCAAAGAGAGAAACAAGTTCAATCCACGATTTTCCCATTTATGAGTGTTGACGATTTTCCAATTTATAAGTGTTGTATCAATAGTCCGTGTGAGAGCTGCTGGTCAATAAGAAGAGATGCGAAAGCATGCCCATATGCATCATGGTTATTCACTTTCTTGTCATTCAAAGGTTTTTATTGTTCTGGGCTAATACTATTCTTGAGGCCCTGGTATATATGTGTTAGCAGACGTGATCAACAATATCATGATAATAGTAAGGAATTATTTTTGTTTCAAGATATGTCTTTCATTTGTTTAAACAAATACCCTAAGTGTACTTAGGTGATTTATTTAAGTTTAGAAATATATATTTAAAATTAATGCAGATGATTAACATATTTGTATATTTAATACATGTTTATACATTATCTCTTCAATCTTCATAGGAATGACTAGAAAACAAATATCATTCAGATAAATATGCTTCTACCTCGTTCATGTACTTATGGACTATAGAGGCTGTTCTAGAACTTGCCTAAAACCAAAGAGTATGTGTGCAGTGCCTGCCAAATGGGAGGATCTCTATAAATGTTAATAGCTTTGTTTCTACTTCATGAACTCTGTTACTCTCAGATTCTTTCCATTAGTTTCTCCTCTTAGTTTAGAAACATGTTCAATTTTTTTTCTATCCTATAAAAAAGAAAAGAAAGAAGTAAACCAGTCTCCCTGGTATGCAGCAGCCTTCCTGACCACCCCTGTCTTTTCCCCTACCTCTGTCTTCTGAGCTATTTCTCTTGTTCTCCCCACCCCCTCACACCATCCACAACTATTTTTTTAAACATATACTTTATAATCACATCTTTATTCTGATTAGCTGTAATCTCCATGAGGGCAGAGACCATATCTCCTTTATGGCCCATTGTTCATTGTATATTCTGTATGATAAAAGTGATTTTGAGAAATATTTGCTAAATATTTCTCACCACATACCTGTTTGTGTGCCTTCCTCAAGCACTATTCTATTTAAAATCCTGTTTTAAATTCTGGCCAGGTACTCATCTCTAAAGGTAATCTCAAATCTCTGATTATTACGGTAGCTGACTTTCCTCCTCCACTGTAACTGGTTTTCCTAGTATTTCTGACTACATTTAATTTTTTTTCTTTTGTTTTATTTGTCGGCATGTTTTCCTAGCCTGTCAACTGAATTTTGATGCATCTCTTTATCATTGGCTCTCTCTTTTCTACTTACTCACTGAGTGACCACATGCAATCTTTTCCTCTTCACTGATCATTTGTAGTTTATGGCTTCAGTATCTTCACTTTCAGCCTGCATCTTTCTCCAGAGCTTGAGAATCCAATTTCTACCTGCCTGCTATACACCTCATCTAGATCTCTGCTTCCAGGTCAGACCCATAGACTCTAATATTTTCGTCCTTATCCTCAATACATGCACATTTCTGTTGGTTTCCATCCAGCCCTCCCTACTGTTTACCTTGATATCCTCAGGCTCTTCATATTATCCCACAAGTTGTTTCTTCATTCACTCTGATTCTGACTAGCAATTGCTTCTATGCATTTCCTGTTTCAAAGCTATAAGAGAAAAAAAAAGCCTCTCTTCTAAGGATATACCTAGAACATATTTGAGATAGACTTTACATAAAAGGTATGAGGAAATAGTACATGATCACAAATGAAGTCTTATTGGAAGCAACAGTGAAAATAATCAGAGGTTTCAAATATAAATAATAATTTTCATTTTTAAACTTTTTCCATACAGTTGTAGCTTTTTTATATTTACCTTTGCAAACAGTCTCTATACATGTGCATAGTTCAAATGAAAATGTATCTTGGCTATAAAAAGTAGAAGTGGTTGGAGGTGACAGGCCTTTAGGATTTAGCACACTTGCCTTGTGGTGGTCAGTACCCATGAAGATAACCATGCTTACAAGTCCATGTGGTAACAATTGCCTCAAATTGTAGATAGAATATTCTTTTGTCTTGGAAGAGCTTTGAGAAGTTGATGGGGAAAAAAATCTTTTCTCAATTTCCTATTCTGAGTGATAGGTAATGGTTGCTTGGATATATATGTTGAAATAGCTTTTGTGGTTACCTCCAGGCTCAGTGGGAAAGATTGCAGTAATCAAACAGTAATATCTATATGGGCACTAGGGATATGAAGAATGGTTCAGTGTGGTATATCACATTATTTGTTCAAACTAAGCTTTTTCAGGTTTTCATGTGCTCCCTTATCCTGACACTTGATAAATGTTCACTGTAACCATGCCAATTACAATTTTAAAGCTGTGGGTTTGTTTCTATCTGTCCTTAACAGTCCATTTTCTTGATTTTTACTTGTTCTTTTAAAAGTTTATCCATGTTACATATTTTTGCATATTTTTGCAGAAGAGACCATATATTCCATCATTCCATCTAGTTAATCTCTGGTTATTTCAATTATGATCCAATTACAGAATCATATTCATTCATTCCGATTCTTCCTTCTCTTCCTCCAATGATATTATTATTTCTGATATTCAAAGTCCTTGATTTCTCCGGTATTAGCGCCATATTTTGCCAATATTTTCTGAGGACAGGAGAATTACTTCTGGGTTCATCAACTAATAACTAAATCTTAGCAACATGAAAATGTTTGAATTGCATTTCTAAAAGTTTAATTACCTTTATTTTTATTTGCAACTTTATTTGCACTTTCAAAGAGCTAAAGAAAATTTCCAAAAAATATTCTTTACCTTTTTTCAAACTTTAATATTAAGCTTTTAATAAGTTCAGAAAGAGGCAAATTTATCTGAATAATATAGTTAATAAATTATATAGGGATATATACAGAGATGATAGAAAGATACAGTTGAAGTCTATGAATATGTCAGGTAGAGCAAACTTTATCCAATATAGGCCATTTCATAGAATACAACTAAGTTAAACATTAAAGAAATAGTACATACAGAATTCAGGATAGTGGTTACTATTGGGATGGGAGGGGTGATGTGACTTGGAAAGTCTTCAGGTATATTCTATGCTTTGTTCTTAACCTGGTAATGGGTATGTATGTTTTCATCATATTGCTATTTAAGAACTATACATATATTTTATATGCCCCTTCACCTATTGTGTTTTAATAAATAATAATAATAAATGATAAATAAATAAATCCAGTGACATAGATGGAGCTGGAGAGTATTATGCTAAGCAAAATAAGTCAGAGAAAGACAAATGTATTATTTCACCTATATGTAGAATTTAAGAAACAAAACAAATGAAACTATGGTAAGAAAAAAGAGAGGCAAATCAAGAAACAGGCTCTTAACTACAGAGAATGAACTGATGGTTTCTGGTGGGGAGGTGGAAAAATGGATTAAATAGGTGATGAGTATTAAGGAGAGCACTTGTGATGAGCACTGAATGTTGTATGTAAGTGATAAATCACTAAATTCTGCACCTGAAACTAATATTACACTGTGTTTCAATTAACTGGAATTTAAATAAAAGTGTGGAGAAAAAAAAAAAAGAAAGGAAACTTTTCTCTAATATTCTCAAACAAGAAAAGGAGATATCTTTCATTACAAGGACATCAGAAGTAGAGAATATAAAAGAGTGAGAGAACCAGGATTCATTCAGTTCTCCAAGAGGTAACTTCATTCTAGGACTAGTGGTGGCTGCAGACACAGGTGTCACACTTGCTTGTGATACCCAGAAAACTGTCTTTCTTTGGGCCATTTGATAATTGACCTTTCCAAAGCATCATCTAGAAGATATTCATTTAGGTCTCATCACTGAGAAGTGACGCTCTTTCTTAATCTCATTACTCATGTGGGGGGAAATGATTCATAAGAAAGCCTTAGAATGACCATGTAGGGGTTAATTCTTGTTGGGCAGTCAATTGTCATTACCATTATAAGCACTTAATATGATGCCTAACATATTATGAGACTCAACAACACTTAATTCATATCATAGTTTTTTCATATCTTGCCTAAATTCCTAAGTTTTAGAATCCTTCTGAACTCAGATTTTTACCACCTGCTTCAACATTTGTATTTGTTCATCTTTACTGCAGTTTTTCTGATCTGAGAAACAAAATCAAATCACTAATTATTGAGTAGCTAGGGTAATAGATGTTCATCTTTTTTTTTCCTGACATCCTATGTTCCTTCTCACTGATTTATTGATTAAAATGTACCTGAGGCATTTGTTTTCTTTGTTTTTAACTTATATCTTTAGTTACCCCTCTTTGCAATATTTCTTACTCATCTCAGGTGGGGTCCACACAGAGAAACATGGTTGAGTAAAACTGAGGAATGATTGAAGTCTCAGAGAGTTGGCTGCATAATTAGGGCTCTTAGGCAAAACTTAATGTGTTATGGTGAAGAAAACTGTTTCTGTGGAGGAGATATTGAATGTAAAATGACAGGAGAAAAGGGAAGTAGGAATATCACGTTTTCCACAAGTACAAAAATGTGGGGCCATCGGAAAGAAATATCTTCCTAGATGTGTGTATTAGGGGAGAATGACGGAGGTCTCCTAGCATAACCAAGGAAGTGCCATTCATTGTGAGGAGAGGAGGTGTTGTGTCAGCACCACACCTGGAGAGCAGCTCCCTGCCGGCTGCCCTGGTGTCTTCCAGTGCAGAATTTCCTCCACTGATATCCACAGAACAAATACCTGCAGAGATGGATCACTCACAAACATCCTTTGTCTTTTAAAACTACCTTTCCCGAAGAACTGAAAATTCCTAGTTCAAGAAACATATGGGTTTCTCAGGGTTTGGCACTAGACGCTTCTCATCACTATTCTCTTTCACTGGTTACAAATATTGGTTCCCAAATTTTAAATACCATCTACATGTTCATGACGCTCAAATTTATATATCTAGTCCAGACTACACACTAGTTGCAAACTCTTTCACCTGGACACTTCTTAGGCAGAGACAACCATCTGCCAAAATTTATCCTGCCCCTTCCATCATATATAAAGTTGTAGTTGGGAAGTGGCTAATCAGACCTACATATGCAAGCACACCCTTTTACCATGGTGAGGCCACAGTGGAATGTTAGTGTGAGTGATGTGTATTACTTCCTGGCCAATGCCTTTATTACATAGGCTTGTTTTTTCTACTCTCTACCTTCTTTTTTTATTTTTTTTATTTTTTTTATTTTTTTTTTTAACTCTCTACTTCTTCTAAGCAACTAAGATGGAACCGAAGATAAACCTTGGATGTCACAACTTGATAATAATAGTATCCAAGGTGACTTTTGAGGCATATCTTGAATATGACAGAACCTTAAATTGGTTTTTACATGTGAGAAAAGAGACATTTTATTCTCTTTGAGCAATAATTCACTTGGTGGCCTAGCTAGCAGTTGCAATCTAATAGGCAATCATATTTGCCTAAAGGTATTATAAGTATCTCAAATTGAGAAAGCTCTAAGCTTGATTTTTGTTCCTAAATCCACTCCTCTTCCACTTTTTCGCACTGCAGAAAATAATAAAAATCTTAGGTACTCATTATATATTGACTACACGTCTGGAAATATTCTAGGTGCATTAAATATATTTATTCATTTGTCCTTACAATAACTCTATGAGAGTTCTGTTTTAATCCACATTTTACAGATGAGAAAGCAGAAGTACAAAGACATCAAGCAATGTACCAAAGGTCATTTAACAAGTAAGTGTCAATGGCAGACTTAAATCCACCCATACTGGCCACCTGTTGCATGTTCTTCATCATTTCACTCTACTGCCTCGGTCTGATTTGAGGACATTTCTCTTAACCAAAAATAAATTATTTAAAAAATAGTTGGAGGGATCCCTGGGTGGCGCAGCGGTTTGGCGCCTGCCTTTGGCCCAGGGCGCGATCCTGGAGACCCGGGATCGAATCCCACATCAGGCTCCCGGTGCATGGAGCCTGCTTCTCCCTCTGCCTATGTCTCTGCCTCTCTCTCTCTCTGTGACTATCATAAATAAATAAAAATTAAAAAAAAAATTATTAAAAAATAGTTGGAGTTGGAGGCAAAATATAATAAGCAAAGGGAATAGGAAAGCTAGAGGTAAAATTAACATATAGAAATATTTACCATGTGCCAAACAATGCAACAGAGGGAGAGAAATATATTATATATATATATATATATATATATATATATATATATATATATATAACTTTTAGCTACCCAACTGGTCCCTAAATTACTTGGAAGACAAGATAGAGAAAGAAAAGGGATTCACAATATAAATATAGTTGCCTAAATGAGTAAATGAAAACTTTTCAAGTTTTTAGGGTACTAATAATATAGAGAACATTTTCATTTATTCTGATATTATTTTGAACTATGTTCTTTACCAGATCCCACAAATGAAGTACTTAACAAATTTCAAAATATGCAAACTATGCAAATTCCTATGCACACATTTAAGAGGAAGCCAAAACTATACCAGTAAGCAAAAAACCCTCTGATTATCTAGAGTGAAGGAGAGGTGAAGTTAGAGTATAGAGGGTTATGAATATATGGCCTATTTTCCTCTAAATTTTTTATAAAGGTATTTCTTACACCTGAGGCTTAAAGATGATTTGGAAAGAGATAGTTTGAGATAGATTTCTCTGACTAAACCATTGATTGCAGACATATTTTGCCACACATAAACACACATACTCACAGATTAGTTAGAAGGAAAGATGTATAGACAGACTGACGAGAGAGAGATAGAGAGATTTTTTTCCATTTAAAGTCGACTGAGAAGATAAAGTTGAAGTCCTCTAAATAAAAGCAGCGTGCTAACCCAGAAATTAGCCTTAAGAGAATAAGAGTACCTCAATATAAAAATGGCTGATAATAATGGGCTGAAATCATCTTCTGTAAATACTTTTGTTTCTATTCAATGATCATTTAAGAAATATTTAGTGTTGGGGATCCCTGGGTGGCTCAGCGTTTTAGCACCTGCCTTCAGCCCAAGGCATGACCCTGGAGTCCTGGGATTGAGTCCCGCATCAGGCTGCCTGCATGGAGCATGCTTTTCCCTCTGCCTGTATCTCCCCCTCCCTCTCTCTCTCTCTCTCTCTCTCATGAAAAAATAAATAAAAATCTAAAATAAAAGAGAAATATTTAGTGTCTACTATGTATCAGGGACTGCTATAGACTCCCAGCAGGTACCAGTTTAAAAACTCCAATTTATCAAAAGTTAAAATTCTTAGCAGACAAAACAAATAAATGTCATATTAAGTAAATGACATGCTACAATAAAAATCCATAATTGCTGTGAAATTTTTCAAATAGAGGAGTAAGGAAGGATGATCATGAAGATTTTGAGAGTAGGTGTGTGTAGATCACAGTATTAAACAGAGTGGATAGGACAGGCTTTATTGATAAGGTAACATTTTTCAAATACATAAACAGATGTGAGAGTTAGTCAAGGGAATATCTGAAAAATAATATTCTAGAGAGAGGAAATATCCTGTGCAAAAATCCTAATGTTGCAGAATCAGTGTGCTTGTATCTGAGTGATAAGGATGAGAGTAATAGTAAGACAAGTAATGAGGGGGAAGGCGCGAGCCTGGGAGGCACAGTTGGTTGAGTCTGACTCTTGGTTTTGGCTAGGTCTTGATCTCAAAGTTTCTGAGATTAAGCCTCCATCCCACTCCTTGCTCAGTGCAGAGTGCTTGAAATTCTCTCTTCTCCTTCTGCCCCTCCCACTTGTGTGTGTGCTCTCATATTCTCTCTCTCTCTCAAATAAATAAATGAGTCTTAAAAATAAAGAAAGAAGTAGTAGGGAACAGGAACCTATAGGTCCTTTAGGCAACAATAAGGATATTGACTTTTACTCTGAGTAAAATGGTGAACAATTACAGGGTTCTGAGCAATAGAGTAGTTACATGATATGACTTCTGTTTTAAAAGGAGAATTATGGCTGTTCTGTTGACTTTGGTGTAGATGGGAACAGGGATAGAAATAGAGAGATCTCCTTAAGTTCTTATAATGATTCAAGAAATAGCTGATGTTTCAGAACAGAGAGGTAATAATAGTTTTTTTATTTTGTATATTTTCAAAGTTGAGCAACAGGATGTTCTAACGGATATAAGAATGTGAAATAAAGAGGAGTCAGTGATAATTCGTTATAATAACTCGAAATAATGGAGTTGAAAATAACTCAGATAAAGAAGAGAAATGCTTTGTATTTAAAGACATAATACTGATTAGGATTTCCAGGAAAGTGAGTGATCATAGATAGAAAGAAAAGAAAACTAAAGACCAAGTCTTGGAATATTTCAATAGTTAGGGAAAAAGTCCTGGCTATAAAAACAAGTCAAAACAGAAGACTAAGAAAGAACAAAAAATTCAGTAGGCGGAAACCCAAAAGAATGTGGTGCCCAGAAAGTATATCATGGAGGAGGAAATACTCTACTCTGTTAAATTTTGAAGACAGGTCAAGTCCAACAATGATGGAAGTGTGACCACTGGTGGCATAATGGGAGTGAAGCCAGATTGGAGTATGCAGGGGTATGGATCTATGGGTCAAAGTGGTCCAAGTGAGGATAGATGAGAAGTGAACAGAGCAAGTCAAAACATTTCTTGAGGAGTTTTGCAACAAAGGAGAACAAAAGAGTAGAGCAGTCATTAAGGGGAATTGAGAATGGTTTTTAAAGTCTGAAGAAATAACAGCATCTGGAGGTCAATGCGATGAGATGAGAGAGGGGAGAGATTCTAAAGGTAAGTCCCAGAGTAGTTAACCTGGAAGGGGCTTTAATGCAAAAATGATGGGGATGATCATAGATAGAAGCATGGATGTTGGGCCATGCTGAACCAATGTGTGCGCCAGCCTGAAAGTGTTAGGTATGACTGCCCCCCACATTCTACTGGCTGCAAGGAGTCATCTGCAATGCCCAGCTCCAAGGGAGGCCAGAAATCAGGCTGTATGACAACAAGAAAGGGACATGGGTTTGGCGAACAACTAATCATCCATTCGCACACCTTTAGCTTCTTGATTCTTAAAAAAGAATTTTAATTAATTGTAAGATTTCTTACTGATTAAATAAGAGAATATAATAAATAAAAGAGAAAAAGAGAAACTTTATAGTACTACCGACTTAAAGATATGTCCACATTTAATAATGTTAATGTGTGGAAAAATCTGCTGGCACTAGCTTATTCTTAAATAATTCATGTGACAATTCCACTTGCTTTTCCTCAGGTTTAAAGAACTATTGTATCAATAATATGATTTGAGGAAAGATTTTGGCTCTTGTGTCAAACTTGTTAACTTGGTTATTCTTGAAAAAGTTCTAAGTTATAGCTAAGGTCAATAAGAAATGAGTGCATTAATATTTAACTGACACAGGAATATTAAATGGACCTTATGTTTTGGGTTTTTTTTCTTGTTACGTGACTGGTTTTTCATCACAAAATTCAATTTTAAGTATGCATCCAGTAGACAACTTTGGGTTCGGGTTAGGGTGAGGGTTGGAATCGAAGTCGAGTTTAGAACCAGGGTAGGTGTCAGGGTCAGAGGTTAGGGCTAGGGGGTAATTATAACAACTTTTGAAAGTTTTTAACTGATGTCTGTCAGTACCTACAAATGTTAATGTGTAATGCTGCACTGGTCTTATTCTATCAACAAATTTGTTCAAGTCTCATTAATCGGGGAGACAGATCACCCTCTTGGGGCCAATATTCCACGTTAGTGGTGCCCTTTTAAATCACCTTTGACTCTGGCCTGCTTTTCTTTAAGATCTGGCTCACTCTTTGTTGAGGAACTTGAAATACATTTCCTAATCTCTGCTGAAGGGAAACCTGAAAATCTAATGAAATTTTCCACAAATTGCCTCAAACTTTTACCATTATGCTCAATCTCAATTGCTTTTAAAATCATTTCATTCATAGGATCTGAATCCACATACTGTGTCAGCACTTTGGGCTTTCTTCTGAAGGTTTGGGAGTTGTCTAATATGTAAATGTAAAACCTCTGAAGCTTTAAAGAGTCCATCCTCAGAGCAGCATGTTCACATTATCACATTATCATTTTCTCAGTGTTGGGTTCTCCCTGGTATTCTCAATGTATTGAGGTTGGAAAAAAGGCATTTCTGCTGACACGTGCAACGTTACATGAAATAAATAATGTACGACAAATTCTATCTACAGGAGAGGAATATTAGATAATAAGTTTAAATTATCATAATAGAAATGTCAAAAACGGAAATTATGTTATTAATAAATATGACTACCTTTCAGCAGATGTTATCATTAAATAGGAGGTAGTTTACCATTTTAAAAAACAGTTCACCTCAGAGGGAATGAAAGAATCTCCGAGTTGGTAGGGAAACTGGAAAATATTTGGTGCAAGACCCTGCCACTAGGTATAAATCTCTCTCCCTGAAGCATGTTCTTTCTGATATCTGCACAGAACAAATGCATGCAGAGATTTGTAAATCATATTTGCCCAAAAACCATCTCCAAGAAACCCTAAGTATTCCTCTGTCAAAAGAAGCTCTTTCTTTTCCTCCTTAGACTTGATTTGCTAATGTAGACCTTGGTGGTTTTTCCAGAACCAGATCTAATTGTGATTTATTTCCTTCAGTCCAGGCCCTTAGCGCCTCTTCCTACAGATGTTTTCAAATATTGAATTGTTCTGAGCTAATTTCATATCTGTCTTATTTCTTCCCACTTTCAAATTTACTCTGACAAGCGTAACTTGTTGGTAGCTTTGAGTTCCTTATGCCTGAGGGCATTTTTTCACAATTCGTGACTTTCCAGAAACTGCTATTGCCCCCTTCTACCCTACAAATCCTGTTGAACAGATATGCTTCTCTAGTGTAAATGTTCAAATAAATATGTTGATTTTATTTTTTATAGTATCCCTGAGCATACGATATTAGAAGATTCGTCAGGACGAATCCTGGTAACACCATATGTCAATAGATTGTGTGTGTGTGTGTGTGTGTGTGTGTGTGTGTGTTTCTTGTGCACCACCACCTCCTGTCCATGTAGGCACCTACCCTAGTTGGCTGCTCTCTCATTGCCCCTCACATGGCACCCGCATTTACTGCTCCTGTAGTCATTTCTTTTTCCCTTATTTTATCACATCAAATCTCTAACTTCCTCAATATATCAGCAGTTAATGAGAAAGAGACAATTAAACACGCTGGTATAGATTTCAATGACTGCTATAAGAGTGATACGTATATGTGCTCTCACAAGGCATCTGGTTTTGAAAGAAAACCCTGTTAAAACAACAACAAAATTAATGTATTTCCAATACTGGATTTTCAGGAAATTAAAAAAAAATCATTTTTTGAAACAATTTCAACCTTACAAAAGAGTGACAAGAATAGTCAGGGACACTGTATGCCTTTTATTCTTTTTTTAAAAAATAATTTATTTATTTATTTATTTATTTATTTATTTATTTATTTATTTATTCATTCATTTACTTACTTATTTACTTACTTACTTAACCTGCACATGTGCCAGTGAAGTGAGGGGGGAAGGCAGAGGGAGAGAGAATATCAAAAGCAGACTCCACACTGAGTGCAGAGCTAGATGTGGAGCCCAATCTCAAGACTCTGAGACTATGACTCTGAGATCATGACCTGAGTTGGTATCAAGACCCCAACACTCAACCTACTGAGCCACCCAGATGCCCTTGCGTTTTCTTATACTTTATTCACATTTCCCGTTTTGCTCTGTGTTGTGTGCTTTATCTTTCCTTTTCTCTCTCCCTCTCCCTATACACACACACACACACACACACACACACACACTTTTTTCTGAACTACCCTAGAATAAGTTACATATCATGTCCATTTACTGCTGAATATTTTACTTTACATTTCCTCAAAATAAGGACATATATCAACAAGTGTATAGTTTACCAATTTCAGGAAATTTAACATTTATACATCTAATCAACCTTCTTCATCCCAATTTTGTCCACTGACCCAATAATATTTTTATAGCATTTTTTTCTCTCTAGGATAGGATCTAGGCTAGGATTACATAATTCATATTGATGTCATTTTTTTCTTTAAAGATATTTATTTATTTATTTATTTATTTATTTATTTATTTATTTGAGAGAGGGAAGGGGGAGGGGAGGGAGGGAGAGAGAGAGCACATGAGCAGGGGTAGGGGCAGAGGGAGAAGGAGAAGCAGACTCCTCATTGAGCAGGAAGAAGCCTGGTACAGGGCTTGATCCCAGGACCCTGAGATATATACATCTCAGGCTGTTAAATGGGCCTAGACTGTTTAGTCTAGCTCAGCTCACACTTTAAATGGGTCTAGAAAAAAAAACATTCCAGTAGCAACAAATACACCTAGTGCGGATTGTTTTCCTCCATTCCCCATCGATTTATTACTTCCTTCATAATGTGAACCATGGCTCCCAACATCATCACCATATTTACTCGTCTGTTCAATTTAGAATATATTGAAGTATTTCTAGAACTGCTTCAATCATATACACAGACTTTCTCATTTCTTACGCACAAGTCAGCACATAGTAGGGGCTCTTTGTGCTACTTAACAATATATCCAGAAAATCCACTCCAGATCAACAACACAGGGGTAGCTCTCAGTTTTCTTTACAGTTGTGATGTGTCCATCTTATAGAGGTAGCCTCATTTATTCAACCAATCTCCCTGTAGCTGGTCAAAGGGGTGCTTTCCAGTGTCCTGTCATTAGAAATAGTGCTTCCGTGAATAACTTTGTGTATGTGTGTTTTCAAGTCATTGGAGCTGTATCTACAGGTGAGGTGGTTGTGCTGAAGAGTAAATGCATTTATAGCTATTATGTGACCTCTCTATTCTATAGTTCCGCCCCCCCCCCCATTTCTGGGTTTCCTTCATTTTAATTGGGAAGATAATTTAGACATGGAAACTTTCTCTGTGATTGTTAACACCTGTCATACATAGATGGCAATTATAATAGTGAACTAAATTTAGTAACATATACATTCATCCTGCAAGTGGAACAGGTGAAAAACAAACTAGGAGTAGCTATATATTGGCTTAATTGTGGTCCCTACGAACACTAGCTGTACACAGCGATGCATGTTTTATATGAGCTCATCTCTGTGCAAGCATCTCTGTGCAAGCCAGGGGCAATGCGAGCCAGGCATGATGTCTCTCTAGAAACACTCTCTTCATTGGCAACTAAGAGATTGTGATATCACAGGTATCCATGTGTTAAGTGCGAATGACATAAAGACAAATAATCTCTTATATGTTGCAGGTAGGCTTTTAAGGCCCTTTGCCAACTCTCTTGGTTATTTATTCTCTTTTGTCTGGCCCACTGGTTTCTTCCTGCAATTGTTTCTGGTATTAGAGAGCAATTCTGATAATAGCTCCTAGCTTCCTTCAGTTCCTACTCTCCCAGAGCTAGACCTTGATTTCAAGTCTGATTATGTTGTCTTCTCAAACTTACTGTTGAGTTTTAAGGTAGAGAAAAGTGCACATCAATATATGGCTTGACAAATTCCCACGAGTGTAACAAGCACCTAGCCTAAGAAACAATGATCAATACCCCCAAAGCCTCCCTTGGTGGGGAACTTCCAGCCACCACCCTCCTACAAAGGAAGCTATGACCCAGATTTCTTACAGCATAGCTTTCCCTGTTTTTGCTTTTTGCACAAATGGTCACATAGAATATGTAATATATTCTTCTGTGTTATACATCTTCCTTTTGCATGGACTTCACAGATAATACTGCTATCCTGACATTCAGCCTTTGAGATAAGAGACCTCTCTATACTTTGGCCAGATTGTCTTCACTGACCCAGAGCCCAGCTCACATTCAAGTTTTCAATATATGTATGCATTTGATATTATGAACCTCTTCACATTTCACTTCACATCCCCAAGCTGCCCCCAGGTCTGAAGGGAGAGGAAGCTTTGCTGCCTTAGTTAATACCCCCAGCCTCCCTCTTACCTTCTTGTGGCAATTTCTGCTCTATTCTCTCTCCTATGGAAATCTTGAGTTTCTCGTGTATTCCCAAAAATACATTTGGACACTTTAACTTCTTTCAGTAGATGTAGGTATGTGCAATATTTGTCAGTATCTATTAGGTACATATAAACTAAGAAAATAAACAATGTTTGTGAAATGTGCACCTAATTATATACTATTATTCTAATGTCCAAATCTCATAACTCAGTCAAACGTTAACAAATATTTACCAACCACATTCGTTGTGTAAACCTCTGAACTCTCTGGTGAGACCCAACATTTAACAAGACAAATAAACCTCTCAGAGAGCATACATATGATCACCTAGGGTTATATCTTCTTAAATACAGCATGATAGTAAAAATGAAGACTATGGAGATGTGAGAATCAAGACCAAACTTGGTCCCTCACCCTTCAGGACCTTGTTACAGTATTTGACACAGAAAATACTCACCAGGTAAGTACTCAGTGAATGGTAGGTAGTTAGTATTAGCAGTGGTGCTTGATCTTAGTCAAAATGTTCAACACCTCTGCATTTCAACTGAATCCAGTAAAAGATACATTTGATTCTATTAATTATCCAAAGACTTCATATAATTTAGGAGAAGATTAAGAGTTATTTTGTAGTACAGGTTGAGGATGAGTATGGATCTGTGTGTGTCTGTTTTATTCCATTATCACTTACCCTCATCCCAAACATAAAACTGTCTTAAGAATTCATTTGGTCTTGGGATCCCTGGGTGGCGCAGCGGTTTGGCGCCTGCCTTTGGCCCAGGGCGTGATCCTGGAGACCCAGGATCGAGTCCCACATCGGGCTCCCGGTGCATGGAGCCTGCTTCTCCCTCTGCCTGTGTCTCTGCCTCTCTCTCTCTCTCTCTGTGACTATCATAAATAAATAAATAAATAAATAAATAAATAAATAAATAAATAAAGAATTCATTTGGTCTTTAGGGCAGCCTGGGTGGCTCAGCAGTTTAGTGCTGCCTTCAGCCCAGGGTGTGATCCTGTAGACCCGGGATCGAGTCCCACATCAGGCTCCCTGCATGGAGCCTGCTTCTCCCTCTGTCTGTGTCTCTGTCTGTCCTTCTCTCTCTCTCATGAATAAATAAATAAAATATTTTTTAAAAATAATTTATTTGGTCTTTGACTTTAAACTTAAAAATAGACAGCATTGACATAACTGCTTATTTTAAGTAAAGGTAAAATGTAACACTTCTGTCTATTACTATTCCAGGAATAAAACTGTCAAATTATAGGTATTTAAACATACACTGACCTCCCTACATAGGAAGTCATGCAGACAAACCTAGTGTAAATATCTTCTAGTATTGCAATCATTAAATCCTTTCAAAGGAAAGGACTTCTGTATTTTTTCGGTTCTGTTATCAAATACTTGTTTGTACCAGGTTGAATGTAAACAGCCTGAATGAATTTATGATAAATTCAGTCTTTTTCTGTCGCTTCAGGCCATCTCACACAGCTCTATTTTCCACTTTGCATACTGTAACAAAACTGAGAAATACACAAACAGGACACTCACCAGTGAGAACAGAATGAACAACTGTGATTGCTGATTGCCTAAGATGAACAGTACCTCTGCACTGGGCAACTCAGGTTGCATATCTGAGATCTGGGGCGGGGGCGGGGGTGGTGTTTCTTAACCTTCTCTGAAGAATACTGTGAGGGCAACTCATGAAACCTTCTGTTTTCGAATAGAGACTATTATAATCCAAATGAAATGAACAATTATTTCTCAAGATTCAGTTGGGGAAAGGTGTTTTATCTTTGGTAGAGTTCTTTTTTTTTTCCTTATAGGAAAAATGTCAATAATTGTTTAGAATATACGTTTTCTAGAATCTGGTTTTTAATAAATATTTTATCCCAAGGAATTAAATGATGTCTGTAGTCCAAATGGCATTTATGGTGTTTAGTTCAGAATAAAGTGCTAGGTGAGGTTGGAAACACAGACACTTTTAAAAGGAAAACATCTTTTCATGGGGCAGGGTGAGGGGCTGGTTCATTCTATTTTCATGGTTTTTAAAAGCGTCTTTGGCTCGTTTGCCAACCAGGAGAGAAGAATTCTGAAAATGTTTCTTCCAAGTTTTGTTTGTAAACAATTGAATGCAGAGAATCATATAATTACTCAGCGAACAATCTCTCATGGTTTAACTCAGGCATATTTCCTAAATTCATGAGGACAGATCTATAACTCCTCTCAGAAGCTGTTGTTTCTTATAAGACAATTCCCTATTCTTTATAACCATACGCAATACTATTAGTCCTGCAGTGGTAGAAAATAGGTTTTAATTGCATAACCTTATAAAGTGCTTCCTAAAAGTTAGGTTTTAAGGGTTGAATTGAATCACTCTAAAATTTCTATGTTGAAGATTACCCAGCCCCACCTCCCCCAGAACCTCAGAATGTTCTTATTTGAAAATAAGGTCATTGCATGAGGTAATTAAGTAATTAAGGTGAGGTCATCACTGGGGGAGATTAGGCCCTTAATCCAATATGACTGGTAACCTTACAAAAAGAATGGTATGGTGTATATGATATGCCATTATACACATGTTTAGCACATTACAGTTAAAATGTGGTGGTCAGCAAGTTTCTTGCTCACCGTGAGAGAAATTGCTGAGGTGAGCCATGGTGATGAAGAGCATGGTGGTGAAGATGTCTTTAGTTTAGCCCACGATTCCAATCCTAGCTCTACTGTTCATGGAACTCATGTGCTCCAGGGAGTGTGCTACCTTTTCTACTCCTTAACTTTTCCATGTATAGGGTGGGCTTAATAATAACAATAATCTATGTCATCACATTTAAGTTGTTTGGAGATTAAATTAGATACAGCATATCAAATACCAAACGACCCTTCAACAAATGCTTGTTGGCCTTTACTATTTATTAATTGGTGCAGGTAGCTTTCTAGACTTCTCTGCTAAATCACAGGACAGTTTTTGTAGACTTCACTACAGCTGCATCTTAATATGAAGATAAACCATTCAAATGGCAATAACAGTAGACCTACTGTCTCATTAAAATACATCAGTGAAATTCATGGGAGAAACACAGATGTTTATCTCAAATAATCTTTTCATTTGGAAGCATGATAGAAATTTTCTAGAAGTAGAAGTCTATACTTTACTCCTGCCCTACACTCCTGAAAAGTCACTGATGGTAACTGAGTAAACCGTTCAGACAGCCTATCAACATGACATCTTTTTTTGCCAGCATGATAATACAGCCTATAATTAAGCTAGTTTATTCAGGCAATCCAAATTTATTTGCCAAGACATTTTAACATTCTATTAGATCTTTCTCAAAGTCGACATTGACTAAATTAGTTCCTCGGAAAAATTGGCCATACAAGTGACAAACAAATTGGCCATACAAGTGACAGATACCGTCACAGTCATCAGAGGCACATGTATACTGAGAGCTGCCCAAGCTGACCAGGCTTTACATACAGTTATTGTCCGCATAATTAGATTTCAATATTTTTGAAGATAGGCCTATCGACTACTCACTTAAGGTCTTGAAGCCACTTTTAATATAGTGTTGTATAGTGATTAAAGATTATAGTAAGAATAATACTGATAATTAGGAGGAGGTGAGATGAGAGGAAGATAAGATGAGCCTATATTTATGGTGCACTGTTCCAAGCAATTGGATTAATTTATCTAAGTCTCAGAAAAACCCATAAGTTAGATACTCTTCTACCCTTAGTAGCTAAGGCAACTAAGGCCTATAAAAGGTTGGTTAACATGGTTAAATATTCACTATTACTAAGTGCTGGAGCAGATTATATAAAGCCCAGCTCTAGAGCCCATGCTCTCTTGTTCTATAAATCTTGTGCATACAATCAAATTGTTTTCATTTAGTCAAAATAAGCAAGTGGTCATTATAATAACGATGCTTCTTGACACATCAAAAATAGGTATTTGGATCCCTATTGAGTACTGGGGTCAGTATAATTGGATTTGCAGGTCAAAATTTAAGTAATATCATATCTCTTAGCTTCAGCCCATTTATCTCCAGAATGGGGTACTTCAGTTCAATTGTACACTCTGAAGCGTCTATTATGTGCTTGGCAGTGTGAACTCTGTATTATGAGCATTACAGAGAGGTGCCCGAGAAGACAGTAATGCTCTCTCAAAGTTGGATATTTACATGATATAATTTAAACATTACTGGTCTAATCCTTAAGATTTTTGAATTTTATCTTTTTTTAAGATTTTTGAATTTTAAAGAAAGCTTAGATTTTTGTTCGTAATAAGAAAATTGAGAAAGACATGATTATGTAGAGTGTTTCACTATCCATTCCTACCTGTTTCAGTAGAAGACTCATCTGCTTCTCTTCTATACATCACCAGTTTCCTACCTACTTAGCCAACAATACTTAGGAACTCAAGAAGCCTTTGTTGACCATGACCCTCAACCACTCTGAATGAGGCATTTGTTTGTGTGTGTGTGTGTGTGTGTTTCTAGAACAACCTGTGCAAATCTTTTTCCATTAGGACACATGTAGTCATAAAATAAAATTATAAATTTATATGCTTAGCACAACTGCTAGGTTTTTCACCCCTAGAAGGTTGTGACTGTGTTTAGTTTATCTCTGACCGTCAATAAGTAGTAGGTGTTCAGTAAGTGACTTTTCACCAAAGCTTATGTTCTCATGGTAAGTCTGCTTGCAGTTTGCACTGCAAATTCTACTTCTAAGTCTGCCTTCTGGTTGGGAGACCCTGGGGCTAATTCTAATCCTTCCTCACCACGAGCTCCTCAAATATGAAAAACAACACACTCTTTCTTTAACATGTATATGAATCACCTGTGGATATTGTTAAGCTGTATATTCTGATTTTAAAGACAGGAGGTGGGCCCCTGAGATTCTGCATTTCTAATTAGGTCCCAGATGATGCTGTTGCTGCTGATCCAAGACATACTTTGGGAAGCTGGCATTCAGAGTGGTGTCTCATTCTCCCCGGCTTTCCACTTTCATGGCCTAGCAGTATAATCTGTTTTAGCTAATACTTACCAGCCTGTTTTGTAGTCTCCTTATTATACTCTTTTGAGTTACCCCAAGAAGATATGGAAGACTGTAGACAGTTATTTTCCTTGATTTCCAGAGTTAATAAAAGTGAATTTATCAAACTAAGTCTAAGGAAAGCATTGTAGCTATATTTCCACTGAAAGTTTAATTAAAAAAATGTTATCTGAAAGAACTGCCTAGGAGCACCTGAGTGGTTCAGTGGGTTAAGCATCTACCTTCGGCTCAGGTCAGGATCCCGGGGTCCTGGGATCAATCCATGGCTGGCTCCCTACTCAGTAGGGAGTCTGCTTCTCCCTCTCCCTTTGCCCTCCCCGTCCCCGCTCGCTCGTGCTCTCTCACACACATACTCTCTCTCACTCTCTCTCTCAAGTAAATAAATAAATAAAATCTAAAAAAAAAAAAAAAAAAAAAAAAAGAACCACCCAGACACAGTTTTGTACTGCGATGCATACATTCCATGTGACAATTAATAGGATCATGATCCAAATGGCATAAATTAAATTAGCATTCTCAATTATACTTAAAAATGAGTTATTAGTCATTTCAGGCTGAGAAGCACAGATGTAATACAATGCACATGCCAATATGTTAATTCAGAAAAGCTGTTATATAGTGAAAGTAACAGGCTATTTTGAATTTTCAAGGACAGATCCAATCTAATATTATAGCAATGCATCTGGAAGTCACAGATTTATATAATGCAATAATAATTGAGTGGTTAATATGTGCCAGGCATTGTCCTAAACTCTTCACATGGATTATTAATTTAATACCTATAATCTCTATTGAGGTGAAGGAAGTAAGTAGTGTTATTAGCTGCATTTTACAGGCAAGGAGATTTAAAGACAGAAAGGTTAAGAAATCTTTCAAAGTTGTACAGATGTCTGTGAAAGGTGGCCCAAATTCTAGAGCACACCAGTGAGCTGCTATTTTCACTGCCTCTCAGGGTCATGGAGCCATACGACAGCATGCTTTATGATGGTCTACTTTCCCCCATAGAGACATACTGCTATTCCTCTAACTTCTACTAAGTTCATGCTTGAACAGTGTAGAGACATTCATCTTAAGTGATATTATTCATTATTATTATTCAAAATATTAGCAGGTACCTATCTATCTACACTTTATATAAATTTGTATTCATCGGGACTCATTTAGCCTCATGTCACCTAAAGACAAACCCTGGTATAATAAGAAAAATATTAGTATCTCCATTATTTGTGTCCAGAGCAAAATAAAACACTTGGTGATGTCATTAAGCCTAATGAGAACACTTCCTCTTTCAGATTAGTCTTAAAGCAATCAGATATACTTATAAAAATTCAGAACCAATGACTATATATATCCCATTTTAACTAATATATGGAAAATACACTACACTGTAAAGAATAACATACTGTTGGAAGAAGCCAGATCATATAAGATTATATCATCTTCCTTTACCTAACAGTGTATGCCACTATTATTAATACCATCTTACTTTTATCTTCCAGATTTTTATATTCCATTTTTACTTTTATAAAAAATGCATAATCACATTGGCTAAATGCATAATCACATTGGCTAGAATGGTTTTTACATATGTGTATATGTGTAGAATATTGAATGGCTACAAATTGACACAGGACAAAATCCTATGACCTCTTAAAATGAAAATCTCACAATACAAATGTGTATTTAGAAAGGTGATCAAAATTCACTACTAGAGGCATTATAGTATATGCAAAAGGATCTGGAATATCCACTCAACTTATTAAAATTCATGAGACTTTAAAAATATCACCCAGCCTAAGAGGGGTGTAAACAGAAAAATGTATTTCACAGAAATAAGAAGCTTATTCTAAATTCACCCGGGAAATTATTTGTTTTCCATACAAGTCCTAGAGATGTTTATCCCATTTATACAAGGGTCATTTTAGAAAGTGTTTAATGCAGGTTATTCTGATGTGTCTTATTTCTCAATAAGTTATCCATAAAATTATTTTGAATGTACCTGCCTAGTCCTTTCCCCAAATAAGTGGTTGCAGCCACAATGCATTTGCATACACAAACAAATAAGAGAAATTCCCATCTATTGGAGAAAAATATCGCATTAGTGTCGTAAGTGAAGAAAGGGATATTATCATCTGATGAAAGACACATGACCAAGCAGGAAGGATGGTTATCTTCCTTAGTTTCAAAGGCAGGAAAAAATTCTAGATTTGTTCGAAAGAATCTAAGTATACTATTGAACTGTGAAATAGTTATGTTTTACATTTATAACTGGAACAGATTTGGAAGTGATTTGGAAAATTAGTGCAACCACTACAACAAATGGTTGAAAAGTTAGGACAGAATAATCTATTCATTTTTAAACAATCTCCCCTTGCATGGCTCATTGGACACATGGCCATCATTATGGTAACAAATAATTTGTTACAAGCACCGCAAAGGCTCTTGGCATAGAGCTAGATCTCCCAGCCATGCTTTACAAGCCAGCCTGCACTGCACTGTCTACCAATGGCCTTTCCATTTGTCAACTGAAAGATATGCCAAAGGTTTGTCCACAATTCTTATTCCCATTTTAGGTCATGTTTCCTTTGCCTAAAACAGTCTCAGATATTTTAAATCATGTTAAGAGTAAACTGAGGTAGAATGTATCTGGAAAGGATAGAGGGGGACTAAACTACCTGAAGATTATTATTATAGACTATTCTCATGGAAAAGAAATACTACACAAGTTTTGTATATAAACTAGAATGCTGCTAGTTTTGTAGAATGCTTTTATACAGGCAATTGAGAACATACATGTTTCTAAATCTTCATAATTCACAAAATTTCTTTACTTACATAAGCTCATGTAAATCTCCTAAGAGGCATTATTCCCATTTTCCAGATAGGAATTGGAGGCACAGAGTGACCTCTCTAAGTTTATAAACCACACATATGAACCCAGATACTTGAGTTCAAGCTTTTAGAATACATATCTTGGCTTTCACTTACTGAACTCCTGGTTATATGCTAATCTACAAAGATGTTTTAGGAACTTTATTTAGATATGAATTAGTAAGATATTTGGTTAAAAAGGAGGTCGAGAATACATATTCAAGCTATTGATTTGATGTTCAGAAAAACATGTAATCTATGTAATGTAATAATTGTAATAATAATGTAATACATTAACCTGCTATTATTTGCTTTCCAGCTTTTGTACAGGTTTCAAATTAGTAAGAAACAATGATGATTTCTGTGTGTGTATGTATGTGGAAAAAAGCGTGTAAGAGACTCGTGTTTTTAATATATCTAGCAAATTAATATTCTTTTCAATATTGCTTAGAGAATATGAACTGATATTCCTATATTCTTGATAAATATGTAAGGATGTAATTTAAATACCATAAACATGTCTGTTCTGTGGGATTCTCCATCTAATACATTCAGTGGTTACTGATCCCAGTTTGATAACTGCTTACTATTAATGAAAGGGATAAAAATTGCTTTAAAAAGTAATTAGGAATATATAAGCATTTGCTTATCATGTAATAAAAAAATTTTTAAAGGAAGAAGAAGATATACATTTACATTACAGGTAAATTTAAATTTAAAGCATGACTGGGAGATCTAATTTTAAATTTATGGTATGTTACTATCTTGCAAAACAATAATGGTATGTAAAGGAGGCATTCACTGTTAATACTTCAACTGCCTATTTTGGCTCCAAATATCTGCATTCAAAAACCAGTAATTGAATTTCCCAAGCAAAGCTAAATGCAGCCTCATAGCAAAAATCTGCTGGAATTCTTATTTAATGTAATGCTGAATGGACTTTTGATAAGAAATGCTCACACGGAATACTTTCTCCCTGTCCTAAGGATTATACTTAGGAAGCCAGAAAACACCTCAAGAGCAGTATGCAAATTAGATTTTGTGGACTATGTAAATGCATGATTTTTCAGGGGGTGGGCAATTTTACCAATCTGCACAGATTTTTCTGGTACATTAGAAAGAAAATTCTGAATAGAAGGAAATGGCATTGTGGATAAAGTATAAAGAATTCTATTATGCCACGTATTATCAGTAAGAACTGAGAAGGTTTGACTAGTTAAGCACGTTTAGCAACTCATATCTTTGAGTATGAAATATTCAAATAAACCATTCTTGAGGACTATTTTCAAGAGCCATTATCATTTCACAGTCAGATTCCAAAGTCAGATTAATGACTTTAAAATTCTGTTAAATTGTCAAAATTTCTCATTAACATGCCTTGTTCTTCACTTATTTTTAACACAGTACTCAATAGTCATAAAATAATTCATATTCTCCATATGCACATTTAATAACAATATTATCAATAAAATTAGTTATGATGTCCATCCCTCCTATAATTACATAAAAGAGTAACAATTTGCCTTTGTTAAAACCAATACTGAAGTATTTGTTTTTGTTTTGTTTTGTTTTTTTTAATTTATTTATTTATGATAGTCACACAGAGAGAGAGAGAGAGAGGCAGAGACATAGGCAGAGGGAGAAGCAGGCTCCATGCACCGGAAGCCCCACGTGGGATTCGATCCCGGGTCTCCAGGATCGCGCCCTGGGCCAAAGGCAGGCGCTAAACCGCTGCGCCACCCAGGGATCCCCAATACTGAAGTATTTGAATTTACATTGCTTTTCATTCTTCTCAGATAATCATTTTTCCACCCATTTGGATGGATAGGGAAAACAACTTGTTAACTGTATCAACCTAAAAATTTTTGACTATCTGGAATTTCCCATGGCATGGAGGGTTGTCCATCAAACAGCTATCCAAATCTATGTCAGAAATCTCTCTTTTAAAAAAGATCTTACCAATTTTTTATTTGACAGAGAAAAAGAGAGAGAGAGCACACGAGTGGTGGGAGGGGCAGAGGGAGAGGAAGAAGCAGACTCCCTGTTGAGCAAGACTCCATCCTAGAATTCTGGCATCACAGCCTGAATCAAAGGCAGATGCTTAACCAACTGAGCCACCCAGGCACCCCCAGAAATCTTTTTTATTTAAACGTAATATATATAACATTAAGTAGTATTTAGATTAAAAGAAAATTTAATATTTAGTTACATTTTTTCATAATCTTATGTCTGAAGTGTACTTTTTGGTCAAGATTTGTAAATGCTAAACTTCAATCACTTAGTGCACGTTAAGACATAATGAGCTATAAAGTACTCAAGAATTTTTATTTTTTAATTTTTATTTATTTGTGATAGTCACAGAGAGAGAGAGAGAATGAGGCAGAGACACAGGCAGAGGGAGAAGCAGGCTCCATGCACCGGGAGCCCGACGTGGGACTCGATCCCGGGTCTCCAGGATCGCGCCCTGGGCCAAAGGCAGGCGCCAAACCCCTGCGCCACCCAGGGATCCCAGTACTCAAGAATTTTTAGAAAACAACGAGTTTTATTTCTTTTAGAATACATCAAGCCAAGGGACTATCTTTTCACATTAACAAGGATTAAACCATTTCTGTCATAGGTTATTAAAGGAATGTAATCATTATGTTGTAGGCTCACTGGCATTTAAAAAAACATTTCACAGTATGTAGTTTGTGCTTCAAACTTGTTTTGATTTCTGAAATTTCATAATTGGCTCACTATAGTTTCTTCTAGAAATAATCACTCATCACATACTTATTTTTAATGAAAAATATAGGATATGAAAGGAAGAAACAAAAGGAACACCAGAATGGCAGAGAACAGTAGAAAATACATTCTTCACACCATGAGAAAAGCCTGAGAGCCCTGAATGGAGATGAAGCCTACCTTCACTGTGTGTGATTACTTCCATTGGGTGGCCTGTCTCTCCCACTGAACCCCTGGTATTTTATGTTAACCCAAAGAGTCCAAGTCACCCCAGAAAATTTGAACTTTCTTAGTTCTTTGAACTTATGTCTCTATATTTTTTCAGAATGAGCTATCCCTAATTGCTAAGTATCTGAAAAGCAAAATAAAGGCCAAAATACCTCTGTGTTGTTGTTTCGTGTGTGTGTGTGTGTGTGTGTGTGTATGTTTTGTGTATGTGTGTGTGTGTGTGTGTGTGTGTGTGTGTGTGTGTTTAAGATTTTATTTATTTACTCATGAGGAACAGAAAGACATGGAGGAGCAGGCTCCATGCAGGGAGCCTGATGTGGGACTCGACCCCACATCTCGGGTTTCCAGGATCACGCCCTGGGCCAAAGGCAGCGCTAAACCACTGAGCCACCCGGGCTGCCCACTTCTGTGTTTTACCAGCTATCTGTATTACAATTTAGTGCATTATGATAGGAGAGGATTTGACACTCTCAATCATAGAATTAAAACTTTACAGAAACAGAAAATGTGAAAGATGGTTTGTTGTCTGGTTTATAGCCCTCAAATCATATCACCAATATGCTAATCTGATTTTAAGTCAGAATCCACAGAGAGGGACACTTGGGTGGCTCAGAGGTTAAGTGTCTGCCTTTGGCTCAGGGCGTGATCCTGGAGTCCTGGGATTGAGTCCCTCATCGGGCTCCCTACATGGGGCCTGCTTCTCCCTCTGCCTGTGTCTCTGCCTCTCTCTGTGTGTCTCTCATGAATAAATAAATACAATCTTTCAAAAAAATAAAGAATCCACATAGAGTTGGAAAATAATGAATGTTTCACTGGAAGAATTTGTGACCTGAGCCCTAACTGTCTACTCAAAGTTGGTTGGTCTGTTTGGTCAGTCTCTTTGTCTCTGCTAAATTTTGAGGGAGGTCTTTTCTAATTTTCTAATATCTTTTTATATCTCATAATAAACTTCTTCCATGCCCACTTACCTATAGGCCAAAAACCAATCTAAAGTATGGTTCCCTGTGTTGGCTGTAGATTAGGATGACCTGGGAAACTTTAAAATCCCTATGCCTAGGCTGCCCCATAGACCAACTAAACCAAATCTTTGGAGGTGTGACCAAGACAGTCATATATTTTTCTGACAATGACTCACCCAGATGTTCCCATCCTGATGATAGGGTTTCCAATTTCTCCCAGTGTCACTGTATAGCATGCGGTACTGGGTCACCCAGTCTGAGCTGCTGTATCTTCCTTGGGTTGCAATGGCGCTGATCTGCTTCCGATTGCCAAAGTCAACCTGAAGCCATTGATAATGGTCACTGTCGGATGGAGACCATCCCCCAGCACCTGAAAAAGGTCACGGCAAGAGAGGAAAATGGATATTTAGAGTTGAAGTTCTATAATTGACAATGCATTATTCTACATCTTTTAATTGGCCTTAGCAGTGCAACATTCTACAGATATATTATGGGGTGTCCTTTATAGATGCCATTGGGACTTCAACTAATATTCTTCCAGCTGGGTAACATTGATACTCTAACCTCTTTATGGTGTAATTATGTGCTCATTTTCTCCTGAGCAAATGTCTTCATAATTCCTCAATTAGATCTTATTAGTACATGTCAAAGTCTAATTGGCTGAGGGTTGATCAATTTAGCATGAATTCTTCAACTAAAAATCACTAGGAAAAAGATGTAACAATCTACTAATTCCTCATGTGAGGTTTTATGTCTGAGTAGATTATAAGTGAAACAAAAAGCAATTACATACAACTCTAAACTCTCTTTTGCTTTAAAAAGTTCAGAGCTCAGAATCCTAGCAATTCTTGAGATGAGGCCTAATCTTACAGTAAGCCCCATACTCATGAGAACTAAGGTATATAGTACTCAGGTAATGTGTTTGCTAACACTTAAGAGATATACAACCCATGCCTCTTGATAACCACATTTCTAGGAAAATAATTTCAGTTACTAAATGAAGTAAAACTTCTTTTGGTAATATAAAAATTGTTAAATAACAAAAATGCAAAAATATTTTGAGACAAGTAACATTCATATAGAACAAAATACTCTTAGTTTATAGCACTATATGAAATAACTATGATTATAAGTAAACATATTACAGAAAATGTGGCATGATGTTTAGTGCTAAGGGGCAAGATAATTTTTTGAATGAGTTTTGCTACTAATGGGAGTGAATGGTAGAAAAGTATTAAATAAATTATCAAAACATCAATATATATGCAGCACTTTGCAAATTAAAAACTTAAAAGTGACAATAAAATAATTGATTTTATGAGGACTATGATAAAAGAAGTCATTTTATAAATCATCACAGATATATCATTCATTAAGTGACGTTTACATGGTTTATTTCTGCTTTCAACTATGATAGAATATCTCTCCTGCCATAAAAAAAATCACAAAATTACAAAATATATAAAGTTACTCTTTATAGGGATTAGACAACAGACAATACAGGATTCCTGAACCACAAGAGAAGATAAACAAATGAGGTGACCACTGACAGATGACTGACTTTTTGCCTGTTTCACTTTCTGGATTATGTGGCATGTAGAAGAGCATCCCAAACAGTACAACAGTGTCATGGAGATGGAGACATATCAAAATCAAAGCTCTGGAGGAAGCTGGAGTTTGCAGGACAAAGTACCAGGGAGGGGGCAGCTATAAAGAGAAAGACCTCTGGAAATCTGCATGGGATAACCAATGAGCCTTGGAAGTTCAAACTCTGTATGAATAGTAACCTGTGTATTTGCAGACCAAGGCTCCGCAAGACAAGGTAAAGGCCTTTATGAAATGAAAAACAACCAAAGGAAGCACAAGGCTGGAAGTAGTTTAACTTCACACTAGAGAAGATTGAGAGGAGTTGTTGAACAAGGTTAGGCATTCAGCAGACATCTCAGAAAAATTAGAATAATTTAGTCCTAAAACAAGGGCTACTCTGGGCACATCTGAATAAAGATTGGTAACAAGTCTGAAAAAAAGATCAATCTGACCTACAAATAGATTAACTCCTTGCTCAGACAAAACTCAACACTTCATTAAAGGATGCCATGAAAGTTCAGAAGATCAACAACAAAGCATCCATAATGTCTAGTATAATTAAAAAAAAAAAAATTAGACATTTGAGAGAGCAAGAAAAAATAACTTAAACAAGAGAAAAGTCAATCAATAGAAATAGATTGTAAATAACAGAGTTGATGAAATTAGCTAAGCAGGACTTTAAAACTGAGCTTATAAATTAATTATATTCTTTGAAATAAAATATATAAATGTTGAAGGAATGATATATTAAGGAAGAAAAGATACAACCAAAGAGAACAAAATGGAAGTTTTGTTCTATATATGGTTGGGGTTGGGGGTGAGAGGGAGAGGGAGAGGAGAATCTTAAGCAGGCTCCACACTAGCCATGGAGCCTGATTCAGGGCCCAATCCCACAACCCTGAGATCATGATCTGAGGCGAAATCAAGAGTTGGACACTTAAACAACTGAGCTGCCCAGGTGTCCCTCTGAATTATTTTTATATCTGAAATAAAACTTGCACTGGATGGATTTAGCTGCAGATTAGAAACTGAGAAGACATTCTCAGTGTACTTGAATACAAGGCCGTATAAACCATTCAAATGGAAGCTCAGAGGGGATAAAATGTTTAAAAATGAACAGTGCGGGGGATTCCTGGGTGGCTCAGCAGTTTAGCACCTGCCTTCAGCCCAGGGCATGATCCTGGAATCCTGGGATCGAGTCCCGCATCAGGCTCCCTGCAAGGAGCCTGTTTCTCTATCTGTGTCTCTGCCTCTCTCTCATTCTCTCATAAATAAAGTCTTTTAAAAAAATGAACAGTGCTTCAGTAGACTGCAGGATACTATTAAGTGTCCCAACAATCATGCAAGCAGAGAATTAAAAGCAGAGAAGGTAGACATTGGGAGGAGACAAAAATACGTTTTAAAAAATATTTTATTTATTTACTTTAGAGAAAGAGAGCTCACAGTGGGGGTGGGACAGAGGGGGATGGGCAGAGGGAGAGAGAGAAAATCCTAGGCAGATTCTCCACTGAGCTAGGAGCCCAATGTTGAGATGGGTCCCAGGACCAGGAGATTGTGACCTGAGCTGAAACCAAGAGTCAGGTTCTCCACTTACTGAGCCACCCAGTTGCCCCTATTTTTTTTTTAAGTGGGCTTCATGCCCAGCGTGGATCCTAATACAGGACTTGAACTCCCAACCCTGAGATCAAGACCTGATCTGAGATCAAGGGCCAGACATTTAACCCACTGAACAACCCAGGCACCTCTAAAAAGTACATTTGAAGAAACAGTAGTTGAAAATAGTAAACCTGATATCTTAAGGATTCAGTGACATGTAATCAGGATAAATACAAAGAAAAACACACCAAGTGTCATTACAATCAATTGGTAAAAAATAATGCTAAAGAGAAAAATCTCAAAAGTACCCAGAGGCCAATAACAGCTTAGCAAAAAGGATACAAGGCAAAAGACAACAGAATGACATCTGAAATAAGTCAATCAGGGAAGGACAAACATATGGTCTCATTCATTTGGGAAATATAAAAAATAGTGAAAGGGAATAAAGGGGAAAGGAGAAAAAATGAGTGGGAAGTATCAGAGAGGGAGACAGAATATGAGAGACTCTTAACTCTGGGAAACGAACAAGGGGTGGTGGAAAGGGAGGTGGGCGGAGGGTGGGGATGACTGGGTGTCGGGCACTGAGGGGGGCACTTGATGGGATGAGCACTGGGTGTTATGCTATATGTTGGCAAATTGAACTCCAATTAAAAATAAAAAAAAAGAATGACATCTGATAGGATGAAAGGAAAGGAAAAAACAAATGTGTCAATCTAAAATTCCATATCCAGCAAATATATCCCTTACACATGAAAGTAACATGATATTTAGGGCAAAAGCTGAGAGAATTTATCTCTAAAAGGTATATACTTTAAGAAATGAAAATTTTTCAGCGTCCAGGAAAATTGACCATATTGAAACTCATTTCTACGTGAAGAAATGAATGCTGGTAACGGCAAACATGTCAGTAAATATAAGATATTTTTTCATGTTTCCAAATTTCTTTAAAAGATAATTGAGTTTTTAAAACAAAAATAGTAACAATGGGTTAAAGGGTTTTATAACAGATGTCGAAGTCAAACCTACAACTACAATAGCACAAAGGACAGGGGGCAAGGAAAAAAAACATTCTGTATCGAGTTCCTTATGTTACTAGGGAATGATACAATATTATTTGAAGGTAGTAACCCTATAATCAAGGATCAGCAAGGTTTTCCTTTTTTAAAAAAGATTTTATTTATTTATTTATTTATTTATTTGACAGACATGGGGGAGATGGAGAGAGAGGGAGGGGGAGAAGGGGAGAGAGAGAAAGAGACAGAGCAAACAGGATGGGGGAGCTGCAGGCTGAGGAAGGGGAAGAAGCAGGCTCTCCAATGAGCAGGGAGGCAGATGTGGAGTTCAAATTCAGGACCCTGAGATCATGACCTGAGCTGAAGGCTGATGCTTAACCAACTGAGCCACCCTGGTGTCCCCAGCAAGCTTTTTCTATAAAGGGTTTGATACTAAACATTTTAGGCTTTGCAGGCCATACACCTCTGGTAGAACTACTAACATCTGACGTTATAGGATGAAGCAGCCACAGACCATGTATAAACAAGGGTGTAACATGTTCCAATAAAAGTGAGAAAGTGTAACTTCTTCAAGTATCAGTATGTCCACTGCAAGCATTACTTCCTGCAGTGGATGCCGTGATGTGCCATTCGGGTCCTCCTGTATGACAGGAGGAATGATTCCCTCAGTTATTTCAATGTTGCCAAAAGATAGTTGTTAGCTCTAATTCCTCTTGAGGAACTTACTGAGTGAAAAATAGGCACCATATCCAAGGCCATGCCTCTTCCTGGGGTTGTGCACATGCAATGACTCGTCAACCAGGAGTTTGAAAGGGCAGTCCTCCCACCTCATCTGGGGAATACTGGCAGGTCATCACAGTCTCTAGAATTGGTGAAGCCTCCACGGAATCTATTTTGAATGGCAACTACTCCCTCTGTCTCTTTCCACTTCATCCCATTCCTTTACTTTAGGGTCTCCATCCCTAAAGTACTAAAAAATTCCTACATCTTCTCTATCTTAGAATTTGTATCCTGGGAAATCCAATCTCCAATACCTCCTTGCAATCACTTTTCTGATAATCTGCTCACTAACAATGGGAGTTGTATCTGTGTCTGTAATCTATATGCTTTTTCCCCCCTATTGTAGTATTTAATATCCCTATAGTCATCTACCATCCACATGCCTATCTTACCTAGAATTGTATAAAATGTTAGAGGGGCTGTAGATGAACTACTCATTAACAGATTATAAAAATACTTTCTTCTCTATTAAATACATTGTTCCAAACCTAGAAGAAATTCTATAGTGAACTGTGTCGAAAGTTCTATCTATGCGTTACCCAAAACAACAAGGTGATTTGGTCATTGAAGTAAACGTGCAATTATTACAATGACCACAGAGGGTAAAATGTGAGTATTGAATTGTTTAGTGGTGAAATTAGAATATTTCTCCTCACTAGTCCTCAAAAAGAATTCCAGTATAAATTTTTTAAGTTACTCATTTTTTGCTGCATTATAACTTTTCAATAAAGAGATGATTAGCATACAAATACTTATTCCCATTAATCTCCCTACTTTAAAAGGTAGAATTTATTGTCAACTTTAAAGGAAGCAAAATTCCAAAAGAAGGGAAAACAGAAGTTAAAAGTTATTCTTTGCGGTGAGATGTGGAGAAAATAGTGATTAACCTCAAGGGGAGGGCAAATGTCAGGCTTTCATGATGAACATGGTGGAAAGATCAATGAAAAGTTTCCTATTTCTCTTTGATCTATAAAGAAGTGTAATTTGGGGAAGTTGATTACTTTGTTCATTTGGCTTGTGAAATGTGCAGCCTCTATTGATCCAAGGATTAAGGATTATAACTTTTTCATCACAAAAACCTCAGAAAAATGGTATATAAGGGGACAGAAGTGCTCCTCAACATATTGGGAGAGGCTAAGAGGGCAAATGTGTTCTGAATGGATGTTGTGAGAGCTCGATGGAAAAAACTGCAAAGTTGAAGAGAAGATAGAGGAAGTGGAGATATTGAATAGTCATAAACTCTTGGTTTCTAAGAAGACAACACTAACTCTTTTTTGGAAATAATAGAACAAAAGTATCTGTAGATAACTAGCAAATTATTAGCATGAATTGAAAGATGTGTACTTATATAGACCTCTTATCATTTCCTAAACAGGAAGATGCTATTCCCTCCCTCTTTTTCTCTCCCTCTTCTCTTCTACTTCCCTTCATCTCTCTCTCTCTTTCTCTTTTTTTCCCTCTCTCACATGCATACACTCCGTGTGTGTGTGTGTGTGTGTGTGTGTGTGTGTGTGTGTGAATTATAAAGATACATACTGTTTATATTCTAGTGCCTCAGTCTACTGGGGTTGAGTGATAAATTATAATAGAGAAGCTGGAGAAATGGATAAAACTAGACTTCTAAACTTAGTGAAAGCTTATAATTATGTGGCCATTTCTGATTTGTAATTTATAAATCAGTACCTCTGAGAGAAAAGAAAAACTTAGTAGGTGGTTCAAGAGAGGGCTTGAAATTTCTTTTCTAGTGATAAATGGCTCCTGCATAAACATCATGCCCAAGTGGGTGGTTGTAATACTACCAGAGATTATAAACCTAGATTCTAATTTAAAAGAAAAAGGGAGAAATTTTTTTCAATTAAGTATAGAACTAACTTTAATAACTGGTTGAAAAATATGTATCAGATGAAAAGAATAAATTGAAAAGGAGACTTGCAGGCAAGATAATATTATGAGTTCAGGCTTGGAGGCCTCCTTCTGCTCTAAATATATAGTATTTTTAGATAAGATAGATAAAAAGAAAATTGAAAAGACATAGCCAGGATAAAAAATAAGATAAGCATCTCCATGCACAAGAAATGCAACCAAAATGCAAAGCAATGGACCAAAGCAGAGGCTGACTGGATTCAGGGTCTGGGAAAACACAGAGGCAGCAGGGCACCAGCTCCTGGGGAATATTGGTAAAAAGAAGTCTCCCCATGTGTGTCAGGGAAAGGAAGCCTGGGTCAGGGCTGAAAATAAGACTGGCCCAGGACTAATTTGCTTGTAAAACAAGACTAAAACAGCTGCTTACTGACTTGGAAATATGGCCCAGATGAGACTGTGCCCAAAGATGTCAGAAAATGAGGGACATTTGGGTGGTGCTCCCTCTCTCTCTCTCTCTCTCTCTCTCTCTCTCTCTCTCAAACAAACAAACAAACAAACAAACAAATTTTTTTTTTTTAAAAAAAGGAAGTTAGAAAACAGGTACATATGAGCTCGGCACCAAGACTTGGTGAGTGGACCATGATTCTCTAGTTAGACCACCAGACAAAGGCACAAGGTAATCCATGTAAGATGTGGCTCTGGACTGCGGATGTGGTATGCTGAATAGAGAAAGTCACAAAACTATAAGGCAGAAAAGGAGGTGAGAGACACAGAGCCAGAAATTTGAAATCACAGGAAAGAAAACAAATGCCACAAAGTCAGCTAAGAAAATGTCAAAAGTTCATTGGAAATTAATTCCAGATGAAGAGCCATCAAGGACCAGTGGAAATAAATATGTTTTAGGTTCTCAGAAATATAATGTATTCATTAAAAACAACAGTAATGATCAGGTGCAACCAGAGGAAATAAAGCATTTACAGACAGATACTAAAAAGAGCCAAAAAGTGATCTCAGAAATAAAAAAAAATGTAGTCATTGATAGGAAAAAGAAAACTTCATCAGAGGAAAATCCAAAAATTACATATTACCTCAGAAAGAATTGGTCAGCTGAAAGGTAATATTGAAGGATTTATACAGAAGTTAATATAGGAAAATACAAAGCAAGTTAGAATTCAAGAACTTCTGCTTTTGACCAAGATGGAGTCATAGGGATTGAATGTACTTTCCCACCTGAAACAATGAAAAAGTAGTCAAAATACAGCAAATGGCAATTTGGAAGACGTAAGATGTGAGGCAACCAAGGGCTGGGATCTCTGAGATATGGGACAACATGAAGTGAGTCATACTTCCTGGCTTCCTATCTTGAGACAAGTCTTCAGTTGAGCAATGATGAGCATACATATAGGCAGAGACCACCCAGAGCTGAGCAAAGAATCATCTGAATGGCGGAAGGTACTTCTTTCCTACAACTTACCATATGATCCTACCATCCCCCTCTTAGGTATTTTCTGAGAGAAGATAAAGCATGTGAACATAACAAAGTTCTGTGCATCATGTTCTTTTTTAAAAGATTTTATTTATTTATTAATGAGAGACACAGAGGGAGGTAGAGACACAGGCAGAGGGAGACGCAGGCTCCCATGGGGAGCTTGATGGGGGACTCGATTCTGGGACCCCAGGGTCACACTCTGAGCCGATGACAGACTCTCAACCACTGAGTCACCCAGGCATCCCTGTGCATGATGTTCTTGGCAGCTTTCCTTGTAATAGCCCAAAGCTGGAAACAACCTACATGTCCATCAATAGATGGATGAACAGAAAACCAAATGGTGTATATCCACATGGCAAAATACGGTTCAGTAATAAAAAGGAATGGACATTGATACACACTACATGGTCAATCTAAAAAATAATCTGAAGGGGCCCTGGATAAAAAAAAAAAAGTGCACCTGCTACAATTCAATTTCTATAAAAATTCTAGGAAATGTAAAGTGATATATAGGAGCAAAAGCAGATCATCAATTGCAGGAGGAAGGGAGACAAGGAGGGGGAAAGAAAAGGGTTACAAAGTGACAAAAGTGAACTTCTTGGGGTAATGGATAAATTTATTATCTTGATTCTGTGATGGTTTCATAGGTGTAACATATAAAATCATCAAACTGTATAATTTAAAGGAATGTGCATATTAGTGTGCATCAACGATACATCAGTAAATCATTAAAATTTGTAACACGGAGCATAAAGGTAGAGTTTCAATGATAAGTCTAAAAAGTTCTAGAATAAAACAAATACATGGAATATAAACATTTGAAGAAGTAATCATTGAAATTCTTTCAAAAGAGAAAAAAACATGATTCCATGGATTTAAAAGACCCTCTGAACGCTAAAAAACATAGGTAATATAAGAGTATCATGGAAAGTGTATGATGGCGTGCAAATGAAAGCTGGTCTAAGATAATAAGACTAATGAAATGCAATATTTAAAACAAAGTTTAAGCAGACAATTGAGAATTATCTCGATTGATAAATAAAAAACTGCATCTGAAGAAGTGCAAAAAAATGCCTATAGTAAGCTCAGATTTTACTTACAATGGGACAGAAATAGCTAGAAGATGTGGCATATGACCAATTTATAAGAGCTCAAATAGGTTTCAACTAAGTGGAGATACTTGTTGATTGGAAGCCAGGAAAGAGCGGCATGACCACTAATTAACGTCTGCTGTGAGTTAGAGAAGTGAAAATGGCAATATTATTGTCATTCGTAAGATATGGGAAAATTAATGCCTATATAATGTTAAACAAAATAGTATTAAAATACATTTTGAAACAAAACAGAAAAAAAGAAGTGATTTTGTCAGACATTATTAGAAGACAAGAAGACAGAAAGCTTTGTCTACCATTTCTAGCTTCTGAAACAAAGACAAGAGACTTCACTTCATCCTGGGAGTAGCAGAACTAATAACTGAGTAGAGGAATTACCTCCTGTAACAAGTTAGGACAGAAGCAGAGAGGCAGAGCTGCTTTAACTTCTGTGAAACATTCAGCTTGTATCCCAAACGACTGGCATTTTTCATAAATGTAACCTAGCGTCTTTGAATATTTATCAAAGGAGGTGCCAGAAAAGTAAAGATAGCCCCCCCCCAACACATGCACACACACACACACACACACACACACACACACTGCAAACAAGGGACTTAGTAAATATAGGGAAAAATAGATAAGAAAGCTCTCCTTCAAAATCTAGCATGTGGGTTATGAGCATTTAGAAAAAAAGAAAAATGGAGGGTTGGTGATACTGGAGGTATTGGTGGGTTATAAAGATTTCCTTTTTTTAAAAAAAAAGATTTAAAAAAAAATAAAAATAAAAAAAAAGATTTTACTTATTTATTCATGAAAGACACAGAAAGAGAGAGAAAGAGAGAGAGAATGAGAGAGGCAGAGACACAGGCAGAAGGAGAGGCAGGCCCCATGCAGGGAGCCTGATGTGGGACTCAATCCCGGGACTCCAGGATCCTGGGCCAAAGACAGGTGCTAAACCACTGAGCCACTCACGGATTCCCAAGGATTTCCTTTTTGATCATGTCCTTGTTTAAGAGAACACAGCTAATTCCATAGATATGTGTCTAATTTGATTTTAGCAAGGTATTTGGCAATATCTCTGATAAATATAAAATATTTATATAAATATATATAAAATATATATATATTTTATAAATATAAAAGGGTAAAATGTGGTCTAGAAGATAACAGTTTTGGGAGCATTCAAAATTGGCTAATAATTATGCCCCAAATATGTTGATTAATGACTATGTCAACTTGACGAGAGCTCCTTAATGATGTGCCACAGGCTTTCATCCTGTATACTGTCATTTTTAATATTTTTATTATCTAAGGCATGGAAGACATGCTTATGAAATTTGTCAATTACATAAATCTGGAAGAGAGACCTAATGGGATAACTAACTGAATTATGATGTAAAATGTTCTTGACTGACTGCAAATCTGAGCTTGTACCAGCACAATTTGCTTTACTATCAGTAATACATCAAAACGGCCCTTATGAACAAATGCATTATCAATTTCACGATTAAGGTGTATAATGCATAGAAATAAATATGCCAATTTAATTCACTTTTTGGAAAACACAGCGTCGAAATGATGGCATCTAACTTTAATACTATGTTTTCAGTACTGTGTTCAAAACATTTTTGATACGTTTTTATTAAGGCTTTACATATAAATAGAAAAATGAACAAACCACAAATATTGTATTAGGAATTAGGAATTATCACAAAATGAACATAGCTGTGTAATCACCACACAGATCTATAAAGAAATCATTGCTAGCAACCCACAGGCTCTCTGGTGTCCTTTTCCAAATGTGCTCACCTTTCTCTTCCCCAGTGAATTGCTCCAGAGATTCATCGATGGGGTTGCATTTAGCAGTATACAGTAGGTTGTAGATTGCTCATTTTCTTTCTTGTCTAATATCACACCGTATAATCTACTTCTATTCATGTATCCTTCTAGTGTTAAACATGGATATTTCCAGAGTCGAGTTATTATGATATAATATTATGATATCATTATCTTTATGATATATTATATTATTATGTTTATGATATGTTATATTTATGATATATTATAATTCAGCCATCAAAATTCTTGTTCATCTATGTGAACACCTATTTGTGCATTTCTGTCGGGTATATGCCCAGGAGTGGGATTGTGGTCCAAAAATGTTTGTATGTTTACATTTAGTCAATTTTGGCAACAGTTTCCCAAAGTATTTGAGCTGATTTTTACCCACACCTCCCCAAACACACATGGCAGTAGGTCATCAATTTCTGTTGTATAGCATCCTTACCAAAATTTGATATTGTTAGCCTTTTTTTGTTGTTTTTATTTCACGAATGAGAGATATATATACTTGTTTTGCTTTTATTTAAATTCAACTTGCCAACATATAGTACGACATTAGTTTTTTTGTTTCTTTGTTTTTCCAGTAAGTTTAATTTAGACATTCTGGCTGTTTAGGAACAATGTAAGTTTAATTTTCATTTTTCTGATAACTATATTTATTCTGTTAACATTATAGCTTATAAAATTATTGTAAATTAAGACATAAGAGTTGTGAGTGCAAGGATAGGCAAACTGACCAAATAAACAAAATACAGATTCCTGAAACAAGACCACATGCATACAGTGCATACCATCACATGAGTTATGAGTTATGACACAGGTAACACAGGGAAGTAGTTGAGAAAGGAGGTTTTTTGTTTTTTTTTTGTTTGTTTTTTTTTTTTTGTTTTGTTTGTTTTCAAGAATATGTTCGAGGTTCATTGGATAACCACATGGGAAAAAATGAAATGTGGCTTTTCTGTATACTATACTCAAAAATCTAGTTAAAAATAGGTACAAATGTGAGAGATCAAACACTAAAGCTTCTAGAAGATGATGTAAGAGAGTAACATCATATTCCTGGAGTTGGGACAGATTTCTTAAATAGGACTCAGAAGCACTAGCTATGTAAGAAAAAATGGATAAATTAGATTATATTAAAATTAGAAATTACAGATTATCCAAAGGTATTAATAAGAGAGTGAAATGGATAATCACTGACCAATGGATGGTATTTGCAAATGTATAACCAACACACACTCATATCTAAATTTATAAATAAGTCCTGAAAATCAGTAAGAGATATTCAGACAATTCAATGAAAAAAAAAATGATCAAGGACTCTTAACTGACATTCCACAGACACACAAAAAAGGAATATATGCTATAAAACATATTTTAAAATGCTCAACTTCATGGGATTAACATTTTAAGACAGACCCAAAACAAGAATGTTCAAACAGAGTAACCACTGAATTTCATCATATTTCTTTGAAGGGACCAAAGATGCTGAAGCTTTACAAGAGAAAATCAAGGAGTAGCAATTTCCATCTTCTACTATTTAAAAGAATAGAGACAGAAAGTTTCTCAATTATGCAACAATAATGCCACAAACTCCACAAGTGTGCATCTTTATGTACATTGATTATACAGCTTTAGCTCATATTTTCAAAGTTAATATTTTGCTTGAACTAAGTGAAAAAATTTACTTCTTGACTCAATGCTCAGTTGCATTTCTCTGTCCGTAGATCACTCATTTGAGTGCAAATTCTTTGCATTTTTGAATTTGATCAAGAAATAACACTGAATATCAAACTGTTTTCAAGAAATTTGAAACTAATACCTTACTGGGGGAACAAAAATCTCCTTGTTAAATATAGTTGTTCCTTCAAGGGTCCTGCATACTACACAATGAAAACTTGCAGAGAGATCTCTTTATACTGTTAATAATTTCCAGATATAAAAGCATTATTAAAATCAGTAAATTTCTTGGACTTCGGCAAAATTAAAAGCAAATCTATTGAGGCTTCCTTACATATTCATCACTTTAGATGTAAATGACTATCTGAGATGTGAGAAATAGGCTTATTGCAAGGCAAGTTTGGTTTCATATATTAAAAAATATACATTTTCAGGAATTTTGCAGGCCAACTACATTTTAAGAACTTTGACTTAAGCCAATTTGTTTTTTAAAAGGTTAGCTATTACCCTAAGAATATGCTATAATAGACAAGGAAAATGAAAGCCAGACAGACACAAGAACTATATTGCTGCATGAAATTGCATAAAGGCCGGATAGCAGCTGAAACTAATGTGAGCTCAAAATTAGGTCTAATGAGCTTCCTGTTCTGCACAGAAGCCACAGCGCAATTTCTGTTCTCATCAGAACAGTAGATCTTCTTAGGAAGTTAGTCTGGGCCAGGGGGCAAAAGTGAACACGTGTACACAAGTCTAATTAATGTAATATACTAATTAAGTTTGATTAGAAAATCTTGAACATTGACGTGCACTATAATCTTCAAATTTCCTGACCAGGGGCACCTGGGTGGCTCAGCATTTGACCATCTGCCTGCAGCTCAGGTCGAGATCCTAGGGTCCTGGGATCAAGTCCTGCATTGGGCTCCCCGCAGGGAGCCTGCTTCTCCCCCTGCCTATGTCTCTGCCTCTCTCTCTGTGTCTCTCATGAATGAATAAATAATTTTTTTTAAAAAAAGAAAGAGAAGAAAAGAAAATAAAGAAAAGAAAAGAAAAGAAAAGAAAAGGAAAGGAAAATTTCCTGACCAAACAGTGCTTAAGATGTATATTCTTATTTTTTTAAATGTCTTAGAAATACTATAACAAAGAGAAAATTGACATTTTCTCTGTGCAACTTTAGGTGGTGGCATCAGGAAAAGAAGATTAAATTATATAGTTAGAATTCAGTATAATAATCTAAAAAACATTACATAGGTAACAGCAACAATAGAGTGGATTATTACAGAAGTAGTGAGCTCCCCATTACTGGAGCTATTCAAGTGAAAGCTAGATAATAATTTCTTCAGAGGGGATTTTTACTTAGGATGGGAAGCTGGACTAAAGAGCTTTTCATTTCATTCTCAAAGAAGGTTGTAATGTAATGCAAATTATTATGTTGAATTTGTTAGCAATACTATCAAGTGATTTTTATTTCAAGCGACTGCCTTAAAACTAAGTTATCCAAGTTTTGGTTGATCTATTTTATTAACATCAGGGGGAATGTTATTTATACTGCCGCTAAGTAACATTTGACTATATATAACCTTTTTTATTAAAGAGTCTGCTCGTTTCCATTTTTACCATGAATAACTTCCCCGGTTTATTCATTCAGCAAATATTTATAGAGCACTTCTAGATGCCAGCCATTAAGGCTTTTGTGCTTTGTGTTTAAAAGAATTTTTTCATAAGCAGTTTACCAGACTATTTTTTATATGCCAGGATACAATTTATTTATTTATTTGAAGAATGTACAAAAAATATCCCTTACTTAATAAAGACTTTATTACTGGCAAAGGATATATCTAACATGCATTGAAGGTTCATAGAAATGAGGTCTTGTGTGCAAAAAACATAAAAGCAAATGAAAATGTTATAATCAAATCAAAATCACTGAAGTCATTTTCCATCTCTGCAACTACTAAGAAACTGCTGTTTGATTCTTGCCTTTAAGAAAAACTGAAGAGCTTCGTGGTATACTCCAGTAGCCCTCTGTTCACTTACCCCTGAACGCAATTTAGGCCAAGGAATTTCTAAGTTTGGGGCAGGCACTGACCCACATGTGTTTTTTTTTTGTTTTTGTTTTTGTTTTTGTTTTTGTTTTGTTTTGTTTTTTTGTTTTGTTTTTGTCTTGTTTTGTTTTTTAATTAAAAGCTATGTGGGCAAAAGGTCAATTTTGTTTGCCAATTTACTGCTATACTACTCTGTATTCTTCATCTCTGGCATGCATTCCTATTAGTCTATGGAATGTTGGAAACAACATGGTTAATTAGGAACAGTTTCCTAACTTCTTTGCTCAAATGAATATGCACTGGCACTGTCCAGAAAAATACCATCATCCCCAAGATGTTTTTCTTTCTAATGAAATAAGAACAGTAAACACATTGTCACAGCTCACAAAATATGTTTGAAGGTGAAGGAGGTAAGTTTACAGGTTACAAATGGCCTCAGAATTCAGACACACAATAGTTATCATTAGGTTATCAAATAAATCTGATCTCTATTTACGGAGAAGACTGAGGGGAGGATGTAGCTATAGAAATAATCAAGTTCTAGAACTCGAAACAAATCCTGAACAAGTCCTTTTGAATTTGAGGACTGACTTTTATTTGCCATTTTTAATAACCACTGCTAGCCATGGTTCCCTAGACATATGAGGCTCTGAATAAATATCTAGTAGAAGAGTGAACACAAGATTTAATTAAATAATAAATGAATATATGATTGGGCGAATTGACAAATACATGACATTCTGGAAGCAAGAGCCCTAAAACAAGAGAGAAAAATCCTTGGGCCCACTTGTATGACATGAAAGAAAGGGACAGATCATGAAAGACAAATAGTGAATTGAACTGTAATAAAAAATATATATACTTTTTTTTTTACAAATATTCTTGATTCCCATTGTATCTTCAGTAAAGAACTGAAATTTTTGTTAAAGCAGTCATTGCATTTCTGTGAAATGTTACTTTTGGCTTAATATAGAGTAAGTGAATTCTCACTCAAGAATAGGTATTTGTTCCTTCTTGAAAATCATTTAGTTGCCCATATCAGTTAAATCTTTATAAATTAAATCTGTTAGCCACTATCTTTGAAGGTCTTTTGAGTTGAATCATAACTTCAGGGATCAAAACACACAAAAATGGGGAAAGGACTGTCATTTAGATTTCAGAGTTTTGTGTGTGTTTCTTTTTTTTTTTCAGATTTTATTTATTTATTCATGAGAGACACAGGGAGAGGAAGAGGGAGAAGCAGGCTTCCTGCAGGGAGCCAGATGTGGGAATCGATCCCAGGACCTCAGGATCATGACCTCAACCAAAGGCAGATGCTCAACCGCTGAGCCACCTTGATGCCCCTAGATTTCAGTTTTAACAAGTTGTATTTGTCCGCAGTTATTACTCCTACATCAGCATGCCCAATCCCGTGAACATAATCATAATCCCTTTCTCAGTATGGTAGAAGCAAATGGCCTACGTGGTCAGGAGAGTGAGTGGACTGAATATCTTGATGAGCTAGAAATGAACAAGGACTTTCTCATCAAGGGATGGGCAATGCTGGCCCTGGTATGCTCTAGAAGTATCCAGCAGGCTTGACTGAGAGAATGCACAATTCAAACTGAAAGTTTTAAGAATTCAAATTTAACTCATCATGATAGAAAACTCCTTGAACTTCTGCAGCAGCTTTTAGCTAAGTGGCTAAAATTAAGTGACTTTCAAAACTGATTTTCATCTATATCATCGAAATCTAGTCTCTAGCTAACATGTTATACCAAATAAGGTTTGGTTACTTATTATTGTTTCCTTCACTTAAGAAAGAAAAGGGTCAGAGGCACATTTACAGAATGAAAATGTTCTCACTGGTAACTAAATATAGTTTACTGTTTATTAACAAAATAATTAGGGATGCAAGTAATATCTCCATGCCATCTGCCTCAGGGACTCCTTTATTGAAGCCTCATTATTTTCTGGGGCAGAGGTTCTGCCATAAAAGAGATCACTGGGAAAAAATGCACAATAGTGAAAAAGAAGTGTACATATTATCTATGCATTAGCAAAACCTGTCACTGGATATGCAATAACCCCAATGATATATGCAAATAATATATGCAAAGCTGCATGCAAACTTGTCTGCAGTGTGTACAATGATAGTTAATGATACACACAAGTGTTATATATACACTGATGCATGCAACAGTACAAAATTGTCAATGATCTATGCAATAATATAAGGAAAATAACTTGTATATGAAGTGATTTTCAGGCTAGGTCTTCATGAAAGTACAAAAAGATGAGGCCATTTTCTTGTGAAAGATCATGACAATTGAGACAGATATTTCTACTGACTTGAAGTGAGTGGAAAATTGCCTCATTTCTCCACTTTTTACATTTATACACTCAGTCTGTATGATGTAGCAATTTGAAATGTTTGAAAACTGAGGTTTCTTTCTCTGCTTTAGTTCCCCTCCTTTTTTTTTTTTTTTTTTTTTTTTGTTTTTTCAGAGAGAAAATCCAAAGGGATTATTTTCAAGATCAGCATACTTAAATTTAGTAAACACACCCTTTAGGTCAAACTCAAATGTCTTTTACAAGTTTTGTGATCGTCTCCATAACTCATGAATAGTAAGTGACTCCCTCTTCTTTGGCCAGCACTTCTTGTGCACATTATGTATTCCAATCCCTAACCCCAGTTTCTGGATGGCAGGCATTATGTCATTCCCAAGTTCAGGCCGAGAATCCTCATGATTCCTGTGAAAGTATATACAACATTGCAGCTTCTTTCAAAAAATACCTGCTGTAATAACAGAAACTTTTTAGTCAAAAGAGGAGATTTTTAGCATCCGTATACTTGGCAATATAAACCTAGTTCACAAAAAAAGTAGTGGGTGTGTTTTGATATAAATAGAAAATATTTATAGTAGTTCCAACTCTTTAGGCTCTGAATGTGTAGAGAAACAACAGTAGGATATATATATATATGATATATATATCATATATATGTATTTATAACAGATGGGTCTTGGAAATACAGTTGTTTTTAGTACAATCTTCTATAAATGTTATCTTCATATACATAAAGCCATCAATCCTCCTTGCAAAGAACTTCTTTAATAAGTTTTCCTATAGGGCAAGCTGGAAATTGGCTGTCCTAACAATGGAAGAGGACAACTTAAAGAAAGAAAAGTCAAGACAAAACTTAACAGGCCCAAAATGCTTTGTACGTCTTCATAAAGTTAACATCTTCCACTATCATGAAAAGTTTCCCACATCTTCATGACCACCACATCACTCATCTTGACTCTTCAGGCTGAGATTGAAGTAGTATATTAAAACAGAAAGACCAGTGGGCTAGAATCAGGAAGCAACAGGACCTGTCTTAACTCTGTTCACACTTCTATAATAAAAGCATAGACTGGGTGGCTTAAAAACAAATTTATTTCTCACAGTTCTGGAGGTGGGGAAGTCTAAATTGGAGCAGCTGTCAGATTTGTGTCTGGTAAGAGTCCTCTTCTTGATTCACAGATGGCTGTCCTCACATGGTGAAAGGGGTGAGGGATCTCCCTGGGGCCTCTTTTACAAGGGCATTCATCCATTCATGAAATAGCAACCCTCATGACCTAATCACTTCCCAAAGATGCCACCTCCATCACACAGGGTGGGGATGGGGGCGGGGGGGTAGTTTCAACATATGCATTTTAGAGGAACACAAACATACAGTCTATGGCTGGTCCCAGACCATGTTACAAAAATAAGTTTTTGTTACATTATGGAATATGGTGTCCCAAAGAGAAGCCTCAAAATCATGAGTCAATCATAATAAAAATTAAGAGAGAAGTCATAAATAGTATTCGATGAGAAATCTTGGAACAAGAGGACACAATATTGTTGGCATAAATCCTTTGATAGGTAATGTTCTCATTATTTTGTTAGCCATCTTGTTCACAAAAGTTCTCATTAGAAAATACCTAAAACCCAATGATTGTAGGAGTAGAACAATGAGCAGTATTAGAGACAAGGGCCGGTGGAGCAGGTTATTTAATGCAAGTGAAAACTGTATTTCTCTTTTTGTCTGTTTTCTCTATTTCTCTTTATATTTACTGACGGAGAGTGAAAAAGCAAGAGATTAAGGTATTCAATTGCTAACTAGACAGTTTTTGATTAATTCCTCAAAACTTAATCTTGTAACTTTGTGATAACCACAGAACTGTAAAAACGCATTTGTTGTAGGAAATTGGATTTTTATATTTTAAGCTATAAGTGAATGCCAGTCTTGTATTATCTAGTTTATCACTATGAGGAAAAAAAAAAAAGAAGCTCCACATTGCAAGAGCCTTAGGGTACCTGACCTAATATTATGTAGACTATACCTGTGGTTTTGTAATTCAGAAAGCGTCAGATGCTCTGGATTTCTCCACTAGCACTGCTTGTAGTATCTGGCAACTTCTGATCAAATTACAATGGTAACTTTATTTTCTGCTGGAGACAAAATGCCACTATCCCTGCTATATGAGGAATAAATTGTAAGGGAGTACAGAAGCTAGAGCAGAAGAAAAAAAATATCACAGGAGAACTGATTTAAGGCGCATTGTCAGTGGGTGTATGGTGAGCAGATGGATAAGAGAAGTGACGGAACAAGCTGCTAGACTGAGTTTTAGAGTGAGGGCTACCAAGTGGCAATGGAGAGAGAAAAGAAGGGATCAAGGATGGCTTTCAGATGTTGTGGCTTGAAGAACTTACAGCGTATTGGGATGTATTTGCAAGATGGGAAAGACCATCATGGTCTTTGGTTTCAGGTAGTCTTGGAAGCAGATGGACCTATGTCATGTAAGCATTTTGTCATCTCACGTCATCACCAGAAGAAATGCCTATTTAGTACAATAAGATTCGTTGAAAGAGAGACCAGCTTCACAGAAATCTTATTATAGTATATTGTTATAATTGTTCCGTTTCATTAGTTACTGCTACTAAGCTCTTGCTCAACTTATAAATTAAAATTTATCACAGACGTGTATATATAGGAAATAAACATCATATATATATATATATAGTGTGTGTGTGTATATATATATATATATACTCATTTTGTATACTCATTTCATATATAGTACCATGTATTACCATGTATATCTGTATATATATATATACAGATATACATGGTACTATCTATGGTTTCAGGCATTCAATGGGGTTCTTGGAATATATCCTGCATGGACAAGGTGGGGCTACTGAGATAGAAAACACATTTGGGGAAGAAAATCAGAGATTGTGTTTCAGCCTTAAGTTAGAGATGTCTATTAGACTTTCAAGTCAAGATTCCAAGTAGGTGGTCTATATAAGCCTGGATATCAGGAAGAAGTCAAGGTTAAGGATATAAATCTGGAAGTCATCATATATGGATGCTCTTTAAAGGTGACATTAAGTGAGGTGACTTAGTGAGGGAAGTGAAAAGGGTCCAGGACTTGAGTGGACAATATATGATAACTATTTGGAGAAAAAGGAAAAAGAATGCCAAGTAAAGGTGGGAAGAAAAACCAGGAGAGTGGAGTGCCATGGAAAACCAAATACAAAAGCTTTTCCAGAAAAGGAAGTGGTCAGTTATGTTGCTTTTGACGTAATGTGGCAGCACGCTTTTTTCAATAGCCAAAATATAATCATGCTTTTAATCAATGAACTCCACTTTGCCAACACTGGACTATTTTCTCTTATAGGAATAGCACTCATTGCTTGACACTCCTTCCCTAAAGGAAAGAGATACGTGCATGAATAGGATTTTGTTTTACTATACCACTACTCATAATCAATGAAACGGGGACATCTAAATTTTCACAGGGGCAAGTTAGGGAACTTCGCACAAAGAAATCATATAGAAAACTTTGTAACCAATAGGTATAATAATAAAGAGAATTTCCAAAGTATTTATGAAAAGAACAGAACATGAAACTAATTATACATTGATTCAAAGTAGGTAAAATTATAAATAATACAGATTGGTATAGAATAAAATTTCACATCTTTATTAGATTGACTTATTATCATTATTATTTTAATTTTATAATGTAAAAGAGTTTATCATTATAATTTTACCTTCTGGCATGTTAACTAGTAATGCTCAATATCTCCCACCCACATACACACACTAATTAAAAAACTAACTAAATTACCTCTTTGTAGCCTTTGTCTATTTTCTTATCAATGTTTTAATGATCTTATCCCACTGTGTGAATTTTTTAAATAACAGGATGCTACTCTTTAGTCTCATTCCCGTAAATAAAATACTAAGAAAATGGTTTACATTCAAGGATCATATATAGTAATACGTTTACATGTGACCCAAATTCCCATTTCATTCATATTTAAAAATAAAATCCTGGAGGGTTTAGGTGACTGGCCCAGGCCACAGAGAACAAAGGGAAGAACTCAGTTTGAGCTCTGATGAGTCTGATTCCAAAGCCTAGCTTTCTTTCTCCATGCAAAAATTTTTTTTATACAAGATATTCAAAATAATAGATCATTGAAAATGTAAACAATTTCAATTGTTTTCAAATGTGTATTTGCTTAATGAAGAAACATGAAAAAATATGTTAAGCAGAGAGAAGTATGCAAAATACTTTGGCCTTCTTAAGAAACTGAAAGTAAAGGGTTTCTATGAACTTCTTAATGGGCAAATCAAATCCCTTTAAAAATTAATGAAGTGTCACCAGTTTAATACTGAAATAAAGGCAAAAAGTATCATGCTCCATTAGCAACACTGTCTCCTGTTATTATTTGAATTTGGTGTTAAAGATGACATTCTCACCATCCCTTAGTAAAGAACTTCCAATTCAGAGCAACTATGAAAACTGTCTGATATAAGAACCAATAAGCATATTTAAAGTTAAAAAATGAGAGAAATTTTTAAAAAAGGTTATTGTAAACTAATGAGGAAAAATATAAATACAAAAATGCTTAACCATTAAACTGTTTATTCAGCTCTCAATTTTCATTCTAATTTTTAAAAAAATTACAAATCCATGTGTTGCTGGGGAGAAGGTACAATTTTATTTAAAATAATATAATGCTGCATATACAAACAGACAAGAATTTCTTTATGAGTAAAGGCCTCTATCTTGAAATTGCTATTACTGAACAGTGAAGCAGTGTGGTATTGTGTATTTGCTACAGTCTTGTCAACAGATTAACAATCAGGTAAGACAAGAAAGTGCATTCAGCACCAATTCATTGGGAAAAGCATTTGTCATCTTGAAAATATGCTCTCCGAGGATATGAAATTTAATGACTATGAATTAGCTCTAAATAGTTTGTGACTTCAAAGTAATTATGGGTCAGTGAATTGCAAGGTACATGTTCAATAACTGAGAAATAAAAGTTAATTTTTCAAAACATAAGGCTAAATTATTTCTTTAAATTATTCATACATTTTCTTTCTTTTTTATAGAAGTTCCATAAATCTCAGGAAATATTATACTTATGTCATACCGATGAGAGATGCATTATAGTATTTTTTTCATGTAATAGAGTCTTGGGGGAATCAATCTAGTCAGACCAAAAGTGAATGAAAGATTTGTCTTGAAGGTGATACTGCATTGCATTGCTAATGCACACATACTAGATGTGTGTATGTATATATATATATATTTAATATATATTAAAATAGTATATATATTTAACATATATTCTGTATATGGAGAGTATATATAGTAAATATATTAAATATATAATTAATATATATAAATTTATATATAATATATTTAATATATATTAAAATAGTATATATATTTAATATATTATACATGCTGTATATGGAGAGTGTATATATATATATATATATATATATATATATATATATATATAGTGTGTGTGTGTGTGTGTGTATAGGATGTGAAAGATAATGGGTGTAGCTAAAACCCATGCCTTTATAACTTCCTATCATTCATTCACCTGGCCTTGTTAGCAGTTCAAACTTACCTTCCTTTCACAGCGTTTGATGATTCTCTAGCAATCCTAGCTTTTTAACAAATCTGACAGATTGTTTATAGAAGAATATGAGTTATCAAGAAGAGGATTTTCTACAGCCAGGTTTCAAATGCTCAGTTAGTATGAGATCCAAAGACTTGGTATGAGGCATGTACTCTTTTTTTTTTTTAACATTGTTGGTAACAATTTAATTTTTTATTTTCTTTATTTAGTTCACATTTGTTTTGTGATAAGCACTGAGCTAAGCAGGTTATTGATTTAATATTGCCACATGGCACGAAGAAAAAGATGTTATGCCTATGCTAACAATAAGAGCATTAAAGATTGGAGGGGTCTGTTCATTCTTGCAAGGTTACAAAGATGGCTGGGCGTGGGGGGTCTAGATTCCAATCCAAAGCTATTAGATTCTAACCTCTGGGCTCAGGAGCCCATCAGCTACCAGTCAAGCTCAACGCAGCTGACTTCGGCTTATTATCTAGTAATTTTTTCACTTATATCTGGGTGTGTCCAGGGAAGAGTGTTTTCCTAGTAAAAGGACAGTTGAATAATGAGGTGAAGAATAAAAATGATAGTTAATAACAGAAAAATTAGCCATATCACCGGTGAGCAGCACAGCTTAAAAGCATCAGAAACCTGCTACCTCTGCTTTCTGAAGGACATTTTAGGCCTATATTGATAAAACCATCTAAGTTGAAATGCATTCTAGCCATTACTTTACAATTCAGTTTACATTCTTTGCAGTACTCTCGATCAATGCATGGGATCTTGTTATATTACATGAAATATAAATTAGAAATATCTATAGAAGAATTATTCGAAACATATAATGCTGTTGTCTTTGGGGTTTAATTTTGTATATTGTAAGGAGATGAAAATAAACCCCTAAGGCAGAAACACAATTGTATGCTTCAATGAATAAATTATATTAGGGAATGTACTTGAGAGAAGGCAAGAAACAAAAGACAGGCTGCTTATGTAATAAACTCGGTCTCCAATGAAAGTAACAAACTTTGTAGGCTGCAGTAACAACATCATATCAATAATTTTGCTATTTTCCAAGACATTTCTTATTATTTCTCCACATTTATCTTTTTTTTTTTTTTTTTATTTACTTATGATAGTCACAGAGAGAGAGAGAGAGGCAGAGACACAGGCAGAGGGAGAAGCAGGCTCCATGCACCGGTAGCCTGACATGGGATTCGATCCCGGGTCTCCAGGATCGCGCCCTGGGCCAAAGGCAGGCGCCAAACCACTGCGCCACCCAGGGATCCCCTATTTCTCCACATTTAAAACCAAAGACAAAACGTGCCTTTCTGGTGCCCCCCACCGCCACCGCATAAGATCACCAGCAAATGGAATGTAAAGCAGAGAACTGAAATCATACAGTCTGAGAGATTCTTAATTACAAAAGAAAGGGGAGGGTCACTCTCTTGATGTTAGGATAAAATCCGTGAATATTAGGAGAAACACACACCGCAACATGTTTTTCAGCAGCAACTGAAATCTAATAAAAAGGACAGACAAGAAGAAGAAAACACAGAGACAGAGTAAGAACAGAGATGTGTAGAAGGAAGAAAAACAGTCGTGACGGGGTGTGGAGGGAGAAGGCTCAGTTGGTTTCAAGGTGTAGGTTAATGAAGGTAGACTCACCTTAGGAGAACTTGGTTATATGGTCACTGGGAAAGGTCATGCTTATACATATCAATCAACAGTATTTCTGGAGGTGATTTTTGCAATATTCATCTAATATACTCAGTTATTTGTATTTTCTTTGTTCCAACAATTCCATTCCAAGTGTCCTCATTCCCCTCCCAAAGCCCAAAGTGGCTAGAGAGGTACATAAAGAATGCTTATTATATGAAATTAACGCATTACATGAAATTGCAAAAAAAAAATGCATTATATGAAATCGAAAAAAATGGGAAGCAGGAACTCATCTCAAGATCTAATAATAGGGAATCATCTAATTACAGGGAATCAGTTTAATAAATAATTATCTTATTATCAATAGGCAAGGCTACAGGATTGTGCTTATAACATTAAAGTGACATTACAAATGATATACGCAATTATATTGTTTGAGGGGGCAGTTTGTTAGGTTCTAACAGGATGCCTGGAGGCCAGCTAGGAGAAACTCAGGTGGTTCTAGAAGTGCTCCAAACAGAACCTGTCCAGAAACTGGATCAAAGCAGACAGGCCCAAGAAGGCCCCCAGTTCATGTTATCCCTCCATTAGCCTACCTTACCATATCAAAAATCTCCTCCCAAGGGTGCCACCCTGGGAAACCTTGATCAAATAAGGAAGAAAAAGAAGGTAACTCACATTCCTGAAGGAGAGCCCGCTGCTTCCTGGAGATCCCCACTTTAAGAAATGAATATTCCACCCCTCTGTTCACAATTGTCAATAGAAGACAGAAATCCAACTCCAGTGGGCTCAGCGTTCCTTATGCTCATGAGCTCTCACATCCCAAGAATGTACTTTCACTTTATTCAACTGTCCTGGGAAGTGCATGGGTGGCTCAGTTGGTTAAGTGCCTACCTTCCGCTCAGGTCATGGAGCCCAGCATCTGGGCCCCCTGCTCAGTGAAGAATCTGCTTCTCCCTTTGCCTGATGCTCATCCTCCTTGTGCTCACTTGCACACACTTTCTCTCTCTCTTTCTCCTTCTCTGTTAAATCTATCATCTATCTATCATCTTTAAATGGTCCTGCTTGTACTGCTCCGGCCTCCCCAGTCCACTGGGCAACAATATTGTAGGATTCCATTTCTATGTATAAAAAGTAGAAAAATCATACCCTAAAATATTATCAGTAGTTCATCCCAGATTAAAGGATTATGGGTGAATTTTATTTTTTCTTTCTTATTCCAGTTACATGACTTCCAAATCTTGTACAATGAGGATGTAATGTTTGTGTAATTTTAACAGATGTTAAAATATTAATTTACAAAAGCTCCTAACGTCTACTTAAAAACAAGGAAACTTGATGCATTTCTTTATTCCTTCATTTAACCAGCTCTTCTATGGTACCTACCTATGGCACCAGCCTCTGTTCTTTAAAAAATACTATTTAAATGATTCTTTACAATAACTCTATGAGGTTGCTGTAGCATTATGCCACCTTTACAGTATGTGCCAGAGTTGAGATTTGAAATCAGGGAATCTGGCTCATAGTTTGTGCCTCAAGCACTATGCACTGCTGCTCCTCTGTCCTGAATGGACCAAGTGAAGCTGCCCATTGTAAGGGTTGCTAATTTGGAGGCTTTTTTTTTTTTTTTTTAGTGGTCAGAATGGCATCTTTCTATAAACCAGATACAATCAAACTTAATAACTGGATTTTATTCCTAGGCCTGTGGTTCCTGATATCTGTTCTATGCAGTTTTGATAAATAGGCAGATTAAGGTGAAAATACAAAATAAGGCCTAAGGCTATTCATATGTGTGATATCCAGGCCGGATGGCACCTCACCCTCATTGCAGATATACTCCTGAAATATTTACCCACCCTGGCAATCACAAACGCTTAAACTATTGTAATGGCTAGTGTGGGATTCATAATTAGTGGTTTATGGGGAATATAAAAAATAGTGAAAGGGAATAAAGGGGAAAGGAGAAAAATGAGTGGGAAATATCAGAAAGGGAGACAGAACATGAGACTCCTAACTCTAGGAAATGAACAAGGGGTGGTGGAAGGGGAGGTGGACGGGGGGTGGGGGTGACTGGGTGATGGGCACTGAGGGGGGCACTTGATGGGATGAGCACTGGGTGCTATGCTATATGTTGGCAAATTGAACTCCAATAAAAAAAAAATCAGTGGTTTGCCTATGACCACTAAAGCTTTTGGCAGGCATGCATATAACCATGGAGCAGGAAGGAAGTGACAAGAAGTCATCTAATTCACAATGGCATGCTGCTAAATGAGATTGACCTATCTTGTGTCTACAGACTCCATTCCTGACTTATCAGAACCTGAAAATATGAAAACATACAGTTTTAATTATTCTGGCCAGCTATGGGGTGGGTTTGTGTGTGTGTGTGTGTGTGTGTGTGTGTGTGTGTGTTTCAATTGACTTCTGTTTTTTATTTTTCTCCTTCTCAAATACTGCAGTTAGGTTGGTCTGTGTTAATAATAGGGGGATGAATACAACAGTTCAAATAAACATATAACTTATTCTATGGTGCAAGCTCTCCATCATTGCTCATCTCCTTTTTGCAAACCCTACTTGTCTGGACAGCTATTCCTACTGGGTATTGTGGGGCCACTTCCCTACTGACCTGGGAATTGATATTATGATAAACATGGAGTATAGAACGCTGGATGTGACCCAAACTAAGCCAACAGAGGTCTGTCCATGGGCACCCATCCCCTTCCTTCCCTCCCTCCTTCACCACTTTACTTCTCTATAGTAAGTAAATCCCTATTTTTTCAGATTCATCTGTCAATTAGTAAAGGCTTGCCTTATGCCCAATGATTTGCTTGGTCCTCTAAGTCTACAATGGTCGTTTCTCCACACTCCTGTACCCCAAGCATTTCAATGCAATGAAGATGGGCCACAGAAGCTCACAGACTGGTTTGAGGGATCAGTAGTCACATGCTCTTCTCTGATACTGATACCTGGCTCAAGTCTTTCCTGTTTTCTCCTGCAGACTCCAAATACTATGATTCTTTCCTTTATTTTGCTGAGAGAGGCCAGAGAACACCTTTTGCACAAATTCATTGTCTGTGTGGTCTCAGATTCTTCTTGCCAGAATCTGTTTTGTCTCTTGGGGACTCCTGTGCTTTCAGGTGAACCAAGAAAATGTCTCATCCAGTAGGTGGCGCCTGCACCACCAAAGACCCATGAGGATTCCAGAAGCAAGAGAATTAGGACCAAAAAAAAAAAAAAAAAGGGCTATAATAAAGAAAGCTTCCCAGAACCCCCAGGTGTACCATGGAGGTGGAGTATAGGATAGGTGTGGGAAGAGGAACAGCATCACTGAGATGCTGGGGTTTGTGTGACTGTCACTTTACGGGTACTTTAGGTCAGATGAATATTATTTCTTGTTAATTAAACATCTTTCTAAAATTTCGCATAAAGTGTAGTTAGGAGTGGTATTTTTGAAGCTCCTCTATAGGATTTATTTTTCCAGGTGCTGAACGGTGATCAATGTAAGTGACATGTGACATTGTTATGTATGTAATTATTTTTATATTTACTTACATCTAACATTATACAGCAAAAGATTTGCTGTGGCCAACATATACTTTGAGGACTTATAGCATTTTTTTATGTCTTTTGCTTTATTACATTTTTCCATTCAGAAAGAAAGCGTGTATTTATCTCTCCTTCTTCATAGATTAAAAGTCCCCAGGGGTCAAGGACTGTATCATCTTTGTGCTCTCCAAGCACCAACCATAGAGTTTAGCCAAAAGCATTCAACAAATATTTGTAGACTTGAAATGATTTAGAATCCCGAGGATGGAATAAATCTCCCTTTATAAACGAGCATGATAAATAAACCTGAAGCAAAAAATGTTGTTTTCCTAGCAAATAAATCATTAGCATCTAAAAGTAGGATCAGTAAGTTTTTGTTTTCTGTGACTAAAAACATAAACAACCATATATGATAGTTCTATCTCTTTTACAGAGGAAGGGAGCACCACGTCTCCTACCTTTCCCTGGGTGCCCTGCTTCCCGTGCTATGCCATCTCTTCCAACGGCACGTATACATACATAATCTGAAGATGCAGTCAGAGGGGGTAGCCTACTTCTAATGGATTTATCTCAGGCAAAACTCAACAATGCTCAAGTCCAAAGGTAGAATTTTTATCTGTAAATTGAAAACCTGTTTCAAACCTTAGCTTGGAAGAATTGAAATTTCCCACCATCTATTTTTCATTCTAGGAATGAAGCACCCTTGAAATCAAAGGGAGCTCTGCAAGGAGACAGGGAAACCAGATGAAGGGATTCAAGGGCTTTAAATTGCATTCCAGCATTATTTGAAAATATGCAGCTCACATAAAACTATACCAAGGCTTTTCTTGGAGCATACATTTTAACACCCAACTGAATATTGTATCATGCATGCAGGAACACTGTTTCTAAATAATTCACTGCCACTTTTACAATTCTTTTAATATTTTATGATTAAATCTTTAAAATTATATGCATCTGTATTTCTGGTAAGAGTAATCTATCAAGCTTCTGCTAGGCCAAACCCTGGTGAGAACAGCTCTTTTTTGTAGGCACAGGCTACCTTCTATTATCTGCTTGCTTGCTCACTTTATTTATTTAGTTCAAATTTATTAAAGGCTAATATGTGTCATAGATCAAAGGGGCAAATATGCCATCTCTGTCTTTAATTGGCCCAAGATCTACAATGGAGATAAGCAAACAAAAGATTATGAACGTAAGGTATTAAATCCTATCTTGTCAGCCTTTCCTTCTGCAGTCCATTGCATGTTCTTATAACCCAGACTTGCCATAATCTGCATTTTCATCCTGTTCACATCGCGTCCTCTCATCGAACTACAACGAGCTTTTCCTCAGACGGTGCCTTTCTTGTGAGTCTCTCACACAGCAGTTTCTGCTCTGCGTACTTTGCTGGGCATCTGGGGTGGTTGGCTTACTGTTTTTCCCTCCCGACTCCAGCATCAGGGCCAAACTTTAACCACTAATTCTCATTGATCTCTCCTCTTTCTCAGTTGGTAACATTTGAATTTTGGCCACCTCTCTCTCTTCTTAATGTAGGACATGCTCTCTTTCCTTCAAATTCAATGACTTTTTACATAAATAGATACATAGGAGAGCTCAGCTAAGTGCATACATAAAAAGTTAGTCCCAGGCTTGCAGCTTTCTTCCTTTCTTTTCTTTTTCCATTACTATTAGGAGGTTTACTTGCATGAATGACACTCGGATCTTTTCATTAAAACTTGATTTTGATTTTTTTTTTAACCTCTATCTCAGGATCTCAGGTTTTTTTTTTTTTCCTTTTTTTCTTCTCTATGTGATCTTCCTCGAGTAGATCATTCACTCATTCACTTCTAATTATGTTATTTATAGGAGCACACCTCTTAAATCTGTATCTCTACCTTCAACCTTCTTCCAAGTTCCAGAGCGTATTTCCAACTGCCCACTATTCACCTAAAGTGCCTCCCCACCAAGATTTTCTGTCCTGATCCATGGGGCAGTGAATACGATGAGACTGCATGCCCATGGTTATAGCCCATGATTAGTCCATTGCTGAAGAGAATAGGGATCTCAGCCCTTCTACCTCAAGGAACTGACCTGCAAACATAATGAAGTTGGGAGCAAATTCTTCCCCAGAGTCCCTCAAGAACTGAGTCTGGCCAACACCTTCACTTTCACCTTATGAAACCCACAGTGGCGAGCCAAGTCCAGCCACCCAGATTTCTGACTGAGAGAACTGGGAGATGATAAATGGGTGTTTTTTAAGCCACTGAGTTAGTGGCAATTTTTTATGCAGCAAAAGAAAATTAATACAGCACATTAAACTCAGTATCTTCTATCGAACCAAATTATCTGTCCTCCAAGATGTGTTTCCCATTACGTGTCAATGGATGTTAATGATATGAGGTCCATCCAGCGTGGTCACTGAGATTCACATCTGCCTTCCTCCTCACCTCTGAAGAATTGTCAAGAACAACAGAATCTACATCATCTGCATCCCGCTCTCCATTCGGTCCTTGCACTTAAGATTCTTCTTATCTGTTGCTTGGGATAATGAAGCAGTTTTCTGATCCGTATCACTCCTTTCAGTGCACATGACATCGCCAGTGGAAATGTCCCAACACCTTGTTTTAATCACATCAGTCCCTTTGCTGGCGAACGACATCAAAATAACGCAATGAATGTCAAACCTGAGTTCTTTATTATGGCATTTACCATTTTTCTGCCATATTTCTAGGTCCAACCAACTTTGTAGTCAAATTGAATAGCCCATCTTGCCCCGAAAGTTCTTTGTATATTCCCACATATATATCTGTCTTGATAAGTGTTTTCTCTATGAATAAATCTTTCAATATCCGCAGAAAGTATAATATTCCCATAAGACATATATTATTTGATTTTGAATCTTCATTCCCTATGTGAAGGGCTCTCAGTAAATGTTTACTCAATGAGCAAATAAATGCAGCCTTCTCCTTGTTATTCCTGAAGCAAAGAGTTTCCCCCAACACATCCAGGGTGCTTTAAGTTTACCACACACGACCTGTGACTTAATGTAATGATATCAATACCTCCCTTACGTCACTGTAAGATTCAGAGCAGAGCATCTTATTGTTCTCTGTATCCTTGAGTGTAAATACTCCAGGAGGTTTCACCTAATGGCTTTTGTATGGTGTTTTTGAAATAAATGCATGCATTTAAGTAGTTTAAATTCTATGTGAGAATTCCACTTCCTGATACTGATAGACCAGGTACCAATCATCTCTCTCCATTAACTAAGCCCCAGCAGTTCTTACTCGGGTTGGTTGATGAGTTCTCTTCTAGTTAATTCCATGTGCCCAAGGACATTGTACATACCCTGTGGCTAGGCAGCAACTTTAAAGAAATTTCATATTTGGGGGATTTCGGATTATTCAACTTCCTGCTACTGGAATGGAAGCAAGAGACTAAATTCTGCCCAACAGAGGGTTAAGCACAAGACCTCATGTTTGATGAAAAGATAGAGCAGAAGTGGAGACTGTGGAGGATGGATTTCCTGACAAGGGTGGTGTCAGAGGCAGCTGGCCTTCCAGGATGAAGGGGCCCTTGGCACGAGTGCCCAGCATCAGCTGGTGTCTGTGGCAATACCCTGCTCATTGGAGCAGCCCCAAGGAGATGTGTGTGTCAGTCTTGCTGGCAGCCTTTCAAATCTGACACTATTCTCCAGAAGTTTCTGCAATTCTCTAATATCCTTTAATAAGTATTTTCTGCTTGAATAGCCAGTGTGGTTGCTATAGTTTATAACTAGAACTTTGAGCAGTATGTGCCTGAAAGTGGGGGAAAAACACAGTTATTCAAAAGCATACCCCATATTAGTTATTAATAATTCCAAATGAGGGCAGCCTGGGTGGCTCAGCAATTTAGCACTGCCTTCAGCCCAGGGCGCGATCCTGGAGTCCTGGGATCGAGTCCCACGTCGGGCTCCCTCCATGGGGCCTGCTTCTCCCTCTGCCTGTGTCTCTGCCTCTCTCTCTCTCTCCCTGTGTCTCTCATGAGTGAATAAAAAAAAATCTTAAAAAAAATAATTCCAAATGAATCTTCCACCTTTCAGAATTAGAATATGGTCCCATCTTTATGACTGTAATTTGTTATTATGATATTATATATTGTCATTCAAACATTGTTTTATTTAGTGTAATTTTGTGTGAACTTAGTATTGCTCTTGCATGGTTATACAAAGTAGAGTCAGAGTATTTTTACTCATTGTCTTCTGATATATTTGAAAATGATCAATCTTAGTGTCATTATAGCCCTTCAGAAATTTGATTATTTGGATGTGCATACGGTTGTGTATAAGACAATTCAAAATTGAAAAGATATTAATCTTAAATATGCATAAAAAACCTTTAGAGGCCAACTCACTTTCAACCAACAAGCATTTGTTAGAACATATTCTATGCTGGACATGATGTTAGATACTACGGATACAAATAAAAATAGGAAAGAGTAGACTCAATCCACCTAGAGAATAATATCAACAGGCAAGCAACCAAATATAATTCAGTGTGATGTGGGCTGCCACTGATTTTATAATCATGCTGTGGAAGCTCATTTCTGGTCAAGGGAAGACTGTCAAATTCTAGACACTTTCTTTTCCATTTTGCCTTGAAACAAAACTCAGAAGAATTGATCTAAAACAAATACCTATTTTCACACAAGGAGAGGTAAAGTCCTAAAAGGCAGCAAATAAAATCTACACATCATATTTACCTCTTTTCTATTACATAACTTCAAATAATATAGTCTGTTTGAACCAAAAATACTTCCTCACAATGAGAGGATTAGGGCATAGGAGAGAACATATCTTTCAAATGCCCTGGTACTTGGAATAATGTTTAGCACCCAGAAGGTACCCAAGAATTTTTTTTTTTTTTGCAGTCAAATAAATATGAGAAAATGGCTGGAATTCATTGGAGGCCCTCTAGGACCATCAGTTGAGTTTGGGAAATTCAGAAATTATCATTTGCTTTCTGAAAGGAATCTCCATGAGGGCAATGACTGTGACTCTCTCTTTTGTTCATGACCATAAACAGCACCAACCATAATATCTGGCCCATAAATTCTAAATAATACTTATTTTATGAACTACACTCTTGGTCTTTTGGTAGAAAATCATTTGCAATAACTGCACCTGATAGGAGGCGCTGAAATATGTGAGATGGTGTCTGTTTTAGATTGTCACAAACGATATGAGTTTCATTATCATAAAGTTGCTTTTACGTGGCAATAATGGTTGAAAGAGTAAACATAAAAGATGCAAGGTTGTGATAATGCACGTAACAAATATGCATGCGGATAGACCAGAAACATTTTGGGAGAGTTTGGGTGTTTGCTTTCATAGTCATAGTTACAACAAAAGCCTGAAAAAATGGCAGTGAACAAATAGATCCATTCTGAAAGCTGTGGCCACACCGGACATATCTTGGTGAGAAAAAAACCAAAATCCTCCATTGCTGTAAATCACTGAGATTCAGCATGTAGTTCCCTGCAACACAATTTTGCCTCTCTGGTCTACCTGCGCAGGTAATCAGTCATGGAAGAGGCTTAATTATAGAGCAATGTTCATTTCATCTCCCCCTTCCCTCATCTACTGCTTTGCTTCAGTCCCCTGCTATCTTCCCCTTGACAAGAGCTTCTAAGTAGTCTTCTTCCAACAACTGGATCCTTTTTCAGTTAATCCTCCACATGGTATCAGTTATACCCTGAGTAATGCGATCACACGATGCCCTCGCTAAATTCTCCCATGCTTCACAGATCCCTCCAGGATAAAATCCACATTTAGGACCCAGCCTCCCATAATATCCGGACACCTTCTGCCACTTTCTATACAATCTCCTTGTCCTTTTTGATCTCCATGCTTTCGCACATGCCAATTTCTCTGACCAAAGTGATCTTTCTCCTCTTGTGTACACTGATAAGCCTGAAGGAGAACTATTCCAATTAGTCTCTTCTTAAAAGTGAAACTGGCCCATCCATTTTCAGTGCAATCAAATTCCCATGTGGTACAAAGAATCTTTATCTATTCACAAGCCCTTACCATGTCTCTGGGCTCTGCTTGACGTTCTGTACGTATTAACTCATGCAGTCTGCACAAGTGAATGGTACAGTTAGCATGGTTATCTCCATTTTACAGATGATGAAACTGAGGTTCCATAAAATTAATGAACTTTTCCAAGGTTACTCAGCTCTTAAGTGGCCCACGTGTGTGTCTAACCTGCAAAGCCATAGTTGACTCCCCAAGTCCCCACACTGCTGCATCATACCTTCAATTACAGAGCTCTGTTGTGAAAAGAGGTCATTTATCTACATATCTTGAGTTTTTATAAGAATTCCTTGTACCTTTTTATTCATTCACTTATTTGTTCATTCATTTATTCATTGTTTCAAATTTCTACTTAAATTCTAGTTAGTTAACATATAGCATAATATTGGTTTCAGAAGGAGAATTTAGGGATTCATCACTTACATACAACGCGTGGTGCTCAACACAAGTGCCCTCCTTAATGCCCATCACCCATCTAGCCCATCCCCCTGCCCGCTTCCCTCCATCAACCTTCAGTTTGTTCTCTATGGTTAAGAGTCTCTTATGGTTTACTTCTCTCTTATGGTTTCCCCCCCTTCTCTATTTTTTCCTTCCCCTCTGTTCATCTGCTCTGTTTCTTCGGTTCCACATATGAGTGAGATCATACGGTATTTGTCATTCTCTGACTAATCTCACTTAGCATAATACACTCTAGCTCCACCCATATCATTGCAAATGGCAAGATTTCATTCTTTTTGATGGCTGAGTAATATTTATATATATATATATAAGAATATATTTATATATATCCATATATAGTGATATTTTATATACATAAGAATATTACATTCTTACATAATTAGTGACATTTTCATATATATAATATAATATATTTAAATATATTCATATATATGTAATATATTATATATAAGAATATTCTTATATATAAGAATAAATATAATATATTTATATTCATACATATGTGATATATTATATATAAGAATATATAGAATATATTCTTATATATAGTATTCTTATATATAATATATCACATATATATGAATATAAATATATTTATATTATATATATAAATGCCATATTTATTATATTATATTTGTATATATATATATATGCCACATCTTTTTTATCCATTCATCAATCAATGGACATTTGGGCTCTTTCCATAATTTGTCTAGTGTTGACAATGCTGCTATAAACATGGCGGTGCATGTGGCCCTTCAAATCAGTATTTTTATGCCCTTTGAGTAAATACCTAGTAGTGCAATTGCTAGGTAGTAGGGTAGTTCTAGTTTTAGCTTTTTATGGAATCTTCATACTGTTCTCCACAGTAGCTGCCCCAGTTTGCATTCCCACCAATAGCGTAAGAGGGTTCCCCTTTCTCCACATCCTAGCCATCATCTGTTACTCAACATGTGTTGTTAATTTTAGCCATTCTGACAGGCATGAGGTGGTATCTCATGGTTTGGGTTTGCATTTTCCTGATGCCAAGTGATGTGACACATCTTTTCATGTGTCCATTGGCCATCGGGATATCTGTTTTGGAAAACTGTCTATCCATGTCTATCTGTCCATTTCTTAACTCAAGTATTTGTTTTTTGGGTGTTGAGTTTGATAAGTTCTTTATAGATTTTGGATACTAACTATCAGATATGTCATTTGCAAATATCTTCTCCCACTCTGTAGGCTGCCTTTTAGTTTTGTTGATTGTTTGCTGTGTGAAGCTTTTTATCTAGCTGGAGTCCCAATAGTTCATGTTTTGCTTTTGTTTCCCTTGCCTCTAGAGACATGTCTAGTAAGAACTTGCTACAGCCGAGGCCAAAGAGATTGCTGCCTGTGTTCTAAGATTTGGATGGTTTCCTGTCTCACATTTAGGTCATTCATTCATTTTGAATTTATTCTTGTGTATGGTATAAGACAGTGGTGCAGTTCCATTTTTTTGCATGTAGCTGTTCAGTTTTCCCAGCTCTATTTGTTGAAGAGACTCTCTTTTTCCATTAGATATTCTTTCCTGCTTTGTCAAAAATGAGCTGACCATATATAGCTGTGGGTCCATTTCTGGGTTTTCTATTCTGTTCCACTGATCTGTGTGTCTGTTTCCATGTCACAACCCTACTGTTTTGCTGACTACAGCTTTGTGATAGAGCTTGAAATACAGAATTGAAATACAGAATTATGATGCCTCCAGGTTTTTTTTTTCAAGATCACCTGGGTAATTCAGGGTCTTCTGAGGTTCCATTATCTATATGTCTGTTTTTGTGCCAGTATCAGACTGCCTTAATGACTATGACATTGTAATATAGCTTGGGGTCCCAATCAGCACTCAAACATTTGCTAGGTATATGTATTATGAATGAGTAAATCAGAGGGAACCCATGACTCTCCTTTCTCTGTCTTAATTTGGATAATAAGTTTTTCCTCACAGATTTTTAGTGACTTTTTTTGAGTAATATAAAGAGAAAAAAATATATGTTCAATTTAAAAATAAGCCCCTCAGCTAACTTAAGAAAGAGTATTACGAACATCTTTGAAACTCCAGATGTACTTCTCCTAATACCATCCCCTTCCCTGCATCGCAGTAGTGAACAACATTTGTGTTTTCACTTAAGCCTTCTTTTTCTTTTTTTTTTTTTAAGATTTTATTTATTTATTCAAGAGAGTGGGAGAGTGAGTGAGAGAGTATGATAAGGAGAGAGGAGCAGAGGGAGAAGTAGACTCCTTGCTGAGCAGGGAGCCTGACACGGGGCTCAATCCCAAGACCCCAGGATCATGATCTGAGCCAAAGGCAGATGCTTAACCAATTGAGCCACCCAGCACCCCCTCTTCCTTTTCTTTATGGTTATATCACATATGCAAACATTCCTACATAATGTACTGTTCTGTTTTACCTGTTTTTAAACTTTATATAAGTGGAATCATATGGTGTGTATTCTCTTATGACTTATGTTAACCTGCCATATAGTTTTCGTATTTTTCCATGTAAATATGCTTATCTGAGGTACATCTGCTTTCAATTTAAAATAGTACCTCATTATATAACCTAGAGTTTACTATTTCTAATACCAGTGCTCTTGATGGACATCTAGGTTGTTTCCACTTCTTTGCTATTACACAATGTTTCTATGTACATTTTATACACATCTTCAGATCCAAACATGGAAGTATTTTTCTAGTAAACCTTCACACCATTGGAATTGCAGGGGCATAAGGTATGGACATGTTCAACTTTATTAGGTAACAGCCAGCACCGTGTCTGCAGCATGCCCCTAGGTTGCCAGGACTCCCCTTGCCTGAACGTAAGGAGAGCTGAAATTTGTGAACATTAACCAAAGTCTGAAGGATTTGGGGTATAAATATGCAAGCTCTTAGCTGCTGTTTTAGATAGCTCTGAGATAGGACTTGTCTCCAGAGCTTCGCTAAGGGTCTGAGCTGAAGGAGGGCTCATGGAATTGGGCTGGAACCTGTACACTGGCTTCACTTCTCCATCTCATTCCCCATGCTCTTTCTAGTTTTCTCTGACAACACTTCCATTTTCATGTGAATCCTCATTTTAGCAGTAATATATTTTGTACTGCGATTAGTCCTTGTATGTTGATTGGTGGAGTCAGATGTATCATGGAAAACACTAACTGAAGTCAGACCTAAGAAGGGAGTGTTAGTGTTAGCAAAATGTGTTAGCAAAATAGTGTTAGCAAAATGTCAATATATGGAATTGAATTGTTTAAAATATCACCAGGATACTGGGCCTTTTAAAAATAGTATATTCTAAGATATATAATATAAGAAATCATTTTTGTTTTGAAAATATGTTTAATCATCAATGTCCAAACTTTAGGGGAAATAGTTATATTCATATGCGTATATTATGTCTGTGATTAGCATTTTTTTCTTCAAACTTTTCACTGAAAACTCCTCAAAGGCAATGGCTGTCCTTGATTTCTACTTTCCTTGACTGCTCTTTAGCACATAAAGCTGTAGGTCATATTCAGAAATGCTGATTTTAGAGCAGAACTTGATGAATATATAAGGTATGATGTAATAGGGTAAAAAAAAACACATATGACTAAATTCTTTCAAATAGATATTTTCAAGATATTTCAATTATTTTTTTTCAAACAGATACTTGGTTTCACCTTTTTTGGTTTTTTTAGTTATGCATTTGCTTTATAAAATGACATTGGGATAGACTTCAGCTATTATTTTGGGTGTTTTATTTTTTTCTGGATGATTAATTGATACAGTATATTATGCCATCTGTGGCTTATTATAGTTGCTTTGGGACACCCCAAATTGTAGACAAATTCCCATTGTAAAAAAAAAAAAACACTAAATCAGGTAGACCTCAATTTTAATCTTGGCTCCAACATATATGACTGTGGCACCTTGAGAAAATTATTTAATCTATGTGATTATCAGTTCTCACCTCTGCAAGATTGTTATCTACCCCATGACTATTAATACTTTAATCTCCATTTTGGAACTTTAAATCATGCCTGATGTCTTCTAGGGTCATGCTATTTATGACACATCCTTTTCAGTAGAGAAATAATTGAATGATTTTTATTTTTAATGAGGTACATTATCCTTGATAAAGAATGCATTGCCTCATAATTATTAAATAATGTCCTCCTGTCACCTTCTAATCATCAATCCCCTTAAAATTAATAGAAATTATGCACATGCCTTGATTTGGACAAACTTTTTGACTATAATACTAGACGGGAGGTTCCAATAATGTTTCGATATGTGAATGCAATATTATGTTTACGTGGGCGCAAGGTTTAGGCTGTGCCAGAGTGACCAATCTGGGTCCATACTGTTAGGGTTATGTCCATGAAACAGGCTACCAAAGGCATTTAGTTCAATCTTCCCCAGGAGGGTATCATTCCCTCCAACACCATGAGTCAGTCTAGTTCCATTAGAAGGATTTGCCTTCAGCTGCCCAACACAAGGAATCCTAGATCCTTACCCCCCACCCCCACCCATACCCATCCACACACACACACAGTGGCAGCAGCAACTGTCTCTGGGGCCTGATGAAAGAATTTTTATTTTTTTGGATGAACATATCCCAACACAATCTCAAGAAGTCTCAATTCTTGAGAAAAATCTCAAGAATTTTTAACTGAACCAGTCAGTTAAAAATATGTTCTGGAAAAGAATGGCAGCTTCTAGGACAACTTCTTCAAGAGTAAACAGAACTCTTTATCTTAAGGTAAGCTCTTCAGCTCCCTAGAGATGTAATCCACATACTATCTAGTCTTTCTTAGCTCCAATGCATGCTTCCCTGATCCCTCTCATGCACCTGAAATCCAACCCTGGGCCAGTGGCTGCCTGTGGCCACTGGCCCCTATGGCTGCCTCACTGCTGGAGGATAGTACTGGCCCTAAATCTCAGACACTCAAAGGGAACCCCTAAACCCTGTACTTTTCTGAAGAACTGCCAACACTAAATAGCAGATAGCTCCTTGTCTTTGATGTTATTACCTTTCTGGTTAAAAATGCTACAGTCCCATAGATTGACATGAAACCCATAGCACTCTCCCCAGCCCCACAATCGTTACAATTCTATTGTTTTCCAGCTTCCAGCTGGCTTTTACTGAATTTGGACTCTCCCTCAAGACCAATGTCACTTCATATGGTTATGCACTACAAATCTCCAGCCACCATTCATGAAGACTTGGGCTGACCAACATGTGTGGCCATTCAGCACCTGACATGTGGCCAGTGACACTGATGCCCGTCTGAGAGACTAGAGAATGATATATTTCTATATATTTTTATTTTAGTTATATTAATGTAAATAGATATTTAAAAACTATTACTCAGTTCAGTTATTGGAGGGCATTTTAAGTATTTTGGGAGCAATTCCGGTATGAGTCTAGTTTCTCAAGTTTCTGTAAAACTTAAATATAGATTACATACTTCTGAGGAAAATTTATCTTCTAAATTAAGATGTGCTGTAAGTGTAAAATACATACTACATCTTCAAAACTTAGTATGAAAAAAGCAAAATATGATATTAATAATGCTTATATTGAGTACATACTGAAATAATATTTTTACACATTACACTAAATAGAACCTATCATAAAATACATTTTACCCATTTATTTTTACTTCTTTAATAAGGCTATTGGATAATTCAAAATTACTTATGTGGCTCATTTTATGTTTTATAGGACGGCACTGCCAGAGACTATAATGTAGATGATTCCCTTTATTTTTTTAATCTATTTTTTAAAGATTTTATTTGAAAGGGAGAGAGCAGAGAGAAAGAGCAAGCACACGAGTGGGGAGGAGGGGCAGAGGGAGAGGGAGAAGCAGACTCTCTGCTTGAGCAGGGAGCCTGACGTGGGATCGTGACCTGAGCTGAAGGCAGACTCTTAACCAAGACTGAGCCACCCAGGTGCCCCTGGATGATTCCCTTTAGAGTCAATACAGTGCACAGCCTACAAATACACACTTGTTGACACTATCAATGCTAGTGATTCCTCTGCAACTCTTAGGACAGTCTACCAGCAATATCTTTCACTTTTTATGGTTTAGGTTGTCATTTTCTCCATTTTCTAGAAACACAATCAAGTGAAACAGAAACAACAACAAATTCTTGTCTATGGACACTAATGCCATTAGGTTCTACTACTTTCTAACACTTGTTGCTGTGATCTACAGAACTTCTGGCCATTCCTCTAATTTTTTAAAGACACTAGAATCTGATTCCATTTTCCTGTAGAACCCAAGACCTGCCTTTATGGTATCCATGCAGATAACCTATCCAAAATAATAGCCTCATGTTTATTTGACTACCTCAACTTAATTGACTTTCACAAGCCATTGATCGTCCTCTATGGTCACACCCTGGACTTAGTCCTTGCCCATATGTCTGATTTCCCTGAAGTTTTTATATGGCAATGGATGATTATCTGGTGATAACCACCTGTTCTCCTAGTTCTTCATGCCCTTGGCTATATTATATATGGTCTGTGGTTGCTTACATAAGGCTTCTCAGTGCCTATGTTCTCTAAATATAGGTAATCTCAAGGAATGCTTTCTGAATATATTTAAATTCCTAATATGCTGAACTTCCTATCATATATATCCAGAACTCCAACCTAACTTTTTCTTCTCTAGTCCTACATGAATGAGCACTGCTAGAGAAAAATCACACAATTTTATAGACTCTTGCCTCTGAAAGTCATGAAATTGATGATTTTCAACAATTGTGTCCTTAAGCATGTCCATTAACATTTTAGCAATTTGGTTTGAGTCTTTTTTTTAATCTGCACATTATTTTATTTTTTTAAATAAATTTATTTTTTATTGATGTTCAATTTACCAACATACAGAATAACACCCAGTGCTCATCCTGTCAAGTGCCCCCTGCCCAGTGCCCGTCACCTATTCATTGCTTTCTGTAACTCTCCCTACCACCCCCCCGCAAATTTAAAAGCCCCTAAATCCTTCCCCATCTACATACAGCATAGTTTCTTTTAAATTTTATTGAGAAATCTAAAATCATTAAGTGTGATTCTCTTTACATTGTCTTCTCCTATCTACAAACTCCTATATATATTTATCCCCACACTAGTTCTTACTTCTTTTCTCCGGTATCAGAAGATGAATTTATCCACTTATACCTGTTTAAGGCTAACTCCTGTACTTGTTCTTCCAACGAATAATACTGATACAGATAATAATGAAAGCCATCTTCATTTCATGAGAGCTGACCTTGTGCCAGGTAATGTAGTAAGCAAATTACAAAAACTGATCTCATTTATACCTTACAAAAAGCTTATTAGGTAGATACTATTATATTCATTTTATGTATGAAGAAATTGAGTTGAAAGATGTTTAGTGACTTTACCAAAATTACATAGCTAATAAGAAGTAGGAAAAAGTTTTAACTTAAGTCTGAATTAATCTAAAGGTAGTGGTCTTGAACAATATATCATAGTACCTTAGGTGCTAGGACCTAGGACCTAAAAACCTTACCCCTGAAACCTTACCCTACAAGTCATCGAGTTTCTTGACTGTACACTCAACTAACTTTTCCCTTTCTCTAGGCTCCTTTTTTCTCTAAAATATTCTTAGCTCTTGCTTATTAAAAAAGAAAACACATCTTGGCTATATCCCATCTCTTGATTTAACTAAATTTTCTTCTTGCTTTCATCAAAACATCTTAAAAAGGTACCACTCTACATGTGCTGTCTCCACTTCCTCACTTTAAATTCACTCTTCTACACACAAAACTTTGGATGCCTCCCCCAAAATTCTGCTAAAACCACTCTTTTTTTGTTGTTGTTGTTGTTGTTTTTAAACCACTCTTTTAAAGCACACAAGTGACCACCATATTGACAAACAAATCTACATTTTCTTTCTATTACAGGACCACTCTGCTGCATATGACTTTTCATGATCAAAAAAGACACCACATTCTTCTTGTTCTGCTCATATCTCTTTGATCTTCAAATTTATTTGAAGGCTTTTTCTTCTTTAAGCTTTCTTGGTGTTCTGTGTCCAGTTCTTCTTATTCCTTTGTTAAATAACTCTGAAATATCTCAACCCCAAGTATTTCTCCAGAAAGCATGTACATACTAACACCTCTTAAATATAATTATCAAACATTTCTGTTTTGAATTTTTGCTTAGTATATGTATATCTGAATTTCCACATATTTCCCTACATCTACTTTCCTTCTCCATCTATATTATTGGCTTCACCCTCTGATTCACCAGAGATCAAAATTTCGGGGGATCCTTTATTCTTACCTCTTTCTATCTTTTTGTAATCTTTTCCTTACACAGCTCCAACTACATTTTCCTTACTGTTTTTTTCTCTATAAATATTTTAAGAATTTATCATCTCTCTTTTTTTAGAATTGTAAGCCAAGTCTAGGCCTTATGTTATAAAAAGTACATGGAGAAAATTAGAGGGCAAGCATCATTGAGTGAGTCAGTGAATGAATGGGACATTGGGACATTTTTTATGAAGTCATCAGATAACACTTCTATAAGGTGGTGTCATTTGAGTGCAAGTTTGAAGGAACTGAGTATCTAGGAGTGCAGACAGAGTTTTATACCAAGGGCAAGTATAAGAAACAGCAAGGAGGTTTGTGTAGTTGAAGAGGAGAGAAGAATACTAGTAAATGAGGTAAGAGAGATAATGGGTGCAGGCAGATAAATGAGGCAAGATATGATAAATCCTTATAAGGATTTTAGAGGCTTTCCTCCAAAAGTGTGGAAGTGAGGAAGAAATCCACTGGAGAATTTCTGAGCAGAAGAATGAAGTATTATTTCTTAATTTGCAAATGATTACTTATGCTGCTGTGTTGACAAGAGACTAGGGGAATTGAGGTAATAATAGAATAGGGAAATGGAATTGAAAGTGGAGGAAAAATAGGTAATGAGTTTGGGTTGGTCTGAAACCAGGGATTTTGTCTTGCCCCGTAGTGTGACAATCAAGAATCGTAGTGATCAGAATCCATCTGAATCCATATTTCTTACCACATGCTGACTCTCACTTAAAACTCTCACAAAACTAAACTACCAGCTAATCCCCCTTTAACAAACACTGTTTTTGAGTTTGAAGCCTTCGAGTATGTTAAACTATTTAGACGAGATTCTACACAATAAATTCTATTAGCATTTTACCTCCTTCAAGACATATTCCTGAACTCTCCTCAGCAAGTTAGGTCATCTGTTCTCTATGATACCACAGTAACCTTCATACCTATACTGCTACGTGAAATTCTTGGACAATCACCATGTTCATGCCATACCCTCAACCTAGTTCTTCAGTTGTGAGCTGTTTAGAGGAAGCTCATTGTTTTATACAGAACTAAAACAAGTTACTATTTAATAAATATTTGAATGAGGAAATATATAAAGAAAAAGAGAAGCTGGGGAGAAAGCAAAGAAGAAATGAAGGAGAAAAGGAAGAAGGAAGTATTTTTGTCTGTCCCACTAGGAAACTCAGGTCCCTCAGGGACTATGTGGAGAAATTCTTCTATAATCATTTTCCTGGGGCACCTGAGTGGGTTAAGTGTCTTCCTTTGGCTCAGGTCATGATTCCAGGGTCCTGGGATGGAGCCCTTCATCAGGCTCCCGGCTCCATGGGGAGTCTGCTTCTCCTACTCCTTCTCCCTCTGCCTGCCACTCCCTCTGCTTGTGCGCTCTCTCTCTCTCTCTCTCTGTCAAATAAATAAAAATAAAATAAAATAAAATAAAATAAAATAAAATAATAAAATAATCATCTTAAGACCAGTGCTTATACACTTCCGATTTATGCTCTGATCCCACCTGAGCCTTCTTCAAATTTGGAGCTGTCAATACTCGCCAATGTGCTTTAGACACACAGTCATAAGGATGACCTGATCTCAGAGTTCCTAAAAAAGTTCCCTTGTCAACATTTTAGATGTTTAAGTCCCACACGCACATGAGTCTTCAGTGCTGATATGTGTTCAGATCAGTACAGGTTTGTTGAATGACTGGATTCTCATTCCCTCTAAACTGAACACCATTTCAAGTCTTATCTGGATATTTACTTAGTCTTGTCTACTAGGCCTTTCCAGGTCTTGACCTGTGTCACTGTACATTAGAACCGGTTGAAAGGACCGAAAAGACCAATGTTGTTATTTTCATCCATATTACCAGTCTAATAGAATTGGTGCTAGCCCATTTGTCCAGACTGGTTCTTTGAAAAGACAGCCAAGTGTACTAAGTTAGCCTTGTTTTGTTGGAGGTATTATGCTTACAATTCAAAACTTAGATCTACATGCAGTAGACAGGGTGTGTGTGTGTGTGTGTGTATTTTTATATATATTTATATATACACACATATGTATATATTTTACTTACATACACAGGTGTATATATATATATATATATATATATATATACATATTTTACATTCTTTTTTGTTACTTCTTTAGATGCAGGATGTCTTAGTAATAAAAAAGAAAGATTGCTAATGTTCTCTCTCAGCCTGAATAACTCAGAGTTACATAAGTGTTTATGAATAATGAATGTCTAATTGAGGTGCCTGAAATATGAATAACTATACTAGTCCATTCGGCAGTGAGATGTAGAATTCTCATTCGACAACAGGATTTTTATTTCCTCATTTCTGCCTTCTGTTATTCCCACTGTTGAGTGTGAAACTAGCACAGATAACACTTGAGAGCGCCTGAGAGCATGAATCCCACTTTTTCTCTGCACGAGCTAAGCCATCCAAACAAAGAAAAAAATGGCAGGGGGAGATCCCCATGAGTTGAGAACAAAGTGAACTTTAAATCTTGACTAATCCAATACACAGAAATAGAATCACAGGGTTTTAGATTGTAGTCTTAGTGAGAAATCTATTTGAATTTAAATTCTTGGCATTCCAGAAGCTGATTAACATGTTTCAGGCTGCTGACAAAACATCTTGCCTGTCTGGCTCTCCTTGGTCAATCCTTGCCACGTTTTTGATGAATTGCTAAGGAGAACTGATGCTTTCCAAATGTATGTCATATCAGTACGAAAAGTTCCAAAGAACTCACAGTACATTAATGTGGAATTGCAACTAAAGGCTAGCACTTGTTCTCTCTAGTTTATTCACTGAGTGGATGCCTTGTCTGCTCTGAGAACTCCTTCCCGGCATTACTAGGAGAACAGAGGGGCCTGGTTGGCATCTCTGAGCCTTTCTACCTATAGTTCTCCTCATGCTGAACCATAGAAAGCTGGGCCATGGCCCAAGGGAACCAAAGCCTGCCTCCAGACCTGTGTAGAGAAATTCCTGACTGACCTAATCATGTAGTAAAGCAGTATTTTTGCAAAAATTGCATTGTTTGGATATATCCAAGAAGCATCACTAAAACTGGGCCGTCTGGGTGTTTCCTCCCCAGCCTGATAGCCACTGAACTTCTGGCACTCCTGCCTGGGAAGAGGTTAGGCTGCTGGCGGGTTACATAGCCTCTCTCCTTTCTCATGTCTCATGCTCAGCTAGGGCTAGTCTTTTGGCCAGGAAACCATTTAACACTGTTTGTTGTTCAAAATACAACTATTTAGTTCACATTTCTCTCTTAATCGTGAATATTCAAATAGGATAGCTTGAACTGAAAAAAGGCACGTATTGCTTTTCTGACATTCTCTTTGAAAATTATTTCCCGTCATAAATGATTAAGTCTTGAATAGTATGTAGAGAAGATAGATAATAACTTTGAAATAATCAGTCAAGTAGTCTTTGTTTTATTTATTCTGCTATAAGAAGATTAGGCAATGGGGGGAAATAGGATCACTTCCCTTGCAAGTCTCTACAGGTTGCCTGGCAGTACGGTCGTCCTACTAAATGGAAACAAAATGAAGGGTAAAATGTAACAAGGCCGAATCCTTCACTGGAAGGAATGGAAGGAGCCATTCAGTCACTGATAAGGATCATACACTGGGATGTTGTCATTATTGATGCCAGATTATCCCCATCTCATACCTGGCGAAGATTGAGTTTATGGCTCATCTACCAGATCTCAAATCTCAGGCATTTTCTATTGTGTGGTGGAGTTTTATTTCTGTTATTCATTTCCTTTCACTTTGTACTGACTTACTGCTTTTTCTTCGTGTGCGTTTTGAATATTGAGAATGTTAGTGACTCAAAAAAATATTGCTTCTGTCAGTTGCTAGCACAGTGGTGCTGCACATCAGTGGTTTTTCTCTCATTTCACTTCTTTCCTGGGAGACAGAATGCTGGTGTCATTGTTTTGTTCCAATCTTTGCTGTTCTCACATATATAATATTTCAAGTACAATTACATCTTTTTTGCCTACCAGCTCATATTATACAAATCTGGAAACAACACTGAAGAAGACTAGGTTTGACTAGTTTTTTAGTGTAAAAAAAAAATGATGTGTCTTTTTAAAATGTATTATAGGAAAATATTTATTTTTATAGGAAAATATTTAAAGCAATATCTTTATTTCTCTTTGCTTATTTAAAACAAAGATAATAAGCATGCAAAGACATCACAAAGTCAGTGTCTACTTCTCAGAAATAAAATAGAGAAATGTGTCTGTTTGTGTTCTAAGACACCAGTGGGAAAACTTTAGCTATACCCTGTAGCCAACTCAAATATTATTCCAATTTTTCCTAGAGAAAAACTCACATAGGCAGGGAGGATGTGTGGAGAATAGAACAGTTGAGTGATTTGAAATCAGTAGAGATTGTGTCAAATGTCCAAATCTCCTTCCATTTAGCTGTGGTCTTGGGCAGGAATCTAAATTTTCTTGAATTTAGTTTTCTTATCCGTAAAACTGAGCTTATTCTAAATTCTTTCCCAGGGTTTTTCTAGGAATAAGAGAATGTGTACCTGCCAGCACTGGTTTCAATGTCTGTGAGTATCTACTCTGTGTGAGGCACCACATGTTGGGGATACACAGAGACATGAGACACAGGGCTTGTGTTAACTCATACCCAGCCTCATGTGATCAAGCAAATGCATCTACAATACAGTGCTGTATGCTAAGTTCTAAGATAGAAAAAATATACCTTGAGAAACGGAGAGGGATACCCTATGTAGCCATCAGTGATAACTTGTTGGAAAGGTGACATCCAGGCTCCCTACTGAAGGACAAGCAACATAAGCGTGTTGAAGTCATATCTGTAGAACAGTCTATATAATAAAAATCTAGAGGCCGATGGGAAGTGCTTGTAGGTTAATATTGGGAAAGATTGGGATGGGGCAGGCAAAAGGGCCAACCCCTGGTTTTCTTGGCCGCCCTGCGACTCATTTGTTGTGAATCGGCAGCCCTTCCATGATGAGAAAGGGTCATCATCTCTGCCGTCTAAATCTTCCTCTGGTTGGTACTATTTCAAAGCTCGGATTAATCATCTTCCTTCTGGGAATCCTACTTGGCCCTATGGAAATGCATGGCCTTATCAAAATGTGAAAAGAAGAAGCTCTATCAATCACTCATGAATGACTAATATCACAGAAGCATAGAAACTACAGAAGCATGTGGTTTCAACCTCTCTTCAGAACACTCAGGGAGGGAGAAAAGGAAATAAAGGGTTTTCATCACCTTGACGGTGGAGCCTGTAAGGCTTATCTAGTATTCTGAGCATCATGTGAAGGCAAAACAAACACAAAGCTCAAATTAACAATCCACTAAAATACATATCTACCAGAAACTGAGTAGGGAAAAATCTATAAAATGTGCAATTATGCATTGTCCATACATATGCTCAGGCACAAACCTTCTAATACAAAATAATTCACTTTGGTGCTAGAACAGTCTTCCTGACTGCAGATGTCTGGTGATACAGAGGTAACAGTTATAATCTAGATGAAGCTCCTCCAACTGAAATTAAATAGCGCCGCTCACCACTTTTTAAGTGGGAAAACAGACACAAAGGAACTAAATTCTCTTCCTCTCAGAAGCCGCTGAGAAGAAAATCAAAGCGAAATAAGAACCAGACAACATGAGCTCCTTGCATTGTGAAGAAAACAAAAATAGTTCAGAAAAAGCCAAATAGAAGTGACCTTTGGGTTAAAAACCAGAGGAGTAAAGCTTTCTACATTTTGAGTTTATGTTTCAATATTAAAGAGGCAAGAACAATATAAGTAGACTGTCTTAAAGGCCATGGTTTATTGTCGGCAGTATTCGTGTCAAACATATATCTTGGTTTTAAAGCAAGGCGAGAGTAAACAATGTTGATTGCTCATTTGCAGCATATAGAAGAGGCAGTAGGATGACATAGGCTAAACTGCTTTGAATTGTTATTAGTGGCAATATTTTTAGAATTAGTTTTGGAAGGCACAAGTATAAAAGAGAGGAAATTCTATTTTTTTTAACTCTTCTCAAAGAAAAATGTGTGAAAAGAGTCATTAATTTGCTAAAGGTATTAAGACAAGGGTCTAATTCATTCTAATAAGTATGACCTAACCAGGTTGCTAATAGAGCCTTTACTAAATTAAATCCTCTCAGTGGCTTTGGAAATGATTTGGCCTGTTTCCCCCTCCCCACTCCCACCTCTTCATGAATGAAATAAGGGGAAGGAAGCAAATAGGCAAAGCCCACAGAACTTTCTCTATTCATGGAAGAATTCAGGAGTCCTCCCAGGACACGGTTTCCCTTTGCGTGGTTTTAGTCACCTAAGGTCAACCATTGACTGGAAGTAGATGTCTTCTTTCTGACATGTCACTAGAAGGTCATTACTAGCCTAACACTAAGTCTCAATGCCTACGTCATTCACCTCACTTCATCTCATCACCCAGGCATTTTATCATCTCCCATCATCACAAGAAGAAGAAGGGTGAGGACAATGTAAGAAGCTCTTTGGGAAGAAAGAGACCACATCCACATGAGTTTTATTACAGTACGTTGTTATAGGTGTTCTGTTTTATCATTAGTTATTGCTGTTAATCTCTTACTACACCTAATTTATAAATTAAATTTTATTACAGGTATGTCTGAATGGGAAAAAAGGATTATATATGTTACACACACACACTATTCACTGTTTCCGGCATCCATTGGCAGTCTTGGAATTTAACCCCCACAGATAAAGGGGGGCTACTATAGATACTGAAGAATGATGGAGAGCCACTAATCTGGTAGAGAGGAAATGTAATCATAGGATTCGAAGCATATTTGTCATATGTGTGATTGCTTTTGTCCAGACCTGGTTGAATGCATAGATCCTGTACAGAGCCCCTCACTGGGGAGCATCCTTTAGATGATCCGCTGATGTGAGTGTCCCAAACAGTGACTCCTGGACACACCCTGCTCACTCCTGGCCTTTGTTTTTTCTTTTTGTTTATACTGCTACAACCAGCACACAGAATGTATTCCTTATGAGCCACACACAAGATAATAAGGACTGATAGAATGTGTTCTGTTGCCCAAAGGCACCTGCTATCCATTGGATGCAAGAGTTCAAATTGGAAGTCTCACCCTGAAAGGAAGATCCTGAGATAAGAGGGGCATGCTTTATTAGTTCGATATCATTATCCTGATGATGTCCCCCAATTTTGAAAGCATTGGGAGAATATCGATACCCGGGGGCCACTTCCCAACTGCTGTGCATGTATATTCTAAAAAACTGATAATATGTTAATTTACAACGATGATAACAATGTTTGCTATTGTTATTTATTACCTATCATCATGTGGATCTGAAGGTGGCTACATCAGTGATTAAATAACTTGTGAGATAATTTTTTTGGAAACTGAAAATTGTTATTGAATACTCACTCTTGGTTTAACAAGTCATCCCAACGTAGAGGCAATGAGCATTTTAAGTTTAAAAGAAGCAGAATAATATGTTCAATAAATATGATTCAATATTTTATTCATTCCTTTGGAAAATATTCTTTGAGAGTTGAACATGTGTGCAGTACTATGTTAGAGAAATGCCTTGAGATTGTGTGAAGAATTCTATTTTAACGTGAATACGTCAGATTTGGTACAAATCATTCACATAAATTCTCCACCTTCTTGGCAGAGAGGTGAAGAATATTAAGGCCTCTCTTGGAATAAAATTAGCAAATATCAAAAGGGTAATTAAACATTTAATCTCCAAAACATAAAATTGGCATATATTCTCGAATGGCTTGGAAATAAATATTCAACTTATAAAAACTTGGAGAAGTAGTTCTTCCCAGATATCCTGGTTATTTTTAATATTATTTAATAGAAAGTCTGTCCATGCACAGAAGAACAAGTGTGGACCAGTAAGAATCTGCAGTGTTCCATTAAGACAAAAACCAAGGCATTCTGATCAATCCTGGCTACAAGGTCAGGTACTGGGAGACGATCTAGTCCAAGAGTCCAAGTTTCTCAAGACAGAAGTGAGGTAACTGGGACAATTAAGTAAAGAGAGGAGGCGGTCCTAGATCTCCCCCAAGGCAGAAGGGAAACCTACTTTCTCTAATTCTGCACCAAGAAATCTACAAAGATATATTTATTCTGTACATCTTCTCAAAGTAAATATTTATTTAATTATCTTTCTTTGTTAGTACAGATGTGGTTTTCCCACTCCATATGTCCTAAACTTTATAGGACAAGTACCAAATAGCATGGGTTTCAATATTTCATGTAAAGGAAAATTATAAAGAATGTATTAAAAATATTATAAATCTCTGAATTGATTTTTCACAATGTCCTACTCTTTTACACAATCGGCTATTAATAGTGTGATGAAAGAGAATGTTAGAGAATTAATAACCCAGGCCCATTTCAAAGATAGTAGCAGTGGTTACTGGAATAGCACTGTTCATTCTACCCCATTATTTTCTCAGTGGCACATTTTTTTAAAAGATTTATGTATTTACTTGAGAGAGGAGGAGCAGAGGGATTGAAAATCTTCAAGTACACTCCATGCTGAGCGTGGAGGTCGATGCTGGGCTTGATGTGAGGCTCGATCCCACAACTGTGAGATCATGACCTAATCTGAAACCAAGACTTGGATGCTTAACAGATTGAACCACCCAGGCACCCTTCAGTGGCACATTTTAAGATATTTGCTACAAACACAGCAATCTAGCAGCTTCCTAAAAATAATTAACTAAAAACTGCTCACTTCAAATGCCCCAAATCTGAAAACTCCCTTTTCCAATTAATTCTACAAAAATCCATCATCTGTCACACTATAACCAAAGAGCCTGTAAACACAGTATTTTTACAAAGATACTGAACTCTTGGGACTTACCTGTACTTCTAAGTGTATTAAACAAACTCTGTTTAAAATACATGATAGGTAGACTGGTTACATTTTGAAAAGCATTTCCTAAAGTGAAAATGTGTTCTGCTGGACTCAAAGATCCATTGCATGGCCAAGAGGGTCTCTCTGATTCCCCCAGGGAAGATCCCAGAACACAATGTTTGTCCAGAGGGTTTTATTGTGAAAATGTGTGTATGTATGTGTTCATAGCACATACTAACATCACACATCTTGTGAAACAGTGTTCTAGGGGAAATTCTACAAAACCCAACATAGATTTCTTTGGGGAACACAAAAGAAGGTATTAAAATTCCAACATTATAAAATATGATGCCACAGCAAAAACACAGCGATATTATTTGCAAATTAAAAAGGCATGTCTAAACAAATTTATGAGCCATTCCCTGGTGACTCTGCTTTCAACATTCTATCATTTTTTAACAAGTGTCAAGGATACAAATGTATCCTGTATTGCACATTGAATTTTTTAAAGCTCCCACTAAAGCCAAAATTTTGATTTATATTTGTGAATTAAAGTAAAAAGAATAAATTAAAACTTACAATGTTAGTTAGATGAGAACTCTCATCCAACTGGAAAAGTGAATACAGAAACCTACTGATGACTTTAGAGAAAATCACTTAAAATCTGATTTTTAAAAACAGAATTTCTTAGGTAACGGAGGAAAAATATTTTTTATTCTCCCTAATGTCCAGAACAATTATTTTTGGCTTTTCTGAGGATCATAAAGTTAATAAATAAGTATTATATTGGACTCTTTTAAGATCTAGTTCAAATCATATAAAGGTAATCAGAACAAAATAACGCAAATCACTGGCATAAACTCATTTGAAATGAAAGGAATTTGAAGAGAAAAGACTTGGGGAATATTTAAGTTAATGTAAGCAGCAGTCTGGTTATGCAAAACTTATTAAAATTATTTAAAATGTTATTTTTAAATCTTTCAATTATTATGATTTTTTTTTTCTTAGATGATGATAGGGGAAATCCATACACACGTTGGTAAATATGCAAATTCTAGCAATCACTCTACAGGGAGATCTTGTTTTTTTTTTTTTTTTTTAAGATTTTATTTATTTATTCATGAGAGACACACAGAGAGAGGCAGAGACACAGGCAGAGGGAGAAGCAGGCTCCCTGCAGGGAGCCGGATGGGGAACTCCATCTCTGAGCCTAAAGTAGAGGCTCAATTCCTGAGCCAGCCAGGTGTCCCAGGAGGTCTTGCATTTGTTAAGACAAATGTATTCACTTGCTTTGAAATACTAATATCTACACTCTTGTTTTTGGAAGTTGAGGGCAATTGGTGGGAAAGAAAGTAATATTTATTACAACAAATATTGTGTAGATTATTTCACTTAATCTTCATAACAGCTCTGCTAAAGTATGTAAGTGATTCCATTTTAAAATATAAATAAGGGGCCCGTACCTTCAAGATCACTCTGGAATAATTATTATAGAATTCTTGCACTGTCAAAGTTCCTGGTTTGGATGAGATGTTGTATAGTGAACATAGAATTTACGAAATGGAGATGCAAAAAGATTTATAAGTGACGGATACTATGCTCATCCTTGGTTGATTCCATATTGGAATCTAGTTACACATGAATTCAAGTCATTCTCTCTTCACTGCTCAGCACTGCATCAGAGCCGACGAAGTCAGCAGGGGTTTTTTGGAGAGTAATTCAAAGATGAAGAACTATGGCCAGTCCAAAGAGGAATGGCAAATATTCTAAAGTGCTACATTGGAAAATCAATCCTCTAGATTATTCTGCTCTCAAGGATCTCCTCTTTAAGGGCAAATTCTCCTAGAAAAAGTAACATTTATGACTAATGAATTCACACCAATGCTCGTTGAGTAGGAAAAGGAGATTAAGAGAAACAGTAAGTGGTAGAGGCTGGAGGAGAGAAAGAGGGGAAATAGTGGAGTGGAATCTGCCAACATGGACAGAAGTTCAACAATCCGGGGGCGCCTGGATGGCTCAGTTGGTTAAGCATCTGCCTTAAGCTCAGGTCATGATCCCAGGGTCCTGGGATAGAGCCCAGCAATGGGCTTCCTGTTCATTGAGGAGTAGGCTTCTCCCTCTGTTCACTCCCCTCTCCCAGCCCCCCCTCAAATAAATAAAATCTTCCAAAAAAAAAAAAAAAGTCCAACAATTGTGAACTCAGTCTATTTAATAATTTAGGCCTTGATGTTACAGCCTAAGGGAAGAGCTTCCTAATAAAGGCTAAGAATATTCTGGCAGGCATTGTTTCCAGGAGAGGGCAGTATGGAACAGGAATGAATGGGTCGGGTACTGGAGAGAGCAGAAAAGCACCAGTAGAAGGCATTACTGGCAAAATGAGGCCTCCCAGAAGCATTGTGGTCACTTTCCCAACTCAGAGTGTATCAGTTACAGTTTAATTAGTAGTGACATATCCTTTTAGCATTTAAAGCAGAACAGGGAAGAAAAGAAAGTAAAAGAAGAAATGGTATTTTACAAATGTAATTCAGGGACAGGAGAATTGAGGGTGCAATAAAGAGAAGTTTCTTTTCCAGAAGCAGGGAAGACCTCTGAGGAGCCATGAGGTAGATTATTTGCGGAGCGACTCAGGAGCCTCAAAGAGGTGTTGGAACATGTGTAAGCACGGACGTCTAAGTAGAGGAGGTCGGGATTTTGCTAATTACTAAAGCTCCCTCTTGGCCAACAGGAGGCAGAAAATGATGAAGGCAATGATTTGACCAAGCCAAGTTCTCCAGGCATGGCGGCAATTATTAACTTCAGCGGTGTCTTTTAAGGGAAGGTAAAGACCGTAGTTCTTTTTAAGATACACGTGTGGACATTAAGAGATCTGTTCCAGCAGCCTTTCCAGATGTCTATTATACACATATTCCTCCCAGAAGTGATTATCAATTATGTGGCTTACAAATGCAATCTGTTCTCCCTGCTGGAAGAAATAAAGGATAAATATCCTCAAAACACCACCCCCACCACACCTCTCTGCCCTTTGGTTTAATAGAGAAGATGACAGGTTCCTAAAATGGAAGGAATATCCAGGAAGCAAATCTAAAAGGAAGTCTCTGAAGAGCAGAGTGTATTGTAGGATCTCCTGAGGAAAAGGAAGTGATAAGAAGGTGGAAAGAAAGAAAAGTATTCAAGATCCTTATCACTCAAGAAACTCTGAGCTTTCATGACTGAGTTGCTCTGGCCATAGAGGCATGAATCAAACTTGGCTTATATCTTCCAGCTCTTTTTAGGTTCATTCTTTGGGCTAATTCCAGTGCAGCACCAATGTCGCCTCATCTGGCAAAATCGAGCATGAAGATCTCTAATCTGTGGTCACTGGAGGGAGAAGAGGACCAGGAGACAGAATGGCTGTCCCCCTGGGGCAGTAGAAAGAGGATGATTTCTACAAAGGCGAGTGAACTGGATTGTTGAAAGTCTGGCAGAAGAAATGACCTGGCATTGCTAACTTGACATTCTATCTAACAAGATTGTTGTGAAGATCAAGGGACATTTACAACATTTTGTAATCTGCAAAATACTATGTAAATGTAAGGTAGTGTTTTCCTCCTATGAGGCTCTCAAAGATTTTGTATCTTTGCTAATGTTCAGATAGATTAACCCATTTAATTGCTATGGACGTGGAATGACACAAGACTGGGACACCTGTAGCAAATTAAGAACTGGGAGAGAGAGATCCAGATGACCGATCACAGGGGATTGGTATTTTTATAAAACAAACAAGCAAAAACCTAAAACGTAGAGCAATAGTAGGTTCCAAAGGACATAGTACAATGACATGTGGAGTTTCCATTTCCCCCCAGTTTTGTCATAAACTGGCCCCTGCCATCAAGGTTGTAGTAGATGGATTTGTACTGTGGGGACCCAAAAACTAAACTCATTTTTTTTTCGCATACATGTCAATCTGTCATCTGAATGTATATTTGCATTATACTCTGACTTTCTATGTTTTCAAAACCTCAATCTCTCCAAAATGTATTTGAGGAAAATCATTTAAATAAATGATAAAACTTGAAGTAATGTTAATCAACATAATGCTCAACTGAATTTGTTCTTTTCCGTATTTGTATAATTGCTAAATTATGTTATTTCATCCTTCTCTATTGGTATATGATCTTCTTGCTCTCAGACGCTTATATAGTGTATGCATTACATGATTCTTGCCAATAGTGAAGAAAATATATGCCCACCAACATATATATTTATATAGGTATATAGATATAAATATATAAATGTCTATAAATATATATGAAAGATATATATATCTTATATAATATATATCTTTTTATTATAGTTTTATAAAATAAAATAAATAAAATAAAATAAAATAAAATAAAATAAAATAAAATAAATTCTTTGGAATTCTCTGCCGCATGTATCTGCCTTTGAAGTGTGTAATATTTTACACTAACAAAAGAATCTATTCTTAATCAACATGAATTATTAGCCATTTATACTTTAGTATGAATTTCAGTCAACCTGGCTTCTCTCCAAAGAGCATTTGCGTATGAACTTTATAAGAGAAAAATAAAGTTCTGTTTATTATGAAGATGACCATATGTAGTTTTTTTTTTCCTTTTTTTGAAAGGAAATAACCCTCCTCTCTGATGCTTGCTACCTTGGCCCATACTGAGGTCATCAACTAGGGTTGAGGCTAGCCCTGCACGGGGTGTCCTGCATGTACCTTCAGAACTAGTGCAGCATGAGGAGTACAGATATAACCAGTTGTGTGACAGTCCTAAACAGGTAGATAGGACATGATGGATTAGGGGAGGAAGTTATATGCAAATATACACAATATGCCACTGATAAGAAAAGGGGTCTTTGGGAGCCAAAAAGTAACTAAAGCCACAGAATAACGAATGTTGATACGAATCAGCCAATGTTGATAAAATGGGCAAGAAGCAAGTGTAAATCTAAACTTACATCCCTGCGAACTACTGCACCATACCTTCATCCTAATGCATGACAATGTATCATATCAATAGTCAAACGGAGATAAGCTTTTAGTCAAACAACTAGAAAACCATAAATTTTGTTTATAGTCTTTTGCTTTTGAAATAGCTTTCTTTAAAAAAAGAAATAACTTTCTTTTTTGGAAATACACTGTACCTATAGATCTTTGTATATAAATACGTAGGAATATACATTTACATTCTATAAATTATTGAGAAACCTATTATAAAGAAAGTGAAGACATTCTTCAATTCTCACCCTCTGGTTAAAAAATAAAGTTAACTTTTACAAGTTTAATTTCAGATACATTACTCTATATATATGAGTAGATAAATAGGTAAATAGCTCTAAATAATTCAAAGTGGCATCTTGTACTATCTTAAAACAGACAAAAAAAGACTTTAATATAACTACTTGAATAAGAACAACCACACACACACAGACACACACACACACACACACAAAAACAAAACTTTTGGTTTCTTCGCAAGAGATGGTTTCCTTGAGAAAGCAAAGGCAAGATAAATTTGCATTCAAAGTTACAGTGTCTAGTGGCCCCCTCTTCTGAAATGCTGGGGAAAAGTCGTACATCTTTTAATTCCCACAATTTGGTATTTTTAGATTCTTGCATCTATAAAATTTATACTCTGTTCTACAACTGTAGTTCCTACATTGTTTACTTATGGTATATTTAAATGGATTCACTGTGTAGCACCAGGCATTTGACCAAGGGTTTCTTTCTTTCTTTCTTTATTATTTTACTTCAAGGATCTCATTGTTGATTACATTGTGTCATTTGTGTTCCCAAAGAGGTTATATGCTTGAGGTAACCTGACTTACCTAGATTCTCTGGGTATAAAATTCCCCATATTTCCCTATTAAACATTCTAAGGAAATAATATTTTGTGACTCTACTTCCTCTCATTCAAGTTGATCTCTCAATGCCAGGACACTTCCTTTAGGGAATATTGTATCTTCTTGACATCTAGGAACATACATGTTATTTCTTTTCTCTTACACAGTTTGTTCCAGATTTCCTAGTACTTGGCTGGCCCGCATCATAATTATTATTTGGTTATGGCCAATTTCTTGTTTCATGATTTTCTACCTATACATATTTTTTACTTGTTGTTTTTAGTGACTTATAGAAAATTAATGAATTAAAATTTTCATTACTTTGACATCTTTAAGCAAAAGTTTTGATAACCTATAGTAACTTACCAACTCTGTTATGACCATAACCTATTTTCATATAATGAAAAGAGCAGCCACAAAGACTCAGACAACAGACTGGTGGTTCCCAGAGGCAGGGGGTGGGAGTATCAAAAGTTCTCAATTTCCAGTTATACTATAAGTAAACCATTATAGCTAGCAATACTGTATTACATATTTGAAAGTTGCTAAGAGTAGATCTTAAGAGTCCACATCACACACACAAAAAAATTCTAATTATGCATGGTGAGACATGTTAACCAGACTTATTATGGTGATCATTTTGCGGTATATACATATATAAAATCATTATGCTGTGCCCCTGAAACTAAGAGGTTACATGCCAATCATACTGTATTTTTTTTAAAAAAAGGAAAATTGTGAAAATCTAGCAGCTAACTAATACTACTTTTAAATCAAAACAATATATATTTTAAGATTTGTTCTCCTCCACTTTTGCCTGTGTATCTGTCTTTCATCAAGTCTTTTTACTAATTAAAGTGTCTTCATACACCTGTGAATTTCTGTACATATTATTCTACCCTTTTCTTACCTATTTCTTCTCCTTTTTGGCCTTTCTGAATCTGATATCTCTTTCTCTCTTTTCACGTGTCATTTTTTAATTTCGTCCCCTCTTTCTTCTTTTTATCTCCCTCTTTGGCTTTTCTCATGGTCTCTTTCTTTTTCACCTTTGTTTCTTTTTTTTTTTTAAATAAATTTATTTTTTATTGGTGTTCAATTTACCAACATACAGAATAACACCCAGTGCTCATCCCGTCAAGTGCCCCCCTCAGTGCCCATCACCCACTCACCTTTGTTTCTTTATGCTTCTTTCCTCTCTCTCTCTCCTTTTCCTCCTTGCCTTGCTTCCTTCCTTATGTTTTTTTTTTTTTTTTTTCTTTAAGTTGGCCGTGTTGTGAGTTTAGTATTTCCTGTTTTACTGATTACAAATTATGGTCCTTGTGGGTTGATCCATATTTATCCAAGAAAATATTTTTCTTTTTTTTTTAAGAAAATATTTTTCTTTCCTAAGTTGTCATTCATTCTTATTCATATTAGTGTCCCTTTGAAGCAAGACAGTCTTAAATTTCTGGCCTTAATCCTTTTCTTTTATTCTCTATGGATTACTGTCTACTTTTAAATTATCATTTACTAATTAATATTGTAACTCTACAACCCCAAACTCAAATTTTAGTTGCAAATGTGTAACTATCTTTTACACACCTCAATAACAAAATTAAATTCTGGGCACTGGGGGCAGATATTAGCAAGGATAACTTTTTTTATCCTATATTTTCAATAGTTACTGTTTATCTAGTATTAAAAATAAAAAATAAATTAGTGAATATTTTTTCTTTAACTGTATACATATTTGAAATCAATTCATTGTAACTTTTTTCTAAGTGATTTTCCAACTACTATGAACTTCCTTAACACAGAATTTTTATATCATTTGGAATTATCATGTACAACTTCAAAAATTCTTCCTCTTTAATTTACTGTCTCTTACTTGCAACCCAAATTTTCCTTTATCACTCCCCTATAATGACTATAAAAGAGGTATAGTATCTATGAGGTGTCTGCTAATAGCTATTGCACAAGAAAATATATTTTAGAGATGCAGTTTTAAATATCACATGTTCTTATTTAACACATTTACTGACAAAGGAAATAAAAAGTGCCTTACCCCCTCGCTTGTTGATCTTGGCATAGCCAGGAGAATAGCTCCCAGACATGGAAGACGAGCTGCTGAAAGCTACATGGGGGAGTCCAGACACAAGTGGTTCATCACATTTTTCTGAAGAGAAAAGAAAAGAAAAGAGAGAGATTAAATATCTTAAAATAATGATGTGGATTTTAGTTAAAACAGTTGTTGAATACCGTACAAATATAACAATCTATGATAAATTTAGCAAATGATCAGAATTTAGACAATTCAAATGTGACAATTTAAACAAATGATTGTTAAGAGTTATTGCTATGACAACATGCTTTATGCTGATGGGCCTCAATGCAGACCTGCTCTCAAAGAATCATGAGGAAAGGTGGTGTTTCTTTTAACAAGCTTTGGAAAAGCTGGCATCCTCTGGAAATCTTCAGGGATTTATTCATTATGGGGTAGAGGATTAGAAAGGTTGATTAGAAACAACCTTGGAGATTGGAGGAAGGAAGGTTAGAAGGAATCCTACCAAAGCCTGAGAAATAGGTGTCAGTGAGGGAGAACAAGAATAATCATCACCCTGAAAGAGTCCTGCCATCTGCAAAATTAAGCAGGTACCATCATACTCAGCCAATCAACTGCCCGGGGAACCAGGTGATCCCTCAATTGCATTCTTCACTTGGCTTCTTCCATGGCCATTAATTTTTTGTGTTCCATCCTTCCTCAGTACTGCTTACTCCAATTCCTTTGATGGCTCTCTCTCATTTTCCTAATGTCTAAAGGTTCAAGTGTCCAGGACTCAACTCTTGGATCTCTTTGAGGTCCACATGTGCTCTCCGGGAAACCACAACGGGGCTTGTATGTTCGCATTCTGGAATATCCCAAATCCTTCCCCCATGCGTCACCTGGTCCCAGTGGCCACCAGGGATGGCTGTTAGGAAAGACTGCGTCCTCCCTTGTTTTTCTATTGTTCTGCCCACAGTAGCCAGGGGATAATTACACATATAAGTGGGCAAATAGCTCCTGTGCTCACAATATCCATCGGCTCCTGCTCTGAATCACTCAGAATAAAGTCTGAAGCCCTCCAGTGGCCCACAGTGGCCACCAGACTGGTCACATCTCTCTCTGGCACCCTTGTCCATTGCTGTCCACCTCTAGGGCCCTCTTCCTCTTATTGCAACAACAAGCCAACTCTTGCCATGGCCCTCACCATTACTCTTCCAGCTACCACAAGGCTCTTCCCTCTGGTCTCCGCTCAATGTCACCTTTCACTGCTGCAGACTGGCTTCTCTAGTCTGCCCAGCGAAATGAGCATGCTGCTACTATCACCCTCGGTATCCACTTCTGGCATTCTTTTCCTTCAGAGCACCCAGAACCACCTGGCATGTAGGTTCTCACTCGTGTAGGTTTTCACTTGTTTGGTTTCCTTTTTCTCCCACTAGGCTGGATGCTCTACGGGAATCAAGTTTTTGGATAGTCTGCTTAATGCTTAGTCTCATTAAGACCATACCTGGCACTCAGCATACACTCTAAAAACCTTTGTAGAAAAAATAAATAAATAAATAAATAAAAATAAATAAAAACCTTTGTAGAATGAGTGAGTGAATGAATGAATGAGAAAAAGAACCAACTAAACCTGACAACTGCAGAGTCCCAAAACATAATGTTGAATTACGAGATGACACATACACCCCCTAATTGTTAGAGAGGTCGTCTTCAATCCACAACAAATGTTTACACATGCTCAGTGCTGTTTAATAAGACAGAGAGTTACACTACATATTCTAGAACACTTTCTACTTCAGGTGTATATAAGCAGAAGAAAACTTAAGCAACAGAAGGAATGAACTAGTTTTCTTGAAAAGTCATTCAAGTGGAGTGAAGTCCCCAGTGATACTGGGGAAACGAATTATTATTCATTATCTCACCACTCAAGTGTATACAAATCTGGAGTTAAAAATGAACATATCCATCCTTGTAAAATATAGTTAGATTTCTTATTTTTCTTAGTTATAACACAAGTACCTCTGGGAAATATGGTATATGTGTATGAATATATTCCCCAGAAAGCTAAATGTTAAAGGATGAAAAAATGAACATAAAATTTATTTTTAAGGTATCAATTCACAAAGTGAGAATCTACAGTGAAGGATTTTGTCTTAATTGTTTAAAAATTTGCTATTCAGGTTAGCTGCCAATGATCGCAAATATAAAACCTTGATTTCTCAAGTGCTGACTCTTTGAATCTAACTTTTCATAATCTTTTGATGAAAGTTCCATGTTTGCTTGGAGTAATCATTACTTCCAAATTCCCCATTTTTTTTAATTTTTATTTATTTATGATAGTCACACACAGAGAGAGAGAGAGAGGCAGAGACACAGGCAGAGGGAGAAGCAGGCTCCATGCACCGGGAGCCCGACGTGGGATTCGATCCCGGGTCTCCAGGATCGCGCCCTGGGCCAAAGGCAGGCGCCAAACCGCTGCGCCACCCAGGGATCCCCCAAATTCCCCATTTTATTAGGAATGTGCTAATATGCATTCCCTTTTGTCTCTTCATTCAAATATACACCCAGCACCCATGCTGTGCAGGCACAGCAAATACAGTAGATGATACTGACAACGTACCTGTCATGGAATTTATGTTTTAGTGGGAACTACAAACTAAAACAAAAACAAACAGATGAAAGCAAAAAATTAATGTATGATGTGGTGATAAATACTACAGATGCATTAAATATGGAAGAAGGGGCAGGTGGTTGGGGGGTACAGTAGAGATTGGGAGGGGCTGTGTTTTGCTCCTTTGTCAAGGAAATTCTCTTGCATTAGGTGATATCTGAGTAGTAATCTGAAGGAAATGAGGTGAGCTTATTGATTTCTAACATCAGGGCACCTAAGTGATTGAGTGCCTTTGGCTCAGGTGGTGATCCTGGGGTCCTGGGATTGAGTCCCACATCCAGCTCCCCACAGGGAATCTGCTTCTCCCTTTGCCTGTGTCTCTGCCTCTCTGTGTGTCTCTCATGAATAAATAAATAAAATCTTTAAAAAAGAAAGAAATCAATAAGATCATGTGAGCAGAAACATTTACTAGGGCTGGCTTATACCCCACAATGAATGGCTCATTTTCCAAAATTGAACATTCAATGCATATATAGTGTTACATTGAAAGTAATTAAAATGGCGTTGATGAATAATTGATTAATGATCCATTAGCTAGTTTAAATTTAGAACTTAAATATATAGCATTTATAAATCCTGAACATAGTTTACCCTTATTACATTTGAACACTTTGTACTTCCACAAATGGATCATCTTCATACTGAATTTGAAATTTTTCACTAATTAAGAAAATCATATAAATCAGAATAACAAATAACAAAATTAGAATAAAACTGAGGTCAGGCAAGTAAGCTAAGAGCATATAAGAGATTATTTGAGTGTTTGTTTTTTTTTTTAAGGTGGCTACAAAATTATCAGAATTTAAACTTTGGCTATCTCACATCCTTCTAAATTGAGATATAACCTATAGCCACATATTTAAGTAAGAAAAATGGTACATGTGCTGTATGTTCTCCTGGAAGACTTTAATCACAAATATTTATTGAGATCTTACTCTATGCCTTGTACTGTTCTAGCTACTTTGGGCAATAATAATTTAAAAAATAACCCATTTCCTCCTGGGTCCAATAATATATAAACCCATATAAAATAATTAAACCTGAACCAAGAGGATAATCTCAAACAGTCCATGATTCAGTGATGAATAAAATATAATCAAGTACTGAAAGCAACAAATAAATTTAAAATACAGGGCTTTGTTTAGTGAGTTGCTCGTTACTGTTGGCTCCATCATAAATGCACTACCTTGAGGATGTCTCAACCCCCTTTCTACAGATGAGTCACTCAAAATATGAGCACATTAGCTAACTTTCTCCCAAGCTTTTAAAACTCCTAGCATTGTCAAGTACAGGAGTTCACAAACTATGTTCTACAGGCCCAGCTCACTTTTGTAAATTTAGTTTTATTTGTTTTCAAATTCGCAGCAGAATGTCACAAAGAGAGGCCATATAACCTCCAAAGCTAAAATATTTACTATCTGACCTTTTACATAAGAAAAAAAAAAAAAAAAAAAAAAACCCTTCCAACCTCTGGTCTAGTATAACAAATAGTATCAGGGAACATATAAATAATGAATATGACCTTAAGAATTGAAGGAATATAGACAGGTGGAAAGAGAGTTGAGAACATTCTAAAAGAGGAAAGAGCTCAAGGAAAATCATGGAGGCCACAATGGGTATCAAATATCCCAGGATGGTTAGAGCAGCATGCTGTGCATGTACATATTGCACGCTGAGTACTGTGATGAACCATCCAGTTTTATTTATTTCCATTTATTTATTTATTTATTTATTTATTTATTTATTTATTTCCAACTGTAATAATGGTTATTACACATTATATATTCCAACGAGTCAGCTTGCTTGTTGTGTTAGAACATGTGTCTTAATATTCTGCAGACATTAAATATTAGTAAATTAGGCAAATCCCTGGAGCACGTTAGAGTTTTTATAGAAGCGGAGGAGGACAACCGGGAGGAGGTGTAGAGACAGAGAGAGACTGCTAACATCTGAAATAATTTAGTATTGTATTTCCCCATATTGGGATGTCTTCCAAAACTACGGCCACACAGCTACGGCAAATATTTGGTCTCCAGTGCACTTCCCTTCCAGGGAATCTTGGATGAGAACTAAAAAAGCAGATGGGTCTTGAGTTTTATTTTCACACAATTTCAGTCAATCAGGAAGAATTATGTACTAATTCAAGCTGGAACAGAGGCGATCATTGACAAACAAAGATGACAGGCCGGTTGCCCTTCACCTCAGAGAGCCTGGCTGGGAGGGGTCTCTTTTGGCAAAAGGATACGGGCAAGAGGGGTGGACAAGCTCAAAGAACTTTAGGATGCATGCAGTGGACATGAAAGATGGCCTTCAAATGCGTCTCTGGTTGAAAATGATGTTGGAGGAGTCTCACCACACAGCATCTTTTAAAATTAGAGTGCTCGAAATATACGTTTTATGTCTCACATTTGGAAACATAAGCCTGATAAGCAGAAAACAAGGACAACAAAGAACTCCAGAACCAGCATTCTCAGGACAGCAATTCTAGCAACATCCTCATTCACGCTTTTCTTTAAAAAGCCACCGTGAAAGGCACATTCTCAGAGGAATACACCCCTTAATGGCCTCTTTATGTCCTGTGCCTTCAATTCCTAACTTCTGAAGCTGGAGCTACATTACATCTACCTGCATGTTTACCCTGCCTCAGGTTTTATAACCTCCTCTCCATAGTAAGGACAAATTTAAGAGGCCAGAGCTCCCTCTGACCTCCTCTCTTTCTAATCAATAGGCCCCTGCCTTGCTCCTTATGGCCCCGACTATCTTGAACTACAAGCTGGGTCATTGTGATTTTTACCCTCTCTGGCCATGCTGTAGACTCTCAGTTCCTCCCAGAGAGGCTCTGGCTCTCTGTTGTATTCATTTCCAGGTCCTGAGTCCCATTTTAGTGCTCAGGAGCATCTCGCCTCCTGCTCTGAAATTTCCTTATGCTCTGTCTACTTACCCGCATGCCTGACTATTGCCAATTATTTTATTCACCAGCCTGAGTATGCCGCTACCTGGGAATCCACCTCAAGGTTACCGTGTCCATCCTACTGCTCACTATGTCATCCCCTGGTGCCATTTGCCTGACTTCCTAGACAGTGTGCTGTTGGCCACGTTGCTTCAAAGACAGTGGGGGAAAGCCCTTGAACAAACAAAGCACTATTTCCAGTCTAGCCTAACGGGTAGTTTCAGGGTTTGAAGGAAAAGGAGACTGTAGCCTTGACTCAAGTGCTTCCTGAGTCATCACCAAGGTCAGTCTACCACCTTCAGGTCTTCGTGAGCTCTAAGTAGCATCACTTCCCTCACTCTGACCTAAGGAAGACTTGCATGGGGTCTAACACATCTATAGGTGTCAGATGCTTTACTCCCAAGATTGTGACTTCTTCTTCTCATTTCCTCTTCGATAAAGAAAGAAAAGGAGAAAGAAGAAAAAAAAGGAAGAGAGGAAAGAAACAATAACCTCACAATGTTTCTTTACAGCTGTGGCAGGCACACTATTTTTATTTCCTATAAATCTGGGCAGCTGATTACAGAAATATTTTGTTTCAATGCACTCAAAAACATGGTGCTTTGTCTCTCATCAGCATGCATTACTTGAACAGGCACTATGTTTTTCACCTCAGAATTTTGCTAACTTTAGCATTCTGTTAAAAAGCAAAAACAAACTTAGATCCTTCCATATGTCATCTGTGCAAATCTCATACCCCCATCACTTCTCTTTATAGAAAGGGTGTCATCATATCTGGAGGCTAAATTTTGTCTAACTTTAACAATTTATATTATACAATATTCAAATATGGTGTTACTTCTTAAAAACATACGGAAAGTCCGGGAAATGGAAATACAACATTCTCTATCAGCATATTTTTAAAAACCAATTTTGTTTACATAGTTGAGGTCCACTGTTTTTTAACATAATGCTGTCTACTAAATATTTTCTTGGGATAGTTGTGCCTTTCAATGATATTATTAGGTTGAGGTTTCCCTAATATTTGCCTGGAAGAGAGAACGTGCTCCGCACAGACAAAAGATCTAGATTTTATCTCTAGCAATGAATTTGAATGACTTAATTTAATTTTATCTTACCCACAGTCTCCTCAGTTTTTCCATTATTTCAAGAGTTCTTTCCCAGTTTTGAATCAGTTGTTCTATGATTTTCAAATCATAGCAATAGAAAATAAGTAATAGTTTAAAAATCTGTGTCATAGGATTATACTAGAAAACCTTTGCTCTTCCTTTGGGCAAAAACAACATTGACTCTAACTCATCCCTTGTTTAATATTTCTTTGTTTAAATCATATTTTCTCCCCCCCCTTTTCTTTTTTCTTTTTTCTTTTTTTTTTAACAGTTCATGCACTGCTTTGTGTCCCTCCCACTGAAGCTTCTTTGGCCCACTCTTTGTCACGGGAAATAAGATCTGTTATTTTCCTAATCCTATAAAATTCCACACTATACAGAGAAAGCAAAGATTCTCATAATCCATAGAAGTAATCACTGTTAAAAAAAAAAAAAAAAGAAGTAATCACTGTTACTGGTCTTCACAGATATACCCCCACACACACCACGTTTAATATCACAGATACATAAATATAAACAGGAACATTTAAAATCTAGTTGGTAGCATACTATTTTACTCAATAATCTATTATGGGAATCTCCATACAAATACTGACTCACTGTTGTATATTTTGTTTTATAAAGAAATATTTTATTATTTGTATTATCATCTACCTGGCAAAATTAGATTACTTTGCAAAGAAAAGAGCACAAGAATGCCTGAGTGTTACATCACTGGTAAAATACTTTATGCGATTGAGAATTGTTTTTCCATACAATCTGTGGAAGAATTGATTTGGTTTGTTGACCTGCCCCACGAAAGGACTATGAGGGACCGTGGTCCCTCATATAATTCGTTTGCCATATATGGACCCTCATATAATTCGTTTGCCATCGAGTGCTAATTCAGGGGAAAGCTAAAGATAATCAAACTGAACTTAAGTCAGCTAAGTGTGCATTTCTGCTATGCAGTGATAATCAGCAAGTGACAACAAAAGAAATGCATCTTTCTCCCCTTTTTTTCACACTGGATCCAATCCCTCTTGTGTACTCCCTGATGGAGGTGACTCCGTTCACTTTTTGTTCATTTTCCATTTCACCTGATAAAGCCCAATGTGCTGCCATATGCATTCTAGTACCTTTGGCTGAATGAGGCAGTTCTCTGGTCTTCCATCCCATTTTTTACAACTTGGATGACCATGAGTGGCATAAGGTAGAGACCATTATACCAAAACTAGTAAATAACGAATAGCAATAGTAATCATTCACTGAGTGCTGAGGTGATAGGCAACACATTATATATTTTGAGATCGCTATCTCACTGAGTTATCAGAATAAACTTTTGAAATTGGTATCATTTCCATTTTATAGGTGAGGAAGCTTGAGAGCTCATGGCTAAAGAATGATGTAGTGAGCCAAAAACCCAGCTGGGCCTAATTGCCAGGCTTACGCTTTTGAGGTCTGCATTTCAAGGACACACCACCTCTAGACTCACTTCAGATGAAATCTGTGTATGTTCCAAGGAATTTATGCCTGAGCTAGACAGATATCCGAATCATATTGAAATAGCCAGATTTTCCTCATCATCTCTCATTTGGATCCCAGGAATTTCTTAATGTAACGCCCTAGATGATAAGGTAATTTCAGCATCTTCTGTCCAGGTCAGACCAGTATCTTCCAACTAAAAGAAAGTGGTTTCTGCAGGTTTAAATAGGTGTTTTCAAAGAAAGCCACATGCAATCATCCACTCAATCAACAGGCCTACACTAAATAAATATACGTTCACAATGTACATCAAATTTATTCCATTTATCCATGTCATAAATATTTATTAGGGACTTATTTCTTGCTTCAACCTTTAATTCCTAAACTCTATCTTCTTCATAGTTGCCAGGTGGATCTTTTAAAAATGGAGATCAGAATCTGCCATGCCCTGACAACCTCCCAATGGTTTCCTCTCACATTTTTAAAAATATTTTATAGATATTTTATTTATTTATTTATTTATTTATTTATTTATTTATTTATTTATTTATGAGAGACACAGAGACAGAGGCAGAAACATAGGCAGAGGGAGAAGCAGGCCCCATCCAGGGAGCACGATGCGGGACTCGATCCTGGGACTCCAGGGGGACTCGATCCTGGGACTCCAGGATCATGCCCTGGGCCGAAGGCAGATGCTCAATGGCTGAGCCAGCCAGGCGTCCTGGTTTCCTGTCACATTTAGTACAAAACCCGAAGTCCACTAAAGCCTGTGATGGTCTGGCCCTAAGGGATCTCTGGTGTGGCTTTATTTTGCTCTTCTCCTCTGGGTCAAAACTAACTTAGTTTCACTTTTTTCTCTGTTCCAGAAATACTCATCTCAAGGTTCTTTCTGGCCTCTCTGTCTCCTGGCTGAAATTCTCTTTACCATATCTAAAGAAGGCTGGCTCTACTTCATTGTGCCCTCAAGTCAAACAACACTTCTTCTTATTTTGGTCACTTTATCTAAATTAACCAATTCCACGTCTACCTTCATACCTTCCAGATACTACTTGCTATTTGATTATGCTATTTTATTTTGTCCACAGCACCAATCACAATCTAGAATTACCATGATCATTTATTTAAAAAAAAAAAAAACTTGTTTATTACTTTTCTTGTTGACTGGGACTACAAATACCATGAGAATAGGTATTTATGTGTCTATCTCACTGAGCCTCCCCGCCCACATGCAACAAACCAGGCCTGCAACACACCAAGAGTTGCTCAATCAATAAAGTACTGACAATGATAAGTAATAAATATATCTAAAAGTGAGCGAGGCAAAATAGTGCCTAGTTTCAGCCATTGAAATGTATTCACTTTATCTAGCTAACAGACGTTTTTGCATTTTTCCATTTTAAACATTGCAGAGAGAGTTGGCTTCACACCATGATGTTATGCACAGATCTTTCTCACTGTATCTTGCCTAAGAAAGATCATCGTTCTGTCTTTATCAACCTAAAACGGCTTGTGGTTTGGAACCCCTGAATTATATACAGGGTTTGGCCACATCATCAGTGTATACCCTCAGAAGTTTTAAAACACCTTAGCTCCAGCAAATGGATTTTATGAGTTGAAGCTATTGACTTATCTGGGTTAGTTCCTTTATTTTTTGTTTTGTTTTCAAGGGAACATAAAACTTTTGGTATTTCTGATATAACACTCTCATCCTATATCATTGCAAATCTATTGTGATAAGTATTTGTTTAGTATTTTTATCTCCTTGCTACATGCTGGTGTCTTCTGAAAGGAAGGGGACTTGTTTACATTTTCCACATGTTGAATACAGAGCACATAGTGGGTATTCTTCATAAACTTTGAAAAATATTAAACACAGTATAATAGCTTATGACGTGCATAAATTCAATGCTTTTATCTTTAAAAAGATCAGATCAAATTTCTTTCCTTTCCTCTTTTGTAGGTCTAATAATTGTGCTTAGAGAAAACTTTTAAAGTAGTATAGCTAAACATCAGTCACGTTTGTAAAAATCATCGTTGTAAATCAAATTGGAAATTGTCTGGTCTGCATGTACCAAGGGCGAATTACTTTGAGACTTGTAGTTCAAATTTTGCTGGACATTTAACAGCTGCAGCATATTTCTGACAGATGGTATAACAGATGAATCAGTTTCAAATTATCTACTGAACTGTTATATACTAGAAAAAATAGATTTGTGAGGCTTCTTAAAAAAAAAAAAGTTAATGTTTTGTCTCCTCTAGATTGATCTTCAAATTTTACAGAAATAAATGCTATCACACAAAATAATAAAAAAATCAATTTTTACCCTTTGTGTAGTCTAGAAAAGTTTTTGAAAACTTAACTGATACTACTTTATGCAAGAACTGAAATAGAATCAATTATTTGCCCTAGCATCAGACAGAGGTATTAATCTCTAAAACAATGGTTACAGAGGCCTTTTTAAAATTCAAACCCTACAGTCTCATAAGAAGGCAAAGCTACCTTACACTTTTAATAAACTGACAACATTGAACAGTGTCAAGGTCAATTGCAACATGACTAAATGAACTTGAGCCCTCTTTAAGTTCTCATTGACAATCTTCCTATGGATGAGGCTCTTTGGATCGTGATTTGTTGGTCCACTGGCAAATGTCTCATTTTTTGACTATCTAGTTTCATTAACTGGTTAATTCAAAGACAGTGTTTAACAATAAGATGCAATGTACTTATTGACAACCGAGTCTATCTCTGAGACTAATTAACCACTTTTACTTTTAAATAATTGACTAAAGTACCATAGATAAACATCCTCCAGTGTTCCTGCTCAAGTCACTTCGGATTAGATCACGTACTCAATTGGTATAAAGCAAACAGTAGTGTACCAGAGAGTCAAGTGAAGCTGTAGAAAGTTTAATTAATTGACGAATACTTATGGTATATTCAGTTAAAGTAGGCTAATGAAATACTATTTGTAATATATTACTAATTTTATGAAGTCTACATTTATAGATGACTACATGGCTAAAAGAATATATAAACCAAAACGTTAGTTTCCCACTTTTTTGAAATGTTCTTCAATCGACATGCCTTAGTATTATAATAAGATATGAAAAATAAATAGTTAAGGGTAATTACCCAATGATGATGAGTGCAAGAAAGTATGCTTCATTTGTTCATCCAACAATTATTTATTGAATCCTCACAGTAGGGGTAAAATAGTGAGTTTTATATTATAATAAATAGTAAATTAAAAAATTCATAGTATATAAACTAGTGATAATTATTATGGGGGAAATATAGTAGGTAAGGAAGACAAGGAAGGGTACCTGTTGAGTGCTGGGTGGATGAATGAGTGCCCTTTAAATGAGAAATCCAAGAAGACCTCATTAATGAGATCATGTTTAGCAGAAACTTCATGGAGAAGAGGGAAGAAGGCATATAGTATCATCTGATATCTATTGAATGGTAGTTCCAAGACAAGAAACCCACATGAGGAAGCCCAGAAATGGGAGTAAGAGGTGCATGTGCAAAGATCTCAGGGAGTCAACCCTGTGTGGGTGGAGCAAGAGGGGCACAGGGTAAACAAAAGACAAGAGGTCAGGAAGACCACAGGCAGTGAGGGGAGGGCTGAGTCTGTAGGGCATTGTAGGGGATTGCAAGGCATTGGGCTCTAGTGACATTCAAAGACTGGAAGCCTTCGAAAGCAGGAAATGTGATAGTTTGACAAATTTATTATAAAGGAGGTGAAAACTTAATGTAAATACTGTTTTTTTTTTTCCACTTGAGATTTTTTTTAGAGCAGTTGTAGATTTATAGTAAAACTGAAAGGAAGGTACAGAGATTTGCCATACACTCCATATTCCTACACATGCCTAGCAACTTCACCAGAATGTGACTTTTTTTTTTTAAAGAAACAATGAACCTACATCATAATCACCCAAAGTCTATAGGTTACTTTCAGATTCACTCTTACCACAATACTATTCTTGGTATTTTACATCCTTAGGGTTTGGGAAAATGAGTAATGACATGTGGGCATCATCACAGGGTATTTTCACTGCTCTAAAAGCAGTCTGTGGTCTGCCTTTTCATGTCCCCTCCCTCACCTTGACCCCCACAGATCTTTTTACTGTCTCCATAGTTTTTATTTTTTTCCCCACAATGTCATATAGCTGGAATCCTACACAGAATAGCCTTTTCATATTGGCTTTTTCACTTAGTCATCTGTATTTAAAGTTCCTATGTCTTCTCTCGGCTTGATAGCTCATATCTTTTTAGTGCTAAACAATATTTCATTGTCTGGATGAGGACAGTTTCTTTTTTATATATATAAAGAGTTTATTTATTTATTCATGAGAGACACAGAGAGAGAGGGAGAGGCAGAGACATAGACAGAGGGAGGAGCAGGCTCCCTGCAAGGAGCCCAACGGGGGACTCGATCCTGGGACTCCGGGATCAGGGCCTGAGCCAAAAGCAGATGCTCAACCACTGAGCCACCCAGGTGTCCCATGGATGAGGATAGTTTCTTTATCCATTAGTCTACTGAAGGAAACCTCAATTGCTTACAAGCTTTGGCAATATGAATAAAGCTGTTATGAACACCCACATGGAGGTGTTTTTAAGTGGTAAGGACACTTTGAAGTTTTAATATTTAAAAAAAAGTGGGAGGATAAGAAAAAACTCATTACATAGAAAATGGAAGAGAAAAGCATTCCAGGCAACAGAATCAGCACCACAAAAAGGCTAAATATGGGAATGCATGGTGTCTTCAAGAAGGAACAAGATACAAACAAACAATCTCTGAAACAAAACAAAATAAAACAAGTAACAGTTGTCCAATGTGTTCTTATATCATTTCCCTTTTGGATAATTTATCAAGTCTTAGATCAAGTACCAGAAGACACCTTCCCTAACTCTACCATCCCCTACGCTAAATTTAGCCCACTTCCATTCTTTCTAAGAGAATCCACTCCCTTTCCTTTGTAGCAACCAAGAAAGTTAAGGCCAGAGTGTGTAAAAACATCTTATTCGGTTGTTTCTATTTTGCCTCTTCTCAATTATTCTTTCAAGTAATGTTTATTGGATGCCTATTACATTTGAATTTAGCTATCTTGTACCCCAAACTTCACAGGCTAATAAATACCATGCTAGAAGTATGGATTATATTCGGTAGGCCTTGAGAAACCACTGAAATGGTTCGCTTTTTAGAGTAGCGTTATAATATGATCATATCTATATTTTAGGGGGAAAAAAAACTTCAGAAGCCGGTTGAAGTTGTTGTTGGAGGTGTGTTTTGGAAACGATGAGAGTATTGCAGTGTATAAATGAGAAGCTGTACGGAGGTGAACGAAGCCAGTGGCAGTGGGTTTATAAAAGGAAAAAATACAGAAGATGCTTTGGAAGGTGAATGAGTTTGTTTTTCAAAGAGATGTGTGAGATACTAGAGAGAAGAAAGGCCAAAATTATTGAGATTTCTTATGTAGGTGACAGTAGAGTGTGAAGTCATTTGTTGAGTAGACTATTTAAAACATGGTACTGGACTCATTTGCTCTAATCATTTATTAAAACAAGATGTTTGACTCAATTTAAAAGCGTATGCCAAGATTAATATCTTCACACTCTATATTGATTTCACACTTTTAACTAAAATTGCCAGTCACAGGTTCTATAAGCAATCTGTTGAAATAAGAAAGTTGCTTTACTAGGATACAGAAAGTTAAGCATGTGGCACCTGTAAATTTTCCCTAAGATGTTTAAGATTCTCCATGGCTGCCTTTAAGACAAAACCATCCAGTGCTCCTTTTTGCATCTATATATTAAATCACAAAACTTTGTGTTTTTTTGTTGTCATACTTTGCTAATGATTGAGATTTCTCTAGCATGCACAGCTCCATTAACTGGTGTTCTGCTAACTGGGTACCTTTTACCATAATGATCAACTGGAAAGGGAAGATCTCTACACACTCATGCCTATTCATGTCCAACTTCTTATGGACCTTTCTCGCACTTTTTTTTTCCTTATAACATTTTTTTATCTTCTCCTTTCTAATGCCTCTGGCTTTAAGTACATCCTATTAAACTTCCCTATTTTAGGAAGAAATACTAGAGAATAAAATGATTACCAGAGTGGAGGTAGGTAGGGAGATGGGTGAAATGGGGATGGGGATTAAAAGGTAGACTTACCTCAGTGAAAAAATGATTTTAAGAATGAAAAAAGAAAGGAAAAAAATATGTTTTAGGTTACTGCTGTCCCTTCCTCTCAGACCCCAACCCCTGAGTGAGAGCGCTCTGCTCCCCCACGATGGAAATGTCCTGGAAATGTGGGGTAAATCTAAAGGTGAGAGCATATTATGCCGATTTCCAGGAACATATGCTAATCCAAAGAAAGTTGCTTGCTTTGATACATGTTTTTAGATAATATTTAAATTCCAAACAAAATAGGTTTTTCAGAAGGCTTCTATGAAAAGGCAAAAACCACACCAAACTAAAGGAAAATAAAAACAAAATAACTCTTTTCAAATATGTATAGATGTGTACTCATTTTATCTTTTTTTTAATTTTTTTTTTATGTGTACTCATTTTAGATGGAAAGAAAATCAAGAAGAGAGATGGCCTGGATCTTTTTGGCCGCCATCCTCAGTAATGAAGGGGAACAAGTGGTGCTATTTCAGTAGGAGTACCTCCAGTAGGAGGCTTTTTGAGATAAGCAGACAGGGACTGAAATGGAACTCTGGTCTCAGATGGGTAAGAATAGGAAACAGTCGAGAAGATTCAGGTCTGAAAAGAAGAATCAAAAAGTGAGCAAGCCATAGGCAGGCAAGCAGGGACCAGAACACGGGAGATCCACTGAGCCAGACCACTGAGAACCAGTCTTGAGGGAGCTGCTTTCAGCTCCTAGTTCTTTATACAGCCTGGTGGGCATGAGAAGAGAAATTCTACAATCCCAAGAACTTTTTGCAATTAGGAGGAAATCTTATGCCCTTCAAACAAAGAAGGAAAGAGAGACCGTAAGCAAGCAAAGGCACAGAAATGAGACTAATTAGAGGTTACAAAAAGTATGTTTGATTAATAAGCCAGGTGTGTTTCAGGAAGCAGTAAGAAAAAGGGATTGAAAGTAGCAGTGTGTTGAGACTTGAAAACTAAGCAGATAATTTTCAATCTCCTACAGAAGGGAATTGGGAACAATTAAAGGTTTCTTTCTGAACAGAGAAATTGCAGAGTAAAAGTGCAGGAAAAGTTACAGAAAATGACACTCGTTGGTGTTTAAGCTTCCTTAGAGAGGGAGAATCCCAGAGAATGAATTCCAGATGGGAAAAGAAAATGCATCTCGAGAAAAACCATAATCAGAAATAAATAGGAGATGGAGACAACCCGATCCACAGAATCTGCATTGCTGAAGCTCACACAGCTACGGAGAGATGCCAAAAGTTGTTGGTTTTACATCTTGAAATAAGAAACAGAGCCATAGCAGTGAAAAATAAATGAGAGATATATATTCATGACCATCGTGGTAGAGAGTTGGCTACGGTCTTTTGGAAACGATCACATTGTTTTCCCAACACACCTACATTTTTTATAGGAGCTGATTTAGAAAACCCCAGTTCCAATCTCTACTCATTCCTCACCTCTCCGGAGCAAATCGTATATTCATGTTGAATCTCAGTTTCCCCCATCTGTGAAGTAGGAGTATTGGACATGAAATCAGCAGGGTCCCTTTCACGATCTATACTCTTAGATTCCATAATGCCATAAGATGCTCATGACAGTGCAAAATTAATTAATTAATTAGTTTATTTATTTGTGCATTCACTCATTCATTCATGAGAGACACGCAGAAAGAGGCAGAGACACAGGCAGAGGGAGAAGCAGGCTCCCTGCAGGGAGCCTCATGCGGGACTTGATCCCGTGACCCCAGGATCACGACCTGAGCCAAAGACAGATGCTCCACCACTGAGTACCCAGGTGCCCCATACAAAATTTTAAAAAGTCACCCTGTCACTTACTATCAAACAAGTTATATATAGATTATTATATAAAGAAATTAAATAAACTTCAAGAAACTTACAAAACAGATGGTGAATGCTGGTCTAAAGCTATAGCAAAGCACTGAAAGAAAATTATTTTATTCCTTTACCCCCTCTCTTCAGGCCAGAAGCACATAGAGCGATCCAGAAGAATCATCCTAAGTAACAGATAATGGCACAGCATTCCTTTGTCGATAAAGCCAGGACACGCTGCTAATTCTGCTCATTTGGACATACTCAGATTTTCAAGAATCGACATCCATTTACTTCTATCTTCATACCTCATGTGGCTCATTGTCTTGTTTTATCATCACAAAATTCTTTTTCATGAGGAATATATATTCTAAGGGATCTGCATTACTCACTGAAATGCTCACACTGAGGAACTTTTTATTACACAGCTTCAAAAGGAATTTTGCTTTAGGATTACTTTATTCAATCACATTATTAAAACAGAGCAGATGAACTGCAGGGTAGATTTGGAATGACCAGAAACCACTGCCCCGCAATCTATATTTAGGAAGCAGTTCTGTACAATTAATATTTTTAAACTGGCACTAAATATTTGTTTTATAAATACTATAAAATGATTTTATATAAATGAATATATATAAAAACAGTGATATTTAAAAATACTTCCGTCTTCTTTATTATCATGTTTCCTGTCATTGTAGCTCTATTAGGCAAATAGGCTAAGAATAGGGAGAGATGGAACCAGAAGCACACATTTGGGATTCAGGATTAGTTAGCCTGGAATTGCATCCTGGTCTACCTCTTAGCCTTACATGTTTTCGCATGCTTCTTTTCACACCTTAGAACTTCATTTTTTAGCCTTGGTAAGATAGTAATTAGATCAAAGTTAATTAAAGTCTTACTGAGCCTCTGTAGGTGGGTTATATTTACCAGTGAAGTTTGGGGAAGTGGGTTTGTGGGACAGATAATAAATATTTCTTGCTGGATGGGACTGTAGAGCCTAAGAACAGATACCTACCATGCAGTATTAAGTGTTGACTAGAGAGCTAATGCTCAAAAGAAAGTAATACCGGCCCCCAGGGGTAGAATGATTAATAGTGCCTAGAATATTCTATTGTCAAGCATATCAGTATGTCAATGAAGAGTTCCATGAAATGATATAAAACAAAATGCTTTTTTAAACTGAAAAGTGGGATCCCTGGGTGGCGCAGCGGTTTAGCGCCTGCCTTTGGCCCAGGGCGTGATCCTGGAGACCCGGGATCGAGTCCCACGTCGGGCTCCGGGCATGGAGCCTGCTTCTCCCTCTGCCTCTCTCTCTCTCTCTCTCTCTCTGTGACTACCATAAATAAATAAAAATTAAAAAATAAATAAATAAATAAATAATAAACTGAAAAGCCTGGGACACCTGGGTGGCTCAGCGGTTGAGCATCTGCCTTCGGCTCAGGGCCTGATCCCAGGATCCAGGATCGAGTCCCACATCGGGCTCCCCACAGGGAGCCTGCTTCTCCCTCTGCCTGTCTCTGCCTCATGAATAAATAAATCTTTAAAAAAAATAAAATAAAAATAAACTGAAAAGCCTTAACAAATATTAGTTTCTTTCTAATATAATATAATAAACAGAATCAGAGTTAACAACTGGATATTTTTCAGATGTCTTATCATAAGTTCACCTTAAAATATGAGGCATTATTATGTATCTAAAAATACACAATGAAGGTTTTTTTCTGGTAGTTGAAAACCTTTCTTTATTTCTTGCATGCCTTTGTCTAAACCAATGGATTAGATCGCAATATTTCCTTTCACCTATTTTTTTCATAGAAAATCCACTTAGATTTGAGAATTCCAGATTGATGTTTAACGTGAAAAAAGCACACACCAACCAGCGATGTCTAGAGGATTCCTCTAGCTAGCTGTCCACTTTCTATTCACATTCACAATCATTTTAGCTTCACTACCCATATTCTATTGTAAGAAATGCACCACCATAAGGCAAATAGACCTATGTTATGGAACCAAGCAGCCTATATGCATTGAAGACCCCACAAAACAAGAATTTCTTCTGCAGTAACTACTGGAATATCTGTAACACAGCTTCCTATAAATAGCACCGTATTATTTGAATGCCTCAATAAATCAGTTTGCAGACTCGCTCTGTACACTGCTACATTTCCTTGATACACTTTCTGACTCTATGTCACAAGCTAAACTAAAAAGATTTGAATTATGTGTTCGCTATTAGTTCATTGCTTGACATTCCATATTTCTTATTGTTCAGAGCATAAGAATATGCACGTTTATACATTTTTCTAAGTTCCACTTATTGGTTAGTGTTATTTGAAATATAATATGAAAATGTACTTGACAAGTTACCCTGGAGGTGACACAGCAATTTGCAGAGAAGTATGAACACCGTGTATTCATGGCAGAGCAATGTTCCCTTTTAGATTTGAGTTTTCTAATATCTTCAAATGCCACTGTACACCAATAACAATTTATTTTTCAGTGGCACAATTGGTCATGTGGAAAATATTTTTCCTGGATTTAAAAGAGCACATATATTCACACATACGCTTTACAGTTGGCCCTTGTTCAGAATATAATTTCAAAAAAAAAGAATATAATTTCATGCAGATTGAAGACATTCTATACTGTGTCTCATTCATCTGTGAGTTTTCAGGCCCAGAAAAATCCCTGACACAACACCAGTGCTAGATAGATGTTTGTTGAATGATTAAACATGTCTGTGTATTCCCTTCTCAGGATGAGAGCTTGTGGGGTTCCCAGACACAAACCCCAATTACAGTTTCAAGTGCAACAAACCCTAGAAATGCTAAGTTCACTCCCATTCCAGGAGAATGCCACCCCAAAATACTACAGAAGATTGTATTCTGGGGTTTACTCTTTCTATAAACTGGGTCTATAATCTGGATATTGTGGAGGTAATGGTATCTTTGAAAACTATTAAGTAGGTTTTCTCCTGAAAGAGAAGTAAATTTAGGGGACCCCTGGGTGGCTCAGCGGTTTGGTGCGTGCCTTCGGCCCAAGGCATGACCCCAGAGTCCTGGGATCGAGTCCCACATTTGGTTCCCTGCATGGAGCCTGCCTCTCCCTCTGCCAGTGTCTCTGCCTCTCTCTGTGTCTCTCATGAATAAATAAAATCTTTTAAAAAAAGATGTAAATTTAATGTGAGCTGCAACATTTTGTTGTTGTTGAAGAGAATAATCCCTTGCTTTCAGGTGATAAAACTTTGAGGGAGGAAAAGAAAAATAATTCTGAGAACATGGTGTGTGGTTTCCTGAAAGTTGTGCTTCTTAGAAACAGATCACCTAAAAAAAAAAGTCTTTATTTCTGTCCAAAAACTACAGGGGTAGAATCAACAGCCTTTCCTTGCTGACCCCTGCCTACACCTGCTTTACTTTTTTGCCCAAGAATTTTGAAAAGACCTGCAGAGATACTGTTTGACTCAATGGCACAGCAATAGAACTATCACGTAGAGATATCTTGGTCAAGGTCAGCATAACTATTGTGGCTAGATTCCAGTAAAAAAAAAAAAAAAAAAAAAAAAAAAAAGAAGAAGAAGAAGAAGAAGAAGAAGAAGAAGAAGAAGAAGAAGAAGAAGAAGAAACTAACAACTCACATTATTTTTCTTTCTCATTGGGTAAAAACTGTGACAGGGTGTGTGCAAGTTAAATAGCGGAGAGATGACACACATTTTCATTCCTATTTCCAAGGATAGCAAAAATCACAATGAAGGATAAATCAAAATGCATTTAACGGACATCCAGTTTTCCTCTTAGAGGGGAAAAACATTTTACCTTGCATTCTTATTTTATTGCTTATTGTAGGCTTAACTCTACAAGTTAACGCATTTATTTGTCTCAGTTTTATCCATTTTCCTTAAAAATTTGATTCCACTAAAATTAAAATGTTTCTGGAGAAACAGCATTGGAAGGTGCTATCATGTCCTGAGAAAGGCTTTGAATACAAATTCTCATGGGGGCTGGGGCAAGGGTGGAAAAAGAGAACATGAAAATATGAGCCATTAAACTTCAGTGACAATAAAATGAAGGTCTTGGTTGGAAGCAGGAAAACCAGTATTGCTAGTTTGCCTTGGACTAGAAATGCTTGCACATAATTTATCTATATGTCCATAAGACATCAGGAATAAAGGTAGGCATAGCTGACATTTTTCTCACATAAATATCTAGAATTGTTAAACTTATATTGTATTTTAAAGGTCTTTGAAGAATTTCCATGAGGATTCAAAACATCTGAATCTACATGGAATTTCACCTTATATCCTACCCACCCTTCGCACAACGTCTCAGTAGTATTGTAGATAAATTTCAAAATATAGCCAGATGAGGAACTAATGGCTGAGAAAAATTCAAGAAAGCTGGCAAATAAATGTTCTAAAAGATGGTAACTTTTAATGATAAATGTGGGTGAAACCGGTGTATCAAGACAATATTCTCCGAAAGCATTTAGAGAGATCAATTTCTACTTGTATATCCCCTAAGGAATCCATGTTGCTTTCATAATGTTCAAGAGTTAAAATTCAACATGATGTCTATGTGTTTTGATGTTTTTTGGTCTGAATTATATACAGTTGAGTCTAGAATGTTGAAAGTCAGATCATTCCAATAACTGTGCATGATAATTCTTCTCTTATCACCTTGACATGTCAGTACCTTCTGGTCCATAAGCTTCTAAACACTGATGCCTACATTCTATAGTGCTACATAAGTAGGCCAGCATGGAAAACATGAGCCTGAATCAGGTACTGATCATTCTCACAGTGTTTTTAAATTGTATGGAATTAAAAAATTTACAATGACGTAAAAGAGCAATAATATGCTTTCAAAATGAATGGCAAACAGGCTTCACTTGATCTATTTTTCTCTCCTGGATTTTGATTTGACCTAAAGAAGGATGTATCAATGTGTGTCCTGGAAACGTTTAGAAAATAATAGACATAAATAGAAACTTTATAACATGCCCTCTTTATTTTTTTAAAGATTGATTGATTGATTGATTGATTGATTGATTCATGAGAGAGAGAGAGGTGGGCCAGAGGGAGAAATAGGACCCATGCAGGGAGCCCGACATGGGACTCAATCCCTGGTCTCCAGGATCACACCCTGGATTGAAGGCGGCGCTAAACCGCTGAGCCACCAGGGCTGCCCAACATGTCCTCTTTAAAGAGAATTTATATTTTTTGTTTTAATTGCATGTTAATGTACACATGCCCCAGGGTCCCGAGGTTTCTTATTTTCCAGAGCAATCATTTTCATCTCTTTAAGCTGCTTCTTTTGGAATTTACCTCTATTTCTTTCATTAAGTAGCATGCTTATGTTGTTATTTACTGATTTTACAGTTTTAAGTGTCTATGGACTTCCCACTATGAAAGATGAAGATTTCCTTCTCTTTCATCACTTCATCTCACCACACACAGACACATCTTTTCGGTCCCCACCCCTGCCACCTTACTAATTTAGTTATATCAAAAACCTCCCTTTGGACCACCAATCCATATTGACATCATCATGACTGTGTGAGTACTATTCACAGCTGAGCCAAGCACTTAGGTATGCTACAATAACTATTCCTGTCCTGCATAACTTCTATTTTCTCTAGGGATAATGTTTTTTTTTTCCTTTTTAAATTGACATATGGTTATACAAATCGTGTCTTTATTGAAAAGAAACAATCATATTACCTAGCAATGCCCCCAACTATGTTGAGCACATGACAGTAAAGTTTATATGGATCTATTTGACCAAGACAAAGGCATAAGATGGATTTTTTACCCAACTTGTAAACATAAACGGTGGACTCTCTGAACCCTGCATTCACCCCTGGCTGTAAAGAGACAAGTCCATTGAAACTCACTGACTTGCCCTCACTCTGCACTTGTCATCTAGATTTGGCCTTCCAACATCTGGATTTAATCAAGAATCACAGATCAGTTCATGGTTAACAGGGAATGTCAAATGGAGGGCATTGGAGAATACGATCAAATTGAAAATTAAGCAGCCTCTTTATAAAACTAGAAACATAAATGTATACCCATGTTATACCTAGGGGAAAAACTTCTAAGAATCACTTAGTCCAAAGCAAATATTTCTTATGAGGAAACAGAGGCCCAGAAAGGTGCTTGACTCAAAGTCAGTGAAAGTGTGTGTGTGTGCATGTGTGTTTAATTCCCATTCTAATTTAACATGTACCATTCCAACATTCCAATGATATGTAGGCAAATGACAATGTGCTCCTTACAGTAAGTAATATGTAGTTATATATTGTTCCCATAGAAGTATAATTAGGCTAGAACAAAGGTAAATAGATTTTTATTAATTAGTGTATATTAACATTTAAAAAGTTCTCCCAATTGCTCATTTTTACATTTATTAATACGTATGGGCAACAAAATTAATTTTTCCTACACTATTAACATTCCCTGAGACAGGACCACATTGATAATCCAAACACCATTGTATTATTATAAAATATTGCTGGACTTACTTTCAAGAAAATACATATAAAAGTTTAATCGCCCTATCTTATTAGAAAGTATGGTCTTTTGAAAATAAAATGGAATGAATGAGGAAAAGCACTTAATTATTCCCCTGTTTATTTCTATCAACTCAGGAAGCTAAACCAAGCCATCAACCACTACATAAATACTTGGCTTTTTATGGAAAAAAATAACAAAGCTGTGTTTCTTAATTTCTCAAGTAATATACTTAATAAGCTATATAGTTAAGTGAGTCTTGTAAGGCAATAACAGAAAAGATACAACCACCATATAAACTTCTGCCCAAGCATCTCCCTACCATCAACAGAAAAAATGATGTAATGTTAATTTCAGTGAGACATTACTAGATCATTCTAAAGACTGTAGCATTTTATGGCTGGTGAAAAACAAACAAAACAAAACAAACAAAACTCCAACAAATGTTGCTGGATAGGCCATGACACCCCCTTCATAAGCGCCATCATATAGAGAGAGCGAGATCCTTACTCAGTTTTATCACCATGCCTAACAGCAAGGGTTGGGAGCTTAAGTGTTGGACCAAACTAATGAATCAAGGTTGTCTCTTTTCACTGAAAGTGAGAGAAAGAGAGAAAGCAATCAGGTAGTCAAAACTGAGAGAAACAATTGTAAGATGAGCAGCTAAAAATCTAAAGGTAGAGAGGAAAGCCTGTTAAGACATCCCAAGTAGTTCAGTCTCTAACTCTAAGGGGGGGAAATCAGGTGGAAATGGAGCCAGAAGGGAATCAGATGATCCAAATTTCAAATAGGAGGACAAAATGGAATCTGCACCAAGACCACAGAATAAGGAGCAGAGGAATGGACTGGGCTCAGAAGATTAGTTAGCGCTGATAGAATTTGGGCTTCTCAGACCAAGACTTGATCATTCAGATCTTGACAATGAGATCATTCGCCCTTCACTACTTGACAATGTTTTGGTCTTAACTGATGACAGGGAGGACCATTTGCAAGCTCTAGGGTCTCACAGACCTGGGAGTATATTTAAGGAAATGTAAAAAACTCATGGCTCGTCTTGAAACACCAAGAAACTACCTTTCATCACTGCTATCCACCAAATCAGATCACTGTCTTACAACATGCCAGGGAAACTGGTCCAGGTGGAATAAAGGGTGAATAATTAGTGACAGGAATAGTTCTATCCCCAGGGCCATTGTGTGATGAGCAATGACATGTAAACAAATCCTACAAATGTTGAAGAGTCAATAGCATACTCCCTATTTGAAATTTACATTCTACATCTAAATATTGACCAAGTTCAATGAATATTTTTCTAATTTAGCATCTAATTTTAATATTTTATTCAGGTCTTTATAGCTTGCTTTATTTAGGCCTTAATCATCTCTCTTCTGAACTATTTTAGTTAATGTTTAACAGGAAAGACAAAAAAAGTTATTATAGTTAAACTTTGTGAATGGCAACTCTTTGCTTTTTGGCATAGACAGACTTCGTTTTGTTTGGTCTATATTATAGAAGACGCTAAATATCATTAAATCTGATGATAAGAAATCAAAACCTATACACAACCTTAAATTAGGATAGGGCAATCTAATTGCTAAAAATAAAGGCTTTTGCATCGATCACACAAGAGATTGAGTCTCAGTTTTGCCACTTGCATATTCTTTGATAATTTGTTTAACCCCTGTATGCTTCCTTACGTTCAGCAGTAAAGTATAGGTAATAAAAGGATCTACTTTGTAAGATTGTTGTCAGGTTTAATAAAGATGCACACCAACACATATATATACGTATGCATATTTATATATGTAAAGAACACATGAATGTGTATATGCATCTAAAACACTATGTACATGCATATGGATATGTTTTATATAGACAGAGAGAGGAACCTTTCATAATACCTAACATTATGTGCCCTCACTATACACACACACACACACACACACACACACATACACACACATATTAGCTTTAGCAAGAGGGTATCTTAAAAGTTAGAGGACATTCAACAGCCTTGAAACAAACTACAGGTTATTTGTAGTCAAAAGGCTGAACCGGAGGCTTGCTAAATATATAGTAGAGAGACTATAACCTAGGGGCAGATCCACTGAAGAACTAGAAAAATCCCATACTGTATATATTTTAGGAATCCCTCTAGTTCACCTCCCACCTTGAACAGAAATTCTCTTGCCCTCCTGATAGCCATTTAACTGCCACTTGATCAAAAAGTTTACTTTTTAAAAGAACTCTATGCTGAACAGCTCCATCAAAATGTTTCCATTCTATTGTAAATGTTTTCATTAAACTGAGTTACAATCTTTAGCAAGCTTTGCAGTCCAAATTAGTGGCAGGAAAATGGTGATATAGGATAGAAATAAAATTATTCTTTATTATAATTAGTGGACTTCCAGGTTTTCCTATCAGCATCCTTTTAATAGGTTTTCTGCTTTAGTGAGAAAAGTTAAGGTCTGAAGTAGACAAAAGTGGCTTCTAAACCCAGTGATGTGAGGGGGGCACTTGACGGGATGAGCACTGGGTGTTATTCTGTATGTTGGCAAATTGAACACCAATAAAAAATAAATTTATTATAAAAAAAATAAACCCAGTGATGGTACCTAAAAGCTGCATAAACTTGGACAAACTACGTCACTCTCCAGGCTTCAATAATCTCATCTCTGAAATCAAGATGATAATTTCCTGATTGAGAAAGGAAATAAAAAAGAAGAAATCAGGAGGGAAGAAATAAAATCGATGTGTTTTTATGTTGTGCTCACTCAGCTCTATGGTGGGCATTTCATGCACTGTATCATTAATACACATGTTGAATAGATATTATAAAAAAATAGGGGTACCTGGGTGGCTCAGTTGGGATTCTTGATCTCAGGGTCATGAGTTCAAGCCCTGTATTTTATTTTTAATTTTTTAAAGATTTTATTTATTTATTTGAGAGTGAGCCAGAGTAAGAGAGCAAGAGCAGGAGTAGAGGCAGAGGGAGAAGCAGATTCCCACTGAACAGGGAGTCTGATGTGGGGCTCACTCCCAGAACCCTGGGATCATGACCCAAGTAAGGCAGATGCTTAACCAACTTAAGGTGCCCCAAACCCTGTATTTAAAAAGAACTAGTAATTTTACAGTTAAAGAAACAGTTCTATAAAACTTAAATCAATTCCCTACATTTATAAAGCTAGGAAATGCCTGTATTTATCCTAAACCATCAGGTAAGGTTTTCTATGGGCAGATTTACGAGACTCACTCATGGGAATGATTTTTGTAATACTGGTCTTCTATAAATTATAAAAAAAAAAAAAAAACTTAAGAAGGTAAAATTCTCTCAACTAATATATTAAGTAACACAAATAAGTCAATGAATTGTGTGACCTTTGCCTTTCATTGCTGTTATAAAATAAGTTTTGGGGCACCTGGGTGGTACAACTCTTGGTTTCAGCTCAGGTCCTGGTCTCAGGGTAGTGAGATCAAGCCTCAAGTCCAGCTCAGTGCTCACACCACAGAGTCTGCTTTTCTCTTTCCCTCTGCTCTTACCCACTCCCCTGCTTACATGTGTATCTGTGCATGCACTGTCCCTCAAAAATAAATCAATAAATCTTTAAAATAAGTCATGTTAATATTATTTTTTGCATGAAGCCTGTGGGAAAACTGCATGGTGATGATTAAGGAGTGATATGCACTGTACATTACAAAAAAGACAAAAATATTTCCAATAAGAATAGGATTTTGCCCAAAAGAATAAAAGCAAAATTCGCTGAAAGGAAAAGAAAAAGACAGTCAACTGATTTCAAATCCTTTCTTAAAAGAAGGACATACTTGGCAGACACAGGGTGTAATGAAACTACTGCTAGCTCAGGTAAGGCTAAAGTGCAGCCAGCCAATGACCTTGATCTGAGGCTCACTTTTTTTTTTCTTCTGAAAAGTGATGATCAAATCATCTTCCTTCTGCTTCTTGAAAGCATGTTGTAGGTTTCAAATCAGATAATATATGTGAAAGTTCATGGAAACTATGAAAATCTATTCAAGCACAAAGGGTTATTATTAGTCATGCAGCTAAAACAGCCATGTATATATACTCTTTCAAAAGTTTTGACATCTTTAGAATGAGCACACTAGGTACCATGCCAGGTACCAAGGTTACATAGATGGATCAAACATGTTCCCTAAGGATTTGGGCACTCTATATCAAGAGCTTTGGACATATTCATACTCTTTGACTCAATAAATCCGCTTCTGAGGATTTTCTACAGAAAAAAAAAAAAAAAAACACACCTAAATATGGGGAAAGGTCATATAAGAAACATTCTGTTGCTTGGTTATTTGTAACAGGGAAAATATTTGAAATGATAACAACCAACCACAAGCACGTAGCTAAATTAAATAACTGAATTTCTCAATGAAATATTAGCACCAATAAAATTATGGCTATAAAGAAATGATTGGAAAGTGCTTTTGATCTAATGATAAGTGGAAATAATCAGAAGATTGTAACTTAGCTGTAATTACTGGTAGGTAAAATTTTATAAAGTGACTATTTTCATAGGGGGAAATGATGAAAGGAAATACAATAATTAACACAATACAATAATTAACATAAAGTTAATTATTGTTAATGTTGGTCGTGCAAAACTTCAAAGGAGGGGCCCCACTTCTACATTTTGTAACTGCTGATAGATTTATTATTCCGATGACTTTTATATACAATCACAGAGACAATCATGTGATATTAAGGAGTGTGCCTAGTAATAGATTATATTGTTGCTAATATATGCAAATTCAGATAATTCTAATATTCTCCTGATCTCGTCTGTCATAAAAAATAATTGAAAAAATAACATATGTCAAAAATTCCCTCAACAACTTAATTTAAAATATATAAACCATGCTTTAATTAATTATTCTCGAGGCCAGCAAATTAAAACAAAATACTTTTCTAATTCCTACTCATTATGTTCCCAACATTAATTTAAACTGTCCTGATTTCTTTTACAAAGTTAACTTTTATGACCAATGCATTTTGTCAAGATCAAAACCCAAATGCATGAAGAATTAACCTTGTACAATAATGAATTAACAAGATCTGAGAAAGATAAAACGAATCACTAAATGATTATCGTTAACAAAAAGTTCCACTCTGCTCCCTCATGGAGAATGATGGAACACTCTTTTATTGAACTCCATTATCCTAATGAGAAGATGTTCTACACTTGATCATAGCCAAAAGGCTGGAGAAGATATTGTAATGACTTACTGCCAGTGCTTAATGAAGAGGTTTCATAATTATTGAAACCACATCTGTTTGATTAATGAGTCTCTTCCAAGATCCATGCATCCTTGGCTATTTGGTGGGTGGCACGACGCACCGGCTGCATAGAAGCTCTGGTTTCTCTTCTTTTGTGAAGGGAAACCTTCTCCACCAATGGCAAATGCTGCTCGTGGTGGCCTTTTAAAAAGGCAAAGTTTCTATTTTGTGCAGCCTTTGTTTAAATCTCAGTCCAATCTGTCACTGATTTGTGTCCCTGGACAGGTCACTTAATTTCTCCATTCTCCCTTGCCTTGGTTTCCTTTTCTGGAAAATACAATGATTCCAACCTTATGGTGTTATTGTTGAGGATAAAATGAGATCATAATTTAAAAGCTCTTGGAATAATGCCTGGCATACGAACTAACACCGGATACCTAACAACGGACATGTTTCTAGGAAGGAAGTGAAAATTCTGGAATCCACTTGACCCTTGATACTGTTATTGGGTAGACAATTTAGCGATGTGTCCATTGCTTCTTCACTAAGAACATGATGGGATGTTTCTGTTACTGTGTCTATGCTCTTCAAATGATTGTTCTCAGATCCTTTGCTTTACAATGTCCTAGAACACGAAAACTTGACATTTCAAATTTGTTCTAACACACAAGGCACTGGAAGAGGAAGTTGCAAATTCGCATCTTGATTATTAGAAACAAACAAACAAAAAAACAAGATATCAATCCCATTTATTTTACATAATGCAAGTGTTCTATCTACGGAGGACCAATTCTTCCTATTGCTCTCAGCCCTCAATTCTGAAGGTAAAGGAGCAAAACTAAAAAAAGGCTTTACTTAAGCTATGTTCTTAGGGAGAATTTTCCATGTGCAAAATCACACTAGTAGAAAGGCCATTTGATATTTTATCTACCACTTTTCCAAGGTATTCAATCACATACTGGGCTCCCCTGGGAACACATTACCAACCTTCAAAACTTAAAAAGAGCCATGATAAGTCTTACTGAATTATGTAAGGACAGTGGTTCCAAAATTTGAGGTCTTAGTACACATGGAACACCTGGGGAAAGGTGCTGGCATCTTAAGAATTTTGCCCTCACAACTGCATTTTCAGACACTGAGAGGAGCAATTTGCTCCTTGAAATTCTGACATCATAAAATCTGCAGCACAGTGCTAACTACGTAGTAATGACTTGTAACTAGTCCTCAGTAGATGGAAACTACTTGGTAAATACTTGCTAATTAAATGGGAAAGGCGTGTGAGCTGAAATCAGTTTCTGGTCTTTCTATTAATTTTAAACAATGGGAGAAGAATCAGCATGAAAATGGAAATCCTTGAATGTATCCCTTAAAATAAGCCTTGGTAATATTTAGTATATATCTCATGCATGTTTAATCATTTGCTTTTTAAAACCAGGTCACCAAGAATCTTGTTAAAATGGCATTGAAGATTAGATATATTTTTGATGGAGACAGCTCCTAACTGAAAGAAAATTTTTCCTGAATTCTTGCAAATTTAAGTAAAAGTCATTTATGATTACTCACACAAGTTAGTGCTCAAAGTCATGTTTCCCAGACAATTTCTGTTTCTGTCATGATTTAGGGCTTGGCTTTCTTTTGGTTGTAGTTCCCTATGCCCTAGTGCTTAAAAATATCAGGTCTCCTTTATGTACGTCATTCAATAGAGCTAATTGAAGGTCATGTATCGGCATATTACACTTTTATTCACGTAATTTTATGCAGAGGCTGGTGCCATAGATGTTTATGATTTTAAGACAAATACTTAAGACACAGGATAAGATGTCACTGCATAGGCAGTAGTACAGAGAAGATAGTGCATTACAGCTCCAGTGCATGGAGCTCGGGGGGGGTGGGGAGTGCGGGGGGGCGGCGGTGGCTCAGTTAATTAAGGGTCTGACTTCAGCTCAGGTCATGATCTCCAGGTCCTGGGATCCAGCCCTGTGTGAGGCTCCCTGCCTGCTTCTCCCTCTCCCTCAGCTCCTGCCCCTGCTCATGCTTTTTCTCTCTCTCTCTTTCAAATCAATCATTTTTTTTTTTTTAAGAAAAGAGTCTCAGCAAAAACAAAAACAAACAAAAAAAACAAAATCAAAAAAAGCAATTGAGCTTCCAAAACGTCTTTCTAAAATGGCTAATATTTTTTAGCTAAACATAAAAATACACATGTGTAACCTGATCCAACTGTCAGGGCATAATAAGATGCCTTTATAAGCAAATTCTGGTGATGACAAATATACCTGGCGAAATAGGCCATGGTGTCAAGTTCAGAAAAAAAAGGGCGTTTGCAAGTTCTGCCAATTAGGCCCACTGATGGTTCAATTTTAAGGGAGACAAATGAGCCATCTTGTCAAGTCTCTTGTCATATAAACCCATCTGTATCCCCTCTGGACACTGACATGCATTCTCCATAATAAGAAGAAAGGGGAAATTTTAATTCTAATTCACAAGCATTGTTCTTTGCTAATCAATTTCACTGTGTCAGAGTTGATAGCATATTGACTGAGGTGCCAAAGTTAATTCTGGATTTCAGATTGCAAAAAAGAAGTATCATGAAATGCCTATCAGAGTTTCAATGCAGAAAAAACAAAAGTTTCACTCTTTTCACCCAAATATCCCCCACCCTAAAATGCCTAATTTCTAATGACTCCTTGTATTTTAAAAAGATGAAAGCTATTCAAGTTTCAGAATGTTAGTCTCCGTTTATGAGATCCAGACCACCACATAATGAGAATATTAATAATGTTGCTCAAATATTTGTCCATTTGCCTGTTTTTCCTGCTAGTACTTAAAATCAATGCGCCTCAAACAAATGCACAATTTTCAACCACGGGCTGGTTCTCTTCCTAAATATTTTCATTGTGGCACCAGTCCTTTCAACTCTATGTACCAGTCATCTTTGATATTTGTTCCTTCATTTTTCACATCTAGTTAAGTCACTGGTTTTTACTCTTTCTCTTGATATCATGGATCTCTTCCTCTTCATTCCTACTCAAATCAATTCACACTCATGCTACTGTCCCTGTAGACTTCTGATGGCTCTCTCCTGCCAGCCTTCCCCTCTTGAGGCTGTCCTAAGGACAACCCCACCTGAACCTTCCCAGTTTTCACATGACAGCATCACCTTCTACCTTGAACCTCGCAATGGCTCATTATTACCCTTTGGTCCAGCATGGAAGACCCCAAATTACCTTTTTACTCTCACCATATTCCATTAGTCATCCCCACCATCCCTCTGATGGGATTACCCTTGTCTATCAGTGCACGAGTCAGGAAGACTCGGGGTACATGTGCTGGCACTCGGTCCTTAGTATTGTATTGGTCCTTGGATTGCAGAGAAGACCTTCTAAGGAAGACTATTTAGCTAGGGTGGGAGTTAACAATGCTGGGGATCTATCTCCATTATATCGGGTTGCTCCTTCGGAGAAATAAATATTATTTATTTATGTGATGGAGAAAGAGACAAATAAAAGGGAACTGCAAACTAAGCAGTCAGTAAACCATGAACGTAAAGGCAGATGGGAGAAATTTCCACAAACTGGCTCACTGGAGCACCGCCAAAACTAGCTGAAATGTTTTTAATGCAGTCTAAAAGGGGAAGCAAGAGAGTGAAAGCACATAATTATTATTGTTACCATTATCACTGAACTCCGTAATGGTGGTTTGCAAGGAGAGTTTATTATATGGTTTGCAAAACAGGCCAACACTTCTAGCTAAGTTAATCACTTGCCGCCCAGATTATTGCTCTTGCCCATTGTTGGGTTGCTTCCTTCCAACCTCTCCCACTTCCTCTCTCTCTTCCAGCTCTGTTCTTCTCATACCCACATCCTCCCGTGCCTCTGGCTACCTTATTATAGTGTTTTTTTTTTTTTTTCTTTCCTACTACCTCCTGCATCCACTCCCTGCGCGTACTCACAGTCTGACATGACTTGCAAGTCTGTTCCTATGTTTCTCAAATTAAGCTTGTACTTTGGCTATTCACATGTGAGTTCTCCCTCGCCATGCTCATTCCAACATCAGAGATGTTGCCCCCAATATTTTCTCCCTTGAAAAGAGTCTTCAGGTTTCTCACCAAGGATCCATATCCTTAGTTTCTTTTAGGACCAGCCGATATTCTTTGAGATCTGTCCTTTCTAACTCTTGTTTGCTCATCCTCTGTCACAATTATTGATGATATTATTCTATTAGCTATAAAATGTATTAACCCACCCTGTGCTGCTTAAACACCAAAGATCCTTCTCGAGTGAGATATAAGCTGGTCATGTCTAGGTACCCATCTCTGCAATTATCCTGTAGCTCATAACAGCACAGCAATGGTGAGCAGTCAAAAATGCCTTGCAATTGATTTCTAAAGTAACCTGAAAGAAAAACCTCTATGGATTCTTTACGGTTTTCTATAAATATCATATCTAGGATTGTTTTACTTTTCATTGCACGTTATTTGATTGATTCTTTTCTTAATGGAATATAAACTCGTGGTTAAAAGCTCCCTCTACTGGTTCTCATAAACATTTCAGAAGAAACATTTAAAAAAATTCGCCAACACCTATTTCCCAGGAAGTTATCATTAACGTAAGATATTTTCAGAAAATGCAATAATATTATGAGCCCTTTGATTCTTCAGTGCTTTTACTCACATGATCCAGTTTCTGAAGTTATGGTACTAGAGTATGTACTCTTATTTCTTCAAATGGAATATTTGATTTCTCTTCTGTCATATATTCTGCTATGCCTCATTTTGTAGACCCCTGTCATATCTCCAAATGCTAGGAATGCCTAGGAGGCATTGTAGCATAGTGTTGCAGATCTAGGGTTCTGGAGTCAGGCTGCCTTGTTCTACACTAGCCTGGCCCTTTATTAGCAAGACTTAGCTTGGTCAAATTACTAAATATCTGCTTATCTCACTTTCCTCATGAAAGAAGTGAGGATAACAATAGTCCTTCCTTCCTACTATTTACACAGGTTTTAAATATTTAGGCAAAGCATTTAGCACAAGAAAATATTAAATCTTCAGATTCTGGTAAGGCCTTGCCTTGCTCCCTCAAAAGCAGAGAAAGAACATGCACATTTGACTAAGTCTCTTTCACAGCGTGTGACTTCTTTTTTTATCTTTGAATTTTACCATGTTTTTGTCGTCAAAATTCTTATATTCTTCTGAATGCTTCCCAATGATCTTATTTGTGTTGGCTTCCATATACTTATATCAGTGCGGTAAGAACACTGACCACGAGGTCTACCCTCTTAACAATGTTTAAATGTACACTACGGTGCTGTTATCTAAGCACACGATGTTGTATAGATCTCTAGAACTGATGCATCCTGCATAATTGAAATTTTTATCCAAAAGAATTGAAATTGGAATCTCAAAGGGATATTCACACTCCCATGCTCATTGAGGCACCCTCTACTCACGATAGCTGAGATGGACAATGTGAATGGCCACTGATGGATGAAGAGATTAGAAAAGTGTAATAGAACTATAATGAGATCTTATTCAGCATTCTAAAAGAAGGAAATGCTGTAATAGATGACAACATGGTTGAACATTTAAGACATTATGCTAAGGGAAATAAGCCAGTCACAGAAGGACAAATATTACATGCTTCTACTTACACGAGATTTCTAAAATAACCTTCCCATACTGTCAGATGTTTTCCAATGTACTTGCTATATATCACCAAAAATGGCTCAATCTCTGTGCAAAAGTAATTGATCTATTCCTTGCATGAAACACAAAGTTGGTTGGCACACTTTCATTGGTCCTATTTACCAGTTTCATTATATTTCACTGATATCAATGAGCAGGCTTTCAACAAGTATGAGTTGATCTAATGATTACTGGATTTCAGCATCCTGACTGCCAACTAAGACACATTAATCAAATTATAATCCTTAAACTTAAGGACATGTTTATAGATGTGAAATACAATTGATCCTTAAATGACATGGGTTTCAAATATGCATGTCCACTTAATGTGCAGATTCTTTTTAAATAATTTTTTATTGGTGTTCAACTTGCCAACATATAGAATAACACCCAGTGCTCATCCCATCAAGTGTCCCGTGCCCATCACTCCCACCCCCTGCCCACCTCCCCTTCCGCCACCCCTAGTTCGTTTCCCAGAGTTAGGAGTCTCTCATGTTCTGTCTCCCTTTCTGATATTTCCCACTCATTTTTTCTCCTTTCCCCTTTATTCTTTTTCACTATTTTTTATATTCCCCAAATGAATGAGGCATTATAATGTTTGTCCTTCTCCAATTGACTTATTTCACTCAGCATCATGCCCTCCAGGTCCCTCCACGTCGAAGCAAATGGTGGGTATTTGTCGTTTCTAATCTATCCTTCCCCCCATGGTAAGATGCAGATTTTAATGCAGTATGGTATATACCACACACACACACACACACATATATTTTTCTTTTCCTTATGATTTTCTTGCCTTTTTAAAAAAGATTTATTTTAAAGACAGAAGCAAAGAGAAAGAAAGAGCATACCATGGGTGGGGGGAGGGATAGAGGAATAGGATCTTCAAGCAGACTCCCCACTGAGTGTGAAGCCCAACATGGGGCTCGATCCCATGACCTATGAGATCATGACCTGAACTGAAACCAAGATCCGGACACTTAATCAAACTGAGTCACCCAGGCACTCCATTATGATTTTCTTAATCATACTCTCTTTCTTCTAGTTTACTTTATTGTAAGAATAAGGTCTATAACAAAGAGAACATACAAAATGTGTGTTGATTGACTTTACATTAAGTAAGACCTCCAGTAAACAGTAGGCTATTGAGATAGTTAAGTTTTGGGATAGTCATAATTATATGTGGATTGTTTTACTCTGTGTTTATGGGTCAATGCCCTGAGCCCCCATGTTGTTCAAGGCTCAACTGTATAGAGTTTCTGTAATCCGAAGTTAGGAGTATGGAGCCCTGGAGATGGAGGCTCTGGTCCCATAACCTGTTTGTCTTTGGCAAAGTTATGTGACCTTCTGCCTCAGGTATTATGCTTATTTCTATTATTTTCATACAATAATCTATTAAGATAGATTATTGTGTAGCCTGGCTCTAAGCTCTATCTATTATCTAACAGATAGATGGCTGAAAATATCTGTAAATATAGATGAGCAGTGCGAGTAAGATTAATCTGGGGTACTATCGCAATGTATATTCCAGTACACATGTGTTTCAGACTAAGCCTTTAAAAGCTTTGATTTATAATTGTGTTGATTTGTTTTTTGGCACAAATAATATTCAAAAAATTGTATTTTTGGCCTATTAGTAGTGACTTATCATGATACGGTTAAAAAGATTAAAAAGAAGGAAAGAAGAATGCTTTCCACACCAATTCCGTATTGTTGACATTGCTCACAGTGAAGGTCATTTCAGCTGCAATTGGTTTTGATCCTCATGATATTTTGGAAACATTTCAGCATATTTCCAAAGACTGTTTCAAATTTAGATTTCACGGTTAAACATCTGGGTTTCTTTCTCGGTCCATTTAGCTGCATTTAATATATACACCCTCTACTCCTTCAGAAAATAAAAATAGATTTTGTGATAACTCAGGAGGTAAAAGATAACAGCATTATACAAAACGAAGGGGTTTGGGTGACTCAGTATAGACAGCCAGTTTTAATTTTAGAAAACACAGTGAGATTCCTGGAGGAAAAGATATGATGCATATTTGAACTTCACTCTGTAAGGCGCAGAGTTTCAGAATTAAGGAGTACAACTGAAATTCATCATTCAAATACAAGTTATGTCATCATTACTGAAAATTACTTAGTAGCTGGTATTACTATTCTTGCATTGTATAGTCCGAAATACTCTACCCGGAGTTCTTGCCATACGACTAGGCCACATTTATAACCTAGTCCCTTCACACCAGATATACTGACTTCTGCAAAATCTTTACTGTCTAAATTTCATGTTACAGTCAGTACTAGACCTTCACGACACAATTTTCTGTGCTTCCTAAACTGTTATTTTTTCCTACTTACAGATTTTGAACACTTCTGTCTTCAGAGGCGGTGTATGCTTTTATCGTATTATTTTTCAGTATTCATGTATTTAACTCAATTCAGGACTCCACATGCCTTCTTTCTCCTATGGTCACTACTGTCTTTAGGTGAGCATCCTAATATGCTTTCCAAAAACTCTTTAAGGATCTATATTTTTATTTTAATACTTTCTCCCAGAGCAGCTTTCCCTTCTTTTGATCTGTCTTCCATAGTTTTTAAATTATAGAGCAAATGCATGCTGAGTATCCTCCAGGTTTTGAGCAATTTTTGTTGTTGTATTCATGTGTGGGCTGCGTGGAGCCTTTATATATGTCCCAGCTTGTGATCAAGAAACGGACATGGGGAAGAGAAAGTTCCCTCCCCATGGCCTTACTCCTCCCTCTTCTGCCCTCACCCTGAGTACACCATTTTCATCTTTCCTGTTTCTCTGGTTTCTTCCCTGTCCTCCTTTTTCTCACACCTTTTGTCTCCTCAGTTCATTCTATTCCTTCTATGTGACCACACATTTCATCTTATTCTTTTATTTATTTATTTGAGAGAGAGAGAGAGAGAGAAGAGAGAGAGTGGGGGAAGGGAAGGAGGGGCCAAGAGAGAGGGAGAGGAGAACCTCAAACAGACTCCACCCAGAGCTCAGACATGGGGCTGGATCTCTCCACCCTGAAATCAGGACCTGCACCAAAACCAAGCATCAGACACTTAACCAATTGAGCCACTCAGGCCCTGATGGCTACACATTTTCATCACTCAATATCCACTACTAGCAAAGAGCAAAAACCTTTTTTTTTTTTTTTTTTTTTAATGCCAACTTATTCACTTTAGGAAAGAGTAGTAAAAACAAGGTAATTCTCATGTCATCCTTTTTGTAAACCTCACTAGTTCAAACAGGTTAGAGGAATGATTTATTGAAATTATTTCAAAATTTAGGTTTTTTTTTTAAGTTAGATTTTTAAATAGAGTTTGAAATTTTAAATTAGGGCACCTGGGTGGCTTAGTAGATAAGTGTCTGCCTTTGGCTGGGGTCATGATCCTAGGGTCCTGGGATCGAGCCCCACAATCAGGCTCCCTGCTCAGCGGGAAATCTGCTTCTCCCTTTCCACTGCTCATGCTCTCTCTCGCCATCTCTGTCACTATCTCTCAAATTAAAAAAAAAAAAAAAAGTAACAAATTTTGAAAAAAGAATTTACTGTATGACTTTAATGTCATTTCGTATGCTTTCGGCTTTATGAATATACTAATAACAAGGAAATCAATAAAATAATCAAAAGACAGACTAAAGAGAACTATGCTTTCTTACCAAATATCCCATTTTTATGGGATCATCCATGATTTCCTGGATAAATACTTACATTGATGGTAATAGGTGAATTTGATTTTGGTCAAGTTTGCAATTCTTACAAATACAAATGGCTGAAGGTCTGGATTCCTGAATGTTTGACAAAACTAAGTAAATGCTTATTTGCCTTGGATTTTTGAGACAGGAGCTATTTGCCAAAGTAGTCTATACATCTCATTAGGGATTCTTTTCAGCCACAATAAAATTCCTATTCTTAACCCCAGTTAAGATCTTTTCCATTAATGCACCATGTTTATCAGTATATGGCAGTTTTTCTGATTGGAACATCAACTTTTGAAAATGGAACTTCTCTTTCACATACCTTAAATATTTTTTTTCTTGTATGGTGGTCAAATCATTTTAAAAGAATGATTGGAGAGCTATCATCGGAAGAAGAGCATGGACAAACATTTAAATTATAAATGCACTTTATTCTAAAACCCACAGAATATAATATAATAACAACAACAAAAATCAGGAAACAATTCCAACAAGAGCCAAAAATGAAGTTTGGTTAGGTAGCTAACCTAAAATACTTTTTTCACTGATTTGATGGGCAGCAGCAAAGGAAAACATGATAAATTTTGAGTTTAACTAGAACAGCAAGGTGAACTCATTTTAAGTTGAAGCAAAGTCATAACATACAAAGGGAAAATGAGTTTTAGTATATGTGAAATGGTGTTTTTGTATAATGAGCTTTTTATTACCAACGTTAAATATAAAAATGGTACCTGTTTTGCAGGATCAAAATAATGCGGTTTAAATTGTGTGAGGCCTGTTGAAACAGATTGGAGTCTACTACAACAAGACTATTTTGAAACTTCACCATTGAGTTTGAATTCTAGCATTAACTATTCATAAAGAAAAGCACAGAATTTACTTTGTGAGTCCTGGTGTCTATACTAGGTAAATCTACAGGCTAATTCCATAATGCATGCTCGGTGCTCACTGGGCATAAGTATAATTCAAGGTGGGTAGTCAGGACTAGATACCATACTATTCTCTGATATATCTGAATGCTTTTAAAGTAGATAAAGATCTACTTTTTAAAAATCTTACAAAAATATGATTATGGCCAAATATCAAATAACCACTAAGAAATAAAAACAAAGGCATTTACACTTTCATATTTATTTAGCAATTTATTTAAAGCTTACTAGGTTCCAAGCACTACGCTATATGCTGGGTTTCAATGGTGAGCAGAACAGAACCACTGCCCAGGAGAAACTTTTGCAAATGTATTAAATCAACACCAGGCACAAATGAGAGTTTTCTACTTTATGAACCCGCCCACCTTTCTGTGCTGCTTAGCTCGGTAAGTTCCTTGAATGTTCTCAGTCCAAGATTTTCAGGTATTCCTCAACCGAAGATACTGATTTCCAGGCTGCCAATCTGATACTGTAAATTATGTATCAGAAGCCTCCAGACCATTTTCTGAATTAAGGAAAGGTTCTTGACTCATTTTCACTGTACTGCTTGGGTGTTTGAAGCCAAAGCTCTTGGACTCTGTTCTCTAACTGTTCCTTCAACACTAAATCAAGCCTTGATGGAAATAGAAAACAGTGGGCAAATATTCATGTAATTCCACGTTTCCCTGTGATCCTTTCCACAGTCTGACAACTCTGGTGCCTCTGGCCTGCTTCTCATCATCGTACCCCACCATCCACCTGCACCCTGAGACATGGCTGGCTCAGAAGCCATGAGTGTGCTTGTGTAATCGGGACACAGCCATGCCTAGAGAACTTTAGTTTCTGTTTCAGCTGCCACTCACTAGTGACTTGACCTTTGGCAAATCATTTAACCTGCCCAACATTGGGTTTTCTCTTGAGTAAAATAAAAGTTTGTACTAGATGCTCCCTGAAGTCACGTCAAGCTAGAAAATGTCATGAGTTTATGAACACAATCAACAGTAGGCTCTTGCTATTTTAGGGCCATCTGGCTTGGCTTCATGGATATAAAAGTCCTTTAAAAATAAGTTAACATGAAAATATTTTGAAAATAATTATTATTTGTCAATGTGGTGATCACTGAAAGCCAAGGGTGTGAGAGGCAATCATTAGAAGTGGGGAGCGATACAAACAATATAAAGGAATCTCAAGGAGAAATCGTATACGTGAGAGACTTAAGGAAGTGACTAAGTCCACAAAAAAAAAAGGAGTAGGGATTCTATTGACCGAACATTATCATCAGGAAACTGTCACTGAGCACCTGTGTGCTGGGCACAGTTCTTGGTCCTGAGGACGTAGCTGTAAACACAACAGGTGAGGCCCTCATCCTCATATTTACACTGTAGTTGGGAAGGGACACAGGTAAAGAAATAAATGAGACCATAGATTATAATAAACAGGAAGTCGTAAAAAAACATAAAAAAAAATAAAAAATAAACAGGAAGTCATAAACAAGGAATAAACTGAGTGAAAAAGAAAAGTGCCATAGGCTACTGTAGAGAGGACGGCCAGGGAAGGCAAGGCCTCTCTGAGAAAGTAACGTGAAAGTTGAGCCATTGGTGACAGTAGAAACCCACCCACACCACCTCCTCAGCGGAGAGCCTCCCAGATAGAACATACACGGGCATGGAGAACACGAGAGCATGAAGATGGGAACAGGTCAGAGTCAGAAAGAAGAGAGGCACCAACATGGCAAGGCTACAGTCAGCAGAGGACAGGATGTGAAGGCCTGAGGCCAGATGCCAGTGGAACCCAATTTCCCTGAGGAGTGGGAAGAAGTTGGGTTTTTATTCTATTTCAGTGTAACATGGACATTTTGAGCAGATATTGGATGTTTTTCCAGAAAGATGGTAATATTGTCCAGTTCACCTTTAAAAACGCTTGTTCAGCTGCTGAACTGGAGAGGAGACCCAGGGATTCCCAGAGCGGGATTAACTAACATCCACCGGATATATGGTGGAACATTAGGAAAGCTGGGTAAACTAATGGTTCCGCAACTCATAATTGCAGTGAATAAAGTGTTAAGGTTAAGTGAAATAGGAAGTATTTGCCAGATGAAGGCAAGAACTAGGAAATATTTGATTACAAATGCCTGTGTCCCTGCATGGTTAGTAGTAGTTGGGACATAACGAGGCCCAGACTTCAACCTCTTACATTTTCTAATAGCCAGATCAGGTCATTTCAGTGGCTTCCATGACGTATCAAGCTGCAAGCTTCCAACCACATTGATTTGGACAAACAGTTCAATGCAATGAAAACACGTGAATCCGTGTTGACTCTGTTTTTATCTCCCAGGTAGACAGGGCAAGTGGGAATTCTTTAGGATCAAAAACTATTCCTGCTTGGCTGAGATTAAGTTGGAAAAGGAATGAAGTCAAGGTTTGTAACATACTTTCCCTGGTGTTTAAGCAAACGATTACAATTTTACACCAGGACTACTGCTTGGATTTTTGGTAGCTCCTTTTTTTTTTTCTTTCCTTATTCATTTAAAAGAGAGGTCACTCACTGTACCCCTTATCTGATGCCACCGCTGATTTATTTACAGAAATCCAAATTGTGGAGATGGTGAGTCAGGTATTGCCGGGCAGATTCTGTAATTCCAAAAATCAACGGGGTCACTGAGAGATGTCACAAACTCAATTCTGCTCAGTTAAATTATTGGTATTTACTAAATGTGTATAATGTGGGCTGGGATGAGGCATTACGAAAGATGAACAAGACACAGGGGCTAAAAGCTATTGGGGAAAACAAGGCACATATGGAACAATTAAGTGACAATGGAAGTTAATGTGATATTAAATGCCAAAATTAGCTACTGACACTACCATCTTTATCAAAGTTTAGAGAAGGGAAGGACAGTAAATCGAGTTTCTCACCAACCAGTTCCAAGCAGTCCAATCTAGTTATTTTACATCTTAGGTACATTATTTTCATCATTAAATTCTCAAATGTTCCTTTTGATTTTTTTTGTTAAGAAGGAGATGTAGGGAAATGATCAGATGATATCATTAGATGATAAAGGAAACCTACACAATAGCTGTTTGGATAATAGATAATGGCAAGATGTTGCCAGCTAACAATTAATTGCTTACTAAGTAGCAGTCTTCCCAGTCTAGTGATGATTAACTACCCAGCTATTAACTATCTAATTGTTAAAATTGATCAACTACAACCTTGTTAGCATTTTAAATTAGCTCCACTGCCCTTCACCTTTTATAAACTAGGTAACTTTTCAAGACATATTAGAACTTTGATTATTTTCAACAAGCTGTCCATTTTATATTCTTTTCAAGGTGAAGATTCCTTTGAAGGGTTTTAGAGAGGTGATTTCCCTCACATCATACAGAGATAACAGAGACAAATAAACAGATGAAAACAATTAAACTGGAATCATGGGCCTTTTGACCAAACTCATCACAAGAGCCACTAGTTAGATAAAATCCTAGCCTGGTTTTTATCAGGCAGGAAATAAAATATATATGTGTAAACTCTACATACTGAATACACAAACACACACATAGTAGAAAGATAGATATATAAACAAATACATATACACTAATATTTATGTATAGGTATATATGTTTGTAATTATATATCTATGCTAAAAACGTTTAGCACAACTTCCTTTTTTAGAGTCTGACATAATAGCATAAACATGCATTTCTCTAAAATTTTGCTTTTTTTTTTGGTATACATGGTTTGGTGCTGACTGTTGTAATGACCTGTCATTTGGCCTCTGTACATCCTCTTGTCCTTCTCAAAATGACACTTCCATAAGCCTTCAACACGAGCTTTCAAAAATTGGAATCTGCTAATACTAATCTCCTGTTTAAAACTCATTGTTATAATGCCTATATTTCATTTTAAAATACTTTGTCTCGGGACGCCTGGGTGGCTCAGTGGTTGAGTGCCTGTCTTTGACTCAGGGCGTGATCCTGGAGTCCCAGGATCAAGTCCCACATTGAATCCCACATCGGGCTCCCTGCATGGAGCCTGCTTCTCCCTCCACCTGTCTCTGCCTCTCTCTCTCTCTCTCTCTGTCTCTAATAAATAAATAAATAAATAAATATCTTAAAATACTTTATCTCAACAGTATGATCTCTATGTATGTGTTAGTTGCTTCAACCTATACCCTAGAAGTGGTGAGCTGACATCTAAAGGGCCCTAATGGAGAACATGTTTGTGTGCTGGATGGAGGCTTAGTCATCAATTGAAAGACTAATCAGAAGCCCACTTCCCTGAGGTAAGCACTAAAAGTGCTTCAATGATCGTCCTCTCTGTTGGGCACCAGAGTTTATTTGTGTACTGAATAACTAAAATGAGTTTTTCATCGGTGAAATGAGAGGTATTCAAAATATATGGAAGGGCTAATACTACTGAGTGGGCATCGCTACCCTTCCCTGAACAGAGTGTAAGGAATCAAAGCCTGTGGTCTACACCAAATATATTTCCATTAAGCTGAGGATTTCATTTACTTCATAGAACAGACCCTATGACTGCGTTTTGTTCTTGCTGTTTAATAAGTGTTTTAACATGTAGCAGAACTGGGACAACACTTGTTTTCCTGTTAACAAACCACCTGTAGCAGTTACCTGCATCCAACCATTGGGAGATACAGAAATCTACCAAACAAATGCACAAACCAACCAACCTAATAAATGTGATGAAATTGCCTTGCTTAAGTTTCCGAGACACATTAAGGGCTCCCCTGCCTCGCATTTGAAAAAGGTGAAATTCACTTTCAATCACAAGGTTTCTGAGAGCTCGCCACTCCATCACTCTGCCGTGACTGAACCCATCTAGCCAGACCACAGCGGTGTAATTTTTCCTTAGACCCACAATGGTTCATGCATTTTCTTGAGATGTTCCTTTACCTGAAACACTATGTCCTGCACCTAAATCCTGTTCATTTGTACAAATCAATGTAGGTTTTGTCTCCCCCGGAAAAACTCTCTGTCTTTGCAGGTGGGGTGGGCCACTGCTTCCACAAGCTTCCAGAGTCCCCTTTAGATAACGTTTACCACAATGTGTTGAAATCATCTCTTCAGCCACTGAACCCCCCTCTGTCCTGCATGAGCAACATGAAAATGAGTGCCTTGTCTTTTCCTGACATTTATATTTAACAAAATTCTAGGTGACTCAAATAAAATCTGTGAGTACCTCAATGGATATTTAGAAAAAAAAATGCTGTTTACAGAGTATTTTCTTAATATGTTGACCTATACGTGAGCAGAGGTAATAAATCATCTTCAGATATTTCTTCTAGTTATATATAGAAGAAATATTTGAAGATGATTTATATATACAGTTATATATATATATGGTTATATAGTCATATATATTCTTATATAACTTATTGGATGGATGCTATTGCTATGAATTTTAAGATATTCCTACATAATGACAAACTGTCATTATGGGAAATGTGACCTTATATGTCTAACTTCTGTATGTAGTCAGTACCGTTGCAAAAACAGCAGGTGCCTGAGAGACATTCACAGAAGTTATAACCAGGCCATCCAAATTATTCGGCTTCACTGTGTACAGATATGTGCTAGTCAGAAATTTCCTTTGTGACAAACACAGAAATTGTCTCACCATCTGTTAGCTTATGGACATGGTTTACAAATGACCTCATCCTGTATCCTTCCTGTGGTAAGTGGCCTGGATCTAAAGCAACCTTCTCTTCAGTGGTAGTAAATTATTGACTTTGATTATGCTTTAAGGACGATAAAATCAGCTCCATTAGTATGTGCATTTATATTCCAAATACACCACCTCTGTTTTAGTGAGTCACTTGTTTCCTGGAAATTACCAAAATGAGTGAACATAATCTGTCTTTTTATCCTTTACAAAGCAAAGGACATTGTATAAGTAATAGTTTATTGGACAACAGCCCTTTGATGGGTACTTCTTATATATAGTCTATCGATCACCAGTGGTTTGTAGGGCAAAATGTTTTCTATAGTAATTTCTCCATATATCAACTAGAATTACAAAATAATTCCAAAATCAGACATTTATAATTAAAACCAAAAAAAAAAAAAAAAAAAACAAGAGCAAAAATCAAGCAACCTCTTCCTTATCCCTTTAATCATCCCACAGGAATAAGCAAAAGCAAAAGCAAAACAGTAACATACACCTGGTTATGTTTAGTTGCCATGTCTGAGTGGTTTATTAAAACATGGAAAGAGGAAAAGAATGACATATTTTGAATATTTACTATGGAAAAATCTCCACTATAGGCATTTTACCAGTGTAGAGTATTTTAAATTTGACAACAGGGTTATGATTCGGTATTTAAACCTCATTTGTAATGAGTAAACTCAAAATTGCAGTTATTCGCAGCCCAGGACTTTTCTATTACATTATACTAATTTTAGAAGTATTTATAATTTTTTAAGAATAGCTGTAATAGATCTGTTGGCATTTAATTGTTTGGCTGAGAAAACTTATAGGCATTTCTTCGGGAAATTAAAAAAAATAGATTATCATGCAAAAATATAAAAGTATTTTACCATTCAGCTCATCTAATGTCTCACCTAAAAAGAACATTTGCATAATTGCTCAGCAAACAGTTACACAACTGAAAATTGAATACTTAAAAAATACAGAAGTAGTTCAAAACACAGATGAAGGCCCACAAATAAAGGAAGATAAAAGAAAAAAAAAATCTGTTTCTCTTAACTAACTGTATTTTTCTCCCGTGTATTTCTTCCCTGAAGTTGGAAATGCTAGACTGTAAAATTTATTTTACTATCAAAAAATGTTCAAATATAGCATTCATGTATTGTCATCTAGATATTGTTTTCCTAAACAGTTTCTAAAACTGTTTTAGGAATGTTGAAAAAAAATGCTATTTCTTAAATGAGAACATTTCCACTCCTCTATGCCAATGACAAACTGTACAGAACATATCGAATGTTATAATAAGATACATATCTATTGGATGCCTATCTATAAAAAGCAATGATTGATGCTCCCCAAAATAGCCCTGAAGTATAGATCCTGGTAGTTGTGGGTGGAACTCTGTCCCCCCAGAAGATATATTGAAGTCCTAACACTCTGTACTTGTAATGTGACCCTATTTAGGAAGAGGGCCTTTGCAGATATGATCAAGTAAAGATGAGGTCACACTGGATGAGGGTGGGCTCTAATCCTCCATGAATTATGTCCCTGTAATTAGAGAAAAGACACAGGCACACACAAACGGGAGAACAGTATCTGAATATGGAAACAGAGACTGGAAAGGCCCTGGTGCAGACTAAGGAATGCTGAGGATAGCCAACGACCACCAGAAACTAGTAGAGGCAGGGCATAAATTCTCCCTTAGGACCTCCGGAAGAAGCCAATCCTGCCAGCACCTGCATTTCAGACTTCTAACCTCAGAAACGAGAGAGAATACATTTCTGTTGTTTTAAGCCGCCCGATTGGTGGTACTTTGTTACAGCAGCTGGAGGAAACTAATACACCGGTAACATAAATGTCTATATTCAACAGTAGGATTCTCTGATGCTTCTAAAGTGAGATGCTCCACTAGGCACAGGGCTCCAATTTTACCAAGTGATTAAAACAGAACAGAACCAAACAAAGCCAAGTCGACCTTTCCCAAGGATCTGACAGTCAGTATTCATGGTGGATTAGAGATTGCTACTAATAAAAGTCCGCCTGCAGCCATCTCTTACATCCTTACTTGAAATGCGAGCTAAAGCTCCACTAAGCATTATACTAGATAGTGGGGCGGGGGCGGGGGGATCCTACTCAACCTTTATAGGGCCCTAATTCTTCAATAGGAACCATTCTAACACATATATGCATTACCTCATGTAATCACCAAAATAACAGATTTTGGCATGACAGGTGGCTTCAAAATCATTGTAAACCCACTGAGAGAGCAAATTGGCTATTAAGTAACAGGAACTGTGGGGATGTAGCCACCCACCTCCAGGGGATGATTCTTTGCTTTGTCATCTTGGGTCTCTTTCTCTCTCTCTCTCTCTCTTTTTTTTTTTTCCATTTGAGAGGGAGAATGAGAGAGAGAGAGAGAGAGAGAGAGAGAACAAGAGCAGGGCAAAAGGAAAGGGAGAAGCAGACTACTGTCTGAGCAGAGAGCTTGATATGGTGCCACATCGCCAGGACCCCAGGATCATGACCTGAGCCGAAGGCAGACACTTAACCGACTGAGCCATCCCGGCGCCCCTGTCATCTTGAGTCTCTTGAATATGATTTTTTATTTCTATCTAGACTGTCACATTGGGCAAATGAAAGCACAAGACAGGCAGTAAAATTTGAATTCCAGATAATGAATATTTTTTAGTATAAATACCCCTCAAATATTGCACAGGACATATTGATACTAAAAAAAAAAAAGTGTGTTGTTATCTGAAATTCAAACTTAACTGGGCTTTGGGTATTTTATCTGGCAACCCTATTCTTCTAAGACCGAGTTGATGGAAGAAAATGCCTCAGCCTACAGAAAATTATGAAATTTTAAAAGAGAAGTCCAAAAGGAAATATCTTTGCTACTCGCAGAACCAGATTTCAGTGTTACTTCTTACTTATCTTTGCATCCCTGTTTTCCCCGTAGGACTTGTAAATTCAATAAATATTATTGAACAAATTGAACTGACCATTTTCACTGATTTCTCTAAATATAACATATACTCTTCAAATTACCTTAATAATCCTTCCCAGGTGAGTCATAAGTGACAATGCTCTGCATTTGTAGCTTATTAATAGAATCTAACTATGACCTCAAATATGACTTTAATTCTGATCAATTTCTTTGATCCAATGTATAAATAGTCTGGGATGATTACAATTTTAAATAATAATACTGACTGTATGTGTCTCCTAGGGCTATCATAACAAAGTACCACAAAATGGGTGGCTTCAACCACAGAAAGGTACTGTCTCATGGTTCTGAAGATTAGAAATATGAGCTCTGCTAAGACAGGACCATGCTCATGCTAATCCTTCCTTGCCCCTTCCAGCTTCTTCTCCCAGGCATTTGCTGGCTTCATCCCAAGTCTTTGCCTTCGTCTGCACAGACTGTCTGCCCCCTGCATCTCTGCAGCCACATGACATTCCCTCTTCTATAAGGACACCAGTCAAATGGGATTCAGGCCCATTCCAATGACCTCAGTTTAACTTGATGATGTTTACAGTGACCTGATCTTCAAATAAGGTCCCACGTCCCAGGCTTTAGGCCTTCCATATATCTTTTTGGGGGGGACACAACTCAATGGTAACCTATAATATAGTTTGCCATAATGCCCACTGTTTTCTAATAATGTCAGTAGCACAAATTACCCCATAAATATTCTAAATCCGTATCCCCTTAGACCAAGGAGTGCCCTCTGTATCACTGTATCTCACCAGCCAGCAGAAGCATAAAAATCCTTGAAGCACTAACACATTAAAGAGAGTAGAATTTATTGTTGTTGGTTCTAAACCTCTCATTTATGTCTAGATTAGCCATCTAAACAGGGTGAGAGTCACCACTATTATAGTATTTACGGCAGACTAATGCAATTAATTACTTATTCCCTCCACCTGACTCCATGCTCTATGTGTCTGGAGTAGGGAACATGCTGTGGGCCTCATAGGACCCAAACGTCCAAGGTTCATCTAATAATACAGGCTCCAGGGGCTACTCTTATCTGCAATTATTCATGTCGCGCACCTCACAAAATAGTGAGTGCCCCTTGGTTTGATATGTTTCAGCACATTATCTCTCTTTTTCTAAATAATACCTTAATGATATTTTTGTTTGCTTTCTATACAAGGTCTCAACACCCTCTACACATTCTCTTTTACAAGCATATGACATGACGGTACACTAAGAGAACCAAACCAAAGAAAGACCTAGGACCTACCCACAAAAGCATGAATATATATAACACATGGTGGGTGGAAGGGAAATAACATGCTCCAAATCAGGTGCCTATTTTATTTTTATTTCAGAGTTCCTTTGAACATTAGTAATCACTGTGAAAAATTATTCAATATTTTGCAGTTACCCTAGCAGGATAATTCTTTAGTAAAAATGTGGTGTTTTTAACCTTTTATCCAGAACTCAATCTGTGTTTGAAGTCATCGAAAATTGATTCAGGTCAGCCCCAGCATGCACAGAGTATGTAGGCACTTCCCTGCGTGAGCTGATTTTCTTGTGTCCCCTAAGCATAATAGATAATTGCCTTCTCCAGTGAGAGGACCAGGGTCTTTTGTAATATGGAAAGTGCAGCATTAGCAAACTCGGGTATTCTAGAATGAGCGAGTAAAGAGGTGCTCTTCCACAGGATGATAAATGGGGCTGGAGATGCTCTGCTGACAGCATTTGGGAAGAGACAACAGGAATAAGAACTTGTAAAATCAGGAATGTGCTCCAAAGCAGAGGCACAGTACTTTCTTGTTCAAGCAATTAAAAAAAAGTCTTCGATGAGTAGACTCAAACAAGGGACTACAAGATCTCAACTTCTCTTTCCTTGATAAGCAATTAATCGTGAAGCTAAAAAAGGCAAGGCAAGAAAGCTCCCCTCCTATTTCCAAGGGAAGAATTCAATATATTTGGTCCAATCGATGTTTGTCTTGACTTTTCAACACTGAGATCACCACAGGTCTTCATGTCACGTAAGCCAGCCCTCCCGGAGGCTGTTCACTGGGTTGATGTCAGCAAGATAGTTGTGGACATTTATCAGTTTGTTGTTTCTTGTCCTGGTTTTATACTTGAAACAACAGTTTCCTTTTGAGAGAACAACAGAACCAAAAGACTACCTTGTTTTGAAACAGAACACTCAGAGGGGGTTATAAAAAAAGAGAAACAGAAAGGTTTCAAACATTCAGATGCCTTTGAGCATTGGATTCAAGGACGAGCATGTTATACCTTTTCAATTAGAAAGAATATGTACAGATAGCAAAAAACATTAAGCAAAAAAATATAGGGATAATGGAAAATATGAATCAAGTCTCAGATGTTTGCAAAGACCACAGTTCGAGCAGAGGTAACTGCTGATATAGTTTTGTTTTCTTTTGTTTTGAAATCTGGAAATCTGCCTGCAAAGTTAAATGTGGATTTCTAGCATAATTGTGATTCACTAATTTTGAAGTCTAAAAAAAAAAAATGCAGGCAAAAAAAAAAAAAAAGGAATGTTATCACTTTGAATGCCACATTTATCTCCTCTTTTATATTTCTCTCAATTTATTCAATTTAAGATTGTTTCAGGGCACAGATTAGAACTTGCTAAAACTGTATTTTCTCATATCAGTAGCCATAAGCCTTTGTGAGATTTCCAGCTTAGCTTTCCTCTTTTATGTTAAAAGCCAATGGTGGCCTTGCATTTCTTCACGGTCTCAGAGAATGTGGCTGTCACACTAGAGAGTTCAAATAAAGCAGACGCTATAAGAAACCTAGAACAGAACAACCGGACAGAGGGAAACAAAATGACAGGATATCCCACATCATATGCAGGTACATTTTGCTTCTTTTGAAGAGTATAAAGAGACAGAACCTTTGGAATTAGAGAGGGATAGAACAAAAATCAAATAAGATACTATTTGTTTCTTCAACACCAGGTGGGGAAGACATACACTGGATTTAATGAAAAAGAAAAAAATAGTGTGATTTGTTTTTGTGAAAGCAATATTCCTTTACTTTAGAAGCTAATAATGTAAATAAATCATCAGTGAATATGAAAACTCTAGAAGAAAGACAGGTTCCACTTTCAATTCATAAGCTGAACACAATTATAAAAGAGACATACCATTTTCGAGTATTAAACACCAAGACAGAAGTCATATGCTTAACTTGGGCAGATTAGGGACACAGGTGTCTTCTAGAATAAACGATTGTCAAAGGAACTGAATCATGAGACAAAGTGAATTTCCTGGGGGAAGAGGCTATTATTTTTTCTGTACTATTTTTTACGATTTATTTATTTATTTATTTATTTATTTATTTATTTACTATTTCTTGGTTAGAGGGAGGGGAACTCACATAGGCAGGCACTTAGCTATCAAACAATAGGACTATTTCAATACCAAGAAGATAGAAACACGCGTGTCCTTTAGCCAAGCTGCAATGGATTATTATGATAACAGAGAGTGTCAGCCAGAGCCTCAGAATTATTTATTGCTCTTAAATTGTAAAAGTAGAACTTGGCTGTTTTTGATCATTTCATTGCTCCTTAAGTGAGCATAAAATCCAGCATCCCTCATTCTAATTAAACAGAAAATGGTTTAAGGATAGATGTTGTTTCCAGCCGCCGAATGCCATTTTCTTACCCACTTACCAGATTTACAGCAGTCCTCTGCTCTCATAGGCACAGCTACCCACCAAGACACACAGTCCTAGGCAGAAAGGCCACCAACAAGCCATAGAATCTTTTATTCCAGTCTCACTTTTGAGAGCCTTCTCTCTGATAAAAATTAGCCTAAGGTTTTTGGGAGAATTCAATTTATTTCATTGGCTGGTAGACAACGAGGCTTATGCATTTGGAGGAAAGCAACTGAGATTTTTATAACACGTGGCAGTGTAAATATTTAGTCCAGTCAACAACGTGTGAGCCAACTGTTTATGGCGATACAGATGGTAAACAAAATGGACTAGCATATGGAATATTAAAAGAACACCTGAATCTGGAGGCGCCTACGTCGAATTGTGACTGCTGTTGCTAATATTTAGGAGTTCATTGGGCTGCTGCCCAAAATGTATTTTCTTATTATCATTAATTTGTCAAACACGCAGAGTAAGCATCAGGGAATACTTTCAAATGAGTTGTTCAATTATCTGATGATATTCCATTCCTTTTTTGACAATGCCATTGGTCATCTGAATGACTTGAGGCAAACATATCAATAAGCCTCTGGTTAATCATCTGTATAATGGGGGTGAGGCATTACTGAACTTCCAGGATTACCTGAGTACTATAGGAAATATTAAAGAGGGGACATGAAAACTGTCATCGGTTTTTAACGAATAAAATCGAGGTGCACTACATAAAGGAAAGTGTATCAAATGGAAAAGTGCATTCACATCTAAACACTTCATGATGTAAATGAATTCACAGCCCTCTGAATTTTTTGTTGGCCCTCTCCTTCACAACTTCAAGTGGGCTATTTCTACATAATGTGCTAAGCAGACATAAGGATCCTCTACCTCTCAGGCCAAAAAGAACCAAATCCACCCAGATGAATATCTGCTATGGGGTCAAGGGAGGCAATTCCACAACCAGCCAAGAAAACCAATATGGGAGTTGTTTGCCTCTTGCCACAAACTTCTCCTGTAACGAGAGTCTGTCTTTACTAATGTCTTTCTAGGTATAACTGGGGCCCTCATTTATTTTAATTTTCCTGATTATTGAAGGCATTTTATTATAAAATACTGTAACTGCCTAATAGAGGTATGACCTTATCTGGCAGCTGTCAAATCTAGGCTGCATCCTTCCTCACTAATGACCACTGCTTCCTACTTAAGGATTGCCAAGCATGCTCATATATTGATTGCCTTTGATCCTAATAACCACTGATCTAGGCAGACAGGTATTATAATTACTCTCTCCACAGCAGAGATGAGAAAACTGGAACTCGGAGACATTAAGTTACTTGCCCAAAGTCAGCCAGGTAGTTCATAGAATGACGGATTCCTAAAATGTTAGCCTGGTTATCTGGCCATTGGGTAGCAAAATTAAATGTGTGCAAAGGACAAACTCGTAACACAAATGCATGTATCCAGCCTGTGCGAGACCTCAGAAGGGAAGGTGTTGGTGGTATAACCCGTCTAGTTGCACTGCCTCTTGGAAACACTGTGGTGCAATTCAAAATTGTTGAACAAACAAAAATCTCTCAGGGTTAAATGCTAATGAAGGGTCTTGAATTTTGATCTCTGATTTCTCAGCATCTGGGTAATCTTTAGACCATGGAGGGGGGATAATCATCAAACTGGCCCCGGCTACCCCAAGGCTGTGCTGAAGGTGAGGCCTTCCTACAGCACAGCCAGGAGCCCAAATCAAACCTTCTGTCTGCAGACTGAGCTTCTTGCAGGGCGCCACACACAGCTCAAGGCGGGGGCACTTGGCCAGTTTCAAGACACTGTTCAGTAGTAAGTATCACACTTTAGGCATTTTTGAACAAAAATCTGTGCTCTTCCCATTTGGTCTTATCCCAGTGTTATGAGTAAGTGAACAGTGGAGAGAATACGCTCATAACCTATTTGCAACTATTCTGCCTCTTTCCAGCTGGCATGACTCAGTCAGCACCACCCAAGACCCAGCACTGTGATGAAGACACTATTAGGAGCAGTCTAACATTTTCTGAACACTTGGATCAAGTCTTGGAGCCAACACTAGGGAGAAGGGGATGAACATGGCACAGCTCTTCACGCCAAGAATTCAAAGGCTGGCTAAAGAAATGACTCACGTGTTTCTCTACTAAGTCCTTTAGATAGGAAATTAGTTCATCTTCATTAGGCAAAAATATTGAAAGATAAAAGGATCTATATTATGAGTTGGTTTAGTCTTGTCCTAAATAACAATTGCTATTAGCCTGGAAAAACTATACTAGTGATTCATCAAAAGCAAGATGTCTCTTCTCATCGGTTTGCTTACAGTGATTTCCACCCCCCCACACACACTCCCATCCCCGGTGGCAAACAGAAAGGGACCCAGTACATGGTTTATGGGGAGTTGTTTGTTGTTGAAACGAAATAAATCAAAATTGGAGCCACTAAAATGTGAGAGATTCAGCTAGATTAGCCTCTGAAAAGATGGGTGAGTTAGTAAACAAAACAATTGCAGATAACAGATGAAGTATGAAGTGACAGCCCTCTCTTACATGGATTTGTGAAAGACCTAGGGACTTGCGCTATTTCACAGTGCCCACAACTCTACAGAGTTTTAGACTATACAGAACTTGCACTTAATTTATCTCATTTCCTTTCCACGGTTACCATTGTGGCAGGTAGGAGAGCATTATTACTTCCTATTTTACAGATTAAAAAACTGACAAGCAAAGAGATCGAGTGGCTGTCCTCCGAGAGCACACATAACGAGGCTAACGTCTAGAGTCCAGAACTTCTAGAAAATATGGAATATTTTGAAAATATACTTGAAAAGACCATCCACCACAGTCATTCTCTCTATGGCATGTACTTTGAAGGAATACGTTGAAAACTCAATAACGTGACATGAGGCATCTGTCTGAGCATGCCTTTGTTTTTTTTGTTTTTTTTTTCTTATCTCTATAGTTACAAATACCTATAGAGATAAGAGTTTTCTATTTAATTTCCATTCTGTCTAATTACCAAATGGTCACTGTAACATAACTTTACAACTTTGTCTGATTCTGGGTTTCTGTGGTCATGGCTATTTCTACTCCCTATAAGTACATCCTTCAAGAAAAGTAATAAGTAATGGAATATTTACAGATACGTCTATTAAACTTATTAGTATAGTTAATGAAGTATTTACAAATAGGTTCGTGAACTCTAAACTTAACAAATAGACCTCAGCTGAGATACACATATGAAATAATTTTAGTGTCCACCTCAAAAACATTTCAAGTATGAAATGGTTCCACCATACTGTCTTAATTCTACTGTTAGAAACTAGTTATTTTGGAAACTATATGGTATTAGAAGAGTCCACCTACTGAAAAGCAAATATGTTCCAGGCACATGATAGCAGTGGGAACCTAAAGAATGAACATACATCCTAGCCATATTGATTCTCACAGTCTACTAGGCAATCAGATGTGCCTTGGAGTTAAATGTGGCGCAATGACTGATATAATGAGGTGTGCACAAGGCGCTAGGATAGAATAGAGGAGGCATGAATCAAGGAAGGCTATATGTGGATTGTATATGAGGTAGATCTTAAAGGAGGAGTCCAGTGGAGAAGTGCTTTACAGAATGGAGGAACCATAATCATAAAAGAGAATAATAATAGTAATAATAAGTCGAATATGTTCATTCTTTTTTTCCATACTATTCATTCAACAAATATTATTGGAGTCTCTTCCAACCCCCCGGTAGCATGCTAACTCTTTATATGCATACAGTACTTTATTTTACTCTTACAATAACCCTTGGAGCTAGGTACTAGCTCTATGGATAGGAGGCAGAAATCTCAAGAAGTCATCTCTCCAATGTCATACACCAGGTGATTGACAGAGCCAAGATTCAGCCCCAATCTACTGACTCAAGAGTAGGAGACTGACATGCAGGATGACTACGAATGGAGAAAGAGGGAAGATGAGTTCGAAAATATGCCCAGAACAACATTGGAAAGGAATGTGCCATACTTCAAATAACAACACAAAATTAGCTACTTGAGCATTCTAGGCAGAAAGAATCAAAGTGGGCACAGTATGACAAAAGATTGCAGGTGAGGTGGTAAAAAGGTAAGGGAGAACTGAAATCAGGGAGTAAAATTCTCAACTTTATATAGAGCCAGCCTAGTTTATGGACTCTCTGCCAGGCTAGTCGTTAAGGGCAGAATGACAAACAGGATAAGCTGAATCATTTCCCATTAAGAGGCAAACTACAAAGCAAATGGCCTGCCATAGAAGCAGAAGTATTGATTGAGCATTTAGTGCAAATGATGGACCACTAATTAATAAGTGCAGCTGTCAGGAAGCAGTGACTGGTTTCCATATAGATTCCCACCCTTCACTTTCGTTTGCTTTAATGTTCAAAGCTTTGTTTGATGTGAATTTAATGCTTCCTTTTCTCACTCTGTAAATTCTTTCAGTATTTTGTACTGTATCCTTTTGTGTATGTCTGCCTTTATATGTTTTTTTTTCCACCCTTCTTGCATACTTATATTTATAGTCCTGGAAGTCTGAGATTTCTTACAACTTGTAGTTTTGAAAATCAAATGAAGTATTTCAGAGAGGTGAATGGATCTCAAGGTGAAGGCCACCCAGGGCATTTCAGCTCTGGCAAAAACTTGAAGGACACAGGTCAGCTCGAAGAAATCAATGTCAAGGGAACGTGTATATATTAAAAGAAAAGGAACTGAGCCAGCAGAAAAAGTAAAGGCAGAAGAAAATATCCCAGTAAGATCCCTAAAACATGATTATAATGCTATGGTGAAGACTTTTAAAATTAAGTGACATAAATAAGTAAAAAAATGAAAGTCATTTTCTAAAACATGAAAATGGCATAACAATGAGGGGAAAATAAACATAATCAAATTCAACCAAAATGTGTTGTGAATGTTAGATTCCTTATTTCATTTTTGATCAAGAAAGTAAAAAAATAAAAAAAAAAAGTGATCAGAATTCTACTGGGGAGGGATTGTTAAAAGATTTAAAAAACCTGGCATATAGGTTGGTAGATTACAAGTATTAATATTATATTAAGGATAAACTTGATATAAATCAGTCTGCCTCTCCAACCGTTTTTACAAATTTAGGGTAAAAAAATGTTAATATTTTTCAAAGCCCAATTCAACTCTTAGCAAATTATTATCCTCTTCCTCTCTTATTTGGCATCATTCATTGTTATGCTTTCCGCTTTGTGCATATAGTATATGTATATAGAGAGATAGATACATACATATAACGTTTTTTTATTAAAGATTTTTATTTATTCATTTGAGAGAGAGAGAACCTAAGTGGGCGGAAGGAGCAGAAGGGGAGAAAGAGGGACAAGGAGATTCTGTGCTGAACGCGGAGCTTGATGGAGTTGAGAAGAGTGCAATCCCAGGACCCAAGCCAAAACCACGAGTTGGAAGCTTAACCGACTGAGCCACCCAGATACTTCTACAAATAATGTTTTTTAATTTGTATAGGTAGAGAATACACACACACACACACACACACACACACACACACACAGAAATCTCCCTTACCTTACAATGTGGTGATGAACACAAGAACCCATTATAAATTGAAAATTGAGGTATTGAAAATACCCTAAGGTGCATTTAATACACCTACCCTAATGGATGCCTTAGCTTAGCCCAGCCTACCTTATATGTGCTCAGAACACTCACATTAGCCTAGAGCTGGGAAAAATCACCAAACACAAAGCCTATTTTATAATGAAGTGTTGAGTATTTCACATAATTGAATGCTGTACTGAAAGTGACAATCAGAATGGTTGTAAGCTTAGGGGTGGCTGACTCTCATGATCATAGGGCTGACTGCGAGCTACACTGCTACATCACAAGAGGGGATCATCCTGCATGTTAGCCCAGGAAAAGACCCAAATTCCCATTTGGAAGTATGCTTTCAACTGAACATGTATTGTTTGACACCATTGTAACGTTGGCAATGATGTAGAGTGGTTTGACAGGATTTTTAGACTATCACGTTCCTTTTTGTCTCCTAGAATTGACTGGTGGTTGTTAGTTTCTGTGTTTATCTCCTGATCCTATATCTGTTAGCTCCCAATCTTGATGCAAATCCTCAATTTCTCCCTCCCCTCCTTGTTTACATGCATCTCCTACTCCTCCAAGTCTGCTTTCCAGTGTGAATCAGGCCTTCTGCCTTTGTGGATGGCCCCTGGACACACTACCCCTTTCAGGCTCTTGTGGCTTACCTCTTGGTCTTGTCAAGCTAATTCCTCTAAGCTTCCAATTAATTGTGGAAACATGGTATCTCTGCTATAAAACATTGACCTTTTTTATTGCTCTAAAGCTTTGTACTCACAGCCAGCCTGTATTTTCCCAAACTGCCAGATGCAAGTTCCTGGACCCTAAACAGAGCTTGAGAATTCAAAACCTGCTTTTCCATCTGGCTTCCTTCATGTCCTGAGCTCCTCTTAAGATATATCACACACCCTTGGTTCTTCATTCTGGCTCTCCTTAGCCTGCCTTATTCTACCCCCATTTAATTTCTCTTAATCAGTATACTGGGACCCAGGGTGAAATAGAGCATTATCATGAATCAGACTTATATTTATGCTGTGCTTCCAAATTATCCTTTCTGTGTGTGTCTCTGTGCTATTGAGCTAAGTGGTTCTCTGGACCATTCTTTTTTTTTTTTTTTTTTTAATTTATTTTTTATTGGTGTTCAATTTACTAACATACAGAATAACACCCAGTGCCCGTCACCCATTCTCTGGACCATTCTATCCATAGTTTCGTTTCCCACTGAGCAACAGGCTTGTTATGTCCTGGCATGACTGAGAGCCTTCAATGTTCCATTTTCATGATAAGGGTCCTCTAGGCCTTCTGGCCTATACATCTAAATCTAGATACAGACTTTAATCATCTTTGTCATTGATCATTGATCTCCTCTCCATTTTGGGTTTCTCACTTATTAACACTAGCAGTTGGGCATGGAGCTATAGATCTAAATTGGTTGCCATGATTAGGAACCATGGTAGTGTACTCACTCATGGTGGTGAGTACATAGAAATGAAAGTTTATAAACACACCCTGGTTCTGCCACTTGCTAGTTTAGAACTTTTAGAAAGTCCTCATGAACTCTGAATCATAGTTTCCTTGTCTTTTATGGAAAACGGAAATGCAGTAGTTTCCTCTCAAACGCTCTGATTCTATAATATGAAAAAGAAGTATTTGATCCACATAACACAACCTTATATTTGTCTTTACGGATCAAATCACAATTTTGTTACTTACATAAATGATATTTATAGTTGTAATTTACTTGATCTGCTCATACATAGAAAATAATCCCTTCCAAATCTCTTAAAAGATCATATTCAATTCCCATAGTGATTTGGAACCTTCATACTTCTGAAATTTAATTTATATTTCAAACATTCATAAATCAACCAAGGCATCTGAATTTAAGAATCCTTTTTTTCCCCTTAAACAGAGACTATAGAGCAAACAACAGCCATTACAATGTACAGTAATATAATTTCTAGAAATAATGCTCTAATGTCTCAGGCTAAAGAGCTCATTTATATGTACTAATTAGTGTAATTATTTTAAAGTATTTAACCTTCAGCAAAAGAGTTTACCAAAAGGGAACAAAAAAATGACACCAAAAAATTGCTAAGCAGAGCTATCTTCTTAATTCTGTTGACATGTCTATCTACCAAATAATTTGTTCAATGTGTAATCATTGAAGACCAACTCCAGGTGAGGCAGTTGTTACACTGAAGATAGCCACAGCAAGCAGCAAGAAGAGCCTAATGCTTCAGAGCTTTGTGTGGGGGAAGTACAGGTGTCAAAATATATAACATAAGATAGAGTAATATATTCTTAAATAAGAAGACAGGCTATAAATGTTCTTTGTATTTATTTCTTTGGTATTTTTATAGGATTTTGTTTTTCCCACTTCTTTTACTCAACTGCCAATTCTCAGGTCTCAGGTGTGAACACAGTAGCTTTATTTTTGGCTCATAAGCCCATCACTCATGGAACAGATACAAACAGGTGCCATAAATCATAGTTGCTGATGCGTACATAATCAAAAATGCCGCTTTGTGTTACCTGTTCCATGTATGAAACGGCAAGAAAAGTGCCATGCTTACCCTTCCTGCCTCTTCACCAATTACCAAGAATCAAGTAAGTTGTACTTCATGGATGAACCCAAAGTATTAACCTTTGAAAGATTAAGAGTCCACATTCTTATTTGATTACGAAATAAATGTATACATATAACATTTTCTTTAGGAAGAATTTCCATTAGTTGAACACAGAACTAACAACAGACTTAAGAAATAAGAAATAGGAATGGGATAAAGTAAAACCTGACCATTTCAAAGCTTATTTTGAACTATAAGTTCAAGGAGCAGAGGCTTTCCTGACACATGGAGATGACATCAGGGAGTTGCAATGGCTAACCAGGATATTGCAAATGAGAACAGCTCCTCTTTGGAGAATCAGGAATGAGGCAGGTATGTGAGGTGGCCATAAATAGAAGTGGAAGTTTGTATTGATATTCTGGGAATTTATAAACCTGCCCCTAAAGAATCCAAGTACACCCAGTAGCCCTTGGTCTTGGACTCTAGAAATAAGTCCTTGTGATAGGGGAAATATTATTGGTCATAATGAAATATGTCACTTCTGCCCCAACTGATTGTACAAAACAATTACTGAATTTTCAAATAGAGTAAAAATTGCTGATTTCACAAGTTTGGCTTTTACTTCAAGGATACATTTTGCTAGGTTACCCTAAATTTCCATCATTGGATTTTGCAGTCTCTATTTCAGGACAACCGAATGCAATTCATTTTAATCTCAAACATCTGGAATTTGGACATTTAATGGCCTCTTAATTTATTCAGAATAAATTCTTCATTTATTAGTCTGAAAATGAAGAGTCTAAAAGATGATGATCCAATCTCAGTTTGCATCACTATTCCCCTTACCTATTCTGCTTCAGCCATCTGAACTTTTATGATTCCTTTACTGCAACAAGCTCTTTCCAGGCTCCAGGACCTCCTTTCTTTTGGAATTGATTTTCCATAACACTTCATCTAGATAAATCTCGCTATTTCTTCAGATTTCAAAACTTTCACAGATAGCCCTTTCCTGGCCATCCAGGCTGAGAAAATCCTCCATGGACCCAGTTCTTTCCTTCATAGCACTTACTTACACAATGAGTAATTTATGTTTATTTACTTGCATAACACTCTCCCTTTTTTCTAGGCTGGAAACTTGATGGGGTAGGAACCTGTTCTGTTTATTTCTGCAATGTCGCACCAGCATCCCGATTGTAGTACAATGCAAATGTTACTTCATCTCCATCCCCTACCACAGTGGTTCTCAGCCTGGATGATTCTGTTCTCCTGAACCTTTGGAAATGTCTGGAGATGTTTTTGGTTGGCCCATCTGGTAGGGATATTACTGGGATCAAGAGGCTAGGGATGTTGATTATCATTCTACAATGCACAAGACAGCCACCATGAAATGAATTATCCGGTCCCAAAGGTCAAAGGTGTTTCTCTGTCCAACTCAAATTAATATACTGGGACAGAGGTCAACATCTCCCCTCCATGCATTTTAGACAAAAGCTGTTACTGAGGCATTACCAAAAGGTAAGTGTTTGAGCATCTTTTTTTTTTTAAATATTTTTTTAATTTTTTTATTTATTTATGATAGTCACAGAGAGAGAGAGAGGCAGAGACACAGGCAGAGGGAGAAGCAGGCTCCATGCACCGGGAGCCCGATGTGGGAATCGATCCCGGGTCTCCAGGATCGCGCCCTGGGCCAAAGGCAGGCGCCAAACCGCTGCGCCACCCAGGGATCCCGTGTTTGAGCATCTTAAAATTATGAAATAATCCAGGGGATAAGGGTCTTTCCCAAATAAATAATGCAGCAGAAAGGTCCCTTCTCTCAGTTGGGAGAACTACATCTGATCCTTCTATGGAAAATTTCAGTATTTTATAACCCAGAAGTTTTATGGATCTGACCACCTATGTACAAAGACATACCCCTTAAGGAGAAGTAGCAAGGAAAGAAGCTTTTGTCATTTCTCTTCTCTAAGAGTTCATAAATATGCTTGTGTTTTGCTCTCCTTTTAGGTATATAATCAACAGAAGCTACTGAACTAGTGTTCAAGGGTGTTTCTATCCTAATACCCAAATATTGAACCAGCCTAAGTTGTCACATTGTCAGTTACTAAAAGTTCACTGACTGCCCTTGATTGTTTTTAAACCAACATGACATACATAGAACATGGGGAATATTTGATACCAATTAATATTACATTCGTTTAGTGTCCTCTAACTTATTTGGCAGATGTGGGATCCAGATCATGGTTAAGTATATACTATTTGTAAGATTCTGATAGCACCATGGGGTTAGGATGTTACTATTAACTGTATTCTAAGCTTGAACAAGTCACTTGGTTTATCTCTATATCAGCTTTTTCATCTGTCAAATGATATTTTCTAAGATCCCCTTTATCTTCACAATCTTATATAATAAATGACTAACTGCACTTAACAGATTTTGGTTCCAGATTATTTTACCTAAAACTTACTTTTATTCCTCTATCCCATATATCATTTCTATAATATAACTTTTGGGGTTGGGCAGCGAGGCTTAGCTTTTAATGCATGTGGCACACACTGGAGATTGGTGGCTTAATTAAGCAATTTTTACAGTGAGTAGAAATGACATACTTTAAAACTGACCATGTGTGTCAATGCAAAAATATTCTTCCTCCATGCCTGGAGTGTAAAAAATGTATTTACTACTTGATATTATGTTTTCTTCTCTTTAAAGCTCAACTTTTTGTGTAATTAATTTATTGAAGGCAATTTGGAAATATGATTAACAATCAAAATCAAATGGAATATGGCCTACAGAAGTCTCTCACTTAAAATATTTGAGAATGAAAGGACAAAAAGTACTGATAGAGTTTATCAGAGAAGAAAATAAAAATAAAGAGAGACTTGGAGCAAAGGAGGGAGAGACTGAGACACAAAAGAAATTCAGAAATAAAATAAATCTAAGAAAAAACTTATAAAGACAAATTTGGAAGCTAAATAAGATCACAAATATGTGTTTTGTTGGAACTTTGGGATTATAGTTATTATTTCTGAAAATATTACACAGTTTGATTTCTGCCTTCTTTATAGACATAACCAAATAAGGCAGTCATGCCATGAGGCTATTATGCTTGGCCAGCCCTCCTGGCGCCCCTTCCAGAGAAATGGCTGATCCTTCTATTTCACTGTGTTGACATTGCATAGCTTATTTCAGGATATTGATTTGTCTGTAGACTTGAAAATAAGACTGTTATTGAAGCTCCTATTAATTGACTAAATGTTAGTGCATAATAGGTCCAAAATATCTTACAAGCATAGATCTGCTAACTTTGCTTCCTTCCCTATAACTATAATGAGCTCAGAATTTATTGGAAGGATAACTTGCTTTGGGAGGAAACAAACACCTTTGTTTGTAAAGATCCCTTGAAGATTTGTTTCACAAAACAGATACTATCCATATATGCATGTAAGATCAATGACACAGCTTTCCTGAGATATGCTAGCAATACATGTATTATTTGGATGGAAATAAATAAACTCATCCTAATTTTGCAGTTTTCACTATTGTACAAATTTGATGCTTAGCAGATTAAAGGTTGTTAAAAAACAAATGTCTGAAACTTGAAAAGGAAGCCACACAAAATTAATTATTTGTAAAACTGTACAAATGTACCAATTCTACCACTATTAATTATAAGAAATGGGAGATTCTGGGTAAACAGGTTTCCAGATAACTAAGGTTTAAAATCTGTATGGTTGTATCATCCAAAAACGTATCTCAGGCACACCTGATAATTTTCACCTAAATTTAAGATAATTAAAAATTAAATTAAATTTTAAAATCTGGCCTTCAGTCACACTCGCCATATTTCTAGGCCCTATAGCCACATGTGGGCCAGGGGCAACTGTTTTAGACAGGGCAGACACAGAAAACATTCACCATCACAGTAGCTCTATCAGACAGCTTTGATTTAGAGTACATAAAAATCTTTCTCAATAGAACTCTTTCTAAACAATTTTCCAATTCCTTGCCCTTTTAATAGAATAAGAATAATTGACTTACCCCGATTTAGGTTTATCTAGTTTTATACAGTGCTTCAGAGGTAGTTAAGTACATAGATGTAGGATTAAGTGTGTTCCAGGTGTAACAGTTTCTCTAAGACTTGTTCTAACGAAAAATTATACAGTATAATTAGAAGCTTTTGTTATTTATTTCACAATAAAGAAGAAAAACGTTGCCTTTATGTGCTTTCAAAGTGCTTACAACACAGCTACATGCCTTCAGAATTAAATATATAATGAAAAGCAAATTTTCTTCAAAAACGATTATTCCATTCTCTGGCAAAATTCATCCCCCTCCCTCCTCCTGTTATAACTGTCTTTTGTTCTGACAAGCAATTCAACTCAAATTTTGCTTCTTTTCATCAGTTTCCAGGTGGATCATAAACATATTTTGTATTTTGTCCACTCGGGTTCTTTGCATTGCCTACTACTGAATATGAAAGACTGTCTCTATCATGTTTGCAAGACTTCACAGAAAGAATATCGTGGGGATGGCTTACTCCAAAGTCTACAAATATGTCAAGTCAGAATAATTGGCAGGTATGGTACTAGAGTATATAACCTTCCATTAATTGTACTTCAGAAGCAATTCTCTATATATGCAATATTTTCAAAGTCAATTTAATGATATAATTTGTATTCAAGTGATTACAGGATTAAATTCTTTATGATACCTCCTCTGTAAAAGACTAAACTTTAAATAACACCCCTACCTATAGGCTGAATCCTTAAAAAAATTTTGAAAGATAAGAAGAAAGTTTCTTAAAGTGACACCTAGACATCAGAGCTTACTTCACAGGCTCACAATTTGAGGGGTGATAATCCCAGTACTTGCCACCTGTACAGCACAGGCAGGGAGGGGCCCAGGATGACAAAGAGGGAGGGATGTGCTGAACCTCTGCTGCTGCATTGCTAGTCATTGCTTCCAAACCTCCAGGTGCTGTGAGGAGACCCTCCTCAGAGTGGAGTTGCAAGGGGCATCTGGAGGACTAGGGGCAGTGACTTTCACCAAAATGGAGAAAAAAAAAAAAATTAATGGGTAGAGCTTCACTGAAGCACACAAGTGATTATCAGCCCTGTATACCTGTCTAGCTAAAGAATAACTTTACTGCCATCAGATAAGCTCTGCTCTTATTTTTTTGCACTAAAGAATTAAGTGGTGATGAAATCACTTAGAAAAAAAATTTCTTTGTTTGACCTATTTTTTTTCTCTCTTTTCCAGAGCCTTGACTCCATATTATCCAGGTAAATAACATTGAGTAGAACATAAACATTTTCGTCTGCTCATCTTTTTCAGGTTTTATGCTGCCCTCCGATTTCTTCTATAAGGCCAGTATAATTTTACATATGCTTTTAACTTTTCCTTGCAAGATCTTGGGATCCTTCATTTTGGTTGGCTCTAAGCATATATTCAGCCTGCAGAGTATGATAAACTTTATCTTAGTTTTGCATTGTGCTGCAGGAAACTCTTCCTGGACTGCAGACTTAGATTTGTTGGTATGCATTTATGGTGGTCTGCCTTCATGCAGGGCAAACTAAAGAGATTTCAAAATAAACAAGGACTGATATTTTACAGTTCTTACCTTATACAGACACAAATAGATATTGCTATCAAAGATGTATTAAAGGGCTACAAAGATATCTCTTTGTAAATATCTCTTTGATCTCTTATCCTTCAAAACCTTCCTTTGAATACCCTGCACAATGTATTTTCACTGTCTAGAGGCTGTTTCTTCATTGGCAGAAGTAATTTTTATAAACATGTAGGTACTATGACTTCAAGTAAAATTGAGATTTCTGAAAGCCAAACAACCAGGCAAGTAAAGCGCTATCTAGTCTTGGCCAATTTACTTTTTTATTTTAGAAAAAGAAAATTAGTTTGATCTGACATGTAAAAAGCTTGAAAGTCATTTCTCCAGTTATCATAATAAAAAAAAAGTTGAATAAACTGAAAATCAGTACTTCTTAGCTTAATCAGAGAACTGAGGTCAGAGGGCCAACCAGGGACAGGCAAATACAGGGAATTCAGCATACCAGGAGCAGAAATCACTGCTGGAGCCAGCTACTGGTAGGAAAACAAGAATAATTGACTCATCACTGAGTGTGGGCTAGCTTGAGAGATTAAAAATCCCCAGGGGTCCAGCCTTGGGAGGGTCTCCCTCTACAAAGCCCACCTGGTTCTCAGAGTAAAGATGGGAGAAAAATCCATGTGCTTTCAGCAGGGGGAAAGAAAATAATACACATTTTGAAATATAACCAGAATACTCTGTTCTTAAATAAGGCATAGCCTACACTTTTTAATTAGGGTTCAACAGACTGGGGTTTTACCAGAGACTCAACCTTGGGGAGGAGAAATAGCCAACTTCAGCCACCTCTACTGTTCTAGTATCACAGAGTGGGAAAATACACTCATGAGGGTCACAGCCCAGAACCCCACACTCACTAGACTGAGACCTTATCACAGAACCACAGAGTGCTAACCTCTACTCACACCAATAGGATTTCTTTATAACAATGTGAATACAATTGAAAGAACTACACATCTCAGATTAAACAACATCTTACTGAACAACCAATGGGTTAAAAAGCAGAGATCACAAGAGAAATTAAAAAGAAAAAGAAATCCTGATGTAAATGAAAATGGAAGCACAGTATAGCAAAATTTATGAATTACAGCAAAAGCAGTTCTAAGAGGGAAGTTCATAGCAATAAATGTCTGTATTAAGAAAAAAGAAAGAGTTCAAAATGAACAACCTTACTTTATACCCCCAAGGAACTAGAAAAAGAACAGTATAAGCTCAAAGTTAGCAGAAGAATGGAAATGACAGTAACCACAGTGGAAATAAATGAAATGGAGGTAAAAGAAATAGTAAGAAAGATCAGTGATATTAAAAGCTACTTTTTTCTCCTAAAGAGAAAAATAGATAAATCTTTAGCTATACTTACCAATAATAAAAAGCAAATAAGTAAAACTGTAAATGAAAGAAGGGACATTACAATTGATACCAAACAAATAGAAAGGAAAATTAGAGGCTACTATGTACAAGTATATGCCTACAAATTGGACAACCTACAAGAAATGGAGAAATTCCCAGAAATATAAAACATGCTAAGACTGAATTGTGAAGAAGAATATCTGAACAGACCAATTACTAATAAGGAAATTAGATCAGTAATTAAAAACCCCACAACAAAAAAAAAAAGGTCCAGGGCCACATTGTTTCACTGGTGAATTCTACTGAACATTTAAAGAATAATTAATATCAATCCTTCTGAAAATCTTCCAAAAACCTAAAGAAGAGAAAACACTAAAAACTCCTTTGGTGAGCCCAGTATTACCCTAATGTAAAAATCAGACAAGGGCACTACAAGGAAAGAAAATTATAGGCCAGTATTCCTTATGAACATAGATGAAAAAATCCTTAACAAGATGTTAGCTAACTGGGTTCAACAGCATAATGAAAGGATCATATACCATGGTCAAACAGGATTTATCTCAGGGATACAAGGATGGTTAAAAATCTGCAAATCAGCCAATGTGAAATACCATATTAACAAAATGAAGATAAGAATTGAGCCCTACAATGAGCTTAATAGATAAAGCATTGAAAAAATTCAACATATTTTTGTTAAAAAACTCTCAACAAACTAGATACAGAGAGAATGTGGGTCAACATAATAAAGGCCATAGATGACAACCCAGAGCTAACATCATACTCAACAGTGAAAAGCTGAAAGCTTTCCCTCTAAGATCAGAAACAAGACAAGGATGTCCACTCTCATGACTTTAATCCAACATAGTAACAGAAGTGCTTCCAGAAATGAGGCAATAAAAAGAAATAAAAGGTATCCAAATCAGAAAAGAAGAAGTAAAACTGCCTCAGTTTACAGATGGAATGATACTACATATAAAAAACTTAAAGACTCCGCCAACACAGTTAGAACTAGTAAACAAATTGAGTAAAATTGCAGGACACAAAGTTAATAGATAGTACACTAACAATGAATTATCCTAAAGAAAAAATAAGAAAACAATTCTATTTACATTGCATCAGAAAGAATAAAATACTGAGGAATAAATTTAACCAAGGAGGTGAAAGACCTATATACTGCAAACTATACAATATTGATAAAATAAATAGAAAAAACCTACAAATAAATGGAAAGATATTCTATGCTTATGGGTTACAAGGATTGGTTGAGTTAATCTACACATACAATGGAATCTCTATCAAAATTCCAATAGCATTTTTCACAGGAAAAAAAAATCATAAAATTGGTATGAAGTCACAAACCCCAAATAGCCAAAGCAATCCTGAGAAAGAACAAAGCTGAAGGCATCACACAGTAGATTTCAAACTGTACTGCAAAGCTATAGTAATCACAACAGTATGGCACTGGAGTAAAAATAGACAAACATACCAATGAAATAGAGTAGACAGCCCAGAAACAAACCCATGCAGCCACTATGGAAAACAACATGGAGGTTTCTCAATAAGTTAACAATAGAACTACCATATGATCTAGCAATCCCACTTCTGGTTATATATTTAAAGGAAATAAAAACAGGATCTCAAAGAGATACCTGCACTTCTATGTTTATTACAGCATTATTCACAATAGCCCAAATATGGAAACAATCCAGATGCCCATCATTGGATGGATGGATAAAGAAAATATGGTATATACATACAATGCAATTCTATCCAGCCATGAGAAAGAAAGAGATCTTGTTTTTTGTGACAACATGGATGGATGCTATGGACATTATGCCAAATGAAATTTGCCAGACAAAGAAAGAGAAATACTGCACGGTATCACCTATATATGTGGAATCTAAAAATAAGTCAAGCATATAAAAACAGAGAGAAGTAATGTGGTTGTCAGTGTCTGGAGTTGGAAGAAATAGTTGAGATTGGTAAAAGGGCATACATTTTCAGCTATAAAATGAGTACAGCATAAGAGTCTAATGTATAACATGAAGACAACAGTTAATAACATTGTATTGTGTAATCGAAATTTGCTAAGTGAGAACTAAAATGTCTCCGTAAATTAAAAAAAAAAAAATGTGTAAAAAAAAAAAAAGTCATGTGATGGATATGTTAATTAACGAGTTGAGAAAAATCCTTTCATAATGCATATGTATACTGAATCATGATAATGAACACTTTAAATCTCTTACAATTTTATTTGTTGATTACATTTCAATAAAGCTGGGGGGGGGGGGAACCCAGGATACTAGAACAGATTTTAGTCTCTGACACATATAGCTACAGTTGTATAGCAAATAGTAAACATCAACTAACTCCTAGCCAGATGAACCTAAAAATGCATGCCAAAGTATTACATATCTCAGTTCCTTTCACCTCATACATCATATCTAGTTTTCAACCAAAAAATACAAAAATAAAACATTTGCTAAAAGGCAAAAAAGTACTCTAAGCAGACAGATCAAATAGCAGAACCAGACTCAGATATGACAGAGATTTTGGAATTATCAGACTGGCAACTTAAAATAATTCTGATAATTCTATCATATATTAAAGGATGTAATGGTAAAAGTGGAGAATATGCAAGAATGGATAGGTAATACAGACAGTGAGATGGGGACTCTAAGAAAGAATCAAAAGCTAGCAATATAAAAAAGTAACAGAAATAAAGACTGCCTTCGATCAACCCATTAGTTGGCAGGACAGAGTTAAAGAAATCACAAGTGAACTTGAAAATATGTTAATAGAAACTTCCCAAACTAAAGTGCAAAGTGAAAAATTGATGAAAAATACAGAACAGGAATATCCTAGATCTATGAGACAACTGCAAAAGGTGTAACATGTACATAAATAATGGAAATACCGGAAGGAAAAGGAACAGAAGAGATAGTTGAGGTAATAATGGCTGATAATTTTCTAAAATTAATGGCAGACACCAAAGTGCAGATCCAGTAAACTCAGAGAAACAAGGAATATAAATATCTCAAAATCTATACCTAGGTATATCATATTCAGACTACTGAAGATCAAAGACAAAATCTTGAAAAAAAAGCCAAAAGGGGGGCATGGTGGCAAACACCCTCCTACAAAGGACCAGAACAAGGATTATGTTAGACTTCTCTTCAGAAATGACATGAGCAAGAAGAGAGTAGAATGAAATATCCTAAATGCTTAAGGGAAAAAATGGAAACCTAGAATTCTGTACAAAGCAAAAATATCCTTTAAAAATGCAAGATAAATACATTATCAGTAAGATAAAAATTGAAGGAATCTGTTGTCAGTAAGTCTTCCTTGTAAGAAATGTTAAAAGAACTTCTTCAGAGAGAAGATGACACAGCTCAGAAACTTGGATCTCCATGAAGAAAGGAAGAGTGTTTTGAAGATGAATGAATGAAGGTAAAATAAATCTCTTATTTTTTCTCATTCTTTTTTTTTGAAAGTTTTATCCTTTCTTTTCCAATTTTTTAAAGATTTTTAATTTATTTATTCATGAGAGACACAGAGAGAGAGAGACAGAGAGAGAGAGAGGCAGGCAGAGACACGGGCAGAGGGAGAAGAAGGCTCCATGCTGGAAGCCTGATGTGAGACTCATCCCGGGTCTCCAGGATCACGCCCTGAGCTGAAGGCAGACGCTAAACTGCTGAGCCACCCAGGAATCCCCCTATTTTTTTCATATTCTTAAACAAGCTAATATAAGAGTTTGTTCAAGTTAATAATAGCAACAACATATTGGATAATATACTGAATTATTCTAGCTTCTGGAAAAGTGAAATGAATAACAGTTTTATGAGTGGAGAGAGAAATTGGGAAGTCTCTGTTATAAGGAAACTGTACTATCTGTGAAGCTGTATAATATTATGTGAAAGTGGATTCTGATTAGCTGTAAATGTATATTACAAACTCTAATGTAATCACTGAAAGAAGTGAAAAAAAAAAAAAAGAAGTATGGCTGATTTGTTAAGAGAGAAGAGAAAATAGAACCATATAAAATGTTCGATTACAACCAGAGAAGGCAATAAGAAGTGTAAGACAAAAAAAGAGAAACCAAAAATAATGGAAGCAAATAGACAACAGTTACAAATATGGTAGATATAATCCAAACACATCACTAATCACATTAAGTGGAAAAGGTTCAAATGCACCAATTAAAAGACAAAAACTACCATGGCAGATCACTAACTATTTGTTGTCTATAAGCAACCCACTTTAAATGTAATGACACAGACCGGTTAAAGATAAATAAAAACATACAGAAATATACCATATTAGGACTAACCCCCCCCCCCCCAAAAAAAAAAGCTGAAGTAGCCATATTAAGTTCAGAGAGAGCTGGGGATCCCTGGGTGGCTCAGAGGTTTAGTGCCTGTCTTTGGCCCAGGGCATGGTCCTGGGGACCTGGGATCAAGTCCTGCATCAGGCTCCCTGCATGGAGCCTGCTTCTCCCTCTACCTTGTCTCTGCCTGCCTCTCTCTCTCTCTCCTGTGTGTGTCTCAAGAACAAATAAATAAAATCTTAAAAAAAAGAAAATTAAAAAAAAAAAGTTCAGAGAGAAGAATCTTCAGGTCAAGGAAATTTATGAGGGTTAAAAGGGGCATTTACATTATGATAAAGGAGTCGATTCTCTAAGAAGAACTAGCAACCCTTATTATACATACACATAACAAGGAACCTCAAAAACCTTGAGGCAAAAACTTGTTAAACTTCAGGGAGAAATAGACAAATCCACCATTATAGCTAGAGATGTTTACACCCTCCTATCAGAAATCGAACCAGCAGGCAGAAAATCAGTAAGGGTAGAGTTGAACTGAAAAGCACCATCAATCACCTGGTTCCAGTTACTTCATCCAACAACAGCAGGATATACATTCTTCTCAAGCTTACATCAAACATTCACCAAAATAGATCAAATTCAGGACCATAATACACAACTTAACAAATTTGAAATAAAATGATAGAAATCATACAAAGCATGGTTTCAATCCATAATGGATTTATTTTTTCCAGCTGTTCTGTCTTTATTATTTTTTAATAATAAATTTATTTTTTATTGGTGTTCAAGTTGCCAACATACAGAATAACACCCAGTGCTCATCCCCTCAAGTGCCCCACTCAGTGCCCGTCACCCAGTCACCCCCACCCCCGCCCTCCTCCCCTTCCACCACCCCTAGTTCGTTTCCCAGAGTTAGGAGTCTTCCATGTTCTGTCTCCCTTTCTGATATTTCCCATAATGGATTTAAACTGGAAGTCAGTAAAAGAGTGGTGGCTGGGAAATCCCAAAATATTTGAAGATAAAACATTCTGAATAATACAGAGGTCAAAGAAGTAGACTTAAGAGAGTAAAAATATTCTGTAAGTAAGTGAAAATTAAAATACAACTTAAAATTTAGGAGATAAAACAAAACCAGTGTTTAGAGGGAAATTTATGACATTGAATGCATATATCAGGAAAGAGGAAAAATTTAAAATAATAAACTTCCATCTTAGGAAACTAGAAAAAGAAAAGCAAAAAAAAAAAAAAAAATACAAAGCAACCAGAAGAAAATAATTGATAAAAACCAGGGCAGAAAGTAATGAAAGTGTAAACAAGAAATTGATAGAGAAAATCAACAAAACTAAAAGCTGATTCTTTGAAAATATCAATAAAATTGATCAACCTCTAGCCAGGCTAACCCAGAAAAGAAGAGAAACAATACAATGATATTATAAATGAAAGAGAACAATTACTACTGATTTCATGGACATTAGAATAATAATACAAGGATATTTTAAGCAACTTTGTGATCACCAATTTAATAACTTACATGAAGTGGATCGATTCCTTGAAAGACATAATCTAACGAAACTCTCAAAAGGATCAATAAATCATCTGAATTGGTCTATATTCATTAAAGAAATTGAATCAACAATTACCTTTCAAAAGATAGAATACCAGTGCCACATGGTTTTCACTGATTAATTCTGCCAAACATTTAAGGATGAAATCATACTGATTCTCTATAATCTCTTCCAGAAAAGAGAAGCAGAGGGAACACTTCCTAATTTATACTATGAGGCCAGCATTACCACAATGCCAAAACTAGACAAAGACATCTCATGACTAATGTTTTACTAGACAATAGTAAATAATCTTATCTTAAGAGTATTTAGCCCCTCAAAGTCCTGGAAGCCTTGCTTCCAAATTCCTTAGAGACTTATGTTGTCCTAACCCTCACTAACTAAAAAGTATGTAATTAGTCACTTCTTAAACCCCATGGCAGCTCTTTCTGCCGGTGGGTCCTGTCCCCACGCTATAATAAAGACACCTTTGAATGGAAAAAAAAATGAAATGAAATGAAAATTACTGGGCAGGGGATCCCTGGGTGGCACAGCGGTTTGGCGCCTGCCTTTGGCCCAGGGCGCGATCCTGGAGACCCAGGATCGAATCCCACGTCGGGCTCCCGGTGCATGGAGCCTGCTTCTCCCTCTGCCTATGTCTCTGCCTCTCTCTCTCTCTCTCTGTGTGTGACTATCATAAATAAATAAATTAATTTTAAAAAAAAAGAAAATTACTGGGCAATATCTCTCGTGAACATTAATGCAAAATCCTCAACAAAACATTATCTTATCCAATTCAGTAATGTATAAAAAGAATTATATGCCACACCAAGTGGGCTTTATTCCAGGTATGCACGTTTGGTTTACCATTCAAAAATCAACTAGTGTAATCTATCACATCAACAAGCTAAAGAAGAAAAATCATATGATCATGTTAATAGATGCAGAAAAAGAATCTGACAAAAACCAACGCACATTTATGTTGAAAACTCTTAGCAAACTGAGCAGAGAGGAGAGGTTCTTCAATTTGATAAAGAATATCTTTCAGAAACTACAGTGAGTATCATGCCAGATGGTAAGAAACTAAATGTTTTCCCCCTAAGATAGAGAACAAGACAAGAATGTGTGTTCTTACTGCTCCTATTCAACACTGTACATTAAATGGAAGTCCTAGCTAATACATTAAGATAAGGAAATTAAAGCTGTACATATTGAGAGAAAAAAATGGACACTGTGTATGTTAATGGCATGATTGTTTATTTAGATAATTCCAAAGAATCAACAAAACTTTTGGGACAATAAGCATGTGTGGTAGGTTGCAAGATTCAAGTTGAATATACAAAAGCTTTCCTGTATGTTAGCAATGAACAGTTTGAATTTAGAATTAAAAACAATTTATATTAGAACCCTCTGAATTGAAATACTTAGATATACACCTTAAAATATGTATAAGTTCTACACGAGGGATATTACAAAACACTGATGAAATAAAAAAAAAATGATCTAAGTCAATGTAGCAAAAGACCATGCTCACGGACAAGGAGACTCAATCTTACTAGGATCTTAGTCTCAACTTGATCTGTATATTGAACATAATCCCAACCCAAATCCCACAGTAAATTATTCTGTGCCTATGGGTAAACTGATTCTAAAGTTTATCTGGACAAGCCCAAAACCCAGAAAGGTCAACAGAAAAGTGAAGAATGACAGTATTAGAGGACGCAGAGTACCTAATTTCAAGACTTACAAAGCTATAGTAATCAGGACAGTGGTATTGGTATTGGTGAAAGAATAGATAAGAAGATCAATGGAACAGAACAAAGAACCCAGAAATAGATGGACACAATATGGCCAATTGTTCTTTGACAAAGGAGCAAAATCAAGTGAACGGGGATAAAAAGTATTTTCAACCAATGGTGCTGATACAAGTATGCAAAAATAAATAAATCTAGATAGAAACTTTACACTCTTCACAAAATGAAATTATTGTTCATATATTACCCCAAATTATTTTCAGAGAATAAATCCTTTCTCTCTTCCTTACAAATAGCAACTCTGTTCTTCCCTGCCTCTCTGGGGGCTCTGAGTTTTAATTTCACCATTTGCTTCCTTTACATAATCACTTACCTTTTTTATTTTCTGATTATTTTCTCAAAGCATCTTTTTTTCTTCCCTTGCACACAGAACATTACTTTCAGCAACATATTCAAATTTTGTGTTTAATGATTTCTTTATTCTGGCATTCATTAATAATAACATGATTTTGAAAATTAAAAATATACTTCATTGCTCAGGATTTCATCTGGTATTGATATAAGTAGTGATATCAGTACCATCATCATTTGATGGGAGAAAAAAAAAAACAAAGCTCAAAAGTCAGAGGTGACTTGTCACAGGTCAATATGGTAGAATGGGAACTAAGTCTATGATTTCCCACACCTTGTCTTGTTCCAAGGATGCTAGAGCCTAGGTTACCTTAGTAATTTAGACATCAACTATTTCTAATTAAACGAACTTGTACACAATGAGAAAATTAAAAGAGAAAAACTCAAAAACACATGGAAAATAAGAGAAAACAAAGCTAATGGAGTTATAGATATTTGATTGAATAAATTATTTAACTCTCCTGGTAGGTGTTTTGTTGTTGTTGTTTGTTTGTTTGTTTGTTTGTTTGTTTTGTTGCAAACAATGTCAAAAAAATACCAACTAATTCAAAGCATTGGTTTAAGAAATTATATCAGATGGCAAGAGGAAACAAATTCCAAGTTTCTAAGGTATTTATTGTGTTCAGAACTAATTTTTTTAAAAGGCTTATCCATTTATTCACGAGAGACCAGAGAGAATGAGAGAGGCAGAGATATAGGCGGAGGGAAAAGCAGGCTCTTCGCAGGAGCCCAATGCGGGACTCGATCCTGAATCCCAGGGTCACAACCTGATCCAAAGGCAGCCATCCAACTGCTGAGCCACCCAGGCATCCCCAGAACTAATTTCCTAACATTAACTAAACATTAAGTGCCAAATATGCCAAGTGCAATATTACCTTCTTTCCTATTATCTATTTCTCTTGATAATCTCACAAAGCATATACTGTCTCTATTTCATAGCTAAAAACACTGAGTTTGAGATATTAAATGATTTCCTCAAGATCACACAAGTAAACAGCATGACCAGAATTAAAGCTCACCTTCCTGATTTCAATCCAGAGCTCAGTGTAAGGAATATTGATGAGTATAATGGGCGGTGTGTTGAGTGGCAGTTTTACAAAATGGTGACCAGTGAACTGGAGGGTAAAGAAAGGATTATGTTATGGTTGGTTCTATGATAAAGTGGACTTTAAGATTTTTTTTTTGTACTTTAAGATTATTAATAGTCAGAATACCTATCGTTTCTGAGTGGCTGTCACATGACTGCCATGCATGAGGTGCTTTAGAGCTTCTAACTTAGTTGTCCACAGCAACGTTGTGATGAAAGCATCATGATCCTCATTTTGCAAAAAAGGAGACTTGGAGTCACTAGGTGACTGATCCAAGGTCACACAAGTCAATGCTCAAATTGAGGTTTGCCCCTCAATGTTCCACACTCTTCCTGATACATTCTAATTCTTTCTTAACCACAGCCAAAATGGTCCTCTTCACCCTTTTTATTTTCCTTCTTGACAACAGGTCAAAATTGCACACCCAACGAAACATATCTGTAGCTTCTTAATTGGGTGCCCAATTACACGCTCTCGCCAAAGTCACCTTCCATTAGCGAGTGCTGAGTAGATGATTACACAGTCTCCAAAGTACGCACTAAGAAAGGCCAACATTTAAGAAGTTGGCCTTTATTGGCAGAAGTTGTGAAGGTTTTTATGTAGGGAAAAATGTCCATTGAAATACAACACAAAGCTGCATTTTCTAAATGCATTTTAAATGCTTGTGATGGTGACAGGTCTCTATGTAAATGTTTATCATATGAAAGCCTAAACTCTGACAGAGAAGCATTCCTACAAGACACCAGTGAGTGTAAAAGACTAGATGAGAGTAAGGCGATGACAGCAGCTAGAGATGAAAAACATAAATGTGACCATTATTTCCAGGAACCTGAAAACCACATTCCTTATTTTCTGGTTACATTGACATCTCTGGCTGGTTTTCAGCATGTTAAAATCAGCAATCCTACAAGCACTCCTGTGCATCATTAGATGTCTCAGCAGATTAGTAATGGGCATTAGGACTTCAGACTTCAGGGTCACTGGTTTGAATCCAACCCAAGTCATTACCATTTAAAGGCCATTCCATTGTTCAGCAGAGTCACTGAAAACTAATTTGCCCATTTCATACATCTCTGAATGCTGTTGATTTTACACATTAGACTCTTTCATTCACACCAACATGATCATTGCAGGGTACAGTTTGGGATGGCTGTGAGTGAGAAATATGGGAGCGGAATCTGAGGGAATAAATAGTACAGGTGGGCATCGTTCAGCTAACGTTCTAACATTCGGGTAAAAGGTACTAGATAATGTTCAAAGCACCCTTTTCTCCCTTCTGATTGAAAACTACATGTTTTCCTCAGGGGAAAAAAAAATATTGAGAGAAAAGTAACTTGTTACCACATTTATATTTATCATTATTTATCAGAACTTCCTTTTTTTTTAAGATTTATTTGAGAGAGACAGAGAGAGATTTAACATGAGCAGGTGGTGGTGCAGAGAGAGAGAGAGAGAATCCCAAGCCAACTCCATGAGGAGCAGAGTGGAGAGCTCAACGTGAGGCTTAATTGCAGGACCCTGAGATCATGACCTGAGCCAAAATCAAGAGTTGCCTGCTTAACATATTGAGCCACCCAGGCACCCCTCTCAGTACTTTCTTAAAGAAGCTGATTGGAGATCCCTGGGTGTCGCAGCGGTTTGGCGCCTGCCTTTGGCCCAGGGCGCGATCCTAGAGACCCGGGATCCAATCCCACATCGGGCTCCCAGTGCATGGAGCCTGCTTCTCCCTCTGCCTGTGTCTCTGTGCCTCTCTCTCTCTCTCTGTGACTATCATAAATAAATAAAAATTTAAAAAAAAGCTGATTATTCAATGAAAGTATTAAGTTAAGAAACTTGCTTAAAATGGTTATCATTTGTATGCAATTAAGAAGCTATGTGAGTACACAGGGATATACATCATGAATCACATAGGTACAAATATGGAGTAAAGTTCTAAGACATATTAAAATGAGGAATGAATGTACTATGTGTTTTCCAAAATCATATCATCATCACAGGATGATGGGTTTGGGAGTAATCATTCACTCAGGACAGTTTCCATGCAACAGTTTCTTTAAAAACAATTTCTATAAGTTTTTGGGTTTCTGTTTTTAATCAGGAGGATTAGTGGAATGAACTATTTGCTCCACAAGCTAAATTTCATTTTATCCTTTACAACCAAAATAAACCATCTCAGAGATTAGAGAAAAAAAAGGAAAGTCTTTTGAAGGATCGTGTCAGGACATATTTTCCCTTTCTTGAACATTATTCAGAAGAACAGAGGAAAACATTAACTTGTTTCCATAAAATTGTATGCTACGATTATACAACTTTCAGCAAATGCTACAATCACCTCCTCCTGGGTAAGAACAGCTCTCTTAATAGCTCTTAGGAACCTGGTAAATGAAGGCATTAAGTAGCCTGGAAGTTTTCACTAACATGGAATATTTCTTTCAATCTGCCGTATTTTTTACTTCAATATACTAGAGCAACCACAACTTTTATTTTATTTTTATTTTTTGCAACCACAACTTTTAATAATCACGTGCTGAAATTTGTTTACATGTGTAAACAAACCAAATTTAGCCAGAAGGCATTTTGAGAACTCCAACTACCCAAAATAAAGCAGCACCAAGACCCTGACCCCTGTGAACCTAGTAGCACAGGCGCAGTGACCAATCTCAGGTTGGCTTTGAAAGAAGTGATGCGATTGGTTACTGATCATGATGAGCATGAGTTCTCTTTCATCGATCTGAGGACTGAAGAACTAGACGTAACATTTGTAATTTATGCAACTGCAATTCAAGTGTCGTGGACTGAAATGTGACCTGAGTTGTTGGGAGGTTGGTATTATGTCAATAGATCATGGGAAATGTCATTTCCCCCCAAATGGGAATCAAATAAAGAGAAAGAAGACTGCCTGTCATTAGGTGAAATGGAACCCTCTCCAAACTAAGCAAGACTTTGTATGTAGTTATTGGCAAATAAATAAATAAATAAATAAATAAATAAATAAATCTCTTTAGAGATTAAGAAATTAAAAAAATATATACATCCCAATCAAAAATGTTCTAAGATTTATTTTATTTATTGGGGGGTGGGTGGTGGAAGAAGGAGAGTCCCAAGCAGACTCTCACTGAGCATGGAACCCTCCCTCCCAGGACCCTGAGATCACCACCCGAGCCAAAACCAAGAGTCCCTAACTGACTTTGCCACCCAGGCACCTCTCGGCCAAATTTTGATTAAAACAACACTCCTCTTTCTAGAGAGATCCTGTCATAATGTGAAAACCTGATACTTTAATAAGAACTTATTTAGATATCCTGCTCACTCTCTTATACAAGAAAGAAAAAAAAAAAAAGACACAGCATATCTGCATGATAAACTGCAGTATATTCACATAAAAGACTTCAGAAAATAATTCAAAATGTGAAATGCTTTCGATTCCCTGAAGAAACCAAATATATTCAGTGTGCCTCATAACTGCAGCTTTTTATCAGATTGTTTTAATAATGGCACTACTGTTCAATTTGTTATATTTCATCAGACATGCATGGCAGTCGGTACAAAGGACAAGTTAGACTTTAAAATGAACTGTTCAAATGTTCTGATAATAAAAGGAGAGTGACAGATATAATTATAAGGCAGCAACAGATAAATGAAAGATTCTCAAGGACGTTGGTGGCCTACTGTTTAGAGCATAAGGAACAAACGCCCCTGAGAAAATTTCTTTGTGATTTCCCTCTCTCCCTCTTTTTCTTCTTTTTTCATTTTCTTTTCTTTCTTTTGTCTTCTCTTCCTCCCTCCCTCCGTCCTTCCTTCCTTTCTTTCTTCCTTCCTTCCTTCTTTTATTTAAATTTGCATAGGATTCCCACCCTTGATGATCTCATGGTCAGCAAGTAAGGCATACATATAAATGCACGCTTAGAACACAATAATCATGTGACAATAAACACATAAGGAATTTCATGGCAATGTGCTGTTTTATAACTCATATATCTCATTTGGCTTTCACAAGACAGGTTGGGAATTTGGATGACCCTTCATAGATGTGGAAACTAAGAATCTACAAATGGTGTGAGTTGCTCAAGGTCACCTGCTCATCAGAGGCCAAATCCAACAGTAAATACTAATCTTTTGACTGAAAGTGTATTTCCAATATACAACCATTCCTCTTAAATTCTGAATAAAATGGGATTTTTAAGTATTGTTTTAGGAAAAGAAATGTTTTCAAAAATCTCAACATTTACAATTGCTTTGATTTTGTTTAGTGTTATGAAAACTATACATCAAAGATACAAAGTTTTAATAGCTAAATATCTTAGTTGTATAAATACAATAGCTAAATATCTTAGTTGTATAAATACAACTATAGAAGATATAGCCCTGCATCTGCACAAATTTTACACATGTGTGCTCTAATCAGTTAATAAGAGACAGAGTTAACTGATGAAGAGTTTTTATTTCCTTCCTAGGATAATTAGGGTAATCATTAATAGTCTCTTCCCTCCTCATTTTTATGTCATCTCAGGGCTGTATTTTCCAATTGGTTTACAATAACATGATGACACAATAACTGTTATAGAATTCAAAGTAGAGCTTGTAGAAGACAATTCTTATGACTATTGCTGTATCGTTAAGTAAGTCTGGTCTGATTCATATCATTAAATAGCACAGAAATTAACGATGATTGCAGTAATAGTTTAAATTAGTGCCTTAGTTATAAATGAATCACTTCATTTCAGAGCTTGGGTAGAGCAAAGTCTTGTTTCACACCATGGGATTTCATCGCCCCTTGGGGTCCATAAGACCTCAGGGAATCAACTATGTCTGTTTGATGAACTCCTCACCTTCAGCCATTTTTAGACGCAGATATTGTCTCTATCTACACTCTCTCCATCATGAAATATAATACTTAATTGATTATCATGGGCAAAGTTTGTATTCAGATAAGTATAGCATACAAAATTTGATCACATATACCCATGTAGGCGCACATACGTATGCCCACAATTGTCCAACCACTCTTCCTGGGGAAGGCATCATTTCTTGATTGGGACACAATTAAATGGACTGACTAACCCTATAAACAATTAAGTGTTGCACTTTTGCAACTTTTGCAACCAAGGAGTTTTTTGCTTATTATCCCCTATTGTGAAACACATTTTCTAAAAGTTCAAATTTTCAATATAAATTTTCATTTTCATTATTCTTAAATACCTAAGAAAGGAATCATCTGGTACCCTGATTCTGAAAAACAAATCATAATTATCTGTGCTAAGATAAAATGCCCAGACATTTATATCCACATAATTTAAATTCATACACTTGCATCATATATATGAATACCACCAAATGACTTTTGAGTCTCATTGATTCCCTTGTCACTATGATGACACATGAAACAGGAACAAAGCCTATCACAAAGACACTGACAGTAACTATAGCTAATGCTTGTTATGTGCTTTCGCATGGCAAGATATCATGTATGAATTATCTCATTAAACCTCACGATGGCCCTAGAAAGTTGGTATTATTTTTGTTCTGTTTTTGTAAAATAGGAAATTAAGTCACAGAGAAATGATCATCTTGATCAAGGTCACATATGCAGTAAGTGTCTGAGCTACCATTTCATTCCAGTCAGTTTATAGAGCTTGGGCTTTTAACACCAATCAATACTTACAGATCTCAAGGACTGTGTTTTAGGAGACTGTGGCCTTGGACTTAGACACTGGAACTCTAGAGATATTCAACTGCTGATAAGTGAGAATTTTCCCAATAAAATAATAAAACTACAATTTAATGACACAATTATTAATAGTGATCTCACAAGCAATTCATGCACTTCAGAAGAGAATGCTAGACTTGTAATTAACATGCTTAATTGGCAGAATGGTTGCAACCACATGGGCAGCAAAGACCACTGGCCTTGTCTCTCCTGATATTATGATAAACATTTGCTGAATCTACTCCAAAACCATAGTATAAAATACACTGATGACATCCTAAGGTGGTATCTAGACATTCTATGTTACATCATAAAACTTATTTCTGATTATTACATAATATTTTTAAGCATCAGTGTGAGAAATCAGTGCTTTGTTCTGATATGCCATCTAAGAGGTAATCTCATGGACAGTCACCAAGAATGAGGGGAAATGAGAATCCTTTGAAACTTATCTTTTCTGCTAAGTCAGTGAACGGAAAAGGTGGGCAGTCTGACAAAAATAAATAGAAAGAGGCTTCCAAATTAATTGATGATAATTTAAAATATATTTTTTAAATATATGGTTAGTTTTCATCCTATGTGAAGATGATAAGCACTGTCCCCTTATATAAAAACTGTTTCTGGCACATTACCACCACATTTATCTGGCATTTCAGAGAAGGGAATTGTTTTCAAATGATGAAATTTTCATAACAACCCAATCTTATGAGACTGGCATCACTATTTTGTTTCATTGGTAATCGTTAGAAACCACTGATAAGAAATATTAAAATACATCTGGACATGGGGGGATATATTGAATTAAATGACACAACCATAGCAAGGATTCAATTTGAACCCCTGGACTTGAGAAGGAAATATGCCTTCTGTCTTGCAGAAGATATAGCCCTCCAAGAGAATGCAGGTTCTATGAGAGCAGGACATTAGCCCATATTTATCCCAATGCCTAGAACATAATCACTACCCATTAAATATTCACTGACAACAAAGGAACGCAGGGAAATCTGATTGAAACTTCAGAAGTACTCATGGAAGCATGATGCACTCTCCACTTGTAACACATACAGGCTAAATAGAACTTCTATTATTGCTTCTATATTCAAAGGTGGATTGGGAATATTTGTTGATTAAAATTGCAAGGTCAGTATTACCAACTGTTACTGAATATAATATATTAGTTACACTGAGTAAAATAAAGATGCATTTTCTAGTACCCATTACTACCATTGAGTATATGCTTTTTGAGATTTAGACTGAATATTTTCCACTTTAAGTTCATTTTCACATGCATGAATTATGAACAATTCTTTTCATCTGACAGATAATTATTCTAAGTTTAATAGAAAATATACTAGTTAGTGAAATGGATATACACATCTCCTAGATGTCAAAAACATTTTTTTCTAATACACCCAGAAGTCTTTCTTAAATAGTGTCTTTTGCTTCATGACAGAATAATTATTCCCTCCCACATTGCTATTACCACCTAGATATTTTGTTCATTCAAGTGATCTTTATCCAGCACCTATTATGTGCACAACACTGCTCTGTGTAATAGTAGAAATGCAGAGATAAATCTGGCACAGATGAACATGAGTTATACCCAAGGAAGACAGTATATTTCAGTTTCTCTACCTTAACACCACACATGTCAATGAGTCTGTACCAGCTTGACTTAAAATCAACCAAGCCCTTGGTAATGCATTATATTCATATATGTTCATGTGATACTATATTCTATTTATAATCTGAGATGCATCTTATTAGTTGTGGCATCTCACATATCCTGGCAATCATAAAATCATCTTTATACAGGCATGTTCCAGGTTGTAGAGGCTGGATATCCTTTGTTCTTTTACAAGAAATAGGGTGGCATGATGCCATGCTATCATTGAAATAGATATAAGATAGGCATAACTTAGTGGTTAAGAATATTGTCATTTTTATATGTCAATTTGTTTGCGTTTTAGACCTTGCTCCCCCACCTGTTTAGCTGTGTGATTCCTATACCTTTTTTCATCTTCAGAACATTGAGAATGATGGCACCTTTATTTTTATTGCAGTTGTATGAGGATTTAAAGTGCTCAATATTAACTATTATTTGGTGTTGCTTTGAGGATCATTATTTTTAGTAACTTCACCATTATCATTTATGCAACAATTAAAAATTTATAAAACTCTTAACTCTGTCCAAAAAGCCAAATCCCTTGCCTACAGCGATAGGGTCATGCATTAACCAATGCCATGGAGTGGCAGTCACTACATGACAATATGAATAGGTCTTCCCACAGTTGAGTAGCCTGATTCTCTAAAACATGACCCTCTGGGGTCATTGGTATCCTTATTCGTGAAAGGAGGTTATATGATTTGCAAAGATAGAGGAGAAAGGATTTTTACATTGGTCACATAGTCAATAACTTGTAGATATGGGCAATCCTGTTGCCCCTTGTTTTGTGCTGCATTTATTGCTCAAATCTGTTTGAGGAGCATCCCATTGCCATGAATGGTGGCCTCGTCACCATATAAATGTTAAAAATCATCATTTTCTAGTTCACTCGGCCCACGTAAGTTACATTTCACTAGTCGCATAGGACACACTCAGCAGTACAAGGGTTTGCAGTGATTTAAAATAGTTGAATATGTTTTAGAATGGAAAGGTACCTAGTTTTGACACATAGTTTGATTTTGACCTCCATTCTATAAATGGAAATGGTCTATTTTATAGACCCCCTTCTATAAAATGCCATTGTAAAAGCATTCACTACATGCTGCTGAGTAAACAGGAATCACAGCTCAATGAAATTCTGTTTTTGTTACTGCTTTGTTCTTCTTTAGCTCATTGACAGCAGTTGTTCTAAGGGTTACCCTTGCTCTTAGATGGTTCCATGTAAGTTCTTCAATTGGTTTGTGAACTGATCTTATGTTTTGGCGTATAGTATGGCATTCTACGATCCCAGCCCTGGGAAGAACAGCACAGGGGAACAAGTCCAGTGTAAGGTTTTGCATCACTGAAGTTGGACCAACTCATAAGTGATGGATCAAGGGAGATTGCTCAGGGAGGGTGGGGAAGAGAGAACCAACGAGAGAGACAGGCTTGCCCAAGGAGAGCAAGATGTTTTCAACTGGAAGGTGGAAGAAAGAGGTTAGGGAAACCTCCTGGGTCAAATGCACAGGGTGGCTGCTGCGACTGTTTATGGGATGCAGGGGTCTCAAGAGCAGGGAAGGTGTTCTATAGGAGCAACAATCCTACAAAGCTACAGGGCCGTGTTCCTATATCTATCATTTGCACAGTGTTGTCTTAGAAACATGCATTTTACCTGAATTGTACCATATGACACACATTATGCATTCCAATGTCTTATCAATAGTAGAATCCTTCCACCAGTTTTCCTCAGACTTTTTTAAAGTCTAAGCTACACTTCTGAAATAGGATGATAGGTGGTCCATGCCTCTTTTAACACACATAAAAATTCCCAGCACAGAACTGGTGCAGCCACTCTGGAAAACTGTGTGGAGGTTCCTCAAAGAGTTAAAAATAGACCTGCCCTATGACCCAGCAATTGCACTGCTGGGGATTTACCCCAAAGATACAGATGCAGGGAAATGCCGGGACACCTGCACCCCGATGTTTCTAGCAGCAATGTCCACAATAGCCAAACTGTGGGAGGAGCCTCGGTGTCCATTGAAAGATGAATGGATAAAGAAGCTGTGGTCTATGTATACAATGGGATATTCCTCAGCCATTAGAAACAACAAATACCCACCATTTGCTTCAACGTGGATGGAACTGGAGGGTATTATGCTGAGTGAAGTAAGTCAGTCGGAGAAGGATAAACATTATATGGTCTCATTCATTTGGGGAATATAAAAAAAAGTGAAAGGGAATAAAGAGGAAGGGAGAAAACATGAGTGGGAAATATCATAAAGGGAGACAGAACATCAGAGACTCCTAACTCTGGGAAACGAACAAGGGGTGGTGGAAGGGGAGGAGGGTGGGGGGTAGGGGTGAATGGGTGAGGGGCACTGAGGGGGGCACTTGAGGGGATGAGCACTGGGTGGTATTCTGTATGTTGGCAAATTGAACACCAATAAAAAATAAATTTATTATAAAAAAATAATAAATAAATAAATAAATAAACCCTAAAAAAAAAAGGGGTGGTGGAAGGGGAGGTGGGTGGGGGGTGAGGGTGACTGGGTGACGGGCACTAAGGGGAGCACTTGGCGGGATAAGCACTGGATTGTTATGCTATATGTTGGCAAATTGAACTCCAATAAAAAAATAATAAATTTATCCTAAAAAAAAAAATTCCCAGCACACAGGAAAAATGAAGTAAACTATTTTCATGCTTCTTTCTGTGGCCTGTCTAAAGTAATTCAAGTGATCTGAGAAGCAATTAATGTCATGTGCAGTAGGACATTTGGCACAATTTCTAAATGCGTGTTTTGTTGAACTTCAGTTTGAGTGTCACTTATTTGCAGGGCTCGAGAGCTTCATTCAAGTAGAGTGATGACCACCGTAAATACTAACAGGAGATAATCTACAGAGGATTCTGAAATTATCGGATCATCTGACAGTTTTATTGGGAAGCATTTTAAGGAACAAATATTCGCCTAAAATATTTTCGGTGAAGAAAAAAAAATATATTTATTATAACAAATATTCTGTATATTAATCTATACACACACAGTAGAGAGATTAACGTGAGAGTAAATAGTATAGTAGTTCTGCCATTTTAGCAAACTAAACTCACCATGAGAGAACGTTTTTATAATAATTGGGATAATAATGTCTACCTATAAATTATCATCAGGGTTAGATAATCTAGTATGTGGAACACATCTAGCACAAAGGATGTAGCACATCTGGCACAAAGGAGGGTCTTAAAATGTTGATACTTTTTTTTCCCTCTTATGATCTGCTCATTATATATGCACGATGTGTGTCTACCTGGCAATGCAAACATCTTTGCCCTGCAATGCCTGTTGACCAAAGAAAATCTTTTCCCCACCACAACTATATGTTGGTCATCACTGTAACTTTTAGAGGCCTGTTGCACAAGAGAGTTGCAGGGAAGAGTTCTTGCCTTTTAGATCAGTACAGACACATATACATACATATGTACATATACTATTTTTCTATAGCGAGGAAACTAGGTCATGACTCTAATTGAAAATTGGGTTTGGAGAATTTGTAAGATTAATGATATATGTGAATTCACTTTCTCATTCTAGAAAGCATCATTTTTTGTCTTGTTCTATACTGAGTAATGGTTCTGTGACTTAAAACATCAAAGTCATGTCATCATATCTGCCTATGTAGTTTATACCTGCATTTCTGCACTTTCCACCTGAGAGCACTTTTATCTGGAAGTATGGAATATACAAATATTCAGTATTCTAAGACACTCTGCAGAATATCTGGATACAGATGATGAACTAGAAAACTAGATTTTACAGAGGGAGAGGGGAGGTAACAGCCCCAGTTTCTAGATAGAACGCATCAGCAAACACCTTTGTAAATTTTAGTGAGGCATTTGAATTTTCTTAGCCTCCATATTCTCACCTATCAGGTAGAAATAAAATTTTCTTGTCAACCTAAGATCTGAGCAGAGGGTCAGGTGAACAATAGATACAAAAGCACCTTGTAAATCATAATCCGTTATACTCAAATACTGATTATGTGTCTCATATGTGCTAGGTCTCAAGCAGTTAGGAAAATGTCTAAGATGTTATCAGAGGGACTAGTGTACACCCAGCCAAGCTTGTGACAAAATATCATGGACCCAAAAGAAGATCTTGGGTGAGAGCAGGGCAATGAGAGATAATCAAGATGATGGGGATGCTAACAAGGGAGGACGTGCCTTAACGCAGATGTAGAGAAAGCCTCCCAAAGAAAACCAAACACACTGAAATCTGACAATCCACCCATGGTTATAAAATGTCACCTGGGTGACACTCCATGTGAAACTTCCTAATGGAAATTTTAAAAATTAACTTGTCTTGTTACTCTGAGTATGTTTCCAAAAGAAGCAAGAGAATATGTAAAGAACGCAGTTGTAAAATGTAGTGAAATTGTGCATGAAAGTTGTTTAATTCTCAATACTGTCTGGGGGTAGGGGAGAACAAATGTGAATATGAGGAGGTTTTACCAATTTATATGATTTTCTGCCTCAACAGACACTGAAGGATTTTATAAATTCATTTAACAAAAACTTTATGTGGATATTTAATTTAATGCATTTTTACAAATGTCATTTCACATAACAGTACTATGACCAGTGACCTTGAGAAATAAATGAAGTGAAATTTTTCCTTGGGTTTCAAAGAAATCTCAGCAGTTCAAATTATTTACGCAAATTAAAGGTCTTCGTGCAAAATAAAAAGTGTCATTTTGCACACAGGACACTTGTTTCTTTGGTCCTTACTTTGTACCTAAGGTCTAATGACCAGTAAGAACATACTTGAGTTTGCTAATCTGAATAAGCTGATCATTACAAGTAAGATAATTTCAGATTAAAAAATAAAAATTTCTGGTAAATTCTTGGTGTACAGTGTATGTCATAAATGAACTTCAGAAATTAGCTGTAGTATTGTGTTTATACAAAATTTGGATATAGAGCAAAGGTATTGCTTCTTAAAAGGTGATTGAAACATGAGATCATGGGTGGTACTGTTTTCCTATAATTCTAATAAATTTATTTCTAATTGATGTCTTTTGTCTGAGTATGCACCGAGGTGGGGAAAAAGGTCAATGATTAAACTACAATCCTTATGAGGTGCAGAGGAATTACGATAACCATTGATTGTCTTCAACTCATAGCAAATTCATGACATTTTGCAATCAAGATCGGTCAACTGGCAACCCAAAGCATTTGATTTATACGTTCTACAGATGAAGGAAATATAAATAATGTGTCGTTTGAAATAGGTCAGGTTGGCTAGCTGATTGCAAGTACTGACACCCTCAGTCTCACATACACACACACACACACACACACACACACAAGCTTGCACATGCACACACACAGATTTTGCTTAATAATGTGGCAAAGGATTGGTGGATTTTTTTTATTATTATTAAGCATTGAAAAGGAAATTACACTGAAAAAGAATACAGGGGGAATTAACACGTATATAAGTCTTAGAATTTTCCAGAACATGGTAGGCTTTTAGATTTACAAACTCATAGCAAAAAACAACAAACAAACAACAACAACCCCAAAGTATAGATTCTTGAAGAGATGTTTTCAGCATCTATAAAAAGAACTATAGGGAGAATTAAAAAAACAGCTTGCATTCATTTCTCCTCTATAAAACCATATATTCTTTTTCCATAAAACCATATATTCTGCAAAGTCACAAAAAATATATAGCTTTTAGGGCATAATAGACCATTTAGCTGTGTATAAAGGTAACCATGGAATTAGTGACTATTATACTATTTTTAATGATGCTCAATGTAGAAAATGTAAGTGTGAAACAACACAAGGTTTAGACTTGAGCATGATGGGGGCATGAGAACATTTTCTCAAAAGCCGTGAATAAATTTTTGAGAAGAAACAGCTTTAATAGGAAAGATCACAGTGTTCTTCAGGATTCCCAGGAATAAAACTAAACATTTATCCCAATTCATTTTTAGTCTGTTTACATATAGAAAATATACTTTATATATGTTTATTATACTTATGGTATATTCATACATAAGCTTAATAAAGCAACAGCCACACTTCTAAACCTTAAAAAAAAAAAAAAAACTCCTGCAATTTGTGAACTTAAAACAACTATTACAGAGGACATCATCTCTTTTCTCTCTTTTTTTTAATTGAAGTTCAATTTGCCAATATATAGCATAACACCCAGTGCTCATCCCACCAAGTGCCCCCCTCAGTACCTATCACCCAGTCACCCCAACCTCCCTGCCCACCTCCCCTTCCACTACCCCTTGTTCATTCCCCAGAGTTAGGTGTCTCTTATGTTTAGTCACCCTCACTGATATTTTCGCTCATTTTCTCTCCTTTCCCCTTTATTCCCTTTCACTAATTTTTATATTCCCTAAATGAATGAGACCATAAAATGTTTGTCCTTCTCTGATTGACTTATTTCACTCAGCATAATACCCTCCAGTTCCATCCACGTCGAAGCAAATGATGGGTATTTGTCGTTTCTAATGGCTGAGGAATATCCCATTGTATACATAGACCACAGCTTCTTTATCCATCATCTTTCAATGGACACTGAGGCTCCTTCCACAGTGTGGCTATTGTGGACATTGCTGCTAGAAACATCGGGGTGCAGGTGTCCCGGCGTTTCCCTGCATCTGTATCTTTGGGGTAAATCCCCAGCAGTGCAACTGCTGGGTCGTAGGGCAGGTCTATTTTTAACTCTTTGAGGAACCTCCACACAGTTTTCCAGAGTGGCTGCACCAGTTCACATTCCCACCAACAGTGCAAGAGGGTTCCCTTTTCTCCGCATCCTCTCCAACATTTGTGGTTTCCTGTCTTGTTAATTTTCCCCATTCTCACTGGTGTGAGGTGGGATCTCATTGTGGTTTTGATTTGTATTTCCCTGATGGCAAGTGATGCAGAGTATTTTCTCATGTGCATGTTGGCCACGTCTCTGTCTTCCTCTGTGAGATTTCTCTTCATGTCTTTTGCCCATTTCATGATTGGATAGTTTGTTTCTTTGCTGTTGAGTTTAATAAGCTCTTTATAGATCTTGGATACTAGCCCTTTATCTGATAGGTCATTTGCAAATATCTTCTCTCATTCTGTAGGTTGTCTTTTAGTTTTGTTGACTGTTTCTTTTGCTGTGCGGAAGCTTTTATGCCAGCCTCCTTAACCTCCCTTACCCCAGAATGGCATGCATTAACCACATAGAAAGTTCCAAAGTCCTCCGAACACGCCCTCGCCCTTCTTTGTTTCTCTCCCTTCTCTCTGACATTAAGCACCCTTCCTAGAAGGCTTTCTGTGGTCCCCAAGTCATCATAGATTACCTCTGCCCTCTGACCCCATAGCACTATGTTGACAAGGCCACTGGGATTACTTAAGGATATTCAAAGTTTGCAACATCTGGACATTAGCCCATTTAGCTTCTTCAAGGGCCAGTGTCAAACGATGCCCTGGTCTTCATCTCCACCTCATTAGCTTTCCTGTGAGATCCCACAAACAATCCATATCAATTCCACCTGCCTTATAACACCTTCATCCTCTTTCAGCAAGAAATGTAGTAAACACAGTGAACCTCTGTGAGAGTACCTTTGTTTGCATCATGAATATAGTCTTTTAGCATGTCCCTGACAAATATTATAGTCATTTGTGACTCTGTTACATGTTGCATCATGGCTATTTGTGTACTACATAAGAGAAAATAAATGGTTTCAATAAATTATAATCCTGAGAATACAGAAAACCTTACTTCATAAAGTCAATACATGTGAACTCTATGACATGATGGTAGGCTTAAATATTTTGTATTTTCTCATAAAATGGACTAGGAATATTTTAAGTGAAAGATTAAAATGGCTTCTGAGTATACAGAAAAAGAGGAAGATTAAGAGAATCATATCTTCCTTTTATTCTCTCAGAGGGTCTCCAGTGGCTGTGATCAATTATTATAAAGGCTTTCCTGTTTGCTGCTACTACACTTCCCTCCACTCAGCTGTTAAGAAAAAATAAGTTATAGAAGTTGATAGCGGACATATTGACATGGTCTAGAAAATAGAATTTAGCACTCAGTTTTTGTGTTAGGGTATTATGTAATTTTTGTTGCTTGGCAATTTTTGATTCATTTTTATTTTCTTCTGCATGCATAATATATAGACAGCCTGGGCTTCCATCTTAATTCACAAAACTGGCCATCCATGGAAAAACCGCTTGATCTCTTTGTACCTCAGTTTCTCATCCATAAAATAGTAATTATAACAGTATTTACCTCAAATAAATGAGGTACATATTTTTGATAATTTAATTATGACAAATCTGTTAATATTGGGAAATACTTCTTAGAATGGTGTCTGACACACAATAGGTACTACATGAGCTTTTAAAATAAAGATATAGATGTAGCATTATATATTTACTCTGTACAACTGAAAAAAGAGACCCATTTCTTAGATAGTATTACTCGTTTGCATCTCGAGGCAGAAAAAAATATCCTTAAAAATATCTTAGAATTCATTAGTAATATAAATAGATATGAATATTTAAACTGAAAAATCCCATGAAATTATATAGATTAAAGTTACTGCTTTATTTGGGAACATAAGTAAAAGAGAAAAGCAAGAGGAAGAAGGAAAAGATAAACTGACCAAGAGAACAAAAGAGAGAAAGAGAAAGGAAGAATGACAGAGGAAGGGAAGAAGTTGGAAGGAAGGAGGGAAGGATAATCCTGATAAGTTAATATAATAATCAAAATACTAGAGTTGACATAACTTTCTTAAGTATTAGAAAAGTTTCCTAACAAACAAATTTACAACCTGAAGACAAATTAGTTATTATGAGTATTAAGATGCAACTTCAAATTATCTTACCTACTTTACCTACCCATTAAAATTTCAAACCTTAGTCTATATTGTAAAACATTTCATATTAATTGTCCATAGTGAAAGGAGGAAAGGAAATGAGAGTGTGCTAATATTTTTTATAATGGCTGAATTACATCAGATATTTTTACAAACACCTATGTAAAGTTTGCTTTCTTTGGAAATATATATACTTAAAAAACACAAAAGCAACAATTTGTAACTTTCTAATATACATTTTCTTAATTGAACCTAATACATCCCATTGAGTATTGTGGAATTATCCCTTACTAAATTGTACATGCAAATTTTCAACAGTATAATTTAGCTATTTCTAAGCTACATTAAAAATAAAAGTAATTATTTTGCATTTGTTTTCTTTTTTAATATTTGAATCCTCATTGGTTTTGCTTTAAAATACTATATTTGAAAATGATGAACAATTAAGATAAAAATATGGCATTTATTTATATGTACATAAAATTACATTTACAAGTATCTCTCTAGTCAAATATCTAAATGTCCAACCACAGAAATTCTAGGGGCAATTTATTATATTTTCTACCACATTTGTCAATAGACATTAAGTTTGACAACTGGATGTAAGTTACTAAATTATGTGGGAAACATAACATGGTTATATACAAACTGCTTTATGATATACATTTTATATTTAAGAATAAAGATTTTCCTAAAAATATTATAGAAAAATATTACAGAATACTTTAGACCACAGTATTACAGAAAATATAAAACATCAGGACCAAATTTATATCCAAAAAATCATCCACAGAAGATAGAGTTTTACAAATATAACACGGCTGAAGTAGTTTAAGCATTAAACTTCACTGTGAGCTTCCTGGTGATCAAGAGAAACAGAAAAGAGGGGGCATTATGCACTTTCCTTTATACGAGGAAGCATATGTGTTGATATGGAAGGCAATTGTTTTATGTCACTAAATTCTTAACAGTGAATAGCATTTGGGACGTGATCTTCAACAACACTCTAATGGCTCATTACATAAGAACTTTTTAAAAAGCCAAAGGCATAATAAATTGTAACTAGTAAAAGTGTGTGTATGAAGAGTTTTACTTACATAATAATCATGGCCAATGTTTATTGACCTCTTACTACCTGGACACTTGAAGCCTGTTTAAAGCCCACAACAACCAAGAAAATAGATACTGCACAACATGTATTTGTATTCAACCAGAGGCATTGAGAACCTCTAGTTCTGGGCACTTAGGATTTCAAGTAAATAAAACAGCAAAAAAAGCCTTGCCCATGCCTTTGGATAAAGAAACTGAGACTTACAAAGTTATGAAATGTTATGGTAACGGAGCAAGTCACCTGGGGGAGTCATTGTGTGCACCCAGGCAGCCAGAGCTGGTACAAATTCAGCCAGATGAGTTTCAGATATGTAAATACGTATTAATATTGTATATCAATCCACTTCAAGTGTCCAAGCACTTTAATTCTCTCTGACCAAATGGGAGGATAATTTGCCAGTAAGAGAAAAAAAGGGAAAGTGGGCATAGGACCAATTTGGGGTAAAAACAACCAACTGCCCTAAAGCCAAAACATCAATTAATTAATTATTCCCTTAATTTACTTGTTTTTCTCAAACCTTACTGAGTACCTACTCTATGCTATGCACTCTAATAGGCCCCAGAGATATGTAGGTGAGTAAGATGGATGTTTGACTTTCCAGACTCAATCTTGCTGGCTGTGGGGTTGGTATGAAAAGTCAAACAGATGATGTCGATTCAACAAAGAAAGTACAAGGATGTTCATGTCCTCTGGAGTCAGAAGCATGGAAAGGAAGGATCTCTCCAGCCTGTGGGGACAGGACAAGGGGACAGTCCTGAACATTTAAGAAGGAGCCAACAATCAAAACATCAAATATTGAAAAAATAGGATGAATACAGATTAAGGGGAAATTACTTTTAGAAATTGAAGGAGAAAAGGACGCAAATCAATCTTATTAGATAAGCACAGAAAATACTCAAAGGGATATGCAGACAGACAAAACTGAATTGAAAGCAAAAAATGAAGCATTTAACAAATGTTTGTAAAAAAAAAAAAAAAAAAAAAAGGAAAAGAAAAGAAGATCAAGCGGATATCCTGCACTGGATCCTGGGACAGAAAGGAGGTATTAATGGAAAACTTGGTAAAATTTCAGTGAAGTCTGGGGTTTATTTATTAGTAATGTACAAATGTCAAACAGTCTCCATGGGAGAGACTTTAAGGGCATTAAGGACACATTTTAAGCAATGTCAGATACCTTTTATATTTCCTACAGTGTCTGATTTCATTGTATAACAGATACATACTACTAAGCCTTTTCTATCAAACCCTACTTTTATCTATTTAAGAAAGGAAGCAGAAAGTTTCTATTTCATTTTTAGTGTAACTGTTATATATAGAATATAAATACTTCTATTATATATTTTAAACTTACAATTCTATGTGATATATTATGATTGAACTTTAGTTAAAACTGAAATGAGCATTGTAATGAGAAAAATTTACACATAAGTGATTTTGAAAACAGAATGAATGGCTTACAAATTACTGGAAATAACACAAACCAGAAGAATTCAATGAAAGGCAGTAAAGGATTCTGAGATGAAAGTTATAAAATATCAAAGCCAATGAGGGTCATTTGAATATCAAAAAGACAATGCATGAATCTATGATTCTGAACTAATGTAAGAGAGAAAAAAACCTCTCCTAAAATTTACATCATTTAATGGAAAAAAATTAAGAAGTAAATCAACCAGGAAGAGTTTTGATAATGAAAAAAATTGCTGAGCAATAGGCAGTAACAAAATCATAATGATGGTTTTAAGTGGAAAATTCCATTTATTGCTGTAATACATTCGGATTATAAAAATAAAATAAAAGCCCGATAAAAAATACTGGTCCTCGCAGTAGAGGAACAAGATGATACAAAAACAAATAATTCTAGCACAAATCTGAGGCTGCAATTTTACATGTTAAAATACGTGTTATGGATAGGTGGGTAATGTTTTTTAAGTCCCCAGTATTACAGCACACTGTATCTTCTTGAGAAGTACTAAAACCCTGCTTTTACCCTCAAGAAGCTCTTCATCTCTTTGCGTATAATAATAAGGTTGGCAATATTAGCGATGCCGGTTGTTTCCAAAGGGAAGTGTAATAATTTTCCCATCCCACATGTCCTTTGTGATAGGACATTACCATTCTCCCCACAAAGGCAAGAGTCTCTCCACTCCCTTAATCTATGTTGGTCTTGTGATTTGCTTTGGCCAAGAAAGTGCAGCAGATGCAGATGTGGTGCTGAATGGTTTACACACCAGAGGCTTAGCTCCTCCTCTTGGAGTTCTGGCTTTATTAATAACATGATCATCTCTCTAGAATTTTCCAAAGAATAATAATAATAAAAAAAACTACTGAAAACAAAACAAAACAAAAAACTAAAATACTTCCTGGAACTAATAGATTAATTTTTGACATGTGTATAAGAATAAAAGAGAAAAGCACTGAGGGTTGTCTTAATTAAGAGGTTTGCAGGAGAAGATTTGATGACTGAGCTTTGTTTGAGTTGATTAGGTGTAACGGAGAAGGGAGAGAGAATCTCCGAGAGTACACAATGTGGAGGGAACTTCATACAGAATTGGGAATTCCATATTTATATAAATGTAACAATATTTTGACTAAAATGGAGGGAGAAATATAGAGCTAAATTATGGCTTTTATTTATTTTTACTGTGTGTCGGGCACTGTCCTCATGGTTGTATTTGAATTACTTAAGGTATTCGTCACAAAGAAATTATGAGTCTGAGTTGTTAGTATCATACTTTACAGATGCAAAAATTGAAGCTAAGAAAATTAGGAGCTTAGAGATATCATGCTCTTTTATAACTAATGTCACCCCAAATTCTAACCCCAAATTATGGTTAAGACTTTACCCAAACTCTTGAGGAGACTTAATTTTTAGTTTGATTTTTACAGTGACCTCCATACGAGTGTGGGAGACACACAGAGAGAAAGACAGAAAGACAGAGAGACAGAAGTATCACAGGGAGGGATACTTAGGTTAAAGGAGAATATGAGAGAAAAGATGGAGACTAAAAGTAGCCCTCCCCTTCATTCCAGTCTTCTGTGAGTCTACGTATATGTGCTTTGACATTACTGGAGGGATCTTGGAATACCCTAATGTCATTAAGAGTTGCTTCCATTAGAAGAACAGACAAATAACCTCATTTTCTAGAGAATGAGAAGAATACTCAGTTCATTTGGATTGTTAAGGTTTGTGAAGAAAAATGACTTTGTCTCAAAGAAGACTTCAGTGGAGGCAAGGGTTGAGAGTTTTATATCTCTTAGCTAACTTATTCTGGTCAAGTATTCAAGGAGCTGGCACCCTAGAAGTTGGTTGTTTGCAAATTGAGAGAGCTGAGTGATAAGAATCACCACCATTGGAGTGCTGGGATGAAAAATATGCAATTAATTAATAATAAAGCAATACAGCTGCCTTTTCTCAAAAGCCTAAACTCTGAGAGAGGCTTCATCTTAGTGACAGCCCATTAGTGTGGGCAAGCCAAGCCTTCAGTGGTTACCAGGGCAGGATGGGAGCTTTAGCTGTGGTATGATGGACAGCCTCCCTCTGGCTTGGGCTGGGACATACTGAGGTTCTTGCCTAATTGTGAGTGATGGGATGAAGATGGAAATCTGGAACTTCCCGTTAGTAAGATAAGATACGTTAGGGTATAGTCCACTAAGAGGATAAAATTGAAATAAGGTACTTAAATTCACATTCCAAGTTTGTGGAGCAGGTTTTTATCTGTTTTATTATGAACTAAAGATGTGGAAATATATTCCTTAATCACAATGTGTTGATAAGCCTGCATAAGTAGGGTGAGAAATTTTAACATTTCTTTTACCAGACTTCAACACCTAGAAGTGTGATTTTTGTTTTGTCCTTTGTGTTCCATTTTTAGGAATACCTCTGGCCTTATTTTTCATGGATATAGGGATATGGTCCATGACATAGACTGGTAAGAGTTGGTGGCAAGACAGTATATCCAGAAGTCAGCACTCAGTTTTTTCTGCAGGCTACTTTTTCCACAACTGATATTCAAAGAATGAGATTTTTCCAAGAGTTGTCTTATGGATGATTTGAAAAACACTGAGCAAAGCAGCATGTAACTAGTTCTGTGCCCTTAATACATGTTACCTATGGACAAGTAGAAGGTCTGTAATTTCTAAACCTCAGAAGGAATGGTCTAGCAGCATCTAGTTCTTCCTAAAATGTTACATATCCTTTTTTTAAAAAGACAAAACTACATTGAACAAATGCATACACTAAACCATAGAAAGAAAAAGTGCCTTTATAATCTCTTCTTTAACAGCATGTTTGCAGACTGAATTGCCTTTGAAGAAAACATGAATATATGCTCTTTTAAAGATTACAAAATTTGATTGCTCTACAGGAGGTTTAAAAGACAAGACCTACTGAGAAGCTACATTTATTCCCGTTTCTGTTCTTGGGAGTCCCAAAGAAAAAGGATATAAGAAATAATTACCTTAGAACAGAGTAGGAAAGTTGCTTTGCAAAATGTTGTAATTATGGTATTAGTGTTTAAAGGAAAAGGCTGAAATTATTTCTAATATAGGACATTGATTTTTCTTAAACTCTTTTACCTAACCATTTCTATAGTAGGAGGAGATAATTTGACCTTTACGTCTAACCCTAGTGTTTATTTACACTTACAGTATGAGCCATATAACACTCATGCACTAGAAGGATTCTTTGGCTATATGCAGGTAGGTCCAAAACCAAAATCACCAAAAATTTGCTATGTTTTAAAGCAAATGTTCCATAGAAGATGTTAAGATACGCTAAAAAGCACAAATTAAATCCTAAAGAAATACAGATTTGGTTTTGGCATGTGACTGGTTGCAATGATTGATATTATAACTGAATTATATTGAATGAATATTCCTCTTAGGATCTCCCTTTCCTGAACATTATTTAATCCCTGATCTACAGTAAGAGAGAATAAAGACTGATTGAACAAATCTGAAGTTTAACAGGTTTCTTTTTAGGTCCATGTCAAAATTACAACAAATCAGGTAGGTCAAAGTAATTGGGACATGCTAATGGAAAATGTGGGTTATCAAAGATATATGCTTACTCTGTCTTCTTCAGTATACCTTTATTTGGCTCTGAAAACATAATTTTAAGATGTTGAGAACAAAGCTATCCATGTGGTTAGGACAAGTTTTCTTGTAGCTGCTAGCCTAATTTTTAAAACTGTAGGCATTATTAACCCTCATATCTAGCCTTTTCTGTATCTTTCAAAATATTGTCAAAAAAGAATTGCCATATAAATTTATTTGATATTTCCAGAATACCCAGTAACAGAAAAATACTCTTTGAAGTACACATGGAACATTCATTACAATAGACCATATTCTGAATCATAAAACACATTTTAACAAATTTAAAATAATTAAAATCATACAATGTAAACTCTCCAAATATAAAAAAGTAAATCAGAAATCATTTATTAAAATATATCTGAAAAATTCTAAAAGTTTTGAAAATGGAAAAAATAAATAAAACACTGATTTCCGAATAAAACCCTAGACCAAAGAGGCTGTCATAGGGAAGTTATCATTATAAATAAATAAATTTAAAACATTCACATACTGAGAAAATAAGTGACATCTAAAACCATCATTATTGTAAAAATTATGAACTTCTAGCCAGATAAATCAGAGGGAGAGAGGAAGAAGGGAGAAGTGAGAGAGAGAGACAGCAAATTATGCATATCAGGAATGAAAGAGGGAATATCATCAAGATCCTGTCATTAAAACGATAACAAAAGAATATGATTTACAAAGTTGTCATTAAACTCAATAACTTAGTTGAAACTGACACACATACAAAAATGTAAATTATTAAAGTTCACTCATGAAGAAACAGTCTAAAAAGTCCTATTAGTAAAGAAACAAAATTTACAGTTAAAAATCCTTTCAAAGAAGTAAATTTTAGGCCCAAATGGCATTGCTGGTGAATTCTTTGAAACACTGAAGAAAGAATTAATATCATTTCTATACAAATCTTGAAAACAGAAAAGAAGAAAACCTTTCCAATTCATTTTATAAAGCCAATATTACCTATAGCAAACTTGTCAAGAAATTATATAAAACTACACAGCAATAATCAATAATAATCTGAGAAGAAAAAACCTACAATCATATCAATACACACAGAAAAATCACTTGGCAAAATTCAACATTCGCTCATAATAAACATTCTTAGCAGCTAGTAACAAGAAAGAACTTCCTCAATTTGATAAATATCATAGAATTTATATGAAAAGCCTACAACTAACATTATATTCAATAGACAAAGATTGAGTGCTTTCCCCCAGGACTGGGAATAAGGCAGAGGTTTGCTCATACCAGGCTCACCTAGAGGTCCTAACCAGCTCAAACAAAAATGAATGAATGAATGCAGATCAGAAAGGAAAAAAGTAAAACTGTCTTTATTTGCAGTAGACATAGTGGCCTAAGTAGAAAATCCCAAATAATTTGCAGAAAAATGATTTTAAGTTGTACGTGTATTTTGAAAGGTCACAGGATACAAAAATCATTATAATTATTTACATTAAGTGAACAATTATGAACTGAATAAAAAAGTCATTTAAAATAGCAACAAAAATGAGATAGGGCTAACAAAATATATGCAAAAACCTATGCTTTAAAATACAAACTATTAAAGAGATAAATAGAAAGATCTAAACAAATGACACTATGTAACATATCCATGGGTTAGAAGACAAGATTGTTAGAATATCAAGTCTTCTTCAAACTGATGAAGTGCATATTCGATTCAATGCAAAAATAATTCCAGCATAGACTTTTGTAGAATTTGGCAGACTGATTCTAAAATTTATAAAGAGAAAACAAAAGATCTAGGATGGGTAAAACAACTCTGAGAAAGAGAAACAAAGGAGGGGTATTCATATTACCTGATTTCTGTACTTAATATGAAATTAAGCAATTAAGACAATGTGGCATTGCTGAAAGGATATAAATATACATCAATGAAATAAAAGAGAAAAACGGACCATTTATGGTCCATTTCTTTTCCACTAAAACAGCAAGAAAATCAAAAGAGAAAAGATGATATTTTCAACAAAATATTCTTTAACAACTGGACAAAATCGTTAAGACCTTAACAAACTTGGAATATATCACACAGCTAATAAAATATAAACCTATAAAACTTCTCAAAGGAAACACAGGAGAAAATCTTTGTGACATAGGTTTAGATAAAGATTTCTTTATATGAAACATAAAAAGCACAAACCATAAAATACTGATAAATAAAAATGAAAAATTGATGCTCTTTGAAAATATCATTAAGAAACTAAAAAAAAAAAAAAAAAAAAAGCCTGGAAAAAATATTTGCAAAACACTATGTATGTATCATAGAAATATAAATAATCTTCACAACTTAATAAGAAAACAAGCAATCCAATTAAAAAATTTACATAGGATTTCAACAGTCACTTGGCCAAAAAGAGATAAGGATGGCAAATAAGCACAGGAACAAATGTTCATCATTAACCATGAGGTAATTGCAAACTCAAACCACAATGAGAAACCACTATGTACCTATCATAATGAATATATATTCATATATACATATATATTCATTTCACCATATATATATAGATAATCTGTATATATGGTGCTGGTGGGGATGCAAAGTCAATGAAAACTCTACTTTTCTGATGGAAATCCCAAATGGCAGGACCAGAGCTTGTCAGCTTACAAAGCTAACAGACAAAGGAAACACACTTACTGAAAAACTCAGCAATTCTACCCCAAGGCCGTTACCCAACAGAAATGAAGACGTATATCCACACAATAATCTACACACAGAAGCTTAGAGCAGCTTTGTTCAAAATTGACAAAAGAGAAAAAACTCGAATGCCCATCACCTAATGAATGGATACACAACTTGTGGTGCAATCAAAGGAAACAAAATAGGGATGTGTACTACACCAACGGTGAATCTCAAAAGCATTAGGCTGCATGAAAGAAGCACAAACTGAATGGTTATGAACTAACTATGTGATTAAATTTATAGGACATTCCAGAGAAGAGCAAAAACTACAGAGACAGAAAAAAGACCAAACAAACCTCAGTGGTGTTATCAGGGGCTGGGGACTGGGGGAGGGGTCTTTCTGGGGTAGTGGAAGCTTAATCTGATTTTGAGTCTAGTTACATGACGACTCATCTTTGCCAAAATTCACAGAACTGTATATGTGAAAAGAATGATTTTTAATGCATTGAGGGATATCTTAATGAACCTGACTTCCATATCAAATATAATTAAATTATATTTAAATTAACTTATTCATGGTTTGACCTAGGGTTTTCTGTACACATGTGAGATAAAATGGTAAAGAATTAAATATATCATTTTCAGGCAGAAATCAGAGAAGGAGAATGTGTCTGGGGGAGAAACCTTTCTGGAAACCCACAACCCACTACACAGGAAACTCTTATTCAACCTGCTAGTAACCCCAGGTCAGAAGCCAAGTGTGGAATGACAGCTCAGGGTCTCTGGAAAAATGCCAACCTCCGAACTGGGTTGAACATCAAGAAGCACATCAGAGCTGTGGAATCCTCCAGTCCAAAATCAAAACTGGACCTGTTCCAGTATGTTTTACTCTCTAGATCCCATCTTTATCTCTGTGGCTCAACCACTTAATCATAATCTGTTCACATTCCAGCCTCACGTCATGGTCACATCACTCCTCATGAGGCTCATGAGGCGACTGGTGCCATGAAACCCAAGGAAAGGATGAGGGTACTCATCCTCAAAGTTACGATTCCTATCTTCAAATATTTGAAAGCCTATCAGGAAAAGATAAAATGCCTTTATAACGTGAAGCTCCCAGCCCATAATGAGGATTCATGGGCTCAGGTTATGGGGAAGGTAAAATTAGTTTAATATAAAGAAAATGTCTCTAACCATCAGAAGGAGCCAAAGGAGAGTAGCTACCATATGATGAGAGAGTATTATGCATATTATCTCTTTTAAATTTATAAGTCTTTGAAACAGGCTTTTATAGATAATATAAAGTTCATAGAGTCATGACCAGCATCGTGAAGATTTGAATCAAGGTCTTTCTTTGCTCCGTTATCAGATCTCCCAGGGCATACCAATGATCATTGACTCTACTCAAGCCTACTGGGAACCACTTGGCTGGCACCCGTTTCAGAAGAGCTTCCACAGTGTATGAGCTAGATACCATCTGCTTGTTACTTAGATATTATCGAAATCATGAATATTATGAAATTCTTTATTAGTGCATTTTCTTATTCACATAAAAGATCCTCTACTGTCCTCTGTACATTTTTTTTTCTCCATTACTTTCCAGTTTCTTTCTCTTACATATCTTTCTTCATCACCTTGCCTCACTAGAGTTATGTTCAGGTGAAAGAGAAGACTTTTTAGTCAATAACAGCATAATTGCACCCCTGCCAGTGCATGGAGTTTGCCAACGGCATAATCTGCTCTCACACGCAGATGCTGCTCCTGGCCCTGACATTTGAGTCTGGCAAGTTGGCTGCCACTTTTTAGCACTGTGCCAATGTCTGCATGGAAGGAGGAACTTTTCCCAACTCAAATCTTGCACAGAACCCCAAAGGCTTATTTGGAGCATTGGTGTATATTTACAAGAAAAGTTCAGGATCCTGAAAAGGGCTGATAAGAAAGGCTCCACGTTTGTTCCCTCGTTGTGTTCTCATTTTTTTTTTCCCAGGTTATTGGAACATGTTGAATATATTTGATTCCTTTGTTAAGTTACTTTTCATGTCTTGTGTACTACTTCCCCTACTTTTCATTTTCTGTTATTTTTATAGGAGTGGTTTGGGAGTCATAATACTGTAAAATTGAAAGGAACTTTAGATGTCATGCAATTCAAATCCACCATCTACTACAGGAATCCCTTCTAGAACATCCATGGATAAAATTACCATGAAGTTTTTTCTTGAACACCTCATGTAATGAAAGAGAAGATCATTCTGCCATGAATGCTAGCTGTGAAGGAATTATTTTTCATCAATACCTATATTTTATCTCCAAGTAACTTCTGAGATTTACTGGTCCCTGGAACAACACACGATATCTTCACTCAGCCTTTCAAAGGAAAGTTTTTCAAATACTTGGAGACATGCATTCTATGGCTTTCTATGAGCATTTTGGGTGGCTGTGTATGTATTTTGCCTGGGCCTCTGTTTCTACAGTAACTTTCGATCCTGTTTTGTGTAGTTTTATGTAGGTAATCAACCCCACACCTATCCTTCCATTATCTCTCTGATGTACTTTCCCTGGATCACTGAGAATCTGAAAACTAACATTTCTAAGACTCCCTTGCCAGGTGGATTTGGACAGGCTTGAAGGTAAAATTGAAGGCCGGCAAAGAACGAAGGCATTGGGGTTCTGGCAGCAGATGCCTGATGTACCAGCAGTCTCCTGCAGTATTAGCAACAGCACTGTCTCCTGTAATTGCAGGGAGGGTGGCTCCACTCAAGGCCGCAGCAAGTGTAGGGTTCTGGGCACCAGCCCCAAAAGCTGCGGCAACTTCTTGACCTCTGAGTAATACCATCTTTCTCCTCTATCCCCATATCACATCTCTCTTCCCGTAGTATCTAGATGCCTTTGTATTCCTGAAGGGATGCGATTGTGAACTCTGTACCATGGTACAGTTTTCCGTGTTCATATCTTACCTCACCACCAGCTCAGTCACGACGACACCTGGCATGTGGCTCATAAATGTTAGCGATGCAAAATTTTTATAATTTGGAATCATGTCTCCTCTTAGATCCCTCTTCTTCAGACTACACACACCCAATTTACTCATTGCTCCTCATAAAGCATCGTTTCTAAAGTCTCATCTTTTTGATCATCCTCCTCATATCATTTGCTATTTCATTGGCTCTTAAAGTGTCACATCCAGAAACAAACCCATTCCAGACATGGCCTCAGAATTCAACAGAATTCAAAATGAAAAGAACAAACATTTCTTTCATAATCTCTACATTCTGTTCATTAATGCAAATGTTTATCTTATTTGTTTTTTTGCAGAAATCATGTAGCACATGAAATCCATATTAAAATTCTGTTTAAAAAAATAAAGAAAATTCTGTTTAAACACCAACATCATAAATCAGCTTGGAATCTCAAACTCAAGATAATTTCAATTTCTCATTCTTTTATCTTTGCTATTTGTAAATCTAATAAGCTGCCCTTCTATGCCTTCATTCAAGATATTGCTATCATGCTGACTAGAACAATCCCATTTAGCACTAAGCAAGGTTGCTGAATCTAGCCTCAATCCTAACCATGAGTTAGATGTAGGTAGAGGCCTCTGTATTACTCTCAAATTCATTACTCTCTTATGCTAAGTGATGTTTTCAAACTCTCAGTGGTGAAGAGTTTTGAAATTCAGTTTATTTTAAATATTATAATTTATTGTTCATCTTCATAAGTGCTTGAATTTCTATTTCATAGGCTAAAATTGTAAGAAGTCGGTACTGTTGATTTTTCAAATACTGAATCCATTTTGTCAAAAGGAAAAAAATCCTAGTTGCCACATTTTTGTTGCTGTTTAATAAAATTCAAATTTCTAGATATTTTGCATTCTCAAAGGATTTTTTGGCAAATCATTACTTTCAAAGATAGAGTCTTTGATTAAAAAAAAAATTATTGGATGGACATGTGGCTCAAGGAAGTGCATGCAGGAGTCCATGACAATGCACTGTGGTTTTGATTTACATTTCCCTGATGATTGGTGCTGTTGAACATTTTTATGTGCCTATTGGCCATTTGAGTGTCTTTTTAGAAAAAAAAATCTATTGAGGTCCACTGCCCACTTTTTTATTTGGATTATTTGGGGTTTTTTGCTATGAAGCTCCTTATACATTTTGAATGTTAGCTCCTTATCAGAAATGTAGTTTGCAAATATTTTCTCCCATTTTGCAATTTGCCTTTTCGTTTTGTTCATCATTTCTTTAACTGTGCAAAAGCTTTTTAATTTGCTGTAGTCCCACTTGTTTATTTTTGCTTTCGTTGGTTCTGGGTATAATATCCATAAGATCTTTCCCTTATATGTGGAATCTAAAAAAAAAATTATTAATTAAAAAAAAAAAAAAAAAAAGCTTATCGAATGCCAGAATAGACTGGTGGTTGCCAGTGGTAGGTGGTGAGGGGAGGGGGAAATGGGTGAAAGTGGTCCAAAGGTACAAATTTCCAGATAAATAATGAGTAATTTCTGGGGACATAATGTACAGTATGATGGTTATGGTTAACAATCCTGTATTGTATACTTGAAAGTTACTAAGAGACTAGATTTTTTTTAATTTTTTATTTATTTATGATAGTCACAGAGAGAGAGAGAGAGAGAGAGAGAGAGAGAGGCAGAGACTCAGGCAGAGGGAGAAGCAGGCTCCATGCACTGGGAGCCCGATGTGGGATTCGATCCGGGGTCTCCAGGATCGCGCCCTGGGCCAAAGGCAGGCGCCAAACCGCTGCGCCACCCAGGGATCCCAAGAGACTAGATTTTAAAAAGTTCTCACCACAGACACACACACACATATACACACAATGTAACTATGTGAGGTGACAGATGTGTAAATTAACTTCACTGTCATAATCATTTACATACATATAGTCAGTATGTTGTACATCTTAAGCTGATGTATTATATTTCACTTACATCTCAATAACGCTAGAAAAAATCTTGCATTTACAGAGTATTCTGGCCTAAGTTGAAGGTTGTAAAGTAAGGCTAAGAAAATAAGCCCGAAATTCAGAAGAACTTTAAGTATCGATAACATGACCTTAAAATGTATAAAGCAAGGTCCTATACACAGGATGGAATTTGAAATGAGTCATAAAGCGAACAAAAGCTCAAGGGACAAACAAACCACTTCATAGCAGAATAGTTAAGGTAAATTCATAGTCAGAGGTCAAGCCCATTAAAAGGACCAATGGGATATTAATCAAGGAGGGCTGAGGAGATAATTTTGGTTGTTGAGCAAGTTTATACGTATCCATACATCCATGCACACACATGCAATGAGTTTCTTGACATATCCTGGTGAGCAGCTTAATCTGTTTGCGTAAATATTAGAGATTGTCTGAACCAAGGCTGTAGTAAAATTGAAACAAGATAGAGGCAAGATTGTATTGGGGCTTCAATGTCCAAAAAAATCTTTAGTCTAGAAGGTATAAAAAAATATCAAAGCATTTTGTAGAGGAGATTGACACCAAGAAACATAATATGATTATTTTCTATCTTTTTAACAGAAAGACCCTGGTCAATGATTTAGTCTCTTAGGCGATCAATCTAGTAGTAAATATTCACTTAGGTGTTTGTAACTTACTTTTTTGAAGTCAGACAGTAAAGAAGATATCCAAGAATGTTTTGCCAAAGTTGACATGCTTTATTCATCAATTCAGAGAAGAGTTTTGATGGGTAAAGTCTTGGAAAAATCTACCAAAATTTCTTAAGAACACCTGCTTTTGTGTTTTCTTGCTCAGGCTGGCACACCTGTCAAGCCTCTGAAGCCCCTAACTGATCCAGATACCAACAAACTCATCCAGTCCGGGAAAGATGCTGTCTCTCCCAGATGCTTAAAAATGGCCATTTGGTAAAATGTGAAAGTAAATTGCTTCAGTTTTGCTTGCTGAATTTGACATGCATCAGTGACAATTTCCAATACTGAGTAGTTTCAGAGGGTCAAATGCATTGTTTCAAGTTTTTGTTTTTAATATACTTGATTGCTTTTCTTTTTTTTTTAACTTCTAATTTTAATGGCTCTGTATTTGAAAGGTAAAATGAATAATAATGAAGATGAAAGACAGCTTTATTTAGTTCCTTTGCCAGGTGAAACAGTTTGGAATGCAAAACAAGTGTATGTGTGCAATGGTCTTAGCAGACGGAGGGAAACAGCAATAAGAGATGAACCTTGGTCTTCCGCCAAAAGACCATGAAGGGTGAGACATGCAGAACCAGTCAGAATGATCGAAGGTTGTTTTGGTGTTTAAAGAGGTTGCAATTTTAGTCAGCAGCTTGTCTTTAGCACAGCATAGTAAATTACAAATTTTCTAATACTGCCTGTTTGCCATCTGTTTTTGAGAAATTATATCTGATAATAGACAATACAAAAGCATGACCTTGCTCAGCTTCAGTGGAAATCACCCAAACAAAACCACTGCCTATTTTTCCCCATTTCTAGAGAGATACTCAGAGAAGACGGGACAGGGAATCTGTCCAATTAAACCACCCTCAGATTAAACTGTATTTTATTTAATCAAAGGGAAATCACAGAATGCTGGTGTTATGAAGACTCTTATTTTATAATTAGCCATAATTCTATAAGAGATAGTTTCCGTAAATATCTTTTAGAGGCCTTAATAGATAAAACAGAAAATGAACTAGCAGTGTATTTTCCAATGCCTGTTTGTCAGAAACACCTGTTGTACCACAAGAGAGTCATTATTTCTGTTAGGTTTGTTTTAAAGAAGTAAGATCCTAAAAGATCGATTATTTGCTCTATTTACAAGCTTTGATTTTAACTGGCATTTACCTGTTTCCAAAAGTTAAATACACATTGGAATATAAACAGATTTTCACTAAGAAAGATATTTGAAGGACTAGGTCTATAGACAAAGCAAAACAAGGCATTGTTTTTAGACAATGAGAATGATATTGAAATAAATATATCTTAAAAATTTGCATATTTAAAGAAAATTGCATTCATATCAGGTACTGTGGACTATCACTTGAGATGCTTGGTAAAAACCGGTCACATAAATTTATAATCATGTAATATATATGTTAATAACATGCTCTGTTGACACATATAATTATAGATTTTCTATAAATTTGTCTATTGTATAAAAGGGCATTTAATTTTTATAAGAGATACCCACCAAATTTTCCAATTAAAATATCCATAAATGCAATTTGGATTTTTATTTAAGTTCCTAGTTGTCCTATGATCTCAGAACGAGTGCCTAAAACTCACTTTGGAAGTCCAGAAAAGGGATCCCTGGGTGGCGCAGCGGTTTGGCGCCTGCCTTTGGCCCAGGGCGCGATCCTGGAGGCCCTGGATCGAGTCCCACGTCGGGCTGCCGGTGCATGGAGCCTGCTTCTCCCTCTGCCTGTGTCTCTGCCTCTCTCTCTCTCTCTCTCTCTGTGTGTGTGACTATCATAAATTTAAAAAAAAAAGAAAAAAGAAAAAAAAAGGAAGTCCAGAAAAATGGCGTGTTATTGCACTCTTGGTATAAAAACAAGAAGACCTTCAACGAAACTGTTTCTACTGTAAGCCAAAGACCTTCTTTCTTAAAAGATCACTCCACAAATCATTTCATTAAAAAAAGGTAATTAAAAAGTCACAAATTAAATATCAAAATATATAACCAAACCAGCCTATGAAACTAAATTCAGTAAATGCCCCAATGACAAATTATGTCACTCTAAATCTTGGTTTTTGACTAATTCTGTATATTCACGATATAAATAATGCTATTCTTTTTTTTTAAATAATGCTATTCTTAATCCATAATCCATATAGATCATTTCATCTAGCTGCAGATTGCTATCGCATGGATCAGGTCACATATTCCAGGGAAGCCAGAATATTAAGCTACTTGGCTCTCAATAAAAAAAGAAAGATACTTTTTAGAGAGTTACACGTGCTACAAAAACCACACAACTCAACATAATGATGCAGACTACAGATAGCACACACATTAATCAGCGTAAACACAGGTGACCTACGCATGCCAGGCCATCTATCTGCTTCGAGCTGCCATCCTGCTGAGACTGGTCCAGCTCTCTGACGGTAAATCTTTACACCATCATTTTATCCCCTGTGCTGACAAGACATCTCCTGCTGTGAGTAGCCAAATGTTTATGTGCGAGGACATCCCGTCCATTATTGTTATTAGTTCGCTACCCTCATGCATGAGCAAAGAACATTAAAGGCCAAATGGGACCAAAAAAAAAAAAAAAAGAGTTTCCTTTGGGTCTCAGCTTTCACATGAATCCTGGTTCCTAAGGAATGTGTGAAGGGCTTTGTCTTTCAAAAATATACAAGGAACTATTCTGAGACTCTGATTTCATACCAGCCAGTCTGTGGAAACAACCATTTCGTGAGTGCACTGTTGTGGAGACAGCATCAGAGAGTGGCAAGAAATGGGATTTCTGTTTCCACCTCTACTCAGTCATGTGACCTCAGCATATCTCTGACCCTGGTTCTTTAATCTCTTCTATTTCTTTCTTTCTTAATGAGAAGCTTTCTTTTTAGCCAAAAGATGTTATTACAGGCTAAATGGTCAACCCATCTCGCTCCATAAATAAATGTTTCAAAATGTCTCAAATACTTTCCAGTATTTCCTAAGGTAATTTTGCCCAGTGATTTTGCTACCAAGGTACCCAAGAATACGATCCCCTTCCCTACCCTCCACCCCTGTCATTAACTATGGTATTGGCATTCAACTATTGACTATGGTCTATTTTGTTTATAGTCTATTTTTATAATCTAATCTTCTTTTTTCAAAAAACACTTTGGAATTTGGTATTTTTCTCAAACAGTAGCCTGTAAGTATTGATAAGTGACAATGCAAGGGCTCCATTCTGTGAAAACATAAAGAATTAGTCTGTATACTAATTCTCAATAAATACACAAAAACCTGTGTAGGAAGCTCTAGGAAGGCAGTGACCGTGTGTCTCACTCCCTTATGGAAAGTGAGGTTAAGCCATCATGATTGAAAGTAAAGGTAAAAAAACAAGAACCAAGGAGACAGCTCTGTGGAATTGCTAGCAGGGTCTACTAACCAAGGAGAAGGACTGCTTTCCCAGGGACGTGGGAAGTGGAGGATAGTCTCGCAAGGATCAAAAATAGAAAGATACGCCTCAGTGAGAAGAAAAAGAGCATAAGCTGGCAAGCCTCCCAATCTTCTTTTTATTTGCAAACAGTTTTTGCTACATTCAAACACTGTTCTGGGAACGTGGACATCGTGCCAACTAAAGGGGAAGGGCTCTTCTGCCATATTGCTTCCAGAAAGAAGTCCTCGTTCTCCGGATGCTGGCAAGAAAGTAACAGCACAGGCACACTTTCCACCTTTTTTCATCAGTTAAGTTTTTGGAGCTGCTTCTATATAATTGCCTTTTTTTCTCCTTTCCGTCTACAAAACTGCAACATCCAACAGAAACAGATTAAAATAACACAGCTTGATCATTTCATGGTAAGTCCACGCTTTGACTCACATCATGATCTATTTGGTCTATGTTCAAGTACTCTTTTCTCTTGCCTTAAGTTCAAAGTTATTTTAAATATCTCGACTTAATATGAAATAAGTCTGTAATATCCTCCTATCTCTTTTTCCTTAAGAATGAGTCAGTCATTAGCAATTACTCCAACTGGAAACACAACTTCAGAAGAGTTTTAAAGGGGCATGGCAATGTAACTTTTCAGGGAAGTCCAATGTCTTGAAATCTCATTTGCCAATAATTCTTGTCAAGAATCTTTTTTTCAAAAATCTCAGAGGAATTCACACATTAATTAATTCTGACAGCAGTCTGGTAATGTGCCCACATCACAAATAACTAGAGAAGGAGGTGGCCCACAGTGAGATAACCAGAGAACCAATAATCTTAAACCGGTTTCCCCAAAGCCCCCATCTCCCTGCTCATTCTGTTCTCTCCATCCTTCAGAAAATGTTCCTATTTAGAGTTGTTGCCACTTTGTGCCATGGACATCACAAAATGAGATGAGAGGGCTTGGAGGTTTTGTTTTGTTTCTGAATTCCTGTGATCTCAGCAATATGTTATCTAAAAAAAAATATGATAATCTATTTTACAGAGGCTCTGGTTGTTTTCTAATATGAGGAACCTTTTGAGTAAGTAATATGCCATACTGTCCAAAGCTATGACTATGCATTTGTGTTTATTATCACTGTTGTTTCATCTTCTCTTCGACTGAAATGTAGGCATGACCACATACGCCAACACATTGTTGGATGTGAAGTGATTGGTCTTACACATTTCTTTTTAAGATCTCCCAGATAGCAGTTTGAGGAATAAGCAAGAAGACAATAAGAAGAGGAGAAAAACCTGCTTGAAGTTACTTTAATAGTCCAAAGGAAAGATCATGGAAGCTTAGACTAGAACGACGTCACTTAAAAGATGGAGAGAGATGAGTGGAATTCAACAAGGAACCCTTTTCCCATTGAAAAACATAAATTTTTGAATAAGTTTTATATGAATCTAGTCAGAATGGCTATTCATACTAAAAAATACACGATATTCAGAATAACTCCCACTTTTTTCCAGGCTGATTCTAGCAAATTTTGAAAACACCAATGGAGAGCTCTTGCATTCACATCACTGAAGTTTGAAACTACAGCAATATGTAGTTATACAAAATTAATCCTCCAGTAGAGGTCACGTGAGCAGTCAGATTATTGTTAAGTTCTCTTACATTACACATTCATCACACTCAGGATAAGAAAATATATCACGGTTTACTGTACAGGTTGTTCATTACCATTTTAATGGGGATTGCCATTGATCAATAGAACTTGGCTTTGCCATAGCTCTAGGTATTCAGCGAAACTTAGCTAGAAGACAGATGAGGAGCACAATGCCTTGAAAATAGCAGTCACTCAATATATATTTATCGACTTGAATATGGATGCTTTTCAAACTACAATTAGTTTTCTAAAACCATAAAATATTGATCTAACAAGTTTTCATCTGAGAATGCAAAGGAGCAGCATCTCCTTAAGAAGTCCATTTTAGATTATTTCCATTATCAGTTCATTCTTTGATTTCTCCTACTGACAGTCTAGCTTTTTGTGTTTTCGGTTTTGTTTGTGTTTTTATTTTTTTGCCTTTCTCTGTCTCTCTGTTACAAAGCAAAGCTAGATTTCCCATCATCTGTCTGCTAACAATTAGATTTAATATGATTAAATTGGGAATTATCCTGTGAACTATAGTAATCAGCCACTTTCCCTCCTCTGTTGATTTGATTCATTCCTTCTCTCTATTTCCATTTTAATAATTATTTTATCATTTCACTTTAATTTGCTTCCAATAAATTAAATTAAATGCATCAAAGGCCCTCAAAACAAATTAGCTTTTTGCGAAGTCAGGTCTTAAAGATCCAAAATATGATTTTGTTTGTTACTCTGTAGATTATAAATATGCATTACACACTGGGAAAGAGCATTTTCAAATTAATTTTCCATTGCTTCTAAAATATCTGAGGATTCCTTCTAGGCCAAAAGAAGTTTCCTCATAAATCTTATTATATCTTTTAGCTTAAAAATCTTCATAAATTTATTTTAGAAAATATAAGTCTTTTAAAAATTCAAAGAAGTATTGGATGATAAAAATTTCACTCATATTAAAAATCTGTTTATTTTTTACCTTTTCTCTTTCTAGAAAAATAATTTCCTAATTTAAAAAAAATCTCCGGGATCCCTGGGTGGCGCAGCAGTTTGGCGCCTGCCTTTGGCCCAGGGCGCGATCCTGGAGACCCGGGATCGAATCCCACATCGGGCTCCCGGTGCATGGAGCCTGCTTCTCCCTCTGCCTATGTCTCTGCCTCTCTCTCTGTGTGTGACTATCATCAATAAAAATTAAAATATATATAAAAAAAAATCTCCCTGTTACTTTCATTATTTTATCCTGATTTTAACTATATGGAGAAAAGTCATTGCCTTATGCACTTTTAAAGAAGTTCAATTCTTTCTTATGGGGAAAATATACTGTCTTTCCATCCCCTTATATTCTTGGGACACAGCAAGGTACAGACACCAAATTTATTCCAACAGATTATTTGAAAAATAACTTATCTATAACAGAAAAATCTTTCTTTTAGAAGATATTAAACACTGTATTTAAGCTCCTACACCAGAGTGCTAGATACTCCTGAAGTGGAGAAATAAAAAACAAAATATTTTATGAGAAAGATGTATCCAACCTGTGAGATCAAGGACATATTTCCCTGTAAAATGCCAGAGTTCCCAGCTCCAGATGATCTGTGGAGGCATCTCTGGCCAAGATCCAGCTTTGATAGAGTAAGGACTGTGGTGGGTGGAAGTACTGAGGTGGAAGTGTTGGCAGCGGAGTATGAGGGCCGATCCCCAACTTTTGTGCTTATGACTTTATTCAGCATTTACCGAATGCCTCTCAGGCCATGCTGCCATCTATCTCTGACAGCTATATGTACATAGAAGACTTTTTTTTCTTACATGAGGACCTCTTTCAGGATGAATATAGGTTAGTAGAATAAAACATTCATAGAAGCAAGAGTAAAAAGAATTGGCAAAGAAAGAAAAGTACAAAGGAGAAAGTGATTCTTTCTACCTGTTGGGATCAAGGAAGGCAACCTGGAATCCAAGCCATGCATGGAGTCCAAATCAGCCCTTTCCTGCTCTTTGAACCACCGTGGGGAATAATTTTCCCATTGCTTGTTGCTTCTTTCTCACATTGCTCATCAGGAAAGAAGGTGGAACTTTACATCTTTCTATCTACGTTTTGTCCCAAGATCAAGAATTTTGTTTTATTTTGTTTTTAATGGTATAATAATGGAGAAAGAGACAAGAGAAAAATGTTTCCATGCTATGTATTGTTTTCAATTATTTATCTTTTTAAATGGTAATTCCTCTGATAAGATTCTCATCAAGGGATCCCTGGATGGCGCAGCGGTTTGGCGCCTGCCTTTGGCCCAGGGCACGATCCTGGAGACCCGGGATCGAATCCCACATCGGGCTCCCGGTGCATGGAGCCTGCTTCTCCCTCTGCCTGTGTCTCTGCCTCTCTCTCTTTCTCTCTCTGTGACTATCATAAATAAAAAAAAAAAAAAAAAAAAAAAAAAAAGATTCTCATCAAAATACTCATTTTTTCCCCTTTAAACGTACACAGAGAACCAAAGTAAGATTCCACCCCCCCCTTCTTTTTTTAAACAGAAAAACAGCACGTGCAGGTTTTCTGGCATTTCTCTGCAGCAGCTGGAGTAAGGATAAAAACCCAGGATAAAATCCAGAATAAGGTCCTTCAGGGGAGGAAACAGATTTGAGGCCGGGACATCACAGTAACTGAAGATTCAGCCTGTCCTGGTGCTAGCAACAGCTGGTGGGATTTACCTGCCTCTTGTAATCCCTTCTGTCATTGACACTGCAGACTCTGCCCTCGGCCAGGCCTCTGATAAGACATGGACATATGTCACGGCGTCCCTGTGCTCCCGCAGCTGCTGAACTGGTACCCTGCCTCAGAGCCTCCCTGGCCGAAGAATAATTGCACATCATTTCTCTCCAGCATGAGCCAGGATTTGCTTTCGGATTTGTCCTGTGGCAAACTGGCATGGATTCTCACTATTTTGTTCTTGTACTTCTTCCCTGGGTACCCGCACTGTGCCACCAGCAGACCCATGTCTTGACCCTTTCTTTCTGGCTACTGGCTCCAGTTCACAGAAGACCAGTGGCTGTTGCTCATGACTCCCATGGTGGGACTGTGTATCTTTGTGTAATTGGTGGATCAAGACTCCACCATTAAATTAGACACCGGTCAGACACAAGTCTACTCAGTGTGGATAAGAGAAAATTCAAAAAAAAAAAAAAAATCCATGGTATTACTTATGCCAGAGAATTTGAAAACTATGTCCACAAATAGAACACTCAGAAAAATATTTAGGAATGAATAAGTGCCTTCAATTGTAATTTTTAAAAAGTATATCACTATGTAGATCTATGTTACTATTATGTATAATTTTATATAATATATAAAATATGATATACATTTATATGATTTTTTCGAGATGGAACTTTTTTTAAAGATTTTATTTATTTATTCATGAGAGACACACAGAGACAGAGAGGCAGAGACACAGGCAGAGGGAGGAGCAGTCTCCACGCAGGGAACCAGATTTGGGACTTGATCCCAGGACCTCGGGATCACACCCTGAGCCAAAGGCAGACGCTCAACTGCTGAGCCACCCAGGTGCCCCAATATGATTTCTATATATTTGCATAATTTTCTTCATATAATATAAATAATATATACTATATGAAATATATTTATATTACATAAATGTGTTATATAAATTATAAATTTAAATTATTTTAATATAAATGTATTGATATTATAAAATATTTATATATTGTCTATTACTATGTAATACATAGTAATGTATTACTATGTAATGTGTATTATGTAATACATACATAATATATGTAATATAAATATATATATTACACTGGTTATATGTTATTTATTTCTGAACCTTCTGAATAATTGGGTGTAGATAATTAAATTGAATAATTTATTCTAATGTAAATACATAGAGATAAATATATACGTGTAAGCGCAGACATGCACACACACACACATCTGCTGCATATTTCCATGGTGTATGAATACCAAAACAATGAAAATCTTTGAGCTCCCTTCCGGTATGTGTAAGTGAACTACATTTTATTATTTACTAAGATGGAGTACACTGTATTACTTTCTAAAATGGAGATTTCTCTAGGCCTTATTTTGCCAGACTTTGAAACAGTTATGTTTTCACTTTTTTAAGAATGACTGAGGTTTAGCTAACCTTGGTAAGGCATTTATTTGTAAGTTGTGAATAAAAGGCCTTAAATCATTAATGTGAATTTAATGTTGGGAACCTTTTCCCTGAAAGTTTTCACATTGTAATTCATTTGTCACCTGAAACAGTGACACATGTGACTTTTCCCCATAGCTTATTATGAAATTCCAGGCAGTATCTTCAGATAAAATATAGTTCAGAGAATTCACAGGAAACATTTGCTAATTTTATAAGGATCTTACCAACACTACTGTAAAGAGACAGATCTGGATGGCCCGGTGGCTCATTGTCCCTCCCCTCTATCATGTACACACATGTGCGGGCACACAGACAAACTCACGTGTACACACACACACACACACACACACACACACACATAGCAGACCAGCTGAGAGTTCACTGGATCCACAGGTTCGACTTAGCTCAGTGACGCACAAGTGGGTCAGCTGTGTAGTATATGTGAATAAGTATATTTCAACCAAGCTGTTAAAAAAAAAAATCACAAAGCTAATGGAATTACTGTGTTCCTGAATACTCTCCCCTCCTATCATCATTAAGGCTCCCTCCTTCAAGAAACTTTGTTTCATGCTCTCATACTGCCAGCACTCATTCCCTACAGGGATGTAGAGCATTATGGGACTGGAGATTGTTTCCCACTGGAACTCTGGCCATGGGTGTTCAGACTTTCTAAACCTGGCATCTGAGTGATGAGGGCCTACGACACTGTGCGCCCTCTCCTACTTTTTTGATTTTAAATCCCCTTCCCCCACCCCCTACCTCTATGATCCTATGATATAACCAACCTACTTACCACTAGTGGTGAATTTCTGTGACACTGATGAATGACAACCATAGTCATCATTTCGCCCCATGATACACATATTCATGTATCTGTAATTCAAAACACTGTGCATCAGAGTACACGTGGAGGTGGACCAGTGCAGAGGATAGGCAGCATTTCTGCTCTTGGAGCTTGCATGATCAGAATACTCGTACACTGGTTACTTTAAGTGCTGCTTTCACAAGTACTTGCCCATGTTACTAATTGAATTTTTTATTTCTACTTCTTAAATAAGTCATGATTTGCTTTTCCTTTTTCTTTAAAAAAAAAAGGAAACTTGTACCAATCTAAAAGTTCTCTTCAATCATACATATTTCATATCCATCATCATTCATATTTTGTTTCATGATCTCTTTTCTTGAATGTTCTTATTTACAAACTAGGGATGATTTTCAAAATTTCACAACTCTCAGAGAGCTTTAGGAATAATTTTGTCTTCATAACTGCTGTGTCAGGTTTACAAAAATAAAAATAAAAACACACAAAAAATAGATTTTAGTATGCTCATTCTCTGTGAGGTGTATATTTATCTACCCTGAATCCGTAGTGTCCTTGTGAAACTGCATTTCTCTTTGTTATGCCAAAATTCTTAGGAAAAACATTGTTTTTTGTTCTCTCCTCCCAAACACCTGCACAAAACTCTTGAGCAGAGATCAAAGGAATACAATCTACTAGAGTGTGATCAGCGATGGGCTACTGTCACACTAGCACCTGCTATTCATTACCCCCAAAGAACCACAAATTGAAGGGCAAAAAGAGCTATAGACTGAGACTGAGAGAAGTGTACAAGTGGAAAATTAAATGAGAAACAAGGAAATCCAAGAGGAGAGAGAATGGAAACAAAATTGTCTTCCCACTACTCATGGAATACGACTTACATAATGATTAAAATAAATATGTTCACTTATAAATGAATATTAAGAAACTGCCCAGGCCTTTGATGGAGGGGCTTTTTTTTTTTTTTTTTTTTTTTTCCTTTCCTCTCAAATGTCAAACCTTTGGAGAGCTGGCTCCATTTTATTCCTACTTAGGATTATACTTGTCACATTTTAGGCATTTTTCCCTCTAACCCAAGCATTAATAGACAGGCCCTATTACACCAGATGTTGTCTTCCTTATGCTTGCTTATCATTCTTTGCACATCACCTCTAACAGTGAGATTTATTTCCCTTTTTCTTCCTCTAAGCCTATCTATTATTTTCCTTTTCACAAAATCAACATCACTTTATCCTTCAAACACTGGCGTTTACAATTCTCCCAGTTAAAATGCTTTATATTAAAAAAAAAAAAAAAAAGGAAAATCCACCAAAGAAGAGCAGATCAGTGGCACTGTAGGGGTATTGGTTTCTTTACAGGAAGAGATTATAGTAGATGTTCTGGATACCCTACATCGAAAAAGAAGCTATATGGTAAAATCCTCTTTTAATCAAATAGAACTCCTCAAGTAAATACTGGAGTCCTCATTAGACTAATTCGCTAAGTTTTTCCCCTCATGCACACTTTGTCACTCCATATAGAGAATGTACTCAATGCAATAAAAAATAATAAAGAAGGAGAAGAAGAAAGGAAAGAGGAGGACTGGCACAGCTTCAATAAAGTATCAGACTAATTCACCAAAGATGGCCTTCTGGCCCTGAGACAATTGATCTACAACGCAGACATTATTCAACAACAATGCAAATTATAATCAGCCACCAAAGACACTCACTCTCTCAATGATTTCCTGACATTTCAGAACATTAGGGGAGAAGTATATCTTTCCTTTGGGATTCGCATCAGTGTTCGGTATAATTTCCCTGTAAACTCCAGATAGAAATATTCCAGAGAAGGAAATAACAAAACAAAGCCATAAATATACCAAGTTGTTTATGTTTTTGAAATAAAAATGTTTTGCAAAGGTATTTCATAAGAAGCAGAGACTTTTATAGTTTTCTGCTTTTCTCTTGTGACATCCTCCAGATACAGACAAGATAGGCAGGCACCCTGACACGAAACTTACGGAGTCCTAGACTTTCTTATAGTCTGACCTCACCTTTAAAAATATCATCTATTCAATAGCAACACTCCCTAAGCTCCTAGGACTAGGGTGGTTCTGACTATCTCAAAGTACTTACTAGAACAAACTCTGGAGTCAGATCCCCTTTCTCCCTCTCCTGACTCTGTCACTTCTTAGCTATGGTGTTGTCATGGGCAGAGACCTAAACCTCATAAGCTTCAGTTTCTTGTTCTCCAAAAACTTTGATATTATCCACATCTTTGGTATGTTCTGAGTATTACATGAGATAATGCCTGTAAGTAATTTTTTTTTTTTTTTTTTTTTTTTTTAAGATTTTATTTATTTATTTATTCATGAAAGACTGGGAGACAGAGAGCGCCAGAGACAAAGGCAGAGGGAGAAGCAGGCTCCATGCACCGGTAGCCTGATGTGGGATTCGATCCCGGGTCTCCAGGATCGCGCCCTGGGCCAAAGGCAGGCGCCAAACCGCTGCGCCACCCAGGGATCCCTGCCTGTAAGTATTGATCATAATGCCTGGCACATAAAAAGTGCTCAGCAATCACTAACTATTGTTGTTATTGCTAGTGACTATTCAGATCAACTCTACTCCACTGAGGAGAAACTGGAAAATGTGAACTCACAAGGCTCATGTGGAGATGATTATATTGATAAAATCCTAGTAAATGCATCATAATAAATGGTAGTGAGGGGTTACAAAAAGCCATGCTATTCTCAAGGCAACTTTATTTTACCTTCTCAGGGTCAGTTTCCTCTCCTATAAAATGGGGATAATAACAGAATCTATCTTAGATTATTCTTGTGGGGTTTACAAGAGGTGAGATAATACCTAGAGAACTGTTAAAATGCACAGGATGTAGTATACAGTAAGTGCTCATTGAATAGTCGTGGTTGCCAACTGTTCCCTTTATTATAGACAATGATGTCATTCTCTGCCTTTTCCAATAATGTATTTTGTCCTTTTTAAGTAGTGGACATGAGAACAGATCTTTTTACTTGTTTCTTTTGGAGAAAACCATGCTTACTTTCTATCACTAACCCAGAATTATCTTGGAAGGTAAATGACGTCGTACTACTAAGCTCCTGGATGGGTATGTAGCTGTCGGTCGGAGACAAACACAGAGGGGAAGCTCCATGCAATGAAGGAGGTGTAACATGAAGTTTGGAAACAATCAAGGAAGGGAGCAAGGGACTTCCCAGGTAGGAGAGAGAACCAGGGCTCACAATTGAGTCACCAGTGCAAAGCACGGACAACAGAAGAGGAGCCAAGAGCAGACAAGCAACGATCAGGAGAAAGTGAAGTCCTGGGGCAAAGGAAGAGAATTTGGGGAGGGTTAAGGCTTCCCAGGGTATAGATTAGGGGTCTCAGACAACCCTAGATCTGAAGGGTTGAGGGGTTCCTGCTAACATAGAGGCCACATAAATTTTTATGTCCTAATAGTTCGACAAGCCTTATTCAATTTGCTGTTTGAGCACAGAGTTTTTTGTAAGCTGTGGATATTTCCACTCTCTCTGTAATCAAACCTAGATTATGTTCAAAACTTAAATAGTAGTCCAGGGGACAATGAATTTAAAGAGACCTTGGCTACAACATTCATTCTGTCACTAATCAGATAGTGCTGCACATCCTTGGACCTCAAGCTTATCATTGGTAAAATATATCAGACTAAATGATTAATACATTTCTATTAATAATTTATCTCTGCTCTTAATTTTCTTCACTGGAAAAGGTTACATGGTAAAGTGAGAAGGAATATAATTTGAGAAGTAAAGTGATACGATTTTAAAAATAAAATACACATACAAAGTAAAACAATGGGGAACTGGCTTTTTAGCCTCACATATATAATGTTCAAAGATATGTCTCTCCCAGATGGAATCAGATAATTTACACCTGAAATATAGCACTTTTAAAAAAATATAATTGTCAGATCCATGAAGATACTTCTTAGATGGACAGCCAAGTGAGATTTCACATGATAATTGCCACAGCCAACATAGAATATATACCTCAGGGCTACTTTCACACCCCAACCCACTTTGTCCAACAAGTTGGAGGTCATTTGTCAGAGCCTCAAGGAACTTAGTACTGAAGGAAGACAGGGATTTCTTTTAAGGCTTAATAATTTAAGACACTGTCAGTTCATCCTTTTGGATATGATATCATTTGGGAATAGTAATAAACTCCCCTTTAAGCTCAGTTTCTTTAACCTTGACATGAGCTCACAGACAGGAATACAAGCATGTTCGATGCAAGGAACAAACAGGCTCAGTTTACAACTAGAACGGTTTTGGATTGTCGTGCAGCCTGCCTACAGAGTACGAGTTAGTACAATAGTCATGCCTTTGACTAAGGTCATATATGATCACATGGGTTCTGAACAATAATCATGGGCAGCAGGTATGGATGATTCTATAGAAGAATGCAAATTTCTAACAACTCAAATAATTTAAATATTAACATTGGCTTTTGCTCTTTTATAAAATCAGGAATGGGACAAACAGGGCTAATCTTGACTTGAAAAATTAAACTGCTATGTTACTATTTCCTGATAGCTTAGTATTTTGCAATTCTTTCTCTGTATGGGTCAGAGGCACTCTGCACATGGTCATTACACATCAGTGTCTGTTCAACTTGAAAAAAAAAAATCCTAGCCTTGCAAACAGATTAGGAAGGATCAGGTCAAAGAGCGTTTTCTAATAATAATTATATAATTCAAACAATATTGAGAAAAAGTCATAAATACACCTGAAAGAATAGTGGTGAGGTATAATAGAGCCCTTCGCTGTTGGAGCACACTAGGCAGTGGCCACAGAATTCCCTATTGCAAAAGAAAAGAAATGAAATACTAGTGAAAATACAACAAGAATGAAAATCAAAGCATGTGACTCGATGAAGTATTAACCATGGCTACAAGGAATATTTTAGAAGATATCGTTTCAGTTAATACATACAGTACAAACCCAAACCCCCTTCAATAGGACTTCATGTCATTTTTCATGCATACTATGCATTAAAAAATGGAAGATGTTTTATATTTCTGCCATTCCACTATTTTACAAGGTGCCCGATTAATGTATCAGGGAATCTGTTGGTCATATGACTTATAATGCTGCTCTAGAGTTTATGAAGCATTCTTTTGCTCATTTAGAGGGAGCCACTCAGCAAAATATCACTATTTGATTTTCAAAAATAAAACACAATTCCTCCTTTGGTTTTTATTTAATTAAATTGGTTGCTGACATTATTGCCCAAATCATGAACACCATATGATATTTTTAAAGTTCAGGGATGTGCAATTTAGATGGCTGTGTCCTCTAACACTATGATAGTGTACTTTTCTCTATGTATGCCTCTGGCATTGTCTGAAGGGTCAATTTCAGTTTTAAGTTTGGAATGTAGTGGAGAAGCAAGGTTATGAGAGGATTTTGAAATCAGAGCTTATACTTGGCAAAAGGAGCCCTAACATTTTCTATACAAACAAATGAAATGCCAGAGCAGACTCTCAATGTCAGAGCTTTTGAAGGAAATTTGGTTTGGCTCAACAAGAGTTAGCTGCGTATGCTGAAAAAAAATTGACCTAGAAACAAAATGCTCTCTACAAATAATCAGTGAAGCTGAATGGAAATTAAAATGATTTTTAGTGGTTGACCTTAGTTGCACACTAGACAATTAAGAGAAGGTAATAATTATCATCTGAGCATAGATGGTGGAATAATGACCATTGTTAATACAAAGTTGCCAAGTAATTTCAGATTTACTTAGTTATTTAAACATAGAATCATAAGAGGCAAAAACTGGAAAAGATACTGGAAATCACAGTCCATCACAGTAATATTTTAAATGAGGAGAAACTCAGGTCTGTTTCCAGTAACACCCTTGAAATTACATATATTTGAATATTTAGAATCACAATATAAAAATGTTTTAAAAAAAACACTCTTAAAACTAAGGTATAATTTGCATTCAATGAAATTCACCCCTCTTTAGTATACAGTTTTGCAAGTTTTGCCAAATGAAGAAGTTGGGTAATCAAAAGCATATTCAAAATATAGAACAATATCAACATTCCCAAAAATTCCTCTGGGCATTTTTATAGTCAGCCCCTAAGTACTGAAAACCACTGATATGTTTTCTATCTCTATATAGCTCTTCCATAGAACCTACATTTTAAGAGCAGGAAAAATACACCTGTTTTTAAAGATGTTTGAAGGAAACAGAACTATAAAATACTGTTTATACATTATAAGGCTGTTTCCTAAATGTAAACACACAACACTTAAGATGGCTACACTTATTTGTTATTAGAACAGGGGCAGCTTTCCCCTCCCATACCTCCAGACCCAGGACTGGCAAAGAACATTTGAGTGGTCTTGACAAAGTAATCAGATACCCCTTCAAGCTGGAACTAAATATTTACTCAATATTTTTAGAGACGAGGCCTAGCACCTGGTTGAAGGCAAAGGCAGAGAAAGAGGATTCCAGAAGGCAACACCCTTGCATCTTGCACAATCCACTTACCCAAACACACAATTAACTAACAATATTTGGAGCACACAAGCTCTTCTGTGAGTGAAATGAACAGTCTGCCCCAAGTTGCTTAATCAAGAATTCCTCTTAATACATCCAGTACTCTTTTGAAGAAATTCTGATAAAAACAATATTCTTCTCTGCTTTACACTTACAGGGAGTTTTATAGCCTAGTATCCCAAGCAATTGCCAATCTGACCTTCTGTCCTTTCTCTACCATGTGTCATCTCTACACTTCACTTAAGGAGTTCAACAAGCTACTATGCTTCTCCTGACACTTTAGGAGTCTCATTCTCTCCCCTAACCCCAACAGCACCTCAGAAGGTTGACCAGTTGTGTGGGAGAAAGAGCCCCCTACTGCTGGTTACAAAGGAGCAGGAAGGTGGGAAGAGGGATGTTGTGTTTCCTATAACAGCACTGACCCTTGACTAAGCTTTCTTATTGAAACAGAATTAAAATCATGATTAGATTTTTATACTCCAATGGTAAACCACATTCAGGTATTTTTGCTTCTTCCTTCTTTCATTCATCTACATTTATTGAGTTCCTGCTGTGTTTGAGACATTGTGCTCATCACTAGATACATTCCTTGCCCTCCGAGGCCAAAATTAAGTGAGGTTAAGTCAGTTTCTATAAGCTGGTCTAAGATCTTATCATACTTTGTTAAATTATTTCTAATGGAAAATGTGATTCACTTAAGTTCCAACAGTAGATTTACCAAAAAAAAAAAAAAAAAAAAAGGCCTTCGTAATCCCAAAACCATTTATCAATTTGGAGTTGCTTGCATATTAGAAATGAACAACTGGTCCTCTATTAATCATTAATATGTCACATTCCTGTTAAATTGAAGTACTATTAATTTAATTGGAGTGAGGGAGGAAAAGCTGATTGCTATCATGAGTCCTCTTTTCCCTTGCAGCAGATATGTGCCTCATGAGATTTAACAAAAAGAAATAAAACCCAACTATTAAACTCTTCATTTGCTACTTCTTTCCCCACAGATTAGAAATGGAAGCTTGTCATCAACATGGCATGATTGGTTGCATTTTAAAATTCAGAGTCTAATGACTGGCATGTGATAAATCTCTCATTAAAATATTCATGAATAATCAGATTAAATGTCACATCTCCAAAGAAAGATCATCTGATCAGAGGTAACATCAGTTAATTTCTTTATTTGTTTGTAGAGTACTATTAGAGTGAAAGCAATCAGTATGAGAAACCTCTGTATTGGTGTGTGAATTACATATAAATTATGTGTTGCCTTGTACTTGGAACAGCACAGAAAAATCAGAAAATATTACCTCCACTTTTAAGAAAAATGGATGAGATCAGTGTGCATGAGTGATCTGGTAATTTTTTTCGACCAATACGTTTACTTCCGCATTGATTGTCATAACTCTTCCAAACAAGGACGAAGAAAAGGAGTTCTGATTTTCAGGATGATTGGAGAATAAGACACTATGGACAATTGAATATTTGGGTTCCAAGAGAACTGAAATACCATAAGCTTGTAGAGTTATGCTGATTTCACTGAAAGTCTATGCTGAATTTGGCAAATGTTACTAAATGTGTACTAGAGAAGCAAAATCACAGGATGTGGTTAAGTGGCATAAAGCTGTAAATGCTATCCTGAGGAGAGGTATCTTCCCTTCTTTCAAGGAGAGCTAAAAGGACCCCAGGATTGGCCCATAAGGCACTCTTGGTATTAAGGCAATCACACTATAGCCTCCTTGACAGAAGGCAAAGACAGCAAAGACTGTCATCTCTCTTTGAGGGAACTCAAAAATTATACCCAGTGCCCCCCTACATGTTAGATATGACTTTCTAATACACAATCCTATTTTTAGTCAAAAATTTACTTTCATTTTTCTCTAAAGGTTACTGATATCAAAATATGCATGCTGTGCGGATAATAATAGCAGTTGTATATGCAATTTATTATGGAATTATATAATAGCTTATCATGTAGCTTGTGATTAACTTTACACTAACATCAAAGCCATATGGTCTCCTACCCATTTACGGAACACAGCTATCTCCTTAATGTCACTTACTGTTGGTTAATTTATGATTTGGCAGACATGCTGTGGACGAGCACTACCTTTTGTCAGAGGTAGAAATTTTTAGCAAAGGGAAATGCATTAACCTTGTCAATTTTCACCCTCCTTCCATCCAATACACAATGGCTCTAGTGCCAACAGGTTTCTGCCCTCAAAACTTAGTTTCATTAGTAATTTGAGAGCATCTGGTGGACCTTGAGTTTCAAAACACATCTGGGACACCTGGGTGGCTCAGCGGTTGAGCACCTGCCACTGGCTCAGGGCGTGATCCGCAGTCTCAAGATCGAGTCCCACATGAGGCTCCCTGCCTGGAGCCTGCTTCCGCCTCTGCCTATGTCTCTGCCTTTCTCTCTGTGTGTCTTTCATGAATAAATACACAAAATTAAAAAAAAAAAAAAAGAAACACATCTAGTCTTAAAAATGTAATCTACCAGGGTGTACCTACAGAAATATTCCCAGGATTGGATGTGCCTGGATCTTAAAACACAGAGACAAGATGATCCAGTAGTGTGCCACATGACTACATACAGACTGATCCTTTCAGGGTGTTCACTTTAAAAGTGGCATTGGTAACCCACAGATGGGTAACACGAAGTTTTGAGAAGACCAAAACTTTCTCTTATGAAGAACATTTGAAAAATTTGGCATTATTTGGTGTAAATTCATTTTTACACCAAACGTTTGGTGTAAAACATTTGGTAAATTCATTTAAAAAAAAATTTCTTATTTATCAAGTACTGAAAAGGCTCTCAAACATTAGAGGGTATGGAATAACCTTGGAGCCGAACAGAGAGTACAAGGAGACTTGCAAAGAGATAGGTGTCAGCCCAGTGAAAAATACACTCCCATAATAAGAAACACGCACAAATGTAATGGGGCTCAAATATCCATGATTCTGGTGGAATCACTTTCTGAAAATATTAATTTGTAAAAATTAACTCGTTAATTTAATTTTGTTAATTAAATATTAATTAACCCTCTTCAAACCCTTCCAATGTAATGGACTTAACACCATTTTAAATCCTTGCTTTCCTTTCCTTTCGGTGCAGTCTAAAAATTCTTATTTGAGACCATAATGTTCTATTCATTACATGGGTGAATTGGTTTTATGGAATAATGTTTCTTAGCTATCCGATATCTAACCCTTCTTAAAATATGAGGAAGCCTAATACAGTTTATCTCTCCCTGATGAATTCATCATCCCGGCATTTCTTATATAAATAACTGATGGCAGTTTCTGCATGAAATATTCTCAAAAAATAAAGTTTTAATTTGCTTTGGCTATTATTACTTGTGAGCAGTACGCATTAAATATTTGGAGTTTTTCTAATAATACAGAATTTGCCAAAAGAAAATTATTTCTTCACACTGCCTATATTATAGTTCCAACAACTAGTAACAACCCAATAAGTATACCTTTGGTGATGATTATCAGGGTCAATGGAAATTTTAGATGATCAAGAAGGAAATGTTCCCTTGCATAAAATCATGTGATGTGGCACGTTCTTCCGTGTAAAATAGCCCATCATTTAAGACATTTTACATACTACCATACACCAATAAAATCAAAATAAGTATACCTAGGGAAATTATTTAACTGTTCTGTTCTACATTTTAAAATATACTTAGTATTTTTGATAAATGCATTTCACTTTTTAAAATAGATTTACGTATGTATGCATCTAGAGTTTACACTTGTATCGCCAGTGAGAGGAGGAGGAGAGGGAAAGACAGAAACCCAAGAAGACTACCCACTGACTGGACTCCTATGTGGTGCTCGATCTCAAAACACTGAGGTCATAACCTGAATCAAAACCAAGAGTCGGTTACCCAACTGGCTGAACAATTCAGATGCCCCAATAAATGTATTTTAAGAAACCACACTTAAAGAAGACATGTTAACTTCCTATGAGTTTTAGGAGAGGTACTACTAAAAACGTTTCACAAATACTATGTCAAGGACACTCAACCTATCATGCCTGCATTAGCCTCCAAGTTTCCAGACTGCATGAATTTCCCAGTTTGGGCTGATGGAAGGGGAGAAGGGTAATTCACAAGAGGGGACTTGGGAAAGTATCTTATTGTCATCCAGTACAAAACCAGATGTGGCTTGCAGGGTAGGACGCGTCTCACACTATTTCTCAGGAAGTACGTTTTTAAATTATGTTGAGTATGTAGATATAACAGCAATTGAAAGCATGAATCGTGACACCAAAGGTACCAAAATAGTTAAAACAAAGTAAGGATGACTTTGGTAGAATGGAATTGGAAGGTTATCACGTAGTTACGTCAGAGTTGGAGGCCGCACTCATTATACCTATTTTGTTACAATAAACTACTTAGAATAGGTTGCTATGAAACTCCATTCCTATTCATAAACAATAGCCCTCAAGCAGCATGGTCAAAGACCATTCTGGAGGCTTTTCTTAGTGTCCCAGTTCTTTGATGGAGTATGTGTGAGATGAATAAGAGCTCCATAGCCCTTATTACTAGGTACCTTTTCACACGTGCATTTGCTTCAACTGAAGTCTTTAAATACTGATCTATTAAGTTGACGGAAAAGTTTTGGTCCTCCCAATGTGCCTCAAGATTTTGACAGGACAGTCTGGGACTCTGATTCTTGAGTCTCTCTCATGATATACTCTAGATCTATAAGCAACTCTTCTTCCCTAGAGGGACCAATACTGCCTCTATGTTGAAATGGTGATGGAGATTTGAAGCCCCTTTGGGTCTAAAGAATTATTTCTTGCTTAAATGAAGTAGGAGAAGATAGCTTCTGTGCACAACCATGGGAGCCAGAGCATGGTACACAGCACCACCAAAGATCTCTTTGGAAAAACTGGATACAAATGCTACCATATGTGTGCAACCACACATATACGTAACCGTACACTCACCCCCACACACACATGGAGTAGTACGTACTGAGTTCACTGCTTTCCTGAATCAAACAGAACAACAAAACTGAAGAATTAGAGCTAAAATTTAAAACCAAGTTGCACAAAAGAAGGAAACAAGTAGACATAATCATGGGTCCATTTACCCTTTATGGTGTTTCCATAGAGCTGAAAACAGCTCTAAATTTTAAAATGCATTTAGATTCTAGCTTTTCTAAACCTTTTGGGCCTAAATAGTAAAGTTGATGAGAAGAACATTTTAACTGTAATTCAAACTATGATCTGGGACATTAACAATGCTCTAAAATAACAGGTCGCAAAATGTACACCATTAAGGTCATTATATATAATTTTTAAGTTCCCTGGCTTAAAATTCACATGTTACTCCCAATATTAGCTAGGTCAGTACTCTATGAAGTTTTAAAAGAATTAAACAGTATAGGAGAATGATATGAAGAAGGTAATCATTATTATCAGTGTAGCTCTAAACTTTGATTTTAGACTTTTTTTTTTGATTTTAGACTTTTATTCACACTTTTAATCCTGACCAATAATGCATTTTTTTCTAGCTATGTTACAAAATTACTCTCTTTAGCATAATCAATCAGCTCTTGTTTGATCCACTCTTCAGTTAACATGAAGTGATATGTATGGTCATACATAATGCATAAAAATATCAAGCAGATAACTTAAGAAATCAATGGTATCTAGCCTGGGACTGTGAAAGTGGCCCAGACTTGTGGAAGTAGAGATCATCCGAAAGAGCTGAGCCTGCAAAGTGACCCCCATTTTTAACCTCTAAGCCCTAACCAGCATGCTGTGCGTTTAAGTGAGATACATAAGCACAGAGAACACCGCAGCATTCCAGACACAAATATACAATACAATTGAGCCACGCTGACCTTGCAACTTTTGTTTTGATGAAGATGTTATCTAAGAAAGGAAAGGATTTCAATTTGTTTTGGTACATTTTAATTTTTTATATCTCTTTGATCTCATCTTTAATCCTTGATGAGTTTTTTTTTGCATATGCTATAAATAATGAAGAAAAACTCTTCCTCCTACTGCCCAAGTGTACATTTATAATTCAGAAAATAATTATGTTTTGCAGGTTTGGATGCCTATCTTAACTGTATATTAAAATACGTGATTCAGTCTCATTCTTGGAGTGCTATTTTGTTTCACACAATTATATTGCTATTTTTGTGCCATCCTTGCTGTTTTCTTTGGCATTGGTTCTACAAGCTTCACCATTTAGTAGGGAAGTTCCTCCTCTTGCTCTCTTTTACATTGCACTGCTTATTCTTGCATATGAACATTAGAACCTTTCTTTCGTTTACTTCAAAAATCCTAGTTGGGATTTTTTGGGATTAAATTCAGGCAATATAGTAATGAACGTCATTGAGATTTAGCACATATAGAGTACTGTCAATAAAACCCATGGTACACACACACACCTATATATATACACACACTATATATATACATGCATATTCGCACACAAAGAGTATGTGTGCAGCCTTTGTGATTGAATGCATTTCCTTAGACCTCATTTCTGAAAACTGATTTCCAGATCTTGCTTATTTGATGGAACTCTGCCTTTCACTCCAACTATCCACTTTCTCCCTACATAATTCCCTGGAAGTATCACTAGGGAGAAATGTCAAAATGCACTCTCTACACTATGGATTTATAAGCCCTTCCTCTTACTCGATGTCATGCTGTAGCACTTACATTAAGGCACTCGTAACACTTCAGTATAATTGCCATTTGTTCTCCTTCTGTTGTCTATCTATTCCTTGGTGAGAAAACTTTTGATTCTTATATTCCAAGTTCTTAGCAAAATTCTTAGCATACTGTAGATGTCCAGGAAATCACAAAAATATGATAAGAAAAATGTGTAAGTAAAAGCAAAGGTATTAGTGCCTCAACTTTTAAAACTGTATAGAGAGGAAAGTGTCTGCTATGTTATTTAGAAAATTTGTCTTTGGCTATTATTATAGTAGTCAGGTGTTTTATCCATACAGGTAGTAATGGATTATAGTTTTTTCCAAAATTATTTAAATGAAGTTTTAGAGAAGATGTCTTCAGAGTGAACTAAAAAAATGAGCCTCCGGGGATTGTGACAAGTGTAAATTTACATCTTCAGGTATACATATTTTAAAGAATTTGTATTTATGGTTAGGTGTTTATACACATGCATATATATTTTTAAGAGATGATCTATATAAGACTTAGTTCTCACATACAGATCCAGAAAACTAAATACATCATAGGTTTTTCTAAGAGTTGCTAGATTCTTCAAGAGAGAAATGCTTATGATATTTTCTAGAGTTTTCTTATTAGTATGATTACTTTTAATACAATCTTTATTTTTCTCATGAATGTCATCAAAAACTGCATCTGAATAATACAAAGAAAAAATAATACAAAGTCAATATTGATAATGAGATCTCAACATATTCTATATATATATATATATATATATATATTCTCCATCAGCAATTTAAATTATTAATCGGGAATATAAAAGAACATTGACTACATGGAGATTTCATCATCAATATTAATTTTATACAGACGCACAACATACACTCACTATACTACAAAGTATTCAGGTTATACACAATTCTTTCTTATCAAGCTTAAATTAAGATTAGAAATTCTACATCAATATATTTAATAACAGATTTAGGCAGGGTTTTCACTTATATTTTAATGTCTTCTGGACTCCACTCACTAAATATTTGTTTTTATTATTTATAAGCACCCATAAATTGAACCTCTCACAAAAGAATAGATACAGATATAATGAGTTGATTTATAAAACAATATTTTAATTTTTTTTAAGTTGATACTATTTATTAAGAGTCTGGATGTCTTACAACAAAAAAAATTGCTTAGAAACAATATGCAATATAATTTTGCTCTGATATTTAACTAGGCATTTTTGGAAAAGTAAAAATTCATTACTGTTAATTTTTTATTGTTAATATCTATTGCCTTTAGATATGACAGGTCATTTGTTTTGTGCCTTATGTGTGTGCATGTGTGCAAGCTATTGCTTCAATTAGATAAAGTATCACAAGTTTGAAGCTCAGAAATTGGAATTTGAACAAAAATACAATGCATATCTTTTGGTAGAAATGAGAAATGATTCATCCATTTCCTATCTAGTGCATGGAAGATAAATAACCTCTCATCATTTAGTATGTGGCTCATGAGATATGTATTGTGAGTGTGGCATTGTAGCTAATAAGACAGGGTTCTTTTGCAGTGTCAAGTTCCCAGTAGTATCCCAGCTTTTGTGGGTACATAAAGAATAAATTATTCCTTTGTAGGAGAATTCATTACCAGGAGCTGATAGCTCATGGCTGAATTACTTATGGGAATTACTGAAACCATATTTTTCTGAAATTAAAAAAATGATCTTTTCAAAACCAACCTTTGGCTGGCATGTTAACAACCAAATAATTGTTTCAAATATTTACTTTCTCATATGTCTTTGCCAGTCTTCCCTTTTGATTGCATTTCAGAATTTTTAAAAATGCCTTATTTCACTTGAAAAAAAATATTCCTTAATTTACTAAATGGAACTTATTCAAATGCATAGAATTTGCAACACTTAGGCCTATAATAGGCAATTAATTTGAAGATAAATTTTGGGTTTTGAACAATAAGCCTGTGTGTTTTGTATTCAAAACATTCTATGATATCTTTGTCATTGTTTTCCAAGTTTAATTTTTGAGTCAAAGAATATGCTTTTCTAAGTCATTCATTTCTGACCACTAACTTGAAACTTAGTATTTTTTCGACACCCTACGTTCTTCCTACATATATATTCCAAAGAAACTGTTTAAGCTTGTCCCTAGTTTCATGTCCTTTTTCTTCCAGAGAATCAGGTACCTAGCTAGCCTCCTCTACCATCTAGGTAAGAATAAAACACTATAGAGTTGTCTGGGTGGCTCAGTCGGTTAAGCATTTGACTCCTGGTTTTGGCTCAGGTCCTGATCTCAGAGTCATGAGATCAAGCCTCCTGTGAGGTTCTGTGCTCAGTGTGGAGAGTGCATGGGATTCTCTCTGCCCCTCCCCCTGTTCATGATCTCTCTCAAATAAATAAAATATTTTTTTAAAAAAAGAGTAAAACACTGCATCCTGAGACTTATTTACCACATGTGGCAATCTTCAGGGCAATTAATTTCAAATGGTATACTCTCTATAATATTCAAAGCAGACTCATAACTAATATAAATCATAATGTACATTGATAAAGTTCTCATATGAATATATTTGGAAACCTATTAGCATAACTCAAGCCTTTGCAGATATATTTAATCATGGTCTCTGCTATTTGTTTTATGCAGACAGCTGCTTTTCTTTATTCCTCTTCCAGAGTTACATGAGTTAGAAGATATATTTAATGGGGCAAATGCATGTGTTAATAAATCATGGCACAAGAATTTTCACTATTTCACCAGATAAAAATAGAAGGTTCACATTCATGAGTTGGAAGACTCAGAATTGTTAATGTCAACTTCCCACAATGACCTACAGATTTGACACAATCCCAATAAAAATTTCAGCAAAATCTCTTCTAGATATTAGCTATTTCTAAAATTTATATGGAAAGGAACAAGATAGGCCAGCCAACACAATACTGAAGAAAAGAACAAAGTTGGAAGACTCACTACTAGATTTCAATAAATAGTTTAAAGGTACAGTAAGATTGACATATAAGCAGAACAATGAATACATAGATCAATAGAACAGGCTAAGAAGCCCAGAAATAAACCCATGCAAGCACAATTAACTTATCTTTGACAAAAGCAACTCAATGGAGAAATAATAATCATTCTCCCCTGTTAATAGGTGGAGAAAAAAAGGGCCTTAGATACTCATATCTAAAAAATAATAATAGCATAATAATTCACATGGATTATACATCTTACACAGATTAATTCAAAATGGACAATGGACTTAAATGTAAAATTAAAACAAAAATGATTAAGCCACCTGGAAGAAAACATAAGATAAAATCTATGTGTCCTTGGGAGGCATCTGGGTGGCTCAGTCAGTTAAGCATCTGCCTTTGGCTCAGGTCATGATCCTGGGGTCCTGGAATCAAGCTCCTCATCTGGCTCCCCGCTCAATGGGGAATTTGCTTCCACCTCTCCCTCTGCCCCTCCCCGTGGTTCATGCTCTAACAAATAAATAAAATCTTTAAAAAGTATAAAATGGATGGAGGATGGTGGAATCCACGTTTCTCACTGTTGGGGTGGTTCTTTGCAGACAAATAAGGGGAAGAATCTAAAATGATTGATGTAGTAATAATGGATTATAGATGGAGAAATCAGTGTGAATGCATAGCTAGCTTAATATAGATACATATTAACAGACTTAGATGTAGACAGATATACAGACTGATATAGAGATTTCTAGATATGCAGACATATGAATTAGTACATATGCATATGTTTTCTTGCTCTGTCAGACAAGAGGGGATAGAAGCAATGACACTCCAGTATGGATGAGCATACCAAGCACCCAGATCTTAATTTTCAGTACCATTCTCCAGGAAAAGGAACCAGGATTCCTTAGACAAATGACTGATTCTAAAAGTGGGGAAGAAGATTACAAGATGAGTCTGTTGCATCCTTGTGTCCCAGAAAGCAAGGAAGTGCTCTAAAACACACTTCAATGAGGGGATTACAAAAAGAAACAGAACAAAAGCACCCCCAGTGGCCAGAACTGGAACAATATGAGCAAAAAAGTAAATAAAGGGGTAAAAGATTATAACCCAAACTATAAAATCAATATTCATGTGCTCAGACAGATATAAAGAATTGATCACATAAATGGGGAAAATAGACAGATGCCCTAATCAGTATCATTCCAAATAATTTATCTTGATACTGTTCCCTCAAAAAGGTGGTACGTAATCCCCCCCCCTTATATGTGGACTATGCAAAGTAGCTTCTTCCCAAAGAGTACAGTTTAGAAAGGGTCTGCTTTATAGTGGAAAAACCCTATCTAAGCTAGGTGATTATGATTAATATGCACAGTGGAAAGTCATATTGATATTATGTATCTTATATACAAAATGATGAAAACAGCATTTTACTTGTGTGTTCTTCCTCTCCAAAATCCATAATGGCCAGTCTGATCATGAGAAAAATATCAGACCAATCCTAATTGATGGCCATTCTACAAAGCACTCTACAGCATTCCTCAAAATCGTCTGGGTCATCAAATGGAAGATAAGTCTGAGAAACAGCCAAAAAATTCTGAGAGGGATAAAATGATATAACAATAGGTAAACTGGATGGCATCCTGGTACAAAAAAATGAATTTGGTAAAACTTAAGGAAGTCTGAATAATGATTGGGCATAATAATGATGTATTAATATTGCTTTATTAATTGGCACAAACAGTAACACTATAAGGTAAGATGTTAATAATAAAGGAATGTAGTCATTGGTGACAGGAGAAATGAGATATAAGAACTCTCTGTACTATGTTCACAACTTCCCTATAAATCTAAATTGATTCTGAAATGAAATGTTTCTTTGAAAAAGATGCTGCAAAATCGCATAATGGCATATAACAAAATGGGAGAGGAGAAGAGGGGTTCTTTATCACCATGCCTTCTTAAACTTCACTCCAGTTTGGCGTTTGCTACTTGTAAAAACCTGAGTCAAAGTCATACTAACATATCAGTTCATTGTGGCTAAATAAGGAAAGCTCTAGAAGGGAAAAAAGAATAAGAGGTGATACAGTTAAGGGAGAAGAAAACATATCCCAACTTTTACAATTCTAGAATGGTGTAAAAGGTCACTTTATTTCCTTCTCTCTTACCACTTGATATTTAAACTCACTTGGTTTTCAAAAAAAGTAATTATTCAATTAAACCACTGGCATGAAGAAAGGTTATAAAGAGCAGAAACCTGAAGAAAAGGGAGTATACAAAGCAACCAGTTAATAATAATGGATAGCACTAATTCAAAATGCTCTCTCCTATTTAATCTCAACTTGCCATCACAATATTCCTCTGTTAGGGAATCATATTTTCAGGGTATGTCAAGCGAGATGTGACAGAAAACATATGGAATATATGGGACTCAAGGGATTTATGAAAGGCTGTAAGAATTAGCATAGCTTATTTATTTATAAACATCACCCATCCTCCGCATCTTATGACTGGAGACGTGGGTCCTTATAAAATTCTCCATCCTTGGTCCCCTTAGTAATATTGATTAACCTCCATCAGTCCCTGCTTCTCACAAAAAGAACAGAAATGCTAAAGAAATGCCTTGGGATTTCAAGGCTATCGTTGACATTTATAGGAAGAGAGGGAAAGGAGATAGCTAGTAATTATCAATGCTTTGCTCCACATCGCGGTCAAGAACCTGACTTTTAGGACCAGCTACCATGCATTTCTGCCAGCCATACACTCCCAGAATCACAGTGAGGGCGTAGGTTTTGGCATGATTCAGCTGTTGTCATTTATATGCTATGCCAGACGCAGGAAAAATGCAGTTATGGCAGAGTCAATTCAGAATTACAAACCCTTATTAACTGACTTATACTCAATTCTTTTTTCACTATTTGCAGAAAGGAGAATCAGGACTACAGATACTCTAATTATAAAATGATAGAACTACATGCTATCATTGAGTAGACTTCTTTTAAGTGAATAACGAAGGTGGACAAGGTTACGGAAACTGGCCACATTCATAGAGGGAGTGAACTTTAGCAGAAATGATAACCCCATCTCTTAACTCTCTGTTTTGTAAAATAAGTTTTCTATGACTTCTTTAAATGGTGTAACAAAATGTATAGTCATAATAATGAAGGGAGAATATTTTTCTTCATACAGTATCTGGAGTTTGGATTTAATTTGTCATTACAGTGTGGTTTACCTTACAGTTAACACAAGCTTTGTCTTAATTGGTCAGTATTTTGAGAGAAACAGCACAATTTATAAATCGAAAATGACTGTGTAAAAATTATAAGAGTTAAAAACATTGAACCTCTTTACTATATCAAACTCTTTCAAGCTTCTCCCAGAAAGCACCTATGAAACACATGATTTTTTTTTTTCAGAGTTGTAGCCCATAAAAATAATTAAACTTTCAGGAGGCAGCATGTCTGTTCAAAGCTTAGTAGTAAACCCAAAGGTTCAAGCAGGTGATAAATATTTAATTTAATAAACTGCTTCTTAAAAGCGTTTATTTTTTAACTTGTTTCTATTACTACTCTTTCTTTTTATCAACCCCAAACACAAGTAACGCAAATCACGAAAACCCCCACGACAATAAAAATCAAGTAATTATCACAAATGAGACACACAGACCTTACAAACTAACCTCACAAAACAATGTATTATGTCTTTAAACGATTCATTTTACTATAGCCATTCTTTATATTTGCTGCATTAAGCTGTTTGCATTCTGAAGAACCTCAGAAATTGTATTTTCCATATTTGACTTTCACCGCTTCTTAAAATAACAGTTTTACCTTACTCACTAGATTTTTTTTAAATGCCACAGTTCTTGATATTTTATATTTTTGCCCAATCATACATCACAGTTTTACCATCTTTACATCTGCCAACAGATCAGCCTTTTAACAAAGAACCTAAATGATCCTTTTTAAAAAATATTTTTTAAATATTTATTTATTTATTTATTTATTTATTTATTTATTTATTTATTTATTTATTTATTTATTTTAGAGGGAGCCTAGCATGAGCAATGGGGAGGGCAGAGGGAGAAGGAGAGAGAGAAAATTCCAAGCCAACTTCCCCACTGAGCTTCGAGCCTGCTGCAAAGAGATCATGACCTGAGCCAAAATCAAGAGTTGGATGCTTAATTCCCTGAGCCACCCAGGTACCCCCCCCAAACCATCCATTTATATGTGAATAACTTCATGGCTAGATAAACCATCATTTCACGTTTATGTGCAACTTTGGTTTTTATTTAAGGGACAAGTTTGCTTCATAAAAAAATGGCTATTCAAACTGATAGAGGTAATGAGTCATAGAATTATGAAGCAAAGAATTCCAGACAAAAGCAAGCTTTCAAGGTATTACAATTCAGTGACTCTTAAAATGTTTTGAATAACAGCCTCCTTTGAGGATCTGATTAAAAATTATCTTCTTTCTCCCAGAAAACTGCTCAGGCCAACATATTTTTTTGCATACAGTCCCACATTGGAAGCACACCCTGGAAGTCTATTCCCGGACCCCAGGTTGTAGAATTTGGGGTATTGTTCAAACTCCTCATTTTATAGACAAAGGGAACATCATTCCTCACAGGTTAAATGGCTTTCCAAGGTTAAACTGCTAGTTATAGCTAAAGATGGGACAAACACAGGTTTCCTGAAACCAGCACTTTTTCTATTATACCCAATATTATAATGATAGTCAACCAGAAAGGAGCATTTACAGTAATTAAGCCCACTTTACAACTTTAGATTGTATTCCATTATAATAATGTACACCTTGTTTCATCACTGCACGTGTCATTACAAGTGATAATTGTGTAGGGATCCTGACTCCCCGGTGGGTTTAACAGCCCCTGATACAGAGCAGGTGCTCTGTAAATGTCTCTTGAATTTCAAATGATCGGACCTGTTTTGGCAGGACTGTTGGAAAACTGCCTCAAGTGTACCGCTACAGGAGATGATAGTTTCCCTGAGTAACCAGGAGTTTCAAAATTAAAGCATATCACAATGTATTAAGTAGGTATGAAGATGTTAGCTTATCATTAAGAAGGCCTCCCCTCCATCAGCTTAATTTTCTTCTTCGATGTATTGATTCACAGAATTGAAGACTATAGAGCAATATAATCCGAATTTATTCACAGAATTGGAGACTATAGAGTAACATAATCCAAATCTAAGAAATTCCATCCTGTCTGAACCAGGCAGGGGTTCAGCAATGTAGGGTTAAGTCACAGAGAGGTAGGTAGCTTTGCCCTGGTACGCAATTTTGGTTAAAATAAAGGGGAAAGGACAAAAAATGAGTGGGGAATATCAGAAAGGGAGACAGAACATGAAAGACTCCTAACTCTGGGAAACGAACAAGGGGTAGAAGAAAGGGAGGTGGGCGGGGGGTGGGGGTGACTGGGTGATGGGCACTGAGGGGGCACTTGACGGGATGAGCACTGGGTGTTATTCTCTATGTTGGCAAATTGAACACCAATAAAAAATAAATTTATAAAAATAAAAAAGATTTAAAAAGTCCACTCATATATTGAACAAGTATCATCTTTACTGCAGACTTCACTTACTTGTCTAAATTCTTCCACTCATACAGAAATAATTCTATTATCCTGTGTCTCTGCCTCCCTCTCTCTCTCTCCTTCTTTCTCTCTCTCATATATTTAAAGAGTTATAGTATTTGGATTTACTCCGTTGTTCATTTTCCAAATTTACAGCAAGTTATTTTAAAATAATCCTACCTTCTGTGAACACAGCTCAATGACTTCACTTTTCTGAACTATGCTCCTAAGATTTGATTTCCTTTTTCTCCTCCTCTCTCTCATTCTTCCTTCTTGTTTCATTCTCATTGCCTCCTACTTCCATAGACTCTTCACCTTTCCCCTTAGGTGTTTTCCTTCCTTCTTTTGATATATTGAAAAAAAAAAAAAAGGCTGGTGATCATTCATGAAATGAGATGCCAATTCTGATGTTAATTCTAATGTCCGCAGCTAGAAATATAAATCAAGTCAAATCCTTCAGGAGATCTGAACAAAGTGTGTGCGTGCTAATATTCTTTGGGGGAAAAGAAACAGGGAGAGAAGGAAGGCAGCGAAGTAGGTTTTTTTGAGGTTACTACTATGAGTACTTGAAGAACTTTGGAACACAATCCCACTGGACAACTCTGGAGACTGTGTAGACTATGCCATAGTGTTATCCCCACCAAAGAACAAAGGAAGTAGGATATTTATCCACAATGCTGTCAGTCATTGATCAAGGCTGCTCCCCAGTGATACGAACTGCTGGCATTTCTGCTTGCCCTTTTGATGAGCCAGTTCCCTGGGCCAGAAAAGCCTTTAGAAAGAGTCTCAGGTGCTTCCAGTTGGAATGTACAGGAATGGTGTGTGCAGATGAGATATGAGTGAGGTACCAATAGTATCTGCAACAAATTTCCTTATTATACTCTGGTACTTGTTTGGTATATAAGTAAAACTTTAACTCCAGGGCAACATAGACTTTAATATCTTATTTCTATTTTTACTGTTTCACTGGGAAAATCCCTTGGCCCCTCTGGAACTAGTAATTTATAAGATGGTCCAGTGGTCCATGGGCCTATTTAGGAGCATAAGTTGCAAAATACAGAAGTGACATTTCTAGTTTTTTCCTGGCCTGGAAACAACACGCAAAGAATGGGCTTTGCAATCATTTGTACCTAGCTTTTCAGTTTAACCTGGATTAATGATGGCGGACTCTAGTGCAACTAAATTTCCTCACAGCTTCAGTGTCCTCATCTTTTAGAATATATTAATAGAACACACTTGTTTTGAGCACTAACAGAGAGGAAGTAAGGCAGGCAGAAAAATGCAATTTTGTTACTTAGTAGATGTTCAGCTCCTGTTGGTTCCATCAGCCCCATACCCCTCTACACCACACCACCAAGATTAGGATATTACAACAGGTGGAATTAAAATGATAATATTAGTCACTTTTCTAAATTAAAAAAGGTCTCATCTTATTTTCTTTAATTGTATGTTCTTATAATCTGAAATATGGATCTAGACAGCTACTTTAGTTGGATGTGTAGAATGGTGGATAGACAATTAAAAAGAAATCATCCAGGTTTTTTATTTGTATGATAATGCCCACACTACACTGGTTTCTGTACTGCTGTCTACCTGAACTTCAATTTTTCTAGGTCACTCAAGTGTGTGGTATTTTATAACTTTAAAATTATTGTAGTAAATTGCTATCGAGCCTAGTTTTCTTCTCCACTATGACTATACATTGTTACAGGCCATATTGACTTTATTGTCTTTTTTATAGGAATGCAGAGAAACAGATCCCAAGCACAACATTCAACAAGTCTATAGGTTTTACATTTAGCTGAAAGGACATAATAGGACAAGGTAAATCCCTTGTAGACACGAATGTGGGCCTTTCCTCCATCACTATCACTGCATCACCTCTGCACCCCTGGGTAGCAATCAAATTCCCTATATTCTTTTTTTTTTTTTTTTAATGGCTCTGGTTTTACTCTGGTTCTATTTAAGCCTCCTAGGTGGAGAAATGTTTACTACATTTCCTAGTCAACGTTGTCCACAAACTTACAGTATCAGTGAAATTCATACTTTGCCAACATGCATATGTACTTCCTTAACTCGAATTTAGGAAGCACATAGACACAGTTTATGTTAAAGTCTATCTATAAACTTCAGTACATAGCTTAATAAGTTATTAGTCGGTTACTTTTTTACATCGTGACCACTTAAATATAGTTTTTAAAGAATCTATAATTAGCAGGAAGTGGGAGGTTAATTACAGTAAAAACATAAAAATTATACTAATGAATTGCTTTAAAATTAAATAGGATTTACAGTATATCATAATAAAAGTTTAAAATATATTTAAGTATATAAAAAGGAAGATTAGTAACCAAGAAATAAGTGGTCATTCCATCGTGATAATGGAACAAAGTGGTTACTATCTAAAATGAATTATAAATTAAATGAGTTATTGCTTTCTTTAAGTCAATGATTTTAGGAAAATATCTACCTTCTACTCGTTTCTTAGAACATTTAGGTTACAGATCTAAAAACTATTCAATAGAAAAATGTAAAAAGTAAACTGAATGGATCCATAAAGATCATCTAATCTATAATCATTTTTGGGATGGATACTAGCAGGGTCCAATATCATAGTCACAAGCCACTATTACCACCATGCAAGTGTAATGTAGCTAGTTCAAACTGAGATGTGTTACAAGTATAAAATGTACTCTGAAATTGGAAAAATTTTAAAAAGTCAATATTCCACTAAATTTTTGTACTGATTACATGTTCAAATGATAATATTTTGTATATACTGAATTAAGTAAAGTATATTCATAAAATTAATTTTATCTTTACTCATTTTTGAATGAGACTACTAGAAAATTTAAAATCACACATGTGGCCTACATTATACTTCTATTGGACCGCCGAATTCCACCGTCTTCAAAAGTTACAATGTAAGCCACATGAACGATGTTAAGTATGGACATCACATGGAGACCTGATGGCACTTTTCTTACTGTTTTTAAATAATTAAAGAAGGAAATTGGGGAACTGTTGGCCAAAAGCAAGCACCATTCTTAGGGAATGTCTGTGAGAGGCCTTTTGTGTCAGATCCCTCCTAAAGCCACCATGATGTTGTTTGTTCATGAAAAGTCTTCCAGTGAAGACCGTAGGAATTACGACAGATGAGTCTCATTGGGACATTGGAGACCTTAACAGCTGGTGGATACAAACAACATGATGTGTCTGCAGAGGTCTGACACTTCTCATAAATTTCTTTCAGGAAAAAAAAATACTATACAGAGAGGAAAAGTATATTGAAGCCAGTTAGTCTTTCTACAAGCCTCTTGGTAAACTGTCATCACAGTAAATCTCCATGGTAGAGAGTAGGAGAGCAAAAACACAGAAGTGATTACTGGCTTAGATGCAGGAATGAAGAGTTTGCAGCAAAAAAAATAGGACAGATGCCCAGGTATGTAAGTGGAAGAAAAATTTTCCCAGATATAAGTGATGTTTGATAATCTCATTAACATTAAACAACATCGAAAAGTATCATTTAGGAAATGAACTAGAAGAAGGCAAATGACACGCAAAAATTTGTGACTCTGATAAAATAATAAGTTCCTTATTCAGATTAAGGAAAGGCCAAAGTAATGGGTAGATATTTTTCTTTGGGTAAAGCAATGAAAATGGGGGGACGGTAAGGGTGGGGCGAGGATGATGTGATGTTTTGAAAGGGTGATACAAGCAGGTGCCTATCATAGGCATCAGTCTCATGTTAAAAGTATTAATGCTTTTTTTTTAGCAAATAAAACATAATCTCCTAAAAATATTTTTAAAATTTCTTATCACTATCTTGGAGTTCTCCTTTGCTTATTGCCTTAAAAAAATGAATAATTAAGGTCCAGCAAAAAGAATAGAATCCCGCATAAACTCTGGTCAGATTTCCTGAGAATACTACTTGTTCTTTTATGTTCCTAACCCATTAGTAGAGCTCTCTTTAATACTTTTTAAAAATAAAAATATAAGTTGAACATCTCCCTTTTCTTTTTTAGGTTTCTCAAAATGTTACTTATCTAAAGGGAGGTAATATCTGAAACAATCTCCTCTTCACATCTTATTGTTTTTCCAACCTGAAAACTAATTTTGCTGTTCACACTGTGAGCATCAAGAGAAGCTCCGTGTTAGCTTATCGGAGAGAGATTATATCATTCCATAACACCATGACTATAAATCACATGTTTAATAATAGTAATAACTACTTTTATCAAATAATTATCCTATCTATTAGGGACACTTCCAGGCTCTTTTTTAAAAAAAAAAATTATAATTCTAATGTAATCTTCGCAACACTATTAGTCTTATTATTGTCAATTCAAAGATGTATCAACAAAATTTTAAAGAATTTAATAAATACCATATCCTGGAACTGGCTGCAAATAAGAGATTTCAAAATGAGACTCCTACAAACTATTACATGAAGGATGGATACCCAGGAGATGCATCCAGGGAGCTTACTTATTTAGGAGATGGTCCAATCCTGACATCTGTGGTTCAGCTACTATTCTGCAGAGCTCAGCATAAAGCTGGGAGCCCTTATCTGATACAATGACAACCTCTCATTTTTGTGTAAGGAAGTGTTAAGCACATATTTGTCCTCTCGACTTATCAATGAATAAGAACACTCTTTTCTAGGTCATGTACATAATGACCAGGGCACGGGGAAGTTTGAACAAATTCTCATATCGAGAGGTCCGAAAAAGGATTTTGCAAACAAGATTTTCTGTTTGGCCTGAGGACAATGCAGGTGTGCCCAAGTGGCCAGGTGGGGCTATCCATGCTGAAGGCACCATACAGATGAAAACCATCACCTTTGTGTAAAACTCACCTAAAGTTATACCTAACGATGTAATTTAAGTCATGCATTCCCTTGCACAGTGTGACCAGCAGCCCTTCTCACTGAAGGGAGATACAGCATCCAAAACAGAAAATTTTCCCTTATTACTCTGAAGCATCTACCTTAAAAGCATATATAAGAAGTGTCCTTCATGGAAATAGGAACCCTATGGTGCCATGATATTAACTGATTTCAGTAACCATGAATCTGCTTTCTTTCCCCTCGGATATTTCTTTCCTTCTTTAAAGATTTTATTTATTTTTTCATGAGAGACACCGAGAGAGAGGCAGAGACACAGACAGAGGGAGAAGCAGGCTCCCTGCGGGGACCTGATGTGGGATTCGAGCCCTGAACCCCAGGATAACACCCCGAGTCAAAGGCAGATGCTCAACCACTGAACCACACAGGTGTCCTCCCCTCAGATATTTCTAACACTAGGCTTCAATTACTTCAATATAGGAAGGGGCAGCAAATTTTAAGAAGTATTAAGTATTTTTTCCCTTTCCACAGCATCTCTACAAATAATATAATAAAATATTTTTCCAACGAACACCCTAGTGGTTTATTAACTTTTAAAGCAAAATACATAAACAGCTTCGCTTATAGATTCACAAGTATCATTTTAATGCTCCTTAAAATCATTAAAAGTTTTATTGGCAATTCTGCTTCCATTTTTGATGCTCTTTTAGCTTGTTTTAAATTCCTGATTCAAATCCCAGAGGTTGGAACTTTCTCATTTGCATTAATATACTTTCTTCTTAAACATATAAGAGACTCACTAAATTAATGTGTAAACAGCATCGGGGCACCCGGGGCTCAAGGCAAGAACGTAATTACTCTGGAGAGGGAACATTTTCAGAACATATTCTAATTCAAAATAGGTTTACGTGCTAATGTGCTAACAGATGACTAGCACTGTTTCTAGGAGCACTACTTGACTTAATATGTTCAGAGACCATACTTAATGTTGAAAATAACTGAGATCTTTTAGGGTCTAGATTTACAGGAATCGAGATTATTTGGGAAGAAGATACTAATTCGGAGGAAAATGAAACCATGTCTCAAAAATGAGATGTATAATATGGATGCATTCTGAGATAATAATAGGATGTTACAATCAAGTTAACTACTTTAACTAATACTGAATTTACCGGAATTTTTTTTTTTTTTTTTTTTTTTTTTTTTGCCCTTTACTCAGAAACCGACAGTATCTACCTAGAGTGTTAGAGTCTTTGAAATGTTGGTATACATTAAGCATCACCACACCTCGCTCCAAACTCGCACAAATATTCACAAAGCCAGTCTTCAGAGACACCCACACATCCTCCTACCTCTCAGACTTGCACCTTTTTTTTTTTCTCCCCTGCCGCATCAAATCTTCCAAAACTGCTCTACATGGGTGCTGTGCATGCCCCAGGCTTGATTTCCATATAAATATCCTTCCCCCAGGACCTGTTTTCTGCTAGGAGACAATTAATTGGAAAATAAACCGATATAAATATGCAAGTGGGTATGTAAAGTCCACATATTTCTTTGTGTGTTAATAAGTATTATCTGAAGATGATATATTTTTCAGTAATCTTAATTTTTAATGTTAGCAGCACATAGGACTCACCTGAGGATCGTTTAACTGGCAAAGAACCTTTACTATACCTAAAAATGACCTGGACATATCTTAAGTCTCAGATTGCCAGGCTCCACACCCAGAGCCTCTGATTTACTACATCTGGGGCAGGGCCAGTATTATGATAAACTTTTTAAATCCCATTAGGAAGTCCTGGTGTTGGCATTTCAGAACTAAGCCATGTTAAATGTATTTGTTGTTGTTCTTAGGGACAGAAACTGTTTTTCTCAAAATGTAACACATATTGCACACTCTAATTGGGGATAATTCTGTTCACCTGTACATAGCTCTTTTTTTAAGACCTATTTATTTAAAAAGAGAGAGAGAGAGAGAGAGCACACCAGAGGAGGGGCAGAGGGAGAGGGAGAATTTTAAACAAGCTCCATCCCCAGCATGGAGCTCAAAGCAGGGCTCAAACTCACAACCCTGAGGTCATGACCTGAGCCAAAATCAAAAGTCAGCTCCCACCTGTACTTCTTACCCAACTACTAGTTTCTATTTTCCTAACCAACTACTAGTTTCTATTTCTGGACAAACTTCTATACTATGACCAAAAAAATCTCTGATCTGTAGTATCCATGTCCTCTTAGGTACGTGAACAAAAATTATGTACTAGACCTTCTTCAAAGATCTCAAATGTTTTAAGTTCATCGCAAAACTGATGGCAAATAGACTGTAATTTTCAAATGCAGATTGTGAGAATCATAATATTCATAGTGGAAGATTATGTCATTATAATATCAGGGTAGGACATCAGGAATCTTATTTTCAGGATGAAAATCTTTTGGATCTTGTGAAAAAAAAAATTGCGAAGTCCCATTTGTCAGTGAGAGACAATACAATTCCAAAAGTATAAAATGTGAATAAATGCTGCTCGGCTGTGGGGTGGGCAAAGTACAGGAAATGTATTTACCTTACCATAGAGAAGACAAAATAATACCAGCTAGTCAACAGCATCAAATGTATGTGACTGTAGCACTAGATACTTTTTTGACAAAGCTCTCTGGCGAGGGAATGAAAAGCTAATTTGATCAACATGGTGAAGTGTGAATCATATGAGGTCAAGGAAAAATAAGTGAGATTTTGAGAATGGGTAATGACACTGAGAGTACCAATAGTCTGTGATGCTTCCTAAATAGGAGTGGTCTGAGGAGACAAGTTCTATAGCACTATTTATTTATTACAACTTTTCCCCCATCCTAGAAACTTTAATTTTAAAAAAAAAATCTTAAGAAGAATTTTAATTACTTGTGTCAAAACCAGGATGCAATCTAGCCATTTTAGGACAAAGTTAAAAAGTATATCTATATTACAAATTGTTGAGAGTGGAAATTTAAAAATGTAAAATCACCCATAGAAAAAGAAAGGAGGAGGACTAATATTAAGAAATGAAGATATTGGGGTGCCTGGGTGGCTCAGTGGTTGAGCATCTGCTTTTGGATCAGTCCCGGGATCGAGTCCCACATCAGGCTCCCTGCATGGAGCCTGGTTCTCCCTCTGCCTATGTCTCTGCCTCTCTCTGTGTCTCTCATGGATAAATAAATAAAATCTTAAAAGAAAAGAAATGAAGATCTAGTAGAAATGGAACTCATAAAATAAATTGGAAGGAATTAACAATTTGCACTACAGGCCTTTAAAAATACCCAATTGATTGGAGTCGGTGCTTAAGGGATAAATGAAAATAAGTGGTAGAAATTTTAATAGCACACTGGCCGTCAGGGTGGCTCAGTCGGTTAAGCATCTGTCTCTTGATTTTGGCTCAGGTCATGATCTCAGGGTTGTCAGACTGAGCCTCACGTCAGGCTCTGTGCTGAGCTGAGCCTGGAGCCTGCTCGAGATTCTCTCTCTCCCTCTGCTTTTCCCCACCCACCCCTTGGATGCTTGCACTCTCTCTCAAAAAAAAAAAAAAAAAAACAGAAAAAAAAAAAAAAGGAAGAAAGAAATTTTAATAGCGCAAAAAAACAATTTGTTATATAATTGATTTAAGAATCAATTATTTTGAGTAGTATATTCTATAAGAGAGATACGAGGAGAAATACATCGTCTCATGACTACACGATTGTATACCCAACAATACACTTAATTTTATACAAAGGAACAAGCTTCACTGAAGCATACCATCTGTAGTGTCATTTATTAACTCAATGAAAAATTTTACTTTCTCTTGACCAGCTGAATCACACAGATTTTCATTCAAGGGAAGAGAATTAAACTTGTTTATTCACAGTTAATTCAAATAGATCCGTGTCATTAACTGCATTCATTCAACAAATATCACATTCGCATTATATACTGGACTAGATCTTTCTTCTACCAAAGAAATGTATAAGCATATGCCTTGGCCTTAAAGAGTTTTGAACCTGGCAAAGGTGAAATATTTACAGGAATACCTTCAGCAAAACTGTATATGGTATTTGAGTGATACTGACAGTAAGCAGCAGGATGAAAATATATCCTGCTGAAATGGTCAAAAAATAGTTTACTATGAAAAAAAAAAGAGGAAAAAATATAGTTTACTATGGAGATCCTTTTTTTTTAGCTTAGCAGTAAAAGATGAAGACCATGAAGGTCAACACAGTCATGACACTTAAATCTGGCTACCATCCCATGGGATTTTTAGGTTCTTTAAATGTTTCTGCATTTTCTATTTAAACAAATGTGTCATTTTTATAAAATGAAGAAAACAATAAGTCTCATGAAGCAAAAAGAGGAACTGAAGGCAAGGTAAACTCTAAAGGAAGAATCAGAAGAATCTGTTCATTTCTAAGATTTTTGGAAGTAGAGAAAGCAAAGTATTATGTTAGGATAAGAAAATAGTCACAAAATATCAAATCCATAGATGGTTTGAAAAGAAAAGGGATTCTTCTAGTTTTAGACCCGCTGAGTTTAGGTGATACTCACGGAGGGCCCACCCATCAAGAATAAAAGCAGTGCTAAGGAGAGAACCAGGGTGGTGCTAGTGGTAAACACTGGTGTGATCATCAGAATCGTGGGACATAATTAATATTTGAGATAAATCCAGAAATATTTGGAAGATTGAACACTGGGAAACACTTCTGTAGTTGATTAAAATCTGACTTATGCTTGAAATTAGCTCAAACTTGACAGATTATCAATCTGCTATGTATGTATGTATGTATATATATATATATACATATATATATACATATATATTTTTTTTCCCCTGTAGGACTAAACAACACATACTAATCTAATAGCAATCTTAGAAACTTTTTGAATTAGGAGGGAAATATACCTCTGTCTCTTCCTTTCTTAAAATAAAGAACACAATACTACAAATTCCTCATAACAGTAAAATAAGAAAGCTGAACTTAGCCCTAGTACAAACTGCTTTGCTGTATAGTTTATGGCTACACCAAAGAGGACAGGGTTGTCAGCATGATCACATTTAATTTCTGCTCTGCTTAACTGAGCAAATTCCATGGAAATTATGACAGCTCCTTGACATCATGGATACTCACCAACTACTTATTCACTCCTTGAGAGGAAATGAGTGTCAGCTGTCAGAAAATGGAAGGCATGAGATCTAAAACATATGAGACATTTTGCTTTAAAATGATGATAAATCATTTCAAGTACTCATTGTTTCAGGCACCTGCTGGTTTTGTTTTATAATTCCTAAAGCAAAACAAGCGAGTTTTGTTGAATGAAAAGATTCTATTTCTGCTTGTTGAATCCAACATTTGAGGTCAAAATAACAGAAAGGTTCCAGATCATCATGCAATAGAGGTAAAACACAAAAGCCAAAGCTATATGTATGTACATCTATCTATCTATCTATCTATCTATCTATCTATCATCTATCTATCATCCATCCAATCTATCCATCCATCCATCCATCCATCCATCCATCCATCCATCCATCCATCCATCTTTTCTCTTTCTACCATCTCAAGATTAAACTTATGACCACTGTAGGTTTAACTAACTAAATCAGCAGAATATGGTAATATGACTGATATTTTTCAATCTTCTCAATAACAAACAAAAATATTCAAATATTTTTAAAGAATTTAATGCTTTGTAATTTGAAAGTCTGCCTTGGCTGTCTATCAGAAGTTATCTTTATATCACCTAAGATTCCTTCCAAATAGTAAAGTTTGATGACTACTAAAATAATCTACATGAAAATTTCTTGGGGTATTATGCAGCATTCCACTCAGAAATTATGTGTATATATATATGTATATATATGTGTATACATACATGTATGTATACACATATATATATAGTCTTTCTGACCTGTTTCATTTATGTCATTCAGGGTCAAATGAGCATTTTCTCACTTTCCACAAGCTCACATAACTTTGATAGAAGTATTATCTACAATGATAAAGCATACATAAAATACAATACAAAGTTGAGAGGAAGAAGATTTGTAATGTGACTCATTCTAATTATTCTAATTATCATACTCATTCATATTTATAGGCAGAATAATACTAATTGTATTAATAATAATTATACCAAAATAGTAAATGGTTGAATGCCAACAATGCATTTTAGCAGATTTACAACTGCAATCAGATCTGCTTCCAAAAACGTATCTATAAATACCAATGCTCTGAGTAAATCAGAGGTTTACATCGAAATTGATCCTAGGAAATAAAAAAAGCAGATGATGTTCCTGCTCTACATATTTCACTCTTCTCAAGTCAATTGAAATTTTCATGCTCCACATGATATATGCTGAGCATTAAACCAAATTCTATAGATTTATAACCTGTGGAAGAAACCAGCTCACCTCTAAGACTTTTTTCAACAACATCCATGACAGATAATCACCGCCCTTTTCCTGATCACCAGCAGTAAGGACAGATCCCGCCAGTTATTTCAGTATGCCAGTTAATAGAATGCTTTCTCTAAAAACTAATTTACAACTACTATACTTTGTTCCAAGTTTCTTTGGGGGGCTTTAAATAGTAATAGCAAAAATAATATTTAGGCATAATTACTATCATACATCTATTATATTTCAATCTTTAAAATATTTGTGATAAACTCTCAAATCTCTTGAAGTTCTTCACTCCATATTGAATATGTGTAGTTGATTTTTGCCATAACTTGGCTTTGGGACTCTTACCATCTTAGACTCCATTTTTGTGTATAATTTGTAACTAGATTAAGGACGTTAATATAGCTCAGAAACTGGAAAACAACACAAGGTGGCTAAAATTTTGGCCTTTGGAGTCAGATAGTTAGATCTGATCTGGGGCAAGTCACTTACTTTCCAAGTCCATTCCCTCAGTGTTGAAGTGGAAATAAAATAATAATTACTACTAATAATAATGATTAATAATAATGATGGTGATAATGATAATACCAGCTACCTGATAGTATTAGAGTATGGAACAAATACTGTAATACATAAAACACTCAGCAAAGTCTCTAACAATATAGAAAGATGAAAACAAATACAAAAATAAAACATGGTCCCTGCCTCCATGAAGCTTTCACATTAGAAAGAAGATAAAGCAATCACAAGTAATAATGTAAAGTAGGATTATTGAAGGTATTGCAGCATTTAAAAATTTATGTATTTTACTAAATTGGATTTACTTGTACATTCCTCTGAGTGTAGAGCCCCATGCTTGCATAGATATGTTTTAAGATTTAAGTTTATACAATGTGTTTCTATTTTCTCAGACTTTTAATGCATTTGGAAATTGAAGATAGTGACAAGATTATGTCATCTGAGAAAGACTCAAGAAATAGGGCATGTGGATCTAAAAGACTTCCAAGTTGGAATCACCATTGTGATGTTTATAATATTACTTTATCTCTTTCATAATATTTTACGATCTTTGGCATTTCACACTTGAAAATTTGCATCTACACTCTCTCTTCCATATTATTTGGAACATAATGAATAAGACTCCTGCCAGGAGTGATTCTGAAAAGATCCTCTGTAACATTTCTTCAGCTCCTGAAATAAATTGTTCCATGTATTTCTTAATCAGTGAAATTTCAATTTTAACTAATACAGAGGGCAATATGTTTATGCAATATTTAACACTGGTATGATAAAAACTTTTCAAGCAGTGACTTGTCAAACACAATGAGAATAGGAGATCCCTATAATCTCCTTTTCAATATCAAATTAACTTTTCTTTTTCCTGTAAAGGTAAATTGGAGATAATTGGAAGTCATGGTGTGAAAAATAGAAGCAATGTCTCATGTTCTCTACCTTGCTATCTTCGTATCCCTTGTTTCGCTCTGCACATATGGTGAGCCCTATGCAACATTTGGTGCTGTTGATCACCTCTACATGCTTAAACTACCTCCTCCCTCAACATGCCCAATTTAGGGTCTCATTGCTCTTCTTTCTCTTATACCTTTCCAGGGGACATAGCCAAAAGCTCATTTTTTGGTTCTTAGCTCTTTTCCCTACATCACCACATATAATCTTAGATTCCTTTGTGCAAATTAAAATATACATTTTTTTTGCTTCAAACACAATTCCCATGCTGTGTGTATGATATATATTGTGCATAGCGCTTCAAATGCATTATTTCCTCCTAACTCCCAATTGTTTTGATATCCTTCTCTCCATCCTCCCCAAAATAAAATGTTTGTCTTTACCTCCAAGTTTTTGTTGATTTTTGCTTTGAATGATTTGCATACCCATCTTAATTCTCTTTTCTTTTTCCATCTTGGCTCTGTCTTTAAAATCATAGTTACCACTCCACTGGTATATTTAATGCTTCGATCTTCTTGGAATTTTGCCTGTGTAAGGGGTGAAGTACTCACAGAGACGGTGAAATTTTCCTAAATTTCCATTTGCATTCACAGTATTTCCTATGTGGGCAAGTACCTTTCTACTAGCATTTAGGTATATTGCCATTCTGTTTCTTTGTACCAGTACCTCACTGTTTTATTCACTGGGACTTTATCAGATGTTCTAATAGCTTATAGAGGTAGCCATCCTTCATTGTTCTCTTTAACTGAATTTTGCTCATTATTCTTGGACTTATTTTCCCATATGAACTCTAAAATAAGTATCCCTAGTTCAAAATCCCTATTGATTTACTTTTTTATTTCAGATTAACTGAAGTATGGATTAAGAATTGGCCTCTTGATACTAGAAGTCGTTCTATTTGCGACCATAAGATTAATCACAAATTAAGAGTGGAAAACAATTACGTTTTTCCTCTCAGATTATTATTAGCCATAGAATTTTAAGGATGATTGTATTTTCAAATTCTGCCTAAAAATTTAGGTGACAAAATAACCATTGTAACTGCACAGAAATCACATAAATACTTTATATATTTAAGCCAAAATCTTTTATATATATATATATATATATATATATATATATATATATATATATATATATATGACTTATCTGTTCTGTGATACTTCAGGGTCTCAGAAAAGAGTTGTACTCACTTCCTAAGTTGAATTCATGTCATTCTCAGCCTAGGTTTAGGCAAAGAACACAATAGCCACTTTGTATTTATATTAATGTTTTTAATATTGGGGTATTTGGGAAAATCAGGGAAAGAGATATAAAAAAGGAAACATTGAGAAAATTAGTTTATGTCTTAAATATCAAAATAACTTGAGGAGGTAAATTTTAGTTTCTTAGAGCTCAAGTGTGCTAATCAGTATTATAGCATCCCAAGAAGGGGTTTAGTATTCAGATTGCTGTAAATGTGAAATCCTAGAATACTACTCAGATATTGCAGAATTCATATACCCCTATTAGCAGTTTGTAAAAAGCTGGCTTAGTGTATTATACAGCAGTAAAGATCAATGCAACATCTATTGACCAGAGACTACAAGTCAGGTACCAAACTAGGTTTTGAAAATGCAGAAATTAATAAGGAAATATGTGCCACATTTTCTTTTGGGGTTCACAGTATGTGATAAAGATATATAATTTGTGATACAATGTAGCAATAAAACAATAGAAGCATGAAAAAGGTACCAAAGACAAAATACATATATACATATCCATGTGCAAATAAGGAACAAGATACTATAAACAAGTATTTTAGGGCTGGTAACTTTCATCACTTCATCTTTTAAAATTCTGACTGTGTGTGCAAAAAATGAGAAAAAAACTTGGAAATAAGAGTAATGCTCTGTGAAGCCAATCAGTTATATAACTATTTTCTAAATTGAGTACTAATGAGAATGAGAACTATGATTATTTAAACATATTTTAAGTGGTAATACAGTTTTGTCAAAATGCAAATCACATATTTACAACAGGAGAGTTCTAATAAAAAGAAAATCTCTATTATTTCTTATACTGAACATGGCCAGATAATCATGGGTGCCCTAGAATTAGCAGGCATTTCCTTCTACCTCAAATTGACCATATGGAATGCTGTTAATGAGTAGTTGAGAATCACTTGGACATTTAAATACCTCTTTAATACAAGTTGTGTGGGAGAAATAAATGCAGCTAGGTTGCAGGCTTACAAAAGAGAAAATGCTCTTAAAGACAAATGGTAGACCCCTTACATGTGCTTCAGGTCATTTTACTCCTCAGGGAAAATTTCTGAAAGCATAGTGGATATTAATGGGGAAATATAAATCTAGATAAATCACCATTTTACACATAGTTTAAAGAAACATCATCAATAGTATACAGTATCACGCAGTAAATAATTGTTCAATTAATTCATTAAAAAACGATTTAGTGTCTATTAGACTCTAGGCATTATTTTAACACTAGTAATTCAATCGTAAACAAAACTACTATCTAGCTATCTTAATCTAAATTTTGTATGGGATGCTCACATAGCAATCAGTAAATTGATAATAAGCCAGTGTTGTGAGTTCTATGGAAAACATTAAAGTAATGTAAAAAGAAGGATCATAGGGTGGCAAAAAGGGAAGTCCACATTTTTATGTATAAGATGATTAAGAAAATGGACTGGATTGAGGGACTATTTGAGGAGACTGGACAGGAGAGAAGCAGGAAGGCAGATGGATAGTTCTAAGCAGAAAAAAAAAACAAGTTTGAAGTAGAACATGCCTACCAAGAGGGAGAATGGTAGGCAATGATCTCAGAGAGGAAAAAAGAGGAGGCAGACCATTTTGGAACATTGAGAACAATCCTAGGACCTGTGGCTTTTATTCTGAATGAGACACTAAACAGTTGGGAGGATTTTGAGTAAACATATAGGACTTATTATTACAGACATATTACTTATGAACTATGACTTATTAATAGGACTTGTTATTGAAGGATCATTCTAAGTAATATATTGAACTTAGATTATCAGAGGAGAGCAAGGGTGGAAGCACAGAAAACAGCAAGTTGTTGCAATAACTTCATTGGGAGATGATGGTAGTTGGCCAATCATGGTAATACAAGAGTGGTAACAAGTAATTAGATTGTGGACATCTGAAGGGAAAGATGATGAGATTTGCTGATGGGTGATATGTGACGTGTTAGAGAAAGTAAGGAGTCAATGATGATTCCAAGATTTGTGATCAAAGCTAGAAGATTGGAGTTGTCAATAACTGTGATAGGGAACTGCTGAGGAAGAAGATTCTAGGGGGATTGGGAGAATTTCCACCTTTGGCACATTCCATGTGAGAATTTTTTTTTTTTAATTTATTGATTTATTCATGAGAGACACAGAGAGAGAGAGAGAGAGGCAGAGACACAGGCAGAGGGAGAAGCAGGCTCCATGCAGTGAGCCCGACATGGGACTCAATCCCGGGTCTCCAGGATCACACCCTGGTTTGAAGGCAGGCGCTACATCACTGAGCCACCCAGGGATCCCCCCATGTGAGAATTTTAATCGTGAAATGGAGATGTCATTTGGGTCTGAAAGTGTGGAGTTTAGAAGAGTTGTTGGTAAAGGTATAGATGTTGTCCTCAGAGTATCAATGGTATTAATAGCCATGATCCTAAATGAGATCACTCATAGATGGATTTAGACAACGGGAGAGTCTGAAGATGGAATTCTGGGGCATTCTAGTATTTGGAGATACAGAAGTTATCTTTGCCTTCACTGGGAAGTGAAGAAGTGGATGAGGAAGGGGTTCCAGAAGTCAAATGAAAGTATTCCAGGAGAGAGAATGGCAGGTGTGTCAAATATTACTGATAGATTGATACAAGAGCAATGTGTATTGACTGTTGGATTTAGCAATGTGAAAATCATTAGTAAGCTTGACAAGATCTAATGTGATGGATTAGTGAGGGCAACAGCTAAACCGGAGATGTTCAAAAAATAATTGGAGGAGAGAAAGTATAGACTGTATAAATAACTCTCCAGGAATTTTGCCTTAAAGAGAAAAAGGCAGGAGCTCAAACTCAAGTTGTCTGCCAAGTGAATGGAGCTTTTTATAAATTTTCTCTGGCCATATTTGAAAGGAAACATGATAGCATGGTAGTATGGCAATGGCAATGACAGAGTAGAAAGGCATAATTGGAGATCCAGGAAAGAGAAGAGGCGATTGCTGTATTGATGTTTTGAGGGGGCGAGTGGGATGGGACCCAGTGCTAAGGGCCCATTTAAAATTAGTGGCCATGAAACACGAGGAGACTAGTCACCAGAGATGTGTGTTTTTCTCTAGGATGGCTTAGTTGCCTGCAAGAAGAACCAGATTAGAGATTGGATTTAATGTGAGTTGAGGTTTATCCAGGTGAGTGTGACAAGGTAAGAACACACCCATGGCCAGCAGCGTGTGATTTGAGAGAAGGCAAACAATCATACCTTAAGAAGGCTGCAGTGTCCTTAAGGGGAGAGACAGGAGTCAGATCCCAAAGATAAACAGTACACTAGGAGTAGAGGGGATTTTGCTTATGGCTATGATTTTAGCAATTTCGTGAGTGAATATTCCATAATTACTGCTATACTATTTGTTATTTCATTCTACCGAGACTAATAAATAACAATAGCAATGTGAAATTACCATGAGTATGTTTCCTCAACATTTGTCTATGACTAGACATATTTCCCAACTTTATTTATATCTCAATTAAAAAGCCATATTCCTAGAAATGACATTTTCAGAGTCAAAAATTGTGTGTTTGGTTTTTAATTGTAAAATAATGTCTTTCAATTATGTATGAGTCAGAATGTTCAGTATAAAATGGAAAGACAAAGGACTAATGGAACAGAGCACAAGTATTATGTAAACCACCAAGAAAAAGTAAAAATTGAATTGTAAAATATGTGTGACAAAATAATTAAGATGTATAATTAAGGCTCATGGTTCTGCTAAATGTATTCATTTTTTTAAGTGATCATTATGTACTATCATGTATTTATTTCATTTCTACAGCTCACAGTGAGATCATTTGCTGTGGATATGTAGCCAGAGGCTACATGCTCATGAATATTACAGCAGACATTCCTTATAAGAGAGGACACTAAATAATCCTTAAAATCTTACCCAAATCTGTGATTCTATGATCATGATTTACCTCCAAAGCCACGCCCTCTGTGAAGTCCCATCGGGAATGTTTTGAGAGTTCCTTAATGAGAATAAAGCACTTGTCTGCTACAGTAGCATTTTTTTTTTTCATTTCCCTCCAAAGGAAGGTAGGCTTTGTCGCATGGCAATTTTTGAAAATGTCTTTGGTGGTAGCCTGAATTCATTCAGCCCCGACATTTACTGGCTACCATCTGCCAACCTATGGACTAGGCAATGGGGTTGAGAATAATAGGTGACTTTTTTGGAACATTTTCCTCATGTTGGACAGAGCGCCACGGAATTTCTTTGCATTATTTCACTTAATCCTCACAGCATCGTTACAAGATATTCCATTTTAATAAGCATGCTATGAATGATGAAATAGAGATATAAGGAGTTTAAGTTACTTGCCCAAGGTCACACAAGTAAGTAAATGATACAGCTCCTATGCAGATCCACACAGGCTAGCCCCCAAACCACTACATTACAGTGATGAATAAGACCATTATGTCTCACATTAGCCCCCTCATCAATTTCTTTTTATTTTTTCTTCCCTTTTATGGTTTTTTGTTGTTGTTGTTGTTGTTGATTGAATGTGGCCAAAAATTGTTTGGAAGAGCTCTTTTTGGGTTATAACTGCAGCCACATTTATAAAAAGTGATGGTGTTTATAGCTTAGCCTCATCATCTCAGAGTCTACGTACTCTTTTTTTAAACATGATGCTTCTGATTGCTGATTATTTGCTCTTCTGCCTGTGGTTGTTTCTCCTCATTATTACACAGCCTGCTGCACAGCCAGCCATTGTGCTCCTGTGCGTCCTTGTAGCATTTCTCCCCACTTTAGCTTGTCACAAAACAGGTGGTTTCCCCTTACCATCCATCCACTTAATATGTCCTATGGAGATGTCTAAGTAAAAATCTATAGATATTGTTACATTCTGCTTATAAAAAACTAAAATCTGAATGGATATAGATTGAATTCATGAATATACAGCAAAATTAATACTACCTTAATTCTATAGACTGTTCTGGAGCATGATGCTACATTGGTACATGACCTCAAGGAATTGAAGACATTGGCCTCCTACTTGATTTACCCACCACCACCATAAATTTTAGATAACCCAATGGAAACTTTCAGTGCTTCACTGCCAATGAAAAGAAATTGTTTTAAAAAATGTATCAGTGATAATAAATTTGCTTTAATAAAGGCTTTAGCAGCTACCAATCACACGTGAACAAGTTAAAAGCATCACATAAATCAATGTCTTGTAGAACAGCAAAGATCAACTACATCTGAAGAACAGATGTTGAACCAGGTTAAAACCTGGTATGTCCAGAGGTATGTCCAGAATTAAACTTTTGCATATGGATACAAAATTAAGAAACCATTTATTCAGTGGCATTAAAGGAAAATTGAATATAGAGTTGACTCTTGAACAACGCTGGGGTTAGAGGCACTGATCCCCCCGTGTAGTCAAAAATCCACGTATAACTTTCAGCTCCTCCAAAACTTAACTGCTAATAGCTTACTGTTGCCTGGAAGCCTTACCAAAACTCAAGCAGTCAATTACCACATATTTTGTATGTTGTATGTATTATATACTATATTCTTACTGTAAACTAGAAAAAAGAAAATAGTATTAAGAAAATCATAAGAAAGAGAAAATACATTTATAGCACTGTACTGTATTTACAGAGAAACCCCATGTATAAGTGGATTGGTGTGGTTCACACCCATGCTGTTCACTGAAAGACTGGGTTAAGTAAACAACTATTTTGGATGTCTTTGATGTTATGAGAATAGGTGGAAGTTTAGAGAATGCCTGGCAGGTATCCTGAATATAGGCAGTTTTGTAGCTCAGTGAGTAGATTTCCACCTACTGTTTGCAAAAGTGCTCTTGCCCGAGGCTATGAGCAACTGCATAAAATAATATATAAAGTACTATCATTTTGGTATGTGGCTTAGTGGCCATCGGGGGTATGAAATTAATTTACCCAAATGTTTCTGCAAGTTTAATATCTCTTAAAGAACAATACTATTCTTGATCACCATAATTCCATATATTAAACTCTATTATATATTTTCTCTAGATATGCCTTCTTTGTATATACAATTTAACTACGTTGTTAATATGTTTGCATGTTTGTCTTGAGATATTTTGATGATGCCTATAATATTTTAAAATAGAAGAGTTTTTAGAAATAATACCAATGAGGTAAAATGTCATATAAGATGTTTCTTGATAACATTGATCTATAATCAATTAATTTAAAAACCTTATTTAGAAGCCGACTAGTATTCTTGTTACCTTCTTGAGGGTGATTCTTAGTAGTGTGTTAGAACCAACTCATATCAGTGATTGAGAGCTGATAGCTAAATTTTTAGGAATCCCAAGCCAGTTGTTAAATGTATCCATCATTAGAAATTACATAGTATGATTAAGCAGGTCCTTCAGCTTATTTACATCTGCTGTATCTCTATATGGAGATATTATGTGATGATGTGTCACTGAACATCTCTTCTCAACCCCAGGATCAGTAAAGTCACATCAGTAATTAGAAATCTGCCATGGGGGGCTCCTAGGTGGCTCAGCGGTTGAGCGTCTGCCTTTGGCTCAGGGTGTGATCCCAGAGTCCCAGGATCGAGTCCCACATCAGGATCCTTGTATGGAGCCTGTTTCTCCCTCTGCTTGTGTCTCTGCCTCTTTCTCTGTCATGAATAAATAAATAAATAAATCTTTAAAAAAAAAAAAGAAATCTGCCATGGTGGGAGTGTTCACACTATAGAAATTAGCAAACCCTACAAATTGGTGCTTTTAAATTTAGGGAGAAGGAACCAGTTATTCAACCTTTACCAGAATACTCTGGACTTTTATGCATATCACAGCCTCTCCTCATTTACAAGAATGAGTAGATCAGATGTAAAATCATAACATTGCAGAGGATTCGTTATTTATTTTAAAGTATCTGTGAACCACCAGCGGCTATTAAAAAGGGACATAAGATTCTCTTAACAGCTATTTCTATAGAAGAACTCACTTTTTATGTCAATTGTTTACAAAATGGCTTCTAGAATTTCAGGTGATTTTTAAGTTGCTGAGACAAAAACAAAATAAAAACAAAAAACAAGGTTAATGCATTTACTCATGCATGTTGGTATTAACAATAATAACTGTGTGTAAAATACTAGTGGGAAAGTAAGTTATAAGGGGGAACTTTGGTGGCCCAGTTGGTTAAGTGGCAAGCTGTTGATTTTGCCTTGGGTCATGATCTTGGGGTCCCTCGGATTGAGTCTTGGGGTTCCTTGCCCCTCCTCTACCTCTGCACTCTTTCTCACTCTCTCTTTAAAAATAAATAAATCTTAAAAAAAAAAAAAGTTAGTAAGTTATACAATAGACAAATAGAAGTGCAAACTACAAACAGTTCTTTTATAAAAGCCCACAAGGATGAGTGATTATGTATCCAGGTGAGGCTGGAAAAGCCAGGAAGATTTCACATAGGAAGTGATGCTTAAGATAGATTGCTGGAATAAACAAAATTTCAAAAGGAGAAAAAAAGAGAAAGTCATTACAAATGAGAAATAGCTTACGTAGAGATACGGAGAAGAGGAAATATAGGCACTATTTGTGATTTTTCATTCAATCTAAAATTACTAAGCACCTACCACATGCAAGATATTGATCTTTGCTCTGCAAGGAAATCAGGGAACCTGTATGCTGAGGTGGCTCAGGGGGTGATGGTGGAGACTATCAGATAAGGCTCTACAAGTTGATTGAAGTCACACTTTAAAAGGTGTTGGATATTACTCAGCCATAAACAAAGATGAGATTGTGCCATTTGACATAACGCGGCTGGAACCCAAAGGATATTATGTTAAATGAAATAAGTCAGACAGGGAAAGATAAATACCAGATGAATCCATTCATAGGTGGAATCTAAACAAAATAAAACGAATTAACAACAAAAAAGCAGAATCAGAACTATAAATACAGAGAACACACCGATGATCACCAGAGGGGAGGTATTGGGGTGTAGGGCAAAATGGATGCAGGGGAGAGGGAGACACAGCCTCCAGTTACGGGATGAACAAGTCACTGGAATAAACAGCACAGCATAAGGAATATAGTCAATGATATGGAATGTGATGGGACTGATGGTCGCTACACTTCTAGTGAACAGAGCATATCCCTGTCAAATCACTAAGTTGTACACCTGAAACTAATGCAACATTGTGTGGCACCATACTCAAAAAAAAAAAAAAAAAAAAAAAGGTGGAGGGGTGCCCAAGCGTATCAGTTGGTTAATCATCCGACTCTAGATTTCAGCTCAGGTCATGTACTCAGGGTGGTGAGATCATGCCCTGGGTCAGGCTGCATGCTCGGCGTGGAGCCTGCTTGGGATTGTCTCGCTCTCTCCCTCTGCCATTCTCCTCACTCATACTCATACTGGTTTCTCTCTCTCTCTCTTTCTCTCTCTCTCTCTCTCTAAAGAAATAAATAAAATAATTTTTTAAAGGTGTTGAATACCATCATTTTAAAAGCATCATAATAGGGGTACTTGGGTAGCTCAGTGGTTCAGCATCTGCCTTTGCCTCAGGTTATGATCCTGGGGTCAAGTCCCTCATTGAGCCCCCTGCAGGGAGCCTGCTTCTCCCTCTGCCTGAAGTCACCTCTTTCTCTGAGTCACTCATGAATAAAAAAAAAGAGAAAAAAATAAAACCACAATAATAGAGTTTTGACCAAAGAACAGAGTCAGATTTCTCCTTTCCGATGCAAAACTTACATTTAAATGTTTTTCTTCTCAATTTAAGCCCCCCACCCTGACTCCGCAGTCCGTGCCTAACAAGGGAGCCCAGAAACCTGAAGGGCTTCTTCAATACTAACCAGATATGCAAAGCAGCTCACTTCACAAATGCAATCTGGCTACTAATGGCCTGGCCTCATTTAAGGCTGTCCCTAAGGATACATATTTTAAATTCATTGATTAGGGCAGCTCAGGTGGCTCAGGTTTAGTGCCCCCTTCAGCCCAGGGTGTGATCCTGGAGACCCAGGATCAAGTCCCATGTCCGGCTCCCTGCATGGAACCTGCTTCTCCCTCTGCCTGTGTCTCTGCCTCTCTCTCTCTGGTCTCTCATATATAAATAAATAAAATCTTTTTAAAATAAATAAATAAATGCATTGACTATAGATCAACGTTAGCAAGATATACCCATATGCTATTAAGTTTGTCAATATTGTTTCTGAAAACTTGGCTATTTTGAAGTGTTGTAAGAATCATCAAATCCGTCCAATCACCTGAGAAGTTGTACGAAAGCACAAAGAAGGCACAAGCTCTCAGGGAGGAAGATTCTGAGGGCACCCTGAGTCAGAGACCAGAACAGCCAAGCCCATGTGCACGGGGCTAACAAGCAAGGCAAATATGCCCCTGCAAATGAGGGAAGACGACGAAACTGGAGGTGTGATCTGCAGGAGGCAGCAGTCCTGGCCTGGGGTGGTAAAGATATCTTTGTTCTAAATGGCAGACCTTGCCTCCTTCTCACACACATCACCTGGGGCGGGAGGGGGGGGGGGGGGTTGTCTCTTGAGCTTGAGGTTGAAATCTCTCATTGGTCCCTGTCCCCAATCAACTTTCTGCCCCAGAATATAGGAATTTGGAGAGCTTCCCCCCCACCCCCCATGTACTCTCTGTTATCTCCAGAATGGCTGAGTTCTTGAGAACTGGAGCAACACATGGCTGGTGCATATGGTGCATATGGTACAGGGACCAGGGCACACATCCCCGCAAACACAGCAGTTTTTCTATTGACTCTGGCAGCCAGGAGGAAAGCAAACAGCCATGCAGTGCATGGCACCACCTGGTCCAAAGACGGGAGTGCAAGCACTAACCAAATATCTGTGGGGAGCTTTTCCATGCCAGTTGGGTCCAGGTCTTCTGTGAACCTTTTGTTTTTCTGTTTTCTGGAGACTATTCTCTCATGGATATTCTCCCCCCTGGACACCCATCTCATCCCAGCTGCCACAGGGATCCCCAGCCCACAATGAACTTTCTCTGCAGGAACCTGGGAGGCCTCCAAGCCACAGAGATTTGCCATCCTGCTGAATAACATTGGCACCAGCTTTCTTTTCCCATCCAGATTGTACAATAGCCGGGTTGGAGTTGGCACAATTGACCGAAGCAGGCACCATGGGCTCAGACCTGGCCATTCCCTTCTCTTGGTCATGGTAAATGTTAGGAGGAGATGAGAAGTGATTCTTTTTTTTTTTTTTTTTTTTTCCTTTTTGACTTAGACAAAAATGATGGATGGTGGTACCATGAATTAATACAGAGGAGAAGGAAGGATGGGGAAAGGGGGGAGACTCATCCTGAATTTACTTTGGGCAGATGAAGTCTCAGGGGGACTCAGAACATCTCTGAGCAAAGATTAGCATAAAAATTGCAGATTCAGGGCAGCCCAGGTGCGGTTTAGTGCCTGCCTTCAGCCCAGGGCCTGATCCTGGAGATGCAGGATCGAGTCCCACGTCGGGGTCTCTGCATGGAGCCTGCTTTTCCTTCTGCCTGTGTCTGTGCCTCTCTCTCTCTCTCTGTCTCTCTGTCTCTCTGTGTCTTTCGTGAATGGATGAATAAAATATTTTTTAAAAAATGCAGGGACACCTGGGTAGCTCAGCGGTTGAGTTCTGATTCCCATCCTGGGATCAAGTCCCACATTGGGCTCCCTGTGAGGAGCCTGCTTCTCCCTCTGTCTGTGTCTCTGCCTCTCTCTCTCTGTATCTCTCATGAATAAATAAATACAATCTTTAAAAAAAAATAAATAAAAAAATAAAAATAAAAATAATGCAGATTCAGAACTTAAAAGAAAAGACAGGGCTGGCCTTATGGAATTGGAGCATTTTACTTATTGATGATAGATGATGCTGTGAGAGTAGTTGACGTCACCCACAAGGGTCAGCTGAAGAGTAAGAAAACAAAACAAAACAAAACAAAAAAACGAATGGCCTTGCCTAATGTAGGGCATAAATGTCACACTGCAAAAGAGGAGCCAGGGAAGGAGACCAGGCAATGTAGGCATAGATGTTGAAGAAAGATGGAAGCAGGGTTTCTTCTACCTAGAAAGTATATGTAAAAAGCACGCTATTGCTTCTATATTCTACACACCGACTCTCATAGATGGCAAATAAGAGAGTTTGATGAAGATTTTACCAAAAAAAAGTGCTAAAACACCACATCTATTTTTATAGTTAGATATTCTCGACCATTCTCTCAATTATTTTATATATCTTGATATCCAATGATCGAGTTTAAGCTACACATTCATAGTCTATTTTCACCCTTTAAAAGTCACAAAGAGGGCAGCCCTGGTGGCTCAGCGGTTTAGCGCCACCTTTGGCCCAGGGTGTGATCCTGGAGACCTGGGATCGAGTCCCACGTCAGGCTCCCTGCATGGAGCCTGCTTCTCCCTCTGCCTGTGTCTCTGCCTCTCTCCTTGTGTCTCTCATAAATAAATAAATAAAATCTTAAAAAAATAAAATAAAAAAATAAAAGTCACAAAGAGTGGCTCTGAAGAACCTACAGTTTTGCTGCTGTGGTCAAGGCCTCAAAGTATGGGAGTACATCCTTGGAGGTAAGAGGACAGAATTTTTATTGTATTCATTAATTACACAAATGCTTCTCATGCCCTAGGCTCTCTGATAGGAACTGTGGTAAAATGAAAGGCAGACAGGCATAGTCATTACCATTAGGGGGCTAACAGACTAGTTGGGGAGATTAATATTTGTCAAATAGTATCGCAAATATTACAAACGGTGTTTTACAAACAATAATAATGAGGCATTATAGAAGTGTGAAGCAGGCATCCCTGAAAAATCACAAGCTCTAAGTGAAAAATAGAAGTTGGTGAGGTTAAAAACATTACTTGTGAAAGGAACAACCTGTATCGGGACTATGTAGGGCCTTCTAGAGACTGAAGGGAAAAAAAAATCAATACAGCTAGAACACAGAGAGAAAAGACATGGAGGGAAATGGGGCCAGAGAGCTTGGTAGGTGTCAGATCACATAAGCAGTGCTCTCCTTTCTTCCTGGCACACAGCTAAGATACATCCCTCAGTCTCATTTGTGGTGAGACACAGCTATGAGACTGAGTTCTGGCCAAAGCTAGGTGCGCAAAATGGCACATGTTTCTTCTAGAATTGGCTCACACACACCCTTTCTCATGTGATGTTCCGCTCTTTATCTTCCATCTGGATTCAAATGAACCCAGAGAGAATTCCAGTTCCCTGTGTAGACCATGAACACACATTCAAATTTCATTTGAGTGAGAAATAAACATACATTGCCTTGTTCCATTATATAACTTGGGACTTTTTTACTTTCTTTCTTTCTTTTTTTTTTTTTAATAGTAGCTGTTGTTGCCCTAACTAACATACCAGCTTTGTACGATGAGTGTACCTGCATCCACCAGCAACTGCATTCCTAGAAAAACAATGATTATATGGCTAGAAAAGAAAAGAGAAAAGAAAGGAAAACCATTCCAATAGCTTTGTAAAAAGGAAATGGGAGGGCTTGAGAGCATGTGAACTAAAGTAACAGAAAATAATGGAGGAAAGATTCTGTGGCAATGAAACAGAGATGCAGAGAAAGGAAGAAAGGCACTGATAACTGTGACCATGATGGGTAATTTCCTGTGTCACCTTGACTTACCCAGAGAGCTGGTAAGACCTCATTTCTGGGTGTGTCTGTGAGGGTGTTTTTGAGATTAGCATTTAGAATCAGTAGACTAAGTAAGGAAGATCCCCATCTCCAATGGGTGAGCATCACTTAATTTCCTGAGGACCTGAAGAACACAGAGGCAGAGGAAGAATGAATTTGCTCCCCCTGTCTGAGCTAGGACATCCATCTCCTTCTGCTTTCGGACATTGGCACTCCCAGCTCTGCAGTCTTTGGACTTGGGCTAGGACTTATACCTTTGGTTCCCTTTGTTCTCAGACTTTCTGGTTTCTATTGAAACTGTATCACTGCCTTTTCTGCACCTCAGCTCGTAGATGGCAGATTGCAGGTCTGCTTCTCAGTCTCCAAAATCACGTGAGCCAATCTCCATAACACATTTCTTTCTTTATCACTATATATCCTATTGGTTGGGTTTCTCTGGAGACTAATACAGTGCCCTCTAAGAATTGTGGTGAAACGATATTTTATAATTAAACTATGAAGAGGTCAGTACTGTAGATCATTACAAATTCTTAAATCCGGGATCCCTGGGTGGCCCAGCGGTTTGGCGCCTGCCTCTGGCCCAGGGCGCGATCCTGGAGACCCGGGATCGAATCCCACGTCGGGCTCCCGGTGCATGGAGCCTGCTTCTCCCTCTGCCTGTGTCTCTGCCTCTCTCTCTCTCACTGTGTGCCTATCATAAATAAATAAAAATTAAAAAAAAAATCTTAAATCCAGTAATTAAACCATATGGCTTCATATCAATTTCTATTTAAAAAAAATATTGGTTGGTTAAAAATTATATAAAATATACATATCAATTACATATACACATGTACAGATGCATAGATGAACATACATGTACTTATGCATATAAATAAACACTTGTGGGAATTTTCTTTTGGTTAAAAATGTACTTAGGTGAATACGTCTTATAATGACATAAAAGGATCGTTTAAAATGCTTTTCTATTTCTACTCATGAGGATGTAGTTCTCGGTATCCAAAAATCAAGTAGTGTAATTTTTTAAAAAGTTCCAAATAAAAAAAATAAAAGATAGATAAATAAATAAATAAATAAATAAATAAATAAATATAAAAAGTTCCAAATATATAAACTGCAGAATGAGTGCTGCACTCTTATGATTAGCTACTCCAAACTCATAAATTTCAGATATATGTGGTATTTCCATACATCTTTAAAGTTTTCAGAAAAATTCAGAAATATTTGAGTCCATCCTTAATCAAGCTGTAATAGCTTACATAGCCCATGAAAGGCTGCCTATGGAAAAAAATCTGGAGGTAGAGACAGTGTGTAGTTTATATCTGGGTCCCCAGAGCACTCTCTATAGGACCTTGAACTAAGATTGGGCTTAATATAAAGCAATTGTTTTATAATATCATTAATAATTACATACATAGATATGGTGCATGTGTGTATATTTAATACGTATATATTACATTATATATAATTAGGATTCTCCAGAGAAAGTTAACTAATGTATGTAGAGATATGGAGAGAGACTATAGCTATAGATGTGGATATACTCCGATATGGTTGTCTTTATTTCAAATATGTGCTTTTTATTTATTTTTTTAAATATGTGCTTTTTAAATCACAATACTAAAATGTTATTAGGGCAGTTAGCTTGCTCCAGACCCGACAGGTGATGATGCAGAGTTACTCAGGTACAGACAACCACATACAGTGTATAGTCCAACAAGGACTGTGCATTCAGCTTCTGGAGATCAGGGTGATGGTGTTCTCACTGAGTCCCCACGCCTTGCCTTTCACTGAACTAGCAGGATTGCATTAGGTTAATAAAAGATATTTTGTAGGAGGTCGTAAAAATGCCTCATAAAATGCTATGCTAGCAGAGAAAAGGAAATTAGATCATGGATAAAGCATGCATTTACAACACAAAATAGTGGTTTGGAAACCAGTGTTAAGTGCAGTTTGGTAACTCCAACTACCTGTGATGAAAGATTGAGAAGCTGATGGCAGTTCATACATGGAAGGATGTCTCTACCAACAATCAGATGAGCTAATTAACCGGCATGTAACCCTGCTGGAGCTTATTTAGCCTGACTGCTAATATGCATTATTATTTTGCCAGCAAGGGGGAGGACCTCTTTAAAAATAATTGTCAGGGTCATTTTTTGCTATGAGCAAAATCCTACTTTGACATGCAATAGAACTTTTTAAATTTATATTTAATTTTTAAAAATATTTTATTTATTTATTCATGAGAGACACAGACTGAGAGAGAGAGGCAGAGACGCAGGCAGAGAGAGAAGCAGGCTCCTGTGGGGAGCCTGATGCAGGACTTGATCCCAGGACCCCGGCATCACGCCCTGAGCCAAAGGCAGACACTCAACCACTGAGCCACCCAGGTGCCCCTAGAATTTTTTTTAAAGCAACAAGAAGAATGCCACAATCATTCTTAAATAGCTTCCTACTGGATACATCGGTATGACAGTTTTGCTTTGGTTTTTGTTTTGTTGTTTTGTTTTTTGTAAACTCATTTGCTGCTCTTTATGTAGTTTTGCACTTTAAAGCCACATGGTGAAAATTAACTGTTTCTTCTAGTTTGCTTTTTTGCTTTCACCAGATTTGATGTCACCAAAGAAGTCACAGCAGAATGCTCCACACCAGCCACCCTTTTGTTGGCACCTGTATACACATGTGTGTGCCTTTTTGTTTACCACTTATCATGTTATGTGGAGATGAATCTTTAGATATAAATATTTTCTCCTAAACTGTCAGTTCTTGGGGGCTAGAAGACTTATTTTTCTCATTTCTACTATGAAGACTGATTTATCACATCTTTAGAATTGGGACATTACTTTGCTTAATAAATCAATGAAAATATTACTCTCACAACACAGAGTTCTGACTTGAAATGTGAATGAAGGTGAAATGTGAAATGTCTCCAGGATCTGGAGACTGTTCATACAATCAGACTAAGTTTCTAAAACTGATGCCTTGAACAAAATATTAGGAAAGGAAGCACTGGACGTGCGTCATGTCATGTGCACACCACACACACACACACACACACACACACACACACACACACACTTTTCCTCTCTTTGCCAAAATATAGCATCGTGTCTTAGGAGACACTGTTTTCTACTGATACTCTGTGTGTTAGATTAGTGGGTGGGTGTGTAACTTGACAGGACACGATTTCCAAGCCTGTCTTTGACAACTTGTCAATTTCATCCCTCATTTTCAACTCTGAATTCCTAAAAGAACTTGGCATCAGTAGGAGAATAACACATCAAAGGTGTATCCAAGGAATCAGTTTACCTTTTTAGATAAACACCTTATTTAACATTATGTGTTTTAAAGCATTTGCACAAATTCCTCAATTCATTGTAGTACCTCATTTATGTTTCAAGCATCAAAACACCTATTGGAGGGTAGGGAAAAGTTATTAAGATAGGTATTGGGCCAGGAATCTCAAGACCACTGAACTATTTTTTTTTAAGATTTTATTTATTTATTCATGAGCAACACAGACTGAGAGAGGCAAAGACACAAGAAGAGGTAGAAGCAGGTTCCATGCAGGGAGCCTGATGTAGGACTCAATCCTGGAGTCCAGGATCATGCCCTAGGCTGAAGGTAGGCGCTAAACCACTGAGCCACCCAGGGATCCCACCACTGAACTATTTTGATCCAGTATATGGATAAACATTGGCTCAGATGGGCCCTGCTCTCTGACTTCACTTTTTGGTGGGAAAGATTTGCAACCCAAAATGAGATAAATTAGAGTTCATATTTAGATGCTTAGTCAGCACCCCACCATCCTTTCCAAATCGAACTCTATTTTTTTTCAGGGTCTTCCTGTCTTTCATACCATCATTCCAGGGACTCTAACCAAAGCCCCAGCTCTAAAAGTGACCCTGATTGGACATAGGCTAATCCCCTAAACTTTGCAATAATTTGTTTATGAACATTAGCCAATGTTAGACCATGGCTTTCCCCTAACTAGAGACTGCTTCAGAAATGAGCATGTGACTATGGAAAACAGCAGGAAGGATCCTCAACAAAAACAAAATACAACTACCAAATGATCCAGCGATTCACTTCTGGAAATTTTATTTAAAAATTTTATTTAGGGGATCCCTGGGTGGCTCAGCACTTTGGCGCCTGCCTTTGGCCCAGGGCGTAATCTTGGAGTCCTGGGATGGAGTCCCATGTCAGGCTCCCTGCATGGAGCCTGCTTCTTCCTCTGCCTGTGTCTCTGCTTCTCTCTCTCTCTCTATGTCTATCATAAATCAATCAATCAATCAATCAAAAAAATAAAAATAAAAATTTTATTTAAATAAAACTATTTAAAATTTTAGTCTTCATTTTATTTAAAAATGAAGACACTAACTTGAAAGATACCTGCACCCCTACGTTCATAGAAGCATTCTTTTCAATAACCAGAACATGGAAACAACTTAAGTGTCCATCAACAGATGAATGGATAAAGAAGTTGAGATACACACACACACACACACACACACACACACACTGGATTACTCAGCCATAAGAAAAACAAGAAAATTCTAATCTTGCTATTTGCCTTTCTGGAGGATGGATGGAACTTGAGGGCATTATGCTAGGTGAAATAAGTCAGACAGAGAAAGACAAATTCTGTAAAATCTCACTGATGTGTAGAATCTAAAAAAGAAAAACAAAAAACCTCATAAAAAGAGCTATCAGATTTGTGGTTACCAGAGGTAGCAGGGGGATTGGATGAAGATGGTCAAAAGGTACAAACTTGCCCTCACAAGGTAAAGGAGTACGAGGCGTGTAACGCACAACATCATGATATTAGCTAATGCTGCTCCATCATATAGATGAAACTCAAGAGAATAAATCATCACAAGGGAAAAAAATTCTTTTTTAGTTTGCTTTCTCTTTCTGTCATAGTTATGTGAGTCAACAGATGCTAACTAACCTAATTGTGGTGATCATTTCACAATATACTGCACGTAGGTCAAACCATTACACAATACACGTTAAACTTATACAGTGACGTGTGTCAATTATATCTCAATAACACGGGGGTGGGATGGGCATCTGATCTAAATCAGGTCATTCAGACCCACAGACAAGTCTGGGTGCAGGGACAGCTTCCTAGCAAAAGTGCTAATGCTCTCTCTTCCGAATGACGTGCAGCCACCCATTATGAGAGGTATCTGAAGTCAAAGCAAGCACACCAAAGAATGGACCATGGCTGGAAAGGAAGCTGGAGTCTCCAGCTCCTCTTCCAAACCATGTGAGCAAATGTATTTCCTGTTTCAGCTGGACTATTTGGATTTTCTGTTACTTATACCTGAAGATCCTTTTCTGCTCCTTTTCACTATGTGTCGGGCACTCTACTAAACGTTGCCTAGCTTAACTTTACCACCACCCAATGAGTTTGATTCTCTATACTTTACAGATAAGAAAACTGAAGCTCAGGGGTTTTACGTAACATGATCAGTGTAAGACCGAGGAGCCATAATTTTAAACAAGTGTGTTTGCTTTTTCCCCCCTCGCTCCAAAGCCTACGAGTCAAGCTGTTTTACTTTGAAAAAATAAGAAAATGAAGCCCAAAGAAAAGTTAGGCAGCTAGGGCCAACCTTAAACTTGCTCATCAAAAAACAAACAAACAAACAAACAAACAAACAAACTTGCTCATCAATACAGATTTCTAATCTACTTCCAAACACATATAAGGCACACACACTTGCCTACAAAGTCAACAGCATGCAAAAATGCATTCACAAAAAAAAGGGGCCTCGATGCCAAATCATTACTGTAAAACCAGCTCTCTTGTATCAGGAAAACGCCACACAATTGTACATAAATATAGCTCATGATATGTTGAGGGTATTTTTCTAAATTTAATTTCAAAAGGTTATGTCATTCATAACAAAAAGCATATATGAGTAAAGCATGCGGGCTGCACGCATTCAAAAAAAAGTAATGCTAAAGGAAATTAATGTTTATGTAAATTGCATTAGACTTAAGAATGGAAAAATATGGGATCCCTGGGTGGCGCAGCGGTTTGGCGCCTGCCTTTGGCCCAGGGCGCGATCCTGGAGACCCGGAATCGAATCCCACATCGGGCTCCCGGTGCATGGAGCCTGCTTCTCCCTCTGCCTGTGTCTCTGCCTCTCTCTCTCTCACTGTGTGCCTATCATAAATAAATAAAAAAAAAAATTAAAAAAAAAAATTAAAAAAAAAAAGAATGGAAAAATATGAATATAACAAAAACGAGGTGAATCTTGTCACCTCCATATGAGAACCCATTAAAAATATGTATTTTTTTCCCTGCTATTTCATAAACACACTCTTGTTCTGTTTTTAAAATAGCTCCAGTCATTTTTTTAAACAACAAAACCCAAACTTTCTGGCCCATCTCCCCTCGCATACAAGTCATCTGTGTCCATCCTTCTAACTTCAGATTCTCATCCTTAACTTCATTCACCCAACCCCCAGGCAGATTACATATTTTCCCACTGGGCTCTAGAATGGCTTTAAGTACAGTGAAGTAATCTAATTGGTGGTTCCAGATAATATATGTCTTCCCTGCCTGACTTCTATTTCTTTTGTGAGGTGTTTCTCCTTCTCTTCTGGGACCCCACGCTGTTCCCAGAGTTTCTTCCGGCTGCTGCTTCTTTTCTGTCTACATTTTCAGACTGCTCCTTTGCCCATCTTTCAGGGCCAGTTCCTCAAAGCTATGTTCTTAATTTCCTTTAATTCTCATTTGACATGTTCCACCTGAGTGGTGATTCCTTCTACTCCCATGCTTCAATTATCACCTACACGCTGGCGCCTCTGAGGGCTCCCACGTGGTGAGCACATTTTTCCAGCAACAATCTACAGGATAACTAATGTCCCAGATATTCAAAGAGAGACCCAGATCTCATGTGTCACCTAGTTATCTCTTAATGAGTATTCAATATATATCAAAAGGAGGATATTATAGAGCTATTTGGAAAGTTAAAAAAAAAGCAAGAAAATCAATTCCTTTTTTTTCTTTTTAGATATAGTAAAAGTTCATTCTGCATTCTCAGATGCAATTATTTTATACTTGGTAAAATCTGTGGAAAAAAAAATATATTCAGAACAACCTGATCTCTGCAATGCTGGGGGAAATGTTAGCTCCCATTACTTTCGTACATCTGTACTGTTCCTCATTCTGGATAAGGCATTCTAGAGCTGCCCATGTGAGAAACACCTCGCTCACAAATCAGCACCTGCAATTCCAAGTGTCTGCCCCTGTGACTTTCAAATCGAGGCTCATGTTATAAATCACTGTTTACTTTCTCTCCCAGTAGCATCTTAATATCTATTGCACGTCTCTTATGATCAGCAGTTACAGCATCTCCAGGATGATAACCTATGTCTTTGGGGTGTCTTCCAAGCCTGCTCACAGTGAATTTAAATAATGACATAACCTCTATTTTAAGTCAGGTCATTCCAAAGTATCCTCTCGAGAAAACTCATCCGGTTGTCTTTGTGTAACTCAGCAACAGAGAGAAACTTCCGTTTATTTATATGGCATGCAAAGGATAAAAAACATTGTCAAAATATAACCTCAAGATCTTTGGGAAGTTGTAACTGATTTTGCTATGGTGAAATCTTGCCTTGAAGACATGCCACATTAGATCCCTCATGGAGTTAGAGGACCTCTGCATTCGAGATCCAGTGGAGGCTTGTTTACAGGGGACAGAAATCTTGTTTTCCCCTAGTGCCAGACCACTCTGTCATTAGTCACTGTTGCCATTGGCATCCTTGCATTCCTGTTACATATGCATACGAGCATCCTACTAGAAGGGGAACCCCTCAAAGTAGGAAACACTTTGTATTACCAACTCTTGCTCATCATCTATGTGCAAAAGGAAAGGAGGCACCAGAAAAAGACACAGCGAGCTTGAACAGAGCCACTATTATTTGTCTATCTTAGAGCCTTACTTCCTCTGTCCTTTACTGTTCAACAACAAAATAATAATTATATATATATATATTTTAAAAAGCATAAATATCATGCTCACTCTGAGTCTGAGAAGAAACACTGTCTCAGATAAAAGAAAATAAAACCAGAAAATTCAAACACAACCATTTTCTCTACTAAAGGTCACCATCAATTTTGTATTACATCACATTAAACTTTGACCCTTGAAAATTGTTTTTTAAAAGCTACTTTGGATTAATGCACATGATTTTTTGTGACCTAAATTTTCTCCTCTCCTTCTCAACATGGGTCACTTTTGATATTCTATCAGCAGTTCCCACAAAATCCCAATTCTAAATCAGATTTATATAATCTTGAAAAAGTTCATCTGTTGCCTATTATAACTTGTCATTGCCTTACTTTTGTCTTTTTCATAACATTGAAACATTACATATCATTGCAATATGACAAAAGAAAATATCTTAGGGGATGCCAATAATGCCAGTGCTATTACCCTGTAGAAAAAGGCAAAAAAGTTGCCTTCATTTCTTGCACATAAGATCCTATAAAAAAAAAGTTATTTCTTTTTGTAAACCCACACTTTAGTCACTTAGTAATGGAGGTATTACAGTCAAGAATAATTTACCATTCTGAAAATGAGGCCAGATTTTCACCAATTCTTTGACGTGTATATTTTGTAGCATTGATCACACACTGAGGGTAACGTTTGTCAGACAGCCTCTCCTTGGAAGGCTTGAGGTTGCTTTTGGTTCAGAATTTTAGCAATAGTCATGATTTAGTCGTATTGTTCTGAATCAAGTCGTATCTGACAGTTCCAACAGCTGAATTAATTCCCCAATTTTCTCTAATGGCCTTTTATTTATTGGGGGTGATCTTTAGCATAGTTTATTTATTTATTTATTTGCTTGTTTGTTTGTTTACTTATTTTTATTTTTTATTTACTTTTTTTAGCATATTTTTGACGTAAGAGTGTCATTTGGTCAAATGTACACGAACATTCAATTTATTCAACATATATTACTGGTTCCTGTTATTATTCAGTCACTGATCTAGGTAATGGAAATAGAGCTGTGATTAAAGCATACAAAATTTCTTACCCTCACTGAGATTAATTACATTCAATAAACCTATCATCACATACTTCCTCAGCAGTTCTAGGCTTCCTAAATATTACCTCAATAGATAAGCATTTTAGGTACTTCTCTATTATAGGTATTTAATAAGCCAAACATCAAATGTTTAGACAAAGCATAAACCTATGGGTATACTGGCCAGCAAAGGGGAAAGAATAGAGTAGCAGATAATAGTTTGGGCTTTGTTCCTAAGAGAATTTGGGCTTGTGTTCTAATTTTCTTCCTTACTTTGATATCTTGCTTAGCTTTTTACTAAAACTCTCAAATCATCGGTTTTGTTTTTGCTTTTTATTTTAATAATCATTTTTTTTTCAGAGTTGTCTTGGGGACCCTTTAATTGTATGAACTATTTTAATTTTTATCATGTAGCAACTCCTCGATGTAGTAAGGCTAATAAAGATGGTGTCACTGCCTAGTTCCCCCACCCAAAACTATAAAATCTAAATTGAGATGCAGAGTTTGGTTAAAAAAAAAAAAAAAAAAAATCAAAGCCACATGAAATTACTGTTACTTTTTTTTTTTTTTTTTGTCTAAGAGAGCAAGAGTGTGTGTGTGAATATGTGTGAGGGGTGGGAGGAGGGACAGGGGGGAGAGAAAATCCCAAGCAGGCTCCTTGCTCAGAGGAGAGTCCACTCAGGGGTCCATATCAGGACCCTGCCATCATGACCTGAGCTGAAATCACAGTTGGACGCTTACCTGACTGAGCAACCCAGGCTCCTATGTTACTTTCAACACAACAATCACACAATTTTCATTTTCTTTTTTTTAAGATTTTATTTATGTATTCATGAGAGACACATAGAGGCAGAGACATAGGCAGAGGGAGAAGCAGGCTCCCTGCGGGGAGTCTGATGTATGACTTGATCCCAGGACCCTGGGATCACAACCTTAGCCAAAGGCAGATGCTTAACCACTGAGCCACCCAGGGCCCCCAATTTTCATTTTCTAAGTGAAGCATGAAATCAAAATGTTATGGATAAATTATCCCTGATAAATTTCCACTTCTACAAAATTATCCCTATAGATTGATAAATCAGATAAGCTAAACACTAGTATTTAGCATTTAAAAACAGTATTTAGGACTTTCTATTTTTTTTTTTTTTTTTGTATTTAGCACTCTTTAATTTTAAAAGAAAGCATGCCTTAAGGATAGGAGATGTAATTTAGTATGAGGTTACAGAGTTAAGGGCAAAGAGTGTGATTTAGGGTCACTTTTGGACATGCTGCCTTTTTTGGGGGGGGGGGCGTATAAAATTGCAGGATTCTGAGCAGCTGGGAGCACCAAAAAAGACCTAGGAAACAGGATCAGAAAGAGGTTCAGCAAAACATGGATTACCAGTGAGGGTTATCCTCTGCAATATGACACAGATTGAGAAAGTTTAAAGAAAGTTGTCATTTTCATGCCAATAAATTCTCTTGCATCATATAATAATGAAGTACCAGAAATTACATCTTATTTTCCACTCAATGCCATTCATTATTTTTTTGGATGCCTCTCAGATTCACGTGAGGGGATCGAATTAAACAGCTTGAATGTGCAGTGATTTTTAGTCTCTCTCTGGCACCAAATCTGTGAGATGATCAATGATGACCGGCGCGTCTTTCAATGAGCAAGTCTCCAGCGGGGTAGTCAGCAGCAGCCAGAGCACCCGTTTGATCTGAAATGCTTAAGTGAAGGTTAAGTGTCTGTTATTTGTGGAGCTTTCTGGTGGGTTGCAAACCTATTTACCATAATGTTAACTTCTCAGTGGGCTGGCATTTTGGCACACACAACGGACCGAGGTGGTTCACATTACAACCTTCTCATTAGTCAAGGGGACATTGTGCCTAGGTTGCTCTATCCTCAATACAATCCACCCTTAAGATTTCCAGAAGCTGTTTGCTTGTTGAGGTTTGTAAGTCCTATCATATCTTTCCTTTATAGAGCTCAGCAGGGAATGAGATTTTGAGGAGTAGCCATTCGATCCCAGATAGAAATAATCCTTGTTTAGAAAATGCTTGACAAATAGGAAGTTCTGAGAGGGAATTAGGTGGTGACTATTTTCCCAAATGAAATATCTCAAGACCTGGGGTTTCTCTGTTGGATCAAACATGCAATGAAACCATCTAGAATCCATTTCATACCATCATAGCCAGTGTTTTCGACCAGCTAGAATATTTATTTAGTTGATAAGCAAATAAAGTAAAAACAGTTTAGCCATAATTTGGGGAACACAAATTTAAGGGAAGGTCATCTGCTATACAGAGTTGAATATTATTTAAGGGGTTTTCCCATGTGGAGAGTGATAGGTAGCATATTCTTGGAAATAGAAATAACTGAAAGGAGAATTTAAGGGCAAAAGATTAAAAAAAGAAAATCTGACTACCTCTTGCTTACTAGATGGCTATAGCAAGTAGCAAAGCCACAGCTCTAAACATGTTGCACGTTGCGGAGTAAGAGTTTTGGAGTTTACATCTGCGTGCCTACCAGTAGAGGGTTGCATGATATGGAGCATGATATTTCACTTCTCTAAATCTTCTTCTTATTAATAAAATGGAGATAAAAGTGATATTTGGGGGAATATCTACATAACAGAGCAGGTAAAAACCTGTCTTGTTATAGCAGGTATTCAATAAACAGGTAGTGGCAGTAGAAACAAAATTTAAATACATGGAATACATTGCACCTCCTACAGAATTTCTTCTACTTTTAAAAAGTAGCATGATGCTACTTAAAACAATTAAGGACCTCGTTTGCAAAATGTATCTTACATGGATTCTCATTTATCTTATTTAAGGTTGTGGTTTTTCTCTGAGCAGAGGATAAACGATATGCATTTGTCTGAGATGCAGGAGTGGGATACCAGCAGCAAATACTATATAATGAGAAATTAAATATTTAATACCTCAACTTTTCTCTGCACAAAAATTAATACAGACTTCCTAATTAACACTTGGGGAGGTGGAGATTTAATAGCAGCTCCAGGCAAAACAATTTCACTCAATTAAGACTACACATCTGAAATTGCAACTGTTGGGCTTACTTTCTGCTACCTGGGAAATATATTAGAACTTTGAAATATTACATATTGGACAAAAACATTCTTCGTAATACTTTAAAACAATGCAAAGCAGTCAATATTAGAGAGATCAGGTGCAAATATTTTAAAGTATAAAAGAATTAATAACCAGACATTAAAAATTGAAAGCACAGTCCACAGATAATAATCCTATGAGGACGCATATGCAGTAGGAGCTGACATGGCCTTTTCCCCAGGAGGTGGCATTCCCATGTGCAGTTCTGTGCATGGATCCCCACCCTTCCCAAGAAGTCCTAAGCAAAATGCAAAAACAAAATTATTGACCTTACTTTTTACTTTCTGAAGGAGCGAAAAATGAATGCGTTCGATATTTACTTGTATTCGTTATAATTAAAAATGCAATCGACTATTACTGTGTTCAAACTTTTAGCAGCATTTTAAATGAGCAAGGAAAATTGCTTGAGAAATATGGATCTTGTTTTTCTTGATGTTTATTCAACCATTTTATCCTTACATGCTAAACTCCGTTTGAAAAAAAAAAAAAAAAAAAAAAAAAAAACCTTCTTTTGCATGCTATCCAGAAAAAAAATCTAGTCTTTTTTCTTTTCTTAAGCTGAACGTTTTCTGATTGGCAGAAAACATTTTATCAGGAAACAAGTTTTAAGATCTTAATTAAGTTGAAAACTTTGATATTGTGATAGAAACATTCAACACTGTGAAAAACATTCTTCAGAATTATTGCCACCATGACATTCTAGTCATAAAAGTCCTTTAAATGTTTAACTTCTTTAAAAATAGAAAAATCCGAAGTCCAGTATATATATCTTTGAAGAATGTATATGTTGGTAAGTTTATGCAAATCTCTTCATGCAAAAAAGCAACTCTAAATCTAGTCTCAGCACAAAGGTAATGCCTAACCACAAATGAAGCAGAGGTCACAGCAGATACAGGTCTTGTACCTCCATTAAAACTTTAAGAAGCTTCTGTTTCTAACTATCAAGGGCACCATTGAATCCACTCTACATTCTTCCCTTCATTTAATAAAAATGATGTAGTAAGATTTTGTTAAATGGTTTAGGCTGATCTAACTGAGGTACCTAAGCCAAACACAGAACTTGAAATTTACGAAAATAGATGTTGCCAAATGGCAAAATTATGAGATATTAGATTACATTTTTTTTAATTTGGGAATTCCAAATGAAAGCTTGATTGGAATGATGTATCTTGTGAAGTTGTTAATATGGAACCCCTGTGATTCCTGCCAAGCCCTCCTTAGTATCTGGAGATTTTATCAATCATTTATAGTATTTTTTTTCTTTTTTCTTCCCTTTCTGCATCCTTCATTTAATATTCATATCAAAATATAGTATTTTATTCAAAAATAATTGTAACAAAGGATTGTTATTTCATTCACTAAATATAATAAAACTAGAAAAACTCATTATCCATGCAGGAAAAAATATATAAATGTACTATTTTACAAAGCTGCTATGGTCTGAACATGTGCGTCTGCCCAAAATCCTTATGTTGATAATCCTAATGCCCAAGTAATAGTATAAGAGGTGGAGTCTTTGAGAGGTGCTTAGGTCAGGAGGGTGGAGGCCTTGTGCATGGGATTAATGGTCTTAAAATCGGGATCCCACAAGACTCCCTCACCTTTTAGAGATGCAGCAGCAGTCAGAAGTCTGCAACCCAGAAGAGGGCCCTCACTAACCATGCTGGCACCCTGATCTCAGTCTTCCAGCTGACAGAATGGTAAGAAATAAGTTTCTGCTTTTCATGAGTGGCCTAGTCTGTAGCACTCTGCTACAGAGGCCAGGAGGATCCATCTCTAGAATTCCAGGATTTGGGGGCAAGCAAAAGGAGCAATCCTTGCATGTAAATCCCTCGGAAAAAAATGCAGAAAAGGGAAGGGGAGATTGGGAATGGGGCTTCCAAGGACCCAGTATATATCTCCTTTTTAAACTAAGATGTAGGAAAAAATTTCCCCGACTTCCTGGCCTTGAGGATGTTACCAAAGGCCTACTCCTGTCAGAAGGAAACATGGCAAAATGATGAATTACTGCCCCATAAAGCACAATCACAATCAGGAAGCACAAGCACTCTGGGATTTGTAGAGGCAGCGATGAGGAATGCCTAGGGAGCTGACTGACCCACCTTGGGGCTCAGAGCAAACACCACTATGATTTCTGCCCCTGTTCTAGTTCCTTCCTGAATTGGCCTGGCCATGGGCATTGGAGGTTACACTAATCTGAATAGTTTTAGGATATCCACAGCAGCTATAGAGAACTTTGAACCCCTAAGGATGTGAAAAATGTTACCTGGTTGGAGAAATTCTCCCTTTTAAATTTGAGCTTTCTCTCAGAAAGCATTTTCTGTTGTTTAAAATCCATTAAATAATGTTTCAAAATGGAAACATAATGGCGACCTGGAAAGAAAGCCCAACTATGTTATCCTCTTATCACATGGGAGTCACATGTCTCAAATTATCCATTCATTATCTCTCCTCTGGATCCTTTAGTAACTTAACAAGGTTGTATATTCTGTGACAGTACCCAGTTCCTCACTGTCATCCTCTCCCACTGCAAATTACAAACAGATGTTTGTCGCTTTCAAGCCAGATGCCAGCACATCAGCAGGTGTTGAAGCCTATTTATTTGTACACAGAGTACGCAGCATCTCTGCATCACAATTACCGTGTGACTTCACCTTCTTTTCCTGCCCACTCGCTCTGCCTCCCTTTTCCCTTCTCCTTTTGTAAGCCTTTCTATAGATAAGATTTAAACCACTCATTATTTGTGGGTTAAAAGGGCACAAAATAAATAGAACTGATGGCCATGTGGTTGCTAGAAAGTTGCAGTTTTATAATATTTTTTTCTACCTAGTTTAGAAAGTTTTGATGGCCCGTGAGGCATTGGTCAGAACATTTCTCTACATTCCATTCAAACATTCTTCCCACTAATAACACACTTCAGTTTCAAAAAGTGGACAACCTGGGTTTTCTCACTATAAAATTCTGATACCTCACTCCTTTGGATAACTTGAATAAAGTAAAAGATCAGTTTCAATGCTATTTACTCAAATGTACTAAGATAATGGTTAGATCACTCCTGTTATTTCCTTCTTTAAAATCTCTTTCCAAATAATTATTAATTGATCATTACAAAGAAATATTTACTCAAATGAGTAGGCTTTAAAAAAATTCTTCTGAAGTGCCAAGCTTTAAAGAAAATGTATTATTACCCCAGTTAAAAGTAAACAGTTTTTTTGGTTTGGTTTGTTTTGGTTTGGGTATTTTGGGGAGAGAATAAAATTTGCCTTTTTACAAAGCTTTTATATAGTCTGAGGCTAAGAGGGTTCTCTCTTGTCGTTCCTAGCCACTGGCCTTTTGTCAAAACCCATCACTTTCTGAGGCAGCAATGGACACACATGAGGGAAGCTGAAGGGAATAATGGGGAAATAAGACAAAGATAGTTTGCAAATGTGATTGCCACTCAGATGCTTCCAGAGAAGGTTTGTGGCCAGAGATAACAACAACCTCCGGTACTGAAGAAAAGTTCACCAATTGTGTGAATAATTATTTATTGCTTCTATGGCTTTCTAAATAAATTAATTAAGATTAGGTAAAAAATAATAAAATAAAATAAAATATAATATAAAATAAAATAAAATAATAAATAAAATAAAATAAAATAAAATAAAATAAAATAAGGGCACCTGGGTGGTTCAGTGGGTTAAGCAGACTCTTGATTTTGTTTGGCTCAGGTCATGATCACAGAGTTTTGGGATCAAGCCCCACAGCAGGCTCTGTGTTCAGCAGGGAGTCTGTTTCAGGATTCTCTCTCCCTCTGCCTTTTTTTTTTTTTTTTTCCTCATGCTACCTTTCATTTTGCCCCTGGCACTAACTCCTATTATACAAACCATATTTTTATAGAATATGGTTATTTTTTACCCAAGGTCACACATACAATGGGAAATGAATCAAAGGTATTATACTCCCCAGAACTCATCACATAATAGAGCGCCATCCTTTTTTTCACTACTTATGTATGACTCTGCTTTTTCATTTTCTTTTATCTAACATTTCATTATAGACTTGACAACCATAATAGCAATATAATTATCTTTAAAAACGTTCTTGAGAACTCCATTTTCGGAGGAAGTGTTCCGGTGTTCTCACCCTGCCACCTGTGTTCTTTGGGATTTCCATTACCATGGATTCTCAATGTGGCTTCCTCTGGATGTTACTAGGGATTATCAACACAACAGCAACAACTACAGAACAAACAACAAACAAACAAAAAGCAGGTTTGCTGCTCAAGTAGATTTGGAAAATTCTAGTTTAAACAGGTCAGGCTAAACAAGGCTCTAGGCTTCTTGACTTCTCATAAACCATAATATGCTAATTGAATTTGAATCTCTAAGATTGTAGTAGAGCAGTTAGGGTCTTTAAATTCAAATAACCACAGAATTCCAAGGGGCAAATGTTAAATGTTCAGGTTTATCATGGAAATCATCACCATTTGTTAACTAAGAGATATACCTGTATCAATTTCCAGCTACCTTGTAAAAAAGTGTGGGTTTCAATACCGATTCTTTTTTCCTTAGGAAAAATAACAAACAACTCTGAACTTAAAAAATGATATGTACAGATACAAACATATGTACAGATAACCGTTATTCAATATCAGATATGACATTACCTCTATACCCCATCCCCCCAAATTAGAATTGCGAGGCCAAAAGTTAGCAACTGATTGCTCAAAAATGCCTATTCATTGTAGTCTGTTCTGTCTGAGAAAGTTAATTATTATACTAGCTAGTGATTGCTGGTCAATCATTCCTTGAAGATCAAGGAGAGAGTGAAAAAGAAAGATGTGCTGTGTCTAGAGACCACTGTACTGAGGCACCTTAACTCAAGCTTTATATAGAAATCTTCTATGCAGGAATGAGCTGTACTGATATACTATCAGTGCTGAAACTGAGCAAGGAGACTAGGGTAGCTAATCTCAGAAAGAAGTAAGGAAAACACAATTCTTCCCTTGCAAAAGTCAGTGAGGTGACCTGAGTGCCTTGTTAAGTCTTTGGAGGGGGAAGAGATATACATGTAGCCCCTGAAATGGGCCTTGGGAGCTCATGCATTTAATTACTGTCAGATCCATAGAAAGCTACAATGACTTTTCATAAAATATTCAAATAGATACTTGTGAGGCCATCTCGTTAACAGATCTTGACACTGTCTTGTCAGATAGGAGAGTTACAACAATGTAGATAAGGTGACACGTGACACCGTCTTATAGGAAAATCATTTGGCCATCTGCCTACCTGAACAAACATGCTGCTTTTCTTTTCTGTAATAGCACTCACAAGGAGCAGGAAAAAAAAAAATGCTTTTTGTGCTCATCTGTGACCCTGGACACCAACAGTAAGCTCTGAGCTGTCCTACCTAGAATAATACAGTTTCCACTGCATTTATGAAAACAAAAACTATCACATTATTTTCCAAAAAGAATTAAGAGGTCACATAGCCAATAAGCAGGATTTGGAGAAGACTCAATTTATTTTACCAGGAAATGAACATTAAAATTTTCACAAGCGTATTGATGAGCAACGTATCAGAAATTGGTTTTCTTTTCTTTTCGAAAAACTCAAAGTAAAAGTGAGTATGAAGTAGATAAACAGAAAAATCCCCGAGGGAACCTAGGATAGAATACTGTCAGTCTAATGCTAGAAGTAACCACTGAGAAAAAGAGAGATAGCAACTTGTTATCAACTTTACTTGGGGGCACTCCTAAATAAATTATCTCATCTAATCTTAATGGCAACCCCTTGGAGTAAATATAGCCACCATACTATATCCATTTGTTTTAGTAAATTGTTAAGGTCACAGAGCTAGGAACTAGGAAGCCAGAATTCTGATGTAAGTCTGTCTTTCTCTCTTTTTAAAAAGATTTAATTAATTTATTTGAGAGAGAGAAAGAGCACTAGTGGGGAGAGGGTGTTGTGGTACAGAGGGAAAAGGAGACACAGACTCCCCACCAAGCAGGGAGCCTAACTTGGGACTGGATCCCAGGACACTGAGATCATGACCTGAACTGAAGGCAGATGCTAACCCAACTGAGCCACCCAGGCACCGCTTTGATGCAAGTCTTTCTGACTTCACACCCCAACCTCCTTCCTTTATAGTATTTGGAAGGCATTTTCCACGTAGTACACTGGTGAGGAGGTGGTCTCTTTCCACTAACAATCAAGGAAATCTGTAAAACCTGCCTTGAGGCAGAAGCACTGAGACAAGGATACCTTGGGTCAAGAATTCCTCAGCAGCCTTCAGGAGTATGTGGCTTAAGAAGAGGTTTGTAACCTCCAGAATTTAGAGCAGAACATAGGAACAAATATTGTTAGAGCTGTAGAAGCACAGCTGATGAAGAACTGTTATTTTAAATCTAACACTGAGCAAGGAAAGATTGATAATCCCATACAATCAGTGTATCACTGCCAACATAAGAAAACTGGTACAAAAAGAAAGAAAGAAAGAAAGAAAGAAAGAAAGAAAGAAAGAAAGAAAGAAAGAAAGAAAGAAAGAAAGAAAGAAAGAAAGAAAGAAAAAGAAAAAACAAAGAAAAATGGTACCTTGTATTAATCAAAAGGTGGACTAAAATGTCTACCCTCTGAAGGAAATTAGAGGAGAATAACAGAAAAAAGAACAAGGAGAATTGGATAAGAATCCAGACAGAGATATTGCCTCATCTACATTTGATCAAAGTTTTTATTATTACCCTAATAGGAGCTTTTAAGAGCTATTGATGCACGTTGTTCAACAGTGAGTTTTCAGCATTTCACTAATCTTTCATCATTTATTAGATCTTCATTAGATCTTCTGAAAGCCTGACGTTGAAGGAAACCATTTAGTTCCATTTGGCATGGATGGATCTACCCAGTGACCCCCGCTGTCCAGATTCTGGTGCCCTGCTTCGTACCATAATGTGCTGTAGGTCAAAATCTAGGTGCAATTTAGATCCAAGAAAGCCTGTTCTCCTTGAAATTAAATATCTGGAATTAATTTCCTGTTACTATATCAGCAAATTTGAAAAACACTTCAATGTATGAAAATGTTTCAGATTAAAATGCGTGCCCAACTTAATCAAGCCTCACTAAGCAGCATTAATTTAACTATTTAAAACAGTGAAGGTAACAATTTAGTACATATTCTGATATATCCTTGATAAGAATTAGACTAATCAGGAAAGGAAATAAAATTGGATAATTTAGTACAAAAATAAAGTTAGATTAAACTGAATTATCTCAAGGCATAGTCCTACTTTAAAACTTCTTTTTACCAAAAGCAATGAAAATAGTTCTTATACTGTGGTCCAATGATTAAAACTATATATATATATTTTTTACTGCTATGCTTTCAAATATAATTAAATTGTTTGATGCTCAAATCTAACCATGTCTATTTGTTTTCAGAAATTCACTCTGTAAGTACTAAAGTGGTTAATTAATTGTTCTTTTTTTTCACACTTTAAGATAAAAAGAAAATGATATATATAGTATTATGATTACATGTCTTCTTTTTAAAGAACTTTTGCTGAGGAAGAGCACAGTAGTATAGAGCATACTGCCAAGACTGACATAGAATTGCTTCTTATATTGGCTGGAAAATGCAGTTGAGGTGATCAATAAAGTCCATCACGGAGTCTTAGGATTTGCTATTGCAAATTTGCTATTGCTCCTAAATAATTTATTACAGAAGTATGTAGGGTGTGTGGGGGGAGTGTTTTTTTTCTAAATTTCAGGTCTATTTCACAATTGCATCCTCTATTGAGAACTGTATAGCACTACTACATCCCATCATTTGAACCAGGAGAGAAATATCTAATGTAGTCATCTCTAGTTTACTGTGTGGTTCCAATCAGTTGCTATAATTATAGGCAGAGAAAGAAGTAACTTTAAAAAGAGAAAACGAAGTATAGGTGGTGTTGGAGAGTATCTTGCTTTTACTTTTAACCCAGACATAGAAGTCCAAAAGCATCGTTATCCTGTGAAGAGCTTCCTAGGATCCCAGAAAAACAAATCTGCAAGTATAGAGAATTATAATCCGGATTAGGTTACTTGAAAAATTTCTACTGTCAGTAGAATCCTTCAAAATAGAACCCCTTCCACTAAAAATCTACAAATCCAGGGAATGAGTCTTAGAAAAATAATTATTATGCGATGCATTTGATTCTCCTATAAAACAACAAAATACTTCCCCACTTGCTTCATGGAAAGCAAAAAATAAAATCTTCATTAAAAATATAAAAGGTCATCTCCCCTTAGGAGAAATCTCCTTGTGAATTGGATAGAATTTATTGGTGTGTGCTTTACATTCCTGATAAATATTGCACTATCTTCAGGAAGATTAAAGAATTACTAGTTGAGGGGCTGGAGCATCAAGCTGTAGTCAAGTTCACGTTGCCTGAGAGCTGATGCTGGCTGTCTGTGAGCTTACATGGGTGACAGGCAGCTACCTGGTGCAGGTCGGTCCCTCACTAGCTCAGTGGCAAAGGGGCTGTTGCCACTCTAGAATCGATGAGTGATTTGCCAGTGAATATGCATGAGAAGCTAATTTGCAAGGATTCAGTGAAAAGTAAGTGTTTTGATGAGGAAGACTGAAATAACAAGAAGGGAGGAGTGAGGAAATGGGATAAATATACCATAATCCTTGATTGCTCGGCAAGTACAGCAGGCACTGGAGCTTATCTTTTCCTTAAAGCTAGCAGTTTTATTTCCTTGCATATTTTAAGCATGACATGGGCCACAGAGGGAAGGGAATAAGAACCACTCGCATAGTTTATTTTAAATGGAAAATGAAAATGTGCAGATTTCTTCTTAATGACTTTTAAAAATAATTTTATGCCTACATTTTGAAGACATCTAAAAGGTTCTTTTTTTCTTAGCAACCAACCTCTTAATTTACCTATAGACCACAAATGTTTTACTACTTCTAATCAGCCTTATTATTCACTAGCTTTACCTTGATTATTTATAAAAGAAAAAAGCCAAAAGTGAATTGCTTCAGAAATGGAATAAAAAAAGGCACAACAATGTAAGTTTTTCTCCCGTATATCTTTATTATCCCTGAAATCACAGTACTATTTAATTAACTTTGGCATACAGTATATTTTCTTCTGGAAAGGAATCTGTTATTTAAATCAACAAGTAAAAAAAAAAAATCCGTTCATATGAAGGTCTATGAATACACCTTCATATGAACAGAATGAAATCCCTCAAGAGGATTTCTAGTTCTTTTTTTCCTTTTTAATTGAATTTCTCCAAATTGTACCATTGGATTCAACTGAAAACATGTACTCAGCAAATGAATAAGGAGAACTATAGAACCTCTCACAAAAGGTCTGCCTTGTATAAGGTGCTCAGGAAACTTGGAATTGCACATTGTGCTTTAAATGATGTAAAGGGGTGTGTGTGTGTGTGTGTGTTTAACTTCACAAATATCTGAGTCTAGTGTTGAAAAGGAAGAATAGACAATTAGAATTGAGTGAAAATATCAAGACTCAGACAAAAATGGGAAAGGCAGAGGTGGAATATTGTGTTGGGAAAAAAAACTGGGTTAGGAGTTAGATTTAAGTTTAAAACTTGGGTCAGAAAAAAATAAAATAAAATAAAATAAAACAAAATAAGAATAAATAAAACCTGGGTCAGCCCTTAGTCACAGGACCTAGGGCAATCACTTAACCTTTCAGATATTCACTTTCTTATCTATAAATATGCATAATAATGACTGTTTTCCCCAAAGGAATTCTCAGGAGGATAAGATCCTGTGATATTTGTAAATGTATTTTTTTTAACTACTAAGCACCTTAGACATTACGTCTTTCCTATAAATTCACTTGATAGTATCTGCCAGTCTTCCTATCTCAGTTTTCCCATCAAGTAAAATCAAAGGAGTGCAATCAATGCTCTCTCAGCATTGCTAGGAGATTCAAATGTAATTATTTTTAATGCAAAATAGGTTATGAACTCAAGGCATGGGATTAAGGCAGTTGTAAAGTCTGGGAAAGAGTATAAAAAATGCAGAGGCATGAAAAGCAGTGTCCTGGGGCTATCATTGTGTGTGTGTGGTGGGGGGGAGGGTGTAGAGGGTGACAATGAATGGAGGAAGTCAAAATAAAGAAAAACATATTAATTATGAATTTGAAACAATGAGAACAAGTCATAGTGTTGCTTACAGGTAGACAACAAATGCTACATTATTAGATGTGGGCAATAAAATCATTCTAGAAGAAATAAGACTAAATTTAGACCTTAAAATGGCCATGGTCATTGGCTGATGGCCATCTGAGCCTTGGCCTTAGGATTTAGCAGGTTCCTTATGTGTGATTGGCTTTTTATGAGATTTATACCTCTCTTTTCTCTCTTTTCCAAACTTATTAGTTTCCTTAGGCAAATAAAGCTTCCAAATCCTACCATTTACCTTTATGTTCATGGAATATGTAGAGTATACAAGAGAACCTACTTTCACCTAGACGCCATTAATTGTGGCTTCTAGATTCTAAAATACATTTTGATACAAAGACATGAATTCTGATGATCAATGATCAGGAGAGAGGTCAGGCTTCCAAGACCAGCACTGTAAATCCAAATCAGAAAATAAATAGAACAGATCTGGTTTTAAACAGGTAGAAGAAGATGCAGCTTTTTTTTTCAAAATAAAGAAAATAAGCACTATATGAAGTCTATCCATTAACGGGCTGCGTGGAAATCTACCAACTATTTAGGACCCATTATTTTCTAGTAGGCCTAAAAAAGTGGGTTGGTTAAGCGAAATCAAAGCAAGCTATTCCCCCTAAAATATTTATTAACTACTTATTATGTGAGATAAATTATCTACTTTAATCCTCTCTACAGATACAGATAGGTAAGTAAAAGCTTCAAGACGCTAATTACTTGCTTAAGGTAATACTGCTGGTAAAGAATAGAACAAGACTTCAACCATGACGTTTTGCTTCTTACGCACTAAGCAATGTTGCCTTTCTATGGCAGCAAGAGGCAGAGTTCCATCGCCAGCCTCTGCTCCGGTGTGTGTAGCTGGTCCTTGTATCCTTCCAGAGTTTCTCTTCAGCGAAATTGTATTCTCTATTTCAAAATATTAGTAGGAACTTCTTTTCTGATTAGTTGATTAGATGCTTAATAAGAACTTGGTCCTTAATGAGATACTTGACAAAACCTCATGCTTTGCCTATTGGTTGAGGTTTAGAATTCACAGAATAAGGGAATTTGTCTTATCTCTGAATGTAGGACAATAGAGGGGAAATAGAAGAATCTGAGCCAATGCCTGTGGGGTCCAAGAGGTTGCAAGGTAGGCTCACCAGATACCAGATGTTTCTCCAAGGACAAATATCTCTCTGCATAAAGAGGTAGACAGTGCTCCATTTACAGGCTCACTGTTACCATCTTTCCCGAAAATCCGTCCACAGCTTATGGAGGAAATTGAGAATACGGGTCTGAGGCAAAAATGAAAGATTCTGTGATGTGGTGAGAAAGGATAACCTCTATAAACTCTTCTCAACATTAATTCCTTTGAACTGGTCTTAAGATATTGCATTGCCTGTTCCCATGATGCCAGCAGACATCTTGAGATCAAGAAGTTGACTTAAATTCTGTGAACCAAACAGTTCTCTGGCTGTACTATATTATCCTATCACTCCAGGGAAGCCAAGGCTATTAAGAATGTTTCTAGGTACCAGCAACTGGCAGTAAATGAATATTGATTAGATAATTTCTATGTGGCAATTTCTTTCACGTGCTCTCTGGTGGGAGAAAGAAGGCAACATATTTTGTATCTCAGGGATTTAATTGTATCCAGTATTAATAACACCATAAGATGAGTCTCAAAGTTCTCAAGTAAACTCAAGAGCCGTGAGAGTTCAAAGTGCCATGGTTTGGAAGTGTGCGTTGAGCCTGTACTCTCCCTTGGCCTTGAAGGATTGGTAAGATTTGAAGGACAGGAAAGAATGAGACCTTCCAGGCATGAGGAATTCCAAAAATAAAGCTGCAGAATTGGCAACACCAGTCACATTTGGATCAAAATAAACATCTGGCTGAACCAGAGGGTCTATAAGCAGAGAGTGCTTCTGAAAATTTAACTGAGCGCTAACTCAATTAACTTGTCGACGTTTTTCATCAAATAAACACAAAATTTAACCCTGTGTCTGCCACAGGGTTAAGTTGTATATGCTCAGGCAACTTCTCTCAAACTCTGTTTTCTATATAAGGATGTTTGCTCAAAGAGCAGGAGAGTACGTGTGATTCTATATACAAGACACCTAACGCAGTGACTGGTGTGTAGTTTAGACATTGATGTGGTATTTTATTTTATTTTATTTTTATTTTATTTTATTTTTTTAATTTTATTTATTCATGAGAGACACAGAGAGAAGGCAGAGACACAGGCAGAGGCAGAAGCAGCCTCCATGCAGGGAGCCAGATGTGGGACTCGATCCGGGGACTCCAGGATCATGCACTGGGCCAAAGGCAGATGCTTAACCCTGAGCCACCCAGGCGACCCATGATGTGGTATTGTAAAGTCAGAATAATAAATGCAATATTAGGGTTGGATTATATCTTCACTACATTAAAATGTTAGTTTTAATAAAATGATTGACTTGTGAGATTAAGTGTTCTACAGGAAGCCTAGAAATTTAAATTCAGTTTTAGCCATAGATTTAGTAAATAAATAAATAAATAAATGAGCTTTCATCAACCGTGCTTTTTGTTTCTTTATCACACAAATGAAAGATAACGGCCATAAAATTTGAATGAAGTTTCAAGGACATGCACAGTAGCATTAAAAATAATTTAAGTAATGCTAAATCATAGTTGTCATTAAGTGTTGAGACAAAGCCTTGTCTTAATAAATTCTACCAATATTTCTAAGTCAGACTATTGCTAGCACATATTAGCATTTATTACATATTTGTCTTTAAACGTGTCACATTGTCGCTTGTTCAATTTAATTTCAGTTCTATTTACGAAGTACACATTTTATAAATTACCCTAACACGTACTTTTTCTATATTTAGAATTTAAAAATGAGGGGCAAATCTTTTTAATCACTTGGAACAGACCTTAATTAATGGAAGCTCTGATTCTCATTTTTAAAATTTAGCCCATGCAAAAAAAAAAAAATACCTTCAAAACACAAATAAAACATATGCATTAATATCATTTCTCCCTAAAGAAAAGTCATTCATATCTAAAATAAAATCTATGATGATTTGAGAGTGGTTTCTATCGACCCTGTAAGAGCCAGAGCAACATCATGCCCTATTCAAATCCTCTGTTGAAGTAGTCAGCAGAAAGAAGAGTAGTGATTTATACATGAGTTAATAAGATAGAAGTAAGACTGGAATCTCTTTGGGGGGAGATAACTCTTACTGAAAAGCAAGTTGTCAGAATTTTTGCATCAATTGTTTTTACTGGTAGTATATCGACTGCTGTTATACAAGATGATGTTGTAGTTCCTCTAGGAGAATGTCCCTTCTCTGACTGTATTCTGTACTTTTATAATGGCTCTCTGAGCTGGTGCCTGCCAGTAAGGTTTGATACCACCTACGGAATTATCTAAAAGGCATTCCAACCCCTTACTGCCCTAAAGAGCGAGAATCCTCCTCTATTGTCTTCTACAGAAGTTCTTATTATTAAAGAAAATACAGAAGAGATATTTAGAAGGCACCATTATAGTTCTCAAGGTAACCTGGAAGGGAGTAGGAAATTTATTTCTGTATTTTGTGTTATAATGAAGGCACAGCTTTTAAGTGCTTTTGTCTATTTATAATATATAATTTTCCCTGGGGTTGTAATCTCAAGAAATGCTCCACTCAATTCCATATTTCATGAATGTGCACTATTTATGAATTCCTCTGGTGATATAAGCACAAATGAGAAAGTAAATCAAGGTCCCTTGAGTTGATGAGGGGAGGGAGAAACCAATATATAATCAAATGATGACAGAAGAGTGTGTTGAAATGTTGGAATAGAGTTATGTATGAGGTTCTCTTGGAGTCCAGCTGTGGAAGTGGCCGACATTTTCTTAGGAAAAGATGACCGGGAGGTCAGGAACTTCATTTTCAAGATGTCAAACGTCACTCTTGTAATATGACAAGTGACACATGCCCACTTCTAGTCAGTTGACATAAAAGTATCATTGCTTACTCTACTGCAGCAGGATTCTGAAGGGGATCCTGAGATAGCCAGCTCTAGTGGAGCTTGGGTTAATAGCTGTGAATGGTACCGGCACAACAGCATCTCAGAAGGAACTCCCCAAAACTGAAGAAATGCTTAGCCAAAAATATGTTTGGCTAAATATATACACCATCTGGCTATAATACATAGTAAATGACCTGAATTTTAAAAACTCTTAACTATTGAAAGTAATTTATATAATCCCATTTGTATATGCATAGACTCACTGGCACTGAAAAGACAGCATCAAGCACAATGGCTTATTTAATGCATTTTCCACCTGTGTACATCTTGACTCAATGGAAGACAGAATCAGATAACAATTTAATTACCCTGCAAAGGAATTTAGCAATTGACGATGGGATTAATATAATAATCAAATCCCAGCTGGAATTGACTATAGTATTTGCTACTACTTAATTAGAAAAATGTTAACGGTTTTGCAGACAAAGTGCTTTAAATGACAAAAGATAATTATTTATTTTAAATACTAAAAAAAGGGCTCAAGTTTAAATGACATCTATTAAATATAGAATATTGTGTCATTCAAAGTATGTAATTTAGATGACAGCTTAACAGCATTCGACAACATACAAAACATATTTTATCCAAAGTAGGATGATATGATCTTTAACATTGCATAATGAATCATTAACAATAGGCTAAAACAGATCCACAAATGGTTGAACTAGATATAAAGATGTATGATATTCAAGAGAATATAGATAAACTTTCCATGGTAAGCAACAGAATGCCTTATAAAATAAGAAATAAAAGAAACATAGTCTTGGTTCGTTATATTTCTAAAAATAGTATTTCATATGCATTTGTGTTAATTTTTGGGACAGTTAGGAGACATTTGTAAAACTCTAAGGTAGCAAATGCGCCCCATAACTTGTTAGCATTTGAGAAACAAATCAGAGGCACACACTCCAGATACGATTATTATAATCCTTCAACTAGGTTGATATCTAACGACCTTCAAAAGCTTCTTCATTATCATCCCGAAGAATAGCAACGATTTTTCATTAGTGAAATAAGGTTCATTATTGAAGCAAGGAATGTGGACCGGCTAAGATACCATATAGGAACTCCTACCTTAGATGGACAGCGTTTGAGACTCAGTGACCCTGGTCACCTCCACTCCTTCACGGCTGAAACCCATCAGATCCCACGAGCAACCACTTTTCCAGAGGAAGCTCTGGCCTGATTCCAACTAGATGGTAACTAAATCCTGCTAATGGAAAATTGACATATCAGTCTAAGTGAAACTTCCATGGTAGTGTTTGCAATGTACCTAAAAGAGGAAAGGCTGATGTATCATAAACTCTCAGAGTAGATTTTATGACTTTTGGTTTGATGGCTAAGAAAAGTGTGAATGTGTAGTAGAATCTGATTTGTATGATGTGCTCTGATTATAACATGAGATGGTATTATGATTGGGTAATAGAAGTATAACTTCCACCTCTAACAAAAAAACAAAACAAAACAAAACAAAACAAACAAACAAACAAAAAAACAAAGATACTGAAAAGAATCTCTTTGTGGACAACCAAACTGGCTGAGGTCAATCTGCAGCATAAGTACTTACACACAGCACATAGGAAGATCCTGATTTGTCTAATCAGTGAGTAAGGAAATGCTTAATTAATCAATTAATAAAGAAACACTGCAAACTAGCAGGTCTCCTAGACTAAGTATTAAGATACTTGAGGCCTAGACTTATTCTAGTCTGATTTGAGCCACAGTCAATTTCTCATAAAGTCTTTCATTCCTGAGAATTCTGGATTCAAATATGACTTATTTGGCTACTTTTCACCCTAAAAGTCAAAAAACTTTATAAAAAATGGAATGCATACTCCTAAACTATACTCTGATAGAGAATGGGATTAATTATAAAGACACGAGGGGTGGCTGGGTGGCTCAATTGGTTAGGTTTCTGACTCTTAGTTCCGGCTAAGGTCACGACTTCAGGGTCATGGGATTGAGCCCCAGGTCAGGCTTCCACTCAGCAAGGGGTCTGCTTTGGGATTCTCTTCTTCTGTCCCTCCTCCCCTAAAATAAATAAATAAATCTTAAAAAATAAAAATAAAGACAGGACTTTTCTGGAATGCCTTCCCAGAATACAGTGAGATTACCTGCAACCTACTCATTCCCTTCTAATACCAGCATCAAAATATGGTCATTGTAATCTGTTTTAGAATAGCCTCTTAGATTTCTTCCCTGGGAGGGTAAAAACATAGGACACACTGTCCTTGCCTTCTTTTCTCCTGCCTATTCTCGATTCTTTTTCTTACCCTAAAAGTTTCTCTCCTTACATAATCAAAATACCTAAATACCTACTTCCTACAATTTCCTGCTCCTTACAGCTGTAGTGGGATTGTTGGGAGCAAAGTCAGAAAACATGCATATCAAATAGATCATTTGGAAAATCACCATCACTCTGCACAACCACATGATTTTAAAAGCGTAGGTTGCTTTGAAATATTTCATCTCATTTGTACACTGATGCCTATAGGCCGAGTCCAAATCTTAATGTTTATACAATTTTAGAAGGGTTATTTTCCCTGTTTGTTTAATCAGCCAGAATAATCTGAAAAGAACCTGACCGTGTAGAGCAAGATCCCTCAAGTCTAATGCTCCCATGTTTCTCTTCCATGTGGAATTATCTGTACTGGAGGCTAATCCTTTTCACTGAGGGAAGAGAGATTTACAGAATAGTGCCGGCTCACAAATGTCGGATTTCACTAACTCTCTTCATCTCTTTGCTGCCCTCTTCGCCCCTGTAAATATTACGCTTTGCTTCCTAAATAAATCGTGCAGCCATTCTCATAGGAATGTTTGTTTCGGGCAAACATTGGTTCCAGTGAAATGATTAGAATTTTCAACAAGCTTGTCTTCTCATATGGATTTTTCTCACTGGGTTTCTTAAATGCCTTAGCATGTCTGTTGTGCTTGTGTTCCTGGAGGTGCTATGTTGAGAAAGACCCCAATGGAGAAGTGAAGAAAAGAGAGGAAGGGAAATGAACCTTTATGATGCATCTGTCCTAATACTGGCATTGTTTCGACACCGTTTACCGGGATTATTTTATTGGCTGTATGATCAACTGTGAGGTAATGATGATTTTCTTATTCTAGGAATGAGTGTGGTAAATCTAAGTAAGATTAAGTAATTTACCCAGAGCCTCCAGCTAGTTAAGGGTCGAGGCCAGACCATGTATGTAGGGGATACATTCCCCTGTACTCTCACTGTGCTTTGCTGTCTCCTCTATCTCCTTCTTGGAAATACTTCAAAGGAATATGATATATTTAGGTTATATTGCTAATTTTTAAGGATTTTATTTATTTATTCATGAGGGACACAGACAGAGAGGCAGAGACACAGGCAGAGGGAGGAGCAGGCTCCATTCAGGGAGCCTGAGGTGGCACTCGATCCCCGGTCTCCAGGATCACATCCTGGGCTGAAGGCGGCACTAAACCGCTGAGCCATCCGGGCTGCCCTGTATTGATATTTTTAAAGTAAGTTTTTAAGTGCACCCTGAAGGAAAAAAAAAAGTCTGATGTCATACATTAGAAAAAAATTTAACAATGAAAAAACCTGTTTCTTCATGCATCTGTTGAAAAAATAACCAACACTACTGGCATACTATCGGTATGTAATAAAGTCATTAGGCATTCCTATTTCATGTAGCTTAATAAAAATGACAGGTGTGGGAAAACATCTTTATTTTTGAGTGTATTGTATGCTGGGTGCTAAGCTTCAGTGTTATATACATTAATCATGAAGTCTTTACAACACTTCTATATATGTATTACAGAACTGTGCAACAGTGAGTGGTGTGACTCAGAAATTACACAAGTCACTCAGGTCAACCCATTTGGCAGAGCCCAGATGTGTACTCAGGCCTTCTGATGCCAAGCCCAGGCTTTTAAACCATATGATAGACTATCCCTCACATATCATACCATGTGATCACAGTACACAGTGTGGAAGATGATTAAATTAATGTGATAAAACCTTATACCCTTTCACTATTCTCTAAATTTCATATATTTAAGTATCTCTTCCTCAAGTCTATAAACTCTCAGGGCTGCTTTTCTCAATGTCTGAATTGGGTTTTTAAAAATATTTGCTATGTTCATGGGGCCCCTGGGTGGCGCAGTTGATTAAGCCTCAGACTCTTGGTTTCCACTCAGGTTGTGATCTTAGGGTCCTGATCTCAATCTTGGGGTTGTGAGATCCAGCCCTGCAACAAGCTCTGCATTCAGTGTGGAGTCTGCTTAAGACTCCCGCTCCTTCTCCCTCTGCCCCTCTCACTCTCTGAAATAAAGAAAATATTGAAAAAAATAAAAATAACACTGTATTGAAAAAATGATATATTTCAGATAGATAGATAATAGAATAATTCTGTGTATGGTCCAATACAGGACTTAGGTAATGTTAACCAGAATAATTCTGTGTATAGTGTAATACAGGACTTAGGTAATGTTAACTAGAAGCAAAGGCAAGATTTGTTTTCCAGAGGGGTGGGGGTGTCAGATGGGTAGGTCTGTCCAGAATTGACCAGATTTAGCCTTACTCACACGACATCTTTAGCATTTCAGTAGATCCCAGGATAATTATGAGGTTTAATGACAGAAAAAAAGTAAGCAATGTCCACTTTCTGAACACTCAGTGCTACATGAATTCATTTTCCCTTTTTTTTACCCTGGTTAACTTTTGTTTTGTCAAAAAGGTCTTGATGGCTTTTACACTGACCTGCCTCAGGGACTCTGTGCAATGCAGGCCACCTGTCTGGGCAGCTGTCCGTGGCCAGTGCCCTGCATGTCAAATTTAGAGTGAATTATAGCAAGAGCCAGTAGCAGGGCCGGCCTCCGTGCTCTGTCCACTGCTCTGCAGATAAACAAGGAAATTAAGCACCCCCTAAAGAGCAAAAATCTTTAAAGAATTAGACCGCTCTCATCTCCACACACAGAATAAGCCAACAAAATAAAAAAGAATAGAAGGAATGACAGCAAAAAGAAGTTTGCGAGTCTTTTGAGGAACTAGGAGGGGAAAAGAAATACAAACATAATATATACTTTAAAAAATATTTATCTTAATTGTATTAATATCAAGGATTACAAAATAAAATGATTTCCAGTGAACATACGTTGTATGGGTTTTGTTTGTTTTAGAGGAAATGAAAATGTAAGCAAATGTATTGCAAAATCAGCATGAACAATATCTAAGGCTCTGGGGTGAAAAATAATTCCTACACTGAGAACAAATTACCATTGTTAGAAACTATAAGATGAGTATTTGTTAGGGGCTTCAAATCTCACTATTTCAAGGGAAAAGCACTGGCAAAGCTATATGCCAAGGCAGAAGGTCGAAGTTGCTCAGCCATCAGAGTGTAGCCTAAAATAGTTCGAGCAAGGCTTCAGTTGCGTGCAGACACTTTCTGGCTTGGATTCAATCACCTTCTCATCAGCCTGAGGGAGAGGAATGGGTGTTGATACAGATATTTGACCACCAAAATGAATGCCCCCAAAGCACAACCATTTAACTGCTTTGTGTGGGTGTATGCGCGCACATGTGCATGCTCACACACATCTTGCATTTATTTAAACCAAACAAGACAATAACAATGTTCTTGTCAGTAAATGTGAATACTTGCTTTCAAATTTACCTAATGAAAGCTGGCAGTTCGGGAAACGTATGCAGTTCCCAAGAACATGGATATTGGCAAGGTTCTCACTTTTATCACAGAAATGGTAAGAGCACTGAATTTCACTGACACAGAAACCCATTTTTTAGAAATAGAACCTCAGCATTTTCATAGTGTGGTGTTGAAATGTCCACTGTGTGATAATCAACCTTTTCTTCTTTTAAGTAGGCTCCACGTACCAGCATGAAATCTAATGTGGGGCTTGAACTCATGACCCTGAGATCAAGACCTGAGCTGAAATCAAAAGTTAAATGGTTACCTAGCTGAGCCCACCCACAAGCCCCTATATCAACTTTTTAAAATATCATTTTTCATTATAAATCTTTTTATAGTAACCAAAATTGTATGAACCTAAATAAATCTTCTTTCAAAATTAGATAAAATCATTAGTCCAAATTTTATGAATACCAACTCTTTCGTTGAAGAGATGCAAAGTGGACTTTCACATCTAAAAATAGAAGAGCATTTGTGCATCTAATTTAATCCTTTCTAAATAGGAAATATTAATAAGAAAACATGATGCACAATAGAAAACTCATTTGCTTATCTATTGCATTAAAACCTCGTTCCACAAGATATATCTAACACTAAACATCAAATGGAGAACATTTAAAACAAAATCACTGGGCAGCCCAGGTGGCTCAGCCTCTTAGAGCCACCTTCAGCCCAGGGCGTGATCCAGGAGACCCGGGAGCGAGTCCCACGTCAGGCTCCCTGCATGGAGCCTGCTTCTCCCTCTGCCTGTGTCTCTGCCTCTCTCTCTCTCTCTCTCTCTCTCTCTCATGAATAAATAAATAAAATCTTTAAAAAAATAAAATAAAACAAAATCACTAATAGAAACTAACTGTGGTATTTGTATCAACTGTTTAAATGTGGTCATTTCAGTACTCAAAAAACAACTAAATCATATAAAATGTGAAACAATAGTTTTTAATAGACTTCCTACATGTTAGAGTCAGAAGATAAAGGTAAATCTGTGTTCTAGTTTTCCAAAAAAATAGTGAGATAGATGTCAAAGAATGCCAGGCAAGCTGTGGACATAATTTCATGTGTCTGGGTAGTCAACAAATATGTGTTAAGTACCCACTGTGTATCCAGCACTGTTCTAACACAGAGGTGACAACTGTGAACACAACGTACCAAACATTATGTCTCATGCAGCTTTCTTTCTGATGGGAAGAAGATAATAATATAGTAATAGGAAGAATAAGAAAAAGTTTGGGGGGGCAGAAATTTTAGACGGTGTGGCAAAGTAAGGCTTCGTCGAGAAGGGGTATTCTAAGTAAAGATGTGCCAGGGATGATGGAGCCAGGTGCACATTTACCTGAGGAGAAGGCAGAGGGGGCTGCAGCACACAGCCTGGAGGATGTGCATGTTCAGGACCAGTGAGTGGGCCCTGTGACTGGAGCAGAGACGGGCAGGAAGAGAAGCCACAGAGATAACCAGAAGCACAGAACCCATGGGATCCCATACAGTCCAGTAAGGGACTGTGATTTTTACCCTAAGTGAAGGGGAAGCATTAGAGGATTTTCTGGAAAGAAGCGCCATGTTCTGACTCAGTTGTAACCAGATTTTTATGACTGCCATACTGTGGACGGGATCCAGCTAGAGCTCTACTGTGACAATCCAGGTGAGAAAAGAGATGCTGGTTCAGATTAGAGCAATTAGAAGTGAACAAACCCAGAATATATTTTGAAAGTAGAGCCAATGGGTGAGGTCTAAGAGAGAAAGAGTAGGAGAGCATCCAGAAGAGCACCAAGATTTTGGGTTGGCATAACTGAAAGCATGGGAAGTGCATTGATTGAGTCAGGGAAACTGAGGTAGGAGATGTTGAAGGTCAGGGCAGAGGGGGTTGGTCATAGGAGCCATGTGACCCAGTATTATCTCTAGTGAAAATTGAAGGGATTGTATTTTATCGCTTGTATAGGCACGCACAGTAAAATGATGACATACTAGTTGAATAACTCAGAGATGTTCAAAGTAGTCTTTCTCTGAAAGGGTGAGAAAAATGGAAGGCAGCAATGGAGAGGGAAGGAAAGGAGAAAAGGAGGAGGACGAGAAGGAGAAAAGCAAGCTCTGTTTATGCGTTTGTGTTGCCCATCACCAAAACCATGCCCAAGGGCTTGACTGCACAAACACTGCTACCCATCATATGTAGACCAGAAAAGACAAAAGAGTATGGATGCGACCAAGAGATAAAGCACGGCGTCTTTTTTCACTCGTTGTACTGAAACTGGAATGCATGGAGTCTGAATGACATATTCTTGACGTGTGGCACAAACATCCAGCAGTGGTTTCCTCATGCCGGTTTCTCTTTACTCCAAACATACTCATTAGGATCAGATGTACCTTACTAAAGCACAGCTTTTAACTTGTTATGCCCTGCTGAAGGATCTAAAACGTTTATGTGATCAACTTTAATTTCCATCATTTACGCATTTCCCCATAATCTTGTCTATCAGTTTGATATTGCTATTCTTTTCCTCCAGCTCATAACCCCTTCCTCCCTTTCTCTACCTTACTGGATTCTAGACCCCCTTAGGTGCTAACTTCTCCATGGAGTACCTTCTGCATGTTCCTTTAATGGCCTGCACAATATATTTTATTTTACTCTTTTTTCTTTTGGTCTATAGAACATATTTTAGGCACTAAATTGTTCCTAAATATCTTCTCTTATTGATTAATTTAGTGACCACCTACTATGGCCAAGCACAGTGCTGGTCCCTGGAAATAGAAAAAAAACAATAATAAAAGGGAGAGGGATCCCTGGGTGGCGCAGCGGTTTAGCGCCTGCCTTTGGCCCAGGGCGCGATCCTGGAGACCCGGGATCGAATCCCACGTCGGGCTCCCGGTGCATGGAGCCTGCTTCTCCCTCTGCCTATGTCTCTGTCCTCTCTCTCTCTCTCTCTCTCTGTGTGTGACTATCATAAAATTAATAATAATAATAATAATAATAATAATAATAATAAAAGGGAGAAAAAAAGTTTTTAAAAGATTGTCTTCGTCTAGTATCCAAAAAATCTTAGTAGTTAATTATAATCTATCATAACACACACATACATTATAGCTGTACACATTATAGCTATACTACAGAAAAAGAAGCAGTTGTTGGCATGTTGGTGCAAGAAAGGAAAATGTGCATGAGCGCACGTGCGCATGTGCATGCACACATCGTAGTTAGACAGCAATGTCCAAAATCAAGAATTCATTTTTTGTAAAGGTTTTATTTATCTATTTGAGAGAGAGAGAGAGAGAGAGAGAGCACACACGCACAGAGAACACAAGCTGGGGGTAGGGTGAGAGGGGTAGAGGGAGAAGGAGGAGCAGACTCCCCACTGAGCAGGGAGCCTGACAGAGGAGACGATCCCAGGACCCTGGGGAATCATGACCTGAGCTGAAGGCAGATGCCTAACTGACTTGAGCCACTGAGGCGGCCCTCAAAACCAAGAATTCTATGTAATGTTTTCTAGAACATAGTTTCCCAAGCAGCTGTATTATCACCATCACCTGGCACGTTTTATAAAAAGAATCCAGACGACTGCAAGTTGTACTGTGAGATGCTGACCCTGGAATCTACACTCTAAAAGCTCCCATTAAAAAAAAATAATAAAAAAAAATAAAATAAAATAATAAAATAAAATAATATAATAAATAAAATAAAATAAAATAAAATAAAAAATAAATTAAAATAAAATAAAATAAAAACTTCCATTTCAGCGTTGAGGATGAATCAGTCAGAGAGGGCCACGGCAGCACCACCAGGAGAGTCCCGAGCAAACCGGGATGAGCAGATCACCCTACCTGCCATTTCAGGTTGCTGAGCCCTGGATCCCTGGGGGATGGTCATCTCTACAGCTACAACAGTGGGCACAAGTGTACAGAGGGGGCCTCCGGCAAGGACCACTCCTCAAGCACTCCGTTCCTTTTCAAATAATCCCCTTCTGGAGCCTACCCACCCATCTCCCCCCCCCCCCCCCCCCCCAGTACCATCAGCCTAACTTTCATCCGTTTGATTTTTATGTTTGAAAACCTCAAAGCGATTGCTTTGGACCAGAGTCTGGGGTAGGTTTCATGCCTTCCTTTTTCATGTTTACTTTATGTAAATTCAATTCTTTGAACCTTAAAACATCCAGTGAACAGCAATGTGGGGACTCAGTCAAAAGCACAGCATTAAGGTTATCCTCAACCCCTTACAGGGTGGATCCTACTGCTTCTGGGACATCCTCAGCAGGGAAGGAGTGTGCGAGAATGTTCTGACCACTATGAATCCCAGGGCAAGGGTTTTCAGCAAATGACTATTTTATTTATGGATGTTCTTTCAATCCTTCACTCTACTCTTTCTTGTGAAAAGATCAGTGAGCTGAGTCCCTAGATTAACAGGATAAAGTTAAATTAATAAGATTTGTCTGAATGTACTTCAAATTCACATTGACTGGAATTTATAGAAAGTAAGAGCTCTCTTCTGTGAAACTCAACATAGTTTTTGAGTAATCATTTCGGTCCCAGTCCGCATGCCAGGGGAGGCTACAGATGCGTCCATCATCTGATAGGCACAATCAGCACTCAGTTGACTTAGCACAAGTTATTCATCAAACTAATTTGCTACACTATTGTTTTAACCATATGTTCTGATAATTTCTAAGGTTTTCAATGGCTTGGTTTAGGATCCCAAGCCATTGTGCTGTTCCTTACAGTACAAATATTTTAAATACACAATCAGGTATTTGTATAAAGATTCCCTTTAATATCTGAATTCAATATCAATACATTAAATGAATTTTTCTGTTAGATTTAAATCAGAACTGGAGTATATTTGTAAGTGAAGTAGTAAAACCTGTAAAAGATCACAGTAGAAAGATCTTAGAAGTTACTCTGGCATATGTTATCCATTTAGTGATTTAGACTGGTCTTAAGCATATGCTTTCCTCATAAAATACGTAGTGGCTGAAACATAAATAATTTAATTCTCATTAACATGGCTCGAAATGAATAAATTAAGAATGAAGATGATAAGAATTAAGGAGAAGTTTTCGGTCATATGAATTTATGTTTACAAGCTATGGCTTAATTAAAGCTTCAAAATAATAGAAAATAAAATGATATAAGAGTACTAGATTCTTATGTGAAACAAATATGCCATTGGACCCCGGACAAGTACTGCTAAACTTCCATATTCTATGCATCCATGAAACTTGGCTTTAGACTGTGACTCAAAGCCAAACTAAGTGCTTGTGACCTAAAGGGGCCCCTGTCTTTCTTCCTGCTCCTTGTAGATACACAAAGTTACTCATTAGTGTTGGAGTGACCTGGGAGTGACAGATTCTGAGACCACATGCTACTAAATGGTGCTCATCAGAAGAGGAGGCGACCTGTATCATAAGGTGGGGGCCTGAGGTGCAGGTATTCATGCTGGGGCCATTTTTTTTATTTTACGATGCCTTCAGTTCTGTAGTCTATTTTACCTTTAGATTTTCTACATTCTTTCTTTGATGGCTTATCCTGCTATCTAGCCACCAGATCTTGCCCATACCACTCTGCATTCTAGAATACTCAAATACCACATGCAAATAACCCAAACATATCATTTTCAGCTGGCTTTTTGCCAGCTCAAAAATAGAGTCAGGGGATCCCTGGATGGCTCAGTGGTTTAGTGCCTGCCCTTGGCCCATGGCATGGTCTTGTAGTCCCAGGATCGAGTCCCACTTCGGGCTCCCTGATGGAGCCTGCTTCTCCCTCTGCCTGTGTCTCTGCCTCTCTCTGTCTGTGTCTCTCATGAATAAATAAACAAAATATTTTATAAAAATAGAGTCAGAAGGGCACCTGGGTGGCTCAGTCGGTTAGGTGTCTGACTCTTGATTTCAGTTCAGGTCATGGTCTCAGGGTTGTGAGATTGAACCCTGTGTCCTGCTCTGCTCTGGGCATGGAATCTGCTTATGATTCTCTCTCCTTCTCCCTCTGTCCTTCCCCACTCCCTGCTCTCTCTCTCTCTCTCTCTCTAAAAAAAATGAGTCAGAAAATTTTTGCCAAATCAATTTCAAGATTATTACCTTCTGTCATAACTATCAGACATATCTCAGAATCTTTCATACTGGTTTCTCCCTATAAACTACACACACCACATCACACACACACACACACACACACACACACACACACATCACCACCCCCACCACCTCACATTCTTCAATTAGGGAAAACCTGGGAAAACCCCCAGGTTCATTCTGGTTCAAAGTCCATGTTGCCTGCAAGAGCACATGTTCTTTGTCTTACGTAAAATCTACTCTGAATGCCACAACCTCCCCAAAGCCCAGTTTTTTTTCCCGAATTCTGGTAATAACAAGTTGGAATATATCACGGTCCGTGGTTTTCATGGTGTTTTACATCTTAATTTTCTCCACTTAACCACCAAATGATATCATTAAAACAACTGAATAAATCAGTTCATGTTTCCTTTGATCTGAAGGGAACTTGGGACAATTCACAGAAGCCAGTATTGCAATTCTCTCACTGCACACCTCCCCCCAAATATTTTGATGACTCCCACTACCTCGGGGCAGAAACAAAATCACTTTGCACAATATGCACGGCCTAATGATTCTGGCCCCTACCTCCTCCTAATTTCCTCCTCCCCACATCCCCACCCATGCAGACTTGTCTTCAGCCACAATAAAGCACCCCAAAGACACCTTGTATCTGTGCTCTTTCCTTTTGTCAGTGTGTTTTCCTCTGCCTTCACACTCAAATCAATCCTTTTTCTTTGGCTTATTCCTGCTAGTTCTTCAGACCTCCCTAAGTCCTAGAAGTTTGGAAACACCATTCTGTAGTGCTAATGGGGAGACTCCCAATCTATACCACTCCTACACTGCTGTCCACCCTTGTGGTCATTCCTATCCTATCCAGTGACTTCCCAGTCTCTGACACTAGTATGCAATATTCTAAGGCAGGAGTCCCATTTATTTTTACTGTCATTTGACTAGAACTACTATCTACTCAGTACCCAGCACAACCTGCTTCATGCTGACTTAATGCAAGTACTCTGATCCTTGTAAATACTACCTTTTCTTTATTCTTTTAACACAGACTCTAATTTCCCATTAAATTTTCAGCCTTAATCAACCACGGACCTAGATCTCTTTAGTCCCCTTATTCCTTTAGTCCTTTAGTACAGATGAGAAAAGCTTCCTAGGGAGCAAAGGAAAATATAAGCATTCCTTCTTTGTATGGCAGAAAAAAAAAGAGGGAAGAAAAGCAAAACTGTGAGATTTCCATCTAACAGAGTGTGATCATTCATATCCTGTAACTCAGGGAAGAAAATTATCTTCAGCTGAATATAACACGGCACGATGTAGTAGAAAATGCACTTCTGCAGGTAAAAGGCCTTAAATGCCTGTCTAAAAACTTTAGGATCCATCTTAAAAGACTAGGATCAAAAGCAAAATGACTTGAAAGGCCAAGAAGGTGACACAGAAAACAGAAGTGTGCCTGTACAGGTGTCACACTGTCAGAAGGACAACAACGGGATGGGTGGAGCTTCGACAAGCTGGGCAACAGCTTCACTACATAATTCCAAGTATAGCCACAGGGAAGTGACAGCTCAATACTACTATTCTTTTTTTTTTTTTTTTTTTTTTTTATAAGCCAGACATTCACTGATTACTGGAAATCACCCTGGTTTTAAATATTAACAAATAAATTTTAATTTTGTGAGAGGCAAAAGATACTTCTATTGATTGCTTTTTTTTAGCAGACCATATATTTATAACCCCTGACAATTAGAAACCCATGAAGGCTTTGTGATCAGGTCTGTGTTTTACAAAGATAAGGTTGGTAGCAGAATGGAAATTAAGCCCATTGGACTATGAACTCCTGAAGGGTGTTTGATCATCTGATGATTGAATGAATGAATGAATGAATGAATGAATGAGAGAGACTCTAAAGGCAAAGAAACTAGTCAGGAAGCTTAATCAATGTTTAGATAAGGGTTTCATAGGGCCTGAACCAAGGTGGTAACAGCAATTCTACTTTGGAGATATTTTGAAGTTTCTAGTTTAGTCGATATTTATAAAGATGTTTATCAATGATACAGGAAATATTGATGAAGAGAGATTAGAAGATAATGAATCTGATCCCAGTTATGCCATTAACTAATTGCGTGATCTTGGGTCACTTATCCAAGGGCTTCAGTCTCAATGGGAAAATTGAGGAATTACAGTAAGTTATATCTGAAGAGCTATTCAAAACCGAAGCCATGTCATTCTAGGTGTACGTATTCTGATCAACGTCAGTCATCTTTAACAAGCTCCCCAGTGAGTGATTTCACTTATATGAAATTCAAGACCAGGCAAAACTCATCCATGGTGCAGGAGGAAGAACAATGTTTATCTAAGAGAGGGGGTTGTCTGGAAAGGGGCACGAGAGCTCATTCTTGGGTGTGAAAGATAACATCTTAAGGTGATGGGAAACCTGAATTTTACATCTGTCAAATTACCCTGAACAGTATGCTCACTATGGGTCTATGTCTTTTATTACATGTAAATTAAACCTCAATTAAGAAATATGGGGTCGCGGGGTGGGGGGGAATTCATGTCTTTCATCCACTTGTTCTCATGCCTGGTTGCTCATTAGAATAACCTGGGGAGACTTTAAGAGATATTGTTACTTAGGTCCAAACCCCAGGACTTTGAATAGATATATGTTTATAGAAAACTCCTAGAAACAAATCACATATTTGAATTCAACAGCTTATCTCATGTGACTTTTAAGTCATGGTTATCTCTCTTATTTTTTCGTTATTTCCACATTACTTATCAAAACCTGCCAGCTGAGGACAAGCCCCAAAGCCACTGTAGTCAAACAGGTAAGCCCAATTTGCTTTACAAGGAAAAGCCTACATGCCAGTGGAACCAAGGAGTATCTCTCAAGAGGAGGTTATATTTAGACTCTTGGGGCTACAGGAAGGGATCGGATGGTCTTAGCAGGGACTGGTCAGAATTTATAAATGAGGAGATGTGTTGGAACAATGCTCATTAGAACACGTCTATAAAGTCTCTACTGGACTAGTTGACCTCTTCTCTTGGGACATATGCATCTAAGTGAGCTGTGGTGGAAAATGTTAGTGCTTGGGTCATCCTGTGAAGCTGGTGTGGTTTCCTATGATATATATGTTCTACAGGTCATAGCCCGTCTGTTTTGTCCACTGTGATTTCTATTTCAATTTACCCTTAAAGCCTAGCTGCCAGCCAGCATGTTTTTCCCTTTAACACATTAAACTAACACAACCCAAACATTTGCCAGAGCTCCCATCAAAACTAATTTCCAGAAGAACTAAACAAGAAGACACCAAATAGAGAAGCCAAATGGGTTTAATTTCCTTGAGAGACCATGCCTGGCTGTCTCTGGCTTGCCGCCACTTTCTGGTAAGTACACTTTACTGGCACTTCGCTCTTTAAGGGCTCAAGTCACACGAGGGAATGTTTATTTTCATGGCTAGATTAAAAAATAATTTCCGCCCTGAGGTGCCTATAATTTTCAACCTCACTCAAAGATAGTTTTTCTGTTCATATTCAATTAGTAATATGGGAAATTCAATAATATCCTGGCAATAAATCATTTTGGGATAGCACACCCACAGTGGGGCAAGAGAGGGCTTTTTGGTGAAAAGGTTATTTGGAAGATTGCTATTGTCTTGATGGCATGGTGCGCCTCTTTTCCTCATCAGGGACAGGTAGGCAAACATCACCGTGAATGGTTGCCTCTGTGACAGCTGCATCTTTCCCAGATACTCATCTTTTCCAAATGTCCATCATTCCATGTTCTGTTGTTGCTGTTAATAACCCTCACTGTCAGGTCCCCGAAAGATGCGGTGATGAAGAAGGGCCAACTTAAAATGGGAAAATATCATTGTGGAAATGAAAGCCCATGATGTAAGGAATATTCCTTTAGAGGCAGAATCAAGCAGCAGAGGCTGCCCGCGAACTCCTGTCAGACATCGCATTTTGATTGAATCAGAGACCTTTCTGGCTGTATTTAATGATTACAAAATACAATGAAGCTCCCCCCAGAGATCTTTCTTTCACCGCATAGATGAACATCCAAACATCATGTTGTACTCTTTAAATATCTTCAAATTTTGTTTGTCAATTATACCTCAATAAGCTGGGAGAAAAAAAAAAAAAGTAGATGATCTTGATGCCAAAGCCAGAGTCACTGATAGATGTCTTCTTATTAGATCTGAAATGGGAAATGTGGGATGAGCTACTTTTTATTCAGTGGGGAGGTCAACAAACACACTGCCTAGAAATCCTCCGTGAGACTTGTATTATATTGTGATTTCAGAACACTTCTTTCTCCAAAACTCTTGACAAGGCAATTACTGGATCTACTGTTTCTCTCTCCTGACAGAAGCAATTTTATATTCATTCCTTTTAAGTTCTGAAATACAGGAGGAAGAAGAGGAACGGGATGAGGTAGAGGCAGAGGTAATAAATTGTTTCTGTTTATGTATGGTCTCCAGAAATGGATGCTAAAGGAGAGTTACCTTAGTTATATGATTACGCTTTACAGGCTTCCCTAGACTCAGAGGAATTGCCATCAGAAATCTAAATGATAGAGACAAGTCTTATATGCGATGGCACATTTGGGACATGAGGCTCGACAATTGAGCTCTCCCCGGTTCAAATGAGAACTTGCAAATTATCCAACCATAGGATATTCATAACAACACACTTTCAGTTGTGGGATCATTTCCCAAAATACAGTAAACACATTTCTAATAGCAAGGAAAAGGGATGTTTCTTAAAAACCAGAGAAACGAGGGTGCTCACAGGTTCTACGCTTGGTCCCCTCACCGTCTTTTGCCCCAAAGTGCAGTATTGAGTGTTGGATTGTTTGAGGCATTTCTCTCTCTCGGTATCCCAGAGGTTCAGGTAATGCCTGGTTTCTAACCAATGTGTGTAGGTTGTGATTGCATCCTCTCTTTGCCGCACATATCTTGCCACATTGTGGGACTTACAGGAGGCCAAAAGAGAGAGAAACGATAGTTCCAGGGGCCAGAAAAAAAAGAAAAAAGAGGAAGGTTCTCCAGCCATGCAGAGCTTCAGTCTTTGGTCCCCTTTAGATGACAGGCTTAATGCGATATTTCTCACTATTATTGACCTTCTGTTGTTTATAATACAATTCCGGTTCCAACATTCTCTCTTCTCCTTTCTTCTTTCTTAAAACTGCTTCTACTTTTGCCTTTACTGAGAGCTCATAATTCACGTGCCATACAATCCACCCATTTGAAGTATGCAATTCAATGGTTTGGAGTTTTATCATTTCTTGATGTCATGTCTGGCAGAGAATGAGACCAGAGAAGCCTTACTCATCTGGGAAGTGTGGAACACGGAGTCGATTCTTGTGAAATGTCACAGAACACGTAAATTTTCAACTGAAACCAATGTAGTTCCCTGACTCTGTATTAAAGTACACCAAGACCAATAAAGATTATTTAACTGCTTGTTCCTCAGAATCAAGCCATGAACCAACTAAACAGCTCACTTGTCAAGATTAAGACCCTGCTCATACATTCGCTTTAAAACTCTTGGCTCATGATGCTCTCTGGTCCAAAGCCAATAGGTCCTGGACTCAGTCCAGACCTACCCAGGGCTCCTCAGGCAAGACCTGCCTTCAAATCAGTCAGCCCAGACCTATGCCTCTATAGATATACTCCTTCCAGCTTCCCCTTCCAAGGCACTGCTCTGACGAGGTAATGCTCTCCTTGACTGTAATACATCTAGTAAACTTAGCTTGGCCTCATCCATTTATATCTTTACCTTTAAGGAAAAGTTTTGCATTTATATCCTTACCTTTAAGGAAATTAACATTCAACACAACAAACATGTCTTGACTCACACCACTGGTGACTTTGGGACCCTTTTATTCTCAAGTGAGATTCAAAGGAAACCTTAGGCCCAAAGTCCATATAAAACAACAACAACAACAACAACAACAACAACAACAGAAATGAATAGCTCTCCGATTTACTTGGGATGTCTGTGAAACTGAAAGAATACCTTTATGATTCCATATAATTGTTTTTTTTTTTTTTTGTGAAGATTATGCTTGTACATTACTAGTACCTACTGGAACTTTCACAGATGTCTAATCTGTCAGCACGTGGTATAAATTAAAATGGTTAATAACAACAGAGTTTCTTTTTTAAAGAAAGTTGTGTAAAGCCCTACGATTTTCTACTCATCAAATTGAGTAGAAATATTGCTTTCTGATACCCTCTCTTATAAGTAATCAGTAATAATAATAAAAAAAATTACACGTTAAAAAAAGAATTGCTCCCTGATTGCAGCAGAAGGGGCTGATGGGCTGATCCCCCCCTCTCCTTGCCCATCACATTTATATACAGGGTTGACAGGCATCTTGGTAGAGATCTAATTTAACACACACACACATATATGTCCATGTTTCTACTACAGCTTTGTGTCTCTGAGTAATCATGAATGACCACTTAACCATTTTACCAACATTTGCAACCTAGCAAAGGTTGAATTGCACTGAACTGGCAGATTGCTTTTTAATTTTCTGCTTGGATGGGTTGTTTTTTTGTCTTGTAGTTTCCAAAATATTTTATGAGTCTTGATGGAGAGGCTAAAATGCTTGCAAATTTTGCTGACCTCTGCCAAAAGCTGATTAACCCTCCCTCCTTCTTCAGGAAGCCATGTACCAGCAGGCTTAGGTGATGCAAGAAACATAATATACAGCTGTGAAACAGGACTTTCACAAGGGTTGCAAAATACTCCTTCCACACAAGGGATAAGTGTGTTGATAATTATTCTGTGTAGATGTTATCCTAGTTTTCTGTTTCTGTAGTTGAGGGAAATATTTATGATTCTTAGAGATGTGAAGTGCAAGACAGATTGAATATCACCAACCCTTAATGCAGGTGACAATCTGTGAATAATAATTATATGACTTTGAAATGGGCTACCCCTAAGAATACAGATATTTTCATAACCCCATGCTAACTGGTCTGAGCTGTACAGTTATTTCATCTCAAATAATGACCTGGCACCTTGATGACCTCGTGCCATTTGTACAATTGATCTGATATCCAGAACAATTTAGGTTTTGCATACATCATAATAGATTGTTTAAATAACACTTAAAATCACTGAAATATCACATCACTACATGAGCTTGTTATTGTTGATTTTTGGGGTATATTTTTCAGTTTATTCCACTTATCATTTTCTCCTCGGTGGGTGAACAGCAACTCTTTATCCAGTTTCTCAGGCCAAAAACCTTAATTTCTATCTTAACCTGTGATCAAGTAGTTTGTATGATGGTTGCCCATTATTTGCTCCCTTCTCTGTCAAGTTGAAAGGATAGAGGGACATCCTTGTAGGAGGGTGTACATCCATAGGCGTGGCAATGTTGTATTGTGTAATGGGATGTGAGCAGATGTGATTTACACCTTGTCTCCACACAAGCTTTAAGAAGAATGCCCACTTTATTTTTTTTAATTTAATTAATTTATTTGACACAGAGAGAGAGAGAGTGTGTGGGGGAAAGGAGCAGAGGGAGAGGGCGAAGCAGACTCCCCGCTGAGCAGGGAGCCTGATGCGGAGCTCTGTCACAGGACCCTGGGATCACAACCTGAGCTGAAGGCCGACATCCACCTCTGAGCCACCCAGGTGTCCCAAGAATGACCACTTTAAAGAAGATTGCAAATTCCCTGACCGGAACTGCTTCCTACAGTCTGGATTCTAGAAGTTCATGGAAAACCTGAGAAAGGTCCAAGCAAGGCCAGGCACACCCCCAGGTGAGAACTGCAGCTGCCTGAATGGAACTTGAGCAAGGAATCAATGCTTGTTGTTGGAAACTCCTGAGATTAAGGGGAGGATGTGAGATTGTGACTGCACCATAAAGTTGAAGACAGCCCATGTCCAAGACATTGACTAATTCTATTATCTCTTCTTCCAAATACTGCCAGTACCAGACCACTTCTTCTCACCTCTGCTGCTGTTGCTGTGGCAGAGACCACACGCTCTCTCCTGTGATTACTGTAGTAGCCTCTTAATGGGCCTGGATGTTCTTTTCCTCTTCATGTGACTCAGCATCTATCTTCAACAGGGGACCAGAATAATCCTTTTAAAATGTAAATCAGATTGGGTCACTCGTGTGCACAAATCTCTTCCATAGCTTCCCACATCACTGAGATGACAGCCAAAATCTTATAATGGCTCCCACAGCCATTGGAAGCTCATGCAGAATGCCTACCTCTATGCCTGCGCTCCCCAGCACCTTCTCCTACTAACCTCTCCCATGTTCCCTCCACCCAAGCCATCCTGCTTCATCCTTGTATGTCAAACCTGGCCACGAGGTGTGTCATTCAGGCAACTGCATTTACTCTTGAAATGTTCTCTCTCTCTCTCTCTCTCTCTCTCTCTCTCTTCCAGGGTACAAAAGGGTTTAGCTCTTCATACCTTTCAGTTATTCACTCCAATATCATCTATTCAGTGACATCTTCCCATCTTCACACAACCTCCTCACTCTCTTTCTACGTTGGCTCCCTGGCACCAATACCATCTTACATAATATTTACTTATTTATTTATACACTCTTTAAGTCTACTAGGTTGTAAGCTTCAGGATGGTAGGCTTTTGTTTTGTTTGTTTATTTGTTTTGTTTTTTGTTTTTTTACCCTTTTGTTTATTGCTGAGGTCTGTAGCCTTCACAAGAACTTAGTAAATAATGAATATGTTGGATGGATGAAGAAAGAAATTCTATTTTTAGGAGATAGGTGAAGTACTTTGTTAATTTTTTTCTGTCCTTCCTCAGAGATAATTTTTCACACTTACTTTCAAAATACATTTTTTAATTTAGCATTTAAAACTGTAGATGGCAATTCTGTATCCAGTTTATCTCCTAAGTAACTTCTATCTAAGTAGAACACACTCATAAAGTTGATAGGATAGAGATGCTGCCATGCACACTTCAGAAACCAACAAAACTTCTCTTCTATTAAAATTTCCTACCATATCACTATAGCTATACTTAACACTATATACTGTTAATTTTCTCCCCAGACCCATGCTTTAAATTCTTAAAGACTATGGGACTTGGGGTAATAACCTTAACTTCCAAAATACAAACGTCTTTCCAGCTTAGATAAGATTCACTATTGAGAAACAATGAATTTCATATTTGGAATTATTTTCATGGCTAAGTTCAATACAATTATTTGATAATAATATTATGATATTTGAGTAGTTACAAATAAACAACTATCTAAAATTAATGAGTGTTCTTTTTCACATGCTTACTAGTATACTGGAGAAATTTATGGTCATCTGCAGTAGATATTTGCAATAACAGTGTCTGATGAATCATGCTTAACTATGTCCTTACCTCTTTGCGATGTGACTGTGGATTTCTTAGGATACTTCATAACACTGCAATAAGAGATTCTATTATCTCTTCTTCCAAATATTGCCAGTACCATAGCATAGTATTATTTTTTTTTCTACTTTAAATGTGTCAGTTTCTCCCTTATAAGTGATGAACCCATAAGGACGATGAAGGGATCAGGTGGTGAAAAAGCTGGGCAAGCAGTGAGTAGTGGGTATATTAATCAGTATGTTTTTTTGCATCCTTCTTTATTCCTCTTCGCCCATTCTCTACTTCTCTACCCACTTAACCCTCCTTCAATGCACCATGAAAACTGCAAAGGGAAGGGTACTCAAAGAACTCTCTGACTCTTCTTGGGACCAAAATACTTAAATCTCAAACATAAATCACAAGTTGGAAAGGAAACTTATTATTAATACTCACATTAAATCACATGCAATCAATTTCTACTCCTTATTTCTATTACAGATGCATGTAAACTGTGATAGGCGTTGCTTCTAACCAGTAAGCAATTGCAGAAAGGAAAGATGTTTAGACTGAAAGATACAGGTTGCACTGAATGTTGCATAATTTTGAATGCAATTCACTGGCTTATTGGTAAACATGGTTCAAAATCACAATCTTTCATCAGGTGGCTGAACTTTAAAATAGATTAGGGGGCAGCCCAGGTGGATCAGCGGTTTAGCGCCGCCTTGGCTCAGAGCCTGATCCCGGAGACCCTGAATCGAGTCCCACATTGGGCTCCCTGCATGGAGCCTGCTTCTCCCTCTGCCTCTCTCTTTCTCATGAATAAGTAAATAAAATCTTTTAAAAAATAATAAAATAAATAAGATTAGGGAAAAAAATAAAATGGATTAGGATCCATACCTAACTGCATTTCATCCATTGTTGCAGAATGAGGAGGAGGAGAAAAATAAATGTGGTCATCTCATGATTGCAGATAGATGTCACATGTTACGTATCTCACCGGAGGTCCCAATGAAGGAGATACCTTTCTTCTTTTAGTCTTAATTTGTATCATAGCTTTTTATGGGAATAATTAAATTCCACTAAAAATAAGCATCCCATCTAGCTATACTGGATGCCTTCAATGTAGGCAACACAATCCATGTGAGATTTTTTTTTAAGTGTGCTTTAAAAAATATATTTATTTGAGAGAGAGGGAGTGAGCATGAGCAGGGAAGGGGCAGAGGGAGATGGAGACACTCTGCTAGCAGGGAGCCCTACGTGGGATTCCAACCCAGGACTCTGGGATCTAGGCCTGAGCTGAAAACAGCCGCTTAACTGACTGAACCACTCAGGTGCCCCTGAAAGTGTGTTTTAATGAATAAACAAACTATAAATACAGAGAACAAATTGATGGTCACCAGAGGGGAGGGAGACTGGAGGTCCAGCAAAATGGGTGAAAGGGAGAGGGGGGTACAGGCCTCCAATTATGGAATGAATAACTCATGAAAATAAAAAGCAGAGCATAAAGAATATGGTCAGTGATATTCTAATGGTGATATAATGGAACAGATGGTAGCTACACCTGTGGGGAACATAGCATAATGTATAAAAACTTGTTAAATCACTAAGTTGTCCACCTGAAACTAATGTAACATTGTGTGGCAACTGTACTCAAATGAAAATAAATAAAAATGTGTGCCTTTAAAGGATTTTTGTGTCATGCTTCTTGTGCCATGGTTATACACACAGAATCACTCCTAAGTAATAGCCATGGTACCATTTTTATTTTTTAATTAAAATAATGATTATTATTACATTTTAAAAGGGAGTTAAAAAGATGGATATAGCATGCTTAAGTGCATGTGTGTTATCACCTACCTAGACCTAGAATTCACACAAAATATTTCATTGTATTACACCTCAAAATTATGCCTAATCATTGAGCTAAATGTTATTATTTATTTATGTGCTACAGAAGAAAAATATTGTAATTCTGATTGTCTAAGGCCATCGAGGAAGTTAAAGTGCTCAGCTCAGATTTGAACCGAAGTCTTAAAAAAAAAAAAAAAAATGAACCGAAGTCTTGAGTGTAAAGCATGCCGCGTGGACAGACAGGGGGTTTTGACTGTGTAGGATGGAATGTAATAGAATTCTATTGGTAATGTCTAAATTTTCTTATGTTGAGACGATGCCTGAAAGCAAGATTTATTATTACTGTAGATCGTTTATACCTGCACTCTGTAATATACGAAGCCAGTTTTCGTCTGACAGCTATCTCTGTGGTCACCAAAGATTAGACACGTGTTGCTCTTATTTCCTTTGATTACTGAACATATTGTTTAGATAAACAAAACTTTTCCATATACAGGTCTTTTTATCTGGGACAAACACATTTCTACTACACTCCTTGACAAATTGCTGGCTGTATACATAGTACATTCGCAATTGATAAATGCAGAGACTGTCATAAATAAAAGGCAGTCATATTGCATCACTGTTATTTGTATGTCAACCAAGTCCACTTCCATGACAGGTATTTCTGCAGCCTCCAGGGCCTGGAAATTTCCATGGTTGTCTTTGTCTCTTAGCGTATTTTACTTCCTTTACCTATACTACAAAATAATTGTCTCTGGAGTATGAGGAAGGATCCAGAGGGGGAAAAAAAAAAGTAAGTTCATTTTATCCCGAATCCTAGTTTATAGTTTCTACCAGAAAGGCCTCCATCTCCTACATCTTCTCCTTGTGTCTGCCTTAGTACCAGAAGTCCTTCAAGTGCAGCATCGAAGGGCACCTGGGTGTCTCAGCAGTTGAGCATCTGCCTTAGGCTCAGGGCATGATCCCAGGGTCCTGGGATCGAGTTCTGCATTGGTCTCCCTGCAGGGAGCCCGCTTCTCCCTCTGCCTGTGTCTCTGCCTCTCTCTCTGTGTCTCTCATGAATAAATAAATAAAATATTTAACAACAACAAAAACAAATGCAGCATCCGCCATGTGATCATCCTCTAAAAAATGCAAATTTTCACACATTTATACACTCTTAGACATGGACATATATACGATATATCATCTAAAATGACAGATGGCTTATGACTAGGGCCTTATTTTAGGCCAGATTCTTTCCAATAAGATTCAAATTTTGCATCAATTACTTTTTAAAATTAAACCACATTCCTAACTCCACCTTAACACTGTCACTTTTTATTTGTTATTACCAGCAATGTCTATACATGATCTGTAATTAATAGCTATTTGTTGAGGATAACAGCTGGCTACTTGGGGCTGAGAAAGGGTAGAGAAGGAAAACTTTCCTGAGTACAGGTTTGTTCTGTTTGCACATACAGTAGCCTGGAGCAAAGACTTTGGAAACAAACCAACAAAAGCACATACTGCATACAAGCTGACCCCAAATACAGCCAGGAAGGGAGTTTCCCATTCTCTTAAAATCATCAGAAGCATGAACCTGAGGTGGAGTCAAGAAGGGATGCCACACAGGTAGGACAGGGGGAGCCTGCCAAGCCACTGGGATTATGCTGTTTTTTTCACAACTGGCTCTGGAGCAAGAGTGAATATGATGAGTCACGGGATACAAATCTAATCTTATTTTCCAGCCAGTGGCCATATTCATAAGACTGTGTGCTTTGCAATAAATTACTGTCCTTCAGGAACAATTGCTTTTTTTTTTGTTTTTAAGACTGTAATTCTCCCCTTAGCCACACACAAAATGGACATTTTCAATAATGTTGGATTTAAATTTGTTTAACCACCTATAATGTTTACATTTCCAGTGTTTTCCCTTTGATCCTGGGAGGATATCAATAGAAATAAGATCATAAAAAGACAAGTTTTTTTTTTTCTTTCTACTCATTTGTTTTTCATTATTGACCATAGCAGCAGTTTACAGCAATGCAAGCTATGACACAAATATAGAGAGTTAAATTTCCCTAATGAGAATTTTGATTAAGAAAAGCTATCCTGGACACTGTTATCTTTAAATGATTCCATTTTACTCCTATGGAAATAAGACTTCAACATTTCAATTTCAAATGATTTAATCACACTTAAAAATACTGAATACGTAGTTTGAATATTCCATCAACGGCATTAGCCACTGGTCTAATATTATTCTTTTGTGATTTGAAGTTAACATCTAAAGAAAGGACTGATAAAACATTATACTATTTTTATGTCATTATTTCCTTTATGGGATTCCGATGCATAAACTTTCAAGAGGTAATTCATTCTTGATGTAAGTGAAATTCAATGCTCAACTGTGACAATCAGAAAATTAATGTGAATTCATCACTTTCCAAATTCGCCTTATTTTTGTGGCCTAGACAGCACCTATAAATACCATCTGTGTACCGATGAATTCTAGACGTATGACACTGAATCTGATATCCACATGGTTCTCTCGCTTATTTTCTGCCTCATGCATGACAGCCAGAGCCCTGTCTACTGCCTTCCTCTGCATTCCCAGAAAATGGGGAAGTGTTAAAAGAATAGGTATTAATAAAAATTTATTGAGCAAGAGAACACATCCTGCTCTCAGAGTCACAATCTACTCCAAAGCAGGCAGGTGATTATGGATGCTTCCATAAATTCTCAGTGGTCTTCTTGGTGGTCTCTGCCTTATGTGAAGGCATATAGTGAATATTATTCATTATATTTCTCCAATTGTGGTGCCTTTGCACTTATACAGATGATATTAGCAATTGAAGCTTAACAGGAGCAAATACTTATATATCTTGTAAAGGAGTAGAGGCCATTTTCCCTAAGAAAATGTTGTGAGAGGAGTTTTTCATTATTAAAATGACCATGTTTACAGCTACAATGTAAGTTGATACAATCCTTTTCTCCAGCAGTTTGTAAATGTATGTAATGGGTGTTGAAATGTTTAAGTTAATAAATCCCACTTCTGGAAATTTAACTTGAGGAAATCCACAGAATGTTTGAATGATTCAGTCTGTCTCCCAGAAAATTACGTGTAATATCAAAGGATTGAGAACAACGTAGCTAGCCAACATTAGGCACATCATTAAGAATGCCATTCATACACATTCATTCATCCACATACATGCATATCAAATAGAAAGTGTGCTAGGTAACCAAAATTTCAGCAATAGCATTTTTTGGGGTGGTGAAGCTGTGAGTCCCTGTATTAACTCATGTATTTGTTTAGTCGTCTTTATAGTCCTGATTTTCTACTGTAACATGTATTTCTTTCCAGATGGGGAAAAATAAAACCCTTTACTCGAAACTCTCCCCTTTACTATCTCCCTATTTAGACCTCGTTGTCCCTTAATGGTTGCTTCCCTTACTTACCCCACCCATGTGGCTAGAATCCTCTCCATGGCTCCAGGGACCAAAGTCAGCAACATGGCAGGGACAACATGCCTAACAAGTCTGTTTCACAGGTATGCAAAATACTGACTTTCTCCCATGCAAGAGCTCATTGATGAGATAAAGGAGCTGATAACCCAAGAGAACAGATGGGAAGTCCTAACAGCTTCTATAAAGCCAGTAGCATCTCAGCTTTCATCCCAGGCTCATCCTCCCATCCAACATCCCATGGATGCTTGGGAGGTGGCCCGTGGAAGACGCTGAGGCGACATCTATGGGAATGGAAGACCAATCTTCTTTTATGTAGTAAGCTGATGTCTGCTAATACTGACTACCAATGAAGTTAATAGGTAGAAAGACAGATAGACAGATGAATAGATAACTAGAAGAAAAAAGCAAAAAAAAAATCATCTTTACTCCCTTTTACTACCATTTCTTCTCATAAACTTAGCTACACACCCATCCTCTTTTTTTTTCTCTCTCTCTCTCTTTCTTCTTCTCTTTTTGATACTTTCTAGAGTCATGTTGAGTTTGGTTGAGAAACTCATTTTTTACAGTTAGGTCATTGGTCTTTTGCCCCAATAATTCTCCAAAGTACACATGGTAAAATAAAATTATGAAGTGGCATTTTTACTAAATATTGTCTTTTGTAAAGAGACAAGGACAAAAAAGCCTCATTTCCTTCTTTGAAAATCACTGATTTTATGATTGGGTAAGTGACAACCAGAAGCTTTAAATTGTCTGTGTATTTATAATGGCACAGAATTAACAGGGACATGCCCCAACAATTCCATTTTACGGAATGATGATTAAATTATAATATACTTACCCATGATCAACCTTTCCGATTATTTTTTTTTTTCTCAGCTTAAACAATCTCCAGGATTCACTGGCCTGTATACTCTTTACTCTTGAAAACAGTGGAAATTTTTAGTTGTTTCCCAGTTGCTCTGCTTTTCAGATGAAAGCTTCCCAATTACAAGACAGGTGAGGGACTCCAATAAAATGGTTTTTAAAACCAGAAAATCTAGGAATCTTCTGAATCCTTACTCAGAAGCCAGGAGAGCCCTTGAAAAGGGTTTCCTCAGCTGAGATAATTTTGGTAGAAGAAATGATAATACTGTATCAAGGAAATTTTATTTCATGTGATATTTTTCCAGTCGATTCTAAGGTGTCACAACTACAAATTTTGTACCCTCTATTTTACCATTGTCTAGCATCTCCTGAAGAGAGATTCTGCTTCACGGAGCTTTCTGCTGTATTCCCACGCAATGAAGGGGGGAAGAAGCTCTTCGTCAACAGGAGACTGGCACAAGAGGATAAGTATTTAAGGTTGAGTGACATAAATTGTTAGGGAAAAAATACAGAAGAAAAGGTCAGGTGCAATTGTGTTCTGTTGGCACCCATCAAAATCTATTCCAGTTCTATGACAAGACAGCAAATTGCAGTGAGTAATGAAGACCCTTCAAGATGCTATCATGCAAATATGCTACTATTACACAAGGGCATAGCCACGTAAAGCATGAAATATGGTCACTATGATTTCTACCTTGAGAGTCCTATGAATGAGGAAAGATGATCTCAGATATCTGTCACCCATTTTTAAATTCTCTAATATGACTTGAGGAAAGATAGATAGCAGATATTTTACCAGAGATAAGGAAAAATGATGGGATTACAGATTCATAGCAACTTTTTAAGTGCTCTGAATTTTCTTTATGGGCCTCATATGGGCCATAGACATAGTAGTCTATGTTTCAACGAAGCATTTGACAGACTCGCATGATACTCTTGTGAGCAGAATGGCAAAAAGTTTGGTAGAGTTTTATCAGGTTTAATAAGAGTGTTACACTGAGATATTGATTCATGCCTGGTGTCCATGTGGAGTTCAGCTTACTGGGAATGTGTCACAGAATTGCTTGAACTTTTTCTGATTAGATTTGTAATCAACAACTTGAATGAAAGCCCAGGCTGAACAAGCAAAAATAAATGTAACAGAAAAAAAAAAAAAAAAAGGAAAGTCCTATATTTAGATTAGAGTATCAGCTATGCAATATGGAATCTAGCAATAATCCTCAAATCAATCAATAATTACTAAAATTATAACTTTGGGGATTTAATTGAAAAAGATCAATATTAGCCAATAACTTGACAGGGTTGTTGTTGAAGCTTTTATAACCTTAGGATTTATCAATAGGCATTAACTATTTAGGTCAAAGCCATATTAGTACATTTTTGCATCCTTACACTCCATTTGTGGTATTCTATTTGGTTTTACGTGCAATTTTTAAGAAAGATTTTTATTAAAAAAAAAAGTGCATTTCCAAAACTATAATGACACAAAGGAATTGAAAACCTTGTAGTAAAAACAAAAACAAAAACAAAAAAAAAACATTAAAAGAGGCTGGAAAGGTTATTCTGGACAAGATGTGGTCACAGCAACGTATTTTATTTAAATACCCTAAAAGCTAGTGATGAGTAGGAAATAGACACTCCCTGGTTAAATAATGAATAAACAGATTCAAGGACTAAAAATCACAAGAGGTCATATTTTGTCTTAATAAAAAAGAAAGAAGTAAACATAAAGTGCTCTCCACCCCCTGGGAATTTCTTTTTTTCCCAAAAAGTGTTCAAGAATTGAGAATTAGATTGTATTTATTCATAAACTAATGGTTATTATTTACTTACTAATGACTATCATTAATAAACTAGTGGTTTATAAGTTATTGAATCATCTAAATTTATATACTATCCACTATACTTAAAATAGTAAAATATTTTGCATGAAATAATTTTCCTGGACTTATGTCCGTTTCTAATACAGTGGGCTAATTTTCTTATTTATTTATTTATTTATTTATTTATTTATTTATTTATTTATTTATTTTACTGGAACTGCAATATCTAAACTGCTTTTCTTGAATTTCAAAATTTGATTGTAACATGAAAATTATTACTGCCTTGACCTCAAGATTTCAATATCTATTTGAGCTCTGAGGCCAGGATGCTCAAAATGTTATTATCTGAAACACAGAAGAGTTGCTTTCAATGAGCATGTCTGCTATTTCCTTTGAGGTTGTATGATGTAGTTATCACAGACACTAGACATGTGTGCCAAATCACGACACCTGCTATGGTAATGAAATTTAGGGCTCTGATACATTGCACTTCACTCTTTCTATTTGAAACTCTAAAGCTTGACTTGAGATAACTAAATTTTAATAAAATTTGATAGTTTTGTCTCCAGTATGATATTTTATGAACAACAGGTGCTTCCATAATCCATCTGTATAGGAATTCATGATCTTGGAAAATATTGTTCTATGTCATCTCTTAAGAAAAGAAATGCTGGAACATTAAATTTGGTAATTTTAACTGCTTCAAGCATCTCATTAAATTGCCCTTTGCTTTTAAAGAAAAATACCAACGTTTAAAGTATGAGAAGAGGCTATAATTATAATCAGAAAACACTGGAAAAAAAGAGAGAGCACAGTTTTGTTTTACAGTATGCTCTAATAAGTAAAGTGACTATGAGAGTTGAACTGATGTACTATTTATTACTAAAAACAGCGAGAACCGTCTTCACTTACATGTTTTACCATTACTGAGAATTGCCAGTGCTGCAAAATTCTTTGGTAATTCTTTGGTATGAAACAAAGGAGAGAACTAAAGGCTTTGAATGTGGTTCAGAATTTTTTAATCTAATATTTTCGTAGCTCAAGATTCGAAAGCAGATGATCAAGGTTCAGATCTTAAATTTGCTACTTCCTATTTATGAGATCTATTCTATCTTTCTAAATCTGAATTCCCTGTCTTGGGAAATAGTGGAGAGTTATAACAATTAGAGTTAAGTATTTGTTTAGTCTAAATGTGACTAGTGGTCCTGAAGTCCTGAGAGTCGGGCTGTTGTCTATAGGAACACAGTAATTCCAGTGTTTAATATAGTTAGCAGCATCTTTTCCTACTATCAGATCATGTCTATTTAGTACTAGCAATTCCCTTTTGGGAATTTCATGCAGCAGTTAAAGTAGTTCAGCTTCTTATAGAGACTTTATAGTAGAATAAATAACGGAAGGGGCGGGGAGTAAATGATTCAAAGTTGATTTTGGAAATTCCTGGCAGAAAAAATAGGCTGAAAGACCTTTTTTTTTTTTTTTTTTTTGTATGCCAAACTCAAAGTTTATGCCATAAACTTAGAATTCCTAAACTATATCCCACAGACCAAATTCAGGCTGCCACCTGTTTTGTATATAAAATGTTACGGAAATATAGCCAAACTCATTCATTTACTTATTGTGTGTGGCTACTCTCAGGATACATTGGCAGAGTTGCTTAGTTGTGATAGAGACTTTAAATCTTAAGAAGGTTAAACTTCTTCCTATTTGACCCTTTACAGGAAATGTTTGCCAGCCTCTGTCACAAACCACAGATCAGGTAAGAAATGATTCTTGGGTAAGAGGCCAGGGTGCTATTTTTTCTCTGTCATCCCACCTCCCTACTTGTTCCTAAAGTAGGGAGAAACAAGGTTCGTTAAAGTCAAGTTTTATAAGAGATAGTTAATACTCCAGATACATTTTAGGGACTATATGGAATGAGGGTATTTGTGCCACAATCATATTGGAACATAAGAAGCCAGATGCCTCCCAGAAGTTTCCCATAGCAACACATGGCTTCCCCTGTATGGCCTCAGTGGGGTAGAGATGATGTGTGGTGCCGGGAGTAAAGACAGCCTCAAGGGAGCTTGCTAGAGTAGCTAACATTACACTAAATACAAGTAAAAAAAAGTAGCTAACAACACATGATAGTCATTTCAGAAGCCTTAAATGTAAAGAATGGCAACTAACTCCTTAGATGTTCAGAAAAGAGAGAGGTCACGATGGCTGAGACAATCATCACAGCCTTGAAAGAGAAGGTAGGAAAGAAACAGGCTTAAATGGACAGAGGAGTCAGAAGTTTTCTAGGTGGGACATGGCATGAGCCAAAGGAAAGAGACAGGGTATGCAGAAAAAAAGAAATAAACCCAATAGTAGTACAGATTGTTCAGATAGAGCAAATGTGGTTTTAAATTTTTAAAAATTAGTTAGAGCCATATTATGAAGAAATGAATATAAGGATAGATTTTATCCCTATAAGAATTTAGAAGCCACAGAAGGTTTTTCAGCTTTTGTTAGAGCAAGCATATAATTTAATTACACTGAATAGAGGAAGGAAAAAAGAAGGGAACTGAGTAGCCCAAAAATAACAACAGATAGTAACACTATTAAAATAGTCTTAGCATGAAATGATGAGCAAATCTATAGGACCCTGGTGCCAATGACTAAATTTTGTTCATTGATGTACCCTCAGCTTGCAGCACAGTGCTTAGCAGGAAGAAGTCCCCCAGAAAATAGTTACTTTATGTACAGACGACTGACTGCTGACCAGAAGGGGTCACATATAAGACATAATTTGAAAAAAAAAAAAAAAAAAAGTAGTGATAGGATTTGGTTACTGACAGGTTGCAGAGAGAAAAAGAGTCTCAGAGGAGTCCAAGAGTTTAATTCAGTCTGACCAATATAGGAAAATCTGGAGAGACACCTGTTTTGTGTGGCAAAAAGGTAAACAGGGGTGTCAATTTCTGGTATCAATACCATCACTGAATATTAAAACTTTGTGATTAGATATCATTTCATTGCTCCAATGAATCAGAGAAGCAACTCTAGATGTTGCAATCCTTCTAATTTTTGCTTTTAAATACCTTGATTTTCTCAAAATGGAAGCCATCTATTACTTTTACTCATACTGAAAGGTAAACTTAGTAAAATAAACAACGAGGTAAGATAAAGTCATGAGAAGTAGAGCCTAGTATTGGAGGAATCATAGAGGTCAACAATGTCTACTTCTTAAACTAATTTCGTAAAGCAGCAGAGTAACACAATCTCTTCTTGGAGACATCAAAATAGAATTTTATTTATTTATTTATTTATTTATTTATTTATTTATTTATTTATTTATTTATGTTTTATTTTTATTTTTTTTACTGAAGACTTTTCTAAACTCCACCAATGGTTAATAGGTAACAGAGTGTGTAACATTTTACGTTTATTCCCTTGTCATATATTGTATTTCTCTACTTGTGAAAGGAACCAAAAGAATTGTAAGTAACAAAATTGATTCTGGGATTAAAAGACTAGTCCCTACATCTCACATAAGGAAGACTTAGGAAGAAGCAATTGCACTACAAAACTAGATTAGTCTTTGCTCATCATCAGAGAATTTAGTTTATAAAAGATATTGTGATTTGGAACAGTTCATTAGACTGCCTTACTTTCCTGACACAATTTTTTATTTTGTGCAGCTTCCTTGCTTACAGTCTCACTGTCTGTTTCAAAAAGGCTACATTCAATTTAATTCAGCATGCATGTGTTGAATATCTACTATTGTTCTCTCTCGCCATGGTGATGGATGCCATTTTTATCATCTGAGGTGTGTGTCTTAATTTTAAAAGTTGCATCCATATTACCTTAAGATGTATCTGTACATATAACAATGCTCAAAAACTAAGTTATATATATATAGAAAAGATGAAAATCAATAAATTTTGCCTACATTGATAATAATATCATTTCCAACCTTATTTAATTAGTTAGCTTATAACCACAACCGGCCCCCGCCCCCCTGCAGTGATGGGGATTTCAAACTCCTGTAGAAATTGGCAAAATGAAAAATTGTACTCAGGCTTGCTTGTGTCTCTATGGCTAATTATTGGGTAGAGGGGATTAACATTCATTTGATATTCTGAAAGTATCTGAGAAAAAGAGCCTGTATATTTAATATACCCTATTCACTCATTCTGTATAAATTTTATATAAGTTTTAGTAGCTTCAAGTTTTAAGATTTCTTTTCCCCAATAAAAGTCCTGAATTCCTCAGAGAAGCTACAAAAGTAACAATGCAAAATATTAATGAAGATAGAGTCTGTCATAATGATGCTTAAATCATGGGGTTTCATGATTACTGAATTTATAAGCCAAAAAACTGATTGCATATGCTATTCAAAGCCTAGCTCAGATTTTCAAGTATCTTCAGTGAGATATTTCAGTAATCTCCCCTGGGTATTTATTTACTGCTTGGTTTTAAGTCCTTGTCTTTACCATATTTCTCCATTTCTCCTGCATTTCAATTCACTACTTAACATCAATATTGGAAGATTTGCAACAGTGAACTGAAAATGGATTCTCAAAAAAGCAAAGAAAACTCTGTAACCTCTTCCTGTAATAGTTGACTGGATGCGAAGAATACCTCAATCGAGTAAATTCTGTTGTGTTACAGAGACTTTACTGTTTTACTCTTAGATCACCAAGTACGAAGCTTCACATAATAGACTTGTTTTAAAAATTCCTACTTTGAAATATGTAACCATAGATGAGTAGAGCTGAAAATCTTTTAAAGACTTTCCCAATCCATCCTCTCTCCCCCATCTACCTCTTCTCCTCAACCGGATTTATTGCAGAGCCAAGTGAAACCTTAGTGGTTAATGATTTACCTATAAGACTGTATTTCTAAGAATAGGCCGAGAGATTCTTGTAATCTCTTCCTCTTTAGAAATGCAAATTCCCCCAACAATTCTGATCAGCACCAGATATTTAGAACACATCATAAACTGCCTTATATTCTTACTAGTCAGTTATCAACAATCCATACTGACCGTGCCCTACAGTGTTTCCAAAACTAGGCTGGGCACTTGGGACACAGTCATTTCCCTGAAGGACATCGTGGTCTTTCATAGATCCAGACATGTGCACCCAAACAAGTATAAATAACAAGGATTATAATCAATTCTGTTTGATGGGGAAAGAAAAGCTTCACAGATGTGACTGGCAAATTGAAAGATAATTAGTAATTGTGTGGCCAACAAGGTAAAAACAGTCATTCTGCACAAAAGAAATAGCTTATACCAAGTCAGGAAAACATCTACGTGTGGCTTTGTATCCCCAACTGGATTATAAATATACTGTGAACAAGAATTGTGCATGGTGTGGTTTGAAAATTACCCCACTCTCATCCTCTTGTTCCTTATCTCAGTAAATAAGAGAGAACTGATTGAATCCTGACCAGCAAATAAGTTGCTATTACTCATTCCTTTTGAGTTCCATACATCTAAGGCTTTCTTCAAGTATGTGTGATGTATTCTCTTTATAACTCTATTCATGACCCAAATGTTTGAATTTTTTGGCACATAAATAATTTCTCCTAATATTTTCCTCTCTCCTACAAAAAAAAAAAAAAAAGGCTTTATGCAGAAGTAAGCAATTTCCCCAAATTAAGCATCTGCCAAGTTATTTTCCACATGCAGAGCTCATGGAAGATTTAGGCAATTCAAGATAAAGTTTAACATTTTAATGAATATAATGAAAGTTAATAATAAGCATAAAAATGAACAGCCTATTGAAGAATTTACTGGATGCATAACTTTTCATTTTAAGTTGAGCTCTGAATTACATAGCCAAAGTTTTTATTGGCTTATTTAAGTTATTCGCATTCTCCTGAGTTTGATTTTGAATCAAAGCCAAAGAGTGATTTAATTGTCAGGTGCCTTCAATTCCTGCAGGTATTCCCACATTTCTTCAAGTCTCACCTACTGAAATCTAAAAATAAAAATCTACAAAATGGAAACGTGAAATTCTATAGCAACATTTATAGTTGAATAAAATACAGAATGCTCTTCATATGTTATATTAATTATTTGAAAAACTAAAATTGTACTGTTTCAGGGTAACGGCTTAAACAGGATGAATAAAATATTCTTTACTGCAAGAAGGGTTCTATCTTATCCCTTTTTAATAGATATTCACGTGGTATAAATGCTGCAAAGGAGGGCAATTTGGTGAGTAGGAACTTAATAGTAGATCTCAAAATATGCATTGATTTCTAATATTTTAAATCACATCTTCCAATGTTTAAATAAGTTATGGTATATCCATATAATGGGCTGTTAGGCAGCTGCTAAATAATATCCAAATCACTTTGGATATGCTCCAAAACACCCTAAATCAGGCCACTCTTTCCATCTACACTATGGCTACCCTCTTCTCCGCTGGCATGCTCTTACTTGAAGAAACTCCGGAGCCTCAGGAGTTGTCTTTCTATGCCCATTCTTGTCCATCAACCAGTCTTGTCTCTATAGAGCAGCCAAAGCGAATTTTTGAAACGCAGATCAAATGACATCTGTCACCCACCTGCCTGTATCTCTCCAAAGGCTTCCATTTCTAATTAAATCTAACCCTGTTCCCGACACCCTCATCATTTGTGTCATCCCTGCCCTCTGGCCCCATTTCCTGTCCATCCTGCAACTAAGCCACATCAGACTTTTTTTTTTTTTTGACACTAAACTTATTTCCACCTTCCTACTTTATGTTTCATCTCCCTAGATCACTCTTCTGTAAGATCAATACTGAGCTAAGTGCTATTTGAGTTTTAAGCTGAAATATCTTCTTTAGAGGAGCCTCCTATTAACTCTCATGTTGTTAAACCTCTTCTCCAACTCTCTACATCATCATCATCATCGCTAAATAATACGTATCACTCTCTGAAAAAGAGGATAAATAACATTGTTTATACAGTGGTTTTCATTACAAGTGGGAGTTTGAAAAAGCAGTTTCTCTTTAGGTATTGTTTGAATTTTATTTACAGCTAACACACACCGTCAGAAAAGCAAAGATGATTAGTAAGAGGCAGGAAGAAGGGAAATGCAGACAAAAAAGGAGATGATTAAGTGTAGTGGCCTTTCGGCCACATTTTCACCATCTAGCATGTGCATTCCTGAGTATTTTGGAATTTGGGCAGACAACTATTTTGGGGGGAGGTTGGGAGGATAGTTGCAGAGTTGAGAAAAAAATTGCCTTTGAACTATAAGTATGGGAGTTCAACAGGGAAATGAACTGGCACTCCCCAAACTATGACGCACTTACACACTACATACCTCTACCATATTAAAATTAAATATCCCCCAAAACCCACTCTGCAATAGAATATTCAAAAACTTAGTAACTTCCATATGAGGAAATCTCCCTTTTATATAACTGAGGTAGACATATTATTTTTCTCCCTTAACAAGGACAGACAATTAAAAGCACCGAAATGCTGCCAATTTCTGGAGTCCTATTCTAATCTAGAAATCTGGGTACCAATCCATAAGCAAACAAACAAAAAAAAATAGATGACTCCTCTTTCCAAATTGAACGCTTGACAAATGTCTCATAACAGATCATGTTGAGCTTTGTACATCTAATTTCTACCAATGATGGTAAAAGGCTCTTGAAACTGCTTTGTCTGTTCCTCTGGCCAGAACACTGGCTGCCATGACTTCTTCTCCTGTGCTGAGGCTGGAGCAAAATAGCTGTCAAGCCAACAGACACCTGCAACAGTGTGGTGGTAAGATTATGAAGATTTACTCCAGCTATCATAGAAAACAATCTACGTTATCAAAGTGTATTGTATACTTATATTTAAAGCGTAGTTCAGAAAGTACCAGTATAGCAATTTTGGTGACATACGAGATAGGAATTCATAGTGCCCAAAAGTGTTGCAGCAAATCGAATTGTCCAAAAATGACTGCAGATGTTCATTCTGGGTTGGCTGGACAATGAAGCCGCTGAGACTGTCCTTGCTTCACACCTCACCAGGTGGAGGAGGTACACCCAAATCTTGTTTCCCATGGCGCCAGTGGTTTCTTTGCCTTGGCAGTAGACACAAGAAATCCCCACAGGGCCCAAGGTCCTTAAGTTATTGGGGATCTGGAAGACCCATTTTGTCTAGCAATCAAGAATACGTGCTCTTCAATATTCTAGGTTGCCCCTGAGGCATCCTTTATAATCTTCTTCCAGTCTGCCTCTCTCTGGAAAATTAGGATAATCAGGGGGTTTGTGTCTTCTGCTCACCTTTGGCTTATGCATTCTTCCCAGAGCTAAATCCTTAGCTCATGCTGTGGGATGTCACAGTACTTATTCCAAGTCTGATGCATGACACAATCCATCAATTAGATATAAGTAGGTGGTCTATGGCATATGATAAGTTAATTACAAATCTTAAAAATTTTGCTTAGGTATTCAGTTTCTGGTACTTTGAACATGACAAAAAAAGTTGCCTATGCTATAAAATTACTAGGAAAACATACTTGTTTTCCTTAAAATATAGAAAAAGAGCAAATTTAAAAAATTCATTATTCCTCCCCCCCTCGCCCCAAGAATGGCCTGTCTTCTGTCTTTGCCTTTTTCTTACCATCTTTATTTCCCTAAATATTAGTAATGACCTTTTGAAACAGTTCTCAAGCAGAAGATAAATTCAGATTTAATCAAGGCCAAATCCTTTCCTGTGTTATCATTAATTAGGCTAGCTAATACTTACTTGAAGAATGTTCATGTTAGGAACATACTCAAGATTCATAGTTCCCATTTAGATGATCCTTTCTTGGTTCTCTTTTAAAAACAGACATAGATAGATTAGATAGATAGATAGATAGATAGATAGATAGATAGATAGATAGATAGATAGACAAGATAAGAAGCTTTTGCACAGCAAAGGATACAGTCAACAAAACTAAAAGACAACCTACAGAATGGGAGAAGGTATTTGCAAATGACCTATCAGATAAAGGGCTAGTTTCCAAGATCTATAAAGAACTTATTAAACTCAACACCAAAGAAACAAACAATCCAATCATGAAATGGGCAAAAGACATGAACAGAAATCTCACAGAGGAAGACATAGACATGGCCAACATGCATATGAGAAAATGCTCTGCATCACTTGCCATCAGGGAAATACAAATCAAAACCACAATGAGATACCACCTCACACCAGTGAGAATGGGGCAAATTAACAAGGCAGGAAACAACAAATGTTGGAGAGGATGCAGAGAAAGGGGAACCCTCTTACACTGTTGGTGGGAATGTGAACTGGTGCAGCCACTCTGGAAAACTGTGTGGAGCTTCCTCAAAGAGTTAAAAATAGACCTGCCCTACGACCCAGCAATTGCACTGTTAGGGATTTATCCCAAAGATACAGATGTAATGAAACGCCAGGACACCTGCACCCCGATGTTTATAGAAGCAATTGCCACGATAGCCAAACTGTGGAAGGAGCCTCGGTGTCCATCGAAAGATGAATGGATAAAGAAGATGTGGTTTATGTATACAATGGAATATTCCTCAGCCATTAGAAATGACAAATACCCACCATTTGCTTCAACGTGGATGGAACTGGAGGGTATTATGCTGAGTGAAGTAAGTCAGTCGGAGAAGGATAAACATTATATGTTCTCATTCATTTGGGGAATATAAATAATAGTGAAAGGGAATATAAGGGAAGGGAGAAGAAATGTGTGGGAAATATCAGAAAGGGAGACAGAACGTAAAGACTGCTAACTCTGGGAAACGAACTAGGGGTGGTAGAAGGGGAGGAGGGCGGGGGGGTGGGAGTGAATGGGTGACGGGCACTGGGGGTTATTCTGTATGTTAGTAAATTGAACACCAATAAAAAATAAATTAAAAAAAAAAAAAAACAGTTGCAAGGAGTATGACTCATTCACTACTCATTTTGGTTGGGCTGCACCATGCAGGGAAGAGGGAGGAAACAAAAGGAACCTGCTATTGATCACCAGTCCTTGAAAGCTACAGATGCTGTGTAGGAACCACTTAGCATATTAAATTGCAGTGGTTTCAGCTCTGGGAAATAAAATGAGAAAAGGGCCGGGAATGTATGGTGTTATCTTATTTTCCTGTAATGTGCAATAATGAGATAATTTGAACTGCGCTAGGACAAGACTAATCAACTTGAATTTCCACCTGATTTAGCAAAGCAGAATCTGACATCATTTCCTATTCTGCAAAGATTTCCTTCTTCTCTCATTTACTTACATATATAATACTTAGCTTTACGCTTTGTGGTTATTTACATTGGGGCTTAATTAGTGCTGAGATGCTATAGGATTGTTTGGCTTGACTCTTCGCACAAAACTCACTTTTAGCATCTGTAAACATCATGATACAAATAAGAGATCCAGAAAATGGAGATTAAAACAAATTCTTTGTTATAGCCAATCATCTTATAACGGCCATTCCAGGAATCTATGGCCCTGACTGATACCTAAAGCCACTGTTCATTGTGTTTATAGAAACAGATGATGGACTTCTATGCCTTTCTTTCCTGATAGACTGAAAGTTTACTGAGGAAAGGACCACGTTTCATTTCATTTTATATCCTCTGTGCCAAATCCGGTATTTGCCACAAGATTGATGATCAAAAAGTGCATGTTGAATGCATTTCTGTAAAGCAGCCTCTGTAAATAAGTTTAAAGAATAAGAGTAGCAAGAACTATACTTTTGGCCTAAAATCTTGGTCATGGGCAAATATATATATGTTTGGTGATTCTGATGATTTGGGAGTTAAAAAAAATCACTTCAACCAGACTCTTACTGGTTTATTGTTTCCTTTCTAAGTAAATACAAGATCATGTTTATAATTGATCTAATAGCAGACAAAATTTTAATTATATTACTTATCTTCCTCAAAAATTACAGCTTCAATCTGATTCAATACTAGACTGCAATTATGTTTAGTTGAACGTCTCAATGACTAGATCACATGGAGAAGAGCTCTAGAGTAGTAGAGATCCTTTTTTCTGAACAATAAAAGCCTGCCCTGTGTCTTTCCTCTTCTCTGAACTCTGGTGATGTACTAATGTCTAAAAAGTCTTCTACTTTTTAAAATACTGTGTTTCTCCAGAGCCTTAAAAATACAATAAAAAGTATAGTATTTTTTTTTTTAGGATGTATAGTTTTAACCATTACTATAAAGATTTCTGCTACAGCTATCCACACTGAACACTGAATGAATTTAATTAAAAAAAATGTGTATTTGATCTGATGTCCTCATATCAAAAAGGTGTCACTCATATCCAAGTTGGCAATTTTTAAAGTATTTCCTGTTGCTCTTAATAATGGAATATGACATACTAAAAGTCAGAGTAAATATACACATTTAAAATTTTTATGCTTAAAGAAAACTGGAAAAATGTAACAGGAAGTTGCCTGGCAGTGAAGATCAAGAGCTTTAAGCAAAAGACTTTTTAAAAACCTATTCGTGTCAATGTCCTTATAGTCAAAAAGAAATGAAGAACTCCTCACATTTAAGATCTGGATGAAACCATAGAGGTCACAATCCAATACCATCACTTTCTAGATGATTCCAACAAGGACACACAGGCTGACTAAGAGCTGGGAGGACACATTGCTAATTGGTGGCTTCAGTGGGAACCTGTTAAAAAAACTTGTCTCCTTTCGTACTTCCCAAATGGCAGTATAAAGGTCTCTGAAAATCTACTCCTCCACAAACGCAAGAGGAAGACTGGCAAAATAAATAAATATATTACATACATACAAATAATACAATAAAGTCAAAATCAACATTTTCAGTACCTTAAAAATTGACCAAGTATTACAGCAATTCAGAGTGTTTAATTCTAGGAAAATGGTTGAATTGTGGCAAGAACAATAAACCATTTTAGCTTGCCATATCTCCAACCCCCCTAACCTCATTCCACAGAATACTCAAAACCAACAACCTTGCAATCATGCAGCCTTGAAACCAGCAACCTATCAACCACTAAAGGTATAGAAATGGTTTGGAGATCCTCAAAAGCCCCATCCCCAGAAAACTGCCACTATTCGACCTATTTGGCAGTTCCCTGAAAAACTGCCATCTCAGGACTTTTGCTCACTTGATCTAAGAGCCCCCTTTGTACAAAATTACTATCCCATGGGCATTTGTTATAAATAGTCAATGGCAATTGGTTAACATGTCATATGGCTGAGGCAGTGATTCCACTGGAGCTAATAAGAGACTGATTAAAACATTTACAAGGAAAATGAGACGTCCATAGAAGGCTTTGAAAAGCTTGGACATCGCTTCTCGGCCTTTGGCTAAGCTCAAGCGAAAAGCTCTGACATATTCTTGGGAGTCCAGAAGTCTACATATATGTGTAGGGCTGTGTGTGTGTGCTCAGAAAAAGATGTGAAATGACCCTAATTTCTCACCACTGGCCAACCATGAGGTTCTGCACAAGTAGAAAGTGAAACTGGTAGAACTGTAAACTGCATGCAGGCCCTTTGAGGGCATGCTCCAATACATATAGGGCCACTCAGCAAAGGCCTGGAGACTTAGGGTTTCACAGCATTTAAGGAAATCTCCATCCAGTCATTACCTGACAACAAAGCTAATCAAGCAGAGACTTCAGTGATTGCACACAACAAAGAAAACAGATTTAACACAATTAATCTGGGAAATTCTAAATAAACTACTGGCAATGACAGTACCATTGAATTGTGTACTTTAAAATGGTGAATTTATGGCATGTGAATTAGATCTCAATAAAGATCTCATTTAATCAAACAAACAACAACATAAAACTCTCCTGATTTCTAGATTTTCATTTTTGTTTTTTGTTTTTTGTTTTTTTTTCCCTTTAGGAGTAGATTTCTCTTCCAAAAGAAGAAATTTTGGAAGACCGTGTTACCAATCTGAAGATAATTTCTGTCAGTGATTACTTAAAATGACAGGGTAAGAAAAAGTCCTAATTTTGTAGATGTGATTGGTTTCACCAAGAATAGAACCCATCTATGTACCTTGTTTTGTCATGGGGTAAGAGGAAAGAGGTTCCAATTTGAAGTCAATAGTAGATAGATCACATATATCTAAGCCAGAATGACACATTATAATTCATATCCATAGATCAGTGAAACTTGATAAAGTAGAGATAATCTATTTAAGATAGAGTAGGATGTAGGCATAGACAGCAAGGATTTGTATGGAAGGATGAGTGTAGTGGACTAGCTTTGAGATAATTCAGGCTTTTTTTTTTTTTTTAGTGCAATGTATACTTTTTTTTTTTTTAATTTTTATTTATTTATGATAGTCACAGAGAGAGAGAGAGAGAGGCAGAGACACAGGCAGAGGGAGAAGCAGGCTCCATGCACCGGGAGCCCGACGTGGGATTCGATCCCGGGTCTCCAGGATCGCGCCCTGGGCCAAAGGCAGGCGCTAAACCACTGCGCCACCCAGGGATCCCCAATGTATATTTTAAAAATGTGACATCACACATCATATTTCCTGATCCTGTACTTCAGCAGATCGTGTTTGGCTGGATTAGCACATTAGTGCTCTTGACAGAAAATTAATGTTCTAAGACTTTGCAGCAGCCATACTTTTGGAAATGTGTTTCTGTGCTATTTTCCCTATCTAATTTGATATATGAAGCATCCACTGGCATAAAATCAGTTTTCCCTCACCAGAAAGCACACAATGTGATTCAGAAGGCCCCGATCTAAATGAACTATGAACCGACAGGATATTTTTGGCACCATTCTTTCTCTATATCCTCATGTTCTTATTATTATTTTTGTTCCCAGCGTATATAAATGGCAAAAAAAAAAAAAACTAGGTGAAAATGATTAATTCCATGACCAAAGTAATGTATAATTACAACTGGACATTTATGCCTCTGGAGTCCTATCTGATCCATGTCTTTGACTTTAGGGAAAAAAAGCAGAATTTTAAGTGATGTGAATTAAGTTGATTTATTTTACAACAAATACTTTTCACAAGATACAGAGAGTCCAAAGCATGTTTTCAAATAATCACTGTTTATTTCAGCTAAAATATAGGAATTTCAACAAGAACAATGACACAAACTGGAGTAGCTTACAGTGAAGGCAATTTTAATGTTTTTCTCTATGAAGTGGCTGAGAATATGCCAGGAAGGCTCCCCAATTCTCCATCCCAGTCTCGGAAATCCCACTCTTTGAGGGTAAATGTGTATGTGGTCTAAGCAGGCTCATCCTATACTTCTTCCTCAAATATTCTTGCCCACCTTTAAATTCCTAGATCCCTTCTCTTTCAGACAGTCCAAATGGCAGCTGGACTACGAAGCTCTCTGAGGTATCTCCAAATACCAGTCATTTCTGCTCCTACATACTCACTTCTTTATCTACATCAACTCTGGGTCATTCGTAATCTCCCAACTTTAACTTCTCTCACAAACTTATAAATTGCTTTTATTTCTGTTTCTTCACTCTGGCAGTAGTGCCACACCTTGCTTTCAGAGGGTTCACAATAAACATATATTTATTTGTCCTAAAGACATACAACTCAGGGAAGGAACGGTTGAGAAATCACAAAGCACGAATTCTTGAAGCTGAGTCAATTTGACAAGATATATTCTTTTCATTTTGAAGGAGACATGGCCATTTGAAAGGTAAGAATTTTGATGTACGGCCAGGAAGTATAGAATGAATATGGATTATGGGTCCCTTGCTTAGGAGAGCAAATTTTGGAGGCACTGTGCAAGGATATACTAAGAAGACTCCAGTTGGCTCAAACTGTTGGGTTCTCTCAAGGAAGGAAAGTGTTGTTTACTGGAAGGAATAAAGACACTAAGGCATTATTCCTTAACAAATAGTGTATGTAAAACTATACCATCCACATTGGAGCATTCATTACATTGAAGTCTTAATAAAAAAAAATGCTATACGAACAGTGGATAAGAATAAAAAATGCTCTAATTAGAAAATCAGGAAAATCCTTTAAGAAATTGGGGATTTTTTTAATTGAGATTTTTTCCCCCAAATTCATTATTTTTCATTATTTTTCATCAATAGATACAACTTTAACCAGACTTTTGAAACAGAAGAGACAAGAGACGAAGTTCTGAGACCAGAGAAAGAGTAGAGACTAAGACATCATTCACACCAAGACTATTTCCTCGATTGTAAAATGAACACACACACACACACACAAAACCCCTGCTTCACAGGATCATAAAGAAGAAGAAAGGAGATTATATATAATGTGCCTGCTATATAGTAGGTATTCATTAAAGGATAATGCCCACTGTATAATTCAAATGGCCAGTTTCTGAATTTTCCCTTTAGAAAGGCAAGGCACGTAGCATTAGATTAAGTATAACTAAAGCACTGAAGATGTATTCACAGGTGTTCTATAATTTGATGATATGGCTACATAGGGTTTGACAAATTAAAAATATACCATTTACTTCCACTTCTGTTATACCTGAATGGCTAATATGTTCATTAGGCTGTTAGTTTCAAATACCATCTTCTAACAGATGCTCAATCCCACGAAATTCAGGATAAAACCTGGGAGGTGTCTAGCAGACACAGGTTTAGTCTTCGATCTTGATACAGGGAAAAGAAGGCTATTAGGGGATGAAGTAAATGAAAATCAGGAGGGTATGGGATATCATAAGATATCCCATGGGCTCTTCATAGAAGAGATCTGTCCTCCCAGGATCTGATGATTTGCTCTGGGCCATGGGATAGCTTATGATGCTTTGCAAAATTAATATTTTTTCTTCCTAGCTGATTATCGTTTTTCTTTGTATCTTTTGTTTTACTTCCATTGTTCTCTCTTAAAACCTCCCCTAATCACAAAACAGAAATGGAGTCATTGTTTGTGTGTTTGTTTTAATAGTCATAAGCCAGACAGGATTGGTTTCAACTATTCATCATCATTTTGTAAATGGGTGACTGTCTCAGAAAAAGCAAATTTTTAAGACTTGAGAAACTGCCCAAATAAATGGAAGGCCTCTTATTTCATCTAACTTTTCTGTCCTTTAGCATGTATGTGCATGTACACGTCCGTGTGTACATGAGCACTGTGGGCATTCAAGGAAGTCAGAATCCTATCACCTTCCCAAAATGACCGCCATTGGTTTGTGTAGACTCAGGAGACTCCACTGTCACCCGAGAAGGCTCTTTTTTTTTTTTTTCACCTGATGTGGGCAACAAATAATCATATTGACATCAGGGCAGTGAAGAGCTATGGCAAGGTCCCATCCAGTATGGCACATGCACTTTCTTGCCATCCTCCTCCAAGCCATGTGTGGGATGCTATTTAGAGCCAGCAAACATGGCAGATGTAATTTAAGGTCTACCTTTCCATTTAGCCTTATCATATATATCCATAAATTTTCTTAGTGCTCTGTGTTTCCATTCTACCTTCGTCTTCTTCCCAATTTTCTTCGCCCACTACCAACACTTCTGCACATACAGCAAGTGTTCTTGGGATGCTAACAGGAGTAACAAAACACTTTTTAAAGCTACCATTCAATCTCAACTAGCCTAATGAATCCTCATCTCATTGCCATTCTCACTCCTGGAAATACTATACAAAAGTAAACTTACTGCTTCTGTTTTAATGTACTCGCTGAAGCAAAAAGGAATGGCATGTGAGAGATGGCAGGACTCTTCAATAGATTCAGTGCATCTTCATTATTCTGCAATGAGGAGTCTGAGAACAAGAGGGTAAAATGCTTCACCTATGGTCAGAAGGTAACTAAGGATCAGAAGCAAAGCCAGGGCATGGACGTTCCCCTGAATTAATCTCCTTCACTTTCCCCCCACTCCGGCGCTCCTCTCATGAATTTTTATGGTCTCTAATCTGTGGTCACTCAGTACATATCTTCCTTAGAAACCCACACACACATACACACACACAATGTGGAATGTGTTCCTTGGAAATGGGAAAGCAATGAAGAGTTTTATTAAGAAAGTTGTTCCCTTCTTTGAATCCAAAGACAAGTCAAACATAAGAAAATGTCATTGTAACCAGGGTCCCAGAGGAGCTGACCCTGCCTAACCACATCATAGGCTTACCACGGATTTGACAACCTCGGTCATAATTTTATCAAGAGATGCTCTATTTCTATGTTGCCTAAAGCATCTCCTTCAATTTAATCACTTATAAAACTCCATGGCTTCTGCTAAAATGGATGATAAATTGATTTTATCCTCTGGTAGTTGGGAAGCACTAATCTTGTTTAGCTTTTGCTGTGAGCATTATATGGAATTGGTAAATGCACACAGAAATACACACTAGATTTTGAACATATTCCTAAATGTGCAGGTGAACTGCCTTCACAAAATGGTTCATCTAATTATTTTTGAGTGGGAAATGAGAAATGTAATCAAATAGCCAGTTCAGTAAATATGTTTAAATTCGCTGTATCCTTTAAAGGGGATACATTTAAATATAAAGTGAAATAAATGCATCGCAGTGTACCTATTAAATGCAAGTCCTTTGAAATCCCGTCTGGTTAAACACCATGCATTTGGGTCAGCAAATACAGATCTGCAGCCATCGTCCATGTACCCCAAAGCGTTCTATCTTCCTGACTTACAGGTTTTGGCATTTACTGTTCCAGTCTCTCCTTGTTCTTTTGACAGGGTTATCAACACTGCTGCATCTCATTAAATAGAATAATTTATTCACAACAAGGTCTTTTGTAACAGAGTTTGGAAGTTGAAGTCCTTTACACTTTCAGGAAAACTATTCTATTGTTACTTCTTAAAAATAGTTATTACTTAACCTTTTCATTTGTGTTTTACAGCATACAAAGCATTTGGGGGCTAATCGTACCTGGTTTAATGTTGCCCCATTCTATATTGAATTGCATGGCGACTGTGATAAATTAAGATTTTTCAAAAGGCTGCATATTTCCATCTTATTCTCTCTCCTTTTCCTCCATAATGACCTTATCAGTGTTTGTTTTTTTTAGCAGGAACTCACCCAGAGATGATGGATGGCTTGGGATGGTAGATAGGCAGATAAGAGGGACCTCCCCAGACTCTCTTAACTGCCTTTTGTAACTCGTACTCAGTATAGATTTTTTTAGACCTGGGCTCTTTATTTCCTTATCTCTCCCAGAAACCCCAACATGCTGTTTTCTGTTCCCTAATTATCTTCTCCCATCTCCTCTTAGGTTCCTTCTAAATCACGCCACACAACGCTGCCTAAGCAACCACAGAAATACAAACACAACCTTTTTCAAAACCTATCACATTTTATTTTCAAAATCCTTACCGTAATTTAAGACAGGATACAAATATGACTCCAAAACAATGTATTCATCTTAGAGATTCACTACTATGAGCTTCTGTTCTACAAGGTATTTTGTTTTCTAGAATTTCTGAAATGACAATAGCCAAGAACAGCAAAGAAGGCCATCTGTCAGGAATAGATTTGACATCATTAAACAAAACCTAGGTATCTTTTTTGCTGTTGCTAAAATCAATTTTGACTTGACACATGTATATAAACAGAAGTATACAGGTGGAAAGGAAATGTATAATACTTAAGACTTATCTCAAACAGGGTTTATAGCATGGAAAGTAAGTTAATAAACTGTGCGTCCTGTACTCCTTCATTTACAAAGGTTATTATTTAAGTATATCTGCCTGGATTATAGACTTCTTAAAATTAAAAAAAATAAAAGTGTTCAGATTACTCAAGTATTCATTAAATCACAAATCTCATTTTTTGTTGTTTTCTTTACTCAATAATAATAAAGGCCCAGTAAGTATTTGCTGACTAGCTACTTCAAATAAAACCTTTGCAAGATGAGGCAAACATGAGCTTTTATAAGCACCACTAGCAAGTGTTTACATTTTTAGTAAATGTTCTCCCCCTCTGAAGGCCCATTGTGACACAAGCAGTCCACATGTACCTATGTGCAGAGATGAAGCGGTGAATCTCACATGTGCTTCTCTGTTCTATTGCTTACAGTGAATTTTCCCAAAGGGACTGGAATCACACCTGTTCAAGGAAGATGTGAAAAGATCTACAAATTGATGTTTAGAATAAACAACTCAAAAGAAGAAGCAAAGAACCATAATTAAACTCCTTACTCCTTTTTTTTTTTTTTTATAAAGGATGGGTTAACTAATGATGCCTAATCTAAATAAAATAACTTTCCACAGACATTCTTTTTGTCAAGAACTTCATCAAGAAGTTCTTTTTTGGCGGGATGCCTGGGTGGCTCAGTGGTTGAATGTCTGCCTTCGGCTCAAGTTGTGAAACTGGGGTCCTGGGATCAAGTCCCACCCACATTGTCTCCCAGCAGGGAGCCTGTTTCTCCCTTGGCCTATGTCTCTGCCTCTCTCTGTGTGTCTCTTATGAATAAATAAAATCTTAAAAAAGTCCCGTTTTTACATCATGGGTATCATAGAGGCTATTTATGCCTTCTCTATGCCCTGCCCTCACCTTTGTTCCTTCCCTGTCTTTTCTATATTTATTAGCAAAATTGCCAATTGAAAGTGGATCCCTGTATTGCACAAACACGAAACCTAGCAAGATGCAATGAGTTTTGTTTTGATACTGGTTAGTCATGTTCCAACCACCATGCTTCAAAGACAGCATGTCTTAGGTGCAGAAAACCATAGCAGTTTGCCCATTCAGAGATCCATCTGGGCATCCAGAAAGAAAAGAAAAGAAAAAAAGAAAAGAAAGGAAAGGAAAGGAAAGGAAAGGAAAGGAAAGGAAAGGAAAGGAAAGGAAAGGAAAGGAAAGGAAAGGAAAGGAAAGGAAAGGAAAGGAAAAAGAAAAGACATTCTGCTTCTTTTCCTACTTTTCTAACAGTGCCAATTTTGCATCCTCACAGTCTTAGATTATGAATTCAGAGTTTCAGTGCAATACCATTTGGGGCATGCTTATAGAGAACATTCCACCAGAAGACACATAATTAAAGAAGGCAGCCACCTTTCTCTGCAAACTGTGAGACATCTTGTTTCGAGGGGTAGGCCGAGTCTGTGTGATTTCTAACTCCCAGTACAAAAGCTGATATTGTCATTATTTCCTTTGTATCCACAAGTAAGGAGCATTAGTTCCATTGCAGTTTATGAATTCACAGAAGATTCATTTGCCAGCATCGGGTGTCTAAGTAGGAGGAAAGCCTAAGGATAGGAATGTTCTTACAGGTGCCTGGCCTTCTCTCCAGCAGCCTCCTTAAATTACTGAAGTGAATGAGCCTTTCATGTCCCGCCCTCCTACTAGTCACTATTACTTATCCCTTAGGGTGTTAATCTGTTAACACAGAAGCTCAGATATGAATTTTAAAACATGCTAATCTGAGCTGAAAAAGTCCCCTTGAGGAAAAAATGAAATATATTAAAGGAAAAGAAGCTTACTCTCTGATTTCTCTTTACTCTGGGATACTTTTTCTGTTCTTAAAAAGAAGAAAAAATTATGCATTTCCTATGAATATCATTATGTTATTATGTAAGAGAAATTAGCAGAACCCGACCCTCCAAAGCTCACATAGGTGTGGGTTAAAGGGAACTATCGCACGATTCTATTCTGTGATAAAATTCCATGTACAGAATGCCACTCACAAGCCTTCTTGTATATACAATCATTTCAGTTGTCCGTTAAAAATTTATTTTCATATGAAGTCCTCATTTCTCTTATTTAGGTTTTTCTCACTTTGCAGAAATCCACATGCTCTCATTCATATCATGTGCACTGTAGATGCAAAATTTTAAGTAAGAGAGGATAAAAGCACATTTGTTATAAGTGTCTACAAAAGGACAATATTTTCCATTGGGATAAATAGTTGGCTTAGATTTTAGATAGATAAGCTATCCTCGCAGAGTAAGAGGAATGTATCTGCTTCACCACTAGTAGGTACTACATCTCCAAATAGAGAATCATAGATACAGAATCATAACCTCTATCTCTGAAACCCCTTAAAGTGGATACAGCAGTTCAGTAAAATTCCAGAGTGAGTTTGGTATGTAAGAACATTTTAAAGATACCAACCTACACCTGCCCAAAGTGGCCAATACTTTCTTTAAAGTATTTATGTAATATTTTAAGTGAAAAAAGTCTTTCAGCTTAATATTATCCTGTTGGCTAGTAGAGAACCTTATATATATAGAAGGAGTCCCATAAATAGAATCTTACGTTGAATTCTGCGCTCAAATTTCTCACTTTTTTTCTTTTTATACCTTCTTCATTCAATAGATATTTATTGACCTTTACTCAAAATTTACTGTCCCAGGAAGACTTACCCTAGCGACTCTATTGAAACTCATACTGTTAACACTTCATATGCCTTTGTGAAACTTGTCTTCCTTTATAACTTATCATTACCTCTCATTTGCTGCCTTTTTATTGCCTTTTTGCCCCTTTAGAATATAATCTTTATGAAGGCAGACATGTTTGTTTTACTTGTTGCTGTATATTTTCCCTAGAGCTTAGAGCAATACCTGGCATACAGGAGATGTTCAATAAATATTTGTTGAATGAAAAAAAAATAATGATTATTGAAACCCGTGAGATGTCACACAGAGTTCCGGCACAAGAATAAAGTCAAATATTTTTTTATTCTATGTTACTTCACATTGACCATACCCAATAATATTAATGTCGTAAGAGCAATTAAAAATTTTGGTTTTCATTAGATAAGTTAAAAAAACTGAATTATTTCTTTTTTAAGACCTGGTGTATCTTTTTCCTCAGATCTCCTATTTCTTTTCAGTATGCTCCTTTAATACTATCAAATAAGAAAGTAGATGCTGAAGGCAATGGTAAGATGCTATAGGGTTTTGAGTTAAGAACTACGCAAGTATTAAACTATTGTTGGGGTGGGAGTAGTTAAAATGCAGATCTGGAGAAAGAGCCCTAAAGCTGCTGAGACATGGATGGTAACCTAGGACACATCAGAGAGCTGTGGCTTCTGTCCCACTTCTGTGTGGGCACAGGTGCTCCAAGTTAAATCTCTAGTATTTCCATGTCCTGGTGATATTTCATGGTAGAACAGCCTGCATAAAATAGAGAGTTGTCCACAAAATATCCCAGTTGTCCTCATTGAACATAATATCACTCTTCAAAAAGGTGATTTATGCCATAGCTAAATAAATCTGATGTGATGATATTCCTTTACAACTTTTCAATAATAAATGTATGTATTTAAGTGGAAGGAAGAAAGGAAGGAAAAGAATGAAGAACAGGAAGGAAAGAAGGAGGGAAAACATTCTGCTATAAATCCCTGCCACGATAGTGGCGGTGGGAATTCCACACGTAGGACCATGTTTGTGGTGGGGAGAACCTCATATGTGTCACCACGTTGGTGGCGGTGGGAATTCCACACGTGGGATCATAGACTGAGGTGGTGGGAACTCCACACGTGGGAGAGACTTTGAGGAGAAGGAGGACAACTCCACGGCTGACTTGGTGTGGAGAGACAATCTGAGTGAAAAAAAAAAAAGAAAAATCAAAGTGTGTTTCAAATATTCAAAGCAAAGGAATTAAGAAATTTGAAAGAAAGCAAGCCATCAGGATGGTAGCCCAGATTTGGGAAGGCTTTTAGCCATCAGTCTTTTGTTAACACTTCCCAAAACTATTGAAAATCTCTGAATATTATATGTTTGGTTCTATGACCTTTGAAGGTCCTCAGGTCTGCTTGGGTGTCTTTCTCTCAGTCCCACTCCCCTGCCTGATAGGAGGCCTGGCTCTGGAAAAGCCTGAATGAAGTGGGTTGACTTGAGCCTCTTCCATACCTTATTTCGGCATCAATACCTTTCTAAACAAGTGCCTGTTTTAGGACATTGTCTCTGCTTCTGTTCATTGCCTAAGCCTTGCGTCCTCAGACAGGGCCCGGGCTTTACAGAGACCACACACTATGAATTTTCTACAACAGTCCCAAAATGCCAACCATGACATTTCCTAGTCTCATTTTGCTGTTGGAAAAATCATCACCAAGTCACTCCCCCTCTCTTTACTCTGCCCTCACCAATGTAACTTACCTTAACTATTTGTTAAATAAGACATTAGCTTAATGAAGTTGTAAATTACTCTAGTAAGAGATGGCCATAACTACCTTTGGAAGGGCATTGCACTTTCCCATTTTAAAAACAGAACTTTGTTAACAAAAAGACGTATTTGCAATGATTTAATTTCCTAGGAAAGATCTTTGTTTATTAAGTACTTTCAGGAATCCCCTACATTTCCCCATTGACTGCCCTCTTTGCTTATAAATAAATCTGGATGTGCCTGTCAGAATAAACTGAGCATTAGTATAATATTTCTAATAAAATTAAGTATCAATCATTGCCTGGCATTGGGACAATTTGGAATTTACATTCCAGTCTATCATAATAACCTCTTTTCACTTTCTAACATGGGAGGCATAAATCAGTGACTTGTATCAATGAGATCTTGGTTTATGCGTATTGACATTTAATCAGAAAATGTGGGTCCTAGCAACCTCATTCTCTGAGGAAAAATATTATTCTAAGTTTAAAAATATCATTTTGGCAATGCAGACATGATAGAGACATCTGAAATCCTCTCCATTTTTATCTGCAATAAAATTGTGTTAAATTCAAGTCAGTGTGGAGTTACAGTACAGCTGGAAAAGATGCAATGTTTTCTTAGAGAAAACACTTGGCATTTGGCAACGGGAAAACATGAAGAGTAACACTTAGGGAGCCAAGAACAGATGTGAAAAAATGAGACAGGAGCCTTTTGATTCTCTGAGGCTTGAGGCAAAGTCCCATCTGTCAGGCACCTCTCTTGGCTCTCCTGAAAGAATCATGCCTCCAGCTCTCCAGATCTTCCTGGCAATTAAATGTGATCCAAGACCTGTCATATTTACCCTTGTAAACGTCCCACAAGAGGCCACCCCCCATCACTGTGATTTTCTATGATATCCATGGTCTCAATGACTAGCCAATGGCCTGTTGGTGACCCTCCCAGGCCCACTAAGGGTTTCTCCACATGAAATTGACACTATGGCAGCCAGAGTCAACCCCGCCGCTAGACACACTTGCTTTCTTTCAGACTATAGAACCTATAGAAGGAGATGGAAGGTACCTGTGTCCCAGATATCCTTTATAGCTTGATACCAACCCTAGAATGATTATCTCTAAACTTCTTCAAAGGTTAGAAAGAGGCATATTTTTGTCTTAGGGCTGCTGTGGTTTGGGGCTTTTTTTTTTTTTTTTTTTGGTTCCCTTGTAGTGACCCTAATACTACTTGATACAAAGAAAAACACACCATCTTAAATTTGAAAGGCATATTTTCCATGAAGATTAACATCTAACTATAAATCTGTACATTCTATATTAATTATTTATAGGACTGTAAGCTCCATAGGACTATCTTTTCACTTGGAAAGCATCTGGGAATTGCTGTCTCTCAAAGGAATCCTCACTCTATCACATTAGGAAACACCAAGGAAACGGCGTGTGTTCAGGGATCAGATCAATCGGTAAAATTCCAATTCTGCAACATACCATTAAGTATATATAGCATGCTATATAACTATTATTCTCTGATATATTAATATATCAGAGAAGTTAGCCCTATCTCTGATCTTACTGTCCCCATCTCTGAGCTGGTATAAGTACTTGAATTTCTTAGACTGTGAACATTCAGTGGGATAGAACACACAAGGACACATCATTAACACATCTCATAGCCTTCCCTCTGGTCTGTCAGCCAAGGTGTCCCCCAACAGGCAAATGGTTAATACACGCTGTCTGATGGTAGTAAGATGATTTTTTTCCTTTCTCTGTTTTATGTTTTGAAACATCACTACCTTGCACTTTGTGCCATTGCAAGAAGATTTGAAATTAGCAGTTGTTTCCTCATTTTTACCATATTTTTTGAAGCTCATGAAAGTCTAAAGTCAACAAAAGAGGGTAATTACTACCATTTATAAGGTCACCTGCCATAACCAGAAAAAAAATTATCTTTCTCTCTTACATACACAAAATTATTATTATGCTATTAATAAGATCTTCTTTCTCTTTGACCATTGTATTCTTGTCTTGGTGATCAATCTCTAAATTTCTTTATGATTTTTGGACTGAGGGTAAAGAAAACAGGAAATGGCTAGATGAGTAATTGCATGTTAAAGATAAGAATATGAAAGCTTTGGGGATATGATGCTCCAACTTGCAGATTGAAGAATCATTAACAAGGGATCAAGCCAATATATGCCACGATTCATCTCTATCTGTGAGGTGTGGAAGTAAGACATTTCAGCTTTAACTCAGATCTGCCTTCTAAAAGTTAACACCAGGCTGGTTCCAAAGCAAGCATATATGTATTATTTTATTCAGAATTTCAGAGAAATATTTTTTCAGTATGATGACCTTTTTGTCCCATTCTTATTATTATTCATATGAAAAGGATTTAAAAACTCTTGTGTGAATACATAAAGTCTCCTACACCATACCCAGATGCCTGTGCCTAGGAAGACAAGTCAACATTGATGTTATCCTGCAAATTTGATGAGTGCAAACTGAAAAATTCAAGACAAAAATGCACACACATACACACAAAGCATGTAGGTCCTAAATGCTATTTCTTTTGTAATACTTACAATTTCAGATAAAACTCAGGCTTTCCAATACAGTATTTTCAAATGATAAAATTCCTGTGCCCCAAAGTTATCAATAGGCTCAACTATAGTGGATCAAAAGTTGGCTCCATCCAAGTGGTATTCACAGTGAACTCTGGCAAAGGGATTTATTCACTGGTATTTCTTGAGTGTCACCTTTGTGCTTTTATGTCAGTACTTCAACTGATTATTATTATTCTTGGACTGGCAGCATTGCTCACCTGTGTGCCAAACAAAATCTTTAAACAGATTCAGAAATGGTCAGGCTCTGGGGGTATCCTCTACTGCGTAAGGCAGAGGTCTGGTAAGTACCTTACTTCTCCAAAGGTCCCTCCAGCCAACAGAAATAAGTTCATGAAGATTTAATGGTCAATATAGTCTCATTTTTGGAATATTCCATACACACAAAATGAAAGAAAATGAAACGTCATATAGTGATCACAATTTTCAAAAATTCCAAATTACTAGGAAACAAAAGACACAGGCTTTATAAAATAAATCCTGTGCCAGAAACCTGGTCTTTAGCTCTCTCTTCAGCTATATCTAGGACCTCATTTCTTCATCTGCAAAATAGTGTAAACACATATGTGTCAATATGCAGTAAAGTGTATTATTTGACACTGTGCGCTCAAATCTACTGTTTCTAAATTGTCAAGTGGCTCAGTTGGTTAAGTGTCTTTCTTCCACCCAGCTCATGATCTCAGGGTCCTGGGATTGAGCCCCACATTGCGTTCCCTGCTCAGCGGGGAGTCTGCTTCTCCCTCTCCGCCTACTCAGGCTCTCTTTCTGTCTCTCTCTCTCTCTCAAATGAATAAATAAAATCTTAAAAAAAAATTGTCAAGTGGCAAATGAAATTCACTGTATTTAAAACACAATAAAAGAAAAAAAAATTCATTTTTTTTAAAGAGAAAACTTTTTTTTTTTTACTTTTATTTTTTTATTTATTTATGATAGTCACACAGAGAGAGAGAGAGAGAGAGAGAGAGAGAGAGAGGCAGAGACACAGGCAGAGGGAGGAGCAGGCTCCATGCACCGGGAGCCCGATGTGGGATTCGATCCCGAGGCTCCAGGATCGCGCCCTGGGCCAAAGGCAGGCGCCAAACCGCTGCGCCACCCAGGGATCCCAATATAGGATCATGCCCCGGGCTGCAGGCGGCGCTAAACCGCTGCGCCACCGGGGCTGCCAGAATGGGAGAAGATATTTGCAAATGACCTATCAGATAAAGGGCTAGTTTCCAAGATCTATAAAGAACTTATTAAACTCAACACCAAAGAAACAAACAATCCAATCATGAAATGGGCAAAAGACATGAACAGAAATCTCACAGAGGAAGACATAGACATGGCCAACATGCACATGAGAAAATGCTCTGCATCACTTGCCATCAGGGAAATACAAATCAAAACTACAATGAGATACCACCTCACACCAGTGAGAATGGGGCAAATTAACAAGGCAGGAAACAACAAATGTTGGAGAGGATGCGGAGAAAAGGGAACCCTCTTACACTGTTGGTGGGAATGTGAACTGGGGCAGCCACTCTGGAAAACTGTGTGGAGGTTCCTCAAAGAGTTAAAAATAGACCTGCCCTACGACCCAGCAATTGCACTGTTGGGGATTTACCCCAAAGATACAGATGCAATGAAACGCCAGGACAGGACACCTGCACCCCAATGTTTCTAGCAGCAATGGCCACGATAGCCAAACAGTGGAAGGAGCATTGGTGTCTATTGAAAGATGATGGATAAAGAAGATGTGGTTTATGTATACAATGGAATATTCCTCAGCCATTAGAAATGACAAATACCCACCATTGGCTTCAACGTGGATGGAACTGGAGGGTATTATGCTGAGTGAAGTAAGTCAGTCGGAGAAGGATAAGCATTATATGTTCTCATTCATTTGGGGAATATAAATAATAGTGAAAGGGAATATAAGGGAAGGGAGAAGAAATGTGTGGGAAATATCAGGAAGGGAGACAGAACGTAAAGACTGCTAACTCTGGGAAACGAACTAGGGGTGGTAGAAGGGGAGGAGGGCGGGGGGTGGGAGTGAATGGGTGACGGGCACTGGGGGTTATTCTGTATGTTAGTAAATTGAACACCAATAAAAAATAAATTAAAAAAAAAAGAAAAAAGAAAAAAAATTTCATAGTTTATTTATGTCCACCAAATATATTCATGCCTAAAAGATGATTATTTCTTAACCAGGATATCCATTCTTCAGTTAAGATCTTTCTTATATATTTGATGTTAGGAAGATACCTGTTGCTTAAATGCAGACAAATGTAGTTATTTATGTGTGTATATGTGCATTTATACACATACACTCATTTTAGAAGTATGAATATGCATGACACAAAATCATATATACATACACACTCATCCCCCTGCGTGCATGTATATACGCACCACAAAACCACACATGTCTAAATTGCATATCTATAAATTGATATGCATATATAAATTTACATTTCCTTCACAAGCACTTTACTACCTGGCAGTCACTTTAAAAAAATTTTTTTTTAATTTAACACGAGTATTTTTTTTTTTTCTATTCTTAGTCTCTGACTCTTCCAGATAGGTTTTAGAACAAGACTGACAATTTCCAATGAGCACCCAACTAGGAATCTTGATTGGAACCTGTGACTGTTGCAGTGGCTGACCCTTACTCTTTTTCCCCCTCCCTTATGTGTTCTTACATCATTATTACGTTTTTATTATTTTTTTTATGTTTTTATTGTTGATTGCTATACTCGCAGTGAATGAATCTTTATATCTGGACACTCTTTGAAGCTAAGATTGAAAGTACTTTCCTCCAGAGAAGATTTGTGTTTGCTTCTGGCAGACTTCTGAGGGCACTATCCATCTGGGACACTTCACAATAAATTCTTGCTGAGATTTCCTCTCTATTCAAAGTCAATGTCAAATAAATTAGTGTGTTTATCCTACTTTACAAGGTATCTCCCTACTACTACTTCTACTTTTGTTGACAATGTTGGTTATATTTAAGAATTCACTCCCAGTCAAAAATGCAAAAGTTATAATATAGTGTGAGCACAAAGGGCTATGAATAATTAATTCTACAACTCTGTTACTGTAAGCAACAGTAAAATTCACTGCATGTATTTACCCACAAATTCCGCTTCAATCTCCCAGCAGATCCTGAATAATGGTTGAAGATAACAACCATAATAATTATCATGATGATGAAGAGGTGTGTGTGGGGGGACATATTTAGTGAGCCATTTCTATGTTCTAGAAATGTGCTAAGCGCTTTACAGTATTATCTTATTCAAGTCTCAACAAGCACTCTGCAGTAGATGTTTTTACTAACTTCATTTTACAAGTGAAGACATTGAAGATAAAAGAGAATGAGTAGCTTACCAAAGGTCATGTTAGTGGTTGATGTGGCATTAAATTCCAGATGGGTCTGATTTTACAGCCACAGTGTTATGTTGTCTCTGAAAATATGCTCTACGTGTACAGATATTACCAAACATTTCTCCAGTTGTCAAGAATGTATAAAAAGTAAAGAAGATGCTTGATGAGGATGGATTTGCAAGAACTAAAGAAATGAGGGGTACTGAGGGGTACTGAGACAACAGTAAATGACTCTAGAATATCTTATATTGCCAGGATACTGATGCATTTTAGTGGTCTGAAAGGGTTCATAAGTATTTACTACTGACTGACAATTTCTGGTTAGGTCACCCTGGGTAGATATTGGCAAAGGTGCTAGATTTCTTAGATATAGTCTTTAACCTTAGGACTTTCAAAAATCCATCTAATGAAGGCCCCCAGGTTCTGAGAAATTGCTTCACAATCACAAAAACTGTGATATCACCAGGATTGTCTGACCAGGATTGTGGGAGTTTGCATTCTGAAATGTAGGACACAGAAAATCTGCAAAGAGGCACATTCTTCTTAGGAACTAATCACCCCAGTAGAATAAGTTCATTATGGGTTCAGACTTGGAATATATATTGAATATTCTTAGTTTAATTATATATTAATATATAATTAATATATTATATACATTTAGTACATGTATATTTAGTATAAATATGCATATATACCTATTAAAATCATATCTACTTTTATGAAAACATGGGACTGGTTACCTATAATCAAATCATTCTCTCTCTTGCCAACATATTTTTCTCATTGCCTTTTTTCTAGCCTCCAGACTTATTTCTATTTTTATTTATATGTTTTAACAAGTGTGCCCTTCTGCATTTCGTAGTTCCCAATTGTATTACATTTACCTATTTTGTCAAATTTTTAAGTATTTTACTAGAAAGCAGGGTTAGGTTCTATACAGTTTTGCTGCAGGTTATCTCAATACCAGGGGGGTGTGGCACTTAGGTGGGTGCAACATTTTTGACTAAAGTTTTTGGGGGTATTATTTCTACCCACTTATATGCATTCCTTTACAAATGCTAAATTTAAAATAATTTTCATTTAGCTTATAATTAATTGTTGACTATCTAAAAAAAAGTTATTCATTTAAATAAAATTGATGTTATGCTTAAGCACAGAAACACAGAGGTAAGGGAGAGTACGTTTTTCCCCCTGTGCTCTTTGGCATTAGGGTAATTCTATTTACCATGTGAGTGTTATTTTCATAAATAAAACAACTGTTTTAAATTCAGAAAACCACTATAAATTTATGCTCTAGCTAATACAAAATACATTTAAATTAAACATTTCTGTGAAATGCATATTTACTGTTGAACCGAGCTTTAGAAGAAGAAATATCAAAATATAGAACTTCCTCTATTACACCTTTTTTTCCTGCTGGATTTCATGGATGTGTTTATTGACCTGCAGAACAACCAATAGATAACTCTTCTTGATAGGGTGTCTGTTGCCACGGTAATAATAATGTGACATCTTTCCAAAGGAAGGTTTTGTTCTAAAAACAATAATGAGTAACATCCTGCAGCCTCCATTCAAAAACAAAGGTGAGTAGGTTGGACTGTTTTCCTAGGAACAGATGGGAGTGCGTAGTATCCAGACAATCTCACTAAGGTGCTTCTTCCTGTCCCATCCTATCGTCTGCTATTCAGAAATAACTTTTCTTAATGTATAAAAGTTCCCACACAGTGTTTTCCTGCTGGAATATTAAATAAGCCAAATGAAGAGTATTGCTTTGAGCAAAGAACAAGAAAGGGATGAGTGTACCTCCAACAATCTGTCCTCTTTGTTAACAGCAGTTACCTAGGGAAGGATTCCATCAGTAATCTTTAATTACTGTAGAACTAGGTAAACTCAAAACAAGAAGACAATTTTAAATAAAAACACATTAATAGAAACATTTCCCAAATGACCCAAATTCTCCAACTTTTTACCTTTCAAATGTCTCTAAACCTTCCATTGACACCTCTGGCTCTCTACTATCTATTCATTAACATTCATTAACATTGCTTAATAATTGGAAGGCACATGTTGATCAGAACTATGTGATTGGGATCCGTAGAGACTAGAACAGGGAAAAATACCCAGCAAGGAGTAGCAAACAACCGTTTATGTGGGTGTGCGAGGGTGTTGCGGGGTGAGGTGAGGGGTTGGTCATTTGGATTTCCGCACTAAGGAGGGGAAAGCTCAGCATGACATTAAGTGATGAGTAGTACATATGGCACCTAGATGATCTACTGGTGTGGAGAGGGTAAAAAGTACTAAATCAACTGGACCTAACTCTTTGCATGTGGGCTAATTCCTAGATCTCCTGCCAAGGCCCACGGCCAAACAGAGTCCAAATCAAAGATGCCCATCTGAGAGGACATTTGTATTCAGGAGGCACAAGTGTTAAATGGGCTCAGAACTCAGAGCTGTGAAGTTTCGTCACCCTCTTCAGGGTGTTACTCTTTATTTTCAGTCTTCCTTTCTACCTGCTGGGTCTTTGCTTTCGCCACTCCTCCAATCTTTCTATTTCTTTTGCCTTTCTCTCCTTTCTTTGAATTTCTCCTTTACTCTTCACCTAGGCCTGGGATGATCCTTAGAAAAATGAGTTGATGAAATACAAATGAGAGACTAAAATCTCTGAACTTGGAATGAATATCTTTACTGAGCCATAAAGTTGTCTCAAACCATGTTCTCACATGTGATGATTTTCTGATGTAACCCCCTAAACAAATTCTCTAGCTTGCGGTATGAAAGAGTGGACATGAACTTTTACCTCCCATGTTTATTTTGTACTATGAGAGGCATGTGCGTGTGTGGGGAATGAGGGGACACATACCCAATCACTGGGAATTCTCCTCAAAGCCATTCTATTATTCCCTCTGCTCTGTATCTCATTTATTTCTGTCATCCCCCAATAAATTTAGGTATTATTGTCTCCATCTTAGAAGACTCAAAAACTTAAATGGTCTGTGGGCAATCACATGGTCTCTAAATAATGAATTTTCTCCAGTGTAAATTAATCTGACTCCAAAATACATTAATTTTTAGTATATAGTTTGGAGACAGCGGGTGTGTGCATGTGTGTGCGTGTATGATTGTGGGGGTGGGGGGAGGAAGGATACTGGAATCTTTGAACGGAGGAAGCTTAGTAATTACTAAGTAATCATTAAATACAAAATGATTAAGATGAATCCAGCACAACTCTACATATAATGGAAAAAATTACATATCAGCTTCCCTTTTTATAGTAAAATCTTTATGGCAAAGAACTCCGAAATAATTTAGGAAGCTTAACATCTCATCACCAACTTAAAAATAAAATGTATCAAATGGATTCTCCAAATCCATTTGGGGAGAATGGATTTATTTATTTATAATAAATCCATAATTTATTATAAACAGATAATAAAATTATAATTATCCTAGTAGCAAATTCACAAGGCAGTTACTTTCCATGTTCTCCCAATCTCTATCTCTCTCCCTCTCTTTTCTATGTTTGTTTCACTAAAAAAATCTATGTGAATAAATATTACTCTGCACACCAAAATTCTGAGAATTTTACTTCCTCAGTTTCATTTGACCAATTAACGGCCCAGCTATGAAAAGCTGGATTTGCTGATGGGGAATTGTTGCTAATCAACTGTAACAAACATGACCATATTGACTACTGAAAACTCTTCCTAGGATCACAGTTAATGTGTTACATTCCTCATGAAAAAAATACCTATTTACTCTAAGACTTTGGGCACATAAGTAGTTAACACAGGGCAATAATATAGCAAATATTACATTTTAAAAAACATTGTGAAGTAAGCAAACATTCTAGGACATTCTGAAATAGGTACTCCTATTTAGTTTTATTCTTTACACTCCCTTAAGATGAATGTACAAATATTGAAAGCAACAGTTTTTGTGGGGCCACAGTCCACAGACCACCACATCTACCTACACTGTACATAATCTTTGCTGTCCTACAGTCTGAGCCATTTATATAAAAAAAAAAATAGATAATGAGATTATGCCTGAGGTTGTATTTAATATAACTTCAACTTTTGTCTTTAGAATATATTCATATAAAAAAAATAAAAATAAAAATAAAAAAAAAGAATATATTCATATATAAATGTCTCATAATTTATTATATTCTATAAAGTTAAAATAACCAACCCAACCTACTCTTAATCCAGTTGTTTCAAAAAAGGTTCTCTTTGGTCTATGTAGATTTTTATATATATCCTAGCAGATATTTTTGAGAAAGAGACCATGAAAAACAAATAAACATTTCTTTATAACTCCACTCTCAATTCATAGCAAAAGCCTTTCTCTCCCCTAAAATTAAAAAAAATAATGATAATAATTACAATCACACAAAAAAAGAGAAAAAGGATTCAGATCTATTTTTTTTTTTTTTGGAAAATAAATAACCAGGCATTAGATCACTTTTATTTTCCATAGCAGCTATGAATTTTGTAGCATCTTCAAAAGTCTTCAGCTTGGACAAACAAGTATATAATTTTTCTTTTGTTGAAATTTTGGATATAAAATGGAATTGCTAATGAATGAGATATTACAAGATTCCACTGGCAAATAATGTAATTACTTGGCAACAGACACTGAAAACCTATTCTATATCCATTCTTGTAACTGAAGAAGAATAAACTTTCATTTATATTTAAAGGCAAAGGAGAGAGAGGAAAGGTGAAAGTGATATTTTCACTTTATCTGAAATCAGTACAGTTGCCCAGATTTGTATGCTGTAGGGTAAAAACCCTAACATGAAACCACATTCAGTGGGAGCAGGCTCAGTTTTTGGCTTCAACTACTACCTCATAGAGATAGCTTTCCAATCAATATCTATTCACCTGACATCTCATTTGGGCTGCATTTTTAATCAGAGAGCTGGTAGGATATTTTAAGTTCCTTAACCTTAAAAAATACAAATTTAGTTGAAAACTAAATTCTTCATCTTCTCTGAGATTTCTACTTTTCAAATGTCCTGTCATTCTGTGACTACGTCATTAGCTCTAACTCCCTGCCCGGAAATAAATATGATATTTTAGGATCCTGGCAGGAGTCAAAGTATGATCAAATACCATCAGTTACTCATTTGCCACCTATCTCAGATATAACCATTTCTTTCTGTTTCTCTTGTCACACTGTGACACAGGCTCTTGTCACTTCCTATTTTAGATTATTTCAATTTCTCCCCATTGATATCCTGTCTATCAATCTTGGTCTCCCAAATTTAGAATGCATACCATTCATTGTCAAAACAATTATTCCCCAACTTCAATTTAATCATTATACTATTCTGTCCCAAACCACCCAGTAGCTGGGTCTTGTCTTCTGCAAACTAACAAACCCTAGTCTTAAAGACTTCTTTAGTCTTGACTCTTCCCCCCCCAATGCCCCAATGCACCCTCATTCATTATAAACTAGTCTCCCATCATCCTCAAGAGGTGCTGTAATAAATTTTAATGCTGAACTTTCTTCTGCTAGGTTTAGACTGCCTTATTTCCCCTGCTCCACCAATTTATATCCTCTTCTCCCTTTAAGATAAAAACCCCATCTCTGTCACGAAGTCTCTTCTTACCACTTTGGTGCCAGGTGGAACAATGAATAGCTAAACCCAGCAAACTAAAAACAGCTAGAAAGTATGCTATATGTTAGCAAATCGAACTCCAATAAAAATATATATATAAAAATAATAAATAAACATTAAAAAAAGAAAGTAGATCATATCATCATGTAAATTTGTTATCCAAAAGTTCAGATTGTTCAAATGTATGCTTTATTTACATTCAGTCTTTAGAAAAATAAATTGCATGTGTGTATGTATACATATGTGTGCACGTGTGCATGTGTCCATGAATGTGCCTATGTGTCAGGCCAATGCTAGAGCCACAGAATATTACAGTTAGAAAGACATCTGTATATTTTCACTTCCCTAATTTTATAGGTTAGGAATGTGAGACCCAGAGAGTAGAAATGAGTTGCCAAACCTACTCTTGTAGAAGCTTCGAGGAGACCCAACTCTCCATCTACAATGATGAAAGAGAGATAAAAAGCCACAGCAGATTAAGTACCCTACACTTCCACTAGACAGAAATGTCAACATCTTTCTTTCCTCAGTCCAGATGCAATCAGGTCTAGCTTTGTTTTTCCTTTGTTTCATTAATAATCTACTGTTAATCCCATGCAAAATGCAATTAACATAAAAATAATTTAGGTGGTCTTAGCTTTAAAAATATGTGGTATTTTCATTGTTGATACTAAGACTGTGCTATTTTGAGGTGATTTATGACTTACAGTTCATATAAAATCAATAATGAATCATTTAGCAATAAGAGAGCACATTAATAACACAGGAAAGATAACAGTAAAGAATGTCATCTTCTTCAAGTACTAAAGTCCCAACCATGCAGAAAAATACAGCATCCTCCCTCCCCTGTGTATGTATCTATATACACACATACATAAATAATTTATTTGGAAAAGCAACTTAATGAATTGGGTTGTGCCCCCTCTTCCGAAAGCAAATATCCACAGTGCAAAATAAATAAAATGGGACAAATACAAATATACATTGAAACTACAATAGCTATACAAAAAACCCCAAATATCTTGAAATATGTTATGCAAAAACATTGATTTAATATCCAGAATCTTCAAACATTCTACTTCTATCTTTATCCAAATCATGGAATCAATCCCAACCTAGACCTCCGTTCTGTTGATGGTGTTAAGACAATCTATGCCATTCACCTGGTCAACTAGGTCAGATTCTGATTGATGGATGGTGCCAGTAATAATAAATGCTAGTCTTTGGCCTATGGATACAATCCTGAGATCCTTTCTCTACAACATGGGAGAAAGTATAATGTAAATGTGAGTTTTAAAAATGCTAATGCTGGAAGAACAAAGCAATGTTGGAACAAATCTGTGGGGCTCAGAAGGCTGGATTGATTGATTGATTGACTTCTTTCTTTCCTTCTTTCTTTCTTCTTAATATTTTATTTATTTATTTGACAGGGAGAACAAGCAGGGATGCAGCAGAGGGAGAGGCAGGCTCTCCACTGAGCAGGAGCCTGATACAGGGCTCAATCTTGGGACTCCAGGATCATGACCTGAGCCAAAGGCAGACGCTTAACCCAACTGAGCCATCCAGGTGCCCCTCACGAGGCAGAATTTTGTTATGAATGACTGAGTTGAATAGAATAATGAAAAGTAAAAGTCCAAAAAATATTTAGAGAGATAGTGCATCAGAAAAATGATTAAGTGATTCAGATCTAAATAGTTTTAAAAAAAAGTTAATCATGATAAAAATAGCTTAAACTCAAGGGGGATTTATTGAGAAGAATCTCCTTAAGAAAACCATAGCATCCATGAAAGAAAGATCAGAAGAATACGGTTTGCCAAGCAATCAAAAGATTGTTTAGAATAAAATACAACGAAAACATCCAATGAAGTATTTGGTTTCTTGAGGGAGCAGAAAAGATAGAAGAGAAGGGATATACTTTTGCAGTCTTTATATTAGAAGGAAAACACAAAAGGAAGAAAAAAGCCACACAACACAATGAGCTGATGCAAGGACCTGTGACCTTTTTATACAGTCCCCATTGAAATGACCTAATAAGACATACCCCTGCGTGTTACTTAAAAGGAATGAAAGCCTTTTTTCCTACCTACTCAGAGTGATCTCTCTTCACAGACTGTGTAGACTTGCCTGTGGAGATGCTAGATCATGGAAACTCCCATGGGAGGCTCGGGATGTGCTCTGAGCCTATCTCTTAATCAAGATACTTTCTAACCTCTTATTCACTCTGCCTTATTTCTCACTGGCCACTTTTCCTAAAATGGCACCCAATTATGATGAGCCTACTCTCATTTAATTATAATAGTGCTTTGTACCATTACCTTGGAAAAAATCCAATATTTATGTTTAAGCAGAAATCTAAAGAATAGGGTAGGAGATTATCACAGGCCAATCATATGTCTGATATCATCAGACAGCATTTTGTTTTGAGGAACCGATAGAAATTCAGTTCAACTGTAAAACACCATGAGCGTAAGCAGCAGGACTGGGCTGGGGGTGAAGGACACAAACTATGAGGGGTCATCAAGACAATGCCTGTCAAAGAATTAATGACATTGTCCCCGCCAGGGATTTGAGCAATAAGACTGAACTCTAACTTTGAAGATGCATATGGAAAACACATTGAAAGGGCACAGGACAGTGCTGCTTGAGCCCAAGCTTCTCCCTGTCTGCACTACTACTTCAGAAGGCCTGTGGTGACTAGTTTTTATTTAAAATTTCTTTAAATCTCAAATTTTGAAAATGCAAAATATAGATGTATTTCTCTCAATATGAATATAATTCCTCCCTATCACCTCTCAAGGATACTGTACAAATAACACTGGGTAAGTGTGTTATGTTGATTATTGATAAACAGATCATTTATCTATTGCCCCATTGCCAATGTCACTAGGGTACATTGTTCCTCTTTTAAAAGAAAAGGGCATAAAATGCTGATATATAAAACAATAATATTAAAAGTAAGTTCAAGGACTTATAACTACATTTGGTTGCTAAAGTATGATCTACTCAAACCAATCAGACGGTCAGCTAGGCTTATTGACTTTTCAAAATATCAACTATGTGACAAAGAAAAGGGAGTATCTTTCGTCTTTTTTTTAAAAAAAATATTTTTTTAATTTAAGAAAGATGTAAGAGGAAATATCTAAACTGATTTGTAAACAATCTGTATTAAGGTTTCGATATGCATTATATATACATATATATATTTCCCCTCATCAATTATTGCATAACTATTTTACTTTCTAATATTTGTACTAATTTATATTATGGTATATATAAGTATTGGGTCATAACACATCCTAATGCATTTTTAGATTAATGGTGAACACATGGTCTGAAACAGAATCGACCAGAATGCCTATACCTTGAGATCCCAGTGGTTATCTGAGCGCAGAGTAAGGGTGTTGCTTTAACTTTGAGGCTGCATATTACATTTGGTTCAGAAATCAGTTATATACTTAGAAAGCAATTTTCTACAGCAGAAAAGATGTGATTTTTCTTTAAAACATGGAACATAATAGGTGTAATTATTTGGATGCAGGATATACAAAACTTCACTGTAAATGGTGCATAGACGTGGCCTCATTTTGTATTGATTTATGAGCCATATATAGCCCAGCTCTCCATATCCCCTGCATCAGGGATAAATATATTGATGTGGAATTGAATAGTCATATCTACCCATTGTGAAATGGAATTACCTGAAACAGTACAGAACAGTGGCCTATGTAACAGTGCATTTACACAATGAAGATAATGTAGGGATGGTAAATTGAGCTACATAAAATGTTTATAATATTTCTCAACCAGGACACCCATGAGAGCTTTCATTTTCACTCCTTTGAGGTCATTTTCATCTAAACTAGCAAGTCCATTTTAGATTCTTAAGAAATCTGGACAACTGACAAAATTTTCTGAGACTTTATTTATTCAGTGACCAAAGTTGGTCCCCATTTCCCACAATAAATGATTCACGGGCCTTAATTTCTGATAATTTGCTCTCCACAGAATCCCTGCAATTCTCAATTATAGGTAATAGCCAGCACTCACTCATAAGAATTAAAAGTCAATTCCCTGGATAATTAGAAATGTGCCTAAGCCGTCTTAACACCTTTTTGTAAAAAAGAATTTTATGTTAGATATATTTGCTTTAAATGACAAACATACAAGTTCAAACACAATTTCTCTCATAGGGGTTTCTTTTTTTTCTTAAGATTTTATTTATTTATTCATGAGAGACACAGAGAGAGAGGCAGAGACACAGGCAGAGGAAGAAGCAGGCTCCAAGTAGGGAGTCCAATGCAAGACTTGATCCCCAGACCCGGGATCACAACCTGAGCCAAAGCCAGATGCCCAACTGCTGAGCCACCCAGGTGTCCCTGAGCATTCGTTGTTGAAGGGATCTACAACCATAAACTGAAAGACTACAAATGCAGGGCATTATCCTGGCACAAGCCCATGTACAAATGGAAGAGCAAAGCATGTATCGCAGAAAATGGCAGGAACTCTACCTTCCATCATCAGAAAAAGAATTTCGGCTCTGACTAGACCCAGTAGCTATTCCTCCACTGCTGAATTACAGCTGGAATGCTTCACAGCATAGAGGTAGAGAAACAAGTGTTCCAAGACCTACAGAAACACACAGCTAACAGGCCAATAAAGGGAACTTTAATCTATCTTGGATAAGAAAACAAGACTTGCCTGAAACTCTAATTCAGAGGAGTGATGACCTCCATGTTGTAGACGATGTGGAACATACAGAGGAAGATCAATAGACAGCACACAGAGCCAGGAGCTCACCTGGATAATGGTTTCACCAAATTCTCTAGTAAACAGGGATTAAAATATTTATCAGATCACCTCAGTATTAAATCTGTAGTTTGTCTTTAATAGGATTTAAGGCTCGTCTAACTCTGTGGGAAATTCTATGCTTTTCTCATTCCATTCTTATTTTGTGGGCTTTATAATTTGTTAATTAACCCAGATTAGTTGCAAGCAGAAAAACAGTATTTGGTTCCAAGATTCTGAAAGCCAGGCTAGAGAGACCTTCTACAGAATCCTGCCTCAGCAGGGCTTATTCCCATCTGGTTGCATTATTTACTAAAATAGATACCTGGGATTCAGATAGTGAAATAAATAATGGCAATTAGGGAGATAGCAGGAAATGCAACCAAGGAGAATCAGGAAAAATCATTGAGGGGACAAAAGATGATATTGGGACAAGGTCTCCGCCAGGTAGAGAAAGGAAGGAGGGACAAATCAGGTAGTGGGAATAGTATGCACTAAGGTCTTTCCAAGTGTAAATTGTTTCTCTCTCTGCCCTTCAGTAAGAATGCTTGATTTTTTCAGTTGTCTTATTATTTTGCCTTGTGAGTTTGTCTTTTACTTCCCTGAAACTTCAGATGCCTTGGTAAGAAAAACAAAATGAAGAATAATATAACAGACTACTTCCATCCATGTGAATTTCAAAAAATACATGAAAGAAAACATGTTTACAAATACCAATAAGTGGCTAAATCCATACAAGAAAACAAGAAGGTGGTACATTTTAAAGCCATTTAAGAGACTGATTACTTTGGAGATGAGTGGCATTGATTTGACATTAGAAATAGTATGCATGGGGCTTTAAAGGAAATGGTTGTATTTTAATTCTTAAATAGTGAGTGGTATCATTTTTTATACTGTAAACATTATTTGGGAAGCAAACTCTGAGATGGAGTTAGCATGCCAGACATCGATTGGAGTTTCCCTTTGGGATCCAAGGGCTAGGAAAGGGAGGGAGAGAAAGCAGGATTGTGCAGAGGGAGGAAGCTGGCTGGGATGAAGGTCTGCTATCTTCACCCTAATTTATGGGGAGCTCTAGAGCTGAATTCACAGAGTTGTCCCACAGTAGCCAGAAATGGTTAGGCATTAATATCCTGCCTCATCAGTCGTCAGAGAGGAGCCATCCCCAGAATGACATGATCTCATGCAGCTGAGGCTATCCTCGAAGGGGCCAACAGCAAGAGGTTACCCTATTGACAGCATTTCCCATGGCTGGGACAGCAGGTCCTTCCTTGAAGGGCAATTTGGATGGAGCATATGACTTTGCAATAACACATATTTTATGAAATATATATGAAATATATATTTATATTCATGAAATATAAAAATATAAAATTTGTATGGAACCACAAGAGACTCTGAATAGGCAAAGCAATTTCGCAAGGAAGAATAAAGTTGGAGGTTCCATAATCCCAGATTTCAAGATATACTACAAAGCTGTAGTAATCAAAACAGTATGGCACTGGCACAAACAGACACATAGATGAATGGAACAGAACAGAGAATCCAGAAATAAACCCATGCATATGTGATCAAACAGTCTACAACAAAGGAGGCAAAAATATGCAATGGGAAAAAGATATTCTCTTCAACAAATGGTGCTGGGAAAACCAGACAGCTGCATGCAAAAGAAGGAAAGTGGACCACATAGGCTGTACACAAAAAATAAACTAAAATGGATTAAAGATCTAAATGTGAGACCTGTAATCATAAATCTCCTATAAGAAAACATAGGCAGTAATTTCTTTGACATTCTATATATGTCTCCTCAGGCAAGGGAAACAAAAGCAAAATTAAACCGGGAACTACACCAAAATAAAAAGCTTTTTCACAGAAAAGGAAAATACCAACACAACAAAAAGGCAATATACTAAGTGGAAGAAAATATTTGCACATGATAATATCCAACATATATAAAGCACTAATATAACTCAACACCAATAATAATAATAATAATAATAACCTGATTAAAAAATGGCCAGAGGACTTCAGTAGACAATTTTCCAAAGAAGATTTACCAAAGTCCAAAAGACACAGAAAAAGATGCTCAACATCACTAATCACTAGGGAAATGCAAATCAAAACAACAGTCAGATATCAACTTACAGCTGCCAGAATGGCTAAAATCAAAAACACAAGAAGTAACAAGTTTTAGCAAGGATGTGGAAAAAAATAAACTCTCATTCACTATTGATGAGAATGCAAATTGGTGCAGCCACTATGAGAAACAGTATGGAGCTTCCTCAAAAAATTAAAAGTAGAAATATATTATCAGTAAATCCACTACTGGGTTATTTATCCAAAGAAAACAAAAACACTAGTTTGTGTAGATATATGCACCCCTATGTTTACTGCAGCTTTACAATAGCCACGATATGGAAGCAACACAAGTGTCTGTCCATAGATGAATGGATGCAGATGATGTAGTGTATATATACAATGGAATATCACTCAGCCATAAAAAAAGAATGAAATCTTGCCATTTATAACAACTGGATGGACTTAGAGGGTATAATGCTAAGTGAAATTAGTCAGACAAAGACAGATACCATGATTCCACCTGTATGTGAAATTTAAGAAACAAAGTAACAAAGAGACAAACAAAAGAACAGGCTCTTAAATACAGAGAACAAACCGGTAGTTTCCAGAGGGGAGTGATGGGGGGATGGGTCAAATAGACAAAGGAAGGGGATTAAGAGTAGTACACTTATCATGACGAGCACTGAGTAATGTATAGAATTGTTGAATCATTATATTGTATACCTGAAACTAATATAACACTGTATGTTAATTGTAATTCAATTAGAAAAGGATAGAGCATTTTCCTACATCATAGAGAATTTTTCATGAATGTTAACGGTCAAATGAGAAACCATCATGTTTTTATATTTTATGTTCTATATCTTTGTCTCTTTTTTGGACCTTCTGATGGTTTCCTTTGTTCTGTTTCTCTCCTACAACAATCCACAATGACTACTCTGTGGAAATTTTGTTCTACATTCTAATTTTTTTAAGAGATTCATTTGTTTATTTTAGAGAGAGAGCATGAGTGGGAGGGGCAGAGGGAGGGAGAGAGTCTCAAGTGGACTCCACACCAAGCACAGAGCTTGTCGATGTGGGGCTTGATATCATGACCCTCAGATCACAACCTGAGCAGAAACTAAGAGTTGGATGCTCAACCAACTGTGCCACCCACATGCTTGGGTCCACATTTTTAATTTTCCTGTTTTCTATCAAGATTGCAAATATGTGCAAATGTGTGCAAATATGTACACACACACACTTTAAGCTCAACTTTATTGTTTTTAGGATCTAGTCATTTATTTGCAATCCAAGAAAACACTTTTTCAGTGAAAACACAATTTCAAGTTTTTGCAGTACACCCTGGGACACGTTGTCAAGTTCTAGGGTCTAATCTATTTGGTTTGGCTGTGTACTCCCATGTATTTTGCTTCACCTATTTCAGCCTGTAATTTCTATCTTGCAGTGTTGTTTACACTTTTTTTCACTTGCCCAACCATCTCTTCTCAAGGAAGAAGCTGGAGGCAAAAGATGGACCTGCTTTTGCCCCCACTTTTCTTTTCAGTTGTAATTTAGCATCTTTCCAATTCCCCCAAGTAGTGGGCTTACTTCTTCCTTACTATTCTGTTTTTAAGCACTAAATATGTGTTTAGAATATTTTCATGAGCCTCGGCACAAGAGCATAACTAACTACTACTGAAGTTTATCAGATTTAGCTCAACCATATGGTCTCTTGACACTTCCTAGGTTCTCATTAGACTGGGTTATACACCCTTCCTTTATCCTCAACACTTCCTGCATGGCCTCTATCATGGTCTTTATCATACAGTGCTATTATCATCAGCTTTCTTCTTTGATTCTATGCTACACTGAGATTATTCTGATGTGTCTCTATTTTATCCTAAATGTCCATACCTACTCTTCCCCATGCCTGTAAAATCTCTTCCTAGGCCTTCAATTAAATTTCTTCTTTTTCTCTAGTATCTTTTGAAAGAATCATATTAGAGATTCCATTAGAGGATACAAATCCCCTTTCTTCATGAAATTGTTTATCTCTTAAATATTTTCCTTGAAATAAAAATGTTGGTTATGTTTATCTACCTACCTACCTACCTACCTACCTACCTACCTATCGTTACCACATTGAACAGCATTTCTGCCACACTGCTTTGAAGTATTATTCAACACTTCAATAATATGAGGATTTTATTAATCGGTGCTAAATAACTAACAACTTGATCTAGCAAATGGAAATGGAGAGCTATTGGAACAACAGATTCTCATGGATCAAAGTTATTTGAATTAATTGTGTCTCCTTTGAGATTCAAAGAACTTGCATGATGTTTACTTGGAGTCTATTTAAATACTTATTTCCCAAGGAAACTGAATAATTATAAAACAGGAAATTAACACCCTTTGAGATATATTCTTATCCATCTTGGCAGGAAATAAAAACACTCCAAAGCCATTTAATCTAAAGATGCACTTTCTTTAAAATTGCCCAAATTATTTCCTGTAGAGCTTATTGAACAGGCTGTTCCAAGAGATGGATGGACAGTCTGGGAAAGATGCAGAATGATCAATTGAAAAGACAACCACATTTAACTTTATCAGAAATGACCTGAAAACCCATTTAGCACAGTCATCTTTTGCATAAGCCTGTGTAATAGTGCTTTTAATGAAAGAGACAAGCATAACTTAACTAATTATTTAGAGACACTGGAATTAGTCATGTCAATGACTCCATCACACACAGTCCCTTGTTTTTTTTATGAGTTTTTCTTAAAGACAAAATAATTATCAGAAAATACTACATGTTAAAAAAATATCAGGCCAGGTGGTAGTAACATATAAAAATGTATGCTTAACTTTTATCTAAATTAATATAGGAGTTTTCAAATATGATGGAGTTCAGAAAGTCTTTAGTTTAAGCTACTTGGATTCTGCAACTCTTTCATGTATCGCCACTGGGAAGCACTGAATTATTAACTATCCATTATCTTCCCCATGACAGGAAGAGAAGGACAACAATAGACTGAAAGAGATTTAAAGGTATGAAAATTCCTAGCAATATGTAAGCCATATTAATTTCCATAAATATCAACATAATCATAAAAACCATACCTGTTTTCAAAGATGCAATTGTGTCCTAACTACAGAAATGTTAAGCAGAGATGTTTAGGTCTGAACCCTCCAGTTTTAGGATTAATTTATTGCCTGTCAATAATTTAGCAAGTGATCCAATCAAAAGGCCAAGCTTAATCAAGAAGACTTCTCCATCACTAGAAGAACTATCCTATGATAAGTAATTCTAGGCAGATATTATGCTTAAAATTATTACCCTTTTATTATGTTTAAGATTACAGATTATTTCAAAGATCAGCATTTTCTACTGGGATCCAGAAAAAAAACATTGGTATAGGAAGCCACCCAAATAGATGAAGGAGGAGAGATCCTGAACCAAAGTTGAGAAGATTAAACGTACTTAATTATCTGTGATAACAGTCCTTTTGATTAGCTCATATTAGGAAAAATTTAACAAAGGGTGACCAATGTTGAAAACAACTCACTATGAACAAACATCATTTCAACATTGGTAAAGTCCAACTTCCGGCCTGTTGCATTGTCTTTGAGCAGACGAGATGACACAACAAGAAACAGAATAGAGTTCTCCAGTGAGGCACAGCAGGAACTTCTTTGAAGGTAACGAGAGCTTGCTCCCAGCCACCCCATGAAAGTCTGCAAAACCATACTTCTCAGATGCTCTGACTGGACACATTCTTCACTTTGTGTGCATTGCTGAGATCAGTGAACATCAGCATGTAAATGACTTCCACTGGAAGAAAGGAAGGCTTAGAGTCCCTAATCCATTCCCTTGGTATTCTGCTTCTTTGCTGGATGGATGAAAGTGAAAGCAACCTTACACAGGATCATTCAAATCACCATTTCATCCATTCTTTGGAACAAAACCAACTATTATGGTCCAGCCTAGCTTAAACATTCAAAACCAGGGCTAGCCAGAGCTCTCTAACTCAAATGCCTACTTCTCAGATAAGCAGCAGGTAAATAACAAACACTGCCACTTAAGACAATATGGTACCCCACAAAAGAACAAACAAAACAATCTCTGGTTCCCCATCAATAAAACTATGCATAGTCTTACATGTCATGAGAACTCCAAATGAAATTTAATTTAAGCATGGATTTGAGGCTTAATCTCTTAGCCAAACAATTTTATAAAAAGGGCAACAAAATAAACCAAATGAATTCCTACCCTCTGAACTATGAAAATATTTTCATATGTTAACCTGTCCCAGAGTGCCAGCATCTAGTCCTCTGATATTTAAAAAAAATAATAATGAAAAAAAAAAGGGCTTGAAGATAAAACACCAAAGTCTCAGAACACCCAACTTTTAAATGACTCTGCAGAGGCTATCAGAACATTGAGGGGTCCTCATTTAAAAGTAACTGATTATGCCACATATATGTGGAAAGTACAGGCTAAGCTCCAAGATTTGATATTTGAAGACACTGGAGAACAACCTACCTAACACTTCTCTACAAATTAGTGCTGGAATTTCAACTTACCATGTACACATCAGTAAAATTCACATTGAGTAATTGGGACTAGAAATGCTAATGGCTCTGAACCTGGGTAAAAGAAGAAAATGGCCTGTAGCCAGGTAGGTTTCCAACTGTTCTAGGTTGTACACTTGCATCCTAATGCGTTGTTAAGGCTCACTGCACCATGTGAGCTCTTTTTGCTATTCTCCCCTATTCTAATCTCTTTAGACAACAAACAGGCTCAGTAATCTTTACATCACATGGAAAGAAAAATTCAGCTAGCTACTTTTGCCCTTTCCAGTCTCTATATATTTGGACTCAAGACCGCAACATCTTGCACTAGAAAGCCCATCTTTGAAGGAACGTTTCCTTCAGATAAGTGAGAGATGCTTTAACTGGAGACACCGTGCTGGGAAGTGTTTCTGACTATCTTTCTAATCAGTTTAGAGATAATTGAACAAATCTCAAAAGGAGGCCAATTAAAGCAGAAACCAGGCTAGGTCCAGAAACTGAGTGATCATAGACTGTAAAAAAAATGCAGCCCCCAAACTGAAGTCAGGTTGATGAGGTCTAAGCACTGAGACAGGGAGAGAAGTCATTAAAATTCAGGAGAGCACTAGGGAGGAGAAGGATTCAGCAACACAACCCAACTCTCAAATTCATTCTTATGTGTCCAGCCAATCTGAAGCCAGTGGATCCTTAACATTTTTTTTTTTTTTATGATAGTCACAGAGAGAGAGAGAGAGGCAGAAACACAGGCAGAAGGAGAAGCAGGCTCCATGCACCGGGAGCCCGACGCGGGATTCGATCCCAGGTCTCCAGGATCGCGCCCTGGGCCAAAGGCAGGCGCCAAACCGCTGCGCTACCCAGGGATCCCTCCTTAACATTTTTTAAAGTTAAATTATAGTTGGCTTACGAAGTTATATTAATTTCAGGTATACAGCACAGTGATTTGACAATTCTATACATAGCGTAACGTTCACCATGATGAGGGTAGTTACTATCTGCCACCATACAAAATTATTACAATATCATCGACTGTATTCTCTACTCTGTACTTTCCATTCCCATGATTTATTTATCTTATAACTGAAAGTTTGCGCTACTTAATTCCCATCACTATTTTTTTTTCCATGCCTTCCGGTAACCACCAATTTGTTCTCTGCGTTTATGACTCAGATCCTTAACATTTTGTGATTTTCCAACATATTGTATTAAGTGTGCTGCTAGGCTTCTCATTTATCTGTTAGACAAATAAAAATGGTCTAGAAAGATGAGGCATTCAATATCAGAATGCATGATGGATCACTTCAGAAGAACATTTGTATTATTAAAAGTGACAAGTTGGCAAATGCATGAGGTATTATTATCAGTGGTGGAACTAGAGGAGGAGGACAATGAGGAGGAGGAGGAGAAAAAAAGGAGAAGATGCAGCTATGTGTTTGCATACTTGTTTCTTCAAAAAGGATCTTTCCCATTTACCTAATGGGCTTTATGGATTATTTTTAATTAGCTAAGGTTTCCAATTTCCACAAAGGAGATTAGTTAACAAATAAGAGATTTTCTTCTGTTCCATGATATAATTCATTTTAGGAAAATACATTCAATATGTCTTATTATGCAGATTTCATCTGTCATCACAAATTATTTCCTTCCAAAACTAACATCCTTTTTCAATATTCTGATAGGGAGGGAGAAAGACTATAAATCTGCCTTAAGAATTTTACCTGCAATGACAGGCCTTTCACAGTTGTTGGTTGGTAGGTTTTGAGAGGAAATTGGGGAAGAAGAGCAAAATAAAGCTTTGGGAACAGAGGGAAGGTGTAAATCTAAAAAAAAAAAAAAAAAAAAATGTATGCTGCTGAGATGGTTTACCAATAAACTGGGTTTTTTGTTGTTGTTGTTGTTGCTGTTGTTTTATATTTTAGAGGGAGGGGGGAAGAGTTGAGGGGGAAAGAGAGACAAGCAGACTCCCTGCTGAGTGTAGGCTGGCTCCATGTCAGGACTCCGAGGTCACAACCTGAGCTGATACCGAGTCCAGATGCTCAACTGACTGGCCACCCAGGAGCTTCTCGATGAACCGTTTTTTAGTGATCAAAAATTATTTTGAAAAAAAAAAAAAAGGAAAGAAAATACACTGTGACCAAGATGAATATAAGAAAACGAGGGGGATACTAGTTAAAATAATGGCAGGATATATCCATGATCCCTGATTGGCTCTCAAATTCAGACGCTTTAAAGCGCTGCTTCCCAAATCATCCTCCCAGAGGCCACGCAAAACAGTGTTCCACTCCATATGAATGTTGTCAACTTTTTTCTATTTTGGTTCAGAAAAAATAAGTGAATTGGGTGTCAGTCTCAGCCTACTGATAACCGATGTTGTGGATGGACTGGCCCTTGTGGTATTTATTATGATTGCAAGATACTCTCAGCCATAACCATCAGGAAACTGAGAAAAAAAAAAAAAGGTTCATTATTCACAGGTCATGAAAATTATATGGAACACATGGCACCACACAGTGAGGTCAAAGGGAGACAGAGCTACCAAGCAAACATGGGCCTGGGGTTCTGCTTTTATTGGGGTCAAGATAAAGAGGGCCTCAGGTTTCATAGGCTCACTCTTAACCAAGATCTCTAAGAGAGGAGAAAATGGCACAGCCTGGATCTTTATTTAGTTGTGTGGCTGGCAATGTGTTTGAGATAGCCATCTTGGAAGTGCTGCCCCTGTGCAGTGGATGCCAGCAATCAAAGCTTAAGTTAGGTGGGCACTTGCATTGCAAAAAGAAAAGCCAACTGTCAGAGCCTGCACTACATGAATGGATTGCATTTTTAAAAATTTTACATTTCTCTCATTTTTTTTCTTGAATTTTAGCATTTGTTAATTCCTATCTTTATTAGAATCTAGTATTGATGGGCAACTGTTTTCCTCTGAATAATATTCTAAGTTACTTTATCAGGTCAGGTTTTATGTATTAAATAAATACTGTGACATCTAGTTATCACAATCATGTTTGAGAATATTCTTGACATGCAGTTAGCCAATGTGGAAAATAAGTTAACACTTTGATTCCACAGTATTTTTAGGGAAAAGCAGTTTCTCCATATTAAAGGGGAGATTGAATATCTTTGCCTTGAATTCGGAACTAATGAAGGCAGGAAGAAAGAAGGAGGTAAAGAGGAAGAGACTAAAAAAATAAAAGGAGGCAAATAAATGGGAAACCATGGCAAAATCATAATGGTGGCCGCACTCAGGACAACAAAGCCTTTGGGAAAGTTGGCAATAGATCATGAGAGATGGGGGCCACTGGACCAGATGATACTTCCTTTAGATTCTTCTCTCTCTGCCTTTTTGGTTTTAAATTTTTATTTCCCCTTTTATTCCCCCCTTCTATTTCTTTCCATTTATCCTCTTATATTTTCCCTGCTACCTAGCATCTTTTTCTTTTGACTCCTGCTGTGCTCCTCTCCTTTTCCATGGAGAACTGGGGCCTGGGCCTGTCTCACTACAGAGGAGGAAGGGCAGTGTCTGATGGGTAGCATTCCTTCCTTTTTTATCCATCTGGTTACTTGCCTCTGAGGAAGACTCCAGGAAATAGTGCTCCTGACACTGAATAATTTGGAGAATTTTCAGACATACAACTTGTTTCTAAACCATTCAGAAAGAGATGACAGGAGAGATACCCAAACTGTTGTTGGCGATCAATGGTGCGATCCAAAATGCTATTAAGTCAACAAATTGTTTGCCACATAGTGAGCAAAATAAGTTTCTCCCAACGTCAACAGCCTCGTGTGGGCCTCACAGATATTTTATCCAGTACTAATGATAGATTTTGACTACAAAATCCCTTTCTCTGATACTCTGGAACACATCTTATTTCGTGCATTGTATCTCATTCTGATAAGAAATATCTAAAATGAAATATATTAATGGAACACATCTTCCCACGAGGAGAGATGCTCATTTAACAAGAAGACCAACTCATGATGCGCATCCTCAGATGCTCTGGAAGGAAACGCCAAGGTCAGAAGTGAAAAGGAGAATCTGGTTCTAAGAGGCCTTCCTGATGCCCAACATTAGATGGGAGGAAGTGGTTGCCTAAGGAATAGAAGGATCATCTGTTTTCCTTATCAGGCCTCTGCATGAGAGTCAGAGCTGGTAAACAGACTTATTCTCATTCAGATCTCCTCTTGATGAAAGAGAAGGCAAATTGTAAAGGAGCAGCAACAAAGAAGAAAAGAGAACCGATAAATTATACAACAAAGTAAGGCTGTGCTTTGTAGTTTAAGTATAAATGAAACGGTTTGCTCGAGTTGAGGAGTGTTATTAATGAACCCAGGTAGGGACGTCTGCTGTTACTCTTTCTGCGCTTAACTATTGTCCAGATTACCTCGGTTACTTTTGGAAGCTCTTCTAACTCATTTAGCTCTCAGAGAAGAAGACTTCAATGTGCTAAATTGGAAGTACCTTGATTGAAAAACTATAAGAAAAAAAAAAGGGTCTTTTAAATGGTGTTGGCACTGTGTTTCAGAAGTAAAAAAAAATAAAAATAAAAATGTGTGGAGGAGTAAAGAGGCTCCTCAGAGAACAATAAAAGAATTTGATCTTTTCCATTTCTGGCTCACTTGGAGCAATGACAGATCACATTGGCATAAAAAGAGTCCAGCCCCCATTGATTTTCCTTTTTTCCACAACATTGACCTACAAATGATTATATGCAAGGATTATGTGTATTTTCAATGCTCTCTAGCAGTGTGGCTTGCAGTTATCTATCCTCAATACAATCACTGAGCTGTTCTTTTCATGTATTCTTCAGCACACATAGTATACAGAGTCAAAACAGAAGGGACTGAGTTCTGAGTTAACCGCATACTCGATCTGATTTTAGACAATTTACCTATGTTTACCCGAACACCCCCAGCCACAGTTTCCTAACTCCCTCAGAGAATTTTTTTTAAATGAGAATCACATTAAGAAAAATTATTAAAAAAAAGAAAAATTATTAAGAGGTGTTTGCAGAGCAATAAATGATAAAATCATTACTATGTACTATATAAAATTATTACTATATTTTTACTAACTTCTTAGTGAAACAATTTACTGAACTGCTTTCACTGAGCTGGTAGATTTGATTCTTCTCACAATTCCAAAATATTGTGTATAAATTATCACAGGCCCCATTAACATCCTCTTGAGATAGGTCCACTTTAGCAATCTGGTCTCGATCCACTATTTCTAGAACCCATACTTAGCCACCATTTTGATGTCAAACTTCCCTTCTTGTGCGCCTTTCATTAGCATCCAGTTGTCTCTGTTTTAAAACCTCCTACTGGACTTTTATAACTCCTTTCCTTTTCTCATAACAACTAGAGAATCAAATGCTTATAACAAATGTCATTTTCCGCAAGTATTTTATTTTCTGAGCCTCCAAAACTTTACTAGCTTCAGTAGAGTTGAAAGGAGAAGTCAGTTCCTATGAGGCAAGGAGAGGAATAGAAACAGTGATCTGAGCCAGATGTAGTCTATGCTATGATGTTGATGTTATAACCAGGTCCAATCCCGAGACTTGCCTGCATCACTATCAGAATCTGAACTAGCTGAGGTGGTCAGGTGTACAGTTCGCTTAGCCAGGATCCCATGGGAAGTGCTAAAAGCATGCGAAAGTCCAAGTTCATAATTGCATACACATATGACTATATTAATTATTCATGTTTTCTCTTCTTTGGCAAAAAGTGGGAAAAGTCGGCACTCGGGGAAAAATTCAATCCTAATACTTATTCAGAGAAAAATCCATTTTATTGGTAGGGTAGAGACTAAGTAGAGATAACAAATGAAGCAGACTTGGTTTCTCCATTACATTTTAGGAATTAAAAGGAGAACTCAGTAAACAATGACATTTGAATGAAATTTAATCTTGTTGCTTTTTTTTTAATGTTAACTAACATCAGGTGCCTGAAGAGGTCTTGATAGCCAAGGGTGTTCATTATAACCATGAAGTAACATATTTTAGGAGTATTGCATTAGGGTTTTTCAGAGAAACAGAGCCAGTAAGATGTATATCTATATAGAAAGAGATTTATTATAAGAAATTAGCTCATGGAATTATGGGAGCTGGCAAGTACTAAATCCCAGTAGACTAGAGGGAGGCCCGGGAGAGCCAATAGTACAGTTCCAGTCCAAAAGATGGCAGGCTGGAGAGCCACTGCTCCATTTCAAGTCAAAGAGTCTGCTGTAAAGCAATAATGAGTCAACGTTGCAGATAAAGTCTGAAGCGTTTTGCTAGATAACTGCCTCTTGCTCCTCCTCGGGGAGGCAGATCTTTTAGTTTTAGTCAGGCCTTCAACTGATTGGATGAGGTCCACCCACAATCTGCTTTACTCATAGTCCACTGATTTAAATGTTAATCTCCTCCCAAACACCCAGAATCATGTTTGACCAATTATGATGGCCTATATCATTAAAACATCACAGGTATTTTATATCTTATTAAGTAATATAGAGACATTATAGATATAAAACTTAGGTATATTATATATATTATATATATATTATATTATATTATATATTATATATATATATTATTATATATATATATATAATATATATGTTCCAAAAAATCAAGGATAATTTTCTAACACTCTAGTATGCACTATAAACCAAAATTCAAGAAAAAGGTGCATGTGAGGGTGACTAGAACTTTGACTTTGTTATCGTTGTTCCTGGCTTGATTATTTGATCAGATGAGATTTTTTAAGTAGTCTTCAAATGAATGCATGTCATTACCTCACAAATGAATGGTGATCACATCTTAAATTAGTGTTTCTTAAAAATAATTTATTTCATATATTAAAAATGAAAATACATTGATTCATTTATACCTTCAAAAATGTAGGTATTATCATAAATCTTTGGAACATCCTTTCTGATTAATTTTCTAGTCATTAGTTTTACTCATCATTAGTCCCTTGATGATATTGCATTTTGCTTCAGCTTATAAAACAATCCTAACTCTCTATATTTTATCTACCTCATATGTTCATTACTTCCTGCAAAGATCATAAATGTGTTGACAATATGAGACCTAATTCTACACTTCCAAAAATACATCTGTGATTGTGGAGTTGTCTTTAAGGAATTTATCTTAAATTACGGCTTGACAGCGTGTTTAGCAAATGACAAATGATGCTTCTAATCCTCTTGGGCCTCTTTTGGTAGTGCTTTCCCCATCAAAATTGATCAAATCTGAATGAGGTCAGCAAAATAAAGACCAACCTGTCATGCAATACAGTTTGAAAGCATAAATTGAAGCAACGGTTAATGTATGTAAAATGTTTTATACGAACAGAGCATCCAGGGTTGTCTTTGATACCTTGACGATTAGATAACCTCCAAGAACGTTTTCCAGCCAGTTTCTATATAGTAATTATGATCTGTTCTCTGTGTCATTAGAGCAAAATCTAAAGTGCGCTGTTGCACATTAGAAATCGTAAGTTGTCTACATTGGGGGGGGGGGAGCGTGTTTATGGAGACAGTTCTTTTCTGAGTGAAATTCTAAGACAGGAAGCGCCCCTCTCTGAACTCTTTTAGGTCTGACACTGAAGAGGCAGCACTTCACACTATCACACCTGGAAAGACACACTGTGAGGTCCTAAGGAGAACCTGGGAGATTTGGGGGAAGATTATACAAAGATCAAAACCCCCAACGAGCAAGTTATCCAGGACTGAAATGTTCAGATTTGGAGGAATCTGGAGCATTCAGTTCTATTTTCAGTGGCAGCAAGCTCCTTGGGAGGTTTTAGGAAATTCTGATAAGTTTATGTGAAGTCAGGTCCCAGGCGTAATGGGTGTTCCATATTCAGGCTTTCAGACTTGGAGGGATCTGGAGCTTCTCACGTTATTTACAGTTGCATCAAGCAAGCTGCCCCTTATGGAACGCTTAGGTCAAAAAGTGGATAGGGACTTTCTTTTCAGCACCAGGCCTCCCTAGAAATCTTACCATGATCTGAGGGTCTGCTGCTTTGTTTCTCATGGTTCCATGTGGATTTACCACAAAAACCAAAATTAAAACATGACTAAAATAAGTAAATAACGAAATCCTTTATATTTTATTTTGGAAATCAATTTATCCCCTCTGGAAATAATGAGATCCCTTACATTTGATTTTAGAAATCAGTTTTTATCCCCTGGGTTTTGGAAGCTTTTCCCAACACCCCCCCCCCCCCAAAAAAAAATCACATTTAAGCAGTCACTATTCAAGAATATTCCCATTATGGAGATCATTGAGAAACTCCATGTTTTCAGAAATCGCACAAGTAAATTGAAATATAAATCTTGTATTTCTTAAGAAAAAATTACCCTCTTATACAAAGATCTGGGATATAGATACACGTGCTCACATTGCTTATGGTTTATGTCCAAGATAGTGTAACTTTATAAATATACAACCTAGAATAAACGGTTCATGTGTTTTCTATAGTCTACCTCTTAAGTGATTTTTATTAAGGTTACTATTGTCTGATGTTTTGATTATTGATTTTCCTCCCATTGGCAATTTTCTTGAAATACAAAAAAACCTAACCACTATTTCCTTCTGCAAGAGCTTAAAGTCAATGTGAAAAGCTATTAAAACATGTACTCATCTAACTATCCTATTTTGGTTTTGCCCTAGATACACAACAAGCTGGAAACATTACTTTCTCACACTCTAAATTGAGTTTTCATTTTCTATTCCACTCAGTGGTGTCTCCCTTTCTACATTAAGACACCATGGATTTAAAAATCATGCCAATTCTGTATGAAATAAGAGACAGTCTTCCAGGAACTAATAAGCTATCAAGACAGGGATGCCTCTGTGTCTTTAACCAGATATCAGACCTCATTGTCATTTCTAATTGCCTGTAAAAGGTTCTGGTGTTTGTTCCAAACTGACATTCTTGTTCTGACACCAGGTCTACATTTGTGTACTGACTTGGCCTCATCCAGAAGAGGCTGTGAGTGGCTATTTTGCAAGGGGGAAAAAGATACAGCTATTTAGCATAGGGGAAAATAAAATGGTGTGTACTAGAAACACAGGCATAAGGATGCATTAGTAAGGAAAAGGCAGGTCTAAAATGAGTTTTTGAAGCCAACAATCAAGTCATCCTTTATAAAGATGTTTTTTAGACATAATTGCTTTGTACATGCCCTTACAAACCAACAGTTCTCTGCAAGGATTTTTAATATGATTGATTTACGTTTAGAGTAAAGTTGCTTTCATTTGCTCAGTTATATGCAAGGCCTTAGTGCTAAGGAGGATATACAGATTAAGAAATTAAAAAATAACAAAGCTTAACCTGATATCTTTGACTGAGAGGAGCCCTAGAATTCTCCAGATGGTAGTAATAGATGTGGATCTAAGAGCCCACAGTTGAGGAACAAAGAGAAGAATTATAACACGGACATAGACTAGACAGCTAAATTAGGACCGTCTCATGGCTTTTGCAAGTTGGTTTCAGAGAAAGAAAGGAACTTTGAGAGAACAGTGTAATGTAGTTCCTTCGTTAATGGATCTCATTTCTCCATCTCAACCTATTCCTCCCAATTTTTAAATCCATGTATCTATGTATGTAAATATGTATCTATATGTGTGTCTATGAGTGTGTGTACGTATGTATCATTTCTATCAATCTATCATCTATCTATATATCAACTATATGCTTTGGTTTGACAACATTTTGAGAGCTCGGCAATTCATTCATTATAGTTTTTCTGTGAAAATAGTACTTCACTTTAACTGTCCTAAAGAGGTTATTGGTTAACCATTTAGTGTCCCCTTCTTACTGTGCCTCAAAATTAAGTACATAAATCCACACAACCTATCTTGGTTTCCTAAATACGTGAGCAAAATTTTTTAAAGGTGAGATACTTAGTTGAAAAATCAACTAGACTATGATCCTATTCTTTTTTAAGATTTTATTTATTTATTCATTAGAGAGAGAGAGAGAGAGGCAGAGACACAGGCAGAGGGAGAAGCAGGCTCCACGCAGGGAACCTTGATGTGGGACTCGATCCTGGGACTCCAGGATCAAGCCCCGGGCCGAAGGCAGGCACTAAACCACTGAGCCACCCAGGGATCCCCACTATGATGCTATTTAAAGCAAGACTTCCTTTTGCAAAATCTCTGATTTCTGCTTAAACAAATTAAAAGTAAAACTTTCAGTGCAAAATCCTTTGCCTTGTTAAACTATATTCCTATGAAATATGTAGAGGAATAAGAAATATTCCAAGAAATACTCAGAAATGGTAGAATGACCTTCTGAGGTTTAAAAAATTATCAATGATCATACCAAGAAATTATTTGATTTTATAAAATTAATCTATGATTCTATATAGTAAGAAGCAATTGTGTACCTCTGTATGAAGTATGTTCAATAATACCCGAGAAATGGGGGCACCTGGGTGGCTTAGTGGTTGAGCGTCTCTGCCTTTGGCTCAGGTCATGATCCAGGGTGGGGTCGTGAGATCAAGTCCAGCATCGGGCTCCCTGCATGGAGCCTGCTTCTCCTTCTGCATGTCTCTGCCTCTCTGTGTGTGTCTCTCATGAATAAATAAATCTTAAAAAAATAAATAAATAAAACCTGAGACATGTAGCTTTGCGCATGATCTTGAAGAGCTTAATATTTCCTGTTTATCTTTAGTTTGAAATAATTTGATTGTGATGTCATGTATTGAGGCTGTCTTCATTTGTTCTTCTATTTGGGGTTTGTTGAGTTTCTGATATTTTTTAATTCATGGTTTTCATCAAATATAAACATTTTTGGTGATTGTTTCTTTGCCATTCCGTCCTTTCAGGACCCTGAGTTGGCCCATAGCTCAATGATATGCTATTCATTTTTTTCAGTTTCTTTTCTTCTTTGTTTCATTTTACATGATTTCTGTTTGTTGCCGGATTCAGTCATCTTCTACAATGTCTAAGCTAACACTAATTGCATCTTATGTATTTTTTAATCTCTAGGAGTTCAAGTTGGATCTTTTTAATATCTTCTATGTTTGTAATTATCATGCTCAATCTTTCCTCTAGTTTCTTGAACATATGGGACATAATAAAAACAACTGTTTGATATCCTTGTCTATTAATTCTATTATCTGTGTCATCTCTTGGCCTGTGTTGATGCTTTTCTTTCTCCTCGTTATGGGTTATATATCCCAACTGATTTCTATGCCTACCGGTATTTGTTTGGCTAGCAGACATTGTGAATTTTGCTTTGTTGCATCTGGACATTTACATATTCTTATAAATATTCCAGGTTTTGCTTTATGACTTAGGGACTTGAAAATATTTTGATCATTTTGGGTTCTGCTTTAGAGCTTTGTTAGGTGAGGCCAGAGCAACATTTTTTTTTTTTTTAAGATTTTATTTAGTTGAGAGAGAGGGAGAGCACAGGGGGAGAGTGAGAGGGAGAAGCAGGCTCCCTGCTGAGGAGAGAGCATGATGCAGGGCTTGATCCCAGGACCATGAGATCATGGCTTGATCTGAAGGCAGACGCTTAACCGCTTAACTGACTGAGCCACCCAGGGGACCCCAGAACAGCATTTAGACTAGGGCTAATTTTGCCCCACTACTAAGGCAAAGACTCTGTGAGGGCTTTAGCTCATGAATTATGGAGTTTTCTTCTCTGACTGGTGGGAAGAGGCACTGCTTCCAACCCTATGTGAGCTTCAGGTGTTGTTCCCTTTATTCATGTATTGTAGTTCCCTGTCCCGCTTCAGGTAGTTCTTCACACATATGGAATCTGAAGATTCCAGAGGGATCCTTCTCAGAACTCTGGAGCATCCTCTCTGTATAGCTGTCTTCTCTCTAACACCCTACCATGAACTCCAGTCATCTCGGCCTCTGCAGATTCAGCTCCATCTCCTCAACCCAGTAGCCAACGAAGCTTCTCCTACCCCTGCATTGCTGCCTGGAATCTAGGCTGGTTCTGGAAATGCTCTCCAGGCAGTGAGCTGAAGCTCTCTAGGTCTCTTCTTATTTGTTTCTAATCTCTGAGATCACTTTACAGTACTGACTCTCATCCAACATCTTGAAAATCACTACTTCATATGTTTTCTGTGGTTTTGTGGTGTTCCAGATGGGTGGATAAATTTGATCTCTGCTGCTCCATCTTGGCCGGAACAAGAAGCCTTCCCAAGAACTTAGAATCTTGCTGTGGGTGAGTTTGCAAAGATGAATTAAAAGAAAACATACAGAATAACACATCAGTAAGTGTTAAACTGTGTGCATGACTCTTATTGCTCTGGGAAATTAAATTTAAAGGAAAATTTAAGTTCAAGTAATAACTCTCTGAAGTTTATTGAATATCTGATAACAGAGTATGTTTTATATTTCCAATAAGGAACAAATGGGAGGATTGGACAAAAATTGTAACTGGGTGGTTTTTGTAGAGATAAGAAGTGAACACCGTTAGCAAACAAATTTATCTGGTGTTGAAATCTATAGCATCTGCTCTTACTATTTTAAAGACAAAGATACAAACTCCATTGTACATATATATTCATTTGTTGTTTGATTCAATCAAATATTTATTGAATATTATCATACATGCCATAGACTATACACTGGGAAATTGCTATGTGTAATAATGAATGAGGCAAGCTTCTTAAGCCCAACTCATACAGGAGAAATGTATATACAAATATTCTTAAAAAAACAATTACTACAATACAGGTTTAGGCCAAATGGCATGGAACCAAGATATATACAGAAAAGAGTCATTTATTCCCTCTGCGGGGGGGGCGGGGGGGGTGGGCGCAGGGTCAGAAATCAGGATAATTTTCAGAGGCAAGGTGATACTTAAGGTGAGATTTATAAAAGTATTTGAAAACTTGCCAGTGGAACACTGTGAGAAAGAGAGCTCATTCTCAACATAAAGACAAGATTGGCTCACAATTTGTGGGACCCAGTGCAAAGTGAAAATGCACTCCTCTTGTTCAAAACTTGTTAAGAATTTCAAAATAGAGATGGCAGAGAATTAAATCAAGCGTGGGGTCCCTTGGAATGCAAGGCTCTGTGACTGCATAGGGCACATGCCCCCACAGCAGCTGTTTGTGTCTAGAGTATCGGTTGTAGGATGATGAGCCCAGAAAAAAGTACAACGCAGGAAGGGGTGGAGTGTGTGGCCTGAGACCATGCCAGAGAAAAGGGAAATTGACTGAAAATTCTGAAAAATTTCTTTTGAGAAAACAAATGCTCTTAGTTTAGCAGATCTTTTCTATTGCTCTTCTAGTTTCTGTTTCATTTCTTTTTGTGATCATCTTTATTATGTGCTTCCTTCTGCTAAATGTGCTCTTAGCTTGTTCTTATTTACTTAGGTCCTTGAGGTGGAAAGTTAGGTTACAAATTTGAAATCTTCCTTTTTTAGAGAAATTTTAATTACTTATAATGAATAATTTTACTACTAACCTCACAGCATCTCTAGCTGCAAGTTAAAAAAAAAGTAGTTCCACCCAGTAAGTCTACATGGCATAGTATTTCCAAAGGTGATCACAAAACAATATCTTTCATTCCACATGCCTTTTGCAATGAAATTTGATCTCTCCTCTCATGAAGAAGTAGCATCTTTTCCTCCTTCTCTTGAACATAGGCTGGCTCAGTCACTAGGTTTGACCAATAAAATGTGGCAAAATTGGTAATGTTCGGCTTCATTTGAGAGGACCTATAGGTTGCATTTGGTGTTCTTGGAACACTCGCCCTTGGAAATCTGTCTAGTACTTTTAGGAAGACCAAGTTAACCATGAGAATAAGCCTCATGGAAAAAGGTGAGGTGCCAGATAGGTAAATAAAGCCTTAATAGACCTCCCATCCCAGCTACCCTGGATGCAGATGAATTAGTAAATCCAGCCCACGGTGGGCTGAAAAATCACTCACCTAATTCCTGGAAGAATTCCAGACTCATTGGCTTATGAGAAATAATAAATTATTGTTGCTCTGGGCCAGTCATTTGGGGGGTGATTAATTATACAACAATAGATAAGTGAAAGAGAAACCTGCCTGGGGATATAAAACAGGAAGTATCATTATATTTAAACTTCCCATATTTTCTTCAAAAAGCAATAGCTTTTAAACATGTTATTAGTTTTAAGACATCATGAATTATTGTAAGGAATAATAACTATTACCTGTTTCTGCTGTTCTTTTTAGCTCAGCTTCTAACTCTTTAGAGAACACACAAAACACAAATAGTATCGGTAAACACCTTGAGCAAGACTATGTTTAATAATGCAAACATAAACTAAGGAATAACAGGAATGAAATGACTATGTATGGAACTGTTGACTATTCACTGTAACTTGGCAGACTGCCAGTCAGCGTTGCACGGAAGTCAACTTGTGTGAATATCACTGACAAATGTGATCTTTATTCACCTAAATACAATGAACATGGCGTGTTGTTGACAGGACAGTGCAGTCTCTCAATCACCACTGATTACAATCTGTAATCTGACAGATTTTACATCACTGTTAGCTAAAACATCATCATTTTAAAAGGGATATCAGCCAACTTAATATTAGTGACATTTGTGAAATGTGCAAAAATCTGTCTATGGTATCACCTTGAATACCTTTCACTGTCCACCACTTAGGTCTTCCAGTTCCAGACCAAGACGGAGTTGACACATATCCCATTCATGCTGCTGAGTATAACTCGAATCCTTGATATTCTAAATGAAACACACGTAAGAAGACTGAAAATTAGAGAGGAGACAAACTGGCTAGAGACAGTGAGAACTGAAAAGCAACATCCAGTGGATTCCCTGGGTTTTCTCTTTGCCTCACATATCCCAGACTGGGTGCCAGAGAAGCCGCCAACCCAGAAATACCAAAGGACACAAGAAAAAAAAAAAAGGCCCCAAATTTCAACATTCTCTAGCCAAAGGACAAGGGAAGGGGTAACTTTACAAGACAGAAAAATTTTATATAATAAATATCTGTTCTAGCAAAACACTGCAGAAGAAGAAATTCACTCTCAACTCATCAAACAGGTGCCTGTACTCCCTCCTGCACCAGGCTCTTAATAGCCATGTCCAGCCTCTCCCCACCTCACAGTAGAATAGTGTTGGAGAAAAGTAGGGATCCTGGACTTCCACCCCACTCCACCCCAATGTAATGAAGTACTTCTCTACTCTCCTGCCAGGATAGTAGCAGAAGTTTAATAGGGGGCCTAAAATCCCACCTCAATCAAGAAGCAGCAGAGTAATCCTCCCCACAGTATGCCGTCAAAGGAGGCTTTAGAAGAAACCTAGACTTTTACCCCAACCTGACAGTAATAGGCAGTGGCTGTCAGAGAGCTGCTAAAACAGAAAATTTAGAGAATTTTCAGTCTCTTAACAATATCACAAAATCTCAAGGAGAATATCACAATCACTCATCACAACAAGAACCAGGAAAATTTCTACTTAAGTAATATAATTGACAGATGCCCACACGAAAATGATACCTAACTGGGAACGCTGTGACAAAGATTTCAAAGTAGCGATCATAAAAATGATTCAATATGTAATTATGAACATTCTCGAAGTGAACCAAAGAACAGAAAGTCTTAGCAAGGAAATAGAAGATCTAAAAAAACAAACAGAAGGTTTAGAACTAAAAAATACCATAAAAGAAGCTAAAATAAAAATGAAAAAATGAACTCAAGAGGCGAATGTAAAGGACAGAGGAAAGAATCTTGAATTAGAAGACAGAACAATGCAAATGACCCAACATGAACAAAGAGAAAATGGACCAGGAGAAGTAAGAAAAGAATAGAGTCTTAGGGACTTGTGACACTGTAACAAAAGATCCACAATGCATGTCATCAGAGTCCTAGAGAAAGAGCTGAAAGAGGGTAGAGCTAAAAGACTATTTAAAAAAAAAAATGGCTGGAAAGGACTCTGAGAGAGTTACAATTTCTGCATCCAGTAGACTGCCATAGTGTGTATGGCTGAGGGGTAGTGGTCCCTTTGATTATAAAAGGTAGCAAAGGGAAATGTTTCTGGTGACAGAATAGTTCTGGATCTTGATTGAAATGGTGGTGACATGCATCTACACACGTGGTAGAGATTATACACACTGTACCAATGCTAATTTATTGTACTATAGTTTTGTAAGACATTATCATTGCCAGAAACTAGTTGAAAGGTACATAGGGTCTCTTTGTATGATCTTTGCAACTTCCTGTGGATCTATATTTAAAAATATAAGGATCCTATGTTCTCTGTCCCTCTCCTGGGACTGTAGTAGGGTACAGGGAAAATAATCTTGAGGTGGACGTCAGGAGACCCAGTTGCAGTTGCCACTGTGTGGGATGTCATCCTGGGTAATATGCCATTCTGGAAAAGTGTCATGACTATCTGTGCTTTGTTCCCTCAACTGTGAATAAAGGGACAAGTCTAAGTTTCTGACACCTCTAATTTTATGATTTGAATTACTGGTTGAAGTTGTCATCCTGTATGATCTCACTATGATCACTAAATGTGTGTAGGTAGCATTACGAACTTGCCCTTACTCAGTAATTACTATTTTAAGACACTCCATAGGAACCTGTGGATTAAGATAAGGATATAGAGGGAGCTTTCTGTCCACAAAGTCATTTAGACGCTGAGAGATTCTCTAATTATTGTTCAATTTTGGAAGCCAACAGTATTTCAAAAAAAAAAAAAAAGTCACGAATTCATAGCCCCATTTCTTCTTAGATGTGTGTATTAGCAAGTAAGTTCAAAACTCTGAGAATTTAGAAAAGACAGGGAAAGATGCATGAGGAACTTGAAAGGCAGAATTAGTTTTCTGATATGATTCAATTTAAATCCCCAGGATAACAAAGCAAACTACACTGATACTCTTTTATCGTAAAGAATCCATTTGAGGATGTTTATTAACTCTAACAGTCTTTTGCTTGGCATTTGAAACTATTAAAATAAACACTCCTGTGATTATTGCAATTTGAAATATTACTTTGTCAAACTGTTAAACCGGAATTTATAGCACTGGTGTTAATGAGGCATGGAAACTTTTCCAACCTGATTTGCAGTTGCAAGATTTTCATTTTTTATAGCAGTGCAATTTTTTCTTACGTTTACATAATGCCAAAGAAAAGAACACTGTCTTTGCCAGTATATACTCTGTATTAGATCAGCAAACTAATAACAAACAATTCAGGGGATGATTTGAAAATAGTAAATTGGTTCTCAAATAAATAGAACACAATAGGCAAAACGAAAGTCTTCTGATCTCTAAAGGGCCTTTCATAATTGGCAAAAATGAATGCAGTCGCTAATATCCAACCTCAGAAATGCACATTCTTTCCCCTAAAATGAAGTAAGAATAGAGTCAGCCATGAGATAATAAAATATCTTTTCTCCTTCACTGAGCTATATTCTTGGCATAACTGTGCTGTGACATATACTCTCAATTAAGCAATAAAAGCTAAGCCCATAGCAACATTTAAAATCGTGTTAATGCATTTGTCCCCCAATTTTAGATTCAGCATAAATCTAATAGAGCATATTATTCAAAATGTGACTTGAATAACATAACAAAACCAATATTCTTAGGCAACTTGATGAGCAAATTGACAAAACATGGTCTTTATCTCTTTAAAAAATACGGCTTTTGAAAGCTAAATTTTAAAAAATAAAAACATGATCATTATATATAGTTAATGTAAATTACTACTTCGCGAACACTTGAAAAAGTTAGGTATTGAAAGTTAATATGCTATATACAGAGCAGAACGTGGGTAAAATTTTGTAAGCAGTCTACTTCCGTAGTAGTCAGCATCTCTTGGGCTTTTCCAAGGTATAAAACAATAAAAGTGATGAGATGTTTTGTTGAGCTAGGGCAAGACTCATGGGTGAGTATACTGTATATTTCAACTAGATTTCTGTGCAAGCATCTAAATCAGAACCTTCAAAAGTTGCTCAAGTGTTCTGTGTAATACTAAATATTCAGAGTTAAAAATAAATCTGCATGTGATGAAAACCACTTGAGAGCTGCTTTCACCAACTTCTCACTGTTTCAATGTCTCACATGCTTTGTTTCATCTTTTCCCCGTAAAACCAATTGGCCTCTTCCTTAGCTCAGTGACCACTGAGGCAAAGAATAATAGGGATTTGTTTTTAAGAGTAAATGTGCACTGATGTGAATCTGACACCATCATGTTCTCAAGAAAGCACCATTGTGCTTGCCAATATATTTCTTCTTCCTTCTTTTCCACCACACCCTCAACCTTGTGCATTGAAGGAAAGGGCTTCTGGATTGTAGTTTACAGGAGATTTCTCTAGATAATTTTGACTGAGTGAAATATTAAAATGTTTACAGCCACCATCCTCTCTGAATTGGTTTAGCTATTGATAATAACTTAGCAACTGCCATCAAGACCTTTTTCTAATTTCCAACATGCTGACTTTGTCCTGTATCATAACTACCATGATTATTATTAACCATAATATTTGTATTTAAACAAAAGCACTTTATACCCATGTAACCTCATGATTTCCAGCTGAATTCTTTGGGGGCGATCTTGCCTTTGGCAATCTCTCTCAATTTGTATGCAAGACCAATTAATTTAGTAAGAAAGATCGATGACTCTTTTCTGTTGGAGTCAAGTGATCTTTGGTTTTCAAAATGAACCAATAAGCAAGAAGCAACTTGGTCATATTACCCAAACTGATCCCATTACTTGAAGGATATTTTAGACAATATACTTCCTAGAGGTTCCTAACAATAAATTTCCTACACAAGCCATTAGAATTCTATTTAAAAAGAAGAGCAACAGAGCACCTGGGTGGCTCAGTGGTTGAGCACCTGCCTTTGGCTCAGGTTATGACCCTGGGGTCCTGGGATCCATTCCCATATGGGGCTTGCTGCGGGGAGCCTGCTTCTCCCTCGGCCTGTGTCTCTCATGAATAAATAAATAAAATCTAAAAAAAAAACACACACACACAGAAAGCAAAAACAACAGAAAAAAAAAAAACCAGCAGCAACAGATACTTGTTATAACTTCAAGTTAACTTGGCATTTATAAAAAAAAAAAAATCTTACTATCATTTCTGCTATAAAGTGGGCTTTTAGTAAATGTTATTTCTAGACTAATTCATTCTTCTGTCTTTCCTCCCTCCTCCGCTTTACTCTATTACATGTTATCTTTATTTAACATAGATTTCAGAAATGCTAACATGAAAATAGAATATTTTAAATTTCCCAGATAACATGAACACACAAGAAAGGAAACTTTAAGAGATCAATGTTCACATATACATGTACACACCCCCCCCCTCTATCCAGTTATTTGATTTCCTTATGGGAAGAAGTTTTCTTCTCTTGAACAATTAAAAAACTCTCCATTCTGTAATTCAGTCTGCCAGTGATTTGGAAAACCATCCCGGGAATTCTTTTGTTTCCTCATACACAACTGTTTGCTCTTGATGTATGTTATATAGAGTATTCTGTTTCAATCATTGAAATGTTATCATGACTCAACAGGAAGCAAGCATTCCTAGGGACTGAAAGAAATTTTGGTGTCAATTCCTCTGTCAAATTTACCATGTATACAATGGGTACTCAAAACATGATTACTTGACTTGATTTTGCTCAATTTATAGTTGAAAACATTTGACATTAGGGGTGACATTATAAAATTTATTTCAATATTTATTATGACAATCTCAGTTATACTTATGGCACATGGAAAGGGATAAGTTGAGCATGGCCTATGATCTATTTCTCTCCCAAGGGAATTAAAATCTGACCCTTTCTAGTAAATTTAATAAGAAATTTCCTCTAAGCAAATGTTATTTATGAAATTATTTTTGCAGACTGTCCCTGATATAAGATTGCTTATGATAAATACATTTAGAATCTACAAATTTATGAGGCTAGGTCCTTGGAAAATGTCATATAATCCCTGACTGATTTCAGTGTAAAATGCAAGTGTTTGTCAGGACCTCTCACCACGTGAAGTGGCCAAAAATCCTTACTCAGATAGCTCATCTATTACTTTGGTCCAGGAAATATGTCTAATGTTGAGAAGGACCTAGAACCTACAGGAGATGTCCCAAATCACTTTGTGTTTCACCTGTGTCTCTGCATTGCTTATATCCTTTAAATTATCAGTAAAGCTTGATACTAGATAAGTTCCTGATGCATGTAAGTCTGGTTTATTTTACTGTGTGGAAAAAATTAATAGGAAAAATGCCAAATAATCAGCACTAAGGATAGTGTTTTCTGTTGAAAAATGGGATATGGATTAATTTTCCACAAATTCAGATTCAGCAAACATTTACTAAACACCAATACAGTGGATGCTTTTAGGCATATTCACTTGCATTATTGGTGTAATTCAGCTTACTCTTCCAAACAACTATGAAATGTCTTCTATATTCTCAATTAACAAATGAGAACATTGAGGCAGGGAGAAGTTATATGGCTTATGGAAGGGTACAACATTGACAGAGCTGGTATGCCACCTTCTTTTGCCTTCAAGGCAAAATATCTTTAAAAAATAAATAAATAAATAACTGGGAATCGATAAGCCTGAATATAAAACATGGCTCTGTTACTTACTAAATTTAGGGGCTTATTTTTCCAAACAAAACTGCTTTTGTTTGTAAAGTGGCAATATTACTAATATCATTAATATTATATATTCATTTTTAGATGGAATCAATGAATTTATATTTTAAAAAGGTCAAATAATAGGGTTTGCAGAAATTAATATGCTGCTGTCCTATTTCTCTTATTTCCTACTCTGTGTCTCAGTAGCAGCTCTGAACTTTCTAAACAGGAAGTCCTAAGCATAGTGATTTGAATGGAAAGGGGGAGGGAAGAGTATGGGCACCGCTAGAAACTGGGGTATTTTTTGCTTTGTTTTTTTCCTAAATAAGGTTATGAAATTCCCATTGTACTCCACCAGGGAAAATTGCTGGTAAAATATAATCATTTTTAATCAAGGCAGCAGGAAAAAAAAAATCAAGGCAGCAGGGGAAAGATAGGGGTAGAATAGAAACATTCAACTCAGCATCCTCAAAAATCGACTATCTGTTTTAGGCTTAATGAAAACAAACCATCAAAAGGACAAGCCATGGATGAGGACTGCATATTGGAAAATACTGTGAAGTCGGATCCAGAGAGGAAGAATGCTGAGAGCTCACACTCATCTCCTAGGTCCCTAGGTCCCACGCAAATATAACTGCTGGGATATTGAAGGCTATATCCAGTCAGCATGTCAGATCCAAGAGGGGTAGGTGTGCTGTGCTGGGGTAGTGTAACACCACAAAATGGTGGGTGGGGTGGGCAGGGACTAAAGGAGAAATCATGCTCATAGGCTATTTCCATTCTATTGCTCATAGGTTATTTCTATTCTCTTGCTCACAGGCTATTTCTATATATCCTCCCCCTGATTAAGATGAACCACACACTTGAGTTGGGGGTGAGATGCCCTGAAGAGGTAACAGTTCAACACAGAAAACTTTGGCCTATGGAGCAAGGGTCTTTAGGATCAAGGTTCTGAAGGACGTGTTTCTCACACGCATACCACACAGATGCATACACATGTATACACAGGCATGCATGTGCGCACATGTGCACACACACACACACACACACACAAATGGATTTTAGAAGACTTCCCTTAGTTTCCTCTACCCCATTCAAACCTTTGCCACAACTCACACATAAAAGGTAGAATTAAAAACCTGCTCTTGGATGCATGATAGAAAATTATAAGAAGAGAAACATTCTAAAGGTTCTCAGAAACATGGAGTGAAGGAACAAGATCACATGGGCATGAGATGTCCTGACTGCAAGATAAGAAAGTATTGACCCTCCTAAATGTAAAGGGAAAAGAACCCCTGGCCTGTAACTTTGTATGTAGCTACTTCACCACTTAAAAGTAAGGATAAAATTAACATATTTGTAAGCATCTAACACTTTAAAAGTTTTTCATTACAAAGGTACATGTACAAATAGTGTTTGAAAATACCCTCAAAGAAAACAGCAAGAGGAGAAATTATTCCAGAAGAATGAGCAAGAAGGAACAATACATGATGGATATGCAAATATATTAAGATGCTGGTCACGGATTGAGGAAGTACAATGTACTATTTAGGTTTACAATAAAGATGAGAAATATTAACATCATTACCTTTTCCTTTGTTTCTTCTACAATTCCTGGAGATGAGGTGTTCTAGTGAAAACCAATGTGAAAACCAATAAATCTCTGATAATCTCTGCCTTTTCTGCTCCCTTTCTTCTGGCTGGAGATAATGAAGTGAGGGAGCAGACACATGTCACAGTGACAAGAGAATAGACAGAAATGCCCTGTGATTCTGTCTTGGGTAGGGTCTTTGAGAAGTGGCAAAAACTCAGAGAGGGTTGGGAGATTAAAGAGCTAGGAGGATCTTCTTCAGTAGATCTCAGGGTGTCAGCAAGACCTCAGAGAAAGATACTTTCTGGGTTTAGGCAGATGGTTTATCTTGTACATACATCCAGTGTTGGGGAAACAAGACAATGGTGCTCATGTCCACATATATAATCATCAGCAGGGAGAACCATGATAAATGCAGACAGGAAGGAAAGTATATGAGAATGTCTGTAGTTAAGGGTCATATAGATTGATGGATCTTTCACAGGATACTTAGATGACTTGATGAAAACAAGAATATTAATTGTCCAGCAATATTTAAGCCTCCTGAGACTTAGTCACAATCACAAGAAAAATAATTATTTTGCCAACCCAGAATAATAAAGCTTGAGAGAGTTCTTAAGTTGGTTTCCAGACAAAAGTTCTTGCATAGCTATTTTTTTTTTCACTGAAAGGCATACCCATTACATATGGTTAGAGCTTTAATTTTAAAAAAAAATATTTATTTATTCATGAGAGATACGGAGAGGCAGAGAGAGAAGCAGGCTCCCAGAGGGAAGCCCAATGAGGGACTTGATCCCAGGACTCCGGAATCACGACCTGAGCCAAAGGCACACACGCAACCACTGAGCTACCCAGGCATCCTTAATTTGAAGTTTTTACACCTACCTGGTTTAAATAAAGGTCTGTAGCATTATTGAATGTATCTTAGGATCACCTCTTTGCTCTCTACAAATTATTCACTGTATAAGTTAGTGAAATATACCTAAATTTCTGGTTCTTATTTTGGATGTCCAGAACAAGTTGTCAATGTAACCTTTTGATGTACATCCAGCGGGAACTAAAATGAATTGTGTGACGTTCCAAGTGTGTAGTGCACTGTCACCATAGATAATTGATGATGAAGATGATGCTTCACTGAACCGGCATCTCCCAGTCTCAAATTCTAAAACTAAGTTTTTCGGTTAACTGGACAAGCAATTGATATGAAATAATCATGATAACAGAATCAAAATATTCTGCTTATATTATTATAAAAGAGGCATGGGGGCTCTTCAGGATATTTTGAAAGATGTGGTATTAACTCTGGTATTAAATTGGTAACTTTAACCGTCTCCTCAGTGAACTTTAAACAATGTGAAAATATGAAATATCTACAGAGATACTGTTTTGATGGGAAGCTAAGCACTAATGTTCCCCAGAGATTCTGACGTAAGATAAACATACTCAGACCATCTAACCTGGGTGACTTTCAATCCCCACATCTTCTCTTCAGGTAAGAGCCATGCCTGTTCACTTCATTAAATGTCATCCTATATTACTATTTCAAAGTCATTGACTTAAGGGCTTTCATTATATCCTTAGATTTTTAAATTGAATGTCAAATAGAATTTGGGTAAGAAAATTAAAAGATCAAGAGTTTCTTGTGAGAAAAGTTCACAGATAATAAGCTATATGTGAAGTACCAAAACTTAAGTGTTGGTTTAATACATTTTAAATGTATTTAAATACTTTAAAATGAGAAAAAAAAAAAAAGGCTCACCTCTGCATTTATTTTTACTCCACCAAGCTTCTTACTAGTAAGGTACATGTTTCCAAAATCAATCCAAACAGCAAGGCAACTGGTTGGGCAAATTCTAATATAACTATGTTAACATTGGACAGAGTATTTGAATGGGAGATTATCCTACAAATCCAGAACATATGCTTAGTATATATGCAATATCAGGAAAGATGATTTTTTTAAATAACCCCTCCAAAGCAGGTAAGTTGGAACCTCCGGGACTAAGAAAATAGTCATATTCCTTTTAGATACATGGAAGGAAAAAGGAATTTCCCCTTGTGGTCAGGCTGCAGAATGTGTAAACTTTGAACTTGAAGAAGCTTCTGGAGTTGTGTTTGGAAGCACTTGGAGATAGAGTATGGGTTAATGAAATTAGGTCTCAACCGGATATGTGATTTTCATATATCAGCTACTTGGAAGTAATGATGGAAGGTAAGAAAGCAGATGTGATATTTGAGGGAGAGAAAACAAAACAAAAGGCAAACAAGTTCCTTGATGAATATCTATACTTGAAGGAGTAAAGCCTGATATTGGCTCTAAGATTGATAGGAGAATGAAAGATTAAGCAACTTTTGTTTTTATATCAAGGAAATTAATGACACCTACATCAAAAGGGAATTCACTAAATATTTGAGCAAGCATAACATATAGAAGAAAAGCTAGTATAATATTAGTATGGCCTTAAATTAAAGGGAAAATTTTAAAAAGCTTAATTATTTTAAGCACTGGAAATGGTAAGGAAGGGATAAATATTCCCTTCCCAAAGCAGAAATATGCTCCCTGATTAAAAACTAAAATAAAAATTTTAAAAATGTATCAATGGCAGATACTTCAGCCATCAGAGCTGGTACTGTATTACTTTGAATAAATGATCCAGGGGTGTCTGGGTGGCTCAGCGTTGAGCATCTGCCTTTGGCTCAGGGGGTGATCCCGGAGTCCCAGGATCGAGTCCCAAATCAGGATCCTTGAATGGAGCCGGTTTCTCCCTCTGCTTCTCCCTCTGCCTGCCTGCCTCTCTCTCTCTCTCTCTCTCTCTCTCTGTCATGAATAAATAAATAAAATCTTAAAAATAATAAATAAATGATCCAAAAATATGAAATACCAAAGATTATAGACTATCTTATATTAATTTTGAAAATGCAATGTCAAGCTAATATGAATAAACCAGAGGAACAGCTTGTCAGTATATGTGAACAGATTGAAGAATAGTAATAATTTTAGAGGCAGAGGAAGACTATGCTTCAGATGATAGACTAGGGTCAACAAATTTCCACCAAAAAGAGAACCAGGAAGCAAAATGAACTATTTTTCCAGTGTTGTCCTCTAGTGCTCTGTCCAATTTTTAGAGATATCAACAAAAGCCCAATAGAAAATCTTATCTTGCTCCTTTATAAAACATATTGTAAAACATTTGTTTAAAATACCTTTTGTACCCCAATTATGAATAAGAAAACTCAGGACAACCCAGAAAAGAACTAAATCCATCAAAGACTTGGAGCACGACAAGAAGGTCTTTTGTTATTACTGTTCTTATTTCAAGGAGAATAACTTACACTCTCTGAAAAGGTGAAGGATGAGGCAGGATGTGTTTACAACACACAATAATAAAAGAAACATAAACATGGCACAAATTTCCCATTCATTATAAATATGTATCCCCAATCCCTGAAAGTAGTATTTTTTTGGCAAATAAAAGAAAGTGCTTCACTCTCTTATCCTGTGGACAGTAAACCTTCAAAGTGGTTGATCCCATACTGTTAAAGATGATGATATGGGACAACCTGGGTGGCTCAGCTGTGTAGCGCCTGCCTTCAGCCCAGGGTGTGATCCTGGAGACCAGAGACTGAGTCCCACGTCAGGCTCCCTGCATGAAGCCTGCTTCTCCCTCCGCCTAAGTCTCTGCCTCTCTCTCTCTGGGTCTCTCATAAATAAATAAAAGTCTTAAAAAAAAAAAAAGAAGATGAAAAAAACAAAAAATGATAATGTAAGTAAGGTGAAGAAGCATTTAAAATCAGTGTTTCCTAGACTGTGCCCCACAGAACACTAGATCAAAGGGATAAGGATAGATTCCGGGGGAAAATAGGTTTCTATAGTCAAATAAGTTTGGGATATAACACAGAAACAGTTTAAGAGTTTTCTCTATTACAGGGCTTCTGAGAGCTTTGATTATATCATATGCACTAAATGTTCTATATAAGCTAGGTCAATATAGGCTAGATTTTACTTGATAACAAACCCTGAACTCTAGTGGCTTAACACACTAAGTGGTAATTTACCATTCATACAACATGCCCATCACAGGAGAGCAGGGATGCTCTGTCCACAAAACCCCCTGGCTGGTGGGGAGGTCCCACCATCTTGCAATTGTACCACCTGTAACAAAGGGCCTCCTCCATTACCACAGTAAGAAAAAGGAAACAAACAACAGAATAAAACAAAGATTGATGCTTAGGTCTCAACTTTTCCAAAGTCTTTTTGTGAAATTTCTTCCCTCTGTTCACACTTTATTGGCTATAACTAGTATTTATACTATATTTACACTCCCATAGGGTACTGGCATTTGTACCCTATGCTACCACCCTATGGGAGTGTAAATATATAAAGAAGCAAACTTATGTTTGGTGAGCATCAATATCTTTGCCCCAGTGTCTAAGAAGGAATTTTAAAATGCAGCATTTTCCCAACTAATTTGAATATAGAATTTTTAGTGTTGTATTTTATGGAATGAAGTGTCAATGAAACACAATTTGGGAAATACCAACTTAAATAAGCTTTTGCTTTGATAAGAAGGAATTTAAGCAGCATGCTTAATAATTCAACCACAGTATTTTGATATAAACACACTGAAGAGTCGCAAAAAGATGTCAAAATTATCCCTAGGTACCTTAAAGATGAAATACTGGCACCACAAATATAGTTTTAATATGGCAGTTGTTATTTTATCCTGTGTTAGTGTACAACTCATGCATGCACACATGAGCTGTTCCTTCATCTCTGAAGGAGTAGTTTTGTTGTTGGAAACTTTAATAAGGGGATTCTTTTCCTTCCGATATTTTTACAATGTTAGTGTTAACAATGCCAGGCTTTGATATCACTTGTCAAAAGGGAAGTCAGCTTAGCTCCTTGTTGCGTTATATTTCCATTCTTCAATACCACCAAATAGCATGTATATATTTAATGCTCCATAGAGCTCATATACCAAGCACTTTATATTGCATTGTTTAAGAAATTCCATAAAGCACTTTACAGCACATACTTCAGACTCAAAGTTGGATTCTGAAACATATCTGTCAAGTTTTGGAAATTTCCATTTTCAGTAGACAATTTTCTTTGTGTTTTATGTTTTCTCTAGAGTGATTGTTTGAGTTTTGTTTTTTGTTTTTTGTTTTTTGTTCTTTTTGTAATTTATTAGCATCCCTATAAAGATTTTTCAGTTTGCTTTTTGTCATCTGTTGAGCTGTAGTAGGTATTCCGAGTTATTTTAGATTGGAATAATTTCCTTTTAATCTGTTTATTCTGATTATGTATGCACTTATTTCTCTTAAAATATTACTCATATATTAAATCTGGAATATATATCAACACAAAAATGTTTAGAATAGATGAGTTGCTTCCAAATATATCATGCCAAGAACTATGAATCCACACTTTTACTGTCACCAGTGCAACATATATAGTCTCATCTTACCATTGTTAGTAATTAATGAATTTATACTCGAATTCTTTGCACATACATGCCAAATAATATCAACAGCACAAGAGAGTAGCTATTTCACAGATATTGTTTAATATATAAGCCAACTCAAGAATTACCAAATTTGCAAAAAAGGGACTAAAGAAACTTTACTCCCTTTCCCACCACAAACATAAAAACTCCAAAGTATTATTCTGATTCAGACGTGAGGTTTATTCTATGCAAGAGTCTACTTGTGAGAGGGATACATGGCACTAATTATGGGAGATTATCAGTATCTTCCATACTATAAATTCAGAATGTTCCAGACATTCCCTAAGCTGTCACAGCTTCTCAAAATAACTCATCTGCAGTACAGGGAAGTGTGTTCAATAACTGGCTTGTTCATGAATAGATAGCAAATAATGGTAACTTTAACAAGTTTCAGCCTTTGATTCAGCCAAATCTTGGTATATACTTAACAAATATAGGATTTACTAGCTACTTGCCTTGGGTTGGACCAAAACAACTTACTGTTTTTATTGCTACTTGCCTCTATTTCCTGAATCAACTCTTTTAAATATAAGGTGTCATGCTATATCTTTCTGTGAGGAAATGACTGTCTGTAATAGATCTTCAAATAAAAACATTAAATAAATAGGTTTGGAATACATATTTGTAAATACAGTCATTCTCCATTATCCATCATTTTGGTTTCCATGGTTGTGGTTACCTGCAGTCACAAGGGGTTAGAAGCATCGGATTCTCCTTCAGACTGACAGTAGTCAGTAGGTCAACACAGTGCTCGTCTCATCCCCCACGTGATCTCATCGCACAGGCACTCCATTACCTCATGCTGCCACAAGAAGGGGAGTGTGCAATCCAAGGACTTATTTTTGAGAGAGACAGAGAGACCACATTCACATAATTTTCTTACAGTATATTGTTAGAATTGTTCTTTTTAGCATTAGTTTTGTTGTTACTCTTACTGCATCCAGTTTATGAATTAAACTATCATAGGTTTGTATGCATAGAAAAAAAATGTAGTATATACAAGGGTTGGTACTCTCCATGGCTTCAGGCAGCCATTGGGGGATCTTGGAATGCATTTCCCATGAATAAAGGGTAATTACTATAAGTGATTAACACATGTGACATACACACATATTTACTAAGTCTCTCAGAAGCACTGTTTAGGGATTATATTATCTGAAACACAGGTATTATCAATCCACCTTTCTGTGCAAGAACCTGAGGTTAGGAAGTTCAACTAGATATTTTCAGAGCTAATGAACAATGGATGGAGGTGAGATTAGATGCAGAGTTGAACTGTTGTCACATCATGTGCTCTTAAAAACTGCCCTCACAAAGGCACAAGATTATTTCAACTAAAAGTCACAAGAAGCACAACTAGAATACAGACTAATACTAATGCTAGAGCCTATGTTTTTCAGCAGAATCTGGAGGCACCTGGTACTGGCGTATCACTACGTGGTTTCTTGCAATGGTGGAGGGTTTTTTAAAATGATAATTTATTTTAAAAATTACTAAAAACATCATAGTCTTGGTATAAAGATGAGCTTAAAAGAAATCAGTGCAGTATGAGGCTAGTAACACTAAATTTTAAATTAGAACACCTATGTTCCAGATATTTACACCCTCCTTCCTAGCTCTATTGACCAAAGGCAAGTTAATTCACCCTTTGACCATGAGATTCTAAGTCATATAAAATGATGTCTATCTTCCTCTTTCCAAAAATTCCTCAAAAGCAGAAACTTCATTCTACACACCCTCTAATTTTCTGCATCAGACACGGAGGCTTCAGGGCTACTGAGTCACATGAGACTTGGGGAAGGCCACTCACACCATAGCCTCTATGGCACCCTTCGGACATGGGCAGTGCTGAGTTATGAAGTGACTCTGAGCACATGGTAGACCTTTAGGGATCCAATCCACTGTGAACGGCCACCAGTTTTTCCAGGAATTAAGCAAAAAATGATAAATATTAAATTGCTAACTTACTACAAATGACATACCAATTATTTAGGATTTCTATTGTTCCTCTCCCTAACATTGTCCTACTATATTGCCAAGATAGTTACGTGGAAACCACATCATTGTGCCACTATTACTAACAATATCATCTTTTATTTTTTTAATCTAAATGGTTTTATTCAAATTTTATTTTAAATGTTCTTCCCTACCTACTCAAAAAACTGTGCTCATACCTTTTCTGAAGCATACCTTGCATTCAAACCCTGGTGTTCAGCCTTTTTTTTATAAAGAAACAATTTACATAAATTTTGAGAATTATGGAATTATAATAAGCTAAAGGGCAAAAGTAGTTTTAAACTATTCTTGAAAGTTTAGGATTGCTGTAAAAATTAGCTCACGAGTCCAGAGCATCTTCTGACATCACGTATTCATCATGATGGTGTAAAATCTGTGAAAACACCATTAAAGCCTTAGTCACATTAATAAATAAGAAAGCTAATGAGATTGCCTCTTAAAATTCTGTTGAACTTTGGCTCCTATTTTTATGTCACTTTATTGAGTAGAACCAATCCAAATGTAACCTCACAGGGTAATTCTCTTGTGAACAGCTCCTGCAGATTTAGATTAAAATGGTGTCTGGCCATAAAAAAAAGCAGTTTAATGCTACAGTGAACACCATTCACTAATCCTCATGTATCATTTGTGAAATGCAGAGTATGTTTGGCAAAAATAAATGTCCTTTGCTCTTAAATACTCTCTGAAGATGGAGTCTGAAAACCATACCCAGGACATGGTTGCTTCTGGGGAAGAGAACAACTGGAATGGTCAAGACAATTATTTTTATTTCAGCAAACAAATGCAAAATAAGGGCAACTGGGTGGCTCAGTGGTTGAGGATCTGCCTTTGGCTCAGGTCATGATCCTGGGGTCCTGGGATCAAGTCTCACATCAGGCTCCCTGGAGGGAGACTGCTCTCTCTGCCTGTGCCTCTGCCTCTCTCTCTGTGTCTCTCATGAATAAATGAAATCTTAAACAAATGCCAAACAAATTTCTTCAAGATTTAAAAAAAAAAAATCAAAGGAGTTTTAAAATGTGGTAGCAGTAATTAAGTTTGTTGCTCCTATCCATAAGACTGGGCTACTTCTACAGTGATCACATTTTTGTTTGTACATTCAACATGTCTTGACTGAATTCTGTGCTGCATCGGGAACCACGTGGCAAGAGATCCAAGGCTCAGCCCTGATGAATTTTACCAGTGTCCGTATCACACCCCAGAACACAGAGGGCACAGGGGCCGGCCATCTGGACAGAGAAGCACTTCATAACCTTTTTTGAACTCCTAGCTTCTTACTTGCTTTTTTTACTCCATCTTTAGCATTCTTCCGCCAGGAAAAAAACAAAAAATAAAAACAAACAACACCCCCCCCCCATATTTCTGAGTTTATTTTACGAAAAAAAAAAAAAAAAAGTATGGAGAATGCCTTTTTCAGACTACATCACCAGCCACATCCTATCCCAGAATTTTTCCCACTTCAGGTTTTATTGTGTTTAAGGAGGTCTGTTTTCTTGCACTTTCTACATTCCATCCCTGGAGCAACTGGGGCTTGATGGCACTGAGGTGGAGTTTTGAATTACATACAAGGGGTGGACCTCAGCCTAAGCAAAATAAGTTAGAAGTGACCAACAGGTAGCTTATCTATTTTTAATTATTAATTTGCTTCTCTGTGTACACAGGCCAGAGTGATCACCTGTACAAATACACTAAATTCAATTTGGCAGAGAACACAGAGATACTGAGATCATTAATCACCCTGTGTTCTAAACCAGCCAAGTACTTTGTAGTCAAGACAAAAGCAATTACAACAGAGTACTGATGTTGGTAAGGCAAAACGGTTCTTAATATATGAGAAAGAAACATCCAGCCCTTCCAGACACAATTGTTAGGGGTGTTAGTTGATTTTTCATTAGCTCCAGTCGCTGTGAAGAGATGGCCTGGCCCATGGGATGGTACTGTGGCAATAAGTGCACACGTTTATCAGGGCTCCAAAGTCAACTCAGACTCAGGGCCACACTCAGACTCTTACAAACCCAACTTTGTGAGCTATATTAAAGAGACTGTAACTAATGAAAAATTTTTTTTTTTTCTAAACTGTTATTTTGGTTTTGCTTCTCAGGCTTTTAAAAAAGAAGGCTAACAACAAACTGTATCCCACAATGCAACCTAAGAGCTAAATGGTGCCCGACTCCTTCATTTAACCAAATGAGACAGGTAAATTAGTGTCCGCTTTTATAAACCACTGTTATTTTTTTATTATCTTCCCTGCACTGCTTCCGCTATAACAGATATTCTCAAAATTACTTGAAAGAGATTGACTTTTTTTTTTTTAATCACCTAAGAACATCCTACTTACTTTTTGGTTCTGTGGCTACTATATTTACAGTTTTATGATGAGAAATTATATTTAGAAGCAGATAAAGAATGGTAGAATTCTGAATGACCAACACATGCAAAATTCATTTATTCTACTGAACTTACTGAAGCAAGAAAGAAAAATAGTGCCTTGAGCTTCTCAGTGTAAAAATAGTAAACATGACTCAAGATGATAATTCATAGCAAGATGTTCTCCAAAAAACTATAAAAGCAACTTTCTCTATTTAATCATTATTTAACAGAAAACACCCCCATCTCTTGATCTTCTGATTTAAATTTCTTTTCACTTGAATATACATTTTTTTCCAAGTTAGTGAGTCAGTAGAATCATGTGAGTTTGACTTTTCCATGGGACTATTGAGAATCTGTTTTGTTCAGAATAACTTTGTATTTTGATTACTCTTTAATAGAGTAATCTTGGCCACTGAACAAGATTTCTCTCTCTCTTTTTTTTTTTTTTAATTTATTCATGAGAGACATAGAGACACAGGCAGAGGGAGAAGCAGGCTCCCCGCAGGGAGCCTAATGTGCGACTTGACCTCGGGACCCCAAGATTACAACCTGAGCCAAAGGCAGACTCTCAACCCCTGAGACATCCAGGCATCCCAAGACTTCTTGTTCTTAATGACTCTTCAATATGACCACAAAGTAAGGAAGGGCTACCTTGGCCATCGTTAATGACTCAGCATTTATGGTCAGTCATCCTGTGCACAAAATACCAGACAGTGAGAAAAGAGAACACTTGATGTAATAACAAATATATTTCTCCGATCCTGGGAAAGGTGCTTATAAAGAAGTTAGAATCGTAGGGATACAGCATCTATTGACCAAAGCATAAATCATAATAAGGCATAAAAAGAAATGTATTTGTCTAAGGGTTAGTAGCTCAGGCCTTGGAGCTAGACTGTTTGCATTTAAATCTTGGCTCCCCACTAACCAGCTATGTGACTATTCCAGATACTAAACCTTTCTGTGACTCACTAATTGTGTGACTTTGATATAACTACTGAACCTTAGGATAACTCAGTTTCCTCATTATGAAATGGAATTAGTAATAGAATGTACCTCATGGCTCATTATGAAAATTAAATTATTGGTACACATAAAGAAGCATTCAAAGTCATTTCTGGCAAATAGTATGCACTTAATAAATGTTAGTTAAAATCATTATGGTGAGAAACATGGAAATCATATCTTAGGAAGAACAGTTTCAGCAACTTTTACATATAAAAGGAGGTAGACAGATCTGGGCAGAGTTACTCCAGAAAAGCAGAACTAAAAATAACAAGGTTATTGGTTTCAGGACCACAGACTTAAATGAGACCCAAGGAAATACTTTTAATAACTAGAACTGTCAAAACGTGAGCTCCCGATACACTGAAGATGCTTAAGAGGAGGATGAATGACTTTCAGAGGTACTAGACGGTATTCCTATCCAAATTGCTACTAGATAAGCATAATAAAGGTCTTCCCAGTCCTAAAAATCTATGAGATCATATGAGTAAAATGAAGGAACTCTTACTAGAACATGTGTGAGGCCTGATTTGGTATTTCTCTGGCTACAGGCACTATTAGATCCAACTTCTGCCAAGCCCATCCAATGTCCACCAACCCCTCCTCCCAGGGGAAATATTTTTCTTAAGTTCTATCCAGAACCGAGCATTATACTATTATTGTACTAATGTAGAAAAGTGGAACAATTAGAGACATTCTGACTCTCTAGTCTACACAAATAGACCCAGGAGCCTGTGGCTTCATTTTATTTCAAAAAGCCTAACAGAATGCTTGCTATTTCCCATAATGAGAATGAATGGATTAACTAAACTATCAGTTCCTTTATCTTGAATGGAATTATGTTGATTGAATTATGTTATCTCAGGTTCTTAATCATATGAAGCTCTAAATGTTTTCATTATTACTAACCAGGAAAATTAATCATTAGTTTATGCACTTTAGCATTTAGGAACTTTTTTTTTTTTTTAAGATTATTTACTTGAAAAAAAGAGAGAGAGAGAGAGAGAGAGTCCAGGAACAGGGGAGAGGCAGAGGGAAGCCCATGTGAGGTTCAATCCCAGGATCACTACCTGAGCCAAAGGCCAATGCCTAACCAATGAGCCACCCAGGTACCCCAATATTTAGGAACTTTCAAAACATTCAGTCCTTTGGTTAAAAAATAATTACCGTAGTGAGAGGTTCAAATAGATTGGTAACCATTCTGTAGGTCTGTTAAAACAGTCAATTAAATGTTAGCATTTTTAGGAGATAAGATGTCTTGGGAGCCAGAAGAACTAGGGCGTATCCAGGCATGGCTGGTTAATTGTTTTGAGACCTTGGGTAAATTATGTAGCCTCACTGAATATCAGTTACTGCCTCCTTAAAATGAAGATAATGTCTGCACTTGCTTATTTACTGATTTGGTCATGCCCTGCCTACTTCTATGAAAGATTTCATATATATCATCAAATAAAAGATAGATTACATTACAAATGGGAAATATTTAAAAACCAGTTTACCTTAGAAAATATTTTGATTGCTGTCATCATATTTTAGTCCCAGAAAAAAAATATTTTGAATGAAATGACAGATTTGTTAGTAACACATAGACAAAAAAAATCTGTGATTATCACTGAGATGTGGCTTGGTCTGAGGCTTCCTACATTCGTCGGCATATCTTAGTGAACCAAGATATGGATTACACTAGAAAACAATGAGTATACAAGGTTTACAATATCAGTTTCATATTTTATGATCATAATCTATAACTGAAAGCAAACAAACAAACAAACGAAAACCTCAGCAAGCTGAAGAAATCCAGACTCACTCTTAGGCAAGATCCTGGCCACCCTCTGGATTAGACCCAAGAATAATTTCTATGTTTTTTAAAGATTAGAAACAATCAAAAGAGAATTAAATTTTGTGACAAGCAAAAACTATAGGAGATTCAAATTTTAGCATCCATAAATAAAATGTTATTGGAACACATCCTCACTTATTTTTTGTAGCCTTATATATTTATTTATTACATATAGCCTACAATGTTGAGCCTACAGTGTTGAGCAATCGTGACAGGGACTGTTTGGCTTCCAAAGCCTAAAATATATTTATTTACTCTCTGACCCTTTACCAGAAATGTTTGCCCCTGCTCTAGATGGCACTGAATTGAACCATTCCCCCTGAAGACTATTTTACTAGTTTAGTTCCCTGTCACATAATAAATATGACTCACTGCTCCTCCATGAAGTGATGGGGGAATTAAGCTGCCCTTTGGCTCAGTTTCTTGGTCCTTGAAATGTGAAGACAGTCACTATAGTAATAAGCACATCCATCATAGAGTTCACTTAGAGAATGAATTGATGCTATATACGTAACACACTGAGAGCAGAGAGGGGCACACAGTCAGCCTTCAACAACATTAGTCAACAATTATTCTCATGGTTGCTATGGCCATTACAATTTCCTGTTCCCCACCATTCAGAAGGGTCTACAGATACATGACAACATCTCTGGGGACATATCTGTCCTAGTAGCCCAGGAAAGAAAGGCACCCATTAACCTGAATATCTCCTCTGTAAAAATAATCATTTATGTTGCATAAGGTATAGATGGAGTGGAAGGGACCCCAGCTGCAAAGAGTCTTCCATTTCTCTTATTTTGAGCAATGCTGACTGCCCAGAATATGTCTGCTAGTTAACTACTCATCTTTATTGGAAGGAAGCTTTTGTAAGAAGGAAGGAGAAAAGAATTTGGGGTATTTTCCACTTTCTTGTAGGGATTCTGGCAACAGGTAAAGAAGGCTCATCTTCAGGCAAAATCTGTTTCTCATTCATCCAAAAAAATGCAAATAGTATAAAAGTAGACTATAAAAGAAAAATAGTATCAGGAAAGATTCAGAAAAGTGTGACTATATTCCAATAACCAAAGCTCAACAAAATATGAAAATAATTTGAGATTCATAAATTTTGCTTCTAAAAATTTAAGAAACCGAAACAACATATTTTGGAAGAAGAGATTTTTTGTTTGTTTTGTTTTGTTCCCCATTTGTTTTGTGGTTTTGCTTAACCTTTTATCTAGTGCTTCTGCATGCAATATTAGATCTATCACATTTTCCCTGCTGGATTAGATTTTTTTTTTTGCCAGTGATGAATAATAAAATGTAAGTAAGTTGTGAATATATGAGACTGTGAACCACTGATAATTTTAAAGTTTGATTTATAACACTATTTTTCAATATGTGTCTGAAATGTTTGTAGCAATTGTTCATAGACAATATTGTAATGTCTGTGTAGGATAGAACTACTCTTTGAATGATGGATTTACTATTCATATTGGTTCTAGACTTCCAGCCTCAGGCCAACTTCTCTAGGTGACATTTCTCATGTGCTGTCACAATTCACTGCTGGAGGAATTACATGTCTTCTGTGTGACTCCAGAAGGAGACAGTCTTGGAAGCTTATGCCTAGTTTTCTCTGGATTTCACCCCACCATCTTTTCTGTTTGCGTTATACATTTTTGGTGTAGTAAATCATAGCCATGTGTATGACTTCATTCCAAGTCCTGTGAGTCCTAGTGAGTCACAGAAATGAGGTGAAGGATGCATGGAGGAAGGACAGCGGTGTCTAGGAGATCCAAACACACTACCTAACTTGATGATGCTGACAGTCTGATGAAGATGAATCTCATGGAGTATAGGTCCTTGATAACTCTAGGTTAACTCTGTCATTGAACTTTTTAAACTTACCCCCCTGCCCAGACTGTGAAAACTTCATGCAATTTTCCCCAAGTTCTACTTGAGGGAAGTATGAAAGGTATGGACGGACATTCTCTGAATATTCTGAGGGATTCAGACATATTTTAATGACGTATTTAACAGCTGTCTTATCTAAGTTTAAGCTAAGGTTTGCCAAACGTTAAAGCCTCTTACCGTTATGGTGTGCAAAATCTCCAAAAATAGCAGAGAGAAGAGCTGCCTTGTATTTTACTATAAAGATATTTGTTAGAATTGTTTACAGATTTAAGTGCTGCTGAGCATCATGAATACGCAGTGTGCAGAAATGTGATGCCCAGGAGAACTGTGTGGGCGTAAGGAGGTGGTACAGCATGACTAAAGCATTTTGATAACAGTTTTGGTCATCTCTCGCATGGATCATTGCCACTCAGTTTCCCCTCTGAGAGGGCGCAAATTGGGTGGTTGCTAAGAGATTAGAACACAAATATCCTTAATTTGTAAGTGAGGTGCTCAAAAATGGGAGAGTAAAGAATACTTGCTTATCTCTCCAGCCCCTCCTCCCTTATACACGGACCCCAAAGCTTCTGGCATTTCCCCCCACACCTTTCAACCCTACTACCTTTCCCCATGGAGTTCACTAATGACAATAATATAACCATTAATCACAAAACACTTGTGGGCAAGGACCATACCATTCATTTTCCAAAGAAATAAATATAAGCAAAATAGGTAAGGAAACAAGAATCCACTCACAGAATTTTGTCTCTACTGTAGTTATAATATGCACTAAATATTTAAAGGGTGCAGGGCTCAAAATATTATTTCATATATGGCTGTTCTTCCTTCCCAAGAGGGAATAAAGAAAGAAATTAAAATGTGAACTGTAATAAGAAAAGATGCCCTAGAGATGAGAAACTCAAAAGGAAAGGATATAAAATAATATGAGAATGGAACGTCCATATTAAAAGATTTTAACAAGTATTAGATAAGGAACATTAGATACATTTTGAAGGAAGCTAAAAAATATTTCTAGTAGTTCTGTGACAGTAGTTTCTTCAGAGAAAACACAGAGCCAATTTCTAAAGTAACTTTGATTTATATTTTCTCTCTTTATCTTATAATAAGCTACATATAATGCAGACAAGGTATGTTTTAAGAAATTGTTTATTAAGATGAAAAAAACAACTTCCTTTTGAATGGGCAATGTATCTCATTTGGAAAAAAACATTCATACGAATGAATATTTTGTGTTACACGCTTTAAGGCAATTTATTCTTACATATCGTCTTGCCCAAAGCACTTGGTAAAGAGCATCTCAAAGAGAGAAATAGTGTCAAATGGGAAAAATAAAGCATGGTTTTTCAGGAAACAAAGGGAGGACTCTATGGAATATAAAAAAGCCAAAATAGCACATCAAATTCCTCTGTGACGGTTGAGAATAAAACCTGACACATAGCTGTGACTCAAGTATCTCACTTTTTCACATATTTTAACACAAAAATGAAAAAAAAATAGATGTATAAGAATGTTCACTGCAATATTTTTGTAATAGCAAACATCATGAAATTTTCTCCATAGGGAAATGATACATTGATACCACTTCTACTGAAAAGAATGAAGTAGAATTTGAAGTAGAATTCTGTGCGCCAATATGAAAATATCTCAAAGTTATACTATCCAGTGAAATAAGCATCGATACAGAAAGACCCTTTGTATAACGATATCTATCTATATGTTCATTTGAGTATATAGATAATTGGGAAATTTGAGAAGAGAAACAAATAAAAAAAAAAAAGAGATGATACATGGAATCTATGATCCTATGGAAGGAGACAGTGTCTGAGGTAGGAAGACTCACTATACATTATCTTGTATACATGTTCAAAATATCTAAAGTCTTCCATAGTTCTATTTTGGTTCTTGATATATTTTATATCTACATTGTATAAAGGATAGTCTGACTTTTAGTACATTTAGGTACTTGTTACACTATTCTGAAAACTTCTGAAAGCTGCTCATTACTTAAAATTTTACAAATATTTAGATCATTAAGTAACTCAAAATATTTAAATGGATTATATTTAAATGACTATTTAAAATAGTTAGATTATTTTCTGAATATTAGATATTACCTACTTTTTTTTACCTGTTGTAAAATTCGATTTTAATTTGAAATTGTTTACCGTGAAAACTTTGTATATGTACCATTAATATTATTCTAACTGATCATTATGGCAAATCAGTGGATTAGAAGTTCATCAACCAAGAGAATGGGATTTTTGTTTAAATTTCTCATGTATGGTCTCTTCAATAAATGGTGCTGGGAACATTGGACAGCCACGTGCAGAAGAATGAAACTGGACCATTCTCTTACACCATACACAAAGATAAACTCGAAATGGCTGAAAGATCTAAATGTCAGACAAGAATCTATCAAAATATTAGAGGAGAACACAGCAATAACCTTTTTTGAACTTGGCCACAGCAACTTCTTGCAAGACACATCTATGAGGGCAAGGGAGACAAAAGCAAAAATGAAATATTGGGACTTCATCAAGATAAAAAGCTTTTGTACAGCAAAGGAAGCAATCAACAGAACTAAAAACCTACAAAATGGGAGAAGATATTTGAAAGTAACATATGAGATAAAGGCCTAGTATCCAAGGTCTGTAAAGAACTTATCGAACTCAATACCCAAGAAACAACAATCCAGTCATGATATGGGCAGAAGACATGAACAGATATTTCTCCAAAGAACACATACACATGGCCAACAAGCACATGAGAAAATGCTCCACTTTCCTTGCCATCAGGTAAATACAAAAACCACAATGAGATACCACCTCACACCAGTGAGAATGGTGAAAATTAAAAAGACAGGAAATAATAAATGTTGGAGAGGATGTGGAGAAAGGGGAACCCTCTTGCACAGTTGGTGGGATGCAAACTGGTACGCCACTCTGGAAAACAGTATGGAGTTTCCTCAAGAAGTTAAAAATAGAGTGACCAAAAAAATTAAAAAAAAAAAAAAAAAAAAAAAGAGCGACCCTATGACCCAGCAATTGCACTACTGGGTATTTACCCCAAAGATACAGATGTAATGAACCGATGGGACACTTGCACCCCAATGTTTATAGCAGCAATGTCCACAATAGCCACACTGTGGAAAGAGCCAAGATGTCCTTCGGCAGATGAATGGATAAAGATGTGGTCTGTATATATAATGAAATATTACTCAGCCATCAGAAAGGATGTATACCTCCCATTTGCTTCAGTGTGGATGGAATTGGAGGGTATTATGATGAGTGAAATAAGACAATTGGAGAAAGACAATCATCCTATGCTTTCACTCATGTGTGGAATATAATAAATAGTGAAAGGGACCATAAGAGAAAGGAGGGAAATTGAGTGGGGAAAAATTAGAGAGGAAGGGCAAACCACGAGAGACTCCAATTCTGGGAAACAAAGGATTGCAGAAGAGGAGGAGGGAGGGGTAATAGTGTGACGGGCACTAAGGAAGGCACTTGATGGGATGAGCACTAGGTGTTACACTATATGTTGGCAAATTGAATTTAAATAAAATAAATAAAGTAAGTAAACCTCTCGTGTCTGGTAATATTGCTTCATTATTTCTCTATTCCTTAATAATATAATTGATAACCAAATTTTGCTATTGGGATAGTTTATTCTAACTTTACATTAGTAACATGTTATACATACCTGGGAAAAGAGGAATATAGTTAATATCAAATGGATCCCATTATAAAGTTTCATCATTTTAGAAGTAGACATAACAAGTGGCCCATCTTAAAGTGTTTCTATAAAACCAAATTCCTTTTCTCATTTTTATTCCTCTTGACACAATGGCTTTTTCTGCCCTATACCTGTGACAATCCTTTCATTTTGAAGTCCATTTGTCTGCCAAATTCCTTCACATAAATACAGAAAAATCTTCGCATGAGTCAATATATTTGTTGTCATAAACAGAAATTAGCAGAGCATTCTGAACATATGAGTGCAAAAGCTTGCATAACTTTTCTGCATTCATTAATCTCCAATAATATCTGAGAGCCTAGAAAGTTCTACTTATGTCATTTGACCAAAAACAAAACAATGAAAATCAGTGATGGTTCCTACATTCATGTTGCATCTTACGTAAATTGATACAATTATTCTAATATTATGAATAAATTCCATAGTTTCTGAGCTGTTGTAAAATGACCAGGCAGTTTTGTGAGCTCCATTCCAACAGGAGCATTCAGTGGGAAATGGACAACCACCATAAAGTTTATCATAAAAGGGACTTTTGTTTGTGGTGAGACAGCTGGACAACCAAGTCTGTGACAGTATTCTGTTTGCATGCACACTGCCACTTTTAGTTTTCTGCCTAAAAAAATTAGTATTGCTAGAAAACTCTTATTAAAAATATTCTTCCTTCAACAATGGAATATTAAAAGTCAGACTGAGAAAAATTACCTCCATTTTTTAAATGATACAAATTCATTATTGTATCATTCTTCAGTGATCTAGTGAAGATAGATAAGATAGCGAGGAAAATGGTATTGTAGACCAGGAAGTGAGAGGGAGAGATGTGGACATTGTTCATTAAAAGAGACACTTACAAAAGCTAATTAAGTCCTTGACATTAATTCCTTCTGAAGTTCATTCAGGATCTTCAAGTTTGAAGGTGAGATTCCAATAGCTGAGCTCTAGACAAGTTGTCTAGAATTTTTCACTGACCAAAAGATAGTTGTGAAACTGGAAAGGAGAAATCTTTCCAGTCTCTGCAGGCCTTTTAACATCACAGATCATAACATTTTAAGAGAACCTTAGACCTCATGTAATCTAGGGCTCTCATATTACAGATCTAGTAAGAGCAGTTCAAGAAAATTAAATGCCTAGCTTGATAACTTGTCCATTACTATGTTTCTTTGGTTATTTAGTATCTTCTTGCCTTAAAACTTTTCCATGGCTCTTCATATCTCCAAATAGTAATGGATCATATTTTCTAAATCTGCACTAAAAAATTGGCCTTGAATAAAATGGTTAGGCTTCTGCCCATTGGAAGTATTCTATGTCATACCCGAAAGGATAGTCTTTGTTTAGAATGAGAATTGGCCATACCCAACAGTCTGCCCAAGTCAGAAAGGGTGGGGGCTACTCAAGGCAGAAAGACTAATCATGTGATTTAAGTTAGCGGCTTTGGGTCATGAGGTACCAGTTGACCTGGAGACTGAATTCAACCATGAGGGTGATTGTCCAGTCAATTTTACCTACATAAACCCTGGTAAACACTCTGGACACTGGGTTCAGGGGAGTGTCCCATGGTCGGCACAATTCCGTGCATATTGTCATACATCACGGCCAAGAGGAAGTAATACCACCTGTGACTCATGGCTCAATGGGGAGAAGACAACCACAGAAGCTCTGTTGTAGGACCCCTTCCCGATTCTGCCCTTATGTGTCTCCTCTCTTGGCTGACTTTATTCTATATCCTTGCTCTTCAATATTCAACAATCATGAATATAATAAACTTTCTCTGAGTCCCTTGAGTCCTTCTAGTGAATTAATAAAACTGAGGGTGGGTTGGGGACTCCTTCTACTGCTGCAGTTGGTGTCAGGAGTCAGAGCAGTTTTATAGGGACCTTTTCCTCAAATTTGGCAATTTAATTAATTTTGTATACTAACTTCAATAGTCATATTTAAAGTTTTCTTAGAAGTTATATTACCTCATTTTTAGATCTGATAATATGTTACAAGAATAAATATTCCCTATGGAAAGAGGCTATGATGGTTAATTTTGTATGTCAACTTGGCTAGGTCACCGTACCCAGATATTTGGTCAAATATCAATCTAGATGTTTCTATGAAATTATTTTTTATTTTTATTTATTTGTTAATTTTATTTAAAAGATTTTATTTATTCATGAGAGACACAGAGAGAGAGAGGCAGAGACACAGGCAGAAGGGAGAAGCAGGCTCCATGCAAGGAGCCTGGGTGGGACTCGATCCCGGGGTCTCCAGGATCACGCCCTGGGCTGAAGGCAGAGCTAAACCTCTGAGCCACTGGGGCTGCCCTCTATGAAGTTATTTTTTAGATGACATTAACTTTTTTTTTTTTTTTTTTAAGTCGGTTCCATGTGGGGCTTGAACTCACTACCCTGAAATCAAGACCTGGATGCTTACCTGATCAAGGCACCCAGGTGCCCCTAGATGACATTAACATTTAAAGCAGACTTTGATTAAAACAGATTACCCTCTATGATATGGGTGGGCCCCATCCAATCAGTTGAATGCCTTATTAGATGAAAGACTGACCTCTCCCAAGGAAGAGAGAATTCTGCTAGCCGAATATTTTTGGACTGGAATTAGAATGTCAATTCTCTAGCCTTCCACCCCATTCTGCAGATTTTGGACTCATCAGACTTAACAATCATGTAAGCCAATTCCTTAAAAATCAACAAATCAATCAGTCTCTTTCTCTGTATTTGTACAAACTTCCTACTGATTCTGTTTTTCTGGAGAGCTAGACTAATACAGAGGCAGAGTTTTTACCCATAGATAGCTCCGTAGTCACTCTAAAGCTTAGACATCTCAAAGCTCAGAAACCCCAAAGGATAATATGAAATTTATTGCAATGGGATTTCTAAATGTTTTCTTAAGCTATGATATCAACAACTCCAGAGTTCACAAAACACTAAATATGGTATAGAACACAATATTAACAAATTCATGTCCCCTCCTACTGAATATCACTGACTCAGTCTGGCAGTAATCTATATGAAGACTAATACAAACCACAAGAAGTAAAACAGAAAGTTAAAATCAGCACAAGGGGAAAAGTGCTGACAACTATAACATTTCCCTTCTCCTCATTGCTACAAATACCTCTTGAAATACTTCTGTGTTACAGAAAGCTATGAAAAAGTAATTTGACAGTCTACTTCCTCTCTTTCCACAACATTCCTAGAGGGTGGCCCAGAGGAAAACAGTTCTGTCAATAAAAACTCCTTTTTATGAAGAACCTTGTATGGAACCTCATTGTCTATACATGGTATTTAAGAAGTTCTTACACACTGACCTCATTCATCAGCTTCCCTGGAAACACAATGCAACCCATAATAATTAACAATAACAATTCAATTATAACAGTTTCTTATGAGGTAGTATATTATTTCATATATAGGTTCAGTATATATTTCATATAACATTGGTTTCCTGGGAGTTGCAGATGAAGGCAAGAAAGACATTGAAGAAGGATTTTCCTCTGTATATTTTAGAATATTTGTGTACTTCATAATGGATGTATACACAGTAAATTTATTACATTACTTACATATTTTATGACATGCATTATATATATATATATGTGAATTATTTACCTATTTTAGAAAACCAATAAGCAAAAACAAGTTGCAGATTACTGTATTTACTGATCTAATTTCTGGAGGAAATAAAGGAAGTTATTTATACAATTATCTAGAATATATAGAGAAAAATGCAAAACCAACAGTTGGCAGTACTTACCTCTGGGGAGGGAAGCAGGTTATAAAAGAAGCATGCAGGGATTTCATCTTTTTATTTTTCTTCCCTTTCTATTTAAAAAATGTTTATTATTTAATTTTATACTTTAAAAATTCTTTTAAAGACTCCCATTGGGATTCTTTAAAGCAGTTGAAGTAAGTCTCCTGCAGTGACTCTGACCCACAGCTCCTGAGATCCCCACCCACGCACAGAGCTTGCTTGCCTGGGACCCTAGCAAGAAAGTTGTGAGTTTCATTTCATTCCTGTAGAAGAGGCAAGTCACATATTCTAATTTCCTCTTCCCAGCTGAAGAAGAATGTCTGAGAAGTAAAAGGAATGTGAAAAGTAGGACTGGGGGGCATCTGGGTGGCTCAGTTGGTAAGCATCTGCCTCTGGCTCAGGTCATGATCCTATGGTCCTGGGATGGAGCCCCACATCAAGCTCCGTGCTCAGTAAGAAGTCTGCTTCTCCCTGTGCCCCTACCCCCCAACTCAGGCTCACTTGTGTGCACGCTCTCTCTCTCAAATAAATAAATAAAATATTTTTAAAAAAAGAAAAAGAAAAGTAGGACTGAAATTTGCATCCACCTGTCCACAAGTGTCCATGACTTCATACTTTCTGGTTCTCCAACTTCTCAATTGTGCCTTTTCTCTCTCCCCCTACTAGAAGGTAAACTTCAAGAACAGCACCCTACGTGTGCTTTCTTTGTACCCCTGCACCTGACAGCCTTGAGTGGTGCCCATTGCCTGGTACATTCAGCATATCTGTGTCAAATGAATAAATGAATGAGAAGTTCTAGCACAGATGCTTATGATTTATCTACCAGAATGAAATAACTCCCTGGTATCTATAAGTATGCGTAACTTCATATACTGTCTCCTGAAGCTCCTTTGAAACAACCTGATCTTATCATTTGAACTAATCGTGAATTTTAAATACGTATTTTTCATGATAATGCCAAAACACACAAAGTTTTTTAAACTATGAAGTTAGTAGAAGGAATATCATGAAAAAGGATCATAGATTAGAAGGCTAATCGCTGCCTCCTAAAGGAAAAAAAAAAAAAAAAAAAAGCCCAGAAGAAGATAACTTTGATGATAAGTAATCCATATTTGACTTAAGACAAAGATCTAAAGTTGTCTTCATGTTTAACTTGGGTCTGCTTTAGAATTCCGATTTAAACACAAATGATGGCATAAACATGCTGTCTTTGAGAGCTCTTCTTACCAGAGAGGCACTTAGCATGCAAATCTATAACATAAATTTCGTTTACAAATGGCATTGCAGAAAGATCGCTGCTACATCTCATTCTCTAGTCACAATAGATGTGAAAAAGATAACTAGTTAGTGAAATAACTATAATTCAAGTGGAAAACTGACATAAAGTCCCATAAGCTTCTCCAACTAGCTTTACTTTTTGACAGTACAGTTTTTTACACAGATATATCTTTTGGTTCAGTGACAGTTTTACTAGAATAAAAGATGGACAAGAATTAAAGTGCCGCAGGGCAGTTAAATACAAGCAGACGTGGTTAAGAATTCTTTCTCTTCCGCTGTCCCCTATTCCCCATCAAATGTCAAACCTATTGTATACCTGTGAGAGTGAGTCCGTTGCATAATATTTTAGGATAGAATCCAAGTAGTCCTCATTTAGATGTTCTAAAAATCAAGGGACAGAATGCCACATAACATTTAAGAAATAATCAATCTTCTCATTTGGGAGATTCTGTGAGTTGTGCTTTATTGTATTTGTGTGTGTGTGTGTGTGTGTGTGTGTGTGCATACATGCACAATTTTAAAGAGATGAAGACTTAGAGCAATTGATTCATCCTTGTCTTCGTATCAAAAATACGAGTGGTGGACATAATGGGACAGAACTTAATATGGGAGGTATTTGAAATACATAGATCGTCTTTTTTCAATGAAAAAAAGTTCTGATCAACGGAGATATACAGTTAACCACAAGAGGGTAAACACGAAGCTCCAGGGAGTCTTGTCACCGTATAAAATTTTATGGTTAAAAGCTGAGTGGTTACTGGGGATTTTCTTTTTTTTTTTTTTTTTTGGTGTTCATGCTTCTTTTCTTTTTAGATAATAAATTACATAGATACCGCTACAGTTAAATTAGAAATAAAGTGTGTACATACGTTCCTAATTTATAGTTTCACAGAATTTTAAACTTGGACAATCCTGTGAGGTCAAATGATCTCAATTCTCATTTTACATGTCATGAAATGAATACCACTTAAAATGCTGTACATGAGAAGATATGAAATTATCAGTTTCCAAACAGCAATTACTATAAATAATTTAATATTCTTTCCGGGCTATTTTGTAACTAACTCAAATGTTTTTATGTGATTTTTTAATAGAAGTCTTTTAATTTTATAGATTATCACAAAATGCTTCTTCTCTAAGATAGAACTTGATAAAAGTAGTCTTGAAATTGTGAAGTTATTTATTGAGGTGAATAGATAGGCATTATCATCATCAACTGAAAGACAATTCACACTGACTTCTTTTTTTGGGGGGGGGGCTTCACACTGACTTCTGAATAAGAACAATTTAATTTTACAAATTTAGAGAATTTTCCTCTACTCCAGATATATAAATATTTGTAGTTTTTCTTTCTAGTGAAAAAAAAAACAAAAATAAAATTACTAAAATAAGAAACAATACAAGCTTCTGGTGACAAAAATACTTTTACACGGTTTTCTTAACTTACAAGAGAAATAAAACGTAGAGATTTTACTGTGATTCTAAAGGGGTTGGGGCTCTCAGTTACAAGGAAGTTAAACCAAGTGGTTCAAAAACAACAGGCACATTTAATGGAAATCAGAATTAGTTGCATTAAAGTAGCAGTTACAATTTTCAAAGAGTTCACTGAACATTACATCTAATTTTTCTTTTGGCAAAAAAGACCTTCAGAGTTTCATTTTATTGGCTGTAAGAGTTTGCAAATACAAATAAAGAAATTTTACTTAAAGTGCACCCATTCAATCATTTTGAAGTAAAAATACTGTTCTCGAAACTGATTCCTATTATTGTATAAAAAAAAATTGGTGTATTCAAAGGGAATACATTTATAGTTGTAAATACCAGAGAAGCACAAATAAGAATTATTTTGAAAACTCACCACCTTTTCCTCCAGTGAAGAACTCATGTTTCTCTGAAGCTGAGTGCTCCCAGAGTAATTTCTCCGTAGATTCTGGTGCTTTGTTCCTTATGAACTGACACTGTCAATTGTGACTTTTCCATTTGAAATACTATTAAACAAACTACCATGCTCTGCTAGACACACAGAACTTGTGATTTAAACCAGGCCACATTCTACCCTTTGCTGCCAAGGGGGTTCCCAAGTTACTTTTGCAAGAATCACTCACTACAGAATAATCTCCAATACTTCTACAGAATGCTCCTTTCTTCCACCTCACTCCTGCAAAAGGGATTTCATTTATTTTCTTTTATTGCAAATTGTATTTACATTAAAAAGTGGAATGAAGGCCTAATTAATCTGTTTTGGAAAAGTGGGAAAGGGGATTTTCTTCAGCATGTTGCTGACAGTCAGCAGAATAAAGGTTTTTTAAAGGTGTCAGCTGCTACAAAATAGGATCAACACTTCCAGGCTGTCACTCTGCTCCCAGGAAAGTTCTTTCCCACTCTTCCTGTGGCTGCATCCCAGAGCCCGCCTACTTCCACACCCACCCCTTCCCCATGTTCTCTGGAGACCCTCGCCCCAAACCATTCTCTTTCCATCCCTTTCGCTCATCCCTTCCTGATCTATGGGCTAGCAATTCACGTTACTACAGGGTGAGGTCAGGAAGCAAATAAGCTAAGCTTAGGGCTGAGACAAGAGACAGGTGCAGGGATGGTGAGAAATGGGGTATAGCCCCACCTCCAGCTGGTGGCAGCTGTCACCTCCCAAGCAATGGCACGGTGGGGGGAATGCAGTTCTAGTCTTGCCAAAGCTTCAGATTTCTTGAGAAGACCCACAGTCTCTGGAAACTCATGGGAAGTTTCTTAACTTTTAAAAGCAGACACGCAGCTGAGTCTAATTTAAAACCATATTCCTGAGAAAGGGACAGGCGGGGCTAAATAGGGAGAGATGGGTAGGGGGCTACAGGATCAAGCTCACAGAAATCCCCAAAATGCTGAGGTGTAAGAAAACCAGAGATAAGGGAACAAACCAGACCACCCTGCCCTAGGTGTGGGTGGGGAGGGTGTCTTATTTTATGATAGTCACTGTGACCAACAAAGAATCACCAGACCCCAAAAAGTAGCCATTGAAGATGTTATCAGCAGTCCTTAACTCAAACCAAGGCATCACAAGAATGAGAAGGCCACAAGCTCCCCGATCCAGTCTAAATACAAGACTGTCAGTGGAGGCCCACATGGGCAACCCTGTCGGGACCCCTCTCACTCCCCAACGCTTTCTCTCTTTCCTTACTCAATAAGCTTCTATCACTTTGCTCACACTCTGCTTCATCTACGAGATTTCATTCTTCAACTCCGTGAGACAAGATCCTCCCTCTTCCACTTCATTATGTGAGCGAGATAAAACATATCTGTAATCCAGGCTTGAGCAGCAAGGTAGCTGCCTGTTTTTCTAAGTTGACACCTTCATCCTCCAGTCCTGTAAGTACTTAGAATGCTGCTTCATACCTAGTGCTAACCACTAAGAGTTTATAGGTTCATAAAGCTAATCAGTATGTCAGGACCTGGCCCCCCTCACAAATCTAAACTTCAGTCCACCTGCACTTACAGGAAACACCTGTCGAGGAATCCTAACACACCAATCACAATCCTCCAACTCAGCTTTAGCTAGTTTACCTCCTCTAGAAAATTGCACCCACTGGCCTCATCGGGAAGTCCCTTCACCTCTTAACTATCATGCTCTGTTTCCATGATGCCTCCTCCAACGCTCTACAAAATTGTTCTTGCCCCACATCCCTCAGGAAGACTTTCCACGGATTGTTTCTCATGAATGAAGGACATCACACTGGTTACTAAAGTACATTATTTTTTAGCATCTGATAATGTACACGTAGATGTAGAGAGAGTTGGCCCTTGTGCTGCAAACATTACATTTACAGAAAATGTAAAGGCAGGCAAGTTTAGCATCTATTATAGTTAATATGTCTGGCTTTCATCTGAATAAACAACTGGGTTGTGTGTATTCATTAAAAAAGAAAAGAAAAGAAAAGAAAAAACCAACAACAACTTTTCAAACTGTAGGCTCTGTAAAATATCCAGTCTTTGAGGTCACTGATGCTGATGGATGAAGACAGCTTCACCAGGAATGATCTAAACTCCAAAAACAAGGAAAGAAGGATTGGATCCGTAAACATTGCTTTCCTTTTCCAAGGCTTATGTTGGAAGTTTGCCACCTCTGGGGAGAATAAGACTGTAATTCGTCTGAGTGGTGAAAAATCTCTTATGCAATGGATATGCAAAAGGAGTAAAAGAACAAGGAAAATGTTAAAATGTGACAAGATGAGATCACCCAAAGGGGATGCTGTGAAATTCCTACAAGGCTGAAGATATTTTCAACCTGCCCAGCTGATCTAGAGCTTTGTTTATAGTGTTCTTTCTCCATAAATAGAAAATAACCTGCTTCTGACGATGTGTAATGAGTCTTTCCTCTGCTTCTTATTTTGCTCAGAAATCCTGAAACTTCTTTCTTTCCCTTCCTTCCTTCCTCCCTTCCTTCCTTCCTTCCTTCCTTCCTTCCTTCCTTCCTTCCTTCCTTCCTTCCTTCCTTCCTTCTTCCCTCCCTCCCTTCCTTCCTTCTTTCTTTCCATTCCTTCCTTCCTTCCTTCCTTCCTTCCTTCCTTCCTTCCTTTTTTGGGATTTCAGGAAATGCATGAGAATACCTCCACACCAAATTCCAAGTGGAAGGTACAGCTCTGAAGAAAGGGTAGATGGTTCCAAAGAGCATTAGCCAATCGTCCCTCTCTTTATGATGCCAAGTCTTGACTCTGCTTCCTTTCCTGTGTTTTTCTCAGATATTGGGTACAAATGATAACCAACCCGAGGGCCTTTTTCATTCTACATACTAAAAAAAGTCCCATTCCTTCGCCATTAATGGCTGCATTTTGCTTTTTCAGTACTTTCCAACGAAAATTGCTTTCATCCATTTGTCTAAAATCCAGTCTATGTCACTGTAACTATGACCAGATTCTTCAGCAACCAATTGCAGTGGCCTCTCCAGAGTGAAGGGGTCTTTTTTTTCACATGGCTGGGATCTAAGAGCCTATCTTCTCTTTTTTCACATGGCTGGGATCTAAAAGTTAGTCTATCTGACTAGAGAGAGAAAATGTATCCATTTCCATGAGGCACAAGTAAAAAAAAAAAAAAAAAAAAAAAAAAAAGGAAGGCACTTATCCCAGGATTTGGGGGTTTTAGTATATGACTCAACTAAAATCCTTCACCTTCGACTTTAAGATTTCACAGTAATATTTGAGAAGCTATAGAAATTCACCAGCTCTATAGACTGGCAAACTCGACTTCGGTATCAGTTGGTTGTAAGTAGCAAATTAAATCCATCCAGCAAGACATCTTGGGGACTCACAGCTCCATCTCATAGACAAGGCACTACTGCTTTAATATGCAACTAAAATAAATTGCTGCCATAACTTTGAACTCCTCCACCCCACGTCTCCAGCACTTTGGAGGGAAGAATGCTACATAAATCTCACAAATGGCAGGATGAGCACATGGCCCGAGTAGGTATCATTTACCAAGGAAAGGCAGTAGCCTGTGTGCCCTGAAGAAATCTAATCTAATAAGCTTTGTCTAGATACTCTGTCCTGATTTGACTGAATTAAATCAAACAACACATTTCTCTTCCTGACACTCTTCCTCAGTCTTTAGCCCCAAATTGAAAGAAGAATAGCAAAGCACTTCCACAAACCTAATCTTTACTCCATTGGAGCAGGTTCCCAGGCATGTAATGCACAGGACTTTTCTCAGATTTACAGAAAAGAAACCTGCACCAGTGTGTGTTTGTGTGTGTGTGTGTGTGTGTGTGTGTGAGAGAGAGAGAGAGAGAGAGAGACAGACAGACAGACAGAGAGAGAAAGAGAGACAGAGAGAGAGACTCAGAACCCCTTGGGGCCTGGTCAGCATGCACTCGCCTGCAGGACTCCAGGAGGGAGGAAGGTGGCTGCTTTCATGCTCCTTTTCACCAACAGCTTCAAAATAACAATTTTGGGGGTGTTCAAAATGCACAATGACAGGCCAGTCTTCTGAGAGCCGAGTTTCTATCCCACCACCTCTATATGTGGTCATGTATAACTTTCATTAATGGGAAAAGCGGGATCCCTGGGTGGCGCAGCAGTTTAGCGCCTGCCTTTGGCCCAGGGCGCGATCCTGGAGACTCGGGATTGAGTCCCACGTCGGGCTCCCGGTGCATGGAGCCTGCTTCTCCCTCTGCCTGTGTCTCTGCCTCTCTCTCTCTCTCTCTCTCTCTATCATAAATAAATAAAAATAAAAAAAAGCAGCTTAGAAATTAAAAAAAAAAATGGGAAAAGCTGTGAATCTGGGTACCAGATGATTGGAGCTACAATTATTTTTGCAAAAATCCGTATCACACAGAGAGTTTAAAGAGCTCGTTGGACTTCCAATAATATGCACTTAACAGATTAATGGGGTTTGCATGCATTCTCCTAGGGCGGAGAAGTCAGCAAAGACTGTAAATAGCCAGAGAGTTAATATTTAGGGCTTTGTGGCCAGGGAGTCCTTACAGTCACACCTACTGTGCTGCCTTTGTTGGAAGAAAGCAGCCAGAGAGGACAGGAAACAATAGGTGTGGCTGTATCCCAATATAAATTACTTACAAATGCAGGCAGTTCCAAGGATTGGCCATAAATTGCCCACCCTTGCCTTAGGGAATGGCGTTTTGTGAGGACTCCAAGGATCTCTATTTGACATGTCCAAATATGGAAAAGTCTACGTAGCAGACAAGAGCGAAAAAGCAAGGGTGCGGGGAATGAACATGTTTCTGAAAACATAAAACTACCTTGATTTAGATGGAGGTCCTTTCCAGCTCCAATTTTCTTACGGATGGGATTATTAGTGAGTCATTAGAGTCTTGGGAGAAACACAGGCTACTTACTCACAGGAAGAGTCAGAAGGACACTGAAACTCCCCTCATCCATTCTCTTGCCCTCTGGATACTACTGAGAGCTTCAAATGTTAAGTGTCAAGTATGTAAAGAAACTGTAACCACAATTCCTGGCTCATAAATTTCTGCTCTTTTCCCCTTATCCAGAGATATCCCCTTATCCCCTTATCTGCCTAAGAGTGGTTGCTGAGGATGAATGTGACTTTGAAGGAGCAATGAGAAGCACTAGCGGGAGATTGGAAGCCTTAGTAGAGGAAGATGCACTGATGAATCTTGAATAATTTCTATTTTATTTCTTGAGTAATTTGAACAAATTCTAAAATTGGTTTACTACTAAAATTCTATGAGAAAGTGGTGTTTTCTTTTTAAGTGATTTCAAGTGACTTTTTTAAGCAATAGCTTTTCATCATAAACAGAATAGAACTACATTTGCCTCTCAAAACACCTACATTCTGTAGTTTTTTTTTTTTTTAAGATTTTATTTATTTATTCATGAGAGACACTGAGAAAGAGAGAGAGAGATTGAGAGAGAGAGGCAAAGACACAAGCAGATGGAGAAGTAGGCTCCCTGCAGGGAGCTCGATGTGGGACTCAATCCCGGTCTCCAGGATCACACCCTGGGCGGAAGGCAGGAGCCAAACCACTGAGTCACCCAGGGATCCCCATTCTGTAGATTTTTTAATATGGTATTCATTTTCTGGAGGAAAATCACCAACTGGTTCAAAATTCAAATGGCCTTTTAAACCACCTCATGAAACTTACTTAACGTCCCAAGATTCAGTTGCAACATACAATATAATTTACCTACTATGAGTGATAAAAAAGAGAACGTAAAATAGAAGAAAAATTTGCTAAACACTTAGTCTAGCTTTCAGAATTGTTGCAAGTATAAATGAGATAACCATATACTAATCATTTTTGCCACCCTACCAATGAGGAAGCTTGGTCCAAAGCTAGGTGGCCAATGGCGGCAGCCTGTTCACTTGGGTGTGGATTTGAATCCAGGCTTATTTGGTTGAAACGACTCCCTTTTTCCTTAACTCTGTTGGTTGTTCACCATCAAGGGGATTTCCAAATTTAGATGCTTTATGTATCTAATTCGAAGAGGGCTCTGAGATAGTTCCAGTTGTTTTGGAGAATTCACACTCTTTCTCTGTGCTGAATTTTTTGCCACTAGTATCTTTTAGCAAATAATCCTTGACTAGAAGGGAGGTGAAGTCCTACTTTTTAGAACGTATTCATTCAGCAGATATTCCCTATAGAGAGATATGGACTACTTATTTTTAATGGTTAATTTCCTTGAAAAATTAATACTATTTAATGTATTCTCATCTCCTTAGATTTCTGAAACTTTGTATAAATTATTTTTCTTAAAGATTTTATTTATTTATTCATGAGAGACAGAGAGAGAGAGAGAGAGGCAGAGACACAGGCAGAGGGAGAAGCAGGCTCCATGCAGGGAGCCTGATGTGGGACTCGATCCTGGGTCCCCAGGATCATGCCCTGGGCCGAAGGCAGGCACTAAACCACTGAGCCACCCAGGCGTCCCTGAAACTTTGTATAAATTAATTAATGTTCAGTGACCAGGTTAGCCTAGGTGAGCATTTTCCACCTTTGGATTAACTACATCTTTATTCCAAAATACATGACCCTTGATAGTCTACAGAACTCTCAATGTATTTCATGTCTGTAAACAAATCAGAAGAAAAGTGGCAGATTGGTCTATTTGAACCCTTATTCAAGAAATCACATGTTTCTGAGCTTCCTGGAAGAGTTGATTACAAATGATATTGAAGTAAATTATATAACCCATGTCCATGAGTATCCTAGAAACTTTCTGGGGGAGGCTACCTTTATTGATTTGCCATGACAGTTGAACTCATTTTTTGCAACTGTCTCCTCAAAGTTTGCATCGTAGTCAAGGACTTCAAAATAATTTCACAAAATTGTAATTCCCAACATAAACAGCAATATACTAGAATGAAGTGGATTAAATATGTGAAGTCTTGACATACTTTATGCTTTATATTGGGTTGGGTCAATAATATACTTCACTTCATGGATGAATGTTTGTTCAATATGGAGAGCACACAGTAGCAACAAAAGAACCCCATAGATAAAAGTGTGTAATGATGTTTCTCACTATACTAATCTGTACACCTCTTATTAGTTCTCTATTCTAACTGGTAACACTTTCTCCACATGGCATGTGGAAATCCACAAACTATGTGAAATCGGGTATTAAACATTTTTTGGTATTCCTGGAAAGAACAATTTTTTCTTGATATTTCATCATGAAAACCACACCGATATTAGTAAAGCACAAACTTTATTCTAGGCCCACTGTTTCTTCTTTTTACATTCTTTCCCTCTACCGACCGCCTCTGCCATGAGGTACCCAAGGACCTCTTTTGGCAGCCGACACAGGCCTGCAACGGATCAAAACTACCATTCCATCATCTATCAGAGTTTTCAGTTAGAAAGGAATCTATGAAACTAAACCTTTGTGGGAACACTTTTTCAAACACTTGAGACCCTCGATGATGAGTTGAAAAACATACAATTAAATTTTTGGAACTTTTTAAGATCCCGTCACCTGAAATTACGGGCCACCATATCCTTTGTAGCTCCTGTGCATACGTGGCCACCATCCTTCAGGCCTTAGGATACTAACCCTGAACAACCATGGCAGCCACTCTGGCTTTCCAGACACCTTCCTCTAATACAAAAGGCTCTGCAACTTTGACTCATGACAGTCTCAAGAGGATGATTCACATCCCCATCTGCTTCGACACGGTTTCAGCCCAACTCCAACACTCGCTTGTGTTCCTGGATGCCTTCTCAGCATAATGTCCACCAAGGTTCACTTGTGTTGTCATAGATGATAGGATTTCCTTCTTTTTTTAAGACTGAATGAATAGTCCATTGTCTATCATACACCACATTACCTCTATCCATTCATCAGCTGATGCACATTAAAGAGGTTGCTTTGACTTTTTTTTTTTCTTTTGATGAAGAAGGGAAAGCATTTTCAAACAGTGTGAAAAAAAGGAAATACACTTTTTTTTGAAGAGATGCTGGCTGGACAGGCCAGTAACTCTTTACTCAGAAAGAATATGACTTGATCATTAAAAAGTATCTAATTACAAAATGCAGTAATGTGCACGGCACCTCAAGAGTTATAATGGGAGACAGGAAATTGCTCTGGAGCATCAGGGAAGACTTCCCAGGGAACCTGAGGGTATGATGAGATGAGAGGAGCATAAGTGAGCCAGGCAGAGTGGGCAGGGAGCCCTCCCAGCACAGGCATACTCCAGCGGCAGGTCAAGTACATGGAGGATGGGAGAGAAGTTGCTGCCCTACAGTGATGGGAACAGTTTTTCAAACACTTGACACCCTCAATGACGAGTTGAAAAACATACACCAGAATTTCTGGAAACTTTTTTGTAGGATGGAGCAGCAAAATGAGGCTGGGGTGCTACACAGGGGCAATCCTTCCAACCCTTCCAGCTATTCCAGGGACTATGGTCTTTATTCTTGTTTCCCCCATTTTTTTCTTTTATTTAAATTCAATTAATTAACATATCCTGTATTATTGGTTCCCAGGGTAGAGGTCAGTGATTCATCAGTCTTATGTAATACCCAGCGGTCTTTATTCCAAGAGCAGAGCACAAGTACTGGGGGAAATAAGTGTAGCAAGCTGATTTACATTTCAAAAATATTACTCTGGCTGATGCACAAAACAGGATGAGGGAAAAGTGTTGTGGAGAGAGTTAGGAGCTTGTTAGAGTCCTGCAGGTGAGAGATTGAGCTGGAATCTGGGAGACCCCTTTGGGAATGTGGCTGGCGACACCCGCCGCCTATGCTACAAGGGACAACTCAACAGGGTGCGCATCTCATTCCAGGCCCTGATCTGTTGCTCAAAGTCACACCGTGTAACTATCTGCTACGTGTAACTCTCCAAAGTCACCCAGGGTGTGCCTGTCTGCTACAGGCTTGACTTCATTCCCACCAAAACTTGTGGAACACTTTCTCTGCGGGAAACAGCGAACTTCAGGAGAAAGTCCTCAGCGTTTTAATTCTGCTTAATTCCACGTTATGAAAACCTGGGGGATGCGTTCTCTGTTCTTGAATTAAGTTGGAAATTCAAAGGACTGAAGAAAACCCAGAAGTTCATGACTGTATCACCGGAGAGATGGTAGTCTTCATTCTACTCCTTTGTTTGGGAACAATTTTGTTAAGATTTTCTTCTGTCCGATAATGTTATTCAGTATTGGAGGATATTAAGTAGAGCTTAGAGAAACTATATTTAAACTGTTCTTGTTTAGGTTCTCATTATGTGAAGGTTTTTCTTTAGGGGTGGGTATTTTTGTCATTTTAAGAGAACATCTCTTTTCAAAAATATATTTAATTGGGGCTAAAAATAATATTTCAGCTCCTCCGCCAAAGTAAACATTAATTAGAAACTGATCGAAATTTAAAATAGTGCACTTATATGATCTGAAAAAGTGTCTTTCAAAGTCCTATTACAAACGGACAAAATAGCTGCAAGAACCAAACTTGAACAAAATATTATGTAAGTTCTATGAATTGTTAACAATTCTCATGTAATTGTAATAAAATAAAAGGAAGCCAGCCGTTTGTCAAATGGCTAAAATTTTGTTTGAGATATAATCATTTCATCTGAATATGTTAGTAAATGCCCACTGGCAATTACTGAATTACCACTCGAATTATTTTGTGAAGGTTATAGTTGATAATGCTGAAAAGATTATAATTACTTTTTAAATACTCGATGTACTATGTATGAAATCTTAATGTATATTGGTTAAACTCTCTAGTCAGCCTTTCACAAAAAATATATGACATACATATAAGGTAAAAATGACAAGTGGATGTCAGCTGACATCCATCCATTTGAAGCTCAACATTGTTCAAGTATGGATGACTTTTGTAAGAAGTACAAATACATAAAAATAAACTACCAACTTATTAATCAAGCTGTGGAATAACAAAGAATCTTAATAAAGAATCACTTTGGTAATTCAAGTAAACTGTGGAATAATAAAGAATCTTAATAAAGAATCACATTGGTAATTCAAGTAAAGCAAAACCAGAAAATCAAATTAGATAAATATAAACTACAATTCTAAAATTCAGAGCAGCATTTGGTTAGGTTGCTTAAATTCAAGGATATAAATCTGTGAAGTCAAAAATTTATATTAACAAAACAAAATTAAAAAGGAAAAAAGTTATTTGAATTCATTGGGAAACTCTCCAAGTTTAAAAAATTTTACACAGCCAGCAAGTTATATCCTAAATGCCTTTCCTTCATTTTCAGGTTTCTTTTTTTTTTTAATAATAAGTTTATTTTTTATTGGTGTTCAATTTCAGGTTTCTATATACTAATAAAGAAGCCTAGTGGTAGGTAAGAAATCTTTTCAATTTCTGTAAGAACAAATCTGAAAGCCAACAGAACGTTACACCTAAGCTGTATATAGACGTATCACATTGTGTTATAATTACTTGTCTATCTGCCTCTTCCTAGAGATAGATATGGGGGTAATGTTAATGTACATAATAACTTGTGTGGATGAGTTTATCTATAATATGGTTAACTTATCCTTGTGGTTTTACATCTTATTTATTTTTATTTATTTTTTTAATTTTTATTTATTTATGATAAATTTATGATTTATTTATTTTTATTTATTATGTCACAGAGAGAGAGAGAGAGAGAGAGGCAGAGACACAGGCAGAGGGAGAAGCAGGCTCCATGCACCGGGAGCCCGACGTGGGATTCGATCCTGGGTCTCCAGGATCGCGCCCTGGGCCAAAGGCAGGCGCCAAACCGCTGCGCCACCCAGGGATCCCTACATCTTATTTAGAACAAGAAAAAGAACAATGGCTACATTTGATTCTGGACAGACCTTACTAACCATCTGATTCCTGGACTCATGCCCAAGCAGGGGAGATTCTCTCTGACGCCCCTGGTATTGAGAAAAAAAAGTGAATTTAACAATTTACATGCAAAATTTAGGTTGTAACATTAGCTCAAATAGGAAATAGCTGAAGCATAGCTATTCATATGTTGGTGGTGCTCTACGAAACACAGAATCAATAAAATAGTTGGTAATTTGACAATTCATTGCAGATACTAACATTATGAAATGAACACATACTCCTCTATTAAGAACATGTGTTACAGCTGCCCAATGTATGATATAAAAGATAACTATATAGGAACATATTTTATGTGACAGATCTTCAACTTTTGAGGAAAATTCATCGGTACATATAATATTTATAATAGCAATACATATATATCATGCCCTTAGCTGAAAATAAAACAGATTTTCATCTTTTAGATTTTATGCTTTTAATATTATGGCTATAAATATGAGAATGTATTTTCTAAATACCAACTTTACACTGTGACCAATTACAGTATGAAATATTTTTTTGCATAAAACAGTATTGGGGATATATATATGTGGCAGTGATGTAATAAACTTTTGTTGGGGAAATTTTCGAGAAAAATAGCTAGTAAAGCATACTACTTTGCCTAAATAGCTTTTTGCTGAGTAGAAATTTAAATAAATCTAAATGAGAGAAAATATCACAAAATTTCATGGAATGCTATGAAGTCCAAAGAAAATGCAAAAGATGAAGGTAGGTGCAAATCATTCACCAAGGTAAATAAAATATCAGAATCTATTAATCAGAATGTAAACTGCTAAGATGTTATTAGAACACACTGTGCATGTGTGTGAGAAATAAGCATATGCTTTTCAACAAAATCAACCACACTATGAGTGTGCCAAGGAACAGATTTATGGGGTACCAAATAAATGTCTAATCACAGAATATTGTGCCAGGAAGAAGTGAGGGAGCATATTCCTGCCTGTCAAATTCACTGATCCCCTCTAGCTCTCCAGGTTCTTTTCTTCTTCTTAGTTTACTTGTTTTTTAAAAAGATTTTTTTTTGAGGGGAATGCCTGCCTGGGTGGCTCAGTGGTTGAGCATCTGCCTTCGCCCAGGGTAGGATCCCGGAGTCCCAGGATCAATTCCCACATCCGGCTCCTCATGGGGCCTGCTTCCCCCTCTGCCTGTGTCTCTGCCTCTCTCTTTGTGTCTCTCATGAATAAAAAAAATCTTTAAAAACAAAAGATTTTCTTTTTATTCATTTGAGAGAGACAATGAAGAGAGGGAAAGAGAAAGAAGGAGAGTGAGCAGGCGCATGTGGATTCTCATGAGCGGGTGGGGAGGAGGGGCAGAGGGAGAGGGGAAAAGCGGGGGCTTGACCCCAGGACCTGGGATCATGACCCCATCCAAAGGCAAATGCTCAACTCACTGAGCCACCCAGGTGCCCCTTAGTTCACTGATTTTTATTTTTCTCTGCTCTCAACTCTGTCACTTGCCTGGTCTCTGGTCGCATCAAGTGAAAAATGAGATGTGCTTTTTGGCCTCTGTCTGCCCTACTGTCTAAGAAATAAATACAACGCAACCCTCTCTCCTGTTTTTTAATTTTCAGTTTTACTGAGGTATAACTGACAACTACAATTGTAAGATATATGGAGAGTATGTCATGGTGATGTGAAATACGTACAGATGGCGAAAGGATTGGCCCCATCAAGTTAAACACCACTTACCATTTTGTGTGTGAGAGAGAACATTTCAGTTCTACTCTCTCAGCAAATTTCAGTTATATCATACAGGGTTATCAACTCTAGTTACCAAGATTTACATTAGACTCTCAGACCTCATTCATCTTAAAGATTCTTGTACTTTTACCAGCCTGTCCCTATCTTCCCCACCCTGCCCACTGACCACCACTTTAACACGGGTTTTAATCAACCTCTTCTTTTATTTTATAAAGTGAGTTCTAGCCTTTAACCCATGGCAGGTAGAAGTGTACAGGTGACATTAGGACAGTTATATAGACTAAGAAACGGCAAGATGGTATTATTCAAAGTCATCCCAGGTGGGCAGTGGAATTTAAAGGGTACTGCTTGTTCTTCATGTATAGCTTTCTTCCTGACTTCTTCTCTTAAAGGTTTCTTTGGAAGACTTTCTGGTCTGTTTGTTACTAATTACCCTCAAATCATACCAAGATGCTGGAATTATAGCACAGATTTTGTAACTAAAATAAAATAGGATCCCCAGTTTTTCAGAATCAGCTGATCATCCTCTGTGAAGAGAGAATTTCCTTATCAATCCAAGAATTTTTGGTCCAGTACTGCGAAGTTCCTCAGTCTCTTGTGCCTAAAAGTTCCAAAGTCTTCAGCCCTTTGAATTCCTTAAATATCATAAGCCCATTTTTCTATGTCCTATTAGGGTTTCTGAGGGTGCAATCAAGAAATGCATTCCCACAATCCCACTCTGTATGTTTCATTTGAACCTTTACTGACTGTTTCCAGCTGCTTTGCAGAACTGGAACATTCCTTGGCAAAAATTATATCCCTGGTAGATGCCACACTAAATTTCACTTGATAGTGATGTGATATCCTTAGTGCTAACTTCCTGAGACAAGTAACATGTAAAACAACTTAAATATATGAATATCCAAGCCTTCTTTTGCATCAAATTATCATGTCTGTCTACTTACTCCAGCCAAATATGCTTTACTGCAGCAGAAATAATAGGTAAGAAGAATGCCTACCATTGGAAAAAAAAAAAAAAAGTCATTCAGGAAAAAATATTAGTAGTTCATCCATTGACTCCCAACATCTTCTTCATTCGTATTTCTCACTAGAACAGTTTTTCTCTAACTACCTTACAAGAAAATGCAGGAAGCCTTCCATCTGCCTTCTGGAAGTTCTAGTGAACAACTGCGAGAGAGTCATGGCAAAATGGGCCAGTTTGGACTGAGGAAATGACTGGTTCACTGTCGTAGGAGGAGGAAGATCTGCCTTAGGAACCAGATCTGGCCCAGGGAAGATATAAAGAAAGAGCTCTCCTGCTGTAACTAGAATTTTCTCATCTGATCTCTCCTAGAACTGCAGCTGACTCACCACCCATAGGGTCCTCAGAAAGTCAGCATGAGTGTTAACAACCCATGCTATTTAGACAATAGTAGTATAATAAAGAAATAATGTTCCATGTGATTGTGATAGGTATAGGAAATAGAAATCCTAGTATCTTTGAAATTAAATAATAATGCAAATATTTTAAGAAGAAATATTTTCTAAGGTTTTGAATTCATAGGGAAAAAACTATTTTCAGCCTCTTGGTTGGCTCCAAAGTTTAAAAAGCCAAATGTGTTTTCAAAGTAACCAGCGTAGACTTTTTATAGAGAGTCCCAGTAACTTATTCTCTGGAGAGACAGGCCGAAATGTTCAGAGAATACAAAATATGTTTAGACCCTCCCCTCACCTGTCTCCAGAGATAAGAGAGATCTCTCCCTTGTGGACTCTTTATCAAAGCATGTTTAAGCTTTAGTATTTAGACTAAGAGAAAAATGCAATATAAGATTCTACTGTGTTAAAAAACAAGCATGTGAAATTATTTTCCTGGCATTCTGCTTGATAAAATGTCTAAGTCATTCCAATCTGCCCTCCAGTTTTGTTGTCTTTCACTTTTGTGACTTGTTTTCTGTAACAGTGGATTATTTCTATTTATACACTGACAGGGCTAGTGTAATACTTCCTCCTACTGATCTGGATATTAATGAGGGAGGGGGTATATGTCCAGATATTTTGAAAATATTAGTTTCACAATTACTCAGGAAAATGGGAACATGGGGAGTGTAGATATTCACGACAACAAATAATCCCGACTGCACAGCTCAGTCATTAGCAGCAAGCTCTTTCCTCATCATTGTTCAGGACAGTTCTCACAAGTAGCAAACTTTCATTTGAACCTGACTCAGACTGTGGCCCTGTTGGGTTAATTGACCTTAATGTTTCAGATTCTTATACATTAAAATAACAAATAGCCCTTTGAATGACATCTAGGCAGTAAGAATGACAGGCAATCAACAATATCCTCCAGAATGACACATAACTACTGTATGTGAAATGCCCAAGGATCATTGCTGTCATGAGTAAGTGTTGTAAATGTTGCCTCCAGGAAATATATTTATGTAAATCTGTGAAAGAATCTACTGACAAGTAGCAGAAGAGTCAAGGCCTGACTATGACATGTGGAAGTGTGTATACCAATCAAGAGAAAATGGCTCCCAAACCAGTGTCAAATGTTATTAAAGCCATGGGTTCTAAAATTTTCAGAGAATGAAGCCACTTTGCAGTAAGCTTCAAGTAATCTTCCATCTATGTATTATAATTGGAAAGTGAAATCGTAAAGGTCAAATAAAGGCTCAAAGGTCAATATTATTTAAAGTCCATTATAAATTGTGAGAAATAATGTGCTGCATGACTCAAAAAAGGCCACAATAAATACATAAACTTCTAAAAAGGAGATTGCTATGTTTCAAAAACCTATTTTCTTATTTATTAATGTATCATTTTCAAACAAATAAATACCTTTATTTCTTATTTAATACTCATAAATTCTATGTGTCTAACAAATGCTTAAAAAGTACTTGTATTTTTTTCTGCCAGTACGGAATCATTTACAGATTTTAAGATAAAAATGTTTTTGTAATAATTATGCTACCTATATTTTTACAGCATTGCTATTACCACATTAGTTCCATGAAACATTTTAACTGACTCCATTGTTCACAAGGAAAAAAGTTAATTATCTTATAGTTGCCTAATCAAGTAAACTCTAATTGCAATATTCTGTGAGTACCTTTGATAATGCTTTATAATTCTAACCTAGAATTAATGATTTGGTAGTACTAGTTAAACTTAGAAAATAAAACTACATGGTTCATTAAAAAACAACAACAACTTAACAACAGATGCTGTGCTTTCTTGGTTAATATCTTATTTTAAAATATATAATTAAACTTAAAATATTGACTTTATATGACACATTGGAAAAATGAAGTATGCAATTCAGGAAAATTGTTGAAATACTTCTTTTTAAATATTAAATAAAAAAATATAAAGAGAGAAAGGAAAAACATAATATTTAATGAAATATGTTTTTAAAGGTCAATAAGATAAGGAAACTGACCAGGTAGGCATTGTTTTTTTCAGAAATCTTAATAATAGAAATATCTTTTAACACATAGCTATAGTCTATAGCATGTAAGAAGAAATGATCTATCAGATGCCAGGTCAGGTATGGAAGGAGGTAAATATATTAATTGAAGAAGATTAAGCATTTTTAGTGTGCAAAGAACATTCAGGATTATTAACTCATCTAAACTTGCAACAATTCTCCACGTGAAAATATTCTCTATTTACAGACTAACAACTTAAAATCTCCTAGGAAGATCTCCCTGATCTCAGATATTCATTTTTGCCCTTTGCTTATAGATAGAGCTTTCTATGTATCCATCTGTCTATCTTGCTGTCATCTTTTCTTTTCGCTCTGCTACATGGACCACTTCCTATTGTGATGCTATGTTTGAAATTTTTCAACGTAAGTATTTACACTGACTGCAACTTTTAGCTGTACTGATATTTATTTTTATCAATCTAATCTGATTTAGAATATTAGCTCTGTAAGTGAGAACATTATTTGTTCAATTCATTTTCTGTAGCAATACTTTCAAACTGTGATCTGTTAAATATTTAGTGCTTATCTGTAGGGCTGATGAATATGAGGAGGAAATTATTAGGCTCTACCTGCCCCTACTCTCCAACAAGAAGCTATAAGAAGAGACTATTCAGCATTTTAATGTGTTGAACATATACTGGGTACAGAGCAATGCCTTCCAACTATGGTGTTTATGACATAAAGCATAACAAAACACTTCCCCTTCCCTCTGCATGTGATGAGGTAGTTAAGACTCTGGTGTTGGACTTCTTGGGTTTGACTGTCATCTCTCCCCATTTATTAGCCCTGCACCTCAGGTTTCTTCAGCTATAAAATCAAGGTAATAGAAGTACCTACTTGCAAAGCTCACTGTGCGGTGTAACCACACCATTTTTTTAGGTGTGCCAAATGCTAAAAGAGTGAGTTCCTGACATTCAACAGATAGTACTTTTATTGTTGATAGGGAGATGATATATAAATATAAGTTACAAGAAATAATCTTTAACTTTAAATACTCTTAGTTTGCATTTTTCAGCCATGCATTCACTAAACCGTTCATGAAAGCATATATTAAGCATCTTTCCCTCCCAGCCCAAGTCACGCATTGGACTTGCAAACAGCAATAAGCAAGATTCATTCTATCACAGAGTTCAGTCTCCAGAAAAGACTCAGTTCTAACTATATTTATAAAATAGGGGCATGAGTCTTGCTCTGAATTGACTGATGAAGGATAAATTGAGATCCTTCTCTACAATCCAATCCAATAACCATTATTGGTAACAGGCGCTCAGGACAGGTTTTATCCTCCATGTATCTTTTAGTCTGGTATAACGTTATTTAAAAGCTAGCGTTTAGTTACCTGCTCCCCCAGTACTCCTTTATTCCATGACAATTTCCATAGCAAATTTCTGCTTTTCTTTCCTTTACATCGGTAATCAAGATGCAATTTAAGATAAGCTTATCTACAATTGACTAATCTACGAAATGCCATCCAAATGCCCATGGCAATCCGCGCAGGACTAACCCTGGCAGTAAATCTCATTCCTCCAAATACAAATTGCCATGGGTCATCCTGATTGACTCAGCCGTATCTATCAACTCTTTTGAATAAAGCGACAATCGTTGATTGACAATCGTACCATAGAGTACTTGTTAACAATAAAATTTGCTCCTTTGTGAGCAAATGAACATTAAAAGGAGACTGCCACTGAATATACATACAACTTTGTACAAAAACTATAGACTTATTATACATGTACTTAGGTTTATGACTTCTTAATTGCTCTGTCTTTACATGTTTACATTTTATTTGGTAAATATTCATGTATTAGTCATCTAAAAAAAATTTTATATAAGGTTAACCAGAAAAAAAATCACTAAATGGCATTGCCAATCAGCCACATGGATGCAGAAATATTCTAGAGAATTGGGCAAGGATGAAGAGATAATCTAAACTCATGGGGTTATGCCTGCATATGCCTTTCAGCAGCATGGGGAGACCCAGCCACCACAGGCTGAATTGTGGTAGGGCGGCTCCCTTAGGAATCCCAAAGTAGCTAGATGCTCTTCTGGGTCTGTGTCAGAAAATTAGGCAATAAATGGTATAAAGGACAAACCTGACACCTTCCCATTGGCTGGACCTATTATCTCTTAAAAAAATAATAATAAAAATAAATAAAAAAAGAAGACACTTTCATGGCTCTACTGAGGTTTGGTTTATCAAGGTCTCTAACACCCAAGAAACATCTCTCAAATCAGTATAAATGTGTCTCCGAGGTGGATTTATTTATTCATTTATTTTGCTACTTTGAGCTGGAATGAAGCATCTATTATATTGTACCTAACACTTGTCAGGGAGTGAAGGCTATAAACAAGTCATTATATTTCCAGATGTGAAGATACTAAAGAACTTTGCACTGGAAAAGCACTTCAATAGCACATTTATAAGCAATAAATATTGCTTGAATATCATTTGCTTAGTATAAGTACTGTTATCCTACATACTTGACATAAGCCTTTGTGTGGAAAAACTCCAACAGCATATACATGTTATCAGTTAGATGGTGATTGCCAAAAAGCAATGTTTCCCTTTTTATTTAATTTACGCTCTGTCCTTTGGATGTTTTGAAGGTGAGCCAAACAGGTCACATGCTTGTCATTTCTCTGGGTACCATGCTTGGTAGCAGCAACTGGACTCTTTTCCTCCCGTTTTCCTCAACTAAACCTCAAATAGTTTTGCAAAACCTTGCTTGAGTACAAGTGATTACTCAGCAGTTGCTTTCTTTCAAGAGAAGATTTGAAGATGATTGGAAATCCTAGCTCAAGGGAGTTTTTAAAGATCCTCTGGAGAGAGGCACAATTAGTCTATCCCCATACCTAAATGCTTCCCAAAGTCATTCCTTTTTCATGGAAAATGCCAGCACTGAAAACCACTCTTAGTGACTATTAAGAAACTGTTCCAAAATCAGAGAGAAAAGCAGGGGAAGGGGGATTCTCCATCATTATGTGATATTTTGAGCTTTATTAGGAAAAAGAAATATTAAACATACAAGAAGGTTCAACTATTCAGAATGAACACTCAAAAGTAACCCAAGTTGACACAAATTTCTAACATTTTCTCAAGTAATTCTATCTCTGTGCTTTCAACTCAAAAATAGAGCAGCTTTGGGATGCCTGGGTGACTTACTGGTTGAGCACCTGCCTTTGGCTCAGGTCATGATCCCAGGGTCCTGGGATCGAGTCCCACTTCGGGATAACCATAGGGAGCCTGCTTCTCCCTCTATGTCTCTACTTTTCTCTCTTTCATGAATAAATGAATAAAATCTTTTAAAAATGGAGCAGCTTTTACCAGAGGAGTAAACCTGGACTGAGTTTTGGTTCAAGATTTAGAGGACATTTGTAATTTATTTTGATCATCTTTTTAAATACTTTACATCATGATAATGTACATTTCAGCTGTCTCAATTTTGTTGTGAACCATCTCTCTTTTCTTATACTTCTCAATGATATGATAATAATAAAACAATAACCCGAAAAAGTGGGCAGAGGAGTTAAATAGACATTTCTCCAAGTAGGACATACAGATGGCCAACAGACTCATGAAACGATGCTCAGCATCACTCATCATCAGGGAAATTCAAATCAAGACCACAGTGAGATATGACCTTACTTACAGTTGTCAGAATGACTAAAACTAAAAAGACAGCATTGGTGAGGATATGGAAAAATAGGAACCCTCATGTACTGTTGGTGAGAATGCAAACTGGCACAGCCACTCTGGAAAATAGTATGAAGGTTCTCCAAAAACTTAAAAATAGATTTACTATATGATCCAATAACTATACTACTTTACCTAAAGAAAACGAAAACATGAATTCAATAAGATATATGCATGGAATGCCTGAGTGGCTCAGCGGTTGAGCGTCTGCCTTTGGCTCAGGTCATGATCCTGGGGTCCTGAGATTGAGTCCAGCATTGGGCTTCTTGTGGGGAGCCTGCTTCTCCCTCTGCCTGTGTCTCTGCCTCTGTGTGTGTGTGTGTGTCGTGAATAAATAAAGAAAATATTTTTAAAAACCAAAAAGATATATGCATGCCTATGCCTACTGCAATACTATTTATAATAGCTAAGATATGGAAGCAGCCTACAGTCCATACACACACACACACACACACACACACACACACACTGGAATATTATTTGACCATAAAAAGAATGACACCTTGCCTTCTGCAACAACTAGATGGATCTGGAGGGTATAATGCTGAGTGAATCAAATTAGTCAGAGAAAGGGAATACCACATGATCTCTCTCATATGTGTAATTCAAAAGACAAGTGAACAAACAGGAAAAAAAGATACAAAAAGATACAAACCAAAAGAATACTCTTAAATACAGAGAACAAACTGGTGGATGCTGGGGGTGGGTGGTGAGTGGGGATGTACATGAAAGAGATGAGGGGAATTAAGAGTACATTTATCCTGATGAGCACTGAGGTGTGTATAGAGTTGTTGAACCATTATATTGTATACCTGAAACTACTGCAAAATTGTATGTTAATACTTCAATAAAAATAATAATACCAAAATAATAGCAATGGTAAACATTAAAATGATATTAAGTGGTTAAATGTATTCTCTGCTTCTCATTATAATGCTATAAACCACACCTGGTTATTATTAATATCATTTACAAATTGAGCATATTGAAGCTCAGGGGTATACACTAAAGTAGACTTTAACCCCAGTATTCAGCTTTAGGTTTTTCTACCAGTACCCAAGTATTTGCTCATTATAGTATAAATATATAAGATTTCTCAGTACAGATTTTTTTCTGCATATCTGAGATTTATAGTCTATAAAATATACAGAAAATATAAAATATTCCTCTTCTGGTTATTTTATCTATTTAAATTAATTAAAAGCAATTAAATTGGCAGGAATTCTAAAAACGAGTTGACAGTTATTTGAACATTTAACTAGAAATTAGAATCATGTTAAATGTATGGTTAATGTATATGAAACATGATCAAATTTGGGCATACTGAAAATAAAGCCTTTAAAAAGTCTTGGACTTCTGCTTAATAAGGTTTATTGAGGGATCCCTGGGTGGCGCAGCGGTTTAGCGCCTGCCTTTGGCCCAGGGCGCGATCCTGGAGACCCAGGATCGAATCCCACATCGGGCTCCCAGTGCATGGAGCCTGCTTCTCCCTCTGCCTGTGTCTCTGCTTCTCTCTCTCTCTCTCTGTGTGACTATCATAAATAAGTAAAAAATAAATAAATAAAATGACTCCTCTTTAAAAAAAAAAAAATAAGGTTTATTGAACGTTAGCATATATCTGTTCTTCTTCCTGAAATCCCATACAATTAAAATGAGAACATAATATTATAAACACACAAGTAAAAATGTATAATGGAGACTGCAGTATATGAGACATGACAAGGTATTTTTTGGATGATAAAAAGCAGAGAAACTCAAAATATCCAGGTGCTGGTGATGTTTATCAGGTTGTGTGAGACAGGCATCACAAAAGCAAATCTTTCTTCCTGAAGAACTACAGTGGACTGTAAGACACAGGAAAGCAACTGTGTGAGCATTAGTTACATACCCCAGAAACTTCCTTACACCCTTATTTTTCTAGGATCAATTAAGAAGCACACATTGCATTTACTTGTCATGTCTTCTTTTTTTCTTATTTCATTTTACTTCTTAAGGAGACACCATTCCCACCATGGAGCCCAATACAGGGCTTGAACTCACAACCCTAAGATGAAGACCTGAGCTGAGATCAAGAATTGGACATTTAATTGACTGAGCTACCCAAGTGCCCCTATCTTATCTTCTTAATTCTAGAACAGGCCCAGCTCACTGTATACTTCTTAAATTTCATAACTATCATATTTGAAGAGTTGGCCAACTGTTTTGTAGAATTTGCTGAAATCTGCATGTGTCTGATTGTAAGGTCTAGGTCACACACCTATGCTTTGTAAATCCTCACTGGGTCTCACAGAGGTGATAGCCTGTCGGGGTGATCCGTTACTGGTGATGATCACTCAGTTAATGTGGCAACCTATTTTTTTATGCATTATTCTTCCAACTAAACTAAACCAAAATCAATAGGCATTGCAGGTGTATAATATGAAAGACAGAGACCAAAACAAAAGGGAAAAAAATAGTACGAAAGAAATGCAAAGTTTATAAAATAATAAGGCCTTTAATAATGTCAAAAAGATTGAAAAACGTTACATCTATGAAAATCAAACAAATGCTATAAAAAGAAAGAACAAATAATATGTTCTTATACCAAATTGAAAATTGTAACATTTAAAATTAAAAATAAAAAGTTGAGATGAACCAGTTAAGAAATTTGAGGAATGCTTACAGAAAGGAAAGCAGAAAGATAGAGAGAGAAAATAGGACAGAAAAGATAATAATTGAGTGTTGATTCAGGAATTCTAGAAAGAGAAAATTAAAACAATGATGCTATATAGAAAAAGCAAAAAAATAAAAAGGATAATGAGCATGATATTGGGATGAAAACATAATTCAAAAACATTTACTACAACTGAAAAACATCAATTTCTAGGATTGAAGCAAAAAAACAGACACTACTTTGCTTCTAATGATTATTTCATATCCCACAGAAACACACACACACACACACACACACACACACACACACACACTGAGATAAACCTAAAATGACAGGGTTGTCCTAATTGGTTCTAGAATATTTCCCATACCTGATTGCTAACAAAAATAGTGTTATGCCTGATTTTTGCTATGCTAATGTCTGAAAATAAGTCTGGCCTTCTGTGAATACAATAATCATGTGAGAAGGTTGCTGTTTTTCTACCACGAACCCACGAATTTAACCTAGTAATTTAAATATTTCACAGATTTTACTGTTGTTGTTATTGTCTGTTTTGTCTTTAAAACGTTTTTTGGGGGGTGCCTGGCTGACTCTGTGGGTGGAGCATGCGACTCTCCATCTCAGGGTTGTAGGTTTGAGCCCCATGTTGGAGACTATTTAAAAATAAAACCTTTACAACATGTTTTTTTTCTATTTGGCAAGACAATTCTTCTGAAGTCTGACCCCCCAAACTCTATGCAACTTCTTTCCTTGCTGAAATACTTGTCTTTGTGCCTCCTTTCAACAACAGATTGAAGGGACCCATATCAATATATACAATTACATAATTTTAAAAACCACAGATCGAAAGAAGATACTAGGAGCTTTCAGAAACACATACACAGAACTCAGAAACACAGAAACACATACACAAGTAACATAACAGGAAAAGTGGAAGAGGACATCTCAAAACTAAGATGCTAGAAGACTATAGCATGAATAGCTTTAGTATTCTGAGGGGAAAGTATATTCCCCCTAGACATCTAATCAAATTATTTGAGAATACAGGTAAACTGAAGGCATTATTGACAGACACGTCTCAAAATTTGTCCCACGTATGTTCTTTCTCAGGAAGCTAGTGGAGGCCCTCCACCAAAATGAGAAATGAAAAGAACCAGAAACAGATGCCAAGACACAGGAGGTCTCATGTAAGCACAAGGAAAAGAGAGCTCACAGCCTGATGGAAAAATGAAGTTCTTTCAATTGTGCCGCAGGCTTGGGCACAACCAGTCAATTTTGTTTTTTAACACATTGTTCAAGTCTTCAGGAGTCTTGTCTTCAAGAAGCAAGGAAGAAAACCAGAAGAAAAGGGATTACTCCAAGAATCCGACCATTTGTCCTACCGAAATAACACATCATTGGGAATACTAGCATCCCCTTCCAAGGTTTACCTACGCAAAGGAGCCAGAGAAGAAACAAAAGAGGGTTCAAAAGAAAGACACAAAGAAATGGCAAAAACCTGCTGGGGTCAAAGGCTGTCCTAAGCTTGTTTTGTGTGAACTGTGGGGCAGGAGACTGCTGACCAGGCTGTGGGAGGACAGGAATCTTGTCTGCTCATGTCCTCCTAGTTGTTTTGGGCAGAAGAGTTCTGCTCTAAGTATGACCTGTGGTGCAGGTGTCTTGGGAATAAGATCAGGGAAGCCCCCAAAGCCCCAGAAACCTCCTGTGAGAAAAGAGAAAAACATGTGGGGGTTACTGACTGACTCCTCATCTTTCTCAAAGATCATGGGCAGGGGACTGAGAACCTAAGGAATGCTCCCTTCCAATTCTGCTTCCCTAAAGAGCAAAGGATGAATGAAGTCTTGACTCAAAAGGGCTTTGGCGGGTGAGGAAACATGGCATTCCTGGGGCCTCTGGGTTTTCCACCTCAAGGACATTCATCCTCCACATGGTGAGTTCTTGAAGATAAACAGGTACCTGCATCTGGCCTTTTTGCTCTCCCAAACCAGACCTAGCAGCCGCTGACTGCAGGGGACAGGTATATGACATGGGAAGGGCACACTGTGTTAAAAGGAAATAACACTGGGTCCCAGACATCCTGAATTTGATCATTCTCAGAACTAGTTTCCAGTTCTCTCGGAAAATTTGGAAAAGAACTAATGACACAGAAAAAATAAAGTGAAGGTGAAAACGAGGCAATTATTAACACGAAAGAAGCAGTTATAGAGACAAAACAAAATTACTGTACTCTATGTGGTGCAGTTCAGTAATCAGACTAATGTGAGCACTGAAAATGGATTTAACCAAAACTGTTCACATTTTGAGAAGGAACAAAGGGGACACAAGGCGGATGAATGTCTGTGAGAACAGAACTGTGGGGCAGGAAGTAAATAAATATATAAATTGCACATATTGAGTGATACTAGTAAAACCATTCCATTTATTAATATAAGAGAAAACTCCAGAAAAAATAGCTAAGAAAGTGAAAGCTATTGCCTTGGGGAGCAGGATATAGGTTACAGGGAAGGATGAGGTGAGAAGTCTGTTACTTTCTACTCTAAGCCTGGCTGTAGTACCTCCTTGGTTTTCAAACTACCTGTATGGGATATGTTCATAAAAATAAAAACTCAATAAAGATATAGCAATAGTTCATTTATTCCCTGGAAAGTGGTCTGTTGGTTTTTTGTTTTGTTTTGCTTTTTGCCTGTCTTAAGTAGCTCAAAGACAGTGACCGCTTACTATAGAGATTCTAACCAAAGAAGCACAGAGTTGCAAAAGGAAAAAAAAAAAAAAAAAAAAAAAAAGGCCATTGTTGCAAGTGTCTTAGAAAACAATTTTTTGCAACAGAAAGAAAACTATTTCAACTCTTATATGACAAAAAAAAAAAAAAAAAAAAAAAAAACACGCTACTATAAAACCCCAAAGAATCAGTAACTAGTGGAACTCCTACTCTTTTGGCTCTCAGTTTAGCAGGAAGCAGAGATGCAAGAGAATCTGTTTGAGGCATAAAAGAGCGGTGCAGATAAATCTCACCCATCTTAAGCCAGAAAAAGAGATTACGAGGCTTGAGTTTCAACTGCCTTTTAATATTATTTCATATTTTGAAATGATTGCACTTAATCACAAGGTAAGATGTAAACGGACTGTCCCTAGCTGACTTCTAAACAAACATTCGTAGATGCAACTTTAGTGGCATATGGATTTCCTAGTGTTTTTAGTTATTAGTTTTAAAACCAAGATAAGACCAAGATCACTTCCAAGCACCTAACTCTCTACATGCCAAAATAATGTAGGAGAAGAAGTGCGATTATAAGAAAAAGAAATTATGAATAATTGAAATTGAGAGAACCCAAGGGTTTTAATGTAACGTAAAGATATCACATTCATAGTCTCCATGGAATGAGAGTTGAGTTGAGTTTAACAAGCATATACTGAACAATTTCCACGTACCGGCTTTGTTCTAGGGATTGCAGACACAAACTTTTACTCACTCGCCAAATGTACTGAGGGCCAGCTATGTTCCTGGCTCTCTCCAAACAGTTGGGGATGAAACAGTGAACCAAATAAGCATATTTCCTCCCTCCAGTGATTATTATGGTCAATCGGGCAAGTAAACAAACTATTAAAGTAGGATGGGATTATAGCAGGGGAAGGAAATTTTGCTCTGTGAGTGCCGAGAAGAGCCTAATGCCATCAAGGCATCAGGGAACTCTCAGAGGAAGAAACCTGAAGATTGAAAAGGCACCTACCCTGCTTTTGAGCAATTCTTGGGTTAGTCTAATCACTCTGGCCCAACTATGTTGTCTGAGGAATATGTGTGATTTTTTTACCATTCAAGTTGTCTCCAGCAGCATTTTGCTTAATAATAAAGAAACTAAAAGGAAGCAGCTTTATCTACATAGGTTTATTCAAAGACTGGGTTTGAATAAACACAGAGAATCAAGACCTCTTGGCTCAGGTGCAAAGCTTCCTCTACTGAGTACATTTCACACCTACTAGGGGGAAAGTAGCTCAAAATGACATTTGAAGAAATTATTTAACAAGCCACAACTTACAATTCCACTTATAAGTCTTTATTGTCTTTTGATGACTAGGAAAGGGGGAAAGCACCATATCCCTTTAGTCTGGTTTATGCTTCTCCTTGCATGACATGCTGGATGTCTCCACTGCTTGATTAAATATTTCAAGCTGGGAATCTTGTGCTCCATTGAGCTTTATATCTAAATAAGCAGAGATAATTTTTGTGCAGTGAGAGTTCTAACAGTAAGAGTGGATTCCGAATGGCTTTAACTTTGTGAATTATTCTGAGTAAAAGACCCCACAATTAACTTCATACTTCATATTGCATTGCTTCTTCCTTTTTTTTTTTTCTGATCTATTTTCTTGGATATTTTTGTTAGAGAAGGTCAGTGAATTTCAGAGATTCCTGTTTGTTCCTTTTTCAGCAGGAGACTTTGGATGCTCAGAGTCTTGCTTTGGCTCCTCTGTTACAAGCCATTTGTGAGTGAGCCAGAGCCTTCTATGAAATCAATGATGCTCCTTTCCATCACAACTAACAAATGGGCTAGAGATGGAGCTTGTCCATCCTTTAAGAAAGAAAAAAAACAAATTCATTGATACTTTCAATGCAACCCAAAATCTTGCCGAGGCCAACAAATAATAGGAGCCATAGATTACGGCTCTAGAAATAGCTCTTTCCAGAAGCTTCATAAAACAGGATATTTAACATAAGTAAAACAAAGCTATTTTCCAAATGCTGTATGAGTTTGAATACAGAATGTCTAAGGTCAGAATTTATCAAAGGCAATGGAATTTGTAAAGAGAAAAAAATGGAGGCAATAAGTAGCATGCCGATTTAATTTCTCAACATGAAACAATGGGAAATTTATAATAAGAGTGAAGTTTAAACTAATCATTTGATAGACCGGGTCATTTACTCAAAAATGAATCTTAATAAAAAACGACTCTACACTTTAGAAAGTATGGGGTACTTAGAGATCACGTAAGTCAAATTTTTGAAAAGCTTTATTGAGATGCAATTGATATACATGTTATATTTTTAATATTACATAACATATATAATTTGATGAGTCTGTCATAGGCATACACCCATGATACCATCACCACAATCAGTTTCTTTGTGTGGGTGTGCTAAGAACCCTTAACATGAAATCTACTTTCTTAAAAAAGCCAACCACATGATTCTTACTTTAATTACGTTTTTAATATGCCATACTGCTTCCTAAATGATAAATGTGAAACTTCACTGAAAAACTAATGTTAAATAGCTATACAAATCTAGTTTATAATTTTTGATTAACTGAATTAAAATTGATTGGATGAACTTTAGCAACTCAAAGCTACCCCAAATTAATCAATCTATGTCAGCTGCTGATGTCATCTTCAAATTTGACATACTTGTGTGATACATGATTTTTAAATTCCAGAATAAAGTGCATCAACTTCTCCTACAACATGAACTATTTCACACCTATCCTTATTGTTTCCATAACAATAAATAATCAATGAGTTCACTGAAAACACCAACTCAACCAGATGCCCTTTTAGCTATAGTGGGATTTCAAAAGAATAAAATAGATTTTGGGGGGGATTATCAGTGAAGGGGAAAAATGATAAATTTAAACCAGAAGGAAAATCCTATTTTATTTTAGAAATAAATTTCAAAGATTTTATATAGTTGTTTTAAATTCTTCGTCTGTGCTTTTGCACAAATGCCTTAAAATGTTCTTCACTGACTCTGTAGAAAATATATTTCTAGGATCATCATAACTCATAGTGTTGTGCCCAAGATTGTGAATCCGAGAAACCACCGAGGAGCCCACACCCATGCAAGTACATGAGGGTTTATTAACAAGCTCGAGCTGGGGTCCAAGTATACTCCACACAGCAGAGCAGGGACTTGGACCCCAGCTCGAGCTTGTTAATAAACTTTCATGGGTGTGGGCTCCTCGGTGGTTTCTCGGATTCACAATCTTGGGCACAACATTTGAGGGCTCGTCCAGGATCCGAGAGACCTCCAGGACCCTGTCCAGAGGGTCCCACGTGTGGTGAGTGCACTCAACTTTTTCCACCTTTTGCATGCATATTCTCTGAGAGCTCTATACTGTAATTTTACCTGTAGGAATTCCAATCTGTATTGGGTCAACATTGGCTTAGGCGGTCGCACTGGTGGGCCATCAACTGGGGGTCTTGGGAGACATCCCTTGCCCCCGCCTGGAGAACGGAGTCCCCATCTGTAAGAAGGATGGGGTCCTCATCTGTAAGGAGGACAGGGTCCTCATCTGTAAGGAGGGCTGGCTGCCAGCCCTTCAGTTTACTTTGTTTTGTCTCCACGGCAGCACTAGAATGTTTGTGTTACTATGTTCTTGTTAACTGTCATAACTGTTTACATAAGGAGAGGGAAATTTCAAACTTCCTGCATGTCAGAATGGTCAACCTTTGATGTGGGATGGCCCTGAGAAGGAACTTTCCACCTACCTATTATCTTACAGGTTAAGGCCGTGATCTTCAGGGATGACCCAGACGGCCACCCTGACCAGGTGCCCTATATCCTGGCCTGGCAGGACATGAGCGAGAATCCCCCTCCTTGGCTAAAACCATTTTTACCCCCCAAAGCACACAATTCGGCTGAAGGTAAGGAGAGACTCCAGGTCCACCGCCAGACTCTAGGGTCAGGTCTCAAGGCTGCCACGCAGAAGCCTACCGATCTGGCCAAGGTGTATGATGCGAGACAGGGTAAGGATGAGAGTCCAGCAGCCTTCTTAGAGAGAGTCATAGAGGCTTTTAGGCAGTACACCCCTATGAATCCAGAAGCCCCGGAAACAAAGGCTGCAATTATCCTGGCTTTTGTTACCCAGGCCGCTCCAGACATTAAAAAGAAATTGCAAAGAGTAGAGAGACTGGGAGAGAAGAGCTTGCAGGACTTAGTAATAGTAGCAGAACGAGTCTATAATAAGAGAGAAAGTCCGGAAGAACAACAAACCAAACTAAGTGACTGGCGGACCTGAAACCTGGCCAAGATCCTGCTGGCCACAACCATGGACAACCCACAGGAAAGACGGAGGCACCTCAAGAAGCTGGCCTCAGGGACAGGTAAGGAGGATGGCCCTGGTCCCCCTTGGGAGCACCCTAAACTGAACAAAAACCAATGTGCTTATTGCAAAGAAGAGGGCCACTGGGTGAAAAGCTTCTCTAACAAAAGACCTAAGGCCCCTGCTGAGATCTTGGAGATGGGGGACCTGGACGATTAGGGGAGTCGAGGTTCGGCACCCCTCCCTGAGCCCAGGGTAACTCTCAAAGTGGAGGGGCAACCCGTTGAATTCCTAGTGGACACTGGGGCACAACACTCGGTTTTATTACAATCCCAAAGGAAATTGGCAAACAAGACTTCATGGGTGCAAGGGGCCACGGGCACCAAATAGTACTCATGGACTGCCCAAAGAACTGTGAATCTCGGCACGGGCCAGGTATCCCACTCCTTCATGATCATCCCTGGGTGTCCCTACCCATTGTTAGGTCAGTACTTGCTCACCAAGATGGGGACACAAATTCGCTTCCACCTCGAAGGGGCAAAAATCCTAAACAAGGAGGGGCACCCAATTCAGGTGCTTGTCCTGAGTCTAGAAGACAAATAGCAAGAAGACCACCAATTACATAATATTGCCCCCTCCAGATTCCCCCACCAGTGTCTCAGATAAAAATTGATGATGGGGGGGCACCTGGGTGGCTCAGGTGGTTGAGCATCTGCCTTCGGCTCAGGTCATGATCCCGGGGTCCTGGGATCAAGCCCCGCATCAGCTCCCTGCTCAGAGGGGAGTCTGCTTCTCCCTCTCCCTCTGCCCATCCCCCCCACCACCTTGTTCATGCTTGCTCTGTCACTCTCTCAAATAAATAAATAAATAAAATCTTAAAAAAATATATTTGATGATGGGGAGCAAATTGATTGACTTTAAGTGGATCCAAGTGGGACTTAGTAAATAGGTCTTGAAAATTATCACTACTAAGCCTGAAACTTTTACTCTATTGAGGTTTACTGAAGGTCACATGAGCTCTGTTATCTTTTTGCTATTTGTTAGTAAAAAAAAAAAAAAAAAAAAAAAAGGCTAAATTGATGGTTAATTGTCTGTTTCCAAGTTTTCATAAGTAATTGTTAAGATACCTTTCAAAGTCCTTGGTAACCTTAAGCCTTAGTTACACTTTGATGATAAATGGGATTAAATTCATCGGACATGTAGGTCTTTTCCAAACGGAAAAAGGGCTAAAACGTTTATTTGAATCTGTTGGTGAGCAGGCTTTGTACTTAACTATTTCATAAATTTGCCGTCTAAAGAGTTCTGGTGTGACAGTTCAAAATTGGTTACTCCTTAGTTTTCTTTTCTTTTCTTTTCTTTTCTTTTCTTTTCTTTTCTTTTCTTTTCTTTTTCTTTTCTTTTCTTTTTTTTTTAACTCCTTAGTTTTCACTGGAGACTAAGGTTCCTAAGAATGAAAAGCTCTGCTAAAACAAGGCTGATGACTGACTGATAAAGAAAGCAACTCTATAAGTAGGAAAGGAGATATGTAAGAAAAATATAAGAAATGGGAATATATTGTTGTTCAAGGTAAAAGACAACAAATTTTGTCCTAGATGAGACTGACTGGAAAGAAATGGCTTGGGACAAATTCTGAATGCAGAGGAAGGTGTAGAAGGGTTGTGAAGGGAAATCCTTGCGAAGGAATTTTAGATGTGGTCAGGACACACTAAGATCAAAGTAAATGGATTTTAAAGTACAAGAGTATAGGATTAAAAGTCTACTTTCTGTTCAAAAGTTTCCTTGATTTGTTGGTCTGCTCTTGATAAGAGTAGCAGTTTTGTCCGAGAAGGAGTCAGAGATGCAGGGGCAGCCGTGGCCCCGGAGACGGAGGCCAGCTGGGCAGAGCCATTGGCAGCTGGAACATCTGCTCAACGGGCAGAACTGACTGCACTGGCCAAGGTGCTGACCATGGGGGAAGGTAAACGAATCAACATGTACACCGACGGCAGGTGTGCCCTCGCCACCGCTCACACCCACAGAGCCCTTTACAGAGAGAGGGCTTCTGCCAGCAGAGCTTGACCTCCTGAGGGCCCTCTGGCTGCCCAAGGCCCTAGCCATCATCCATTGTCCGAGGCACCAGAGAGCAGACACCCCAGTAGCCAAGGGAACCCGGCTAGCTGACTCAGAAGCTAAGGAGGCAGCCCTTACGGTGACCCAGGTCTTAGCAACCACACTATCCAATCCAGGGGCACCAACCCTGCCCGACACCCCCCAACTATACTGACACTGACTTACTCTGGATCAAATGCTTGCCTGTGACCCAGTGCTTGTGTGGCTGGTGGAAGGCCGTGGACTCCAGCATCATCCTGCCAGAGGAACTAGGATGGCAAGGCCTGTCCAGAATGCATCAGGGTACTCACATGGGGACAAGGAAGGTGGAAGACCTCATATGACATGCAAAGATCACTATTCAAGACTCTGGAGCAAAGATGGAGCAGATTGTGGCAAGCTGCCACGCAGGCCAGTTAACTGATGCCACCACCCATGGATCTAACCCGGGCACCCGGCTCCGAGGGGACTGCCCAGGAGCCTACTGGGAAGTGGACTTTACTGAGGTAAAACCTGGAAAATATGGATACAGGTATTTACTAGTGTTTGTAGATACTTTTTCAGGATGGACAGAGGCATTTCCCACCAAACGTGAAAGAGCACAGACCGTGACCAAGAAACTGCTGGAAGACATCTTACTGAGGTATGGTTTTCCAGTTAAGATTGGATCAGACAAAAAAAAGAAAAAAAAAAAGACTGGATCAGACAACAGCCCAGGATTCTCTCTGAGGTAACCCGGGGAGTGGCCCTAGTACTTGGGGCAGATTGGAAATGACATTGTGCACATTGGCCCCAGAGCTCAGGACAGGTAGAGAGGATGAACAGAACATTAAAGGAGACCTTAACTAAATCAGCCCTGGAGACTGGTGGGGACTGGGTGACTCTCCTCCCCTTTGCCCTATATAGGGTGAGGAACTCCCCTTATAAGATGGGATTGACCCCCTAGGAGATCATGTTCAGTCTTCATCCACCTATTATCCCCAGTTTAAAACCTGAGGTGCTTGCTGAGTTTGATGATCACCAACTCCTTTTCTCCCTCCAAATGTTACAAGGAACCCATGAGCAGGTGTGGCCTAAGCTGAAGGCCCTCTATGAGACTGGACCACCCTGGGGCCCCCATCAATACTGGCCGGGTGACTGGGTGTTTGTGCAGAGATCCCAAAACTTCAACCTCGCTGGAAGGGACCCTACATCGTGGTCCTGACCACTCTCACCGCTCTCAAGGTCAATGATTATTCCCTGGGTCCACTACACCCACGTCCGGCCAGCTGACCCACACACCCTTCTCAAGGACTTTGTTCCAGAATGGAAAAGCCAACCGGACAAGGACAATCCCCTAAAGCTAAGACTGCGCCATTCTCACTTATTTCCCATCTCCAAGACTCCCTAGTCTGAGGTTGTCCTTCAAAACAGAAGGGGATTAGACTTAGTCTTCTTACAACAAGGGGGAGTGGGTATGCGCTGCCTTAAACGTAGGATGTTGCTTCTTCACTGAGACGTGAGAACAGCAACAAGGTTGGTTCGAATCCTGGTTTAATCATTCCTCCTGGCTCACTCTGAGAGCAACCTGGACCCATGATGGGTCCTTCCTTAGGTTCCTCTGAGAGGGGGAAATGTGGAGGCCGAGAAAATGAAGGCCATTCCACTTTAAGTTCAGCGTTAGCACAAGTACAGCCATCCCAGGCCCCGGTGAATAAGAGCTGAACTTTACCCTACTTCAGTTAAGCCCCATATTAGAATGAGAACAGCACAAGCCAGTGGCAGGAAGCCCCATACTAGAAGGAGAACAGAGCTCAATGCCCTTGAAAGTCCCATATCAGAATGAGAACAGAATTTAAGAAATTCCTCCACCCCTTCGGAAGTTCCCCTAGACCAGCCCATAAAACTAAGCTGGAACCCACCCCTGGGGTCCAAGGCCCTGCTCCCCTGTGTCGGGTACACTTGGACCCAAGCTCGGCTCCTTGGTGGTTTCTCAGATTCGCAATCTTGGGCACAACAATAGCAGGATAATTCTGAAAGCATCTAAGTGTAGTTTGCTGTCCTGATGAGAACTGTCAGCTTTATATATTTAAGCAGAACTTGATAGGAAAACTGGATTGCCACCTCAGGTTTATTAGATGAATTATTCTGTTTACAGAGCACTCTGAATTTCCATAGCCATGTTGATTTCAAAATCTTTAAATGTTATTTACTTATTATATTTGTTAAATTGCTAGATGGAGCTCCTGGAAAGTAATTATAGGAACCCTGAAGAATAATTATGCAATTTTATTGATAATAGGATTGGTGTAGCCTAATAAACACTAACATGATTTTCAAAAAACATCACAAAGTTCTGATGCTTTCAGGCAAACCTCACTATCCAAATAATAAGGCATAAATGGAATGTCATAGGAAAGCATCCAGAAGGGGGGTGATTTCCTCACAAAACTACTCCCTTATCTTGTTCCTTCTCCTGCCATGTGTCTGCAAATTATTTCATCCCCTTTTCATGTCTCCAAGTAAAGTTAGCATCTCCCTCTTTCTGTGCACCATCCTTCCTTGCTTTTCTCCTTGGCTGTAACTCACTTCAATTCACGAGCCACAAACCACTGGATGTCTGTGACACCCATCTGTTCCCAAGTGCCTCTTCTCGGCCTCTGCTTCGAATTTCCTGTCTACTTTTTATTCTACACACTCATTTGTCATCAAGTTTCCAATAAGCACAACCTGACAACACTTTCCTTCAGCTGTCTAGAGAATCTCTTGATTTGCAATGAGTTTTCTCCAATGCCTCTGCAAAGGCCACCTAGAGGAAAGCAAACCACATTCCTTTATTAACACATGCAAATTCCAAGAAAGCTCTCATCCCAGTTTCAAGCCATGATCAATGGGATGTGGGAGTCAGTGGATAAATGCTCCTCTGCCACTTTTTTGTGGAGCATATAGTTCTAAGGCACAGTCTATATCACCCTAGTCAGGATCAAGCCCAATGGCCAGCAGGAGGAATCACTCTTGTATGCGAGTTCCCTCCACCTTTGTTTTATTTTTCCTAGTCCTCTACTTCTGACCTTGAGATTTCTGTCCCCTCCCCAGCAAAAAATTAATTCCTGTAAGCCTTTAACTTCAGGTATGTTTTTCTGGGATCTGACTTCTTAACTGACCTGGGTCCTTGAACTTCTTCTTTAAAAAAAAAAAAAAAAATATATATATATATATATATATATATATTATTTATTCATTCATTCATGAGAGACACACAGAGAGAGAGAGAGAAGCAGAGACACAGGCAGAGGGAGAAGCAGGCTCCATACAGGGAGCCCAACGCAGGACTTGATCCTGGGTCTCCAGGATCACGCCCTGGGCTGAAGGCAGCACTAAACCACTGGGCCACTGGGGCTGTGTAGTCCTTGAACTTCTGCAAGGAGCCTGTCCTCATAAATCCCTCATGTCTAATCCTTGTTTATTTACTAGACAAATATTTATGTAACACTTACATGCACCATACACTATTCTAAGGATTATAAAACACTAACTGGTTCAATTCCTCAAAAACCTGAGGAAGGCGCTATTATCATCACTATATTACAAATGAAGACAAACAAAAGTTTAAATGACTATCCTAAGATCACACAACCAGTAAGTGAGGCAGCCAAGGTTCTAAATCAAGCAGTCTTATCATATTCAACAAATAACCTAATTTTTTTTTTATTGCTATCGTAACTCCATTACAGCGCTATGTCATTAAGGGCGTTCTTCATCCCAAGTGTGTGTTTGTTCTCAAATTTGTGATCAAAATCCCGTTAGATTCGATATTCTTTGGATGGCAATCTTAGGGCAATGATCTAAGCAATATGCTTAGATACTCATCAAGTGCAAATACTCATCAAGTCTCTGCTTGGAAACCTGTTTGTTGATGTCCCATTGGCCAAAGCATATAACATAGCCAAGTCCAGAGTCATTGTGGAATGGGAACATATGTATAAGATGGATGGATGGCAGGAAATAGAATGCACTTAATTTTTTTTTCTTTGATATTATAAATTCTTGTGTATAAATATGTTAAGAAAAAAGCAAACGCAGAAAAATTCTGGTACTGTTTGCCACCATGAGAGACATAGGCGAAATAATGGAAAATGCAAAACAACTACCTGAAATGTTCTTTAGAAAATATTTTTATATGTTTAACACAGCAGGAATTTTTTTGTAATGGTTAACTTATAAGAGCAATTGTCATGATAGTTAACCTTTTTACAAAATCTTTGGTAACTTGGCCAAGAATAGCAAAGAGACAAAACTAGAGACACTTTCAATGGTAATTTTGTTCATCTTCCCTTCTCTAGAGAAGATGACATAAATTACTTTGAGCAAAAACAAAACAAAACAAAACCAAAAAGCTACTCCACCAAGTTGTGAAATTCTTATTTAACAAATCTTCATTTAACTCACTTTTATTTCAGCCCTACAAAGGAATATGAAATATAACACTTTTACTAATACTTTGAAATGCTCAAATAAAAAGCACTACTAAACAGTAATTAAATGCACTGCATCATTACCTTTTATGGTAGCTATAGGCAATTTGAGTGTATTTTTTGCAGTATACAGGGACATGCACAGTTAAAAAGCAAAATCATTATAAGACTGATTGGTCCCAACATTTTCTAAGCAGAAATTTAATATTTTTTATTCTCATTCAAGAAGTCAGCATTCTCAGAAAACACATTAAGTTCAACACATTCAGCTGTTTTTAAGTTACCTGAAAAGAGAAAATAATGCACTTTCTTGTTCTAGAAAAAAGAATTGTAGAAAGCCTGTACATAATTTAAAACAGCTTACATTTATAACTTCAGGCTCTCTAAGTGTTGATTATTCAGTAGGAAACAAATGCTTAGCTAAATTTGAAAGCTACAAAAAAAAAAAAAGAGAGAGAGAGAGAGAGAGAGACTGTTATGAAAGTGTTTCCCCTCTTACAAGGCTAGCTCTGCTTTGTATTTTTGAAATGTATGCAAAAATCTCAAGAGGTGACCCAAATTATTGTCCCAAGTATTTACAAAAGGATCTCAAATGATCCTTAGAAGATTTTATCATTAATCTACATGACAAACAGAGTTGAAGGCGGCAGAGAGGCCTCTTTGGTGAAGATATAGCACCCACAAAAAGACCAGCATTGGTATTGGTTCTTTTTCAAATGCAGCAGTGAAAATGGAGGCCACTTTTCCACTCTCTTCTTGCAATTCAAAATGATCAGCTTTGATTTTGCTGAAACCCACTGGTGAGTCTGAGAATGGGAAAGAGAAGTTGCTATCAGAAGTTGCTACCCTAAGATCACAAAGTAAAGTATTTTTAGGGTCTCATCTCTAATTGAAGATGAACGCTCTATTTTCTCAAGATTAACCTCTCAATTTTATTTCTGGAATTAGAATTTAACCTCAAGTGCATCCTGAGGGCACCTATAGGGCAAGAATACAAATTAGATGTCCAAGGTCTGGCCCCCATTTTCCTCACTAAGAGCCGCCCTCCCATAGCTGAACCAAATTGGCCTTTTTTTTTTTTTCCCCCAAATTGGCCTCTTAAGCACTCATATCAAATACCCAGTTGATTGGTCCAAGTTATGATGAAGCCCTCCTCCCAAGCAACTGCCTCCTACTCATCACTGAAAGGACATCCCCAGGGGAGAGTCATAGGAACTCGAAGTTGGATGAGCTCATTAGGCAGGAAATTTCCAGGTTCAGGGTAGTGAGAGCAGAGTTTAAGAGAGGGATGTAGAGGCACAATTTCAGTGCTCAGCACCATGTAAGTAATGTCAATAACTGCTGTTATTGACAGAAGAGTCAGAGAGAGTCAGAGCAGATCCTATGAAGAGCAGGGCTCATGTCAGTGTCTCTGGTCATTGGATCTAAACACAGTGATGCTTCTTCATCTATTGCAGATTCATTCTCCTTAGACTTCCATCTAATATATAGCAGAATAGTTCAGAGGCCCATTTGGATGACAGTAATAGATATGTAATAGATACAGGGCTACTTCATCTAATTGTTTTCTCTCTAAAACAATTACTTTTGAAACATTTACATATATGTTTTTTTTTTCCTCTGAACAAAATTCATTCCTTCATCACCATATTTGAATCTTGTATTCCATGTCATCTGGCTGAGTGATACTTTACAAATGACATTAAATACAATTATACATTTACATAATTGTTTGTGATATCTCTGTGGTCATAAATCAATAGTTAAGAGCCTCGAGTCACATTGCCTTGGTTTAAATACTGGTTTCGTGATGTACAGTTGGTTGATCTTAGCAGAGTTATATACCATATCAGTGTCTCCATTTCCTCACTTGTAAGATAAAGATAGCATTATCCACTTCAAAGGATCCTTTTAAAGATAAAATAAGTTAGATATGTAAAACACTTGGAACACTTTCAAGTAAAAAGCAGGTACTTGGTAGTAGATGTTGTTTATTGATATCGTCATTACCATCACCATCATCACAATAAAACAGCAGTTATTAACATTACTTGGAAATTAGAATTAGTTGGAGGTGCTTTTAAAAAGGCAGCATCTCAAACCAAACTTGGGGAGTATGATCCAACCATCAGTAATTTGTAGTCTCATAACCAAGAGTATTTCTTTCAGTTTTATTATTATTTTTTCAGTTTCATGACACTGCCCTATGAAATAGCCCTGCGTCTATTACATATCTATTACGGTCATCCAAATGGGCCTCTGAACTATTCTACTATACATATCTACTAAGTACTTTTTCTCTATACCCAGAGCTGAGACTAGGATGTAGGAACAAGTAGCAGAAGTAAGATACATGACCTTATAGTGGGAAAGGTGAACAGTTCACAAAAATAAAGGATGATCAAATACAGATAAGTATCATGAAACTCCCATTGAGAAAATCCATAGTATGATGACATACATAAAGGATGACTGTAAATAAGGTAGGGGGTTCTTTAAAACACGATGCTCAAAGAAGGCCTCCTGGTAGCTTCTCATCACCTGGTAGCTTGTTAGAACTGCAGAATCTTGGACCTCATCCCAGGCCTAATCAGAATCTGCATTTTATGTTACCCATAATCCAACTTGAACAATTATCAACTCGTGGCAAATGTTTCTTTTATGGCCCTAGCTCTAATTATTTTGAAGCAAATCTTAGACATCATATAAATATATCTATAAATATTTTAGTATATGTCATTAAAGATAAAGACTTTTCTCCTAGGCTTTTAATTTGAGCAACAGAGTAGACAGAGATACTATTTACCAGGATAGAGGAAATGGAGAGAAGATGATGAGGGGCAGGGGAGGGTTGTGGAGAGTAGGCAGGAAATTATTAGGAGAGAAGACGAGAGCTGTCCTTTGGACACAGTACGTTTCAGACTCCTATTTGGCAATCCCATGGAACTGAGTATCAGGTATGCAGCCAGACATATGATCCAGAACATTGGGGAGCCATTGGGGGCAGGGACATACACTTGGGAGTCATCAACGTGGAGGTGGCTGTTTCAAGTTATGGGACGGATTTGAAAGAGAAAGTAAATAGAGATAGAGAGGAAAAAAAAAAAAAGGAAGAAGAAGCCTAGTCCCAGGTACTTGGCATGCCAATGAAGTAAGGAAGAAAGAACAGAACTCTGATGGGGCCAAGCCATTGAGACCAGTCAAAAATGAGCAGTGTTGGGTCATGGGTCTGAGACAAGAGAATGTTCTGAAGAGAAAACACTCCATGATATCAAATGATCCAAAGTAAGATACATGGGTGCACGTTACTGTCTGTTAGTCTGGGCAACTGGTAACACTAATAAAAGAGCTTTATGGGGAAAGGCCATAAACTGAAGTGGAAAGGATATTAGCTCAGACAGAAAGCCAGGCAGTTTCCCCTCAGAGTTTCATTACTCTCTGGATGTGTCTGATTAGTCATGTCGTGTGAGGAAAATACCAAAGTTTTAAGATTATTTCCTTTTTTAGTTTTAGAAATTATTTCCTTTTTTTCGTAAGCTAGACAACAAAAGAAAAGCGAGTGTGGCTGGAATGAGGGGAAAATAAAAACACTCAATATTAAATAATTCTTGTAAGACATTTTTCAAGTCAGAGCAAAAAAGAAAGTGTATGGTGTCAAGAGTTATGTTTTTAATGGTTTCTTCTTTGTTTGGTTGCCTTTATTGTATGGGTGAGAGGTCAATATACCATGTTGATTCCTGAATGGGAATAGTTATGCAGGGGAGGGATGAGTAATGCAGGTACAGAACAGGAGTAAAGGGAGGATTACTGCAATTGGGTAAGGGATATGAAGCACAATTATGGAATGGGACCGAAAAGTAGCACCCCACAACTTTTTTTTCTTTACTGTGTCTACAGGGAAAAGAAAACGATTATGAAAACGTTTTCTGCCTTTGGCTCAGGTCATGATCCTGGGGTCTTGGGATACAGTCCAGCATCGGGCTCCCTGCAGGGAGCCTGCTTCTCACTTTGCCTACGTCCCTCCCTCTCTCTGTGTGTCTCTCATGAGTAAATAAATAAAATCTTTAAAAAGTAATAAAGTTCAACTCGTCAACCAGGTTGTAGGACTTCTCCAAAATCCATCTGTTTTGGTGAAGGCAAAATGAAGGTGAAGAGCTGGGTTAAGTCCATGGAGGTACTCCAGGCAGGTACAGTGGTGGAGGGAGGGGCAATGTAGGGACGATGTGTGTGAGAATGAATAAGAGGAGTTTATACAAATCTCACCAAGGGACTTCAATGTCTTGCCTTGGGTCCCAAATGAAGTAAAATAAAATCTAGATCTACACACTCAAATAAGTTTAAGTGAATGGACTCTTGTGGGGGAAAAAAAATCATTGTTTGGTTTTCTTTCTAAGAGCAATCAGAGTTCCTCATGAAGACATGCCAAAAGCCTAAGAAATTTTGTCAGAGAACATATAAACTGTACTAATAACCGATGAACGTTTGGACAATAGGAACTGTTAGCTTTTTTTATACATACAGCTTTTCTTTGGTCCTCCATCTGCGAACTGTAAGACTAATTCAATGCAGACTCCCACTGCAGGAACGTGATTCACGCCACATACAGCAAAGGACACCCGCTAATCCCTGCTCCCACCAGGCTGAGCCTGGCACCGAGTGTGCAGTCTGGCTTAGAAGAAGGTTGCCTGTGGTTGTATGGATGAGGCTGCTCTGGTCTCCCCAGGTCTCTGCAGATGGCACAGAGGTTTATTCCATGTGGAGTCCACACCCCTACAACACGAGTGCCGATGCCTCAGAGCAAAAGCTAAAGGATTTCCTTTGAACAGGGAAAGTAAGCCAACGGTTGAGATAATTTTCACAAGACAGTCTGGAAATAGAGAAGCAGTAAACTAATACATGTATTACTTTAAAAAGTAAAATGAGAGAAATGGAATTGCTTTAGGAAATTTATTATTTATTTTTAATTTGTTTTTGTTTTTGTTTTTGTTTTTTTTGTTTGTTTGTTTTGCTAGTGTATTAATGTGAACAAAGACGATGTGTGTTTCTTTTCGGGCTCCTATCAGCAGAACTGATGATAATATCTGAAATGACTTTTGACATACGTTTCCTGGAACAGGCACTTTCAAGCTATCAGATCAGCATAAATATCTGATAACAAGACTTTGAAAGATGTAAAATAAATTCTGGAGTTGAACATTCACATTCAAATCGTATATCTCATTTACAATGTTGTAATATTGTTGAAAAGACCCTTAAAATAAACCCAAATCACAAATCTTAGCTGCTTTTAATACATATGAATGGTATGGCTCACAAGTAGATTTCAAAATATGCCCCTGTTTGATCATTTTTATATGCTTTGGGAAAAAGTAAAGCACATTACTTAATTTCCCACATCTCTAATGAGGAGCCCAGCATATTTGCTTTTATTGTACAGCATCAGTTAAAAAGGTTCAGGTCACATCAGCTACACATTTTCCAACTACATCAAAGGCCTCATACTAAGGGCTTGCTTTTCCCTTAAATCCTTCCTTGCAGCTAAAGTAAATTTTTAATGATAATGCATCTTCTTCTGACCATCTTTCTTGTCATTCCATTCTCTTAAGTCTTTAATGTGTTCGTGTATAAGGATAATCTGATCATTATCCTTATCTATATCTTTAACTTTATCTGATAACATTATCTGATAACATTATCCTTAACTTTTTAGTGTGTTCCTGTATAAGGATAATCTGATCATTTAGCAACAAGCAGACACAGCAGATTTAGTGAAGAGACATTATACACTTTTCCTATTGAAATTGCTAATATTTATGAATTAAGTTCTGATAAAATCTATGCAGTGCAGAAATATTTTAAATTTGGAGGCTATTTACCATTTATGGTTTCAGATATTTCTAGTTAACTCCCTATTTAAACTTCAAACTTCTAAAGTAGATTTTATTTTTTTTCATAGTTGTACAAAAGCTTTAAATCAAATTTGATTAAAAACATAAACAAAAGCAAATCCTAGTTCTTTTACCTCTCTTCGATCTTTCTGTTCTGCTCCCCCAGAAGCAACCACTCCAACTCTTTTGTGTTCCTCTTTCTTGGTTTACATTCCTTTCTTAATGAAGTACATCCTCAGATAAGCAAACTATGTAATTAAGGAAAATCTTGTACCACTGAAAACACAATTTATTCTCACATCTATTCGATAAGGTGATTGAAAATGATTTTCCCTCAAAGTTTTAAAAATTTTGTTCTACTCGCTCCGATTTTCAGATTGGTGATTCTGATGCAATCCCAGATTATTTACATGGGACTTTTTTCCTTTTTTTAATTTCTGAAAGCTTCTTTCAAATTTAAGAAGGCTCTACTCTCAGCATAGAGCCCAACATGAGGCTTGAACTCATGACTCTGAGATCAAGACCTGAGCTGAGATCAAGAGTCAGACACTTAACCAAGGGAGCCACCCGGGTGCCCGTCTGAAAGGTGTTTTGGGTCTTCTCTTTACTTCCTAGTCATGGGAAATTTCTCAATGATGTTTTATGTTTTTAATTTTTTAAAAAAGATTTTATCTATGTATTCATGAGAGACACAGAGAGAGAGAGGCAGAGACACAGGCAGAGGGAGAAGCAGGCTCCCTGTAAGAAGCCAGATGCAGGACTTGATCCCAGGACCCCGGGATCATGCCCTGAGCCAAAGGCAGATGGTCAACCATTGAGCCACCCAGGTGTCCCACGAGCCACTCTGGGGTCCCCTTAATTATGTTTTAAAACAGACTCTTTTTTTAAATTTTTATTTATTTATGATAGTCACAGAGAGAGAGAGAGAGAGGCAGAGACACAGGCAGAGGGAGAAGCAGGCTCCATGCACCGGGAGCCTGACGTGGGATTCGATCCTGGGTCTCCAGGATCACGCCCTGGGCCAAACGCAGGCGCCAAACCGCTGCGCCACCCAGGGATCCCTAATTATGTTTTAAAACTAAAGACACATCTTTCAAGTCTGAGTATTTTCTTTATTATACGTTTTATAATTCTTCACCACCATTATTTTCTTTTCCTTAAATTATCGCTTAGATTTTGGACTTTTTGGCTTAATACTTCAAGTCTTTTCTTCATACCATCCATGTCTATCTTTTTGATTGATTTTATGGAAGATTGCTACACCGTTTCTTTCTAGCATATCTTTGATGTTTATATTCATGAATTTTGCATATAACACAACCAATATCCCATATCATCATAATACAACACCACATTACCTCTTGAAGGATAAACTTGGTTTCTTTGATGCTTGATCTTCCTGCGTAAATTGTATACGTATGTGTGTATGCTTAATTCCTTTTGTTTTTGTGTTTATAGTTTCTGCATCTCATTTTATGTCCAAGGGTTTCTTCAAATGCATAAGGATATATGGGAATCTGTTTCTGGTTTAGGGTGAACAGTAAATAGCTAAATAAAAGTTCTGATACACAAGTGGGTCCTGTTGTCTTTATGGTTTCACTGTTGTGTCATCAGTTCACTAGTTATATTTTTGTGGAAGATCCCTAAATGTCTGTAGTGAAATGTCTTTTCTCCAGGGTGGATCTAATTTTCCGTGAATATAGTCCATGTTTCTGAGGTAGAATGGAGTGAGCAATCTTACCCTTCAACGTGCTGCTTTTCTTCATATTTTTATTTTCTTCTGAATGTCTCACCTTCATCTTTACCTTATGACTCTCTCTCTAGAGCTCATCACATGGTTTCTGCAGATCATATGTGACCTGTCTCAGAGACAGCTGGAAGAAGAGTAGGCACCCACTCGGCCAGGTTTGTAATGATAATCTAGGAGTCTATTGACTCCTATGCAATGCGGGGGAAAAAAGTCTTGTCTCACCACAACCAACAAATTACCTTATTTCTGGTGCCTCCTATCCCATAGCCTTTTTCAAATGATCTCTTACACTTATCTGTATGGGGGAAAGTCTAAGATTGGGCCACCACTTTCACCTATTCTGAGTCTTCAAGTCTAGAGTTACAGCTTTCTTCTAGGTTTATCTAGGCTGCAGTCTATATTTCTGTTTTTTATTCCCCTCTTAATTTAGGGTGACTGTTGGGGAAAATAAAAATGATTTTACTCTGTTGAAACTAAAAATTGGATTTAGATACTTTTAAAACATGTGGTGATTTTTTATTTGTTCATGTAAGTAAAGAAATGGTAATGAAAATGACTAAATAAATTAGTAGATAGAAGTAGATAAACCTTATAAAATTTGTATCCAAAGCTTTCAAGTGTTATGTTATCTGGTTTTGATTTGTTTCCTTTTTGTTTGTTTCCGTATCAATGTTTGACAATCTGCTATTCTATAGCCACTATAATATGTAGTAAAACCAACCCATGTCATGGCTGAGAAGGAAGAAGGAAACTATGAAATATCATATATATCAATGATATATGATATAGATCAATCATACACATGGCTTTCTACTCATTACTTACTCAGGGTAAACATATGGTCAATTTAAAATGAGCATTGAGACCATTGAAAATGGACCTTGACAAGTGCTTCTTAATAGAGATGGTTTTCAAAATCTGTTCTTTGTAATCATTCTGTCTTTAATCACCCTCTCCATTGGTTGTGTAAATATAGGTCTTCTTTTGAATTGCTTTTATTTCTCCCTGACTTCTCTAATTAGGGCAATAACAAATTAAAACATTTTTATATATGCAAAATTTTGTTTCAAAGAAGTTATAAAAGAATTAGTAATGACATATATAATACTGCAAAATAACTAACATAACACAATTTAAAAAGAATAGATATTTGAGTTTATGTATATAAAACATTTTATATACATTTCAACATTGTTTTTAGACACAGTAGCAAAAGCATTCCTATGAAAAGTCCACTATCACCACTATTATTACATATTTTGCTATAGATAGTAAATGGTGCCTACATGCAAAATGATAAAACAGCAGATGCACACAGAAAATAGCAGAAGCAGAATTATATAATTATAATGATAATTATAGTATGATCACCTACTCAGAAAATTCAAGACAAGTAGACATCATCATTACATCTTATGAGAGAGTTCAGTACAGTGCTCAGTATAAAATTAAAATTTCAGAAATTGTTAGCTATCATACACAAATTATATTCAGTACTGCAATATAGTTAAGGAAAAATACTGTTTATAAGAGAGCTATCCAGTTTTAAAAATCTACATGAAATGTATGAGATTTCTGTAAAAATACTTTAAAACTTTACATATAAAAAGTACATATAAAAAAGTCTTGAAAAAATGGACAAAAGTCCATTTTGGATGAGAGTCAATACGATAAAGTAACATTTGTCAAATTATTCTATAGACTTATACTTTCCCATACAAATATTGGACAGTTTTATTGTTTGTCTCACTTTTTTTTTAATTTGTGGCAAATTTAAAAATTTATGACATTAAAATTCACATTGATAATTTAAAATTTAAAAAAGAAAAAGATTTAAAATTGGTAACTAGCTCTACTTAATATTTAAGCACATGTTAAGACTGTATTACTTCACAGTTTAGAGCTGTCTGAATAGACAAATAGACAAATAGAGATGATGTAAAATAGAAAGTCCTAAAGTATGGTAAAATGCATAAATATTTACCTAATGAATAGTAATGATGACACTTAAAATCATCAAGAGAAAATGAGTTTCTCAATACATGGTTTTATGTAACTAGACGGCGTCTAGACGAAAAATTACAACAAAACAAAATAAAAGCAGAGTTAGAGCTATCACTTCTTACTCCAGAATAAATCCAAGATCTAACAAAGATTTAGACATAACAATGAATAAAAATACATAAAAGTCTTCATTTAGGAAAAGCTTTTCTAAGCCTCACCACAAAACTGGAGACTGAAAAAAACCAATGCTGATGAAAAGAATAAATATTAGCAATCTGTGTATGTCAAAACGTTGCAAACAAAAGTCAAAGATAAACAGCACATTGTGATAGATGTGATGTATTCAAAATCTCCTCTCTTTACAAAAAAGGGACTTCAAAATCAGTAAAACAAACAAAATAACCCTCAATAAAGAAAATAAGTAAAAAAAAAAAAAAAGAAAATAAGTAAACAAGTCTATAGATTAAAAAATGGAAGTGGCTTTTACACCTATTGCCCTATGTTCCACTATGCTCCTATGAAGATAAATTATAATTTAAAACATAATATTGTTTTTCAGCGTTCAGAAGGGTAAACATAAAAAAGTTCCCTTCAGTTAGAATGTGTAGAAACACAATCTCAATTGATTTTGTGCATTCATTAATCTATGAAGGTATCATAAAATTTTAGGAGGGATTATTTTGGGGATTTGGGATTGCTCAAAAATATTTCTACATAAATTAATGGCAATTGCTTCTTATGAAAAGTTTCATAGGAATGCTCTGATTTCAGATAGCAGAGAAAACCTGTATTTCTCTTTCTGGCTGTTTGATGTTTGACCAAGTGCCTACATAGCCCATTAAAATAGACACATACACACACACACACACACACACACACACACACCACATATACACACATTAAAAATAATGCTGGTAAAGGAAAATGATCCAAAGGGAAAGTACAGTATGGAAAGTTTGCTAAGATTGAGATTGATTCAGAAAATTCATGAAAATTTATTCTATGAAGTCGGTATATTTGCAAGACGTGAGACACAAATATGCCTGAAACGTGATAAGGGCATGGCCATTTGTGGCCATCGGTGATGACTGGATTTAAAAACAATTTCTGAAAGAAACACAACTATTTGTGATACTGAAACCTTTCATTTGAAGTAGGTGGTATGTAACAGACCTAACAATACCCTTACATTGCAAAGTGAAACAACTTACAGAAAGCTCTCTTTTGATATAATCTAACTTTACATATTATATCTTTATCATCCCAAACTTTATCATTGCAAACTTTAATTTAGAGAATTAAAAGACATATTTTATAGGGGACTACTAGGATGGGTTTCAGGCTACCTGGCTGGATAGCTTAATCCAGTAGTACAATTTAGGATGTCTAGTAGTTTGAAAGAATGGCTTATCATTCAGCTAAGCATCCATAGGTATTATTTTTCAAACTGATGAATTGAGCAGCAGTGAACTGGATATTATACCCCCTGACAATTACGTGGAATATAGCAATTCTGTGTTCTAGGTAAATGGGGAGCTGCACAAATCAGCAAAACTAAGGATAAGAGAATGATTTGTTTGTGAAAACTGAAGCGTCACTAGGACATTTATCTCAATGAAAGGCAATGCCATCTCATATTTGTATCAGGCAAGGTCCATGCAGTTTGTAAAGCTTTCTAACAGAAATGGGCTTTATTTATTTATTTTATTTTATTGGAGCAGCAACTTTGAGTAGCAGAGGAAGCTATTATTATGGATGAAGAAACCGATTTAGTGTGATTTAGTCAATATCAAAGAAATAAGTAAATGGCACAGCCAGCTCTAAATGCTAGACTTTGACACCATATGTGGGTTCTTTCCTCATATCTAATTCACTGACCTTATAATACATACTCTCTGCACACACACCCCATCCCTGGGATATATTATTTGTATTTTTTCCTACTTTATTTTTATTTATTTCTATTTATTTTTATTTTTTCCTACTTTAAATCTGACTAATTCACTCATGCTTTCTAGGATTTTTTTTTCCCCTTGGACACAGAGTTATGGTAGGTCTGGGGCATGGGGTCAAGTGAGAACATATACATACACATGTATGCACACACATGAGCACAATCACATGTAAAAATAGAGTCTATACGACTACAGATGAGGGAAAGAAAATGACTGGAGATGAAGAAGAGAAAACTGGGGCACTTGGGTGGCCCAGTCGTTTAAGTGTCTGACTCTTGATTTCTGCTCAGGTCATGATCTCAGGGTCATGAGATCAAGCCCTGCATCAGGCTCATCACTCAGCAGGGAGTCTGCTTAAGGACTATCTCTCTCCCTCTGTCCTTCCCCCCATGCACTCTCTCTCAAATGGATAAATCTTTTTTTTTAAAAAGAAGAGAAAATGACATCAACTATAAAGGCATACCTGAGAACACAAAGCAAGAGAGAATTCAGAGAAGAAATGGGATTTATAGCCTTAAGGAAGAAGAGACCTTTCTTACTCATCATATTACAGAAAAGAAGGTGGGAGGAAGTGGTTAGTAGGGGACTTTGGCCTGTAGGTCCCTATTCTGCTCTCTTTATTCATTTTTTAAAGATTTTATTTATTAATTTGAGATACAGAGAGAGAGCACACCCAGGGGGCAGAGGAAGAAGCAGGCTCCCTACATAGCAGCCTGATGCAGGGTTCCATCCCAGGACCCCAGGATCACAAACCGAGCCGAACGCAGACGCCTAACCGGCTGAGCCACCCAGTCGCCCCTATTCTGCCCTCTTTAGGGCCAGGGCCAAGCCAATATTTAGATTATACTGAAGAGTAAGCTTATGACAAATACACTTTATTTCATCATACGATGATGTTGAAATAATCACTTTTATGTACTTATATGTATTATATATAAATTTTTATTAGTACTAAGAAGGAACATGTAATCAAAATGTCTTAAAGTTTTAATGAATTTCTGAGAGGGCAATGGAGCCATGTATAAAATAGACTGAGAGGTATACATACCTTAGTGATGGAACCATTTGATACAATGAAATAAAGTTAAAATGTCTAAAAGGACCGTGCAAACTGCTTAGCCTCTACAGATAGGAATAGTTTTATCGTGGACATGCAGGTGCTTGCTTCATTCCCACTAGTTAGTTGCAAGCTTCCTAAGAGTGAAAACTTTCTTTTCCATCTCTCTGTCTTCCACAGACACTAATTCATCTACGATCAGTGTCATGTACAGCCTTTTAAGGTCTTACATTGAGACTTTTTTGGTATATCAATATACCGAAGCCTTACATGTTTGTTTTCTGAATCAAACACACAGGAGTGAAATGTGTATCTGCATTGGCTCTGCACTTAGAAATTAAGTGACTAGATTACTTAACCTAAAATTGGTTTAATAATAATTATCCATGGCATTGTCACAAAGACTAAGCATATAGCACAATGTGTGATACGTAACAAAGTTGCCGTAAATGTGAGCAACAGCCACTAGTAGTTATCTCCAATCGATCTCCTTGGCTGAAGGAAGAAATCATGCACTCTCCTTCAAAACACTGGCAGACATGAGAACCTTCTGGTAGTTTTTACTTGGGTCTCGTACAATGCTATAGTTTAACTGATAGTTTTTAAAGTGGGTCTCTCTAAGTATTTCATATGCTTTAATTAACTATAGTCTATACTATAACTATATAACTATAGTCTATAGTTATAGACTATAACTATAGTCTTCCAAGGAATTAGGAAAGCTTATGTCCAGTTTAGTTTCATGATTAGACCTGTCCACATCTGTCTAACAATGGAGGAGGGGGGTTTCCTATGAATTTTATGTTATTCTCCAAAAGTAGATCTGAGCTTCAAGACTCCAGATCCCTGTGAAGTACAAATCCTCTTTTAGAAAAAAGATGTATATTGGCTCCAAATTGCTTTTCACAATTCTTACATTCAGTACATGACTGAAATAAAGATCAATTCAGACTCTAGTTTCTTTGCAGATAAATAAATGATGGACGATATCTCTAAGACAGGTGGAGCTTTTGATGGATGGACAAGCTGAATACATAAACACACATGAAAGGCCAATTTTGAGCACACATCCCAAATCCCTTTGGTCTTCTCGGGCCCATCATCTGATGTCAAAAATTCCTTTTGTGGAGAAATTTTCTTTGAGGTTTTAATGGTACCTATAGGTTTGCTTCCCGTTATTGTTGTCTAAATGGTAATGTGATATAAGCTTCCTTTCCTGTAGATTCAAAGCAACTGACTTATCTTGTCCAGATATATGGTCTTTCTAGTTATTAGTAACTTAACCTTGTCAGAAAAAATATTATCAGAAATACATTACAAAAATCTAAATGAATTCATTATTCTCGTATTTATAAAAAGTTATATTGATACTATGGATAAAAAAATATTTTAGGAAAAATTCTCAGCTCTAGCTGTGCAGGTGTCTCAGTCAGTTACAAGCCCAACTCTTTTTTTTTTAAGATTTTAATTTATTTATTCATAGAGACACAGAGAGAGAGAGAGAGGCAGAGACACAGGCAGAGGGAGAAGCAGGCTCCATGCAGGGAGCCTGACGTGGGACTCGATCCCGGGCCTCCAGGATCACACCCCAGGCTGCAGGCGGCACTAAACCGCTGCACCACAGGGGCTGCCCAGAGCCCAACTCTTGATTTCAGCTCAGATCATGATTTAAGGGTTGTGAGATCAAGTCCAACATCAGACAAATACAGAGGAAGACAAATCATATGTGGAATTTAAGAAACAAGACAGATAAACACAGGGCAAGAGGGAGAGAGGGAGGCAAACCATAAGAGACTACAGAGAACAAACTGAGGGTTGCTAGAAGGGAGGTGGGTAGAGGGATGTGCTAAATGAGTGATGGGGATTAAGGAAGGCACTTGTGATGAGCACTGGGTATTATATATGTGATGAATCACTAAGTCCTACTCCCAAAACCAATATTACACTATACCTTAATTAACTAGAATTAAAATTAAAACTTGATAGACAACAACAAAAAAGAGTCTGCTTTTTTGTCTTTGTCTCTTTGCTTGCTTTGTTTCTAAAATTCTACATAAGAGTGAAATCATACAGCATGTTGTCTTTTTCTGACAAAATTTATTTCACTTAGCACCACACTCTCTAGGGCCGTGTTGTTGTAAATGGCAAGGTTTCATTTTTCTTAGGTCATATGATCACTTTAGATAATAAAACATAACTACTCATGTTACCATATTATATTTCATATTAGAGCTCATCTTCAAGAGTTAGGTAAATTCCCAGATCTTCAACAACCCAAAACATTTATCTTATAGAAATACAAACCCAGACAACTAGTTGAAAAACATGGAAATAAAACTGTGTGTGAACGGTTTAACAAAGTAAGATTTATTTTGGCACATGGATGTAAAACATAAAGATATATATACCTTCTCTTTATGTTTTTGTAGATAGAAATTTAATTCTTCTGGTGTCTTAGCCTAGGCCATGTACTTCATTTATTTGGGAAAGCCATCCTAGGGAGTCTGTGTGAGGAATGAGGGAATGAAAGTGGAAAAAAAGACCAAGATAAGGTGTATTAGCAAGTTAGTTGCCATTTTGAGGGACAGGTGTGTGATCTTGTGGGACATTCAGAGTCTTTTTAGAGAGATACACAGTCTGCAGGATCTGTATTGAGATGCTGTGGGGTTGCACCTGTGGGTCTGTTTGCTGTCCATGTGGACATCATGGGCTAGAGTAAAAGATAAGCTTTTTAAGTGGTGCATAAGATAGTTGGGAAGAAAAACAATCTCTAGGATGCTATGTTTATTTAAGTAGACTAAAATTATACAGTGAATAATAAGATTGAGTGGAAAACATATAACTTCCTTGCAATATGAAATTTAAAAATCCTCTTAGCATTTTATAATAAGAGCTTATAAGTGTGAAAACCATTCTATTAGAAAAAAAATTTAAAAATTGGAAATGTATTTTTGTTAGGACACCTGGGTGGCTCAGTGGTTGAGCATCTGCCTTTGGCTCAGGTTGTGATCCCAGGATCCTGGGATCGAGTCCTGTATCATGTTCCCTGCGGAGAGCCTGTTTCTTCTCCCTCTGCCTATGTCTCTGCCTCTCTCTGTATGTCTCTCATGAATAAATAAATATTTTTTAAAAGAAATTTCTTTCTGTTATACAGAAAAAAAATTAACAAACACATATACAGCCTTTGAAAAATTGCCACTAATTTTGATCAGATTTGTTAAATGAAAAATTGTTGAACATCCTCTTTAAATTGCTTCTGTAGTGCACATGTGAACAAAAAAAGCAGAACATTGTCTTTCATGAAATTTTTTCTTACATAATCAGGCTGTGTCTAATCATCTTGGCATCCTGATTAAAAAGTTAATCAGGCACTTGGAAAATTCTTTTTTAAAACTAATTGTATATACATGGAGTTCTCATTAGGAAAATTTATATGAGTGATATGAAAAGTCCTTTGACTTATTTTTTTCCTCTCTTGAAAAACAATATCTGATTCTTATGATTTTAATCTTTACAGTCTCCACCCCAAATTCCACTAAGTTATCAGTGAATAAAGCTCATGATAAGCAGTCACATATTTTTACTTTAAAATGCCTCCTGCCTCTAACGCAGGAGAATTAGGTAAAGTGGAAGAGCACTGAGCCCTGTCAGCAAACAGGTGCATACACTTGGAAAGGCTGGTTTAGCTCTCTGAGTCTCACCACTCACTTACTAGTGAATTTACTAAATTTACTAAGTAAATTTCTGGCTCTAGAATCAGAATTTGGAGCCATGCTGATTGCCTTCAGATCTTTAGCTCTAGCAAGTAGTGGATTTGTTGATATGAGGCAAATCACTTAACTCCTGTGAATCTCAGTTCTATCAGCAGTTAATTAAAAAAAATAAAATAATTTTCTGAGAATTTCGTGAATTAACTGAAATAACATATGGAAAGCATTTAGCATAGAGGGGGGCCCATTATAAACATTATTAAATATTTTTCATTATCACCATTTGCAGAGCAAGAACCCACTGCCCTAAGTTCTGTACCCTTGAACACATCTTTTCTCTCGCCTGGTAAATAAGGGAAGTCCCTCCTCCAGCAAACACTGAACCTCCCACTTCTTCCCCGAATCCTCTCTTGCTTTGGCTCCTCAAAGAAACATATACATCGATATTGTTTTCTCTCCTGCATGCTTAAAGACTCCCTTTTCTCTTATCAGCAGATCCATATGCTCAGTTGCTCTTTCTTTAACAAATGTGCGTGTTGCGGGGGAAGGGAGGTGGTTCCCCATGACCCAATCTCTCTCTCCAGCTACTCCTCTTCTATCATCACAGAATTCTTTTTTTTTTATTAATTTTTTTTTAATTTATGATAGACACACACACAGAGAGAGAGAGAGAGAGAGGCAGAGACATAGGCAGAGGGAGAAGCAGGCTCCATGCACCGGGAGCCCGACGTGGGATTTGATCCCAGGTCTCCAGGATCGCGCCCCGGGCCAAAGGCAGGCGCTAAACCGCTGCGCCACCCAGGGATCCCTCATCACAGAATTCTAAATAGCTGTCCACGTATTCTATCTTGACTTTATCTCTTCAGTCTTACTCTCATCTATCAGCCTTATTTATTTATTTATTTATTTATTTATTTATTTATTTATTTATTTATTTTAAGACTTCATGAGAACTTCTCTTTCATGGTCACCAATGATTTCCATGACATAATCCAGCACGGACGCCTAACTCACTTCCCCACCGCATGAAGCAGACAGAACTAACCCCCATTTCATCTCAGGACAGTCTCCTTAGTTCCCTATCACTTCTCCATCAACAGTGTCCTCCTATTACGGGCTCACTGATTTTCAGTGTCCTCCTCTGATCATTTTGTCTTTCTACTCAGTGCTCACTGCTGGGGATCACACCGGGTTCAGTCCTGGGTCTTCTCCCAAAACTTAGTCCCTAAAATATCTCATCTATTCTTGTGAATTGAAGCACTATTTAATGCACAACTTATAGAAGTTGGCAGATGTAGCTGGCTAACTAGAAAACAGGTAGTTACTAGTTAGGGCAGATGCTGCTCAGGGTTAAACTCTAGTTCTGCAACGTACTTGCTACACAACTCTGGATGTCATGAAACCACTCCAGGCCTTACTTTAATTCTGTTTCATGGGGTTATTAGAAATATTCCATGGAAGGATGACTTCTTATTGTTCTCATACAATGTTTCATGGTTGTATAGCTATGATTGCCACCGCCCTTTCCCTACACTAATTATTTTCTACCTTGAACTCTTCTGTTTATTTTCTTCATGTCATCTATCACAATTGAATGATCATGGTTTTGTTTTTGTTCTCTCTGTTAGAGTTTACTGTTCAAGAAGGCAGGAATTCTATCTTTCCCTTCACTCCGCAGGGTCTTAGACTTCCTAGGCACTAAAAACCACTTGGGCAATAATGAACAACTCAAGATAGAGGAAGGTCATTTTTACCTCAGTATAAAGTAAAACTTTCTAGTAGCTGGACTTAGTGAAAAAGCATCTTCTAACACTGAGAGTATTCAAATGGCATTAAAAATCCATGAGGAAAGGATGCTAGAGTGAAAAATATTCTGCATTCTGCATCTTTATTTCTTTTTTAAAAGACCTTATTTATTTATTTGATGAAGAGAGAACACAAGCTGAGGGAGCAGCAGAGGGAGAGGGAAAAGCGGCTCCCCCACTGAGCAGAGAGCCCCATGTGGGGCTCGATCTCCAGGATCCTGGGATCATGACCTGAGCCTAAGGCAGATGCTTAACCGACTGAGCCACCCAGGCACCCAACTGCATCTTTATTTCTATATTTTAACAGTGAAGAAAAGGATGAATACCATTTTGTAACATTTTGGGTAATACCACATTCCTCAATGTTTCTAAATAATGATCGAAGGTTCCACCTGAATGATACAAGTCAAATCTCTTGTTCTTATGCTTACAAACCTTTAAACATTTTAAATATTCTAAATATCCTGTTCCATGTCCTTATATTTACTTATGGACTTGTCAAGCTTTCATTAAAGGCATTTATAGCTCCTGATAATCTAATCATGACTATCATATGACACATTTGGGAAAGTCTAGCCTGCCCATCAGAAAGAATCTAATTTTCCATGTAAAAATGGATCTTGTCCTACAGAGAACCATTGGGAGTAATCTACTCTCTAACAGATAGCAAGTAAACCATTTGAGGCAAATTCAGTCTTCTTAGAGCAGCAGGGTACCGGTTAGTAATTTACCTCCTCTGGGGCATTAATTGGTACCCTAGAGCCTTGGAAGAGTTAATTTACCTCATATAGTGAACACTTAAATCCTAGAGAAGTATGCTTAGTTTAGCTCACAACAAAGCTAGATTAAGACAGAAATTACAAGTAGCTTAAATAATATGTTAAAACACATATTCAGGTGGAAAAAAATGTAGTTAAGATGTCATTTTTTTTTTCTTCTACAGATATTTCAGGAGTTTCTAGCTCTTAAGCTCAGTACCTTCCTTCTTTGCTTAAAAGAAAAAAGTTCTGCTGCACAATATTGACACATTTGCTATTAACAGAGGACATTGACTCATTTTCATAGATTACAGTGTTGTATGGTAATTTCCAATAAATACTCTTTCTGTGGAATTCCATTAAAATCAAAGAAGAAAGAATAATGAATGCATATGGCAAGTGTGAGGTGTCCTGAGGTGCCTTGATATCACACATTGCCATGAATGGATGAATCACTATTTCACTTCAGTGACTAGGGCAACAAGTCCTACTCTAGAGTCTACGGATTTGTTATCCACCAATGTCCTTGAAAGTGAAAATCAACTTGAGAATATCTATTAATGTCATTATATACTATTATTCCAGTGGAAAACACCTGTGGCTTTCAAACTTTTTTTAAAGCTACAGAAAACCAGTGGAACCACTCTGATTGGAATTTGGAGGGTCTAAGACCCACCCACCTGAACCTGAGGCAATCATCCAAGATTAATTAGACTGAGGAGAACCTTTCAGAATGGAAGGTCCTTTGGGCCAATGGAGTTTTTAAACTCTTAGAATAACATCAGATTAAGTTGTTTTCCAAATTTAGAAAAATGTGGTCACTCTGTTTTCTAAATCATCCTATCACTTGGATTTCCCACATAGCATTCTGGATTAGTACTATTATGTGCACATATTTCACAAATAATCTTTCAACAGGGGTCTGGATCTGGTGCATATTTATGTCACCTGTGTCATTTTTACACAGTAGTAGCAGGTACTCAATAAACACGAATTAATTACTTAAAGTCTTAGTCTCTTTCCCCCTTGTCAGATGCAGAACCGATATTATGAAATGGTTATAATGTCCTTCACGAAAGTCAAATTCACCCAGCTGAAAGCTGAAGCAAGAGAAGGCGTTGGCTGTCAATGAAGCAGAGGAAGGGTACTTCTGTCAAGGGAGACAGGCCCTACAAAGGCTTAATACAGGGAAGAAAAGAGAGAATTCAAGCATTTTCAAGTAGGTGAGAATGGCTGGAGCTTAGATTATGTCAGGGAAAGAAATGTGGACACGCAGCCTACAGAAGTTAACCCAACTCTACTATGGAGCTGCCTTTTGTTTCATGTGAAGAGTCTGGCATTTTATCCTAAGATAATTTGGAACTGTTAAGCTAGGAGAGATCTTTTCAGATTTGTAAATCAAAGAGATCAGACTGTAGTCCTTTTTTTTCTGGATGCGAGGGGAAGAGTCAGTGAGTTTGTTTCTGAGTCATCACAATTTATACCACTGCTGTACTATTTCAAATGCTCACGCGTGTGCATGTGCAAGTGCAAAAATGTATATAGATTTATATAGAATATCTCTTACAGAGTCATTTGGAAGACTTATATGTCATTATAACAAAATTGATGTTTACATGTTATTTATCAGACTCCGTGATAATTTCAGAATATTTTAACAAAAGAAATATGGGGCTGTTAATGGAGACATTATGTTTTTGTTTTTTTCTTATAATCCTACAAGAAACATAGATAAAATGCTATAGCTGTATTAACATTCAATTTTGTGGCAACTGTGATTAGTCATAGCAATTGACTACTGGACAAGACTTTGCTCGAAGGTGTTTGTTCATCAGAATTCTCTGTGGTTACAAAATAATTCAGGAGTCAGAATTACAGCACTTTTGAGTTGGAAAGACCTTAGGGATCATGGAACCTTATCTCACTTCCATAGATGAGATGACCGAGGTCTCAGCAATGGAAGTAAGTTGTTCACAGTCTTCATATTTTTGAGTACAGATAAGAAAGCCTTAAAAACCTTGAGAGATTTCCCTTAACTGCCCATCATCACCACCTGAAACAATCCACCTACCACCTCCTGGTGTCTCTGTGCCTAGCCCTGTGCCCACCCTCACACATTCAATTCTGCAAATCCCTGTTCTCTCTAAACTATGGGGTCCTTCCTCTGATCCTAGAATTCTGCACGTAATATAATCAGAATAAATGGGACCACAGGTTCCTTCTACTATAGTCTTTTTTAATTGAGATTAACCACAACAGCAGATAAATAATAGCAGCTGCTTCCCAGACAAGATTCAGGGACTCACAGCCCCTACTGGCACCGTCTTATAGAGGTGATGTACAAAGTACCTGATTTTCCTCATGTGAGGAAAAATCATCACATACCACACTGGCCCCAAAGCGCGGGGAGAGAGGAGGGTAAACTACCGTCTTCCTTTCACTCATTTGTAGAGTCCATTTCTTAACCCATAATCACTTCCAGTTTGGTGTTAAATTTAGAATTCAGCTGAAACATCATTATTTTAGGTTGTCTTTTTTTTTTTTTTTTTTTTTTTTTTTTTGAGGTGAGGGGAGTCTAAAAAAAGACCATTCTTTTAAGGGTAGTAACAATCTCTAGAATAATGAATTCTAATCACCAATCTTTAGCTTGCTGTTATTAAAACACTTTATACACATTAATACTATCTTTCCCCAACCTTCATAATCCAGCTGTAATGATTTCTTTTGATCTTTCTTTCATTAGACTTCATAGGTCTGTACCCATCGATATTATTCTTTTTCCCAGACTGAGCCTGAGCATCTGATCTTTAGTCAAACGGTGTTCTAAAGAACTCAGTTTTGCTTACATTCAACAAGATGTTATAATGACCTACATCATTGCAGTTGTTTTTGCAAGACAGGAAGCTGTGCTTGATGAGCTGAGGGGAAACATGGCAGAAAATTTTCTGTGCAGAAGCTGCAACCATAAGCAGTGACCTGGAGAAATGTCACAGCGGACTCCCAAGTTGTCATGGTTAGGTACATTGGCAGTAAAATGTTTTTGTTTTTGTTTTTAAGTGTTTGTGTGTGTGTGTGCATGTGTGTGCGTGTGTGTGCATATATGTATGTGTTTGAAGGGAGGAAAAGAGGCTTGACAAGATCTGGCAAAGCTGAAAATCCATAGGTATCAATGTTCCACATGAAACATTGAGTTCAGTCCCACATATGAACTCTATAGAGAACCTCTAATCATGCAGTTGGGATGAGATCAATGAAATACTAAAAAGAAATTGGCATATTTACCCATTTTGCATAATTTTCTATCTTAATTATTTAATCCTTCTTTTCACAAATTAGAGGTCGAAGAATATACTTTATATGGACTTTCATTAGTTCGTTGCTTTATAGGCAGCTAGTATTGAAGTTATGCAAACACCTAAAAATAAAACAATGTCCTTCAACTCCTTAATTCATAGTTTCTAAATTCACGGTTATAATTATTTTTTGAATAATCTGGCACTAGATATATTTAATGTATTTTTTTATGACCTTGCTCATTCGGGTCTCACATTCATTTCCCTCTATCTTATACTTTCTTATTTTCACGTGAATGTTTTGGAGACAGAATGTTCCTCTCATCAGAGCTGAGATCAGGAAGTGAGCGCCTCTTCACATCCCAAATAAAGAGGGAGGTACCAGGAGGCCAGCTATGTCTGGTGAAACCTTGTGGCCATTAATTACCAAGCAATGGGAAGATGAGATAGAGAGATAGGATTTCAGGACTCTGTCAGCCCCAGGTTAGAGGTTGGTAACCAGCATTTTATCAGTTAGATGTCAAGAACTTGCATTCTAAATACATAGACTATTAGAATTATAAACTCAAGGTATAATCCCAGAATCTCCTGTGGAAGGTTTTCAAACAAGAATGTAGATTTTTTTTTTAAGACTTTATGTATTTATTCACGAGAGACACAGAGAAAGAGAGAGAGAGGCAGAGACACAGGCAGAGGGAGAAGCAGGCTCCATGCTTGCAGCCCTACGTGGGACTCCAGGATCACGCCCTGAGCCAAAGGGAGAGGCTCAACCGCTGAGCCACCCAGGGATCCCAAGAATGTAAATTTAAGACATAATCCATCTGATGTCAAAGGAGAGAGCTGCCCAGAAAATAAAACATCATTTAATTTAGAAAGCTCTGTAACATTGTATGTGCCTCTGTTTGTGTTTATGTGGATATGTCTCTATTGAGACTTTCATCTAGAAAGTATTGTTTCTCTTGCTTGAAATACACAGTTATGCGGCCAACTATTGACTGTTGTAAGAATAAGAACGTTCATTTCCCCTTGTCACTGTATTGTACAAAGATGAGAGCAAAGCTCAAAAAAATAGGGAACTCAAGAAACCCAATGGGAGAATGAAAAAGGTGGAGAAAGTAACTAGTTTGATGAATACGTATTTCTGTTTACCTCTTCACCAACTAACAACACACCCAAGAGTTAAAACTTGATTGGGAGAAGTGGCTGGCATGGCCAGAGGGCTGGGGCACAGCACAGTGCACTGGCACAAGTTTTGGTATGAACAGGATTTTGATCCATGTTTCGCCAACCAGTTGGGGGAGGATCACCCCAGTGCCCAGGTCTCATGAGACCCTGTCTTGTTCATTTACTCATCGCCCACATTTGCAACCTTGTCTGGAGGGGCAGGAGTTTTGCATTAGGCATATCCTTGAAGACAAGAATGCACCCTTCAGGCAGTGTATTTACATACTGATGAGGAATGAAAAAAGATTTCCCAGAGCTGCTCCAAGACATGGGAAGGAAGATGGGGTATCTTTCGGTGCTGAACATGCCCTGGCATTTCATACTCAAATGAAGAAGACCAGTTCAGGGCCCACATAGGTGAAACACTCTTACGCCAGCTGAGCCCTTATGCTAAGTCAGATCTAGGGTCTGTGTCTCCAGAAAGTAGCCACAGTGAAGCCAGATGAATTCTGAACATGCTCGTATCTACACAGCAGAAGGAGTGGCCCGATCATGCATGAGAAGCTAATTCTTTTGCAATCTCTATCAATCAGTTTAATTGACTTCGGCATGAAAAAGCAACTTTATTTATTTTATTTTTTATTTTTTTACATAATCACAGAATGGAACATGAAGCTCTATGTGGTAGTCTCTTGATTGGCCCAGAGGGACTTTGGGCCAAAGAACTAGAGAACATAAAAGCCTCTAAAATGTCTTCTGCAGTATCATTAGCACTATCGAGGGGAAGCCTTATTACATAGGCAGCTGGAGGAATGCAGAATGCTGGCCACAGATGGTGCCGTCCTACAGGCGGATACGGATACGATTTGTTTCAGTCAGAGGCACTTGGCCTTTGTGGACGATGTCTATTGTTCCAGTCAGTCTCTTCCAATGACCAGACACTGCCTGACCCATATTTGTCAAAGAACAAATCGAGTTCTCTTCAAATGCTGCCAGGGGTCCTGTAAGCCTCCCTGAGGATCCTTGCTGCCCAATGCCAACTGGAAGTGGCCTCCTCAGATGTATAGGCCTGAGTAGGACTTTGATATTGTGGGTGATGGTACTTGGTACCCAACTTGATCCTTGCTTTTTGATCCTTCACTCACCCCTGAAGATCATGCAGTCAAAGGGATTGCTGAAGGTCCAGCAGATATTCTGGGCCAGATGCAGATGGCTGGAGATGAGGGCAGATCACAGAGGTCTCAAATTCTGAAAATGCCTCTGAGCCACTGCCTCAAAGTAGAGGGGCTACTGCAACTAGGAAGCCAGAACTCTCTTCTGTCAGTTGATAGTTTGTTTTGGGAACCACATGAGCTTGGGGGACTTCAATTTTCCATTCTTTAAACAAGTATTTATGACTATCTCTCACTGAAGGACAACTCATACCACATTGTTTGGGGTATTGATTGATATAGTCAAACATAAACCAAATTTTGGAGGAAGGGATCAATAGTGTCTGCAAGTTGTGAATGTCTTCTCCCTCTATGCTAAGAGGAAAAAGACAGGTGATTCCCGCCGGAGCTGCTGGGATGGAGAAAGTATTTGGGACTGTGCCTCACAAGAGAGACATCTATGTAATGGGAATTCCTAAGTCTTGGAACAAATTCACATAGGTGTTTAGGTAGAGATGTGTACGCTTGGGATACCAATGGAGCCCTGTGCCTATGTGCTAGCTTTCTTCACCTCTCACCTGACTGGGTATTCGGAACCTCCTCCTCCTCCCAGTGACCTCTGACTTATAACATCTGAGAATAGCCCATAGGCCTGGGCCTTCCTTAACCACCCATCTTGCTTCTAACCTATGCAAATTTCTGTACTATCTTATGTAAGATACAATAAAAAATTATCATGTAAAGTTTCTATTAAATGTTAAAATGTTATGAAAATGTCAAAAAGCCTGCTTGAATAAGTCAACAAAAAATACATTGTCAAATGAAAAGATGTTTCATAAAGTATTGTGGACTCTGTAAATTAATGTAATTATACAATCTAATTTTATTTAATTAGGGATTAAACAGGGAGCAGAATTCCTCTGCATTCTTTTTAATGGAATCTCCAGACATTGTCTGCATGAGTCTTAGAGATTATAGGAGAGATTTATTATCACAAAGCAGGCACAAATAGCTCATGACCAGAAATGGTTTTGAAAGGTGGCCAATACTCATGAGGAACATGATGAACTGATTTTAAATAATGCAGTGCTGCCACCATGGGGGGCACTTCCTGGGTTTGGATGATATAATGCCTAGAAGGTTGTTCCTGTGTTATTGGAACCCCATGCTGTTAAATAACATTTACTTCAGTTATCTGGCACTATTAGCACTACCCCCCATTGGTCAGCTAATTAGACATAAATCTATTAAACAAAAATAAACTTCTATGTACTTGGCTATTGCTTGAATCAAGCTTTTGCACATTTAAATTATCATCTTGTTTAAGTTTACAATGTGAAATACATTTATTTCTTCGTTATAGGTGAAGAATTGAAAGGTGGGCAAAGAAAACACAGTTGACAAGGCTTATTTGTTTTGATGTATATGGAATTTGAACAAAGCAAGAAACATTTTAAAGCTACAAGCACATTCTGACTGTACTTATTTTTAGAAACCACACAATCCTGAGACCCAGTTTATACTGTACAATTGAATATGCAACTAAACTGTCACAGTCAACTAGTCAACTCTGTAAACTTGTAACTATTGCCAGTCCTTCTGCTTGCTACACCATTCCACAGATCCTTTATTCCAAATATAAATTTATGCTATTGATGTGTCTCATATCTTCCTCCTTACCCCACTGAAATCATGCCGCTTTTTACTTTGCCAGAATATGCCCAAAGGCACAGCTCAATTTCTTTCTCCTCCTTAATGATTTTAAATTGAATCTGTTAAGAAAGAGACCAGGTTGCCCATTCAGTATAAGAACGTCATGTGATTCCTTGGAAGATTAATAAAATAGGAACTGGAGAATGAAAGATGCCTATAGCCACAATGATATTAACAATTAGAATGCCTTATATTTAGATATTATAAAGTATAGTTTCACTTAAATCTAGAAAGCCCTGAGAAGCAGACCAAGATGGCAATATTTTACTTATTTTCTCTATATGTAATCTGAAGCTTACAACACAAAGTCTCTCATCCAAGGTCACATAACTATTAAGTGGCAAAACCTATTAAGTGGCAAAACCAGACAAGAACAGTTTTTTTTTTTTTTTTTTTTTTTTACCTCTAGTGCCAATATTTCCTCTGGAAGAGCAGCCATTTAAATGTGTAGAAAAGGGGCTCCTGGGTGGCTCAGTCAGTTAAGCATCTGCCTTTGGCTCAGGTCATGATCTCAGGTTTTGGGATTGAGTCCCACATCAGGCTCCCTGCTCCTGGAGGAGTCTGCTTCTCCATCTATCTGCCTGAGGCTCCCCCTACTTGTACACACACTCTCTCTCTCCTTCAAATAATTAAGATCTTAAAAAGGAAAAAGGCAGCAAAGTAGTGTAGGGTTAGTGCACTGTGCATGATTATGCCTCAACCAGCACCACAAGTTACCAGAAAAAATGAGTGCTTTTCACAAATATTCTCACCTGGTCTAGGCTCATAGCATCAGGGCTACGAGGTGGTAGCCAATCCTCCTTCCCTTTGCCTTTCTCTCTTGGGGATGGTTAGAAGTCAGGACCTTGGAGACAGACAGATGTGAGTCCATATTCTGGTTCCACTATGACTAGCTGCATTATCCCAGGTTAGTTACTGAACTTCTAGGCAAAGGTCAATTTCCTCAACTGAAAGTAGCGGTATACGTAAAGGGCTTAGCACAAGGTAGCTAATGTGAATACATATTACCAGTTACGATAGGAACGTTTTTAAGTACATGCAGTTGGTGTTGTAATTAATAAAGTATAATTTAAATTATAAATCAATTTAAATAAACTTTCTGTTGGTACATATTTTCTCATTCACAGACACTAATAATTATAACTATCCTATAGAAGAGTCTATCATTTTATTATTATAATTATTTAAGTAGCTCATAATAACCTAAGGGTTGCAAAACATTCTTCTACCCTAATGCAGCTATGGATTTTTTAGGTGTGTGAGTATATACTCTACTGTTGACATGTAGATTGCCAAGTAGTTGGACTGCCATGGTTAGTTTTAATTTTAAGGAAATTTTCCAAATGCCTTGGTGGGAAGACACAATTAGAAAATTTTGATAAAAACTTTTAAGACAACAAAGAGGCTGGCAGTGCATATCACGCTCTGCCAGAATTATCACAGCAAAATAGTGCACTAAGTAACTGTACAATGAATACTTGAAACCTAGCCCAAATGTTTTGTGAAAATATGCAAAAATTGTTAAAATGATTAATGAATTTTCATCCTTGCACACACCAACTCACAAAGATATTCTGGAGGAAAGAGGATATTAAATTTCTGTGTGGCTTGTAACTATGAAAAGAAACATATTTTTGCAGAAAGACTTTTGAGGTTTGCCAGCTACTGTGATGCCAGCAGTTTGGTAAATAAATGTCTGCATATTCTTCACATAGGCACTAAAACAAACTGTCAATATAAATGCATTCAACACATATTTATTTAGAATTTAATACATGAGACTTAATGTCTTAAGCAATAGATATGTAGTAGTAGATAAAAGAAATAAAAGTTTCTGCCTAATGGATCTCATATGCTAATAAGGGCTAGATAGATAATACCCATGCAATTAAAACATATACACCTTGGAGGTGGGGAAAAACTAAATAAGCGAACAGTACAGCGAAGAATGGGTAAAGTCATGCTGGTGGAGGCAAGAGGCAGGGCAAGGGGCTAGCAATTTTATTTTATTTATATATTTATTTATTAAGATTTATTTATTTGAGAGTGAGCGACACAATGCGAGAGGGCAGGGGAAGGGGCAGAGAGAGAGAGAATCTCAAGCAGACCGTCCACTGAGTGTGGAGCCAGACATGGGGTGATGACCGGAACCTGGAAATCGTGACCTGAGCTGAAACCAAGAGTCAGACGTTGAACCAACTGCACCACCCAGGCACCCAATGGAATACTAGCAATTTTAAATATTGGTCAGGGAATACACCCCTGAAGTGATGATATTTGAGCAAAGACATGAAGGAGTTGAAAGAAGTCTTCATGCAGATAGCAGTGGGACAGGTGATCTAGGCAGAGGAAACAGCAAATGCAACAGAACTATGTTTGAGGAATAACTAGAAATCCCTGATGGGAAGAGTTGGGCGAGTGTCAGAATCCTGAAAAATGTCATCAGAGGGGTAGAGAGGCCAGGACGGTAGAACCGTGTAGGTCGCTGTGAGTGAGGGCTTTGGCTTACACTCACATGAACCTTTCGTCCATATCCAAAATCCATCTCGGTCAGGCACAGCGCCACACAGCTGCCTCAAAAGAATGCTTGCCTGCCTCCCTAAACAGTCTACACTTGAGTTCAGAGAAAGTCTTTGCTACATTTTAAATCCATTCCATTTAGCAGTGTTCACCATAAAAACGGAGAACCAGCTGTTCATTGACCTTGCATTACAATGCTCACATATATTATTCTCCAGGTATGCTAGTATTCTAGCATCTCTTTTCATTAATTAATGCCAGACTTTCACAATTCTAACTTGGATATTATTTTACTCAAATTTTGAGTGACCTCATTGTGTTTTCATTTCACTGTGAGAGCTTTGGATTTGACTCTGAGTGTGACAAAAAGCCATTGCTAGGTTTTTAGAAAAGTAGAACATGATCTAACAGTGTATGAACAATCATTCTGACTGCTGTTCTGAGCATGAACTGAAAAGAGAAATGGTTGGGACAGAAGCAGGAGGATTACTGTGGAGATGATGGAAATATTATGGGTAAGAGATGGTCATACACTGGTCCAGGGTGGTAGCAGTGGAGGTACCAAGTGGTGCCCACCTATTCAGGGTAGACAAATAATGGTTTGGATGCAGATATTTAGAATCTGAGAACAGAAAGGGATAGAGTTGCTATTAATCAATATGGCAAAACCAGTGAATGGGGCAGATTTTTAAAGAACAACATCCTGGATTTGAACATTTTAGTAATAAAATGCCTATTAGACATCTCTATAAGTGGCCATGTCACATCGGTAGTTGGGTTATACGTCTGGACTTTTCAAGAGAAGTCAGGAGTGGAGTTATAAATTTGGGAATCATCAACATATGCCTGATTTTAAAAACAAAGCTGTATGTTATCCATGAATGTAGATAGAAGAGATACCCAAAGATTGAAAAGTATGGCATTTCAACAATTTGAGGCTAAGGACACCAGAAAAAGGATAGGGGGTGATCCATTCTGTAGCAGGAAAATCTAGATCAAGCAGTGTTGGAAGCCATATGCAGAAAATGTTTCAAGGGTGAAAAAATGTTCAGCGACATCAAGCAGGGCTGATGGGTCAAGAAAGTTGAGAACTGAGAATTCAGTATTAGGCTTATATCAATGAGGAGGAAGCTTTAATATCTGTGGTGTAGACAAGAGAGTTTGGTAGAAAGATGCAGATGAAAGCCTAATCAGAGCGATTTTTTTTTTTTTAATGAAAGAGGAAGGATTAAAACCCTAAGTACCAATGAATCTTTTGAAGAGTTTTGGTGTAAATGTTCCAGAGAAATAAGAAAAGATCTGCCCTAAGATCGGAGTCAAGCATGTTTTGGTTGTCATAATTTTGAAGATGAGGTGACTTTAAGGCTACCACGTGTGTCTACTGGAAAAATAAAAAGTGTGTATGCCGATGGATTTTTCCACTAGAGAGACACTGAGAGGGGTACTTGAGCTATATTGCCTTGTAAGGGAAGAAAGAAGGGACTGAGCATTGATGTTTTTCATGAGTAAGCAGAAAAATTTCAAAATGTGAAGATAAAGATGCAAATAATAAATGAAAGATGTGATAGTAACTTGTGGAAGTTCTCTGCTGGTTCTTTCTGGGATAGAGGAAGTTAAGATGAAAGAGGTAATACTAGATTTGTGTGAAGTTTAATTTTTTACAAGATTTTATTTATTTATTTGTCAGAGAGAGAGCACAAGCAGAGGGAGCAGCAGGCAGAGGGAAAGGAAGAAGAGGCTCCCTGCTGAGCAGGACCCTAGGATCAATACCTGGGTTAGCTGAAGGCAGATGCTTAGCCGACTGAGCCACCCAGGCGCCCAAAGTTTTTTTATTCTTTTAATAGAATAAATACATAGTCCTGCACAAAGCATATGGAGGAAAAAAAATAAGTAAGGAGTATTTGATTGGCAAAGAAAAAGAAAAACTTTTCAGAAGACAGGGAAAATTCCTTGCTTATATACAAAATGGTAATTATTCATAAAACCAATGAAATTTTTGAGGGGTCAGGTATTTGATTCATTCGGATGAACTGTTCATTTGAGAATTGTGGCTAAAAATTAAATAAAAACACTGATTGCAAAGAAAAAAACATGAAGAACACTTATTTACTAGACGAATCTGTCACATGATTTGAGACTTAGCAATTAGACATTTGTCTTGATCTTTCAAGAATACTGAATTAGGGAAAAACATCAAATTATGCATAGTGTAATTTAAGTAAAATTTGAAAATAAAATGCAAACATCATAAATTATTAAAATATTTCTCATATGGGAGGATTACATTTATCAAAAGTCTGGGATTATGTAGATTTTTCCCTTTGATTTCAGTTGTCATTATTTATAATTAGTCCCCCAAAGATGAGGATGGTTTTATAGACATTTTACAGATTATACACACTCTTTATGGCATGATAAGAGTTAGCCATCTTCCTCTATTGGTAATGAAATAGTTTTGAAGAATAAAAAACAATTTATTATTCATCTTGATTATATATTTCATCTACCATATCTGTTCTTAATGAGTTTTAGATTCATTTGTAAAAATCAAACCTTCTTTGAAAGACTGGAGATTTTACATATTTAAGACAAAAAAGGCAAAAGGACACAGTTTAAAAAGTTAATTATTAAAGAAATAGTTTTAATTCTTCTTAAATCAATTATAGCATTGTGGAGAACAACTATGCAGAATTCATAGGAGATCATTCTGAAAGGGACGGTTTTAAAATTATTAAAAATTATAAGGATGCCTCGCTGGCTCAGTGGTTGAGGATCTGCCCTCAGCTCAGGGTGTGATCCCAGGGTCCTGGGATAGAGTCCCGCATAGGGCTTCCCAACACAGAGCCTGCTTCTCCCTATGCCTATGTTTCTGCCTCTCTCTCATGAATAAATAAAGAAAATTTTAAAAATATTATAATTTTGTGCAGTCTTCTTTATAATTCTAGCTCTCTTTATACAAAAAAATAGAATATTTCAATCGAAAAACTGTGATACTGTTACATAATGAATACCATACAACATATATGGAAAAACAAAGAACGCATCATTAATGTGATGTAAAAAAAAAAAAACAACTGGTTCATAATATAGACTTTGAGATTCCTTACTGGAAGCCCCAAACCTATGGGTTCCTGACTCTGTGACCTAGAAAGGGTACTTAATTTTTTAAAGTCTCGCTTTCCTCCATGTATCCTGGCTCTTTTTGACACTCATGGAGAAAGACCAATGTTTGGCAAGTTCTTTTAATTCCTTACAAATAAATTAACTTGTTTTAAGCCTAAGAAAGTGATGCAGATTTTACAGTAGCTTTAATGGAGGGGAACAGAGATGATGATTAACATCAGATGCCCTATAACAAACATTAAAATGCCCCTTGAGGAAGCAATAGCTCTTCCCTTCCTCACTGACATCATAGTAACTAAGCTCAGAAAAACTTAGATACAGCTAAGACAAGATAATTTGAGACCCATTCAACTGACAGAGAGCATAAAGTAAGTTAAAATAATAAACAGGAATCACAGTTTGTGTTATAATAAAAAATCATGATCTATTCAACACTCTATACCTGAGGTAAAAGGGGAAGCAAACAAATTTATTTATTTATTTATTTATTTATTTATTTATTTATTTACTTTTATTATTACTATTTTTTTAAGATTTTATTTATTCATGAGAGACAGAGAGAGGTAGGCAGAGGGAGAAGCAGGCTCTATGCCGGGAGCCCGATGTGGGACTTGAGCCGGAGACTCCAGGATCATGCCCTGAGCCGAAGGCAGACGCCCAACCACTGAGCCACCCAGGTGTCCCAAGAAATCAAATTTAAAAAGAAAGAGCCTCAGTGAAGTTTTTCTAATGAAGCCAATAATCTTTCTAAGTTATTGATAAGCAATGAATTTCTATTTTATCTGGTTAGAACTCTAATCAATAGGCATCATTTAGTTAATAGCAATTTAATGCCAGGCATACACAAAACATGCGTGTTGTCTTAAATTTCTCACATATTGATAAAAACTTAAAAACAACAAAGCAAATGTAAAATCCACAAAACAAACTTTTAGACTAATGCTAATTTGGTAATCTTAATAATTTTGCATTATTTCCTTTAAATACACATTATGTGTTTTATTTGATGGGCCAGTTCTTCTGAAATCAAATGTTGTTACACCACCTTTTCAAGTGAACTTATTTTCTCAATTCTTTTGGTCCTGAGTCTTCCCTTCATATACTTTGAGTGTTTCATACATGCACAAGAGTGCAGTTAGCTTTTTGTTTCCTTTTTCATTATGTCACGTGCAGTCCAAGAAATATAAAAAATGGGGGATTCCTGGGTGGCTCAGCGGTTTAGAACCTGCCTTTGGCCCAGGGTGATCCTGGAGTCCTGGGATCGAGTCCCATGTCAGGCTCCCTGCGTGGAGCCTGCTTCTCCCTCTGCCTGTGTCTCTGCCTCTCTGTCTCTGTGTTTCCTGTGAATAAATAAATACAATCTTAAAAAAAAGAAATATATAAAGAAAAACAGAAGTGAGAAAAACTATTTGGGGTAAAAGGCTGTTATGAGTTAGTCCATATGGGTATACAAAATTCTAAGAGGACTCCATGATCCCTATGCCTAAAATTCCTATGTGTAATCTCTGTTTCTAATGCCTTACCTAGAGTGCTGAAAGAACCTGCAACTCAATTCTAGCAAATGGAATGTGGCAAAGGTGAAGATATTTTTTAGATGTTATATGGAACGCTCAGTAGTTGACTCTGAATTTATGAAGAGGTAGATTATTATTTTTTTTTTTGAGGTAGATTATTTTGGACAGACCTGACCTAATCAGGACGAACCCTTTGAATAAAGGTCCAGGCTTTGTGGCGATTTGCTATGCAGCAACAGAAAACTAATATATAGTATGATTTCAATCTCAGCCATATTTGAAAATTCTTTATCAAAGCAATAATAAAATGAAGGTGGGGGAGTGAATTCAGGATTATTTTGAAGCTAATTAATGGACACATAGGGATTCATTTCATTATTCAACTTTTGTATTTGAAAACTCCATAATGTGATTTTTTAAAAAGATTTTATGTATGTATGTATGTATGTATTTATAATTTATTTATAAAGAGAGAGAAGGAAAGAATAAATGGAAGGAGGGGCAGAGGGAGAAGGATAATCTCAAGCAGACTCTGCACCTGAGCACAGTCTAGTGTGGGGCTTGATCCCAGGACCCTGAGATCATGACCTGAGCCCAAATCCAGAGTTGGATGTTCAACCAACTGAGCCACCTGGGAGCCCTATAATGTATTCTTTTAATCGTGAAAAGAAGAAATTAAAAAGAACTTATTATCTTGATTAATATCTGTTTTGTTTGGTGCTAATGAGACAAGATTTAAAGACATCCTGTTAATATTCCTACTGAGAGCAGATAAAAAGCGGATAATTTTAATCTATTGGAAGGAAAGTGTAAACAAATCTGTGATTCTAAAGATGTGTGACTTTAACGTATACAGTGACAATTAACAGCATAAACAAGAAAAAAACTACACATGCCAGAAAAAGTTTTCTAAAGAAAACTTCTGAACCAATTAGTTAACATTTGAGGGAACAGCAAAGCATTTGTTAGGAGGGACATTTAGAATCCTAGCTGGTCTTAATTTTAACTAAGATTGTTAGTTTTGCTGTAATCAAGGTTTCTGTTGCTTCATGCCCATTAAGAGCCAGAGTGGAAACAAGACTATATATTGCTAATAAGTTTATGGTTTTAGTAGCCACAGATCATCTCACCCTCAGATCACTGACCCAACTCTGAAAGGCACAGAATTTTGTTCATTCTCCCAAAGTCATGAATAAAAGTCTGCCATCTGGTGATAAGTGCTTCAGGTACAGACTTGCTCAAGGTAAAAGGATTTCCTGTTGTAGAAATACAGTATTTCACCATGAAACAAAGAAGAAATGCTGATGCTGACTGGAAACTTAATAGAGATAAATACTTTTGTGTGTTTTGGAAAATCAGGAATTGCCATCCCAGGAAAAACATTCCCAGAGCGTTACCAGTCAATGGGACCCGTAAGATTAATGACAGAGTAAAGATTCAGACTCTTGACAATATGACCTCTACCCGCCCTTTTGATTTCAGAAAGCTTTGATTCTAGCATCTGGTTCAAGCTCTTGACCAGCTGGGAGTTTAGGACTGTGGCAAGTCCTCGCAACGCTCTCTGTTTTCTCCTGGCTTCTGTTTCTGTCTGGGCATTATTTTCTGTTTCATTTCTAGCTCTGAAATTTTTTTTTTTTTTTTACCACCCATCTTTTGTTATTATAACATTCAAAAAGCTTGAAGTAAGGTAGGTTTTTTTGTGTGTTTTTGTGTGTGTGTGTGTGTGTTTTGTTTTTGTTTTTGTTTTTGTTTTTGTCATAGAGTCTGGGTTTCTAACCATATGCAACTAGCTTACCTTTTTGATTGGCCAAAGAGTTCCAAAATATAGCTTCCTGCCTAATGGAGGACATCAGACTCCTCCCCCCCCTCATTATTCTAATCATGGTTCTTTGTGCTAAGGCATCCCTCTGCCTTCCTCCTCGCTTAGAAGGAGCTCTACAAAAACAAAATAATAAAAACCCTTCAATCTGTCATGACAAACACTAATGGCCGTGCGCTAACCGTCCTCTGGATGAACTCATGCTGACTTTGTAGTCTTTTCCATGAGTAGGTCTCTTTTTATGTGCATCTTGCATTAATAGTTTTTCCCAGCTTTCCTATATACTACCCTTCCCCACCCCCCATGAGAACAGTGCTTTTATCTTATTGTTAAAGAAGCAGAGCATTACAAAGCTCTTAGTAGGGACTCCATGCATACCTATTCGTTTATTATTCATGGATGCTGCATGGCATCATCAACTAGGTAAGAATCACTTTTAATTCATGACTGGTATGTGTTTGACATCTGTTCCTCCTCGTTCTCAGCCACACCACTAAGAAAGCGCTGCATTTCCTCCCTAAATTTATTTAGTATCTAAAGCAAAATGCCATTTTCTTTCAATCTCCTTTTTTTGTTCACATTGTAACTAGAAGACATTCTGGGAAACTCTGGTGTAAAAAAACTGTGATGATTGAAATTGCTGATTGAAAGTGTAGTGAAGTAGGAAAAACAAATGAGTGGTTCTAAGGCATCATGCTGGCCCTGTCATTAACAAACTGTGTGACTTTTGGCATTGCAGACTTCTCAGGTTGTGCGTGGGTGTAGGCATGCATGCAAGTGTGTCTGTGTGTTCTCTCTTTAAGATAGCATCTTGTGCTATAAAGACAGTGAGAATGCTTTGACTTGGCCTTTGCTCACTGGAGTATTGAAATTGGAAAGAAATGTCAACATCGCGATGACCCCTAACAGTTTTATCAGGTGTTTTCAGCCAACCTCTTATCATTAATCCAAAAAGACCCTAATATGCATTAAGAACACTCCCCTTTCTCCCAGATTCCACTCTTTTGCTTAACCTGTTGAATCCTACAAAGGACAGGAGAAAAAAATGCACACTGATTAGAACATGTGAGGCATATGCCATCAAAAAAATGAGAACATCGATCCTGGAACATAGGAACAGCTTGACACAACATTTATCAATTCCTTCATTTACCATCTCGTCCATATACAATGTCCATCTCAGTCAGGCACAACTCCACAAAGCCACTTAGAAAGAATGTTGGCCTGCATCCTATAACAATATATGCTTAAAGAGCTTTTTGCTGGGGGAAGAAAAAGGAGTCTCTGTGAAATTTTCAATCCACTTAGTAGTGTTCATAAAAATGGAGAACCAGCTGTTCACTGACTGTGTAGTACAATGTTCATACATATTAACCTCCAGACTACTCTAGCATCTCTTTTTCAAATTAATGCCAGACTCTCACATTTCTAATATGAGTATTATTTTTACTCAGATTTTCAGTAGCTTAATATTATGTTTTCTCTAAATACTCTTAAGATACCTAAATATCAGATTCAATTGTTTAACTCTGAGGCCAGAAGTATACTCTTGTAAATGCTAATCCAATGACAAATGTGGTAGGTTAACAGAGACCAGCCTTCCATAAGCAGGTGTATTTCATATTTCAGTTCAAGACACATATAATGAACTAATTTTATTTCAATATATTTTTCCTAAGTAATTGACTTCTACTTTTCTAAGTGATCATTTAGGATGTCAGATATTTGCCATTATAGAGACAATTTACTTTGGTGAAGATAATCTACTGGAACTTGCATTACAGTTAAGACAAGTTAGAACCTAGTGTCTGATGGGTTCATGGCTATGCTGATAGAGGCATCGTAGCCCAAAAGCATTTTCTTCAAAACTTGGCTAATATATTGATGAAGAATTATTATGAAGGAAATAGTTTTTAGAGTTTGACCAATACACAGCAGAAAAACACTGCTTTTCAAGTTTTGTAAGATACCATCTTTTCTATCTCCTTCTTTTCTGTATTTTTAGTCATTTATGTTTTTTTAATGATTAGGTATCCACACAAGTGATGTTTGAAAAAGTATAAAAATATATGAATTCTTATTTATAGTGCCCATTGTTTCAACAGAAGAATTACTTGCATAATTTATAAAAATAATTTCTGGGGCACCTGGGTGGTGCAGTTGGTTGAGTGACCAGCCCTTGATTTTGGCTCACGTTATGGTTTCATGGTCATGAGATCAGCCCTGTGTCAGGCTCTGTGCTCAGCAGGCAGTCTGCTAGAGATTCTCTCTCCCTTTCCATCTGCCCCTCCACTTGCTCTTGTGCTCTCTCTCTCTAAATAAATAAAATCTTAAAAGAGAGAAAAAAAAATTCTTTTGCTTTTAGATTTCTCACTTTTTGAAGGGCCTACAAAATATCAATAAATATTTTAAGGCACTTATTCCCATTTACCAATTATGTATAGATATGAACAAGGACTGTCATTGGCCTGAAACATGCCTTTCTTTCTCCTAAACTTTCAAAGATAAGCAACAGTTCCAGGGTGACACAAATGAAACATCCAGTCTCCTATATTAATTGATAATTTAAAAATTCCAAATTGCCTTTTGGACAATTTCTGATAATTCACTTACCTCAGATTGTTTCAATGAGATACATAATTTTTCTTTTAACAGCATGTTTTACTAAATCATCAGCTTCCATGTTTCAGATATTAAAGCAAATTCCTTGTCTCTCTTTTAAAAAATTGATTGCAGTCGGTGATTTCTTTAACATTTTAAAAGACATTTCAAAAGAGTTTGCATGAACAACTTTAATATATGAGGGTAGTTAATTTTGCCTTGCTGAACATCATTTTAGCAAAGGATAAATATACTGGATGAGTCAAGCATATTGCACATTTAAGATTTTAAATCTGACAGGCACAATATGTAGTATGGGGAGGATTATTTTCTTTACAAAAAAAAAAAAAAAGAAGACAAGTGTGAAATTAGATCATTCATAACTGCACGTCTAGCTTCAGATCTATAGCCTGACCAGAGATGCAGTGTTCTCTACGTCTGTGTTCCACGCAACCAAAGATGAGCACTTTGTATATCACAGTCTTAACTCACTTGTTCTTAGGAAAAGCATCATGAAATTTATTGTTCATCATTCAGAAACCAACAGAGGAAATAATCTGTTAGAGATTAGAGTACACTAGAAAGATATGGAACCTATACTAAAAAAAAGAAAAATAAGTTCTTCACCCAACAACATACAATAAAAATTTGAAAAAAATGGAAAATCATCTTGTGTTTCTAGATTCCAAATACCGAATACTGATTTTTCTAGATTCCCAATACCGAATACTGATTATTCATGACTACAATTCAGCTTCATCGGTGGGGAAGTGGGGAAACTCTTTGAAAGGGGATAAACAGTAAATCTGAAGTTAAATTTGAAATTAACAAGAAAATGTGGCCAAAAGTAGTTTACAAATGAAGAGCAATAAAGAAGTAACGTCTTACCCTAAAATGTTAGCATGTGCTATAAGCAGAAAATAATTAAAACATTGCGGTACTAGAGTCAACAGAGAAATGAGACAAAATAGCTCCAAACCAGAACCCAGGATACTAATATTTAGCATCAGCAGCACTCAAATCTGAGATATTACCTTTTGGTAGACCCAACCAATTAAATGATGTGCTTTCTAACATCTAGTATTTTCATGTGTATTGAAAAAAACGTATTTACCCTTAGGGGTAGATATAATCATATACATAAAATATATAAGCAAAATAAATTAATTACATTCTATAATTTCTTTGCATTTGGAACTGATATTTTTTTTGAGAGAGAGAGACAGCAGGAGAGACAGAGAGGGAGAGACAAAGAGAGCATATATGCGGTAGAGGGGAGGGAGGCGTAGAGAGAAAATTTTAATTAATCTAGGCTTGATCTTGGGACCCTGAGAGCATGACCTGATCATGACCTGAGCTGAAATAAAGAGTCAGAGCCTTAACAGACTGAGCCACCCAGACTCCTGAGAACTGAACTCTCTTAAATCACTTTTAGATTTGGAGTTTTCAATTTTCTACTTTTTTTCACACAATGCAATTGTTTCGGATATGAAAACCATCAGTTATGTGATATTTCTGAAGAAAAAGTCACTAATGTTGGCATTTGAATTCTGAATCTGCAGTCATGTAGGGCTAGCCATATTTTGATATCAGCTTGTAGCATATTGGTAAATATATCTGATTCAGCACATCCTTCAAATATTAGTTGGACTATTTGGTTCCTAGGGATTAAAAAGGTGCTCCAGTATTGTCTCTGGAGAATGGCCTTCCACAGGGTCACGTATTCTGCAAGCTTTAATGCTGGAGCTTTTGAGGTTTATATATGTGCATATAATGGCAAGCACAACCTGAGTGACCATGATTTTTAGGTTGTAAATGTTTTGGTGATAAAAAGGTCTTAGAATTAATATAATTTAGCATGTTACAGACATCAAGGATTATTGCTGAAAATGAAAAATTATTCCCCTCAAAAAAGTACGGAAAAAATTTTTTGAAGAAAAATTCAACCTCTTTTCTAACGTAATGAATAATAATGCCGGCCACACCTTCCCCCAAAAGATGCCTTGAGGTTCTAAATGCAATTAGGCACAATGCACATAAAATTTTTCAATATGAAGCACTCACTATACAGTATATAGTACCCTTTTTATGAATACTTAGACAATTGGGCAAATCTGTATTTTTTAATGTTTCTTTTAGTTTTTCAAAATTAACACCAGAATTAATACTAAAACTACTTTTCCACAAATTGTTTTTCAACCTTTTATTTTTATTTTTTTTTGTTTTGTTTTTGTTTTTGTTTTTCAACCTTTTAAATTCGTTGTCAAAACCCTTTCTTTCTAGCAATATATGAGCATTATTACATTTTCAGTGATAAAATTTTATTTGTATATCAAAATTGGAGTGCTATTGTACAAAAAAAGTGCTTCATTATTTTTATATCTTTCTTAAATTTGACATACTGATCCACTGCATGCATCACTATTGCATTTGTGCTAATATAACTAATCAAAGCTTGTTCCAAGTCTTTAATGCCATCAAAGGTGCTTACAATCTTTACTCAATCTTCAAATTAAAACAAACATTAAAAAAATTTAATTAGAGATATTTTGGGATTTAAGACCTATAGTTTCTGCATGATATATCAACTTTCTTGTAAAAATTCTTAACAATAGTTTACATTCTGAAATCATTCAAATTAGTGGTATTTCACTTATAATAGGATCACTTTGTAAAAAGTGATCAAACTTAAAATAATATCAATAAAATAGATCAGTTATACATAAAACAGAGATATGTTAAAATGTTTAAACCAAAAGATAGAGAAATTGATTTCAATTATTGTTAAGCATTACAACTGAAATCACCATCCCTTGCAGAAAGGGCAAGGAGAAAATGTAGTGACTTACACTTTGCTTTTAAAAGTAAGCTCAATAAATCATTTTGGAAGAGATATTTTCTTCTTGGCATTAAAGTCTAGGCAGATTTTCTGGGAACAGACTAGTCAGTTTCTTAAATTGCCTTTTGTGAAAATAAAGAAATATTCTTTTATTACTACCTTTATTTGATCATCAATAAAACATTAAAGCACAGAATTAAATGTAGTTAAGCAAAAATTTGTCTACCCAGAATTCACAAAACTTAATACAGGGACAGCTCTGAGACCAGTCCTATAAGGGTTGATACTTGTCAGGCAGAATTAATGTTAGTAAACACAGTTCTTCCTTAGGACGTGATCACGATAATTGATCTCTAAAATTTGTTAGCTCTAGATTGGTTTAGTAGGGTTGCCAGTTTAGCAAATAAAAATACAGACTATCCACTTAAATTTGAAGGTCAGACAAGTAACAAATAATGTTTTAGTAAAAGACTATCCCATGCAATATTTGGTACCTGTTTAAGCTAAATGTTTTTCATTATTTATTTGAAATTCAAACTAAACCGGTGTCTTGTATTTTATCCATTAACCCTAGTCTTGTTCTCAATTTCTGAAATGCTTTTTCATTCTAAAAATAAGATACTGATGTAACTATTTAGACAAAAATAATCCCTTGCTTTAATTTAGGTTTTATAAATAACAAATAGGATGAATCTGAAAAAGTCTCAGAGATATGTTAAAAATGAATCAAACAAACAAACAAACAAAAAACCCAGAACATACTTCGGTTCCCTGGTTAGAATTAGTTTTCAATACAATTAGTTCTATCTGTATAACTCCATGTGTTTTATTTTACGTATTTAAAAATATTATTTTAGAAAGGTATTTTTGGCTTCATTGAGCTGACAAAGTGGACCATCATACACACAAACACACACACACACACACACACACACACACACACCCCTCTACTTGTGACTGAATCTGAGCAATGTTTGAGTAAGGGCCTCATGTTATAGAGTTAGGGAGTTTCTTGGCTCTGTTCATCTCCACTTTGACTTGTTCATAAGTTCCAGATAGTACTAAGATATCTGTCAGTAGCTTTAGTTATTTACCCTCCTATATTTAAGTCCAGCAGAAAATATGTGTTGGTTCCTACTGGCAGCTTCAAGCAAAACCAGGTAGGAGTTTTGACTCCTAGCTTACACTGAGTCATGTGCCTGTCCCTTAACCAATCACTAAAGCCAAGGGTATGTTTATAATGTTTGGGTCAAAGCATACTCCAATCCCATGAACTGTTGTGCCCTAAACTTAGTCAAAATTTAGCTGAGAGTTAGCAAAGCACACTCTAGGAGATTTTCCCAAATGAACAGCAAAAGTTGCCATTCCTATTATACTAATACTAACCATTAATATTACCTCATTTAATATGTAGATTCCCTGTGATGCATTTCATTTCTGCATAATCAATACACTCTAAGATCGTCCCATTTTCCTGTGACAATAGCAGTTTTAGTCATCTGAAATAATTTGTAAGAATTTTAGCATTATATTTGATATATTTTATATACAGCTGGGCTCATTCATGTGATTAGAGTTATCCACAAAATATGACTTCTAAGTAATGAAATAAATGTATACAAAGTAAAACCTTCAGAAAATTTAAATAAATAATTAAGAGGTTCCTGATAATTACTATTTTATTTTATTTTTAAGATTTTATTTATTTATTTATGAGAGACACAAGGAGAGAGGCAGAGACACAGGCAGAGGGAGAAGCAGGCTCCATGCAGGGAGCCCGACAAGGGACTCGATCCTGGGTCTCTAGGGGTGACTAAACCACTGAGCCACCCGGGCTGCCCGATAATTACTATTTTAAAGTAAATCCATCAATGTTTTATCCTTTCCATCATATACCTTGTACAACAATCATCACTGTTTTCATATAGCCCTTGAACTATGCAAATATTAAAAAAAAAAAAGCTTGGTGTAACCAATAACCAGCCTTGGTACTAATAAAATATGCAAATTCAATTATGAAACACACGGTATTCATATAACTGGTATCAAGCATTTCCAAAATCAGCATCGACAGAGGGAATGGAAGCTTCAATCTCTGAGGATACAAATACTTTCTTAGGATATGTCACTACGGAATAATTGAATGTGCCATGGGAAAAAACCTCAAAGCCAGAGTAAAGCAAATCTTATGATTTTGTCAAAGTTGAAAGAAATCTGCAAATACCTTTTTTTTTAAATAGCAAGCTTAAAAGCATGCATTCATTCTTCTAAATAAGTCCTATATATTATGTGTATATATGTGTCTATGGAATTTTAATTCATTTGTATTTGTATCCATAGAATATAATATGCTGTGTGTATACATATACACATGTATGTATATATAAAAATATTTATATATTTATTTCTAATATAAATAATAGGTATATTATATAATATATAATATTGATACTATTAAATATTATATTAATAAATAACAATTAATATTATAAATTATATACATTAAATATGTGTATGGATATTTATATTGATTATTACAGATTATTGATATCAATAAATAATATAAATATATGTGAGCATGCAACATACAAATATATATATATATACAAATATATTTACATACATGTATGCATATGTATACATATACTTTATTTTAGGGCATGAGAGATGAGGTGTATGTTTCTACTCTGACATTTAATATGCTTTCATAAAAATTGCATCTTTACTTATGGTTTAGATCAATAAGAATTCTTTGAAAATCCAAAAGTTAATCACCACCATACCCTAATTATCCAACACTGGAAGGTTAGCTGTGTCCCCTTGATTCTAAAGAAGTTTCAGGTTGGCATAATCTATTCTTTTAAATGAAGGAATTAAGCTTGGGAATTGGGTCATTCTCCTTTCACTCTCACGGCATACATGGGCATGCATATAAACAATATTTCCTGGGTTGGGGATATGTTTCACGGCACAAAAGTCACACAGGAATCTAGTATCCATAAGAGTAAAACCGAATAATTATCTTCACATTGGTAATACTTATCGCTTGCTTCACAAACGAAGCATGTTAGTGAATAATTCTCAGGGATGATGAGTAGATAATGAAAGCATACATTCACAAATCACTTTGACTCTTTCATAAGTGCAGTTTTCCATTTGGAAATTTCTCTGAGATCTCTTGGTAATTCACACTTGGAGGTAACTGAATACGTGACATATTTTGAAGGGTAACTGCTGATTTCTGATCAAGTGGGTAAATAAAGAAGAAGTTATTAAATGAGAAGAACAGTTGGTCCAAAGTCACCACAATAAAGGGCACACATTTTCAGGTTCATTACGCCTCACAAAATATTTAAGACATTATAATTAATTTAAATTTTCCTTTAGGCAATTGATTTCCTGATGTTTCCAATTTTGTTTTTCAGGGGATACCAGCAGTATGAATACATAAGTTTTATGGTTCTGTTCCCTCCCTATTTACTTTTTGAGTAAATGGTACTAAAATAAGTAATCCCAAGATAGAAATATGCATTTGATTATAAGATTTAATAGTTTGAGTCATGTTGGGCCTTTAGCAATATAAATGTTAATACCTTTTTAGGAATTAAATACCATACCTCTTCATTTATTAGGGTGTTATCTATCTATCTATCTATCTATCTATCTATCTATCTATCTATCTATATATATCTAGATATATATATATATCTAGATATATAGAGAGATGTATATATGTATATATTTGCATATACATACTTAGGAAGCAATAACTGAGAAATCAAATAATTTTAATTTTCTCAAAAACATTTTTAAACTATGTGATACCTTGTTCACTGATATAACAAAGTTGTGAATATTAACTTTTTTCATGAAAATTAAAGGCATCCTCATGTACATCATTATGTATATCATCTCCTGCAATATTGTCATCGTTAAATTCTGCATGGTCTGTGTGACATGTTACAGGTAACTACAAATGCTTTGCTATTTCATCGATGGGCGGAATGATGTGGAACAGTAGAGGTCTGGTAGTTTCTTTGCGGGCCTCTGGGAACACCGGTTCTGAGGTAAGTCAGCCCCCATGGATAAAGTATGATCACCTGGAGACCAGCATCTCACCTGATACCCGAGCCATGTGGAGGGTCCTTAGAGGATGAGATGCCACGTGGAGAGATAAAGAGCCCAAAAAGCAGCAAGACACCAGGTCTGTGAGTGATTAGCCCTCATCTGGAGAGTGGATTTTCTTCCAGCCCTGACTACCCCCAGGAGATGCCATATGAATCAGGAGTGAATAGCTCATTGGGACCCTTTCTGAATTTCTGACCCATAAAATCATGTGCAAATTAAAATTGTTATTTTAAGACATTAAGTGGAGGGGATTTTGGTACACCAGAATAGATAATTAGAACACTGAAAATAAATTCAAGGTGACTATGATAAACTGAGCTTAATTAGCTAGTGATCAGTAGACTCTAAACTGGGAGCTATGGTGCTTCCTTTCCTCTCCCAAGGAGGTGGTGGGGGAGAAACCTGAATTTGGAATTTACAAATTTTTAGAAAATTTTCTTTTCTCCCTAATGTCCAAAGACCATTTCTGCTTACTCTGAGCTTGAGTCTATATTCTGAATGACTGAGGCAGTTAGAAATCACACTGCTGGATTAATGGAAGAAAGCTGATAAATGCCAGAGTGATTTATCTGATAGTTGGTTACTGAATAAAACCCTCTGATTATTGCTCAGGTCTTACGGACAGTTTGATCACATTTTAGACCTTGGAATCATTAAATTGTGATATTACTTTTCTCCAGAAACCACAGCCTGATTATATTTGAGGCAATTTAAAGGAAAGAATGTAGATTCAATACTGTTCTGGACATAGTATATCCCTAGCACATATTTGCTAATTGATGAATTAGAAAGCTGAAGCTGCATGTAACACTTGCCTTCGATTTTGCTGTTACTACCCTCATCTAAACCACTGTGTTATCTTCACTTGATTTTCCTCCAACAGTCAAGTATATTCCTTCTCTGGTCTTGCTGTTCTCTTACAATGGCAAGTTCAGGGACCAGATACATGCGTGGCCTGTTCCTCACTTCACTGAGGTTCTTTATCAGATCAGACAGGCCCTTCTTCAGTACTTCCCATCTGCTTGATTACTCTATCCTTGCACCATACTTCATTTGTCTTCATACCCCTTATTCCTATCCAACATATTTTGTTATGGTTTTATGCTCTCATTTGATTATATTTTCTATGAGAAAAAAGTCTGGTTGATAGCCATCCATTGTACTACCCCTCCCCACCACCCCCCAAAAAAGATACAAGAACTTTGCGGTATTTCCAGAATCCGGAGCAGGATTGATGAGTGGTTTGATTCTAATTCTGTCAAGGAGGAAACATCTTGACACTTTGGGTGACAAAGCGAAGACTGAGAACATCACTTTAGTACTTAGGCACACCCTGTGGTTGCTACGGGTTAGTGTTAAGATCTTGTTATTAATCGTCACCACATCATTCTGTACTTCTTTCCAACAATAGTCAATCCCCGCCTCTCTTAAAACCCTTTTCATAGCCTGGATATCAGTTCAAAAGTCCTAGATCAAAGGTCCTGCCCAATTTATTCCACGGAATAAAGCTCTTAATCTTTTCACTTAAGGCAGGGTATGCTTAATATTCCTTTTGTTTCTGTATCAAAAGTTCACTTTAGTTAAGAGACCATTAATTCATTCCTTTTTTATTACAATAGCCACTGAGGATTAAACTAGTTTAAAATTATGCAGCCATAAAAACTGACCTTCAAAATGCACTGAGCATTTATAGCCTTCTCATTTGTTGATAAGCAATCGAAGTACGAATGGACTGCATGTTAGATGAACTATTAGTCATAGAGATAGGCTTTTAAAATTTCAATTTCATTTGAAGTATCCCAAGTGTTGTATTTGCAATATTTTGCAGAATAAGATAGCATTTTTCAGTATTTTTTTAGCAAAGTTTCTTTGTTTTTGTGCAGATACACAACCGTTTGTATTATTTAAGAGGTGCCGTCTGCTATCTATCTGATGCTACTCTTTTTAAAATTCAGTGTTTAACCAACACACCTGATGCATTATGTACAAAAAGATACGAGTATTTTGTTTATAGTACCCCCTATCATTTGCCTGGCTCAGATTGCCCTTAAATCAAATTTTATGTAGAGGAAAATATATATATATATATATTTTTGAGTATATATAATATATTTTTAGCATATTTTGAGTATTTTGAGTATGATAATATATCTCTATCTCTATCTATCTATCTATCTATCTATCTATCTATCTATCTATCTATCTATCTTCTTATTTTCTCCAGATAACCTGGAAGAAATAAGTTTAAGAAATCAGTGAAATTGGGGAATCCCCGGGTGGCTCAGTGATTCAGCGCCTGCCTTTGGCCCAGGGTGTGATCCTGGAGTCCCCGGATCAAGTCCCACATCGGGCTCCCTGCATGGAGCCTGCTTCTCCCCTGCCTGTGTCTCTGCCTCTCTCTCTCTCCTCTGTGTCCTTCATGAATAAATAAATAAATAATCTAAAAAAAAAAAAAAAGAAATCAGTGAAATTCCTCCCTTGCTCACTCCATCCCAATGAGATCTTACTATCATGTTATCATCAAGTCACATTTTAGGACTTGCAGTCTAAAATAAGTTGTTGTATTTTTGTAGTTTCCCCAGGGTGGGGGGATTACATCAAACTACTTTTATGCATACAATGGAAAATAACTTATCCTCCATACTGGACATCTAAATAAGAACAACATCAATGAATGTGACCTTCTTTCCATAAGAAAACTGGCCCTCCAATGGGCAGCATGGTACCCAAAAGGATGGCACTTATTTTTTAACATTTGGTTAATATACCTTGTATCAAGCTGGATCAATCACAAAGTGGAGAGTAAAACAGTTCTGTGACTTGGATGCCAGCAGTGCTGTCCACAGCTGTCACAAGCTAAATATAAAAAGTCATCACTCTTCTAATCTATGGGGTTTTTACTTTTTTGTGGCAAAGGTTTGATTTGTGCACGTACCTGTCCCTGTGCACTTTAACAGTTCCTTGTGGCTATGATGTGTCATCAACATACACAAAATTGTAAATGGGATGGTAAGTGCTGAAATCCCTCAATTTATAACACAAAGAAGTGTGCCAGGAGGCACATGACAGTTTTGTCCTACAAGGATTGAGGGCTGTTTGAATTAATTTGCTCTCAGCGAATGATACCCACTGTCAAGCAACTGATTCATAGCAGTTCTGACAAGAATTAGAGACTCAGGAGAATCCAGGGAGGAGATATGCAAGGCTGGCTCCTGGACTTTGAAATGGATTGCATTAATTCTCTTTGAGGACTTTGAGAGCACAAACAGAAATAATCGTTTGTTGATTTTCTGAATCATGTATATGCAGGCGTGTGAAAAATTAATGGAAGTGTCCTTCACTGGCCTCAATACAGTTATCTGTTTTTCCCTATTCATTATCAGTTGGGTGTGTGTATGTGTGATCTTTAATAGAATTAGGATTTTCAGGAAGAGAACTGTGATAATGTTTGTTAAATATGTCATGTCTGACCATCATGTTAAGCACCTAATAAGCAAGCAATATAATTGTAGGTAGAGTCATTAACTTAGATCTTAGAAGTTAATCAACATCAACAGAAGAGTGTCAAGTTTGAGCAATTCTTTTGGAAATTGGTACAGCAGGCTCAGTTTGGGGCCAGATGAACATCTAGACAAATCTTAATAAGTCTGTCTAATGTCTTCCTATGAAGTTGTATTTAAATGAGAAGTTAATTACTGCCACCTGAACCATGTTCACATGATCAGTCTCATTGGCCCAATTTAACTGAGGAGATTTTTACCGAAAACATATCTCACAGGGGAAGCAGGAAGGAAGGAAGATGGAAGAAAATAAGGAAATGAGGAGCTGAATTATTAAATGCCTATCATGTGCCTATCTTCATATTCACACTTCACATTTTCACAATTACTGTGTGTATGTGAGTGTGTCTCCTCCTCCACTCTCTCAACTGTAATCCTAAGTAGGAATTATATGGACAGCTCTAAAAATCTATATAAAATGGAGAAAAGGAAAGACAGTATTCAGTAAGCCATGTAATCCTGACATTCTAGGTCTCTAGCCTGGAAAACACCCATACCTGAAAATTAAATAGGGGAAAATATAAGCTGAGTACATGTGCCTTAGATTCACATGAACAGGAATACTACCTTATTGCTTCATAAGTATTCAATTTAAACAGGAGACACCAGGATAATCTTTTTTGGAGGGTAAATGGGAGTCAAAGAACAGAATTATCAGGGAGTGTGTGTTTGTGTGTGTTTCTCTTGGTCCTGACTAAATGGGTACACAACCGGTTCTAACAGCCCACAGTAACTCTGTTTACATATCAGAGTACTAGAAATCTCAGATTAAGCATTATTCTCTTTTATGGATCTCTTGAAAATGCAAGTAATCCCTGGAGTGGCAAGGCATGAAGTCACTAACCCTTCTGAGACTTAGTTTACCGAAGCATGCCTTATAAAAGGAATTTCTTTAGGAAATATGGTAATACCCGGAATAAAAGGAGACTGTGGAGCATAGAAATGAATGGGCATCATTACAAAGATAAACTTCATTAACTTCAATTGGTCAAGTGCTAGAGAAGGAGAAACCATTTCAATACATGAAGCATTTATTTAAAAAAATAAGGAATTCTCTATTTCTAGGATTCTAGTTGTCCCCCTTAGCAATTCAAGAATGGGTAAAAGGTATTCCTTCAGGACTTTTTAAAAAATATTTTATTTGAGAGAGAGAGAGACAAAGACAGAGAGCACACAAACAGGTGGAGCAGCAGAGGGAGAAGCAAACTCCCTGCTCTGGGAGGCTCGATCCCAGGACCCTGAGATCATGACTTGAACCAGAAGCAGATGTCTAACTGAATGAGCCATCCAAGGCCCCCCTTCGGAATTTTTAATAAAAATATATTCTAATGACTCCTAGGAATATGCTTGGACAGTAGCTTCTCTGTGAAGGAATGGGGTCTCTCTCCTGAACAATATTATTTACGGATCTACCAGGGACTCATATTATGAATAATATTATGAATCTATTAATGGATTTATTATTTATAGATCTTCATGTTATTTATGGATACGGGTGCATAGCAGAAAGGCACTCAACGGTTTTACTTTTTGGTTTTGATCATATCATTCCCATGCACATATAGTAGGGAACTTCCTCGTCTGCTGTCTCCAATCTACCAGAATCAGTACTGCAGCCTCTCTTTGGCCAGCATGATACTCTGGGTCTTTTGATCTCAATGATAAAGATACTGCATTACCCCAAGAGACAGAGATCAAAAGATTTTACTCTCCTTTTTCCCTATCAATTACAATTGCAAGCTCTGGTCAGGGCTTTGACAAAAAACCATTAGACAAAGTGTAATTAATGAAGAAAAAAAATCTCAATAAAAGATCTTTAAATATTTCATGATTTCTTAACACAGGCAAAAGACTCTGGCTTATTTTGCCTACTCTGATGATTTTTATACCATCTATTTCCCATAAAAAGAAAAACTTCTTACATAGTTTTTCTAGAGACCTTTAAGTCACGCATGGGTGAGTTTTTCTGAATGTCTTCCCAAACGTACATGAAATAAGAAGTTTAATAAGATGGTTCTTAAGATTCTTTTCACTCTAAATATCTAAGGACTCGGACAATGTCACGTTACTTAAAACATTAGAAAGACCAGAGTGATTGTTATTTTGCAAGAAACCATTAAAATTACTCATTTCTATTATTGATTTTCTAAAGCTTCCCAATTTTTCTCTCTCACTTTAATTAAAGGAATTAATATTTTCTGATTTTCAATTCATATCCAATTCTGTGCCCTATATGGTAAACTATCCAATAAAATCAGATTTTCTATTTTGCAAATTCTACAATTTGTGGCCACAAAGTCATTAGTAGCCTTCCATCTTTGTGCATGCTCTATTCAGTCTTTGTTTTGCTTTCATGTATTCAATCAACGAACACTGAGTGGAGCCTTCCTGAGTGTCAGTTACTATCATACCAGGAATAAGAAGAATGAATACAAAAGAGTCTCATCTTATTCAAAGAAAAAAAATGTCCTTGAAAATAAGAGAGGATCCAATAGATTTCCCAAATTCAAATGTACATAGCTCATTCTGAAACTGCACCATGGATGAGTTAATTCCAGAGTACGAACAATACCCTTGACTGGGAGAAAGCCTTTCCTAAACATTTGGGCAACTGCTAAGTTTCTAAAAAAAATCATAAAATGCCCCTAGACATCATGGAAATTTTTCATAGGTAGCTGATTTTCCACCAGAACTCACATATCAGAGTTAGCTATTGGATGGTTAAGAACTGGAAAGGAAATTTCTTTGCTGTGAAGCGGGTAACGCCATTTATCTGAGAGTACAGATACTGGTTCTTGCTGCTGGATTTACTCAAATCTATAGTTTGGTGCTGCCACAGGAGCATCATTGGTGTGCTGGGCTCTAGAAAAGAAATAGCATCTACTGATGGAAGCCCATGAACATTTTAGGTTGCTATCAATGACAAGCTCTAAAATGTGTGATAAAGTGGATGTCATTTGGGTTGTCACCATCAGTAGTGGCCCTAGGTAGAAAAAAAGAAGGTATCCAACGTCTTCCTTTTCCCTCCAGATCCTTTTCTCGGTATTGCTCTGCCCTCCCTACGAGTCTATTTCCATGTGGCCTTTGTTCTCAACTCACTCCTGAAGCCCTATCAATTGTGCTAAAGTAATAGAATTATTTTCTGAGATGTTTCTGCATGTTTAAATGGCACTTTTAAAAACTGAAAAATCATTGTGGGTGATCAAGGGAAGAATCTCTAATATATATTTTTAAGTCTTGTGTAAAATTGCAGGGGAAAAATGAGCCCGTGAATCCTGCACGGAGGCTACCATCCATTCTACATATTCTTCAGCCTTGTCTTTATGACCTCAGATGAACAATATTTTCCTTCTTAACATTTTAAGCACCCACAGATTGGAGAGTGCCACTGTGTGCTATTTAGGCACACAAGAGCATCTGTCTTCTTGGCTTTGCCCATCACTGCCACACACCATGGTTACGCCACAGAACTTTATTCTAGGACAAAGTCATAATGAGGTGCAGTCTGCATTCCACATTTTATCTTCTCCATTTTTGAGGCTGCTGCAGCCCCTGGGATGGCCACGTTCTCATTCCAAGGAATCTGTTAGGTGGTACTTAGGAAGGGTGATTCAGGAGCCTGGACTTGCTCTCAGCATGGATGAAGATATAGGATCCGTGAAGCGCAGCTGGGCAAAATGAAAATGAGACCTGAGTTCTGCAGAGTGGGAGTGAGGTCTTTGCTCTCCAAAGGTTTGGCCAGAAAGTCCTGCATCTCTAATTTAGGAACCAGGCAGTATGCCACCATTGCAGGTAACTAAACAGGTAAAACAAAACTTCCCATTTCCATTCCCCCATTTCAATTGTTTCAAAATTCACATTTGATTCTACAATCATCAGATTACCCAAATGGGAAAATGCCCCATGGATCATCTGATGACAGGGCTTGCCTTGTCTGTGTTCTCGCTCCAGCCACCATGTTTCTTCCTCTCTATTCTCCTAGTGAGGTTGTCATCATCCTTTAGGCAAAATATTATCAGTGAAAGTCTTGCCATGCCCATGCTTCATATTTCTGAAAATCATTTTTAAATTGGCCTGTGTTTGTAAACACTTCTTAATTATTACCTGATTAACAATTCAGAAAATCTTTCAATATAACTGCATTTTTTTCCTGTTCCCTGGAAATCAAGCCACTTAGAAAATAACTTCTATCTCCCTTATTTATTGTTGATTTTTTAAAAATTCTAACATTTGAACTCAGAAAATCAAAGAAACGAGGGAATTGTATGAGTAGAAACAGAAAATTCATGCTATATAATTTCATTTTGGCATAGTCAGATGACTCTAAATTCTGATCAGTTAAATCAACCTCGCACTGTGAAAGCTGCATGAACTATATTGTCCATACCTTCAATGGGGTCAAAGAAGAGAAAAAAAGTATTTCTGATCAGAGTCAGATCATGGAGTTGAGCAGAGATCAATCCATACTGTTACCATAACAGAAAAATAAAACATTTCAAAAGCTTTATCTAATCGGGTATGTCTCCCTTCTTACTGTGCATGACATTATGTATATTTTAAAAAATATCTTGCCTACCTATGAAGCACATTTATAGGAAATGGAAACGTCTACTGTGTAAAACCAAAGGAATGGGTTTGTCTCTTTATTCCTTTATGGAGCAGGAACTATGGTGTCACTCGAGGTAGGCCTTAATCAGAGTAACACAGACATGCCCAAATGATGAAAATTCAGGCACAACCCATATCTTCCTATTCTGCTATCCAGCTAAATTAGATAAGCTACACAGAATACTATTTTCATTAACACATGCTAAAGTAAAATCACATTCAAGTTTTTCATATTCATAGATATCAAGTAGAGCAATCAATCATGTAGAAGAGAATTGGGTCCTAAATATCCACATACAGGTCAAGTCTGGCTTCAAGAGGGCAAGAAAGCAAAAACAATGAGACATCAAAATGACGTGAGCCCAAACTATGAGCTGTATACTTTTCACTTTGCTAAAGAAGTGAATGGAAATCTTCTGTTATTCTCTAACATTTGTTTGTCCAACCCACGTCCAAAACTCTTAAAATCTCTTTGGCTTTACAGGAAGGTCTTAACCTGGACACATAAATTAAGGCTTTTACTACTGTATTTTAATATTTGTATTAATACAATACAATTTGATGACATGACAACCCAAATTCCGATATCAGTGTGTAATTGTAAGAAGTCCTTTTTTTATAAACCACTTTGAATGCTGTGAACTTACATAAAGGACATAAGGAAGAACAGATTTGATATATTCAGACTCACATACCTGCTGAGAAAAAAATCATTAAAGTCTCAGAAGGGCATCAAAAGCCTAAGCATTGCAAATTTTATCTGACTTAGACAATAAGGATGAATCTGTGACTCCTTCTTATGGAGAAGAAACAGAACAAGGCAATCAGCAGCATGTTTCTAGAACCAAGACTATCTGGGTTCAAATACCAGCTCCACCACATGTTACAACAAATGACTTTGGGCAAGCAAGTTACTTTATCTTTTGTGCCTCAGTTTTCTCAACTGTAAAATGGGACAACAGTAGTATCTGCCTTTGGGCACAGATCAGTTAGTACTTGCAAACACGACAGTGTCTTGAATAGAGTAAGTGCTCCAAAAGTATCTGCTAAAGTAATGAACTAAAGAGTCAGAACATTTACAGATAGAAATGTTCAAGTATTCTCCACGTGTTTCCAAAAATTCATACACAACCCACCCCAGCCTCACCATTAACTCAACTGAGTTAATTCTATAATTTATTGTGGTAGATGCTTTCCCCGCATCCCTCTTGAAAAGAACCAGTTTATTCTCCAGATATCTACAATTTGTATGTGTTTTCCAAACATAGAATATATATAAAATTAGGGAGAGAAGGTATTAAAATTAGTTGTAAAATTATTCTGAATACTACAAAATGTGTTTTGATTTTATAGGAAAGTTATAGCATTTGAATAGTGATTCTTCAGAAGCCTATACTGCATTTTAAGAAATTAATTACTATGTATTTCCCCTACCTTACATGCATAATATATGTAATTATTATTGTTATGGAAATAAGATCACCTATGATGACAGAATTTGTTTTGAGATGAGAACTCATGTTTTGACATTTTTTACTTCTCCACACTTTTATGTTTTCTTTTCAATATGAAAAATATAATTAAAATGGAACTAAAATATATAAAACCAGAATACATTTTGCTACAAATTTCATAATCACAATAACCATAAATTCATAATCAGAATTGTGATGACAAACGCTTATTTGATGACAAAAGTTATGTTTCCCATACACCAAATACCTCAAGAGACAATAATACATTGTTTTGAAGAAGTTCATTGTGTATATGGTCTTTAAGTTGAAGTAAGCCATGTGAGCTTGAACTTTTGGAAATTCTGTCTACCAGTGTGATAGCAATAGCTTAGTTTCAAACTAGAAATTTAGAGACCTCGTATTTCAGAAAACAGGGGTGGCTGACCCTGGAAACAGAACAGCTTAATTGTATTTGTGGCAGACTGAGAAGAAATCAGTACTTTTCAGATCATGTGAAGGGTACCTGTTTACCAGAGTAAATTGCTGCCATTGAAAAAAAATATATATTCAAAAGGAATACCATAAAAGAAAAAAAGGAAAAACAAACGACTGGCAGGCACTACATGTAAGACAAGGAATGAATGGGGAGATTTTTTTTTCTTTAGACTTGATACTCTTGTCAAATTATACAAGGGTTCTTAGGAAGATTATATGAAAAGACAGGAAAGTACACTGAATTTATACTTCTGTGGAAATTAGAGCTTAGTACATATAATTACCTTTCTGTTTGTGTTGTCTGAATAATTATAAATTGTAGTAATTATTCTTATAATGTCAACTGCTAAATTTATAATTTCAATGTACTGCATATATAAAAAGTCCTATATTCAGAGGAAACTCAAACATTATGATAAATATTAAAATGTATATGGATAAATGAAAAAGAGTTAAGAATATACCAACATTTGTCAATCTTCACCACTCTACAAAATAGGTAGATGTAGTTTGAACCGCAATGTTAAGTGGTGAACAATGACATTTTCCACCTGATTAAGAGATTTGACTAGTTTCTAAATATCTGTTGAAAGTATAAGTGAATGAATGAACAAGGCCCACACCCTCCGGATTTGGTGCCCTTCAGCAGATAATCTCTCTCAGTTGCTTAATTAGGGCACCAGAAGAAGAGCAGCAGAGCTTTCTGGATAAAACAGCTCAAACTCTGAAAGAACAGAGCTTGAGGGGAGCCACACAACAGTTGGAGTGAGTAGTATTTGAAGAACATTTTCCTGAAAAAAATGTAATTTCTGTGATACAGGAAACAGTTACAAATATCTAACATCTTCTTTATCCCTTCAGTCTACATATTTCACCGGGATATGTTCACTATGATCCCCAGGAGTGGAATCTAACAAATTCTTATAGCCAAACACAACCGGGTGATTTTCATCTCCCATCATGGATGGATTAATAATGGTATTTCTTTTATACTCACCTTTTTAACCACTCTTTGGTATTCTGAATTCTCAGCACTACCTTTTGGTTTAAGTCTCTGTTGTCTACGTAATCAATATTACTCTGTGTCCTCTCTGTGTGGCACATCAGGATTCCCAACAATAAAAGGTCAATAAAAGAGTACAGGGCTCAGTATTTGCAACAAAGGCTCTGACGAGACACATAATCAGACTTTGACTCAGTCATGCAACCCATTTCCTTGCTCTCTTAATTTCTATAACTGATGAGAAAGTGGAGCACCAGGCTTTATCTCTGTGACTTGAAGATCAAAGGAAAGTAATAATAATGTTATGAAGTAACTTGAGATATACAGAAAAAAAAAGCTACATTAAAAATGCATTATCATTATCTACAAATAATTACAGATCATTTGATAAACACGAATAATTAATAAGGAAAGCAGGTGGCCTATAATTTAAAATGAACTCAAAAGATTAAAAGGCATTGTCAAAAGTTAAATCATAAGACAAATGATCATATATCTTCCAACTATAGTTTATTTGATTTGTTTGGAAGAATTAAGAAAAATATGCAGTTATGTCTTAATCTAGAAGCTATTTATTATTTCAAGTGGGTAGCAATGTCTCAAATTATGAGCGCTTTTTGTTTTGCTCTTTATAAAAGGAGCGAACAGATGAATCTCTGGTCCATTTCAGTCTATTTTCTCTTGTTGCTAGAATTATTACATTCTAAGGCAATTCTAAGTCACAAGAATCTGTAGCTGTAAGAGGAAATTAAATATAGCAATTAACCTAAGGCTACTCATAATTGATAGCATAAAGCCACATTCTTGTATTGTGGCATCACTAATTAAAAAAAAAACAAATGCATACACAAAATGTAAATAAACACAAGTCAAAAATTCGCATCACATTACAGCCTAACAGTAAAATGATGGTATATTACAAAAAACATATGTTACTGGTTATTCAGGGATACTGAAAATCCAAGTCTACTCATCAACTAACCCTCATATGTCAGGTGCACAAGTTTCTAACATTTAATATCATCTTATCAGACATTTCCTTTGCAGTAAATTAATGTCAAAAATTTCAGGAAGCTGCTCAAGGTCATGGAGGTTAAAATACTTGTATCATAGCTCCTTTTGATTTATCACAAATTTTAAGATGACAGATGAGGTGGTTTTAGAGTGCTGGCAGTTTATTTGTTGCTTACAGTCTCTTTCAGATAAACTAAGGATAGGTTGGGTGGTAGGGGATGATACTCTTTTCTCTCACTGAAAATCCTTACAAGAACTTAAAATAGATAATACCAACCAGCTTTTGATCAACTGACTAGGGTAGCTATTTATATATTATATGTTAGCTAACTTTCCTTTCTTCTTCCTCATTGGTATGTGCTATCCCATGGATGAACACTTACTATTATTCATATATTCTACTTTTATTCTACTGTAATCAATGATTTAGAATCAGCTGATTTCCTCTAAACTAAAAATTAAGCGATGCATAATATTTGCTATTTTAGCATAACATTTACTAGTTTAGTTATTTGCTATGTAGAAAGCAACTGGTCACTCATTTTTAAGTTAAAGTGTATAAACACAAACTGGAGTTAGAGTTTAAATCAGAGAAATCTGCTTTGCCTCTATTTGCCCAATTAAAAGGATATATATATATATATATATATATATATATATATATATATTTAAGATCTTATTTATTTATTTATGAGAGACACACACACAGAGAGAGAGAGAGAGAGAGAGAGAGAGAGAGGCAGAGACACAGGCAGAGGGAGAAACAGGCTCCATGTGGGAAGCCTGACGTGGAATTTGATCCCGAGTCTCCAGGATCACACCCTGGGCTGAAGGTGGTGCTAAACCGCTGAGCCACCCGGGCTGCCCAGGATATATATATTTTTAAGGGAAAAATGTTTATGCTTATAATTCATAATCACATTTAGTGTAGTACAAATATTGTGCCATGTTGTTTTGTTATCAATCTAATACTGTCTGTCCAAAAGAATGTCAGAATCACAATGAATTGATTTGTTTAACTTAGAAAGTCAATGCCAGTGTAAACCACCATTTCTTCCTGTTTGTACTGACTGCTATTTCTTTAGAATTAAAATTTAAGTAAATTTCTGCTGAAGTGATTTTACAGAGTATTATGCTGTGTTATAATAGTCAAGAGAAGCACCTGTTAAAATACCAAGTATCTGGAAGTTCTAAATTGTGTATTAAGGGGTTTGTACTGCCATTGGTAAAATGGAGGTTTATAGTACCAAACTCCAATTAGCTTCAGTGTATGTTAGCCCTGGATATCCATAGTATATGAAGAAGGAGTGGATGAGTAAGTAGATGGATGGGTGGGTGGGTGGATAGATGGATGGGTGGTTGGGTGGATAAGTGGATGGATGGATGGATGGATGGATGGATGGATGGATGGGACAAGTGGAGGGAGGGAGGGAGCAATGGGTAGATGGATGGGTGGATAGATAAATATCACTTTTCTACTGACTTGAAGTGCTACCTTGATTGTGAAAAGTTAAAGCAACTGCAACCATAATAACATAACGGGAGCCTAGACAGAGGGATATTAATAGTTAAAAAAATTATCTCAATCTTAGCCCAGATCTAAAATATAAATTAAAACAGGACACGTTAAAAGCACCAAAATATTTAAAGAAGCCAAAAGGAACAAACCAGTAAACAGTATGCAATTGCAGTTATACAGAACTACTCAATTTCTAACTCTTTAAAGAAGTGGAAAATATGCCATATTTATGCACAATGCAAAAGTATCTACTCTTTGGCTTTTAAAAAAACTGAGTAATCAGAAATAATTCAATTCATAAAAACCACGGATACAAATTCAATCTCAGCCTAATATGGTATTAGAATAATATCAACATAAATAATAGCTTCTATGTAGTGGGTAACAATGATAGGTAATTTCATTTTAATTAAATGTCAGTATGAAAATTCTATTCATATTTATCATGCTAACTATGCAGACCATGTACAAAAGGAATCCAAACAGCTGTTTGAATGTGGTATTTTCATTCAAAGATGTTGTACCTGCTGGCATTCTGATTAGTGTTTACTCATTTTAGCATTAAAAATACCAAGTTTAATTTTTGACATACTGTGTAGCACTACCAATATGATATAAGATAATCATATAGAAAACCACTTTGCACAGTAATTACTCAAGGACTTATTTGCACGAGCGCTACATCACAATTATATGTCAAGTAGCGGCCAAGACATTTCTTGAATTCAGTTCAGATTGTCAAATTATAGTTCCTCTTTATTACCAGAAGTCTGCTTTAGAATTGGTGCACAGATCAGAAGGCCCAGGAAATAGCTTTGAGTTCCAGTTGCTGCAGCCAGGACCACTGGCCTCTGAGACACCTCACTGCAAAACAGAAATGCACCCCTCTGCTCTTGGTTGGCAAGCTTCTGCTCCATTTCAGCTCACCTATACTGCCTGAGGCAGGATCCCTTCTTTGTGGCACAACCTACACAAACACACAGGGCAGCTTTGACACGGTCTGGAGACCCAGCAAAACACACTATAATAGCTATCTCCAAAGTTAATAAAGGAAATATTTGTAAGATTTCCATGGTCAATAAGGAGGTATCTTAAAACTATCTTAGCCCAAACAATATTTAGATCATTTCCAAAGATAGCTAAGCTGCTTCCTCTCACCAGCTAATTTCTCCAACCTGAACTTGATATATAACATTAAGCCCAACATTAACACTGGATATAAAAGATAGTCTGGTGTTTTGTATTTAACTTAAAAATTTTTTTAGAGTCGAGGGAGGGTATAAAATTTCAGATTGGCAAATTGCTTCTAACCGTTTATTATACTCTCAATTATTATATGTTTGAAATAAAGATATTTAAAGATTTTGCCTAAGTTTCCTCTTTCCTATCCTAAATCCACATCCCTTTTGTGTTTCTTGAACTCTCTGTGTGACCCCACATGTCTCCCATAACACACCATACACATGTGTGTTCGTGTACACAGTACACAGCTGCTCCCACCTCTAAATCCCCAATAGCATTATTTTAGTGCCTGTCATTTTAGATGATAATTGTGCACTTACCTATTTCTACCCCTAGAAGCCGAAACTCTTTTTTTTTTTTTTTTTTTTTTTTTTTTTTTTTTTTTTTTAAATTTTTTTTTAATTTTTATTTATTTATGATAGTCATCAGAGAGAGAGAGAGAGGCAGAGACACAGGCAGAGGGAGAAGCAGGCTCCATGCACCGGGAGCCCGACGTGGGATTTGATCCTGGGTCTCCAGGATCGTGCCCCGGGCCAAAGGCAAGCGCCAAACCGCTGCGCCACCCAGGGATCCCGTTTTTTTTTTTTTTTTTTTTTAAATTTTTTTTTAATTTTTATTTATTTATGATAGTCAGAAGCCGAAACTCTTGAGGGCAACACCAGTCCACAATACCAACAGTGTCTGCTATACTGCAGAAAACTGGTAACTTTGGTTAAATAATAAATTTGGGACAAAGTTTATATATATATATATATATATATATATATATGGAGAGGAAACTCTGCCCCCTGTTTAAATGTGAAGCATGTCTCTAGAGATGCATTTCTAGTAACAGAAATAGAGTACAAGGCTATCCCAGTGAAGTATTAACAACAGTAATAATAATGAATAATAATAATAATAATAATAATAGATAATGATGGTGATAAAGAGCTCTTTATCTGAGGCAGAAACTGCATGGTTTGGGTCATGTTTTACACTTAGTCCATCACTTGGGACTCACGAGGCAACATGTCATATTGTTTAAGAGTTTTGAGTCCAATACCAACCTGCCTTTTCAAGTCCTTCCTCCAGCACTTACTAGCGATGCAATATTGAGAAAATCCCATAGCTGTTTTTAATCCCATAGCTTTTTATGTTTCATCTTCTCCTCCCATAAATTTTGAAGAATCATCTACCTCAAGGGTTCCATGAGAGGATGAAATGAATTAATATATGTATGACACTTAATCTCTGGAATATAATATATTCTGTATGTGTGGCCTATTCATGCTTCCGTCATATAGAAAGCACACAAAAAAATTTTTAAAGAAGTTGAACGAATGAACACATACATAAAGCAGATGGATACAGAAGTTGAGTCTGTCAAAATGCTTTAAAATATCCCTTACCGAAAAATGAGTAGGGACTGGGTAGTTTTTATTTAAATCCTTTTGTCACTCAGCAAAAGTCTTCATTACACCTTAACTTTTTTTTTTTTTTTTTGCTTTGCTGAAAACATTTATGCAGTCATTTTATCATTAATTGCACCTTTTTGTGTACTCTAGAAATTATTCAATTACCACTATAACCACTTCACAACTACCCAGGACTCTATGCTGGTGGAAATTAGGCTTCAATTAGTTTCCCAGAAAGAGCAAAGGGAGAGCTGTCCTTTTGCCAAGCCCTGAGTGCTTGCCCAAAAAGGAACTTGCTGGAATAAAAAATGGAGTTGGGACTCACAACTCAACCACAATCATTTAGTTGTGAAGAGGTTTACCACAGTTCCCACATTACCACTGTATCCATTGTCTTGGCTGCTTCCCCTCCAACACACAGGCTATACCCTCCTAGGCTTATGTTTGTTCCATCAGAAAGTTCTCAGCACTTTTGTGAATATATATGTGTATCTATTTTGAGATCACCCATAGAACTTGAGACGTTTGTAGACATTCAATCAGTGTTGTTTATTTTTTAAATTAATTTATTAGAGAGAGAGAGAAAGAGAAACAGAGGGAAAGTGGGAGAGAGGGCAGAGGTGCAGAGGAAATGGGAGAGAAATCCTCAAGCAGACTTCCCATGCGGATCCTGATGAGGGGTCAATCCCAAAACCCTAAGATCATGACCTGAGCAGAAATCATGACTCCGATTCTCAACCAACTGAGCCACCCAGGCGCCCTTAATCAGTGTTGTTTAAATGACACCTGGTAGATCTTCTGAATGGAAATGAGACAACATTCTGTTAAAGGACATATGATTTTTCTCCCCTTCCCAAATTAATCCTGAGTCAATTTTATTGTCTCCTAATCAAGCTGTATAGAGTCCAACAGATTTCAGAAATGTCTTTAAAATGTGCTACATCTACCTTTTATTTTTTTAAAATATTTTATTTATTCATTCACACAGAGAGAGAGAGGCAGAGACATAGGCAGAGGGAGAAGCAGGCTCCATGTAGGGAGCCAATGTGGGACTTGATCTCAGATTCTGGGATCACACCCTGAGCCAAAGGCAGATGCTCAACCTCTGAGCCTCCCAGGCATCCCTACATCTACCTTTTAATTGCATTCATTATATATAATATTAATTTTGGTTTTGTTGCAATGTTGGGGTCTTCTATTATCTTAAGGCAGTTACCACTGGAGTGTAGTCTCTTATTTTTTATTAAAAAAATAATGTAACTATTGTCTTCAATAGCATCTCTGTGAAATTCAAGTTAATTACCTGTCATGGTGAGCAATAAATGCTTTGGATTTGAATACAAACAAAGAGTCTCTGTAGGTTAATTTCAATGATTTTGATAAATATCACACAATCCAATACTTCTCTTTTTGTCCTGCTGTCAGGAAAGTCCGAACAAACCCAGTGTGCACTAACAAACTCCTCATGAGTCCTAATGACGTGTAATTCCTCTGCTGCTTTTCAATAGTGCCTACTGTGATTTTTTTCTTAATATCTTACACTGCTATCTATATGTGCAACTTATAATTTTCTTAACTTTGTCTTTAAGCCCATAAGTATGTAAATCTATTGTTTTTTGATAACTTGATAACTTGAAACTATACGGCAAGCCTAAAAGGACTCTGGTTATTTTTCACCATAAAAATCAACCAGCTATACCATTTTCAATATTTAAAAAGATAACTTGTTTATACAATATGAGACCCTCAAGTCAGTCTGTTTTTAGAAAGATGTTCTTAAATTTTAATGTAGTGGAACTTTCAAAATTATATCTATTTAGTTTAATGTTCTCTCTCATAATACTTCAAGCACAGGTTGTATTATTTATCAGCAGGACCAATTTCCCATTGGTTAAACTCACAAACATTGCTTTCATTCTACAACATAAGATGTATGCAATATTTATTTATTAATCCTTAGATCCTTTAGCAATAAGTGGCACCTGGGTGGCTCAGTTCGTTGGGTATCTGCCTTTGGCTCAGGTCATGATCCTGGGGTTCTGGGATTGAGCCCTGCATCCTGGCTTCCTGTTCAGCGGGGAGCCTGCCCCTCCCTCCGCTTGTGCTCTCTGCCAAATAAATAAATAAATAAATAAATAAATAAATAAATAAATAAAATCTTTTTTTAGAAAAATATCCTTCAGCAATAAATTAAGGACAGTTAAGTTTATGGATGAACCATACTGCTTTTCTTTCATTACTGTTTTACTTATAGCACTCTGACTTTTTATTTTGTACATAAGGATTCTTATAGTCTTTCTTCTTTACTTACAGATTTGTATCTTTATATAAAAGTTTATTTTACTTTCAGCCAAAATCACTCCAAGTTCCCCTCACCTCATTCCCTAACAACTGCAGAGCCTTCCAGTCACATTTTTAAAGAGTCTCTAACTAACATAATGCAATTGGGTTAAACTTTCCAGGACCAGGCTATAATATTTCCACGCTCCCAAATACATAATGTATAGAAATTTATAATATAATGGCTCCTTCTAACGCACCATATTGAGCTAAAATTCCTCTTATGGTCAAGCTCTGCCATATCCTCGGAGTATTCTGCGTAGCTAATCTCATTTCTTGCCACCACAAACATACATCTACCTTGAATTCTCACCAGGTATTACCCCCAGTCACTTTATGGGCCATATTAATCCCTATAGTTGCATAGACTTTCCCTCATATCTGAACTAAGATTCTTATTTTATTCTACCTACATAAAATCTATTCATTCATTAAGGCTTAATTTAAATTTTACTCCTTCCATATTTGGAAAATACACTGGACTCTAAATCTCCATTGGTTTTGAGACTTTTATTTTTAATCATTTAACAATACTATTGATGATAATAGCCGTCATATACTTGTGTACCAAAGACTGTGCTAAGCACATTACGTGCAATCTTGCTCTTGATAATCACATGAAAATTAAGTAGAAATTTCAAATATTCTATAGGAACTACAAGTTCAAGAAACCTGCCTGAGCTCAAATGGAAGAGCTGAGATGCAAAGCATGTCAGGGTGACACTCAAGGCCAGGCTCCTGCCCACCTTCAAAGCAGTTAGCACACCGCTCTTTAAGACCACACATCACCCTTCCTTCTCATTCTCTCCACTTAAACTTCTAGAACAGAACTGTCTGAGTAGAAAAGCCCAACCTACTGTCTTCAGTGTGAAACATGCATTTAAAAACATGCTTTTATCACATCCACTGTGGATCAAATGTTCAGGCAGACTTTGTGAAAAATAGATGGATGAAATAAGGAAAGACAAAAAATAAACCCCCCAAAACCTGATAATCCTACATCTGAACAAAAATCTCTGTGATCTCATAGCCCCCAAATTCACAGACATTTAGGTAAAATTGACTTGAGACCCCATAATCACCCCACAATTCTACAGATTATAGATGTCAAGTCCTCCCAGAACTTCTCCAGAATTTTTGAAGAGGATGGACAGTGGGATAATTGACTTGCTAATAATGTCCTCCATTTCCTTAGCTAAACTGCTGCTGTCTATGCTCCTTCTACGCTTGAGTGTCTCACCTTCCATAAGAAAATCCCCTACAATAAGCATTTGTGAGCCTCACAGACCTTTGGAAGATTAGTGCAGAGAGACAGGGCAAGACTCAGCAACAGCAAGATCAAGATATTAAACTGGCAGAGTGGCTCCGCACAGAGTCCCAGACTCCATCTTTCCCTCCTCTTCTCTCCCCCCCCCCCCCATCCTCCTCTTTCAGCAGCAAAACCAACAGTTTCCTCTCCTGATTGCAGGGAAGGAGAATCCCTTCCTTTGCTATGTTGATGGCCACTTCCATTCATGTCCACAGCATCTCATCTTTTTTATCAAGTGACAAGAGGCTGACCATGGTGTTTCCTCAAACAAAATATACTTCTTTGTAGCAGTGGATATAATACATTTTTCATTGCTCACTTATGTGCCATGTGTGCGTGCATGTGTGTATATGCTTATGTGAACGTTTTTAGGGTTACCAGGTGTAGCTTCCATCAGGGCCGTTGGACAAAGAAGGTATTTATTCTAGTTACACTTACATGTGCAGAGCTTCAAATAACTCAATAGAAAAACCTTTTAAAAGTTATCAATACTAATACACATTTCAAAGAGGAGCATGTACAAGTCTTAACTCTCTGATGGTAACTCTCTAAAATGGAATCCGGGTAACCTCTGAGATTGAACCTTTCCCTTGCATTTCTGTGTCATCCACCCACTACCTTCTCTTGCTACCAGCACTGGCTCTGCTGCTACCTCTTCTCCTCTGTTCTGACCACCCTGTTTTCCTCATTGGCCCATACCTTCCTCGTGTTTGTTTCCTAGGTCTTTATGATTTTATAATTTTGGTCATCCATTTCTCTTCCTGTTTCTAGTCTCCCAAAATGGCTATGAAATGGAATTCAAATATATACCTAACACTGAAGATGATTAGTTCAATAAAATTTTATGTCACTGGTATTAATTTTTTAAATATCAAAAGATAGCCTTTTCTTTATAAAATGTCAGCCTACATAAAGCCTGAATATAAATAAGAGATCACACTCATAGACCAATGATCCCTAATTTAAAATGTCTTTCTCTCTCTCTCTCTCTCTCTGTATAGTATTACATAGGAGTACTGAGAAGTGTTACACTGAACATATGATGTAAATAGGAAATGTTCCTTTGAGAAAAAACAAATGGAGTAACAGCCTGGGAATTGATACACTTTTACTTCTGGGCTTTTATTGTATTTTAAAAAGTAATACAGAGGAAATAGTATTTCTATTGTTTCTATTAATATTAGAACAGCATTCTAGGAACATATAGAAAGAAATAGTATAGGTGCTAATAACTGCCTTTGTCTTTATCTAAAAGAAAATACTTTGCTGATCTATTTTCTTTTTTTTTCTGATCTATTTTCTATAAATACTTAGAACTTCTATGTTTCAAAAAATTGAACTTTAAACTTTCATATATATGCAACTTTTGCAACTTCCACTGTGTACCTTTTGGTTTCACCATGATCTTGGTACTGTGGATTTATTTAGGTGACAGGATGATAAACAGGCCATTATTAGCAGCTGTATTATCTATGCTAAAATATGTGGCCACATTAATTTGTATTATTTGTGATGTTAATGGACACTGGCTTAATTACCGGGGCGAAGCAATAATATGTGGTATAATGGGGTGTGGGACAGCCATGCAGTATCCTAATTTATCAGGCAGCATATTTCCTCAACATTATTACAGCAGATTAGAAACGCCATCTCCTGAAATCTCAACAGTCCGAGAGCAAATTAGAAAACAGTCCTAGAGCACGGTAACTCCTCAAGAGAAAAATTCTGCTTTGCTCTATTAAACATTCTCAAACAAAGTTAAATAAGGTAAAGTGAGAGCGTTCACTTAAGATAATTTTTTCACATTTTCATGAAAAATTTGTTTCTAATTTCAGGACAGTAATTCTAAGCTTTCTGGATTAAGAACAATTAAGCCAGGATTATAAGACCCATCTTGTATTAAAAAAAATCAAATCGAAAATTTTATTATCTTTATTATTGAGGGGCGAAAAAATCTACAGAGAACAATTTTTCTCACGTTTGCAGAAAAAAAAGTAGTCTAATGAGTGAAAGGGGGAGATAATATCTACTTAGATTGCTATAATTTTTTAGGTTTTGACATCTCTAAAACCTTGAAACCTCAATGAAAATAATTCTCAACTTGAGACATGGTGCTTATTTACAAAAACACGTCTTTATGTACACTGTTACAAAGATTAACCAGACTGCAAATTCAGAAGGATAAAATCCCCATCCCCACAGACTTTTGTTGAAAAAATATTTTTGTGTGCAATCTCAAGCCCACAAACCTATTTTTCCTGATTTCTCCCTGAGGCTGGCAGTAAAATAATGGTACTGAACTTCATACCATCTTGCCAAATTCATCTTGTTATCATCAGTATGGGATTGGTCCATAGTAGACACTCCATTAAGCATTTGTTGGCTGAAATGGATGGGCTACGACTATTTTGCTAATTTTCAGATATAAAACATAACTTCCTGTGTCTGATACTTGAATGTGGAATTCTTTAACTAAAAATGTAATAAAACCAATTATTTTTATCTCAATGATAATTTAGAATTTGAGGGCAAAAAAGTGAAAGAAAAATATTAGAATTTCTAACATCTTATAATTTGATTGGTTAATAGCTAAAGATAGCAAATAATTCCTCATTAAAAATCTCCTTCAGTTAGGAAGAGTTATCTTTCAGCAAACAAGAATTAAGCTATTTTATTATTTTATTTTATTTTATTTTATTTTATTTTATTTTATTTTATTTTATTTTACTTTCTTTTCTTTTTATTTTATTTATCCCTATGCCTAACACAGGGCCTGAACTCAGGACCTTGAGATCAAGAGTCACATGCTCTGCTGACTGAGCTTCCCAGGTGCCCTGAAACTATGATTTTAAAAACTGCATCCTACAATTGTACCTAAACACAAAGCTAATGTATCATATCTCAATATGATTGATAATATTCTGGAATTAGTTCAAAACATGAAGAATATATAAACTCAAATATGATTACTTCAGCTTACTTCTCTATGGCTCAGGCTTTGTTCCTGGATGTTAACTGAAGATAAAAAGATTAAATGATAAAAGTGAGATAAGTTTTGTTAGTCATAAATTAAACCAAAGACAAGTAAAATTGATTATCTCAATATATAAGGAATGTATTGGGAGGAGACGGTGTTTGTAGGACAAGTATGTGAGACTAACATCTTGGCAGGACTTTACACACATAGGGTTTCCATAAACAGGACGCTGTTTGGAGACAGACCGACCGCATGGCACAGGATCCCTCCCTCTGAAGAATGGGGAGTCTCTTAGTGACCTCTCCTCCTCTAGCCACATTTCCTGGAGAGCAAGATCCACATATCCTCTCAATACATCATTCTTCATCACTGTCTGGCCCAAGTTGGCTCTCAGTAAAAGTTATTTGAATTCCCTGGTTCTAGGAATACCAAGAAGCTGCAAATTGTTAAGGGAGCCTGTGATGAATGACTAGATGTTCTATTTAATTTTGCTTAGGGCACTGGATTTACAAAGCCATTAACCTTTTTTTTTTTTTTTTTTTAAAGCTTCTCCACTTTGTGATTTTGCTGAATGGTTAGTTAACGCTAATCACTGGCCAGAAGGAAAGTCCAGTCCAGAAAGAAGAGAAGTGAAGACCACTCCCTGATGGGACAGATTTCTCTCTTTTTCATCAAATGAGTTAGGAAAGACTTTCTAGTAACTGGACCAATGACCTCTCTAGCCCAACTTCTTAGTTATTATATACATCTTGAAATATGTATAAATACATAAGATATACATCTTGAAATATATATATATATATATATATATATATATATACACACACACACACATACAAAGAGAGAGAGAGAGGGAGGGAAAGACTCTTTAAAAGGAATTGCAAACAAAACAACCTTTATACTTTTAAAGCTCACCATATAACTGAGCTGTTTTTAGGGTTTTTTATTTGCCTTTTTAATTCATTTCCTATATATAATATATAAGAATAAATATAATATATAATTTAATTTACTTCAATCCCTTTCCTATATATAATATATATATTCCTATATATTATTTTCCTTTAGCATTTGAGAGTATATATTTAGCAGTATTTTTTCAAATTAGAGAAATCTGAGGAATAAGAAAAAAAAAAGAAAACACCAAGCCAAAGCAAATATAAAAGAACAATGCAAAATAAAATGACAGTTTGCATTTTAAAATGAAAGTTTACAGTCCTATATCAGACGAAATTCTGGAGATAGTTGGGATGGATTTAAAATTATTTTCTCCTAAGGAAAAGTTCATGGTGTGAAGTAAAATGTACTAGTTTATTTAGTTACTAAATGTTAATATATAATTAGAACACTTTGTTTCCAGGGACCTAGGTCCAGTTATGAAGAGATTTGCCATTACATGCTTCGTATTACAGGTATTTCCACAGTATTATTAGCCACCTCTGGACTTGAATTAATAAGTAAACAACCACAGATGCCTAGGTCGAATAATTACATAGAATTATTTTCTTTTTCATTTTCATTAAAAGAAATGAAAGACAGAATTCAGGCAGGTCTAAAACTGAACAATTTCCCCCCAAAAAAAGAAAGAGGAAGGGAGAAAGGGAGGGAGGGATGGAAGGAAGGAGGGAGAGAATCCAGCCTGACCGTTTTCACTGATTACAGTCTCATACACCTAAAACTTTCTCGTGTAAACTCCTTTGTTCATGGTATTACAAATTTTAAAAAGCAGTGATTGTGCTGGTCTTTTATATATTGATTATTTTTTATTGTTTCCATGTAACACAATTTTACTACTTTTTAAAAATTTTATTTGTTCATTTCAATAATGAGAACATAATCTCAGTGTGTTTACATGTTTTCTGCCTTTACATATTTATGTGCAAACCTATATGCTAAATACTTAGCCAGGCACTAGGATTTAATGCTGTCCCTGCCTTCAAGTCCATTGGCAGGGGTCAGCAAACTTCTGCAAGGTCTAGGTAGTAAATATTTTAGGCTTTGCTGGTTACATATGTTCTCCATGCCCGTCACTAAACTTTCTAAAAGCAGTGTATACAATGCACAAATAGGCATGGCTGCATTCTTATAAAACTTTATGGATATTAAAACATGACTTTCTTATAGTTTTCATGTCTCATAAAATGTCACGCTTTTATTTTCTAAAATCATTTTAAAACCAGTTTTAGCTATGGGCTACCCAAAAACAGAACCTTGTAGAGTTTAGCCTTTGAGCTGAATTTCCTGACCCTCAGTTCATTGTATTTAAAAAAGTTTTTCTTATATGATTGATATTTCTTTATAATATTTCCCTATCCTCTGAAGTCTCATAGACCTCTCTCTTACAATATATTTAAGGATTTATCGTCAAGTTTTTTTTTTTTAATTTTTATTTATTTTATGATAGTCACACAGAGAGAGAGAGAGGCAGAGACACAGGCAGAGGGAGAAGCAGGCTCCATGCACCGGGAGCCCGACGTGGGATTCAATCCCGGGTCTCCAGGATCGCGCCCTGGGCCAAAGGCAGGCACCAAACTGCTGCACCACCCAGGGATCCCCATATCATCAAGTTTTTATTTCACAGAAAGATTTTCATCATTTGCCATCTTAGTATCTGGCTCCAAACTGATGTAGCAGATTCTAGAAAATGGGGGGAGAAAAACAAAAACAGAGTAAAATAGAACATTTTGTGGCTGGCAAGGGAACCCTACTGTAATTTCTGCTGTCTCTATTTGAAAAAGGAGTGCGGGGCGGAATAAGAAAAACAGTTTCCAAAAGTAAGACAACCACTATGTATCATCAATAAAACAAATCTTAGCTCATTTGAGCAATGCTTTGCTATGCACTGGCAACACTTTGGCACTGACCCCTAAATTAAGATATTTGTTCTAGGGGATATATACATTTTCATTTAAATGAGCCATTAAACTCAGATCAGTTGTCTAAACTTACATAATACATGCAGAAATCTGAGGCTCACAGTGCTTAACAGGCTTATCCACGAGCACCCAGGTAGTTTCAAACCCAGTTTTTTTTTTTTTTTTTTTTTTTTTTTTTTTCTTTTTCTGATTCCAACATAAAGGCTTTCTCCTATGAACTGACTCCACAGATGGGGGAGCATTCACATTTTCTCAGAAGGAAGTAGGAAACTAAGCATCTTAGCTTCTAGTTCACAAGTAATTAGTGACAATTTAATTGGAATTTAAAGTGTTTTCACTGCATTAATAAATAATTAACACCAGTACAGAAACAGCTTTGCTCTGCTTGAGAATTGTGTGTTAGCAGATAAGCTTTCTACAGAACTAGTTTAACAAGTGGCAGTGTCCTGCAGAAGTATTTCTTTTTTTTTTTTTTTTTAAGATTTTATTTATTTATTAATGAGAGACACACACAGAAAGAGAGAGGCAGAGACACAGGCAGAGGGAGAAGCAGGCCCCATGCAAGGAGCCCAATGCGGGACTCAATCCCGGGTCTCCAGGATCACGCCCTGGGTTGAAGGTGGTGCTAAACCACTGAGCCACCTGGGCTGCCCAGAAGTATTTCTTAGTTCTGTGAACATGGGAGCACCAGGTTGATTTGCTCTCTCAGGCCTGAAGTTAGGGGATGCATTTGGTGTACTTGGGTTTAACATGGTCTCCAGGGACGCCTGGGTGGCTCAGCGGTTGAGCATCTGCCTTTGGCTCAGGTCATGATCCCTGGGTCTGGGATGGAGTCTCACATTGGGCTCCCTATAGGGAGCCTGCTTCTCCCTCTGCCTATGTCTCTGCCTCTCTCTGTGTCTCTCAAGAATAAATAAATAAAATCTTTAAAAAAAAATGGTCTCCATGTTCAAGTTGGAGAAGTGGTTGAGGTGACATCTGAGATTCACTCAATACTACTGCTTCTGTAAATGCAGCCATGAAGACCCTCCCCACACATACATGCTTCTCTCCTCTCTTTACACAAACAAAAAATAGGTTGTATACATAATTATTAGTTGTTGTAGCTTAAATATTTTAAGGTAAAATTCTTATTTATCTTATTTGTCTTATCCTAATCTGCCAGTAAGCTTAAAGTTTATGGCATAAGGAAGTATCCATTTACCTGTTAAAATTATAATAAATAAGCACAAGAGAAAAAATAGTTAACAGTTCCATGTTTTATTGACAAACATAAAATAAATTTCAGACATATTAAAATAATGAAATAGGCACTCTTTGTGTTAGAATATTTGACACAGACATGTATTTTGTGCTATAGATTCATCTCGCCTTCATGTTTCTGCTCTGGAATACGAAATGAGCTAATTTCCTATAATGAAATTTCTTTTTTTAATAAAACGGATTGCAGGTGAGAAATAAGCCTTTTCCTATTAAAAGAGTAAAAGAAAATAAAGACAAATTTTAAATATGACTTGGAATATAAATGTTCTCTTTATGAAGGCCCAAATCACTCATACATAATATTGAGTAACTATGCAGGCAGCAGGGCTTAATCTGATTTGAACTTGTTGATTTTATACCACTCTGGTGAATAATGAAAATTACTAAGGACAGAGTTACGCTTTTTACAATTTCAAACGAGATTTGAAAAGAAAATAATGAATCAATGTAGAAAGAAAATTAAACATAGTCAACTTTTCACCATTTATTTAAAATCCATGGACACATAAAATAAGTCATATGCTTGAATGCAACTCTCTACCTCCCACCTTTTGATTATCTTTATTTTTCCAATCAAATTAACATTTTGTACCATTAATTAAGTGCTAAGTTGTTTACAAACATAAAAATATGCCTATCTTTGTTCTTTGAAGTTTGCTCTTTCTGTAAGAAGAAGGGAGAAAAATCTGTACCAGGGTGAATGGAAATGAGCAGCCTTTTCTCCTTACACTACATCAATTCCCATTTGTCTGAATGAGTGGTTAGGTCTATAGCACAAAATGCATTAACTTCACTCTATTATTTGTCTTTATACTGTAGACAGGTCAGAAGACTGGTTAAATTATCCAGAATTGTACAAAGTATAGGACTTACAATTTCTTGATTTTATGCACATTACAGTATTCTCTATTAAGAAGCTTTATTCTTTCAGGCAGTCAACAACTCTTAATATCTGTAAGACTCATCTAATTTTTCAAATACATATTCTAAAATCAGTAAAAAAGAATTCATCTCGGGATCCCTGGGTGGCGCAGCGGTTTGGCGCCTGCCTTTGGCCCAGGGCGCGATCCTGGAGACCCAGGATCGAATCCCACATCGGGCTCCCGGTGCATGGGGCCTGCTTCTCCCTCTGCCTATGTCTCTGCCTCTCTCTCTCTCTGACTATCATAAATTAAAAAAAAAAAAAAAAAAAAAAAAAAAAAAGAATTCATCTCTCCCTATCTTTCAACCTAATGTGCTTCCTAGTGTTGAGCCAAGGAAATATAAATCCTTTATCACATAATTACGTACACTGGAATCAATTTTCTAATTCTAAATATGGGAGGGGAATTTAATATTCAATTTAAGATTCATTTAAATATTTAGATGCAACTATTTCTATATTTCTCCTTGAGCAGCTATAACATTAAAAATTTCTAGATATCTTTTTACAGGTAAGAGAACAGTAACTCTTCACATGCATGTATAATTTTAAGTTTCAAATCTGGAATTCTGTGGTCCTGTTTACAGTACCGAAACCTTTTATCTAAGCAGCAAAATTGTGGCAAACTTAAAAATAGCTTAGTTTGAGATTCTTGTCATATTACCTCTATATGATCAAACAAATGTATATGAAATCTCCCCATCTAAAGCAGTATCTGGATAAGTACGTGTGTCTAGATGGAGGCACATCACATGATCAGAAGTCACAAGCCTTAAAAAAAAAAGATTAGTGTCTGCTGGAAGCTCTTCCCCTGTGGCATTCAGTTTTTTTCAGAGGTCAACGTGGAGGTAAGAATGAGTTGGGAAATAACTCGTATCTTTGCAAACACGGATTGTAGAGAAAAAAAAAAATAATATAGCTGCAGGACACTGGGGAGAAGGTGCCCTGACAGGCAACCTGTTAAGTTCAGCAGGCTTATCTGCCTCTCGGCACCTGCAGAAATCAGCCTCCCTGTTTGCCAGCCAAGCCTTCTAATGCTAATTCAATGTCCCAGTGGAGACACCTACTTTGAAGAGATATATCCCAATGTAAATTATTAAATTGATCGTTTGGCCCACAAATTGATCTCATGTGAGTTTCAGCAGCGTGAGTCATACCCCCTTGGGGAAAGCAAATTTTGTTATTTTTTTTTTTTTTTGAAGGCAGAAAGAATAATCTGAAAGCAATTCATTCTTTAGGAAAAGGTGGCGGCAACTGAAATGCTCCCTTTTGTCTCACTTGTTTTTTTTTCTTTAAATTCACATTAACGTTGCATTTGCCTTCATGTGACTCTTAGCAATACTTGCTGCTCCTATTGAGATTTTCCTATTTGTTTCAGATGGATGTTCTAATCACCTTGTGTTTTTAATGGCATCATCTGTCCTATTACCAGATGTTCTGATGATTACATATAGGCTTACAGACGTGCATCGCGGTTTAAGATTGAAGGATGGTCACTAACTCCAGGGGCGGGGAGGGGTGAGGGACACAGCAGCACATTGGTGAATTACTGCTCTGTTCTGCACAGGTGGACAGGGTCGGCCTACCCAGGCCCTTGAAGTATTACATAAGTATTTGGGCTCTTATCCCAGAACAATAGGAAGTCATTCAAGGGCTTTTAGCAGGGAGCTACACAATCACATTTTTATTTGAAAAGCTCATTCTGGCTGGGTATAAAGAATGGCTGAATGAGGAGAAAAGCAAAATTCTTAATGATTTGGGAAATTGCCTGGACAGAAAAAAAAATATCAGGGTAGGCTAGTGTGTCCCTGAAGAAGTTGTTTCTACTGAAAAGATTTTAGTAACTAAGTGGCACTTACCTTGGTAAATTTATCACTGCCAAGCTCTGCAGAGTCACAAACCAGTTGACTGGATTCTGTTCTTATGCTAGAGGTTTTATGCAAAATCACTGAAATCTCAAAAGCAAAAAAAAAAAATTCCAAGGAAACTCTAATTGTTCCATTTCATAGGTGAGGAAACTAAAGCTCAGATAATAGTTTTCCCATGTGACAAAATCAGGGGTTAAATGAGAATCAAATTCGCTTTGTATGATTCCAAATCCCATACTGTGTTTAGCTCAGCACACAGTGCCTCTGTTGAGAAATGCCATTAATGCCATTGCCCATGGACTAGACAGTCTCCTGATAAACCAAACACTTAGGAAGCCCCAGCTCCTTAAAAAAAATCTTAGCATCTACGGGTGATTAATTATTCACGGGCTCATTTTAGAGTTTCTCTTAGAGAAAGTCTTAATATGGTCAGCACAAGAGAAACTCTTGTCTATTACTGACCCTAACATGACACAGGGAAATGTAACATTTTTTTTTCTCATGGAGTCACATTTTACCTTAAAAATGGCTGTCTTAATAAAAATCTACATGTTTTCTCTTTGCTGTACAGATCTTACAATTTTCACTAGCACAAAAGATCGATTTTAGTCAAATTGTGCCTAATTCATACGTTTCTGTATAATAAATACAAGTTGAAAAGATAGTACAGATTCTCATGTCATGAAACATGAACAAGTGGAAATGGAGATGTGCTCACGATATTCAACATTAATTAGAGATTTACATTATAGCCACTTCCAAAATTCATTTGAGATCATTGTCTTACATATTAACATCCATGTCTATATCAAGTCAATATTGGCAAGGTGAACAATTAGCTTCTTTATTTAAAGCTACTTTTTTTACACAGTGGATCATTTTTAAATTTGCCAATATCATTTCTTTTTGTGACCTTAACTTACGAAAAAAAAAAAATCAAGGTAGGCTAGTCTGTCCCTGAAGAAGTTGTTTCTACCGAAAAGATTTTAATAACTAAGTGGCACTTACCTTGGTAAATTTATCACTGCCAAGCTCTGCAGAATCACAAACAAGTTGACTGGACTCTGTTCTTATGCTAGAGGTTTTATGTTTTATGCAAAATCACATTATCTATTATAGGGAAATGATTTAACTGCTTTTCATTCTATAAATTTCCATGAAATGTCTACAGGCCTTGAATGACTGTGAGAAGTGCTGCAGGGAATCTGAACCTTAGAAAAAAACTGGGTGAACATCATTCAGAAGCCAAGTGTCAAGTAGTTGCTAACACAACTCAGCAGTGAGCCATCAGTTGCAAGAGACATCTTCAGAGCCAGTTGGGAGGCGGAGTATGGAGAACGGAAGGGAAATCATTTGCTAGTCCAGATGGCACAAATGAGTGTCTGCTCAGGAGACAAGCAGTGTTATCCCTCACCTACCTGCACCCTGTTCAGTGATAAATTGAGTTGTCAAACCCCATCAGGCTCCTTCTATTGGAGGCGATGATCATTCTTTAGGAAGGTTAATCTCATGAATGGCTAGTAAATTTACTGTCAATATCATATTGACAGTTTTATTACTTTTAAAAAGTAAAAATGGAGAACATCAGATAATACAAGGACTCTGTTTTGGCATCTTGGTTGCCAGTTAACTGGATTCAATTTTATCTAGGCTGACCGGCTGCGACTGAAACTGGAAGCTGGAAAAACACAGAATTTGAAATCAGAAGACAGGGGAGGTTGGATGTGAGGGCGATCTGGCTGCGACATCTGTCACCCCACCGATCGCCAGGGTTGATGCGGCTGCTCTGGCTGGCTGGGCGGGTGTCCCCTTCCTCCCTCACCGCTCCACGTGCGTCCCTCCTGAAGCTGCGCGCTGGGTCGAAGAGGACGACCATCCCCGATAGAGGAGGACCGCTCTTCGGTCAACGGTATACGAGTAGCTGCGCTCCCCTGCTAGAACCTCCAAACAAGCTCTCAAGACAGGGGAGGTTACTGATACTGCATTTATCAATTATGCCCTTGAGCAACTTGCAGTCTTTCAGAACCTTGATTTCATAAACATATAACATATTTGGAAAGAGGTTGATACATTATAAAAGGTACATAGAAATGCTTTTGGTTTTATTATGGCAACGAGGTGAAATTACTGGAATATCCTGTTCTTTTCCTCTACATTGGTCACTCTAAATATTTTAAATCGTGTAATCCTTTCAACGAAATAATTTTGAGTCTGTATACTCTCCAAAACGTGTGTTTTAAAAAATAAAGTCTCTATGAACAATTATTACTAGTTGTCATCAACAACATACACAAAGTCAGGCTTACTATTAACGATGACAGATTTATTCACATTTCAAATTACTTTTAGGATAATATTTTGTCTCCTTGGCTAAATTCTTACCAGATCTGATGAAAGCATTATTGATTTTTTACAACATAATGTGGCCAAGGAAAGGAGTGTAAATATCAACTTTTCCATTTTGTTGCTGTTTGTGCTTGATTTTTTTAGTATGACATTCATGAGATTTCTTTATACGATCCTTCCTTAGCCATGTCTCATTTTAGGAGAGTTAATAGACAAATACAATGTCTGTTGTCAACCTATTTTGTCTTCTGCTAAGGATTCCTTAACCACATCTCATTTTAGGAGAGTTAACAGACAAATACAATGTCTGTTGTCAACCTAGTTTGTCTTCTGCTAAGGAAGTACTGGCACCAAATGTAAAATATGATGACATGCATAAAGACAACAAGTACAGACCCCACTGTAAATTATGAGTAAAGCTCTTTGTCTATGTTTTGGATAAAAATAAGCAAAAACAGGAGATCTAAATTTTTCTTCCTATGTTTCATATTCCATACTCATGGGCTGCTAACTGCTAACACCTTTCTTATGGGGACCACTCACCCTGGCAAGCCTAATAATTGCTAATAAAACAAACACATATATCTAATTTATTTAAAAATATCCAGAGCCATGTATTTTCTTGTATGATTATTTTTACTCCATTTATAACTAAGAATTTTACTATTATAAAAAGAAGATGAATTTAAGACTTAACATTTCCTGATCTACTGCATACTTCTTTATGAGACAAACGTCACTAAAAGTTTTCAGATATATTTGATGCTTTGAATTTTCACAAAATTACCAAATTATAAAATACAACTTTGAATTTATAAAGCATTCGCTGAAGTGAGATTTATTTTAAATGGCAACGTAGTTGAAATTTGTGTTAGCTTACACTAAGGAGAACACAAAAATCAAATTTCAAGTGATATGTGATGAGACACAAAGATTTGTCTGGCTCATTTGTAAAATCACAGGAAGAGTTGTCTGTTTCATAATAATCAATAGTATCTAGTACATAAGCCTCCTTTAAATATTTGAGGATTTAATATTCTAGTTTCAGAATCCTGTACTGTCCAAAATATAAAAAATAAAACTTTAATAATTTAACTTAATTGCTCAAGCACAAAATTTGGCCACGTAGCAAGAAAAGCCCTAATTTCAGCTATGGGTGGTTCATATTTTTCTAGAACATTTCAAAATTTCAAACGTTCTGACCTATTATCAGACTATATTTTGTATTGAGAACATGGCCTTTGTATCTACTGCTTATGAATCATGAATCTTAAACACAATTCATTTAAAAAGTATAGCCTACTGCCAGCTGACAGTGGGAGGTTTCTCTGATTAAAAATATCTGGTGTAAAAAAAAAAAAATATCTGGTGTCTCAGGAACCTACCCCTAGTCTCTTAGAAATTGTTTTCTTCTTCCTGAGAATAGGCCAATAATATGGTTTTTAAAAATCACATTATTATCAAGTTAAATAGTATACATTGTACCTTCCTGAATCATTTTTCTGTGGCCCTGAGAGTCTAGATTTGGACTATACCTTTACAATAAACCTGCTTTGCCAGGCATCAGACAGACTACTAAAGTTGTACAGTGTATTCCAAAGGCAGGTGAGGTAGGCCGGGATTCCATCCAATCATTCATATCAGAAGGGGAGACACACGGGTAGCAGATACAGTGAGTGGAGCAATGCTTTGTAGTGTCTTCAAGCATCAGAAGCCCTAACCTCTTTGGAGCTATACACATTTTCCCTTGCATTTCAGTAGGTGCCATTTTGGAAGCAAAAGGTAGAAAGCACAGGCTTAAGATCAAGAATGGGATAGGCCCACTCAAGTGTGGAAGCACTCCCACGTGTGTCTACAGAATTGGCTTCTACTCATAGATCTACAAATTAGCAAGCCAAAATAAATCTGATTAATCAGGTAGGCACTTGTACTCACATCTCAAACAACAGTGCTAACCTAAACTCTCCTTTGTCCATCTCTACGTTTGGATTTTAGGGCTTTTAGATTTTGTAACTGAAACAAAGCATATATATATATATACACACACACACACATATACACACACACACACACACACACACATATATATATACACACACACATATTGTAAAGGATCCTTTACTCTATAGTAATACAGAATGGCCTATCTTTTTTTAATGTACCAGCTGATGTGTTAAGAAATTTTACATACATTATTTCATTTTTATCCTTTATCACATATCATAATCCTGTGATATATGTACTATTTTATAGGTAAGAGAACCTGAAGAAATTGGGTAATTTCAATGAAAGCATACAGGTAGTGAAAGGCTGGTATAAAGCTAAACATTTGAGTCTTATTTCAACGTGTTTTTGTTAAATGCTCAATTTGATAAAAATCATGACAGGAATACCAAAAAGGCACTATCTCTATCTCATCTTCTCGCTGATGCTTAAAATTCTACCATGTAAGATTTATTCTTTAGTACAGAGCTACTCAACCTTTATTAAAATGAAAGATGCTGCTGGTTTATAGGATCCTATTAAGCCATATCAATGTCTCAGGCCTCGGCATCAAGGAAAGCTGCATTGGTTAGAATCTTCTCTTGTTGGCAGGAAATTAAACTTGAGATGACACAAACAATACATAATATTTGGTTCCAATAACTTAACACATCCAGGTGTAGAGATGTGATCAGGTATGGTCCATGTATAACTTTGATTTCTCTCTGTAACTCTTGTAAATCAGTCAGTAGTTCCTGGTCAGGAGCCTTCATCCTCAGGGAGAGTGAGTGCAGGATGGCCATACTTTTCAGAAAGAGTGACAGTCACTTCAAAAAACTTTGTCAAAGAGAAAGGAAGCTCTTTCTTCCCCCTCAGCAAATATCTGATATTATCTCATTGGCTCAAAGAAGTTCTTGGCCTGCCCTGAGGCTGGTCACTCACTGATTGGTTTATAGCTCCCCATCCCTGAAGGCACAACTCTGGTAAAGGAAACAGGACTATAGTCACAGGATTAGACCAGAAGTTAGCAGAACTGGGTGGGCCTTCAAACAATTCCAGAAGCTTTGAAAACACCCAAGTCTGGGCCATGCCCCACTCACGTGAGATTAGAATCCAGGGCTGCATTCTAAGAAATGCATACAGTGAATAATAAGAGATGGTCATATTTGGAAAAAATACTCCCCCAATAATGCTAATGTGCAGCCAGAATTTTGAATGACTCTGATTCAGACTCTGGAATGGGGGTCAATCTACCATCTTATCCATGTGGCCGCAAGAGAACATGGAGGGATGGGGTGGAGAAAAGGAGAGACATGGACATTGACAAGCCTTGATGTCAAAGGGCAAGGATTGATTTCAGGAAGTGAGATGGGGACTTGATTTCTTGAGATGAAAAAAGGCAGGCATCCAGAGACAGGGAGGAAGAGCTATGGAAAAAAGGAAGGGAGGAAAAAATAGAAAAGCTTTTGTTCCCTGTTTCACTTAAGGGTCATTCTTAATAATAGTAATGATTATATTACCATGTATATAGTTTAATTTATATAATTATGGCAATAATAATAATAACTTTATAGCCTCCATTTACATAAAGCATTTTTAAAAAAATCCTTTCTCATCTATTATTATTTGCATATGTCATATTTTGGCTGCATTTGGGAGTTTCAGGCTTTTGTCAAATTAAAAATTCTCTGACAAAGACAATTATTTCCATGAACAAGGTGGCATGCATAACTTGACATACAGTTCAGGTTTTAGTATTGTAAAAAATATCAAATCACATTTAAGTGTATGTTTGTGGCATCGTCCATCAAAAGCTCACTGAGTGTTACATGTGTGTATAGAATTTAACCATATCAACCTAAAAACTTCCTGAAAGAACATATAGATAAGTCTAGCTAAAATAACATTCATACATAAAACTCAGAAGGCAGAATTATTTCTGTACAATATTTAATACATTTCAAACACATAGTATCAGTGCAGTATCCATGCAAGAAAAGACAGGCAAAGAGTACAATGACACATCTAGACAAGAAATGAGCCTTACCAAATATCCAAGTATCAAAAAGGCCCTAAATAAAACAAGAAAAAAATGATAAAATATAGGAAATGCTACAAAAATACATTTTAAAACCATTTGGCATCTTTATTGATGTAAAAATGAATAAACATTTAAAATACCACAGAAATAATGTAATTCAGAAATTAAAAGCCCTCCAAACACATCCTCCAGGGATGAGCATATTAACATATTGGTATATATCCCTCCAGATTTGTGTGTTGTTATAAACATATTATTTCTCTTGTTTTTTTATTCATATTTTTCATCTAGTATTTTAATCTTTAAACATTTAATTCATTTTTTTTCTTAACACTAAGTTTTTGCAGAATATATTTGACCAACCCCCACTGATGAACACATATGTTGTTTACGATTTATCATAACTAATGTAATGATGTAATCAATATTTCTAAACAGATAACTTTGTAGCCTCCTACTCATACCCATATTTCCATAGGATTATTACATTTTATTAGAGATTTCCAAATTAAAAAAGCAGTATTATTTTAAAAAGCAGTATTATTCAAATTGATGAGGAAAATAATTCGTTCACAATTTACACATGGAAAAGACATAAAAACAAGTTGTAAAAGAAGAAATAAAAGTTGCTAACACACAGAAGAAATTTCAACTGCAGTAGTAATCAAAGAAATGCTAATTTAAATATATATATTTTTTACTCAGCAAAATTATTTTACATTCTTCTAAAAAACTAACAGCATCTCTAAAATGTCGATCATAAATATATAAGCAAGACAGCAGAGAACTTCTAAAATAAATTCATGAAAATGTATAATGTTTGATATAAGTGGAAAATAATATAAAACTATAGTTATAAATATAAAAATCTTTAAATAAATTATAGTAACTGTACACAAGTTAACAGCGTTTACGAGTTAGCAATATGATTTTTTGTTTATATGTATATGTGTGTGTTTTTCTCCAAGTGTATTTCTTTTATGAACAAAAACTTTCATGACAAAGATGAATGATTTTTCCCTAATCAGTTTCGCGATACTTATATTATTACATATTGTTTTTTCAAAAAGTAATGCATAACTCTGTTGTAGTGGGATGCAGTTTCCGCTTTAACAATACAATATAGTATTATAATTTGTACCATAGCAATTTTTACCATATATCTTAGGAATAACAAAAAAAAGAGCAGTTCTCGTTATTTAGAGTAAGGGCAAAAAGTGATTTACTACAGCTTTCAAAATACAATGACAACAGGAGTTTCTCAAGAGGTTTCTATCCATTTCACAATATTCTTTAGAAGGTTTAGAAAATTATTGTCTTTCAGATGTGTGAAGAAACCACATACTCCAACATTCTTTGTTCCTATCTTGTGGGACTCAGAACCTTTGAAGATAAGAGTTTTGAAGTTATTTAAAATGATTTACCTTTAATCATCACATGTGTTAAGGCTAGCAGATTTGTGACTTTCCCATCCCCGACACAGTGGTCTAAACCCATCCTAATGCTGGACCAGAACAAGAGGGCATTCATCTATCCTTTCCTATTTCCATGATGACTCTTAGCACTGTAATGCAAGTGAGCACCAACCAGAAATATTGATTACTTCAATTTCCTTATCTTCATTTCACTTCACATTTTGAGTTTATTAGATTTCTGCATCACCAGAAAATAAGATTAATCAATCACCATTTTCTGCTTTTTGCTCATACTGTCAGGCAAAATGATACCTTCAAAACACACCAAATTATAATTTATATATGGGTGAACATGCTCTCTTAATCATCTTTTCATAGTAAGGAGCTGACACAATGATTGGTACAGAGTAGAAACATAATAAATCGTTGCCAAAGAAATTAAATAGAATTAGTGGGATTAGAAGGAATTAACTATGAGGTAATCTTCATTTTATCATATTCTTTAAAATATCTTAATTTTTGTTTTCTTTCTTTTTCTTTTCTTTTTTTGGATTTCTAATCTAATGAGTAGCCTTCATACTAATGCCATATGAGAGGGCATTAACTCAAACTGCAGAGGAAAGGAATAGAGAGCTTTGTCTTCCTATCTTTTAAGACAACCACAATTTCCAATGTATGTGCCTTAAAAATCAGAAAAGAAATGTAGTAAATGGCATCCGCCATCTGTACAAGGGACAACTAAGGGAAGAACCTCAAATATGTTGAGTTAATAACTTTGAAATCATCTCATCAAAGTAAAACTACATGAACCCATCTAAAGCTACCGTCACACTAATAGGCTGTTTACCATGGAATCTAAAAGACTCTGTAGGGGAAAGTATCCTCATCTGCTGACTATAATATTTCAGTGCCCTTTGCTTCTCTATCTCCCTCAGATGGTCACCGCCTGATGCTGTTAGTACGATAATAAACCAAATGACTGCACGTTTTCCTGCTTTAGGGTTTTTTTTTTTTTTCTTTTCTTTTCTTGTCCTGTCCTTCTTTCTCATCTTAGTCAGTTGAAAAGTACCTACACATAACTTTCAAAATATGTCAAGGATAACTTAATAATTTCATCCACCAAACTTTCCTTGAAATTTCAGGCTGGACCAGGAGTCCCTCTTAGGTATTCCCTTAGCATACAGTACTTGTTCTCTGATAAAGCACTCATCGCTTTCTCCTGCAATTTTCTACTCCCATTTCTTTGCAAAATGCTGAAACTTTGGAAATAATAGGAAGTTTCCTATTAGGGAAACTGTAGGGATGAACAAACACGCTCAGGAAATGCCCAACCTGTGATACATTCTATGAGGATTACCTAATTATCTGCTTTCAGACTAATGTTTTGCTTAGCAAATAAATTTCTGATTCTAATTTGGCTCCTCATGTGTGTTTATGGGGGGAGGTAGAGAGATTAATTTCTGTGAATGTGGTTAGCATGTGCACATTTATGTCCATTTATGCCACTGACATTTTAGCAGAAGGATTCTTGGCTGTCCTGTACGTTATAGGATAATTGGTAGCATCCACAACGTTGACCCACCAGATGCCAGTAGCACCCCCGACTTCTTGTAGCAAACAAAAATATCCCCAGATATGGCCAGACATACCCTGAGAACCAAAAATTCTCCCAGTTGGAAACCACTGCCCTGAGAGTAACTCTGACAATCTGAAGCACGAATTAGGTAGGAACGAGAAACACAGAACCTTCAGTTTTGCTAACAAGCGTCTTGGGTTGGCATTGCATAGACTCACTGTGTGCTCCCATTACATTCTTAGGGTTGCACATGGATATGTGTCCTTAGGTTGGAGGATAAAGAACCTCATACAAACCAATCTATAGGACTCTAGTGACTTACTTCTCTTATCCACAGCCAATTTGTCAGAAAAGGGACACTGGAGCTTAATACAGCTGGTGATAATAAATAAATAAATAAATAAATAAATAAATAAATAAATAAATAAATAAATAAAAAACAAACAAATAAAGCAAGCAAGCAAGCAAGCTGGTGTCCCAGGAGAATTTGGCTCACTGGCTCCCATTTCTTGATTGATAGAACAGCCTCTTGAGACTTATGGGATCTTTTGCACCCAACTAGAAGAAAGGGATGTAAAACATAGCACGCTTTAGGCATTTTACTTTAAAAGTGTGTGTATGAGTGCATGTGCGCACATGTCTGTGAATTTACCCTGATTTTCAGCTTTAGAAATAACTGTTACAGAAGTGCAGACTGAAGCAAACCTCTTGTAGAACATACAAAAGACCACTCTAGCATCAAACAGCCTTTAGTTTTAATGGCTTTAATATAATACTTTGTCTTTCTGAATTAAAAAAAAGTAAGTGAGATATTTTCTAAAAACAAACCCATGTGATATTTGGAGTCAGAAGACCTGAGCTTGAACCCTCATTTAGTTTGTGTGCTGTCATGTGAAGCACTATTTTTAGCATCATTTAAAAAAAAATCTGTAGTCGAAAGATAAAAATAAAGCCTTATAAACTGTGTCATGCATGTTCAAGATGATGATTAGGAACATGACAAAAGGACAACATGCAAAATAACATTCCTTTGATACCGGACAGGAGAGAGAATTTTACGCTAAGCGGACAGGCGTAACTAGTATTTGACCCAACCTCTGATGCACAGCATGTATAGCTTCTACATCCAAGCTTTATAAATATATTGTGTCAAAAATAAATCTACACGGAGGCCAGGGACTAAAATTATAAAGACAAATGGCTTATTAAACGCCAAAGGCCTAATCATCACTGTTGCAAATAACGAGTGTCCAGGTGAAGGTCTGTTTTGAGAGCACTACATGAGACTGCACCAGTGTTAATTCCTATGGATTTCAATTTAAGGGCCACAGCTTCCAAAGAATTAATTTAAAAAAAAAAAAAGAAAAAGAAAAAGAACAACAACAAAAAAAGCCCACCCTCTCCTTAAAAGGTAGGTCGACTCTTGTAGGGAATGCTTTTCCTTCTGATGAATCACACCTGACCAGCGAGGTTTCGTACATACTCACTCAAAAGTCAAGCAAAATTGCACCTGCACTGCACATTTCTCCCTCATTAAATCCTTCTTCATCCATGGAAAAAGGACTGATGCTTACCCTGCCCCTCCTGTGTGGCCTGAAGAACTTTAATGGGGTGGAATCACATAATAACCAAGCATTCCCTGGTCTGGTGAACAAACTGCACATACTGAACAAATAGGGGCAAATGTTCCTCCAAAGGGCTGATGAGTACATTTGCGGTTTAATTTAAAGCTGCCCCGGGGTAGCCGTGCTGTCTCATCTGGCCTCTCTATGTTTGTGTTACCATAGAATCAGACAGATTCCTTCTTTTTATTCTGGGACTGTGGCTTCCAAATCACAGAAGAATGAAAACGCTCCCCTGATATCCATCTGAAAACTCAGATTCAGAGTCATTGGCCTCCACAGCAACTGTCAATACCTACTTTTTACACCATTTGCAAAGCGGCCCTGGGAGGCTAATAGAAAGGGTTTTGCTGTAACTGCCCTGCCTGTGGATGACAACGCCAGCTTGTACTGGAATAACGTGGCCTTGTCCTTTCCGGTGCCACGTCAGAATCACTGGACAATTTTGATGGACTTTTAAAAAATCAGTAACATTGTCTGACATTTATTGAGCATATACTGTATGTCAGGCACTGAGGCTAAGCACATACCTTTTTATTTAATACCTACAACAATTATGAGGTGGGGACTACATGTAACATGCCAAGGTCCTACATATGAGCAGTGAACTAACTCTTTTAGGTTTTTGTAGCACATGGCAGTGATTTCCTTATGTTTGAACAGTATGATACCTGAGAACATCTACAAATGTGCATGTTATTTTCACTACGGTCATCGCTCCATTTTACAAAGGCAGGAACTAAGGCACGAATTCCATTTTTTGCAAAGTTTTAAGTAACTGTACAGAAGTGGGAGGGCCTCCCCTAAAATCCAGAGTCACCACAAGGTAGAAGCTCTTTCCCATGTTCTGCTTTGAGTAGAAGAATATCTCAGCACATAAAATAGACAATGACAATTCAAGGGGGAGCTTAAAATACCATGAGTGGGGAAGGGCTTGAACTTATGACTGTGAATTCCTTCCCTGGTTTGTGTTTTAGACCAGGAGTCAGTAAACTATGGTCCACTGGCCCAATGTGATCTGCTACTTGTTTTTATAAATAAAGTTTTATTGGAACAAAACCATCTCTAACTGTTTGGGATTCATCTATGTCTGATTTTGTGCTCTAAATACAACGTTGGAATTATGTAGTTGTGGCATAAATTGTAGAGCTTGCAAAGTCTAAAATACTACCTGGTCCTTTATAGAAAAAAATAACCAATTCCTATTCTAGATGATAAAGGAACACTCTTCTATTCTCATATTTGGCTTACATATGATTGTGAAGAAACCTTTTTTATTGTTTTTTTTTTTTTTTTAACTGCTAGGTAAGCTGAGAATAGTGTCAGTCTTCATAGTAACACAGAACTCGAATGGAATGAGTTCTGAAATATTTGCATGTGAGGCATTTGTCATTAAAAATTCATTTCCCAGGAGAGCATTTGTGGCTCTGCCTCTGATTAAACCCTCTGCCCCTCTGCTCACCTCCTAGCCGCTCATGCACAAGCCCATCTATGGCTAACTGCTTCCTGCCCACCGTCACCCGTACTCCCCACCCCTAGAAAGAATGTTTGGCCTCACGCCTCTCAGTGACCTCCTCCATCAATGCCTCCTCTGTCTACTCCACTTTTCACCTATTTGTTCTTTCTCCTTAATGGCTAACCAGGTTTAAATCTCTCCCAACATAAGTAATATTCCTTGGCTTATTTCCCCTTGTAGTTACCAATCTGTGTCTCTCCTATCTTTCATAATGGGATTCTTGGAAGACTTGTCTCAAGTCACTCTTTGCTCCCACTTACCCCCCAATCTATCGCCATTGGCTCTTTTTGCATACTACAGCCCATGTGGGTGCCTACACGTATTTAGATATGTGTGTGTGCGTATCCACAAACCCACATACATTCAGACACACATTCCCGTGCACACAATTTTTGTAAAAAGGCCACTAATTTTCCAGGATTAATTCATAACAGTGGAATTACTGGGTTAAAGAATATGTAAACATTCTAAGCCCTCTAGAAAAGCTGTGCTTATACTTCTATCCATAGTGAGCAAGAATAACTTCCAGGTCATTGCTGATAGTGGATATTACCATTTTTGATAACTTGGCCAATTGGATAAAGAAAAGTGATAGTTTGTCAATGTTATATTAATTTTATTTTCTTTGATTACTCATAAAGTTTTACCTATTTTTATATGTTTATTGGCAGGTAAAGATCCAATTTCCAGTAATAAGGGTAGTGAAAATTGTCATCTTTTTTGATGTAAGACATTTTTTAAAAAAGCAATTATTTTTAAGCAATTGTAAAGTATTTTTTGCTTTAACCTAATTTTAGCAATAATTTAACTGATATAAAGATGGGCATGAAATCTGAAGAGTGATATATTGAAGTATCAAGAAATAACTTCAAATGTTATAGATTTGTAAAAATTTTGACATTAAAATATTGGGATTCTAAAAGAAATTTTTAGAAATTATAAAACCTAATGGGTATATTTCATTTGTTATTTCTCCTTGAAGAAAATAAAAAATACCAGAAAAAAAGATCAAACCTAAAATAGAATAATTTTAACTTAACGCTTATGAAGTATGTTTTACAAAATCATCCTTAGTATGTGAATGAAGAAGAGCAAATCTATTACAAAAAGCTAAAAGCTCATTAAAATACTTTTCATTATTTCTCACTCTTTTCGGGGTCCTTTAAAGCTACGGAGTTAATTCAATTTGAAGAAGTAGAATTCTTTAAATTATATTGTTAATTAAGTAGTCTAAGATTAGATAGAGCAAAATAATATCCTTACGCTGTTTTTGCACAAACTACTTGAAACCACTGAGGTCATCTGACACTGTTAAGATGTAAATAGAAACTGAAATATAATTGAAATACATAGAAATTACTTGATTTCAGAGCTAAGGTGTGATAAATTTGGCCACGATGACTAAATATGGCTTAAAAATGTCTTGTAAGAAAAGGTGTTAGACTCCTTTTGTGAACCTATGATGTCTGAAACAAATCACAAGTTAACACATTCTGAGAAAGGTATATTAGGCAAGTGCCACTAAAGAACAACACTGAAGGACAGATACCACAATATTTGTATAGAACAAATATTTCTATTTGCCTCCAATTAATTGATGCATTTTGGTTGTTTACAAAATCATCTTTCCTATTAAGCTGTAGTCCTTATATCTCTATTTATTTATTTATCTAGGATGGTATCTTATACATATTAGGTGTTCAAGAAATATTTATAGAATGTATCTTTCTTTTGTGATAATTGAGACCTCATACTTTTTAAGATAATAAATTTAAATTTGTACTATGTATGAAACAATGTACTTTTCTTTATGACAATTAAAGGTAGTAACTTGATTACAACATTAAACATTTGGGTGTGAACTGATGTTTTTTTTATAGAACCATATTACAATATGCATTTTACAGCTTACAATGTTATATTATATGGTCTTTGCCCTGGAATTCTGCTTTAATGAGTATGTTCTAATGACATAATTGAATCTAAAACAACAATATATTTTTTGAAATGTGAAAAACTGTCTAAAAATAAATTGCCTCCCTTCTTTCTATATTACAGTTATTAGTACAACTAATTATTGATACCCACCATAGGAACTGAGTAAAATGGGATGGATTATTTAATGAAATTAATTAATGACAAAATTAATGAAATTCTTCATCATTAAGAAATTCTAATTCTTCTAATTAAGAGTTTCTAGGTGGATTAGTTTTTAAGATTTTATTTACTTCTTCATGAGAGATACTGAAAGAGAGACAGAGACAAAAGCAGAGGGAGAAGCAGGCTCCCTGCGGGGAGCCTGATGCAAAACTTGATCCCAGGACCCTGGGATCATGACCTGAGCCAAAGGCAAACACTCAACCACTAAGCCACTCAGGTGCCCTAAGATTTGAAATTTTTTTTAAATTTTTATTTATTTATGATAGTCACAGAGAGAGAGAGAGAGAGAGAGAGAGGCAGAGACACAGGCAGAGGGAGAAGCAGGCTCCATGCACCGGGAGCCCGACGTGGGATTTGATCCCGGGTCTTCAGGATCGCGCCCTGGGCCAAAGGCAGGCACTAAACCGCTGCACCACCCAGGGATCCCTGAAATTTTTTAAAGCAATTGCTATTTCTTTCTTTCTTTACATTTTTTTACTTAAATAAAAAAATAAAGTGGTTGCTAAAGAGAAGCAGAATTCATCTACTGCTAAAGAACAGATCATCATTTGGTGGAAGGGACGCTCAATCACTGATTCCCACACACATTTTACCCCACATACATTTCTCTATTAAGAGTCTATTCTGTGCCAAGCACTGTGCTAAGTGCCCAGGGACCAGAGTCGCTGGTGTACAAATATGGAGGGTCTTACACATAATATAAAAGGCTTAGTAGTTTATGCTAAAGGCAACTGGGTAGAATGACGTGATTAGACTTGTAATTTAAAGAGGATCATTACAGCGACAGTGTGGAGACTGAAGTGGATAACAGGCAGAGGAGTGTGAGAAAGGCCAGTTATGAGATGCTTGAGATGGCCCAAGAAAGGGTGAAATGAGAGCCTGAGTAAGACAGTGGCCATAAACACTGGAAGAGAAGGCAGATATGAATTCCAGAAGCGATAACATGTTTTGAGTCACCTGTCTTTTACAATGACAGCAGCATATAAAACATATTATGTTTGAAACTGGAGAGAACAAAAGGCAAAAGTGGGCTTCACTGAGGAAGGTCAGGGGAGGCACTGAGCTGTGGGTATGGTGGGCCAGTCAAGGTTGCCTGTCATCTTCAAACAAAACAACAAATGATAACTATCTGAACAAGCAACTGCAGCCATTGGAATGTGTGCACAGAAGTAGTCAGAATTAATTACTTTTACATTTGTTCAAGGAATTGTTTAAATTTGTATACCCTTTGGTTGTTCTTTGAAGAGTGATTTTCTTCTCCCTAATACTTAATCCCAACACAAAGACCTCAAAAGTAAAATATTATCGTACTATGTTTTTTTCTTTCTTTCTTTTTCTTTTCTTTCTTTCTTTCTTTCTTTCTTTCTTTCTTTCTTTCTTTCTTTCTTCTTTCTTCTTTCTTTTTAAAAGATGTATTTGATGTATGACATTATTTTTCTTCAACTATGAATTATGTAATATAAATCTTGGATTACTTCCCCTTAACAAAATTAGGAATATTTTGGAATGCAATTTCAGATTTGTAACAAAATTCAATTCAGTAACCTTTCCTGGCATGCATTAATTATCATTCCTATGCCAACTACATAAAATTTTCTTAGCCTTTCTGTAGGATAATGATCCCTTCCTGATTATCCTGTGCCACACTCAAACTATGTTCTCCAGGTTGGCACCCTCTTTCCAGCTGCTATGAAGAGTCTCTATTAAAGGCTGAAGGCTTTGATCACTGGGTAAACATGAGATGTCTTTAAATCATGCTATTCTCTCTCATTGCTTTATAGATTTCCAACCAATTTATCCTAGTAGTGTTGCATATAAGTTTCAAAGTACAGAGGTTCTTGTTGAACTATCTTCTTGTGACTTTTTTGACCAATCAATCAGATGAGACAATTCATGCAGAGTAGGCATGCGCTCTGGATAATACGGTGAAATATTAATTTGTCTTTGTTCCATCTTAAAGAACATGAGCTATTTTTCCCCCTTAATTCTATTCTAAGAAAAGCACTAAATGAAATATCCTCTTCTCTGTGTCCCTCTGGGTACAAGGTCTTCTGTCCAGGAGCTATTTTGAAGATGGGTGTGGAGAAATAGATCCAGACAGAGGTAAGCAAGAGAACTTTGAAAAAGAGAGAGTTAGAAGAGGAGAAGTTATTCAATCAGAGGGAAAAGTTATTAAACCAGAGTAGAAGTCATGCTTCTACAAGTCAGTCAGGGCCTGGGTTTTTGTTGTTACTTGTTTTTAAATCCTGTTCATGGTGAATAAAAAAAAATAGAAAAATAAAAATTATCAATAACCAGGAATGAAAATGAGGCAACACTAGAGATCTTTGAGATGTTATCAAAGTTCATTTATTCTATAGATCTTTGTGACTTCATAAAAGGTAAGATTTATCTGTATTTTTCTAAGAAGAAATATTGGAATTCTTTATATATCCTGTACACCATGAGTACTCTGTGGTTTCCTCCTCTCTCTCAAAGTGCATTTTGAGGAATAAAATTTTTAATTTTAAGTAAGTACAATTCATCAAACTTTAATTCCATAAGTAGTGCTTTTTGTATCATGCTTTAAAAAAAAAAATCTCTGCAGGTAATAGTGTTCTGAGACCAAATTCTGATGTGTGGGTGTAGGTTTTCCTGCCACGTCACCAAGAATTCTCTGGACACCAGCTGAGTATCCAATTCAACTCAATTCTGACACTAAATTACCTACAGATGGCATAATATTCGATAGGCTAAGGGCTCAGTCCCACAGACTGAGTCTCTTCCTTCCACCTCATCACCACCCCCATACTTCAGAAGTCAGTCACAAGGTCAGGTAGTCACCTGTGCTTCTGCCTGCCTGCCTATAAATCAGAGGTTCCCAATACCCCCCCCTCCTTGGGCTTGTTTAATTTGCTAAACAGCTCACTGAGGAACAGCCAGCTGGAAGAGGTGCATAGGAAGGTATGTGGGAAGGGGCACAGAGCTTCCATACTCTAAGCACACCGCTCTTTCTGATCTCCAAGTGTTGACCAACCCAGAAACTTTCCAAACCCAGTCCTTTTGGTTATTTACACAGGCTTCATTACACAGGCATGACTGTTTAAACCACTGGCCAATGACAATTGATTTAACCTCCAGCCACTCTCCTTTCTCTAGAGGTTAAAGGGTTGGGAACCGAAAGATCCAACCCTCCAATCACATAATTTATTCTCCTGCCAACCAATCTCCATCCTGAAGTGCTTTCCAGAAGTCAACTCACTGATATACAAACAAACAAACAAACAAAAAAAGCTCTTATTGCTTTCATTGCTTAGGAAATCCCAAGAGTTTCAGGAGCTCTGTGGCAGAAACACAAAGCCCAAAGGAATATTTCTAAATAAAAAGATCACAATATCTCAAATGCTCAAAGTCATGAAGATATTATTCTATGTTTTCTTGGAGAAATGTTACTGATTTGTCGTTTACATTTAGCTTGATTATCCTTTTTGAATTAATTTTTCATATGTTGTGAAGTAGTGGTCAAAGTTCATTTCTTTCCGGATTGACAAGAAAAATCTTTCCCACCGAACTGCAGTGGAATAGAGACAGAAAGAGAGAGAGAGAGAAAGAGAGAGGGAGAGAGACCTATATTTGAAGTATTTGGAAGTATTTTCTGGACTTTTCTTCTGTCACACTGTTGTATTTGTTCTTATGCTAATACACAACTATCTTAATTATTACAGACTTACGGTAATGCTTAGAGACTGATAGTGTAATATAAACACTTTTGTTCTTCAAAAGAATCGATCAAGCAATCAATCCTGTTCATGGTAAAGTTCTATTTGACTGACTAGGGTAGTTAACTGGCTCTAGGTTGTCCACAAAAGATGGACATGGGGAGTCCTGGGGTCATGAGGAGCACTGCCTGGGGAATTAGGGCTTCAATACAGGAAGGAGGATCCGACTCAGCAGCACTGGTAGCAGTAAGAGCAAAGGTGACTCTGAGGTTTTATCTTCTCTGTGAAGGGTCAGACCTTTCCTGTTTTCTGGGTATCACATAAGCTTCCCGGTTATTTATTCAACACTAAGCAGAGTTGAAAGTGCTCCCAGACTTGATTAAGTCTGAATGTCTTGCTATTGTACTCAACTGGAGCTCTAAATAAGATAGAATACTATTATGATTAAGAACAAAGAAGTATGTGGGAAATATCAGAAAGGGAGACAGAACATGGAAGACTCCTAACTCTGGGAAACGAACTAGGGGTGGTGGAAGGGGAGGTGGGCGGGGGGTGGGGGTGATTGGGTGACGGACACTGAGGGGGGCACTTGACGGGATGAGCACTGGGTGTTATTCTGTATGTTGGCAAATTGAACACCAAAAAAAATAAATTTATTATTAAAAAAAAGAATATTGGAATGCAATAACCATAAAAAAAGAACAAAGAAATAATGTGGTGTCTTTCACTGGAGTATTATGAAGTGAATCTATAACCACAACACCTTTGGAAATTCTAACTTCCCTTGCTTCGAACGTCTCCATGAGGACAGGGACTTTGGTTTTTTTCATGTTCCTCCTCCTGCATCTTGGCACATTATGTTCATTAATCACATGAATAAAATCCATTCTATGTAGGACATTATGACTGCTTGAATTATCACTCTTCTTTTATTGCGGTATCTATGGAATATCTTTGGTAGAGGATTTACACACCTCTTATATTTGCCATTTTTACTCTAGTATCTGGAATTGGAAGCTCTCATTCAGTTAGCACCTTTAGCAGTTCCAATCCACAAAGAGAAGACCACATAAATATGGAAACCAAACATGGTAACTGGCCTCCAATTTATTACTTCTCTCTCCACTTTTTGCATAACTTGGAGCAGCTGTTAGCACTTTACAGTATCACCTGCTATATAAATATATCTCACAAACCACTATGATCAGAGGAGACTTTAATGGCCATATGATGAGCAACAGAGAGTGGGACATTAAACAATACTAAGAATTTCCCTCTAAGAAAATCCTCATCTTTCTTTCTTTCTTTCTCGGTCCTCCCTCCTACCTACCTCTACTCCCCAGTCTACCCTTCTTTAGGCAAAGCTATTTGCATTGGTCCAGGCTTTTCCAATTTTGTTTTAAATATCTAGACATCTAATACCTTATAAGGAATCCAAGCATATTAAAAGCTATTATGTTGAAGATAACTTTGAAACCAACTGGAAAAAAACAATCCAGCAACGTGGAACCTTCCTCAGAAGAATGTAGACGTGTGTGTCCTGATGTGCTGAAGTCGGGATATAGTGGGATTGTAAGTAAACAAACGTTTTTCTCCCTGTCACAACATCTTTTATGTCACATATGCAGTTTAAACCTAGACTATATATATTTTTTTTCACACCAATCTTGTCAGTTGCTCTTTAGAGCAGTCTTTTCATTCTATTGTCTTGTTTTCTCTGCTTAGTGGTTTGTACTTTTTACTGCCTCACATTTTGCAGCAGGAAGCAATTTAAAATCTTTTTTTTTTCCTCTTTAACATCACAACTCACTTATGAATAGAGCTTATAAAGAAAACAATTTTTGAAGAGATAGAGAACATCAGTCTCTCCACAAGTTAAATTTCATTCCAAAAATGAAAAATCAAGTTAGAGTCCCAAACTATGCTTTATCTACTTTACTTGTCAAAATTTTAAGTTGAAGGCAACAGAAACTAATTCTGAAGGATTTGAACAGAAAAGGAATTTCCTGAGACTAATTGTGTTAGCTTCTAAAACCCGCTAGATGCTTTAAAACAAGAGCTCAGAAAAAAAACCCAAGAAACCTAGACGGCAAGGTCCAGAGTCAAAAATCACTCCACATAACTGTCCAATGAAGACATTGTTAGCACTATTTCCCAGCATTAGCCACTTGAGCCTGTCCCTTCTCTGGCTCTAAAATATTGGAACTCCTCGAAGGGGCCTTTGTTAGTCTTGTCTTCTTGCCTCCATGTTTTCCAGACTGATGCATGAGACTGGCTAAGCTGAGGTCATGCACTTATGTCCTCATCAATAAATGAAGATAATTTGCATAGTAACCCATAGAACTTTTAGAATTACTTGCTAGGGAAGATGGGAGAAGGTATATTTGCCCTTTTAGGTTTGTATGTCTTCTTAACTTCCAAGACCCATCGGTAAGAGCTCTCCAAACATAAGAATGAGGCTCAATTCTCATGTAGAAGTGACAAAGCAATAATGATAACACCAAACATCCGATTACAATAATATAATAATGTAGAAATTTCCAAATTGAATTGGATTACATCTAACTCAGTATTCTAGATTTGAAAATATACCCAAATGATGGTGTATTTAAAAAGTTTAGAAACATGTCTCAACAATACATTACCATATATAATGATATTATATATGGCAATTTTATAGCAAGATAATATAATGAAATATTTATGTATAATATACTATAATACTAATGAAATGTACTGATTATGTGTAAAATGATTTTTTTAAATATTTTATTTATTTATTCATGAGAGACAGAGAGAGAGAGGCAGAGACACAGGCAGAGGGAGAAGCAGGCTCCATGCACCGGGAGCCCGACGTGGGACTCGATCCCGGGTCTCCAGGATCACGCCCTGGGCCAAAGGCAGGCGCTAAACCGCTGCGCCACCCAGGGATCCCTGTATAAAATGATTTTATATGCATACTTTAAAAAAAAGAAAAACAGGGCCATGTACTTTTAGCATTCCCAGGCTCACACAATGTTTGTATTCAATAAAGCCAAAACAATTTATAGCCTTTGATGTTTTCCTGCTGGCAGCCCGTCCTCTGTATGTTAGGATAAATGGTCACAATCTTATTTGACTTCACTATGAATGTGCCTACTCATTTAATATCTCCCTGAAAGTAATGAATAATTGGTCTTTGCTATATTTGTGATATTAAGATAAGAATAGTATTTTTGTAGGTAAGTCATTTGGCAATCACATTTGGACCATCATATTTTGCAATCACCCTATCCACTTTTTTTTTTAAGATTTTTATTTATGTATTCATGAGAGACACAGAGAGAGACAGAGACAGAGAAGCAGGCAGAGGGAGAAGCAGGCTCCATGCAGGGTGCCCGATGTGGGAATCGATCCCGGGTCCCCAGGATCATGCCCTGGGCTGAAGGCAGGCGCTAAACCGCTGAGCCATCCAGGAATCCCACCCTATTCACTTTGAATCGATGTCACCACTCCCTTTCTGTAGCTTCCATAACCATTTGCCTTTCTCACATTCAATGTTACCCATAACTGACTCCTTCAAACATTCAACTGCTCTTGTCTTGCTCTTGGCTTCTTTGGTTCAGTTGCACTTCTCTGCTGTATTATTTCAGGTTTCCCTCCCAGCATCAGGTAGTCCCTTGTGCCTTTTCCATCACTCCATCATCTGTACCAAACATCAAACTAATGGATTTTGATAGATAAGCCATAAAAAATATTTGGTTACTCACTTTTACTGGATAGATACTATTTCTACTAAGCAATTATTTTATTATTCTCTTCTTGACTCACAGTCAATTGTTTTATATAAAAGTTATTTATGAACATTATTTCACATACAAGGATTTTTAAAATAGTTTTTATTGTTTCCTTTGGATTGGAGCCTCCCAAAGTGAAATCACTTTCTCACTCTCTGATACTCAATTCTGACTCTTCAGAGGACAGTGAATTCAGTAGGAAGGTCCTAATGTCCTAAAAAGGGGACAATCTTTGAGTCAAAGCATCTGGTGAAGAATCTTCCCTTTTGCATGTTAGCTCTGTGACCACAGGCAAATATGTTCACTTCTATACCTTACTTTTCTTACCAATAAATTAAAATAACTGCATCTAACTCATACAGCTATTGTAATTATTTTTCAGGGAACTTCTCTGGTTATAATTCACTTCCCTACTTCTTAAATATAAGTGAACATTGAAGTTTTCCTGTTTTCCTTTTATATTTTCTTTTAGAGGTGTCTTTAATTCTTTATAGTTTTCTTCTCAAGTATTATTTCATAGATGATTTCTGATCCCAAACTTCATCCTTGAATCATTCTTGATTTTCTGTTCTCTAGGTGTGTGAGAAAAATAGGGCTACCTTTTGCTTTGTTTGAACCCCTAGGATGGCACAAGAAGTGCATTTTTATCTAAATATTTAATTAGGCAGGCCTTTACAGATCATAATTTCAATATCTTCTAGGACAATATAAGTTCTGATCTGCCTGTAAGGTTAGACAGGCTGAATTTCTTTGATACAGAAATCTGAGGTTATATTTTTCTTTTTTCTCTGTTTTTCTCCTGAGAGGTTAGGTAGGGTTGGAGAAGAGAAGAAATGAACAGGAAATGAAGATTAGAGTGAAGAGAGAAGGGAGAATTTACAAGTTAGAAGAGAGAATGATTTTAAACATGAGTTTTAAAATTAGTATTTTAAGTTGTTTACATAGTAATATGCATTTACCTTTCTCCCCACACCTACAGTTATCTTATTTGAGTGAGATTTTGTGGAAGTTTTTTAAAAAAAGAACTTGTTTCCACTTCTCACTCAACACCTGAGGAACATGGCAGCCTGTGGACCAATGTGAATGGACTGAACTGATTTATCAAAATGAGAAGTCTGTGGCAGAGATGAATGTAAGAATAAAAATCCCCTGGAGGTTTGTAGAAAATCTGGGGGAGTTTAGTAACCTTTCGACAAAGAGTAAGGGAGGAATTTGAGCAATTACTAGTAAGATGTTAAGAATCAGAGAGTTAAGGTGATTCCTACATATACTCCCAACTCCTTCCTACTTTTTATAAAAAGTGCATACCTTACTCTTAGCTTAAACACAGTATTTCTAAAAGCGAAATCACATTTCTTCAACAATGTCCAAAATCAGATGTCTACTATTTTTATCACAGGTATCAAAATGAGGACTTTATCTTTAACCTTAACGTTCTCCCATTTTCATGCTATTACTAAGCTTCTATTTATTACAAAGTTTGTTCAACAGCAGTTACCATCAGAAAACCTACTCCCTGCTGTTTGCCAAGATGCATCATAAACAATAACTGCTAAAGTCATGTTTCCTTGCTTGTTTCTGTACTTTAAAAAATTATCAATAAGAATATTGATATTGCACACATTGGAAAAACGATTACATATGCTGCGAAAGATGAAATAATCTTTCCTTTCTATATCTTGAAACACATGCAGAGCTATCACTTTGCTAATCAGGATTTCGTGCAATGTTCTAGGGGAAGAAAATGATCCAGAGCACTGCTAACAGAAGCCTTTATTCAAAAATAAAGGAAGCAAAGACTTTAAAGCAATGTTGTAACTTGAAATGGAGGGGGCAAGCATTTTATAGGTCAGCAAGAGGGGTCAGCTGAGGTTCAGACAGTTTCCCGAACAGGTGGTCAAATGGTGTCTGGAAAAGGCAGGAATCACTCTTGTGGTTACTAGCTGTTTCATGGGCAGTCTGGGTTTATCAAGATGGATGGAGAGAAGAGCTATTGGCGTAAGCCCTGCAAAGGGGGTGAAACAGAACACATAATGGAAAGGATAGGCAAAGCCCGCTCTGGACAGTTTCCACCTTCCTGGGTCTCTGACACTTCCCAAACGCAGTAAACACAGTAGCCACACACACACATCAAGAGTTTTTCTAACAATTGATGCAGTAGAATATTTAAAAATTCCCCTTGCAGTCTTTCAGAGGTATTTGCTCATTGATCTGTCCAAATTTATGTTTCTCTATCTGGACAATTGCTGTTCCTAAATGTCGTTCAAACATAAAATCCACCTACAAACTTCTAAAAAATATATATCCAGGTAAATAATGGGACTTAATTTCAAAGTGAGACATAATACTGGTTTTATTTGTAAGAGGGTGGAGTTAAACTCTCTCCGGTACTGTTTGAGCAGAAGAGTTTTGAACTATGGACTAAACTTCGGTTTCCCAGACACTGTTCAGCTATTTGTAAGTTCTGCAGAGTGTGGTATGAAAATTATCTGGATTTTGAGATTCTGGATTGGGGAGAAAAAGAAGCAGAAGAAGTAAATAAATTGTGTGTGAGAGTGGGGTTGGGGGGGGGTTAGAGGGCGAGGAAGAGAGAGAATCTCCAGCAGACTCCCCACTGAGCACAGTGTCTGATGCAGGGCTCCATCTCACGACCCTGAGATCATGATCTGAGCCAAAATCAAGAGTCTGACACTTAACCAACTGAACCACCCTGGTGCCTATAACATTTTTTCATAAAGGAAATTATAGTAAATAAAATCTCAAAAGCACCAACACTGCAACCACTTCAGTTGTTGTGTTTTCTCTTTCAATATTGCACATTTAGTAAGTATAAATATTTGGAAAAATAAGTGAATTACAAAATATATACTGTTGTGTCTTGAAAATAGGATTATTATGTAGTTAGATAATTCAATAAAAAGTAAATCTGTTTTAGTAGATTTCCTTTGTGTGTTAAAAATATACATAAACTTAAATTATGACTATAGGCTTAACATTAAGGCAGATAAGTGGACTACATTTATGAAGGAACTAATTTTTATGTATATACACATTTTTATTTGTTTATATAGTAACTTCTCAATAAATGTTTAATGAATGGATTTTTTAAAAGGCTGGATAATCAGAGCAACTTAATTGCACAAAAAAACTGAAGTTAGCATATTGTTGAGGTATTTTGCCTATTTCCTCTTGCTGATAATGTTATGGCCTTACAGAATAACTAGTACTTCTAGGTAAGGTCCCTGGACCAGCAATATTAGCATCATCTAAACATTTGTTAGAAACCTGTGCGTTAACACAGCCTCCCATTGGTTATAATGCAGACAAAAGTTTGAAAAACATTAGTGTAGGCTAAACTGTTGGGCCTCTGCTTCCAGGCCTACACCCTGTTATCCTGGCCCTTCCTATTCACAGAATGGAACACCAACCAGTAGGACACCTGGACCAATCATATTCTCTCCCTCTAGGACTTCATCGAAGAGACCTAAAGACTGGACATCCATTAGCAGGAAATTGTTTTTGAAGCTGGGAATGTCAGGTATACTTGGTCTAAATAGAACAGACATTTTGGGGTCTTGTGGACAATAGGGGTGTTGGTTTATGGATGAAGGTAGGAAAACAGCAGATGAGAAAAGAGAGACAGAAATGATTAACTAGTCACTTTTGTTCCCATATTTTTCCTGTTGTCAGTTTGGCCACATGTAATTTCTGGTGGGTTTTTTTTTTTTTTTTTTTCTTTGCTCTTGGGTCTGGTGTGATATCTCTGTACACATGTTATATCCCACGGGTTATATCTGTAAGTTAGATAATTTTCTCTATCTTGCAACAAAATAATTCCAATATATACAAAATGTGGGCATAATAGCAGTTGGTTAGAGGCTACTGGGGGGCTTAATCAGTTAAGTGTCTGTCTTTGGCTCATATTGTGATCCCAGGGTCCTGGGATGGATGCCCCCCACCAAAATCATTGGCCTCCCTGCAAAGGGGAAGTCTGCTTCTCCCTCTGCAATGACTCTCACTGCCTCCCCCAGCCCAGCTTGTGCTCTCACTCTCATGCTCTCTCTCTAATAAATAAATAAGATCTTTTAAAAAATAGCAGTTAGTTGTTTAAACAAAGGAAAAAAAAAGATTGATCAACTACTGAATATGCCTAAATGGATTTGCAAATAATTTGTGGATAAAGTTATTTAAATGAACCTTTCAAACATGAGGTAAAATGCTAAAAGCCAAGTAGACATATGTTTTCCCATTAGGTATTAAATTATCCTATGGATGCCATTTCTAGAACACATTCTGGTTGTTCTAATTTAAATGAATCCCTGATGCCCTGGGTATTTCTGGATGTAGCAGGGAAAAAAAAATCCTTCAGACTTTTAACTTGCTGTTTATTTCTTATTTGATTTTAGACATTTTACTTAACTCTTTATATCTGTTTTCCCACTGCAGGTTGAAAAAAAATACTGCAGCATTGCGGTAATAGGATTTTGTATGCAAATGAAATTTTCTGAAGACATCTCTTAAGAGGTTTTATAATATTTTATATCTTCTATTTTCTTTAATTGGTATTTTATTGATATTAATACAAAGGTAGCAACTTTGGTGTTTTCTGTGTTTGAATTATTATTCTAAAGTATTATTCTTTCGCATATTTGTGTTTATTATTTTTCTTTAGTATCTTGACTAGAAATAGTTTTCACAGAAAGCCCAAATACCACATGCATTTTTCTTTCACATACCAATAACAAGAAATAAATACTTTAAAAACCCTTTCTTTCTCATTCTTTAGAATTCCATAGAATGAACCTTAGATAAATTTAAGGACTACAATCATGAAATAAAATGCTCAAATTGCATTACATCTTGTCATATGTTCAATCGATGAGTTCAATCATAGTCAAAGTGACTGTAGAAGTCTCTCTTGCACTTTTAATCAAATAGGAATTTAGCTCATAGGCAATTTTCAGGAGTTAGAATTAAAAGTTATGCTGATCTGCTGAAGATGCAGGAATGAAAAGGCCAGAAAGACCTATGACCCAAACAGGCTTCCAATAGGGTTTGCCCCCAACACTATTTATGCATGCATGAATTTCTTCCTTATTGACTATTTCAGTACACCTCTGCTGCTGAATTTTGTCCAATAAAATACGCTGATATTTCTCTTTTCATCTCCAACTCATACAATTAGTAGTGATCTTTTCTTTGACGGTAAGATTTACACGTGCTCAAAATTAAAGAAGAGAAAATATAAATCCCACTGAAGTGGGTTTGTCGTTCTTGTTTCACTTTTCTTCCTCTATAAAAGCTTCATTCTTTCAAATCCAGGATCTTGTCATCACAATGGGTTGTTCCAATGCAACATCTGGAACCTTGATCTTACACTTTCCATCCACATCATTCTACACCTCTCACAGCTGGTACCCACAGTGATTCACAAAGGCACACTGTCACTCCTTTGTATTGTACCACCTCTAAACAAAATCAGCACTGTGCTCAAATCACTCACGACCCAGGTTTTCACTCATGAAGCCTGCTTTGAACCATTCATTCCAATGCCCCAGATGCCTTTTTCTTTCGTTTTTCCAGATGCCTTTTTCTTGACTCTTTGCATGCTCTATTCATCTGCCAACATCTTATGCTAATTCAGATCCTAGATAACATATGCTACTGAGGAAAACCACAGAAATGTGCATTTCAGCTCACTGTCGGATACCAATTCACCTCTCTACTGCTTATCATCCGTGTTTCTAGTATGTAATACTAATCTATATTTCTAAACTTCAATATGAAAACATAAATTCGGCCTGTTAATTTTACCTCCTATATTTTGTGGCTATAGTTTGGATATGCTGCAAGCTAAATCATTGAAATTCAACTCACCTATTACCTCTTTCTCTTTTCAGAAATATTTGCCGGATCCTTATTTTTAAGACCTTAATTCATCTAGCATGCACTTAATTTTTCTAAGTATTTTTCAAAACTATTCCTACTATATTGAATTAAACTCTAGATAAAGAGTCCAATACATTGTTTCCCTAAATTTGATATGTACTACCCTGATTCCAGTCATCTGGTCCTAAAATAACCTTGCCCATCATCTACCCCTAACCAGTAAAGCACTCCTTAGCTGAACCCATCTGACAGGGCATCTCTCAGAAGTCATAGTACCAAATCTAAATGACTTTTTCCATTCATTTCCTTTATTTCTGCTTCCATTTTCATTTCTTATCATTTTTACTTTGTGTAGGATCTGTATGAAGAGGACAGTGGTGAAAGGAAAGCAATGTTCAAAAAGAACTTATACGCCAAAGAGTACTCTAACCATTTTTCATTGAAATGCATTACCTTATTTCCTTATCATATAACATAGGATATATTATCTTTACAATAAAAAGAAGCAAGATCCTTGGACAAATGCTTAATTCTGTGGTTGGAGAGGGAAAACAGAGGAGCCTGGAACATCTTGTAATCCCAGAAAGTAAGAAAGTGACCCCACTCTAGTCCCCCAAACCTACCAAAAAAAAAAAAAAAAAAAAGATGCAAGCATGTCAAAAAGACATTGAGAACATAGGGACCAATTTTTTTTTTAAAAAAACTTCAATGACCAAAGTTGGAACAATTTGAATAAGTAAATAAACAAATAATATTAGTATTAGATTATAATTCAAAGAATAAAATAAATACCCATATTCTCCCTCCCTCTCTCTCTTTCTTTGTGTGTGTGTGTGGGTATATAGACATATAGCCATAGTGTGTGTGTGTATAGACATATAGCTACAGTCTATACTGATTGAATCAGTTAATTATGGATAAAAAGGACAAATCTTCTTTAATAAAGAATTACAAGTAATTAACTTAGGAAGAATGAGAGAAGTCGAAAATTGCCAATAAAATACTTCAGTAATTGCTGTAGGAAGATCCACTGATACATTATAAAATTAATGAGCAGAACTTTAAGGAGAAACAGGATATTTAGAGAATCTCAAAGCTTCTCCTCCAAGTATTTATTAATTATCTAGTGATTTTTACCATATATCGACAAGTTCTTTGATACTCCTCCCTTGTGGAGGTCTAATAATGAGCAAACATCTGTAGATAGAAATTGAAGGATATTATGCAAAAGTACTCTTCAAAAACAAATACAAATATTTGTATAAATACAAATATACAAAAACAAAAACTCACAAATTGAAGAAGATAAAGAAGATGTGAATGATTAAATGAAATATGGATCTTAGAAAAGCAACAACAAAAGGCTACTGTTAAAAAAAATGGCGAAATCTGAATAAAGTCTATAGTTTAGTTAATGGTAGATTACCCATCATAATTTCTTAATTTTGATAAATATGCCATGATTCTGTGCAATGTTAACATTAGGGGAAGCTGCATAAAGAGCATACAGCAACTCCCTGCACTCTTTGCGACTCTTCTGTAAATCTAAAAGCACTTAAAAGTAAGAATCTTCCACTCCTTCTTAGGGCAAGGATTCAATTCTGAAAACCTACTTCCACAACTATAGCCATTCAGGAGCATGTCAGAATGAAGGGATTATTTCTAAAATACTCCACCCTATTTAGAAAACTGGGTTCTTGTTTTGTCTTTTTTTTTTTTTTTTCTGTTACATTTAAATTCTATCTTGGGACAAAGCAAAGCCATGAAGAGGTAAGTAATTACTACTGATTGCTAAAAAAATATCTGAATCATTTAAGTTTGCAGATTGTACACAAATAATTCAATCTCTTCCCAAGATGTTGAGGGGAAAGGGCAGTTTTAGTTCTGTGAATTACTCTTTATGGCTGCATATTTTGATAATGCTCAGTACATACCTGTTTAGCTTCTCATACTTCTTTTCAGTTTAGACACAAAATTTCCGAAATATTCCTTAGGTTCTGTTGACAATGTGATTCTTTTAGATACTATTTCATTCTATCATCTCCATCACAAATATAGTACTACTTCAAATAACAGATTTTTTTTCTGTAAAATCATGTCAGCTACTTCACAAGACTTACAAAGTAAAGTCATAGGACTCTTTTTCTCAATACAATGTAGTAAATATTTATGCATACTTATGCATTTATGATGCCTGTTTTTCATCCTGAAATATTTCAGGTTTCTTAATATATAAGAGTTTCTTAATATATAAGAGACGTGTTACTACCTCTCCACTGATAAGAGCAATATATATTTTAGAACTTGGATGCTTGATTTAGCAACTAAATTCCTTAATTTGTTTAAACATTTATTTTGGGAAAATAAAATGTGTATGTGATCTTTCAATGCCCCTAGAAGAAATGATATGTACATGAAGACATTTACACACATTAGTATCTATAGAAAGTAGAATATTATATTTTAGATTCACTACAGTTTTTAAGGAGTCTGATAAAGATATTCCCTAAAATTTAATTTTTATGATTATCACAGTCAATATTAACTATGATATATGATTATCTTAGATGATTGCACTGAATCCATCCAAATCTCTTTTAAAGGTAAATATTAAAAACATACAGCAAAAATTGGGCAGCCCGGTGGCTCAGCAGTTTAGTGCCTGCCTTTAGCTCAGGGTGTGATCCTGGAGTCCAGGATGGAGTCCCATGTCAGGCTCCCTGCATGGAGCCTGTTTCTCCCTCTGCCTGTGTCTCTGCTTCTCTCTCTCTCGCTGTGTCTCTCATGAATAAATAAATAAAATCTTAAAAATAAATAAATAAATAAATAAATAAATAAATAATAAAAATAAAAACATACAGCAAAAACTCATTTCGGCTGTTGGGATTTCCAGTGTAATTACTTGAGTAATTCTTAGAACATGCACTGGAATATAAAATAAAGTTGGCATAAACAAGATCCCTAAGGTGTTCACATCTAGGGAAGAGTGGAAGACTTAGGTGAGCCAAGGAAAAGGGTGACTTGCAAAGACAAGCCCAGCACCCTGTGTACATGGTGATGACAATGTGCACAGGAGAGAAAGTAGCTTGTGCCTTCCTAGAGCAGGTGGTCTAAGGATGGTCTCCTAGAGACACAGAATTCATCCAGTTGGGGGAAAAGCAATGTGGCTAGAAAAGAATTCCAAGCAGAGAAGATTAAATATGCAGAGCCACAGAGCTTGGGATAGAATGGCAGCACAAGACAATGGCAAGGACATCTGTGGATTTGTACTTCAGTGTAGAAAATGCAGATGGGAAGGCAAGAGACGAATCGGGGAAGCTGGATTGGACAAAATCATGAAAGTAGATTATTACACATTTTCAAGTATTGTGGTGGTTAAAAGGAAGGACTTTTATTAACTATGTGAATTCAGTAAAGTTATTTTTCTCATATTTATTGTGAGGAATAAGACCTGCATGTGAAGTTTCTATTATAAAGTACAGCACCTAAGAGGCAACCAGTAAATGGTAGGAGTCCTTGTTATTGCTATCATTATCATCATAACCATGTAGCAATAAGACACTATGGACATATTTGAAGCAGGGAATTAACAGTATCATATTTGTGGTCTGAATAGCTATGTTTTTATTGCATTGTCTCTGATTGGCTATTAAATGTTTTCTCGTTTACTTTCTTTTTTCTTTCTTTTTTAAAAAGATAAGGCCATAGAAAGCACAACACTTAATCTGTCCCATTCTGTCCCATTTGGAAGGGTTAAATGCTTTGGAGAAAATGCTCTCTATTCTGGTTCTGAGCAGCAGTGACTCTACAAACTTGTTTCCAGACTCCTCCTTCTTCGTTTCCCAGAGTTAGGAGTCTCTCTCATGCTCTGTCACTCTCTCTGATATCTCCCACTTATTTTCTCTCCTTTCCCCTATAATCCCTCTCACTATTTTTTATATTCCCCAAATGAACGAGACCATATAATGTTTGTCCTTCTCCGATTGACTTACTTCACTCAGCATAATACCCTCCAGTTCCATCCACGTTGAAGCAAATGGTGGGTATTTGTCCTTCCTAATGGCTGAGTAATATTTCATTGTATACAGAGACCACATCTTCTTTATCCATTCATCTGTCAATGGACACTGAGGCTCCTTCCACAGTTTGGCTATTGAAGAGCCATATTTGGATTGTAATTCTGTGTCGGTGATTTGGATTTGATGTGTGTGAGACTGGATTACTGTTCCCAACTATTTGCTCAGTCCCTGCAAGAAGATAATGGGAAATCAGCTACAATCATTTGAGACTTCCTGTACATTCCACGGATGGAGGAAGCACCTGATCCTCACTGACTCCTGCTTGGTCGTATGACATGCTTTGGCCAATGGACATGAGCTGCCATGACTTTTGCTATGATTAAGAAGGAACTCTAACTGTAATTGCTTGCTCCACCTCAGCCTTGCTCCAGCTCTATCCTCTGCCCTGAGAGCTGCATGGCCCAGCTACTTTCACACTGAGACCTGAAATATGAAGTCAAGTAACAGTGAAGCCAGCAGAGTCCAGCCAACCCGAACTCAACATGTAGTTCTCATGTGAACAAGAAACAAATGTTCTTATCACCTGCCTCTGAGATTCGAGGGTTGAATGACATTGCAACAACAACAACAACAAAAAACTGACTGATAAAAAAAAATGCCTGTGCCCTCAAGAAGACTTGAAGTCTCTTATATCACACCATAAAATCAATTCTGAATTTCCTAATGCGTACCAGAATATCTACTTTCTTCATAAATCAAAAGCCATGTGAAAATACACAATGTCTGGATGTCTGGGTAGCTCAGTCAGTTAACCATGCAAGTCTTGATTTTGGCTCAGATCATGATCTCAGGGTCGTGGGATGGAGCTCTGTATTGGGCTCCATGCTTAGCAGAGAGCTTGTCCCTTTTCCTCTGTTCCTCCCACCACTCACTCTCTCTCTCTCTCTCTTGAAAATAAAGAAATAAAATAAAATATATAATTGTTTTAAATAAAATAAATAATTCTAAGTCTATAGCTCTGAATCATTTATTGGAATTTGAAAAACTCTGGGAATCACAATCGAGTATTAATCTAGTTAGAATAGCATGGCTTCTACAACCTAAACTTCCAAGTCACTTCATCTTCTGATTTATATTCCCCTCCTATTCCATTTTTCAGTCAAATTAATAGAGTTAATTAAAATTCACACCGGTTATATGTTGGAAGTAAGAGTTCTGTAATTCTTTTGCTATACGTAACTAGGTAGGAATATCAATCTTCAAAATGAAATTCTTAATTATTTTACGCTTTCTACTTAAATATTTTATTATAAAATGATATGAGGAAAACAGGTAAGTTTTAAAATTCCAGATAACACCATTCCTGTTTTTGTTTTATAATGGTACATAAGTTTATATTTGTGTATATGCAAGGCAAAAAATCCTTAAAACATTTTTTAAAAGTCATCTATTTTTTCTTCATATGGAAAAATAAACATTTTCAATACTATACCGTATAATAGAAAAATAAGATAGAGTAAAAAAATAAGTAAATAAACAATAACAAGAGGGAATTACTAAATTTGGTATCTGTCATTCATAAAAAGTTATAATTTGTATAAAATTAAGATAACAAGACTCATAGTCACAAAAATTAACATTTTAAAGGCTAAAGTTTTTTAAGATTTGTTTATCCATGAGTGACACAGAAAGAGAGGCAGAGACATGGGCAGAGGGAGAAGCAGGCTCCATGCAGGCAGCCCAATGTGGGACTCCATCCTGGAACCCCAGGATCATGCCCTGAGCCAAAGGCAGATGCTCAACCACTGAGCCACCCAGGCATCCCTTAAAGGCTAAAGTTTTAATGAGGCAGGGTAATTCGATTATATCTTTATGGCTCAAGTATTTTTAAATATTAAATATGTATATATTAGTCTAATAAAAGATTATGTTTTATATCATTGTGATAATTCTCTATTTCATGTAATCCAACAGTCCTGAAAACTTGATACAACATTCTGGTTTATACTGCCCCTTATTTTAAATTTGTATGTAAAAAAGATTGTATTAACCAAGAAAGTCAGAGGGGGAAAGATTTGTCACTATTACAAACAATAAATTAAATGACTTTTATATAAGAAAATATGTGTTTCTGTACTACCTTGAGTTCACTAATCTATGATTTTGTTGTTATTAAAAGATAGTATGCATAGTAATTTCATACCTTTTTACATACTTCTTAGGCATACTATTATCCCACATAAATGCTATTGTCTTCAATCTAAAATATTTACAATGCTCCCTAATTTTATAAATTTGAGGCCATTAAATATGATTCACATCAACCTACCTACCAGCATGGCCACCCATATATATCCATAGCCAGCTCTACTTTCCACATAGACCAGGCCAGGCTGGATACCTGTTTACCTGTCTGAACAAAGGCAATGAGTACAGTGATACAATAAATAGAAGCCATGGCCATGGGTAAGCAGAAGCCATGGGGTAAGTGGAAGGGTTTCAGACTGCCAATAAGTTGGCAGTAGTAAGAGAGGAAGAGCCACATGCTAACTGAGGCACCGCTCTACTAGCATAGGCTGAAGAGAGAGGTTCACCATACGTAAATGAATTTAGATTGTAATTAGTAAGTTCCGTCCTTGCTAAAAGTCATTTCTGTAGTATAAATCCTAGGAGTGAATAGGAAACTCATGATTATTGAGGAATGCTGAGACTGAACTAGATGAAATTGTTGCTTTTGCAGTCCAAAACTTTTGAATATTAGTAACCTGATTGGGTTCAACCTCATGTGCAGTATTAGAAGCTTCACATGTGTTGACTCACACAATTGTCACAATATGACTCAAAGGTATTATCATTACGTCTTTTTTTTTATTAGCTACTTAAATTTATAATGCATGATGTTAAAGTTACCCTGACAATAATATCCTAGTTTCACTTTGGTGTAGTTTGTGTTAGGCGTATAAGAGATTTCATTTATGTAGCTGAGATCTAGAGTAACTACCATATTTTCTATCTTTGAAATGAATAAGATGGCCTAGAGTTTGATAATAAAATATAAATCTTTCCAAATAATGAAGAGAAAGCTTTTCACCAGAGCACCTTCATGTGCAAATCTTCAACTCCAGTTGTATTTAAAATTAAAATTTCCTATTTTTTCCTTTTCTTTTGCCAAGAAAGATCTATCATTCCTTTTAATAAAAATGAGTACAATCTAAATCTTTCTTGACATTTCTAATCTAATGAAGGGACAAGGAAATAAAATGCTATGTTTCTTGTCATTTTTCCCAAAAGGTTTTGAAATAAACTTGTTCAGTGATGACAGCGTAATAATGAAAAGTGTATAATGAAAACAGCACTCTGACAGGTTTTCAAATACCTATGTGGAAATAAGAAAAGCAACTCATTGCATGGCAGGACTGGATGGACCAAGCCCAAAGTCAGAAATAGAAAATGATACTAAAGCAGCACACAATGGCTGAGATTTGGATTAAAAGTGACTTGTGAATAATTAACAGAAACTTGTGGCCATGTACTCAGAGCCAAGGTACTCAGCACCAAAAGAAAGATTTGCATGAGGTCAGATGTGTCCTTTCCATACATTGGCTCCAGGTAACATATGATAAAAAGAAAAAAAAAAGTTATATGTTCTGAGATTCATGTTTAGGGAAGAAGAGGAATGAAATTTCCTCATTTCAGTTATGAGATAAATGGTGGGGATAAATAGTAATTTGGAGATTTATTTTGAGCAATGAAATCAGATAAAATACTTTCCAGATTAGAAAACATAAAGATCTCTAGAATACTCCACAGCAATAGTAAGCATTCCTATTATACTAACTGAATTTACTGAGCAGTTACTATTAAAACAGAACAATTTCTCCTTGTTCCTTTATCACCTCAGTTAGGACTCATTCCAAGTTGATGATATGGGTAAAAATAATCTTATTTGAAAGGAGGGGGAGCATCAGAGAATTTAAGCAATTTTACCAAAAATGAAATACCCACTGACATAAAGTTCAAAATCGAATCTACATTTATTTACCTTACTCCCAAATTCATCATTTTATTCATTAGAAATATTTTCTTTGAATCCTCACAACTTATATTTTAAGCAAACAAGCACCACACACAAAAACATTTTTTCTTTTCAAACTATATCATTCATCAAGTCATACAACATATATCCCTTCCCACTTAAAAACGTTTTTCCTCACTATCTCCTTTCAGATCACTAAATATGGACCAAAAGAGATCTAGAAATATAAAAAAAAAAATGAATGAAACAGGCTGATACTGACCTAAGAATAGATACACAGATCAATAAACCAAAAAGGATAGTCCAGAAATATATCCTATTAAATATAAGGATTTAATATAAATAATGGAGGGATAACAAACAATGAATAAGTGTAAGGATTAACGATAATTAGTAGTAGGACAACTGAGCTATTTATTTGCAAAACCATTCTGACTCTCCCTTTGCACAACTGAAGAAATTAACTTTTGATAGATTTTTTAAAGATATGATAGATTTTGATACACTTTTGATAGGTAATAGTTAAATATAACTAAATAAATTATGAAATACCAAAGAAAAAAGAAGTAGATTACTTAACACTCTTGGTGAAAGAAGATGAAGCTAAAAAAATGGAAGACATCACAAAGAGAGAGGGATTATTACATAAAATTGAAATATTTTGTGACCCAACAATAGCACAAATAAGACAACTGTGCATTTGTTGCAAATATGAAATTATACTTCGTAATTCATTTTTAAAAATTCATATAGATGTAAAAATGTAACAAAACTCTAAACATAATACTAGATGAATAGAGAATTTACAAAGGATTAACAATGAAATTTGTCTAAGTTCATACCTTTTGCTCTTAAACACAACTGTATCTCCTTCAAGTGTCAATAAATGATGGACAATTAATGATCTTAATGTTCTTTATGATTTCTGTTTATGTTCCATATGTGAACACTTTATCAGAAACATATACAGCTGGAAGTCTTTTTCCTTTATAAAGAGATTTTTAAAATAAGCAATCACGGACAGCCCGGGTGGCTCAGCAGTTTGGTGCCTGCCTTTGGCCCAGGGTGTGATCCTGGAGACCCGGGATCGAGTCCCACATCAGGCTCCCTGCGTGGAGCCTGCTTCTCCCTCTGCCTGTGTCTGTCTCTGTCTCTCTCTCTCTCTCTCGCTGTGTCTCTCATGAATAAATAAAATCTTTAAAAAAAAAAAAGCAATTGCTATCAAAAAATGAAAATTAAATTTACCAGTGATTTTGCAAATCGATCAAAAAGATGGTTTCTAAGTCTCAGAGTTCTTGGTGGTACAATTCTGAGTTTATTATAGGAGGGTGAGTAGTAAATCTACATTATAGTCTAAGTCAGAAACAAAGGCCCTATTAGGAATATTATGAGGAATTTTTCATTTCATGGATGGAAATATAATTCTACAGAAGTGCACTTATTTCATTTTTAGAATTTTCTTCACATCATTTCTTTGCTACATTTTTCACCTGATGTCAGGAATATAACCTGCATTTTCTATTGACTAAAAATCACCGCATCTTTACAAAACCATAACTTGACCATATATTATCATCATATGCCTAAATTCCATTGGTAAAGAGAAGACTACACAGGACAAGGTAGCTTAGACAATGAAGATGTCCATCTGCTCCAGGGAAAACTTTCTCTCAATTTGTTCCTCAGAATTGCAATTCAAATAAACACACACAATATCACACTCTTAGGAAGCTGCTCGATAATCAATACCTTTTGAAAAATAAGTGAATGAATAGAATTTCTCATATTCTACTCCTCTTATTAATCAATTCATGAGTGGTAATCTCCTTCTATTACCTCACAAGACATATATTACAAGAGAAAATTTCAAGAGAGAATATGAAAGCAAAGTAGAGAATAGGTAGAGAGGGACAATACAATCCCACGTGTCAAAATTATTGTCTTACTATCTTTGAGGAAGACCTTTAAGGGTTCTTTTAAAAATATATATATATTTATTTTGGAGAAAAAGAGAGTGGGGGGAGGGGCAGAGGGGGAGGGAGAGAGAGAGACAATACCAAGCAGACTCCACGCTGAACCCAGAGCCTGATGATGGGCTCCATCCCACAACCCTGAGATCAAGACCCAAGCCAAAACCAAAAGTCCAACACTCAAACCAAATGAGTGAGCCACCCAGGTGCCCCTGAGGTTTCTTTTTTTTTTCCAAATGTTAAAATGATGATTGAAAAGAAAACATCATGAAAAAAGTATCATGAAACACTTCTTGTTATTTTTTAGTCATACTGGAAGCCTTTATTATATTTAAAAGCAATTAAGGAGAATCCCTTAATCTTCTCATAAGGAAAGGGTATCTTGAAATTAAAGACAGAAAGTGTATATTAAATGTAATGCCAAATTAGATATAAAGTGTTAAGATCAACCAGTCAACCACTGACTGGTTGCGAGTGATAAACACATGTTTAATTTTGGATCTGGTTAATTTAATTTCTTTAGAAAATGATAATTTCATATTAGTACAATGCAGCAAATATTGCTTCAAAATAACTTCTGAATATGGGGCGCCTGCGTAGTGCCGTTGGTTAAGGCATACAACTCTTGGTTTTGGCTCAGGTTTGATCTTAGGGTCTGGAAACCAAGCCCCCTGATGGGCTTTGGGCTCAGCACAGAGTCTGCTTGAGTTCCTCTCTTCCTCTTCCCCTCCCTACCCTCCTTCCCCCCTTTCTTTCTCAAATAAATACATAAATTTAAAAAAATAATAAAAAATGAGTAACTTCTGAATATGGACAAAATACACTGCCAACATAAATCATATGTAATATTATCAACTGTTCTATCTACCCTTTCATAGCTTGATCCTTAAGTATTTTACCACCCAAAATGTGTAGATTTTTAAATTGTTCAGTTTCTGTATTAAATCCATTGCTACAGGGGCACCTGAGTGGCTCAGTGTTTGAGCATCTGCCTTTGCCTTGGGTCATGACCCCAGGTCCTGGGATTGAGTCCTGCATCAGGCTCCCTGCAGGGAGCCTGCTTCTCTCTCTGCCTATGTCTCTCCCTCTCTCTCTGGGTCTCTCACGAATAAATAAATAAAATCTTAAAAAAAAAAACCTAAATTATAGTAGAGTATTTCAACTGTTATTATCTACCCTTTAGTAGTTTGATCTTTAAGTATTTTATCACTCAGAATGTATAGATTTTTAAATTCAGTTGTTCAGTTTCTGAATTAAATCCATTGCTCCAGAAAATTATTTGAACCTGTATTTTACATTTAGGAATTCTTCAATCATTTGTGTAAATGTTTTGAGTATGTGCTCTGCTTCTGAACTGAGGAAATAATGGTCAACTATTATTGATGGCTACAAAGATGCTGCGTGAAGCACTTTAGATGCCTTATCGCATTGGATTCTCATAACAATCCTATGGGATATTTTCTGACACTGTCCCCATCTTTTAGCTCAAGAAACTGACATTTGAAGAGGTTACATAGTTTTCCCAACCAAATTTCTTTTTTTTTTCCAACCAAATTTCAAACATATTTGTTTTAATTTCAGAATAAGCCAACATAAGTATTTTGTTGTCCATCAGGCTTCCAGGAGGGATTGCCTTCTTATCTGAGTCACAGCTTCAAATTTTAGAGAACTCCTGAATTCTTCTGAGAATTATGGATTGACATTAAATTCCAATTGCTTGGAAACATGGTGTCTTACCACACAAGGACAAGTTATAGGCTGTTATTATAAACCTTATATCAATAATTTTTTCAATTTCCCTCAAGATTTAGAAATAGGTTTGTAGAAAGCTGTCTTTCTGAAAAAAAGTGTCAGGCTAACATCTTAGGCATCCTCATGAAATGAGTTATTGGGTCTTTTTAAGTTAGTCTACTGAAGGGCTGAGCCAGTTTTCAAGGTAATCTGGTAACCGGAGGAAAGAAAATTTTACTATTGAGCAAATAATCATGCTCGTGTGTATGCATGTGTGTGTGTTTTCCTGAACACAACAGTAACTACTATCTGGATAAGTAGAGCTTATTTTTGTGTGACAGCCTAAGTAGAATAATTTAATCCTTATCCACATAAATTATTATTTCCACAAGAGAACAGGCCTGCATGAAACTTTTGTTTCTTCAAACATACCTCATTTTGGTGAAGTGAAATATAGCATTAAGATTTTAAAGTCTATGTACATATTTAAACGTTTTACAGCTCAACAGTTACTTCATTTTCAAATCATATATAAACAGCAGATATGAGTTTTAAAACCCCAAATATTTGGGACATACTACCTTAAATGGCATTGAATGCCTTTGGTTCAAATCCTTGAATTTCAGTTTTTTCATCCTTAATTCAAGAAAAAAAATATATCTACTTTGTATCCTAAGGTTATTATGAGATAACGAGATAACATACATATTTTAATATATATAAATATATGGCTTTATTAATGAATTATTAATTGATGACTATGATAATGAGTAATATTTCTCATTAGAGGAAGAGTTCTTCCCTGAAAAATGACTCATTAAGCCTTTATTTCAAGTTATTAATTTTTCTGGATTATACTCAGCTTTTATTTATTCATTACTGACTTACAGTCCACTTTATTCCTTCAAAGGCTTAACGTAGCTTACAATGTTAAATGCCTATAACACAGAACAGGAAATAAAACGTAGATAAAATTACTTTAAGTAGGATAGAGCTAGATCCACTGTCATGTAGATATCCTAGATAAGTAAATTCCTGTATCTGAGCATAAATGTAGGCCAGAGCTTCCTGGAAGCCAAGGGAAAATGTAGAACTGAACAATTAATACAGTTTCCATGTTTAAAAGGACATAAACTATCAAGTTACATATAACAGGTGTACCATAAATATTTATTTAAAATGTCTAAATGATTTAGTGAGTTAACCTGGAAAGATATTCTCCTCCATCTCAAGACTCTTGACATTAAAAACTAGGTACAACATACCATATAGATCCTTATATAAAGGCCTCTGGGGGATGTAATTGTTATTCTATAGGCTCTATTAAGTCTTTCTGATGTATATTTTATACTGCCATTTGTAAATCTAATTAAACCACAATTCAGTGACTTCTATGAGAGTTTATATGATATTCTAGTTTTGTTTTTTTTTTAACTTATTTCCAGTTACCCAACTTAAGAGAACTTATAGGACAGATTAATTACTGTTTCCCTGAGATATGCTGCATCTCATTTCGGCAAATGTTTGAAAATAGCCTGGTTTAGTTTGTGATGTGGTTTCCAGTGCTTGCTTGATGCCATCTACAAGCTTCCTTCATGACCTTCTTGTCAACTTTGACTAAAAGACAGAAGTGTCACATCTACCAGTGTTGACATGAAAATGAGGAATCCGACCTGAAATCTTGTTCGGAACAAGATCACAATGTATAAAGGTAGGCTGGAAGGAAGCTCGGTGGTTACAAGCAGATTGCTTCAGTGTCCACATGTTAATGTTTAAGAGGATTCCTGAGTTATCCCTTAGCTACATCTTCATTTTTAACTAGAGAAAAACCGTGCCTTAGGGTTGACTCTGAGTCTTTCAAGGTCGTATGGCTGGACATCCTTCCTCTGAAGCTACGGGCATTTTAATTGTGAGATTTTGTTGTGAAATGGGACTTTGCATTTTATTCATGAATTATTAGACATCAACAGAAAATGAGAAAGAATTTTGAACTGAAAATAGATCACCACGGATCACCATTATCTACCCTAGCACAAAGCCGGTGCTACAGAAAAATTAAATCAAAGGGAAGAAAAAGCTGTTGGCACCAAAGGACAGAATTACAGAATTAAAAATACCTGTATTCTCCACCATTTGCTTCGACGTGGATGGAACTGGAGGGTATTATTCTGAGTGAAGTAAGTCAATCAGAGAAGGACAAACATTATATGGTTTCACTCATATGGGGAATATAAGAAATAGTGAAAGGGATTATAGGGGAAAGGAGAGAAAATGAGTGGGAAATATCAGAGAGAGTGACAGAGCATGAGAGACACCTAATTCTGGGAAACGAAGAAGGGGTGGTGGAAGGGGAGGTGGGTGGGGGGTTGGGGCGACTGGGTGACAGTCACTGAGGGGGGCACTTGACAGGATGAGCACTGGGTATTATACTGTAGGTTGGCAAATTGAACTCCAAAAAAAAAAAAAAAAAAAAAAAAAACTACCTGTATTAAAAAAAAAAAAAAACAACTGTATTTTATCATTACTCATTTAAACTCAATCATTGTTGCTATGCTCAGAATTTTGTGACTTTTGTATCTAAATCATTCTAAGCCGGTATCTATTCTAAATCTACAATGTTTTCCTGGAGATACTATTATCTTTATACTCTCACATTTCTTCCTAATGCTCAAAGTGCATTCCTTCAGTGCAAAAAGACAGTGACCAGACTGTCTTTTTTCTCCACATTGGAAAATCGTAATTGCTTACTGCCTGTTGACTGATACCCCATCTTTAATTGTAGAACATTGTTTGTGCTTTTCCATGGTTTTTTCTCCCATCCTCTAATTTTTAACAGCGCCCTCTTTGTTTCTTCCATTCCAACTGTCAGGCATTTTTGCAGATGTCATTCTGTCATCACACTCTTCACATTACACTTAAGTTTTTGACACCAAGTTAGAGCAGGTATTTTAATGACTGTAAAACTGTGTGTTGACATAATTATCTCATTACTCATATAACTGTTCTGTTAACCCACTTACGTATTATACATTTAAAAAACTATATTCATTCCTCACTCTGACTTTCTGGAGATGATGAGCTGTATACTTGGTTGAAAATAGGTTTTGGGGGCGCCTGGGTGGCTCAAGAGTCTGACTCTTGATTTTGGCTCAGGTCATGATCTCAGGGTTATGAGATTGAGCCCCACACAGGGCTCTGCACTGGGCCTCGCTCTGTACTACACGTGGAGCCTCCTTAAGTTTCTCTCTCTCCCTCTGCCCCTCCTCATTCTCACCCCTGCACTGTCTCTCTCCCACTCTCAATCTCTCTAAAAAATAATACCTTTTGCAGAAGATACACATTTGCCACATGTGTAAGGATGCCTTCTTTGCAACACTGTCTAGGGGCTTTATCAGGCCAGAGTAGGACCTGGGGGAATGTTAGTATGGAGGTAAATTTTATGTTTCTCTCCTTTGGTGTATAAACATAGGAACTAAAAACAATCATATACATAATCTTGATTTTTTAGGCAAAGACAGCCACTTAGATTTGAAGTTGTAATTGATTTCTATTCCTTTGTAGAGTTATTCTTTTCCCCCCTTGTTTCTCAAAGGATGTTTGCTCTTCAGAAATGTTAATACTTTTTTTTTTAAGATTTTATTTACTTATTCATGAGAGACACAGAGAGAGGCAGAGACGTAGGTAGAGGGAGAAGCAGGACCCATGCAAGGAGTCCATTATGGGACTTGAACCCGAGACTCCAGGATCACGTCCTGAGCCAAAGGCAGATGCTCAACCACTGAGCCACCCAGGCGTCCTTGTTAATATATATTTTATAAACAAATAAGCTCAGGAAATTTTGGGTTAAAGAAAGATGGGTTAGAATGGGTTATCTCAGAGTCTTTAATACACTAATACGTTTTGTAAATCACCAGAGGGTTTCAGGTTGCCCTAATACTGGTATTTCTCAAATGCATTTCACCTCATAACCTCATGGCCCTAATTGTCCCTAGTGCATGCTTTGGAAAATGCTATTCTAGACACTTCTAGACCTGTAAGAGTAGCTACTCTTTGATCTCTCTTTTAAGTGGATGGTCTTAGTTCCTATATAAAGATAATGTAACTTAAGAATTACTCCAAAACACTCAAGGTGCAAAGTATGTCAGATTCCGTCCAATTTTTCTAAATCTGATTAATTAGTACAAACTACCCACTCAATGCAATTAGCAAGAATTCCAGCATTTCTTATTTTGCATGGCTCTCTTTGCCTTCTTATGTGTGATCCTTGACAGGCCACAGGTCAGTAGTTTACTGCTGAGGTGCTTCGTGTCCATTTAGACTGGTGACTTCTTTGACAACACAACCCTCCATCAGATTAGCTAACATTACTGGGATCTTCAGCTCCAGTCTGTCCCAGGAGGCCACAAAGCTAACTCCTCCAAGGCCACACCTCCTGCCTACCTATGTGTATGGTTGTTCTTTTGGAATCAGTTGGGTCTCATCACCAAGGGCATGAAATCATCTTTCTACCTCTTGTTTTAGGTCCCTCTCCTCTTTTTATCTAAGTATAAGCCTTAATACCTTCCCTTTGAACAATCAGCTTAATTGTTAAAAATACTGAAACAAAGACCCTCAAATCCTATCTTCATATCTTGCTTACACCTAATTGTTCATACCCAAAGTATGAAAAACCTGTTTCACTACTTGCAGAAGCAAGATAACTCAGAACTTCTTGTAAGGTGAAAACAAAAATTCACATAGTAAAATATACAAGAGACCAATTAATTTATTAATAACTTACAATCATATTGATTAAAAAATCTACCTTATGAATAGTTCATATAAAATTTGATATTTCCTTTTTTAAAGATGTTTCAGAGTTAGTTTTTATTTATTTATTTAAAGAGTTTAGGTAGTGGTATAAAGAAAAGACTTTTATTAAAGGCAACTAGCAATAGGACCATGGCTATCAAACTAGTTTCTTACACCGAAAGTGGCTCTTCCTTTAAGTGTTTCTGAAAATGTCTTGGGACAGTCTTGGGATTCTAAAATCATTTCTTGTCACTTAAAAAATCTTGAGGCAAAAAACAAAACAAAACAAAATAAAACAAAACAAAACAAAACAAAACAAAAAAAACCACCTCACTACTAAACGAAAGGAAGATGATAGTTAAAAGAAAAATCCATTTCCATCCACATTGAAGCAAATGGTGGGTATTTGTCATTTCTAATGGCTGAGTAATGGAACTGGAGGGTATTATGCTGAGTGAAATAAGTCAATCGGAGAAGGACAAACATTATATGGTCTCATTCATTTGGGGAATATAAATCATAGTGAAAGGGAATAGAGGGAATGGGAGAAGAAACGGGTAGGAAATATCAGAAAGGGAGACAGAACATGGAAGACTCCTAACTCTGGGAAACGAACTAGGGGTGCTGGAAGGGGAGGAGGGCAGGGGGTGGGGGTGAATGGGTGACAGGCACTGAGGCGGGCACTTGACGGGATGAGCACTGGGTGTTAATTTGTATGTTGGCAAACTGAACACCAATAAAAATAAATTTATTATTAAAAAAAAAGAAAAATCAGTCCAACAAATATTGAGAGTCAGTGGAGACATTCTCTGTATTATTTCTACTTTCTCTGGGACTGAGCAGAGAGTAAAGGGAGAATTAGGAGTCCCTCCTCCCAATATGCAATGCCTATGTTCCTGAATTAAAAGAAAAACAAGGAAAAAAAACAAAAAAAAAAAGGAAGAGTAAATGAGCCATCTTAATCCTCAGCCTTTTTTTCTTGCCTTTTTCTTAGTTTTGATCTCCGATTTCTTTAGCATTACTTTTCTCATTGTAGTTGACACACAGTGTTACATTAATTTCAAGTGTACATCTCTGATCTCTTCAGACATACTTTCTATGCACAGCCACTTCATTATATCTTAGTAAAATAGCATATTCCTTACCTTTTCTTTACTTAGCAACTTGTTTATAATTCTTCAGCCCTATAAACAGATCATACTGAAAGATAGCCATACTTTGGCCCAGGTGTTTGCAAATACTTATTGTATACAACTCGAATTCCCCAAGGAATAAATAAAATTATTAAGCGATTTCAATGTACTCACAGACACGCTGAATATGAAAGCAGAAGGACAACTGAATCCTTTCCAAATCAGGTGCTAAAATGTGCAGTTTCCTAAGGAAAAACATTACCATTTGTGGCAGTAGTACTTGGTAAGGCTTCCAATGTGTGTATGTATTTGATATTTCACAATATTCAGTATAAAGTGAGGTGTGAGTTTTCAATTTTTGCAGACTTAAATATAGGCACAGATTATGCCCTGAAGAGGCTTCTCATTCTTACTTAGTAAATCATCACTTTACATTTCAGCGTGGCAATAGGCTTGCCATTAGATTGAAAAGCCATTGTCTAGTTAAAATCTGAGAAATTTAAGTTGCTTTTGATGTAAATAGGTTCTAACTATCATTGCCTTCTGATAAATAATTCTAAGATCAACACCATATGGAAGAGTCAAATAAATGGAAAAGTTTTCTATTCTAAGCAATATTCAGTTAAATTGAAACCACTTTTCTTGGACCATTTTTTAAAAGGTGTAATGTACTTCTACATTAGTGTTTACAATATTTTATTACATTGGTTTGATAGGATTTTTATAGAAATGTTTGCAGAATGATTCAGGATTTTACATTCTAACACATGCAGATTAAGTTCTATAACATATAATCCCCAAACTGATGATACTGTTATCATTATGTTATAGTCTGTGGGATGAAGTAATTAATTACACTCTTGTCTGTCTTCCCTTACAGGACTCTAAGGACCAATGGCAAAAACAACCTTGCTGTATTTCTCTCGTATCCCTAATGTCTTCTATAGTGCCAGTCACATAACTGGTGCAGAATAAGTTTTTGAATCTATGAATTAATAAATACACAGAGTCATTAGGAAGATAGAATAGTTGTCAAACAAGATTATGCCTTGATTTGAAAGAGTAATATAAATAATGCAAAATGTGCTCAACAGGATGAGAAGAGGTATACAGCAGAAGACTAGAAACAATAGGTTTGAGCCAGCAAATATGAGAAATACCTACTCTCACTCCAAAAGAGGAGGTATTCTGACCCAAAGACTCAAGGAGCTCTTAGCCATCATTCCTACAGGTAGATAGACAAAACATCTGAACTACACACATTTTTCAATTTAAAATCCATCAACCAATTTACAGTTTTTCATTTCAGTTTCTATTTACCCTTTCCTAGGGAAAAATAAAAATGTACAAGTCATGTAAAACTATAGGCTGAGAGTGTGGGGTTTTTTTCTTGTAAATTGATAATTTGTCTTTTTTCTTTTACATATTTAAGCCTGCTTTTTTAAACTTGGACCCTGTGAGTCCTTTCATAAAGACAACAGTCTCCCTCAAGTCTGAGTAAACTCTCAGATTTGAATCTGTGGAGCTGATGTCCAAACCCAGGGCTGTAGAAAATCTCTCTTGGGAAGGCCCTGAGAGATGGTCACTTGGCCTCTTTTATAGTTACTGGAACCTCAGCGTGGGTATAAAAACCACTATTTAACCTGCAGGACACTGGAGAAAGTAAGGAGAATTTTTAAATATATGTGTTTGTTCCAGCATTAACCTAGATCTTTCTCTGAATAGTTTTCTCTTCCATTCTAGAAGAGATGGAAGGCCTAATATGTTAGGACTAAAAATGTGTGCTTCTGGATAGCCCCTTTCCAGGAAGTTCCTCAGGCATAAATGGCCATGATATGTACCACTTGACTCCATGTCTCCCCTTCATCCCAGATGCATGAATCATAGTGATTAAAGCCTGGGCGGTAGACTGCGATGTGATCTCTTTTAAGCTTTGCTTAAAAGTTTTCCTACATATATATTTTTAAAGATTTTATTTATTTATTCATGAGAGACGGAGAGAGAGGCGGAGACACAGGCAGAGGGAGAAGCAGGCTCCATGCAGGGAGCCTGACGTGGGACTCGATCCAGGGTCCCCAGGATCACACCCCAGGCCAACAGCAGGGCTAAACCACTGTGCCACTGGGGCTGCCCAAGTTTTCCTACACATTAATAAACCGATCAGATCTTGTCTTGAGGGGTTCAAACAGGATACAAAAAAAAAAAAAAGTCATTTAGCTAGTAGCAGGTTCCCTATACAAATGGGGATAGTTTCTGCTAATTATATTGTAATTTCATTATATTTTGTTCTCACTTTCTACAATCACATATCTGCACCTTGCCTTTTCTCTAAGTCAACAGATACCTTGGGAAGCAGGTGTTCAAGACTGAAAAGTGTTAACCAGAGGAGGAGGTGACTGGTTGCTAGAAACACAGTGGGTAGATGCAGAACTTGAGAACTAGCCATAATAATAACAGAAAACAGGCTCACTCCCATGACCTACTAAGAAGATGTGGTGAATCTAGTTTTATTTTTTTAAGATTAAAAATGTATTCATGGGAGAAACAGAGACAGAGGCAGAGGGAGAAGCAGGCGCCATGCCAGGAGCCCAATGTGAGACTCGATCCCAGGGCCCAGCGATTATGACCTGAACTGGAGGCGGATGCTCAACCACTGAGCCACCCAGGTGCCCCCCATATCTAATTTTTATTATTTTTTTAAAGATTGTATTTATTTATTCATGAGAGACAGAGAAAGGCAGAGGGAGAAGCAGAATCCACACAGGGAGCCCAACGTGGGACTTGATCCAGGATTGCGCCCTGGGCTGAAGTCAGTGCTAAACCACTGAGCCACCTAGGCTGCCCCAAATCTAATTTTTAAACTGAGATTTAGACACATCCTATTTCTGTGTTTCCATAAAAATCTGCTTCAGAGTCAGAATTCCTACCTTCCTTCCTCCATTTCCTCAAAATAATTTGCTCCTTACGTGTGATAACCTTAATGAATTTGTATTTCCTGCCACTTTGGATGTTCACAATGTTCTGTGTATCCTTCCAGGACTTCAAAATATAGCTAACAGATGAAATTACTGAATATTTTTAAATCTATCAGCTATTTAATATTCACCACTACATTGTCAGGTGGCAGTCGCTTTATACGATGTGTCTATTTACACAGACGACAAAGAGGGGCACCACTGAAACCTAGGGCCGCATAGCTTCGAAGCCCAACTGAGTTCACTCACCAGCTACATCCCATTACTGCCATTGTGTTAGAATGTTCATTTTCATTCACTCTAATTCTTCACCCTTTATCCATCCAAAACAAGAAAAACTTAAAGCATCTTTACTACCTGTAAGTGGCAACATCAAGTCCTGACGATCATGGGGAGATGAAATGGGATATTTTCTGGCATTCTCTAACGCGGCATGATAGAGTTTCCAGACAGAGGCCTGGTTACTCTTCAGTCAGGAGGCTGCTCGCCTTTGAGGCTGTTAAGTGACATTTATGCTTTCTTGCTCCTGCCAGAGTAGAATCCTAGTGATGCCTGCCAGGATACATCAGCACCTCTGGTGCCGGATGGACTTGTGCCCTTGCCTCCATTAGTTTTAGGACCTCAGATGCCCCTAGCTATAAATTAGGGTGTCCTCTGACATGAAGTGGGTACCACTTCTAACACAGCAAGTTTTATCCCAATTTTTATTAGAGAAAAACCCAAAAGGGTACTTGTTAACACTCTGAGGAAGTCTCATTTAATCTCTTTTCAGTAGAAATCTACCTTTGGAAAAAATGTCAGTTATTCTTTTTTGTCATTCACTATATTTATTTCTTTTTGTTGGATGCCTGGGAGATGTCTTGTTTGGGAGTTTAGTAAACCATATCCAACCTATTCATATTTAACCTTCGCTTACTTAATAATGTTGAGTTTTATTTCTCTGATGAGAAGACTGTAGGGGAGCAGCAAATTGGATCTTCCAAAGTAGAATTTTTTTTTTTTTTTTTTTTTAGGGATGAGAACTGCAACCAAACACACTTAAATTTTCACTGTGCCTGTCTCACGTTTATTTTTTAATTGAGAATTTTTCTAAGTAAAAAAAAAAAAATCCTAATAGTCCGAAAATTAAACTCCAAGCACACAGAAGTTTACTATGGAAAGATAAGTACATTATGTAGCAGTAGCAGTTTTGGAAAGCAGAAACAACTTTAAGAAATTTCCATAGTAGGGACTGCATACAAAAGTATAAGGTGATATTATTTTCTTCAGTGCATAAAATGCATCAATACGTCCTTATTGGGTGTTATCAAGAGCAACCCTATAACCCTGGCTACAGCATTGCTTCTCGAGGCCTCTTAAAAGGCAGTGTCTGGATTAAGCACATGTTATTCAAACCACTGTCTGCAGTTGAGGAATCTGGAGGAATGGCTTCAGGATCCACCTCCTGGAGTTGTGCCCCCACCAAGACTCTCACCTCCACCCCTCTAACCTCTCAACCTTACCACCCTCCCCCCCATATCTACTCTCCACAGTAGTTACCTATTTTAGGAATTAAACCCTGGAATAATTGGTTTTCAGAAAAAGTTTCATGGTTTAGGAAGACAAATATGTTTATGCGTCATTGAGATAGAACGTTTTGAGTCTTTTCTAACATTCCAGCTCTTATAACCCATAGCAATTTTTCTGCTTCCGTACCCCACTTTTTTATTTAAAAGGAAAACAACTGTGTTACCATGACTATTCCCCTTCACACTTCCATTATCCAGTGCTCTGTGTGCTGGTCTGTTTTGTTTTTAAGAAAGTCTATCATAGGAAGATAGGCTGAGCGATATATAAATTTTATATGAATATTAATCTTTTTAAAATCATGTGAAATGGTTCAGTGATCTAATAGATAGAGAGTTTTATCATACCGATGCATGCGTGATTTGAAAGATAATTGCATAAGATTAAATCCCTTCTCTCAGCCAATCAGAAAAGAGATTCTATTCATTTTACGACCTATAATAAACTTTGTGGATGAAAAATTGTGCTGTTAATCTCAAGTACAATGACAGAAATAAAATACTATGAAAAAAATTTTCCTTGCGCTTCATGGGCAAAAAAAAATATGGTCTCTATTTACTAGAATCATTAAAATGCTGTATCCATTATTTATAGAATAGAGCAATAGGAAAATGGCAGGAAAATGATAAAACAATAAGGAAATTACATAAAGAGATAAAATGTAAATCACATTTATCTAAGAGGGGAATTAATGTTGGTAATATTTCTATACGGAAAAGAATGTTAGAGTACAAGGCGGAGTAGATTTTAATTTTTAGCAAGACTGGTGCTAACCTAATACATGAACAGCATGTTTTGTAGAAATAAAAATATAATGAAAATAAAATACCACCTAACATTTATGTAGTATTTACTATCTGCCAAGCTGTGATCTAAGTACTTGTCACATATTAATTCACAAAAATGTTTGCTATAACTCCGAGGGGTCTGTACTACTATCACTTCCATGTTGGAGATGAGGAAATAGAGGTCCCACGAGATTTTTTTTTTTTAAAACAAGAAGTTTATTTAAACAACAAGACGCTTGACTTGAAGGGAAAACTATCTAGGATTCATTTCTTTTAGAGTAATTTATCCCTACTTAAAGACAGATTGCCCTACATGTAACAGCTATGTACAAAAAAGTTATAAAATTGTCCTTGGTTTTATAATGATAAGTGAAAAATATTAAAATTCTCCAATCGAACAAGGTATGCAAGGATTTTTATGTTGTTCTTTTTTTTTTTTTTTTTTTTTTTTTGTTAAACAGTGAGAGCAAAATAACTTACTGGAATATAAAGATAAGAGCTGACTGAGCATGCCACTAATGGAGAGAGGGTGTATTTTCACAGAAGCAGTATTTTCCCCCATCCCATCTCCATTTGATGTCGATCAAAACATACCATTGGCCATTTAGTTATAAAAAAATGCAATATGCTTGTGCACATAGACAGTTACTTTATGTACAAAAAAGGAATGGGGAAGGGGAAAATGAAAGAATAGAGAAAAGGAGTTTGTGCAAGACACAGCTTGCAGGTCCTGGTGCTGGGGGCTTCATTCAGCTGTCCATGCTCCTGAGTATTGCTCTGGACCATTATTTTTAGACTTTCCCTATATCCTCATCAGTATCAGACACGTGTCCTCAATTTTTGCCTGGCTATCTGCAGTGAGCACACTATAAGCACTCTGAATGCTGTATCTCTCAAAATGAGTCCTACAGAATTCCTCTTCTCCTCATTTCATCATGCTGGGGATGGAGGATGGTTGTGGGCACAGGTCCTTCTGGTGCAGATGACAATGGAGTATACGAATTATGGGAAATGTAAAATAAACAAAGAGATAAAACCAAATAAAGTATTTTCTTTTCACTGTCATCACATGTGGGCAATTCTAAACTGTCGGTGACAAATACTCCTCTCATCTGGGACCAACGGCTCCCACAGCCAACCTCCTCTCCACTTACGATTCCCACTTGTCACGTTTGCTGATCTTTCTCCCACGTTGCTGATTTCATCACCAGCTGTGTCAGCCACTCAGCCAAGAACGTGAGCTGTCACAGAAGCTCCCTTCCTCTCTCTCTAATTCCTGCACGTTCAACAAAAAAATGACCCTTTTGATACTCTTTGCATTAATTCTCTTTCCTCTCCTGGTTATTTTCACTGAGAGGTACCCATCGACATGATCTTTTAGTAACCTTTTCTCCTTATTAGAAGGAAATATGCACTCATTAAATTTACTAAATTGTAAAAGCGTAAGAGAGAAAATACAAATCATTTGTGATGTCAATGTCTAGAGTTGACCATAGTAACATTTTGGGGTATCTCCCTCCCCCTTGCTCCTCTCCTCCCTGTGTCTCTGTCCACATCCCATCTCTCTGTCTGCATTCCATGCATAAGCTCACTGTACAAAACCATGGCTTTATTATAATAGTTTTATTGGCTACATTTTTTGCCCATCTCACATAAACAGTAAGAGAGTTTTGAGGTCAAAGGATATAACTAGGTTTTATTTTCGTTTCAAAAGTTTATGTTTCTTAAAACAATAAAATGAATGTGTGTTTATTGTAGAAAACTGGGAAAAGGCAAAACAAAAGGGAAAAAATAAGAATCACTCGCTAGCCCCACCCCGGCCATTTTACCTCAACTTAGACAAAAGTGGCCCTGGCAACTCACCTAGATTATTGCTAGTCATGACCAATTTGCATCCCTGTCTCAGTCAATTCTGCCCTCTCCTCTCAACTTACTATCCACATTGCTTCTGGGATGATGCCATTTCAGATTTTGCAAATGTGATGAAGTCATGCTTCCATGCCACCATCTTCTACTCTCTGACTTCGCCATGATATACAAATTACCCCAATGCAACAAGTTTTCTCAAAAGGTACTTCACTTAGTTTGCTTCATTCCTGCCCAAGAGAATCAGAAGGCAGTTGTATATTAGGTAGGGCAAGTAACCCCAAGAGGACTAAGGCTGAATCAGGTACAATGGGGTTGAGTTGTTACAACACAGGAGAGTGGAACTGCTAAACATCTGGTTCTGGTGAGGATGGTTGTGGGAAGTGAGATTAGCACTAAATCCTCAGCTCATAGGAGAGATATGGCAACCAGTAGAAATTAAGATTGGCTGGAAAGAATGGGACTGCATTATAAGAGCTAGATAGTTAAGGAAGTCAAACAAAGAAGACTGAGTTCAGGTTAGCAAGGAGTACTTTGGGAGCATTTTGACCAGGGGGAGATTATATAAAACTCCAGCCTAACAAGAACATGGCAGATTAAATCAGAAGGAAAGAGGCAGGTTTCAGGTGGATGAGCCAGTGAGCTGCTGTGGTTCTCATATTGTGTGATGAGGACAGGGGACAGGACGGCATGCTAACAGGTTAAATAACGTGCATCCCACCAGCTGTCACCAGGGTCAAAGCCTGAGCTGTACCTGTGTGCTGCCAGTGCCCAGCATCACCCTGGCACATAGTAGGTACACAGGACCTTTTTTCCTAGTTGATTATATTGGCTTCTATATTCCGTCTCCTAGTCTTTCCAAGGTAAATGCTTAGTTTCATTTACCTATATGTTCTAGGATTCCCACTGGAAATTTAGTTTGTAAACTGGAATCCAGTTGACTAACCCCTATAATCAATGCCACCCAACAGGACATTTGTCACCTTGAAAAATTTATATACAGTAAAATAATTTTATCCATTAGTTGTTTTTTTTTTTAATTCTTCATGGATGCCATGTTGTTTTAATTTTTCTCTGCAACTTGTTTAAAAAGCCTAGATTAGGGGATCCCTGGGTGGCTCAGGGGTTTAGCTCCTGCCTTCGGCCCAGAATCGAGTCCCGCATCAGCCCAGGGCATGATCCTAGAGACCCGGGATCGAGTCCCACGTCGGGCTTCCTGCATGGAGCCTGCTTCTCCCTCTGCCTGCGTCTCTGCCTCTCTCTCTCTCTCTCTGATGAATAAATAAATAAAATATTTTTTAAAAAAAGCCTAGATTATTTTTATTTGCCGTTACTTGGTGTAGTTTATTGGGCAGATCTGCTTGGAAAAACTGTTACTTAACGTTGCTGTGAGACATATTTTTATTTATGTTTGCTTAGTTTATTTCATTGCTGTTGACTTTGTTTAAAAGCATTCTGTATTTTTTTTTGAATAGTGTTACTACTAGACATCTAAAGTAATTTTCAGGTTTCAAAGTGCCTTTTTCAAATCTATTCCTATTAATTTTCTCTCCACACAATTTCCTGATATTTTTATGCTTTTTTTATATAAAAAAATTAATGAGATCCCTTAGCTTTTCCTTTCCATGGAGAATTTAATTGAGTGATCAATCACTAATACAAAGTGTTCTTATCCCTGCAAGAGTACATTTACGTTATTTTACACAGGCCTAGCCAATTTGAAGCCAAACTTGGGAAATCATTTTATATTGTTTTGGGGAATTATTTTATATCGTTTGATGAAGAAACCAAAATAAAAGACACATGAATTATCTAATTTTTAAAGAGAAACAAACATTTTCCCTGATTTAAAAAAAAAAAAAAAGATATCTGTTACAACACAATGAAATCAGGGTTTAGAATAATATGTGATATTTTTATTGTATTAAAATGAAACTTAATTATAACACCCTATAAGAATAATAAGTAATACATTATACTTTCATACTACTCCTGCCACCAGACTCTCTTCATTTCCTGACCAGAACATGGTCTCTCCTAATTGGATGCTGTGTAGCAGTTACAGATTGATGAAATTTCCAGAAACTCTGACCTTGTCATAATCAAAATAATGAGTGTACTTAATGGAATATGAATTTCCAGTCAGCTGAAAGCTCTTGGGTATATATACCTTTTGAGAGGAAAAAAAGCAAGTACCCCAAATAAAATCTCAAGTAAAATTCTACTGGCCCCAAACTAGATTTTTAAAAGGACAATTTGTGCCAAAGTATGTTATTTTCCGGCTACTGATGCTAATGGATGGAAAATGCTTTTTAAATGCTTAGCAGATGTTTAGTGGTTTTATCATCATCATTACCCACAAGTTATGCTAAATTATGTAAATCTGTCTTAGAATTTAGGGCTTATATGTACTTAATATACTTTATAACTATTTCTCTCCACTTGGTAGTAACCTCTTTAGGATAAGAGGTAGGTGTTTATTCTTTATTAATAGGAATACTTTATTGCAAAGGTTATTTTATTTCCCCTCTTTACATATTTTTTCCTAGACACATTATAATATCTGAAATAAAAGTGGAAAATGCGAATTCCTCTCAGTTTTATTTGTCCTATATTTCTTACACCTGTTAAGACATTCTTACTGCCTATATTTGTCTCTAGTTTAAGACTGCCAAAGTTACATTCTTATGTGTCCCAGCCCTGCTTGGTAAGGAAATCATACTCTGTGCACCCCAAACAGAGTATGTTGCCTTTGTCTGAAAACCTCGTCCTCATTCCCACTCCTGCATCCACACCAGACCCAGGAATGAGCTAACCCTCCCAGGCTCGCCTACCATTGAATTCAGTCATCTGGTCCTGATATCCTACGTCTTAAGGTGTCTCTTCCTTGAGCATCCGTTGCCATCTTGAGCTCCTGCATTCTCAGGAAGAAGGCAGTACACAAGCTAACTTAGAATCTGCAAATGTTAGCCACCCTGGCATGGAATATGAACTTCCAAAGGATCAAGACAGACGCTCTAACTCTGAATAGGCTTTCCTGGTGCACAATGGTGAATGTATCACATTCAAATCAAACAAAAACTATTAGAAATCTCTGAGTTGTCTATTTTTGTTTTTATAATAATAATTGACATACAAGTATGAATTACCAAATATATTTTAAATCAATTTTTTTCAAGATGGTTGTTTCAAAGGTAAATCAAAGCACTGTATTTTTCATCAGTGTTCGTTAAATCCCTAATTTACATGGAGAAAAAGAAACTTTACAAATTAGATGAGTAAGAATTGTCCAAATGCCTATTTAACACTAATTATCTGCTGTGTTTATTTATATACGTACATATAACATATATGCATTTATTTTTAATTGCCTCCTTTTTACCCTACTGAACCTCAATTAGTATATGAGGTCTACTGGCATAGCAATTGCTTTCTCTTCTACCCATGAATGTACTTCCAATCTGAAACAGTTCCCAAAATACACCGAAGCACTCCATTAAGCATGTGTCCTATTAATCATTTTTGTTTTCAAATAGATATACTTACTAATTACATGTAAATTGATCCCAGTGTGGAAAGATCTCAAATAGTGTATACAAATATATTAAGGTTTACTATATATTTATTCACTCTATGTGCTAAGCACTGTACTAGATGCTTTACATATTCTGTACCCTTTTTAATCCCTTTATTTCAAGAACAAACTTAAGCCTTGAGCAGTTAAGTGCTGACCTTTGAACCTGCTCTACTCAATTCAAAGCTTGTGCCTTTCCCACAATTATTTTACTTTAAGTGATAGAGATGGCAGATATAAAGGATTTCAAGGCCATTTTGTGTAAATCGATGTTAGACTTATCTACATAATGTCACACTAGTAGCTAGAATGTTTTGAGATTTCATCCTTAATCTTTTAAGACTTTCATCAAGGATAAACATTATCCATGTGTTGTTCGATGCCAAAAGTCACAAAAAATACTGGATTATATGAAATTTTGTCTTGACAAAGTTGTCAGTTCTTAGAGCATCATGAAGTGTAAATGGCAATTAAGATATCATTCAAAGAGGCAGAAGTCAGAATAGCAAGATATACTGGTTTTGGCTCAGTGACATCACACTCTGGGAATCAGGAGACTGGGGGTCTAGTCACAGCTTGGCCACTAATTAGGTGTTGCGGACCTTGAGCAAATCACTTTGCCTCTCTTGGGCTTTTGTTTTTTTCATCTGTAAAATGAGGAGGCTGGGCTAGATAGTCTTTAAAGTTCCTTCTGTCTCTAAAATTCTGTGATCCATAAGCTTTAGAGAGTACTGGTTTTATCATTATAACTTCTTTTGTAAAATTTCTAAATCAGTCTACAAGACTGACAGTATCAGCCAGAGTTCAAAGGTACCTTATTAGCAAATGCTAAGTCACTAATGGTGGCATCACTGGTCACAGTACATTGAAACGTTCTTGGAAAGATTCTTTAAGTAATTTAAGAGTGCCTCCAAAAAAAAAAAAAAATACCATTAATTATGCAAAGTTATGACTCCAGGCACATTGCGTTTACTGGAGACTTTTGAAAGTTAACATGGCCAATCCTAAGAAAATTATGAACTCTTCTTTCCTACCACCCTGTAGTTACCAATGCTATCTCTGTATATATATTCTATATTCCATTCTTAGAAAGATGGAAAGGTTTACAACAATCAGTAATTTTTAATTACTAATTATGTGCTATTTAGACAAATGGGAACAATCACCCAACCCACACATTTGCATTTTATCCTTCTTTTCACAAAGAGTGGGAAAAAGAGCGTCTTACTTTATTAAAGGTTATTTCAAAGGGTGACAGCCAAAGGAGAATCATTTGCAGAGACAGAGGCATGTGTCATTCATTAGTCTACATCTCCGAATCCCAAGGGCACGGTGAAGCCAGCCCTAAAGAGCCCTCCAATTTCCCTAAGACTATCTTTTCCCATTTCTCATTTCCTATGCTCTGTGACTATCCAACTCATTCTCCTACACCTGCTTTGTCCAATAGGTTAGCCAGTGGCCATACACAGCTATTTAAATATAAGTGAATTAAAATTAAATACAGTTTAAGTTGTTCAGCTCCTCGGTTGCATTGGTCACATTTTAAGTGCTCGGTCCACCTTCTACACAGAGTAAAAGACCTGATTGTCAGCAAGTAAGATTCATATCCTTACAAAATGGTCACCACAGAAAACAATGTAAGTCTTTATACCTCCTACCTCAAGGTTTGAAAGTCTTTGGGAAGGAATCTGACTGGCTGGACTGGATCATGGGCACGACCCTCGACCTGTCACTCAGGCTGGGAGGTAGGATGAGGGAATCAACTGACCATTTCCATTCAGATGTCACTGCTAGAAAGACGGGGAGCAGACGCCTTAGAGAAGTGTGCCTGAATCATCTATCTGCCTTTGGTCCAATGCATTCATCTGAGATGCTACCACTGGATGTATTTTGACACATGCACATGCCTGTATAATCTGCATAACCGTGTGCCTACTACGATATTTCAGCCACCCTAGAAAGTTCTCCATGCCTCTTCTCAATTTCCATCCCCCACCCAGAGGTAACCACTACTGTACTACTTTCCATCATCGCTTAATGTTCTGTCTCTACTTTTCACATGAACACCCGTTATTTCATAAAACAGGAGAGTAGAATGCTTAGAAGCATAATTTCTTCTAGAGAAATGGGTCTGCTTCCCAACCCTTACCTCAAGGAGTTACTTCTCTAAGCCTCAGTGTTCTCTCAGTAAATAAGAATAATGGTAGTAATTAAGTCACATGATTATCATGAAGAGTAAATGAGGCAATGGATACAAACAATGGAGTCATAAGTCAGTGTGATGCTTGAAAGGTACATCTATTCAGCAAATGTTAATTTTTTTTTTAATATAATTAGATAAGTTTCAAGTTTCTCATTCTGCAACTGACCTGTAAACTCCCTCTTATTTATAACAAAAGGTTTGTCTGGTTCTTCTGTGATCCAGTGTGAAGAGGAAATATAGGTCTCGTTTTCTCATACTCTTAAATAAAAGATCAGCAGTATGGAAGGGGAAGTTCAAAATGAAAGTCCCTAAAAATCAAATTAAAATGTAGTACTGATGATGACTCAGGTTTTTTTTTTTTTTGATAAAATGTTTGAGCAATATCAAAACTGTTGAAGCGCATCACCCAGTTTTATGAGCCTTAGAAGAACTTCGCAACTGCCATTCCACAAGTTTTATTCCGCCAGTTTTATGGATGACTCATCACAGCTCAGAGGTTCAATGAAACAGTTGATGATATAAACCAACCTCCTATAAAACAACCTTAGTACAAATCCCATTTTTACATAATACAATTTAATAGAACTGCCATTTTATGGAAAAACAGTCACTGGTGGCTTATGATCTCATGTGTTTACTCCAGAGGGGGAGGGGGTCGCTTGGTTTGTTGGCTTTGAGCAAAACGAAATCAGATTTTCAAGGAGTCAATAAGCAGGGGGATTCTGAGCACAGGTCTCTGAGGTCAGAGCCTCCCTTGGCTCTCAGGTCATTCTGCCACTGACCCTATGGAAGAAACGGGCAATCCGTGCTCATGGGCAGTAGCTTCTGAAATGGGCTTCAGAGAGTGCGCAGGAGAGCACCAAGGTGTTCTGAGGCAGGCTTCTGAAGTAACCATTGAGCAGTAGTATCAAAACGGTTCCATCATTACATAAACACATTTTAAAAAACCCATTCTTATGAAAAAAAGTCTTATAACATTGTACATATATTTTTAAATGCTCTGGAAGAGTGTTCAGCAGAGGAAGCCATTACAGGAGGTGCTATGGCTGCCCACTCCCCTCCTCATACCTCTACCATCTCACCCATCACTGCCTGCCTCCTGAGAGCCAGCCAACACCTGTGCTTCCTCTCCCAAGGGCTTTCTCTTATCACTGTAGGCCACTTTGATACTTCCATGGCATTCTGCAAAAGCCAGGAACTTAATCCTCCCATGAGCAGTCCTCATGGAAAACATCCAAAGACTAGGAAGAGCTGATATACAGATGGCCCCGGAGCACCACCCTCAGAGCTCTGAGCACTGGTTCCCGAGTATCTCTCATGGGATTAGGTGCCCTGTTGCCTTTAGGAACTGCTGCTTTGAAAATAAAGCTTTATGGACTGTCCTCCCCTCCTTATCTCACTTCTCACACTCAGTGGCCAGTGTTTCTTTCTCTTCAACTCCCAAATAAACTACTTATACGTGAATCTTCCTTAAGGGTCTGCTTCTGGGGGGAACTCAAACTAAGTCAGTCGTTAAATCATATAGGAAGATGAAATATCCTTTATAAAAGCAAGTATGATATTGGAGGAAGGGAGAAAACAGGGAGAGAATTTGAGAACAACCCTCTCACAAATGCCTCTGGCTTTCCTTGTCTGAATTCAATTCAGTTCAAACTGAATGCATCAAGTGCCTTCTACTTGGAAAGCATTTTTCCTAGATATTTGAGAAGATTAGAAAAGCATTAAGTAAGATAATTCATTCCATGCTATAACTTTAACAAATTTTACAAAGTTCCATATATATATATGTATATATATAAATATATATACATATATATATATATATTTAAAGATTTTATTTATTTATTCATGAGAGATACAGAGAGAGAGGCAGAGACACAGGCAGAGGAAGAAGCAGGCTCCATACAGGGAGCCCGATGTGGGATTCGATACCGGGTCTCCAGGATCACACCCTGGGCCAAAGGCAGGCGCCAAACTTCTGAGCCACCTGGGCGTCCCACAAAGTTCCTTATAAATGCACAGAATATTTTTCATTTTCACAAGGAGAATTCTTTTGTGGAATGACATTTGTCCTGATCAATTCCATAAAGTGGCAATTTTGTCAGAAATCACTTATCTTGTAATGAAGTTCAATTATGTAATGATTTTCAGCTTATGATGGTTTAGAATTACCTTGAACTAACCCTGAGAACATGGATGGGTTAATTTTATTTTTGAAGAAATCACAAGAGAGTGTGATGTGCATACAGCTTAATATGTCCTATCATAGGAAATGTTTACTTTCAGCAGAATGATTGCTTTTTTAATTAGGATAATAACTTCAGGAGAGGAGAGTTTTGAATGCAAAAAAAAATTTTGTAAAAACTGTTTCCAAGTAAATTGGTACTTGAATTATTTCAGAACTATGAGTTATTTTTACATTAGTTTCTTCTTAACAGCCAAAATTTAAGAATGTAGTTCAAGTTTACAAACCAGAAGATTCTACACATTTATGGCTAGAAATTTGCCATGTACATACTATTTATGCATCTGTGTCATGCATCATTTGATTTGATGTTTGCTTAACTGAAATGTGATGGGTTGACATTATCAATCTGAGCAGATTTTCTATAACCTTAAACTGAATGTTCCTGTGCATGTGTGGACTGAGTGGCAGATGCTTTCACACAGGGTCCATCCAATATGACCATTAACATGTGTTTGACTAACAGATAAATCAATTATAAGACAATAATCACTTATATGAACACTTAATTATATTATTTACATTAATGTCATTTTCCTGGGGTTATTAGGACAAAGCACTGTAGCCTGTTTCTTGAATGTATGTATATGAACTTTACAGAATCCATGGAAAATTAAGACAATTTGAGAAATTATAGATTAAAGTAGGGCAAGTCATTAATTGCACAAACTACGTGACAATGGTATCTTTAAGGTAACGATTCTGGTTATTAATCTACTTTATTTAACAATTTGAATATTATTCTGAAAGGCTAAATCATGTTCAGTATGTACTGATACATACATATTTATTGTATCTTTAGTGCATGGTATTTTTGATGCGTCCAGTGGCATGAACCATGCTGGTGGCCAGAGTTGAAAGGCAAACAAGATCAACACAGACTTTCCCTCTGGAAATAACAATGCCAGATATGTAAATGCAAACAATGTCGAGTGGTAAGTACAGCAACGGTCACCATATCAAATGAGTATTTTGCCTCACAAACTACATAGAACCTCACACTTAATAAATGTTATAATGAAAATAGCTTAGCACATTCTGTGCACTGCAGTGGACACACAGCTTTGCATGATCTCATTTAATCCTCATGGCATCCTTATGGAGTATGTACAGAAACAGACTTGAGTTTTTATAGACTGTGGGGGTGAATGTCCATGGGCCCTTATAAATGCAGCCTTGAAGTTTAATTTTGGTTGGCTTCATAATACATTTTTTTCTCACCTCTATTATTATACCAACTTTCTTAGATGAAGAAGCGGAAACCTAAAAAGCCAATGTAAATAATAAAAGAAAACGAAACCTGTGTGGAAAATGAGAGTGTCTAGATTATTGGGTAGAAGAATTTGCACCACAGCCCCCACCCAAGCAAATCCTCCTCTGAACTCTGTGGGACAGGAATAAGGATACCATGTTGGCCAATTTAGTTGATTCAGGTACTGACTGATGGGTGGAATCAGGTTCTTTCTAGAGATGCAGACACAAAGATTATAGAGTGTTCATCCCTAGTGCTGATATTCATCTGTGAATTAGAGAACGTGTTTTGGGAAGTAGGATATTTGAATCTAAAGTCATTGGAATAAAATAGCTCAACTCAGTACTTCCCAATGAAATATTCTACAAACCAAGATAGTCATACTAGTCACATTATTTAATTTCCAGTATTCATGTTCGGATAAATTAATTCATGGATTGCTCATTATGCAACAATGTCACATATTCTGATAAAGTAGCTAAAAGTAATCTGACAGTTGATTGATTTCAAGTGTCATTATGCAGATAAAGGAAAATACTAGTGTCTGTGGGTTAAATAGAGTATGTTTTACAATTCCCTTTATTTAGTTTCCAACACTAATATTTTCATGATATTTAACTCCATGAAAGAGGATGATAACATTGATCAATAGCCAAGGCTTATGCTCAAAAAAGTGTACTGAGATTTATAGCAAGCATGAAAGCATTATTTAAAAGTATAAAGAAGATTTCTTTTTAATTTCGAGGTTTGGCAACAGATTTGGACATGTATTGAAATTTCACCTTAAAAAATGATAACTTTATATGCATATAAACAATTCTGCTGAAATGAAATTAGTCTGAGAATGGCAATTTAGATTTACAGAAGCAGGTAGATTAAAAATTAATCAGTCATTTCTCACTCTTTGATAAAATTCAGTGCTTTCCAAGGGCATTTCTACAGTAGCTGCCCAGTGGGGCAAAGGCTACACTATTGAGAAGACTTTAATCTTTTTACATTGAATCAGTGAGGAACACTGCTGAACACAAGACAGCTCTGGCCATCAGATGTATGTCAGATTCATCTCAGTGAGATACTAGCAGACATCACCAAATAATCAATTTTAATCAACTGGAAGAAGACAATGTACTAAAGAGAAACCAAGAATTCTCTGTGAAGGACATTTTGTTTGTTCCTACGGGGTCCCATGTCCTAGACATGTTGGGTGGTCTGTACTATGCTCTTACTTCATGACCATTTTAACTGCCATCCCATGATTCAAGGCTAAACAAAATTCAATTATTCCATGCTAGGAACAATTAGATGTTTTCTTGCATAGCTATAAGATGACTTCATTATTTACACAAAAAGACGCACACATATACACACACACAACACACACACCCACAAAACCCCTTGACAATATTATGACAAAATACTCTGGTCAGTTCTGAAATCTTTCTGGTGATCTTTTAACCAGATTGATGACTTTGAACTTTTACTGTTCAAAATCAGAAAACTCCTAAAGTATCCAAGCAGATTACCTGTTATGGTCTTGCCCAGTTCTGTGACTTCAAGGTTGCACATTTACAGATGATGTTAAAATATTCTTTAGGTTTCACAAAATTTTGAGTTTACTAGACTAATATTTATACCCTAAACAAGAATGCTTATGGATATTTTGCTTTTTCGTTACAGACGGAATAAATTAGAAATCTTTTATGAAAATCAAATGCAAAGGTGTAGACTCTAGGATTTTTGTGTCCACTCCTAAAATAAAGAGAATTTTCTCAATATGGGGCAATTTATCCAAGCATTTATAAAATTCATGCATTAATTCAACCTTTTCAAATATAAAACTTTTGTCTGTATTGCAGGTTTCTCTTAATCAACAAAGTCATTAACTAAAGCATTATTTTAAACATGAATATATGTATGGAAATAATGAAGTGGAAAAACAGATTGAATGCAATTCTTGAACTACCAGGATGAAGAAAGGAGCATCTTGCACAACAGGTTGAGCCCTGCAAAAAGAAGAAAACTGATTGTACATGGCCTGGCTGCTGAGTGCTCCCCAAGATGTCTGAAGGTTCTGTTCTCAAATATACTATTCTCACCTCCTCCTCCTCATCCCTAGATCAAATCTGTTAGAGTTTTGAAGATTTAAACTTTTCAATAAAGATTTTAAATATGTCCTCCCCAAAAGGCATTGTTAGATTGGGGAACATACACAGTCTGGAATTACAGTATCTGAACTCAAAAGCTGCCCTTAACACATTGGTGAGGAGATATGAGAATGAGTATTTTTATTTTTCCCTAAAATGTTTTCCCCTCCAAGGCTTTTACCTACAAGGGAGAGTCAGGAAGCATATTGCCCCAGGGAGGAAAGGACCTAGAACAAAGAGGGCATTGATTGGCTTTGAATATCAAAGCTCATGCCCAGCAGCAAGAGCAGAGTCTCGAAAGCTAGGCCTTACCTGTAGAAAATGACTTTCTAAACTCCTTTAATTCAGTTTAACATATCAAACACTAAGCCTGCCTGATCAGATCATAGCCCAGGATAGAAAAGTAATAGAAATTCCATCCCTTCTCTCCCAGGTGGGGAGAAGGGAAGGGGAGATAAGATCTAGTGGTGAGACAGCTGTATCTTGATATTTCTTCTCTGTGCTAGAGAGAGAGACGTGGAGCAGTAAAATAGAAAGAACCCTCAAAGCAGGCAGAGGGTGTATTTCCTCATTTCCTGTTTAGGTATCTGGGAGACTGTAACCTCACAGGCTCTCCTCTCTGGCCGGCTGGCTAGGGTGGCTGCAAGACAGTGAAGACAGCACCAGTCAATGTGGTTAACAAGAGAGACTGCCTGAGCAGGTATCAGAGAGCAGCCCCAGATGCCTTTATAGTGTGAAGGGGCCTGGAATCCCTCTGTGCCTTCAGGAATGCAGCAGGAGAGGAATAGGACAAACTAAAAAGCTGGATTGGGGTCTGAGTTGGGAGCCTGCAGAAAGGGCTGCCGAGGAAGTGCACAACTGACCCTAGCTGAAAGTCTTTCAGTCTGAACCTGAATGTGGTCATCAGGAGACCTACAGTAATGTGAGAATTAGGGTGCAGCCCAGGTAGCAAGGGGGGAGGGACAACACTTCCCAGAAGCCTCGTGTAGGACTAGGAAATCACAGGGTTTGTTAGCTGCCAGCAGAAAAATCAGAGACTAGACCAAGAGTGCCTCAGCTGATAGCAGCTTGCCCATCCATGAGTTGACCAGATGCTCAGGAGGGTCGGCTTGAGATCACAGGCTCTGATCCTCTGCAATTAGGTCATATATGCAGAGAGAGGAGAAGGGGAAGGGGGAAACCCGAAAGTATCCAACAGTAAGTGATTTAATCTAAAGTATATTAATTACTTGATCGGGTTGGGTTTAGGCTTTCCGGCCTGATATCTCCAGAAGAGAGGGAGAAGCTTGGAAGGGAGATTGAATCATTTAAGGAAAATCTGAGTAGACCCTTAACATTCCCCCACTCATCTATATCTATATAACATCTCAACTAATCCTTACAGTAACCTGTTCAGAAAACATGGCTATTATTCCCACCAACCACTGGAAGATTGACAGAAGTCCAATGTTTATCAGAGAACATTAGTAAGGGGCCAAGTTCACTGCTGCACCTGTGAATGGGAAGGGGAGAGAGGTAGGCAAGACTGCTTCGATGATTTTTTCCCCCCAGGGTTGTACATCACTTGTCTAACCCTGGTCATCTTATTTCCATGACATTTTGTTCAAATACAAGAAGGCTAACTGATCCGGAACTAATTGACTATCTTTACGTGAAACCACGCCCTCCAGATCTTGGTTCAATAGTGGCACACACTACATGAAAGAAAACAAAGTTGAACTGAATGTTGCTCTGGAAGGAAAAAAAAAAAAAAGGAAAACAAAGTATAGATATAGGCCATACTAACACAAACCAATTTTAACCAGTAAACAATGTGAGGACTATCAAGCAATGCAAAAGAAAACTGATTAATTGATCTAACCATAAAAGCTGTATGCATCTACTTTGTATAAAGTTGCTTAAATATTAAGAAGTCAGTTACTTCTCATGAAGCTGACTTTCACTTTAGACATGTGAAAAAATACAGGTTTAAGTTGGGATGATGCTAATTTTCCTCAATTTTGAGGGAGATATAATTTTGTAGCTAAAGTAGAAATCTTGAAAAAATGTCTACCTTTCAAATATCAATTCCTAAATCCATCATTTCCTTGATGTAAAATCAATGACCATCACCAGACAAAAACTGGCAAGTTCTTGCTTTTTCCTTTTTTTTTTTTTTTGTGAAGGTGACATTGGCTTTTTAATGTTATAATTTTTATATTCTCATTTTTGCTTTATAATGTTTCTATGTAGGTATTTTTGTCTCTCTCTTTTTTGTACCTGGTCCATATTTTAGTAATAGTTTTGTCCCAGGGCCCATGTTTCGATGAATTTATATTAATTCTTACAGAAAATTTTTAAATGATAATATCTTTTTTTAAAGATTTATTTATTAAGTGATAATATCTTGAAATTATTGCAGTTTCACAAGGGCACTCTGACCACATATTATAGAAACTTGAATAGCTATAGTGGAACAGCTTGTCCACTTGAGAATTAGTGGGTCAAATATAAAGAAACATTGTAAATTAGAAATGAAAACCTATGGTTTAGAGATGATTTATTCAAATCTAATAGCTAATTATTAATAAATAGTTAAAAGTTACAGAACTACTCTTGAGAAAAGAAATTTCAGGGATATACATACCAGATATATTTATATAATAGGAATGTGTAAGTTCAGAATTGTGATAAACTACAGTGTATAAAAAGATATATATTTCTACATTTTCAAGTTTATTAGTAAAGTTTATTAAAATTACTAGTCATAGAATGACTATGAATTTGTCTATAACAATTACTTGTCTACATATTTTTCCTTGTTTGTGTGACTTACAAAAACCATACTGAATTTGTATATTGCAATTTGCTATTATGCCAGCCATGATACTCATTCAACAATATGAAGATTTTTGATAAGAAACAATTTTAAAAATCAAAATCATATATATTTTAAATCAAATAAATAATACATATTTTTAAAATATTTTATTTATTTATTCATGAGAGACACAGAGAGAGAGAGAGAGGCAGAGACACAGGCAGAGGGAGAAGAAGCAGGCTCCATGCAGGGAGCCCGATGTGGGACTCGATCCCTGGACCCCAGGATCACGCCCTGGGCCAGAGGCAGGCGCTAAACAGCTGAGCCACCCACCCAAGGATCCCCAATAATATATATATTTTATATATTATAGCTTAATATACAAATTGTATCTTTCTTAAAATCATACCCAGATAGAAAAGTTATATTCAAATGTTAGACCACATAATATAGATGAAAATCAAAGGATCTGGTGATTTAAAATTTGTCATTAACTAATAGTGTGAATCATATGAAACACTTGATTACTGGGATTCTGGGATTAGGCTTGAAGCACATGATTTTTTGAAGCCACTGTTAAGACTCTGTGAATCTCTGTCCATTTGTTGTTGTTGTTGTTTTTAATTTGTTTTTGTTTCTTTAGTAAACAATACTTAATATGAGATTTAGTCTCTTAAATTTTTAAGTGCACAACACTTTATTGTTAACTATAGGCATCATGTTGTACCTCAGATCTCTGCAAACAATTGGAACGATCAACATGTTTATTAACCTGAATGTGATGATGGTATCACTGGTGTATGCATATGCCCAAACTCATCAAATTGTATAAATTAAATATGCTCAGGGGTTTTCTGCTTATCAATTATACTTCAATAAAGCTGTAAAAAAAAAAAAGATTTTATGACACATCTGACTTACTAAATAGATAGTGGAAGATTTAGAGTTCACCAAAGGTCCCAAGGATGATAAAAGCAGTAATTCATTTGCCCAACTGGACCCACTGGAAGCTTAGAGCTTTTCTGTCTTAAAATGTTGAATTATCCAGTAGGCACACAACATTCAGGTTTGCACTACACCTTTAGGTACTGGACTGGTTAAGTTTGAAGTGTAATTGATATTAATTAAGAGCAGGATAAATCAAGAGGGCTGAAGTCAACATGAGCTCTGAGTTGAGGGAAGTGTTTCAGGAGTCCCAGAAAGAGATGAAGGAGATCCTAGAGATATGAAGGTAGCATGGGTCTACGCAGAGTTGTAGGAGAGGCAGCTTATGTGTCTTAAACCAGTTTGACTACGAATTGTCAAGGACCAAGGCAAGGCTGAAGCCTCTTCTAGGGGTTCATTACGAAGATCCTAGACCTGTCACGAACACATACCCTACAACTGATGGACTCTCTAAAACACTTACCCGAAATAACAAACCAGAAGCTTGGAATTCCCGTTTATTAAAAAATGGAACACACAGCAGCAAGGACAATGACAAGTTTTAACCATAATGGCTGTCTCAACTCTGTCCTAAAGTTTCATGTTCCAGGGGTGAATGAATAATTTAATCTTCATGAGCCATCAATTGTCCTCCTTCAAAAATTTGGCAATAGTCCCAGCTAATTTCATTTATGATGTGGATTTTTTTGAGACCGTGAGTATCCAGAAAGTGAAAGGGGCAACCACCATCTCATTATATGAGTGTGTTTCTGTTCTTTTTTTTTCCTTCCAGTAATACTTTATTGATTTATTAATCAGCAACAAATCAAAGGGTAAGGACACGCCATTTCCTCATTAATTAGTCATAGGAACAAGCAACACTAACTAATCAGTCTAACTTCAACTGTAAATAATTAGTCTTTATTTCTCTTGAGAGAAAAGAGTGAAGTGTAGACATTTTATTATGCCTTATAATTTTTTCTCATCAAATGAAAATTTATATATTGAGCGTTAAGTGTATAATTCAAATATTGAAAAATGTATAATCAGGAAGTAGCTTTTTATGCAAACAGTATTTATTAATAATTTGGCAAAGTCACTTTCATCCGCACAGTTGTTTGGTTTTTGTTTTTAGTACAATTAGCCTATTAATACCACTGCTCTCTGCCCCTAAATTAGTCTGCTAATGTGAGAAATAGTAATAGTAGGAGATTTTAGAAACTTTAAAAAAAAAAAAAAAAAGTCCTACTTATTTCTTTCTGAATTTTGGTAACTTTTCCTACATTAAAAGAGATTTTTTTTTTCTATCGTTCATGCAATCAATCACTTATTCATTGTTGACCCATCCCATATTTACTTGGGAACCACTATGTGCCTAGCACTGTGCTAGGTGTGATATTTACTTTATCATGCTGTGCAAAATGCATGTGGTTCTTTCAAGCATGGTCTACCTTTATATGGGGGATGCAAACATTAAGACAAATAAAAATACATATAAACACATTATTATTAACTGAGGTGATTTCCAGTTTGAAAATAATTACTTCTATTTCTTGATTCTGAAGTCTTAGGGTTTCAATTACCCTTGTTTGTGAACTCTGACAAGTGAGAACTCTGAGAAATATTCCTTCTCACTAAAATGCATCTTCTGTGACTAGATCTCTTCTCCATTCTGTTACTTTCCATTTAGAAGAACAAATGATTATTCTGGTTGGCTTTTCCACTGTTAAATCCTCATTATATTTATCCTAAAGGAACTTTCCAGATTCAATAAAATCACTATCTTTTTATCCATAAGGACAGATTATCGTGAATAACCTCCCAATTAATGTGAGACATACTTGGGTCTGTATTTTTATCTAAACTCATTCCTTAATAATATCTCCATGACAGAAAATAATCTGGCACGGACTGTATTGGAACATTAAGCTTTATTTATTTTTATTTTTTTTAAGTTTTATTTTTGCCTAAACTTTTAAAAGTATTTTCTCATCTCCCAAGTTACTTGTTCTCATGCTTTGAGTCCCATCAGAGATTTTTTTAGAAATTTGAACTAAATGTCCCAGACATTTGTTCTAATCACTATCGTTAAAATATCTCTGTTTCTTCGAACATAGCAAACAACCAAGAGCAAGCTCATTTGGCTACCTACATCCGTCTATCTTCCTATTTATGTTTTGTTTCATTTATTTCCTTTGCTGATAACCATACTCAAAAAATGCTTGCTACAGAAATGAATGAAAAACATGTTTTCCTGTCATGTATTAAAAAAATTATAAGCCAGAAAGTTTCTATTGTCTGTCACATTGGTGTGATTAATAAGTGAAAGGAAGGAGATAGAAGAAAGCAATTGAAACTGATGGAAATCTACTATGAACGATGAATTTTATTCCCGGGTCTCCAGGATCGCGCCCTGGGCCAAAGGCAGGCACCAAACCGCTGCGCCACCCAGGGATCCCTGAATAATGTTTTTTAAACTCAAGACACCTTGAATAGGAAGCATTTTAATTCCCAATGAGATCTAAGAAAACCAAGACTCTAAGAGATTAAATAAGATCTTAGATAAGATTTAAATTAATGGCTTTCTTATTTCAAACCCCATCTTTTCCCTACTATATTATATAATACATTATACTATGCTATTAGTTGTAAGTTGGTCTAAAAACTTTAAAAATCCAATCATACATGTAAATATATGGGGTTAAAATAAGTCAGAATTAAGAATCTGACTTCTTTAAATCCCTCACTGGAAAGCGGCAAAAAGGTCTGATTTTTGAGACCAACATTGCCTACACCACTTGGTCAAACAGTAATCAGTTTTTAGAGGTTAGAGGTCAAAATTGCTCTTGGGTTCTCTAACTTGAGATCATTATTAGTTGAACACGTGGTGTTAGCTGAGAAGCTACATAGTCTATGTGAATAAAAATCAAGCAAATATAGCATAAAAGAATAATCTAAATATGTATTTCAATTATAGACAAAATATGCTATTAACTCAGTGATATTAGAAGACATTAAAAGCTAGATTTAAATAAAGTTTATGCCACCACAGCATCATGCTAGTGATTACTTTAAATCTGGAAGTTTGATTGGTGAGGTCTAGCATTAAAGGAACACAAGTGTATAAACTGATTAATTATATTTTTTAATAAGATGTATATTTAATGCTTTCGTGTGTTTCACTGTTTCCTCCTTGCAGCACAAAATATTGACAAGGAACACCTTTTTAAAGTACTGCTTATAAAAAGAGAAATGGTGCATTATATTCCTGACACTTAAGGTCAAGTACTGAAGAGGCATTGTATATTAATGTATCCAATATATCAGGCAAGAAGTTAATGTCTGCCCTCCCTTTTGGGTCTAGACTATTTCATAAACCTATTTTTACTTTCTTCAGTCTGATTAATAGTATCCCAGAAATACTCTGTCCTGACAGCACATAAAGAGAACTTTGATGTTATATGAGAATCATGAAGGAACTAATTCTCATGATATTTTAAATGACAGATTTCAGATATTGAAAATAATTTCATGTACATACAGGCTTCATTAATCACAAGGTAGTGTGTTGTTTTCCTTTAGGAACGTATTCAAAGCTAATGGCTAATTGTTGCAATTTCCACTTAATTACTAAATGGACTCTCTCCCAATAAAAACTTAGCTGAAATGGTTCCACATACCCTTTCTTTAACAATATCTGTCAGTTTTGACAGTTATGATTGACATTCATATCACAAATCTATTCAACAGGTTCATTTTTTTCTACCTAGGTCAATGATTTTAGTTTGTGATATGTCCTTGAAAAATAGTGTTGTCAATGTTTAAAACCTGCTAACTAACATACAACTTAGCTAAATAGTAAATAGGTCTAGAGTCTCATTTCCAGTTTTACTATCTACTGTCTGTACAGCCTTGAATAGACTTTTTTTTATAATACATTTATTTTTTATTGGTGTTCAATTTACCAACATACAGAATAACACCCAGGGCCCATCCCGTCAAGTGCCTCCCTCAGTGTTGAATAGACTTTTTAAATTGTTAGCTCTTTAGCATCTACATGTTGTTGTTTTTTTTGCATCTACATGTTATAAATGAAGGCAACTATAATGCTTATTTCTAGAACCGTTATAAGAACTAAATGAGAAGATATGTTTTTTAAAGACTTTACAAAGCCTAAATTGTTAGACAGTTCCTCTTCCTTTCTCATTTTACCATTATTCTCTTTTCAGAAGTCAGTATTAATGGAGAGAAGACAAGCCATCCCTTATCACCCTCTGTTTTTACCTTCTAGTCATTGTTCTCAGTTAATTTTTAACACATTTAGGGAAAGTATCACCAAATAAATATATATGATTAAGATAATACGCTTAGTAGTCTGAAGCTATATTACAGATCAGATTGTTTTTTGATCACAGATTATTTTATTTCAGTCTATGGGATCCAAATATTATCGAGGATATGCATCATGTGCAGTGAAATACACATAATCTTTAAAGAAAGCTTTTTGTATCAAAGATTTACCTTCCAATTTCAAAATTTTAAAAGCTGAGTGAATCACCCAGGACCTTAACTTTTTAGGGAATAACTGGTGAAAATCTCTGGGATTACAGGACCCTGGATTAGAGACGCTTGGGATGCTGGTACCACTCCCACCATCCCTACAATATAGCAGCCTTTGCCAGAGCCCAGAGTGACACAGAGCTATGAGAAGAAGGACCTTTGACAGGATTGTGACCTTCAATTCAGAGAAGACTGCCCCCAGCTCATACAGCTTCAGGGCAAGAAGCTGGGGAACAAACTCTTTACTCCAGTCTTGTCTCTCCCTCCATACTCTTCACAGGTGCTCTATGCATATAACACAGCTGAACATGAGAGGAAAGGATGGTCTCTGTCCAGCTTTATTTTTTTAAGATTTTATTTATTTATTCATGAGAGACACACACCCAGAGAGAGGGGGTTGGGGGCAGAGACACAGGCAGAGGGAGAAGCAGGCTCCATGCAAGGAGCCCGATGTGGGACTAGATCCCAGATCTCCAGGATCAGGCCCTGGGCTGAAGGCGGCGCTGAACAGCTGAGTCACCCGGGCTGCCCTCTGTCCAGCTTTCTGAGGCAGCAAGCCGAGTAGACAAGTGTAGAGAGTGAGCTGGGGGGGTGGAGGGTCAACTGCTAGGTCACCAGGTCAAGCCAGTTGAAATAAAACCAAATACATTTGCCTCAGAGTTATCAGTTAGGTTTGCACTGACACCACCATTTTATAATGTTGGCCAGGCTACCTCTCATTTCTTCTTCTCTCCTCCTTTCTTGAAAGTGGGCATCCTATGCAGCAGTGAAATATTAAAAAAATAGTGTATAAATAAGGGGTTGGTTGTTTCCAGTCCCTAACATTAAAAAGAAGCAAATAGTGTCTGCTAGAGAATCTCCTTTCAGAATGCAGTATCTGGTAAGTTTTTGTTTGGTAGAAAGCATTATATTGTTGAATATCAACACAAGTCTATTTTTTAGAGCTCAACACTAGAAAAACTGAACTCTTGCCTAAGCAGGCGTCACGTGACGTATCATGCTTTTTAAGCAAGGGCAGCAGGATTTGCCACGTTCCCAATTGCATTTCCTGCCTTCAAAGGCACACCCTGTGTAACAGCCACTCAGCTAAGCAAGAAAAACGTCGTGGCCTTAGCTTGCTCCACAGAAGAAGGGATGTTCAAATAATGTGACAGGATTTTCCAGGAACGCCATCTACTGAGAAGACATCGTTTTCACTTTAACAAATCACGGAAGACTACACAGCATCCATTCCCCGGCCTTCCAAGGGTGAAGTGGTGCGTTCATGTAAAGAGATTCGGCTCCTGAGCTTACACAGATTTGTCAAATAACAATGAAAAATGTAAATAAAAAGGACAGTGGGAGTAAAGGATGCTGTCAACAAGGATAGCTTTGATTTTAAAGAATAATTACTATACCATTACACAGACTAAATGTATTCTGTTATTGGTATTTCAACTTTAGAAATCACAGGCTCGTGGGGGGCACCTGGCTGGCTCAGGGGGTACAGCATACGGCTCTTGATCTCGGGATCTGAGTTCAAGCCCTACATTGGTCTGAGAGCCTACTTAAAAAATATAAAAAAAGAAATTACAGGCTATCTTAACAACAGAGAATAAACAGGTGAATGGGGGGATGGATGATATAGGGGAGGGGATTAAGAATGCCCTTAACTTGATGAGGACTGAGGAACATATGGGAAGTTCCTATATTGAATCACTATATTTTACACCTGAAACTAATAGAACACTGTATGGTAACCACATGGTTAAAATTTTAAAAAATAACATTAAAATTTTAAAATTTTAAAAAATAAAATTAAAAAATAACTCATCCCCTCTCCAAAAAAGAAAAGAAAAGAAATTACAGGATACAGAACAGGATTGATGAGGATCAGAACAAAATAAGAGACAAAAAGGAGGTTTTGAACTACAACTAAAACAGAGACATCATCCTCTGCATTCTAGCTAAATGCAAGGGAGAACTGGTAATGTTATGTGAATATTACCTTATTCTTATAAATACATTCATAAAATATTAGGTGGCATTTTGAACATATGTACTACATTTGGGGCATACTGTTTTGAATAGTTCTAATTTCCAATATTAGGCAAAAAAGGAACCTAAAGTTATTAAATTCTCTATTAATGGATTCTAATAGCCTGCTTTTTCCAGATTTATCTTGCTATGTTGGTGGCCTTATGGAGAATCACTGCTGCTGTGGTCTCCTGGGCCATTTGAAAAATAAAACTACCGTCTAGGACTCCCTATACAAACCTTAATCTTAATGAACAGAAAAGATATTCTTTAAGTATATTTTCACTAGCCTTAAACATTAAAAAATATTTTGAAAGATGCAAGTTGCTGTGTTAAACATTTCATCATTAATTGAATATATATACATACATATATATATACACTATGGTTGGCTGCATCATATATCAATTTCATATGTAATTTAATTTTCAGGGAGAAAAGTACATCGTTTGAAGTATAGCAGATTAAATATCTTTTCCCTAGACATCAATATTTCTCCCGTATTATATACTTTTTATAATATCTTAATTTCTCATATTGTTTTTTTCCTAAGTGATTTTCACTTCAAAATTGCTATAACAATGCATTAAAGATTCTTAAAATGGAAAAGGCAGTAAAGGGCGCTATTAATAATTTCCACTCTCCTAAAACATTGTCATATTTAAACACTTTTAAAAATCTACAGACTTTAGTTTCAAACATTCCAAAGTTTCTGGAATAGTCTTTCACAGAATATATAAATATGTTTATCTGAAGTGGTTCTGCTCAGCAATTTAATAAATTGCCCAGTCCACAGGGAATACCATTAATTATGTAAAGACTGATGGGGATTCATTTACTTGGTTTCTTTCTGAACCACTTGACTTGTCACTATTTGATTAAACAATAATAAATGTGATGGTAGGGAGAAATGTATGCTGCCAGTGAACAATACTAAATATGTCTCTGGAATAGAGAATAGGCTTTTAGATGTCTTCATATTCAGAGAGAAAATCAGAGAAAGAGAATTATAAACACTTGCATTCATGCCTACATCTTATTGATATATGTTTCCAAACATTATCTTTGCTCTTGTTTCCTGATATGGACAACATTGTGAAGACAAATAACTTCACAATGTTGTGAAGACAAATAACTATCAGTACATCAGGACATTATTTTTTTCACCTCTTGGAGAGTCCACTTTCTTCTAGGGGAGTTGAATTTATGATTTTATATACTGTTCCCATGTCTTTGTTCAATTCAAAAATACAGCATTGTGCACATTGCCCATTTCATTACATGGTGAAAATTAGAATATCAAAACACTAAAGGCAGGCTGCTGAGGAGTAAGGCACGGTTACATCCAATAATCACTTGCAAAAAAAAGTGAAATCACAAACTGTGAGCTGATATTTTTCATGTAAATTATAAATAGAGTTGAAATATCTGAAAGTTTGTAAACTATGTGAAACCTGGCCACTTTAAGCAGCTAGCACCAAAAGACTGGTGGGAAAGACCATATAAAGATGACAACCTTGTCCATTTTCCAGCTTTGGGACCTTCAGTAGGTCATGTAACTCTTTGGTTTTTGTTTCTAAAGTGGGCATCTGAAGATTCACATTGGAATAGATATAATATATATCTCGTTATAGATGCAAAATGTGCAAGGCATCCATACCAGTGCATACTGCAGGGACAGCTGTTATAAATAGACATCATAATCTTAGCTCTGACTTTACATTTAAGAACAATTTTAGTGCTAGGAGCCAACAGAAGCAAAGAAGATTTTTGTTACACTAAGACAGCATTACTGGGCTTACTAATTCATTAGTAGACTCATAGTTAATTTGAGTTTATCATTTTTTTTCTTAAGGTATTATTAGACCCAAGAATCGTAGGGTAGCCAATATAGCTCTCCTCTGAGATGTAAATGAAATATTACTCAAACTGAAGTCTTACAAAAACCTTTCCTGATATATTTTACTTAAAGAATGTCCTCAGATTGATGATAAGTCAACATAAATATAGTGAAAACCATGCTTTCATTTTTATCATGAAATTGTATATTATATACAATATTATATTAAACATGACAGTAGAATCTCATTGTATATTACAATAAACATTTTATTAATGCAATTTTAATAGGTACATAACATTGCGTCTAGTAGCATTACATCTAGTAGACTCTTCATAACCTGTACAGTCATTCCACTCTGTAAGTATTTGGGCAGTTTTAAACATCTGCACTTAAAATAATATGCAATACAGGGGTGCCTGGGTGGCTCAGTCTGTTAAATGTCTGCCTTCAGCTCAGGTGATGATTCTGGGTCCTGGGAACAGCCTCACGGGGAGTCTGTTTCTCCCTCTCCCTCTGTCTTCCCCATCCCTACTCGAGCTCGATCTCTCTCTCAAATAAATAAATATAATATTTAAAAAATAATATGCAACATAAATAAATATACAACAATAAACTTGGGGGGGTAAAAAAACTTGGGGGACATAGGTTTCTTTATTTTTGTGTTTTCCTTAGTCAGGAATGGAATTGCTGGATCAATGCTGAGATTTTCTATGGCTCCTGATACATAGGCATTAAGTTAACATTAAAATTAGAGCTACAAAAATATATTTCCTGCAACTTAATCTAAGAACCTCACTCAGGGAGACTAATTTCATCCTTGATAGGAAATACAATTCCCAATAAAATTTAGCCATCAGTAAAAAATAAAAATCCCTTGGCTGAAGTCAGATAATACTGGCTACATGTGGTGGAGAAAAGATTATTCTACATTATTAGTGGTGTCCTTACCCGCGAATATGTAACTATCTGTGGCAGTTCCAAAGGATGATTCCATATAGTATAACCTTCACATAATCCCCAATAGCGACCCTTCCAAACAACCACAAATAAACACAAAGCCTAAACGAAGACAGTGTTTTTCATACACAAACAAGATGCCCATCCACCACCACCAGAATTGTTACCCAAAGTCCCTACTATGCAGAAAAACTGGAAGCCACCAATAAGCCTTATTCTTGGCTTTTTTTTTTTTCCTCTGCTATATCACCACCCTAACTTCAACTAGAGAACTGACCAATATTCTTTGTGTATTTTCTTACCTTGGGTAAAATACTTTGCAGCCATAAAAATTAAGAAAAAATAAAAATAAAACAGGAACAGAATTATATATATGACAAAGCATTAATTGAAGAAAACTATAAATAATTCCAAACAAAATTCAGTTCAGATCAGATATCAGTTCTCAAGTCTTCTTCCTTCATAAAAATCTGATCAACACACACACACACTCACTCCTACAACTAGTGTGGATTAAAGACTACTATTTTCTTTTCTGTTCCATTTTGAATTTCTCTTCTTCCAGGACTTGTTGATCTTCTTCTCCTGTGATACTGTTTTTCAACTGTAATATATTTTGGAAAGCACAGTTGGCCATAAACTTGTTGAAGGGAAGCTTAGGTCTATATTACTTCTAATGCACTAAGACATCTTAAACTCCCAGCAGAGTGACCAGCACCTAGTAGGTACCAATAAATGTTTACTGAATGAATCGGTTATTTGAATGGGACATTTCTTCTTCACAAAGAGGATCCTTCAAACTATTTTCAGATTTCTCTGACATGTCTCATATGACCACCAAAGTTCATACTGTATGGAGTCTTCAGCCACTGTGTTCTCTGATGCTATACTTCTCTTTCAGAAAGCTCACGTCATGCTGTGTACTTCACCTCTGAGCCTGAAACTGGTATCTTCCCTCTTTATTTAGCACAAATTATCTGTGCTTTTGTTTTCCGTGTCATTGATATAATAGGAATGTTTATATTCCTCTAAGTAGTGACTGTCTTAGATGAGGTCCAACTAAAAAATGGAAAACCCCACTTTGCAGAAATATGGATGTGATGACAAGTCCTCCTGACTGACATGGTGAAACATCCCTTTTGGTTTCAGCCATTCAGGATTTGCTCCTATTGAAACATTTTTTTTTTTTAAATGAAATCATGCAGGCTGCAAAAAGTCTTTTAATTATTCCTTTTTTAGTATACAATTTCTCTTTTAGTTCCATTCAGAGGCCCTACTACTATTTGGTAGAGTGACAAAGTCTGTGCTTCTCCAAAAGCAAAAGGATTAGAAGAGGGAATGCATATATGCACATTTTAGTAATGATAACTCCAGTCTTGGAAGAGAATAGAGCAATCACTGTGGAAGGATTTGGAAGGATTCCATTTCTTGGTACTATCAAAAGCTGCTACTCAAATTGAACTATCTTTAGGACTAGTTTTCAGACTCCATCCGCTGGGATTTTTGAGGAATAAACTCAAGCCTTTTTGACTAGCTTATCTCAGTGAGCCACTTTTTTTGGGGTGGACGAGTGTGGTGGGCGGGTGGGGAGGGAAGCCTTTTTTCCAAGCACATGAAGAGAAATATTAAAAGTTTAGTTCACAATCCTCCAGAAAAAAGCAACAGTGAGAAGTTTGGCATAAGTGATGTTAAAGCTCTTGGGTGTCTGATATCTTAGATAAGCACATTAAGACTGTCCTTTGGTGATCAATTCTCTCCACTAAAATTGAGGCTGATATTTCAAGACATAATCAGACAACATCCTCCCCGCAAAAAAAAAAAAAAAAATAATAATAATAATAATAATAAAATAAAAATAAAAATTAAATAAATAAATAAAAATTTTAAAAAATTTAAAAATATCAGACAGTGTCCCATTTGCTGCAGTCTATCTCTCTTGGATTATATGTCCCCAACAAGTGGCAAGAGGAGACAATTTCTAGAGATGCTTTAAAGAAAGAATCAAAAGATATACTTGCTGATTACATTGATATTAAGGGAAATCACATGTACAATCATTATTTGGAGAATGAAGTACTAGAAAATGAAGAAGCTTTTCTTTGGCAGCATCTGACCTACATCTTCATAAAAGAAGACGTATTTGGTTGAGCAAATGAATATAGGATCGAGGTTGGGAAAAGATAGTATGTTTCGATGTATTAAGATAATTTTTGAAGGAAGAGAAATAAACTTGGAATTTAAATATATAGTCCTGAAGGGGCGTCTGGGTGGTTTAGTTAATTCAGTGTCTGCCTTCAGCTCAGGTCATGATCCTAGGGTCCTGGGATCAAGCCCCATGTCAGGCTCTGTTCAGCAGGGAGCCTGCTTCTCCCTCTCGCTCTGCCTGCTGCTCCCCTTGCTTATGTACTCTCTCTCTCAAATAAAAAAAAAATATTAAAAAAATAAATAAATATGTACTACTGAAAAAATGCCAGGAAACAGATGAAATTATTATCACTAAACAATTCCCCCACCAAAATACTCCCTTGGAATTCACACACAGGACAAAAAAAAAAAAAAAAAAAAAAGGTCCAAAAAAAGCATGATAAATGCAGAGTCTAGTTTGAAAATAAATAAAAGATGTTCTGCAGGCAGCCCAGGTGGCTCAGCAGTTTAGCGCTGCCTTCAGCCCAGGGCCTGATCTTAGAGTCCCGGGATCGAGTTCTGCGTCAGGCTCCCTGCATGAAGCCTGCTACTCCCTCTGCCTGTGTCTCTGTCTCTGTCTCTCTCTTTCTCTGACTCTCATGAATAAATAAATAAAATATTTAAAGCTAAATAAATAAAAATGTTCTGTACCAGGCTCATCTTTCTACTGAGGAGGACTCCCACCTAAACTATCAGAAAAAGGAATATATATGTGGTAATATTGTAAGTTTTCTTCCCCAGAATAAACACAGGTTAAGTGGAGATCTCACACATTTTATGTAACACTTCAGGTAAATAAAAAAAAAAAAAAAAAAAAGAGAGAGAATATATTAATGCAGTTGGCTGAACTTGTAAAAATGTGAGACACTGTGAGTCAGGAACACAAATTTAAGTATGTTAAAACTAATAAGACTGCTGTTTCTCTAGTAACACCCACTTAAACAAATCCTAGGGGAAAGCAGTGTAGAATATGTCTCTTATTTTGGGACTCAGGCTTTCCATTTTTTAATGTAGCAATTAAGCTGTTCACTCTTAAATTACTCAGTTGTCCAAGTCAACTATCTATCCATTTGCCACAACATCAAGCATAAACATTTAAACCATCAACATTTTCTGGATCCTCAATTTAAAAACTGACATCTTGTAGAAGATTGCCCTCAGAGACTTCATTGCTTTTCCTTATATTTCCAAACTGTATCTAATTGGCATATATTTTCAAATTGGAAATAAGGGCATTTGGGGGGATACCAGAAAATCTCAAAAAAATAAAAAACAGTTTCAGTTGGAGGCATATTTTTTATTTATTTTTATTTTTATTTATTTATGATAGTCACACAGAGAGAGAGAGAGAGACAGAGACACAGGCAGAGGGAGAAGCAGGCTCCATGCACTGGGAGCCCCACGTGGGACTCGATCCCGGGTCTCCAGGATCGCGCCCTGGGCCAAAGGCAGGTGCTAAACCGCTGCGCCACCCAGGGATCCCCGGAGGCATATTTTTAAAGCTTGAGAAAATATTTGGCTTGTATGCAAGTTTTATGCTATAAAGGAATCGAGTCAACATACTGTCAGACTAGATGAGTCATTTTTTTCTCCAAAAATGTAAAGCAAATGCATATCTTAAAGAACGAGTTAAGAATTAAATATTGTGTTAACATTTTACTTAAACCTTAAGCTTAATATATCTGGAAACAAATTAGTGAGGTTGCAATTAAATCTTTAGGCTTTGAGTACAGTTTAAAATAGAATCATAAAACAAAAACCTACAGGTACTCTTTTAAAGCCTAGGCTCCCAGTCTAACACTGAATTTAAATTCCAATCACATTGTCATACCTTAATTTAAAAAAAAAAAAAATCAGGGATCCCTGGGTGGCGCAGCGGTTTGGCGCCTGCCTTTGGCCCAGGGCGCGATCCTGGAGACCCGGGATCGAATCCCACGTCGGGCTCCCGGTGCATGGAGCCTGCTTCTCTCTCTGCCTGTGTCTCTGCCTCTCTCTCTCTCTGTGTGACTATCATAAATAAATAAAACTTTAAAAAAAAAAAAAAAAATCAGCAACTACATACCTGCTTTCTAAGGTCAGTTTAACTACCTCTCAGTCATTACAGAGCTTTTGAATTTACTTGATAAAAAGACTTTGCAAATTTTAAATTATTGCAAACAGACAGGGGTAGTAAGGTATTCCCACACATAATTTCTTTGGTTGATCTTTTGTGATATTATTTACTACAAGAAATTAAAAATGTGAATTTCAGTAAAACTGTTCTTTTCTGATTTTACGCCATTCTGGCTTTTAGACAATTATAAAAACTACTTTTGTTCTAAGCTACACTAGAGGAAAAGAGGGTGGAAAGTCCCATCATCCCATAATGTTGCAAGTCTTTCCTTTGTATTTCAGGAGAGAGGTTGTCCTTAGCTGAACAAGGGGGACCCCTTTGAAAAGAGAGAAAGGTGACTTTTGGAGAAATCAAGGAAGTTCACGAGTAAAAATTATCATACAATAATATTACTCAGTGTCCCTGAGACTGTATCCTGCAGCTTCAGCACTAATGAGAAAGTGGAAGTAAACTATCATTAAGAGAAAATTTTTAAAAAGTCTTCCAGAACACAAGGTAGGGACAAAGTAAAGAAATTTGGAGATTTCCAATAATGGTGTAGCACAAAAAGTCGTCTAACTCTTGGTGTATGTTTTTCCATGCCTGTATGTCTATGTGAACATATACTTTTATATTTAATGTTAACTATGGGATCCCTGGGTGGCGCAGCGGTTTAGCACCTGCCTTTGGCCCAGGGCGCGATCCTGGAGTCCCGGGATCGAATCCCACGTCGGGCTCCCGGTGCATGGAGCCTGCTTCTCCCTCTGCCTGTGTCTCTACCTCTCTCTCTCTCCGTGACTATCATAAATTAAAAAAAAAAAAAAAGTTAACTAAAAATAGATTTCTTGCCATTGACAAATACTATCTGGACTTACCTGTTTATAATTTTCTTTACATGCTGCACACAATCTTATTATTTTCTTCTGCTGGTCCCTCCTGAAGGAGCCTTTCTCTGCTGCCTTGTAAAACTATCCATAGTCTAGTTTTTCCTATAGGCTTAAGCTTACCTTAAATGATGGCCTCAATGTGGTCCTTTGGGACTTCTAAATTATAAATAATCTATCCATTCAAAACATGCATGGGGTGCCTGGGGTTCATTTCTTTCTACCTTTCACTGCAGTTATTAGTATACACATTCCGGAAGCTGTATTTGCTGTCATGACAAAACACAAACTAATACCTGGGTAAGAGTCTGTAATCATTTCCTTTTGCTCCAGAAATACACAGAGTAATGCCAAGGAAACGCTATTTCTAAATGTCCCTTTTAATTTGACCACAAGTGGGTGATCCTTTGATAAATGACTTTTAAGGGTAAGCACCATTAACTAATAAACTGCATTACTTGCTGTGCATTCAAATGTAGTGAGTGATGCGTAATCTTTCTAAAGTCATATGCAAACTTCCTGTTTTTATTGTGTTCTAGAGCTTGGAAAAGCAAAAGTTGAGTTGCATGAACATCTAAAGACCAAGAGAACGTATGTGGTTAATTAATTCTGGTCTAGAGGAGCTGGTGGGCACGGATGATGGATTTCTTACGTGGGGTGGGATTCACAAATGAAGTGGTCAGGAAGGGGGCCCTTTGGCCTTAGGCCACTCAAATCAACTTTCGCTCTTTTGGGGGAGACACAACAGATTTTTGAAAACTGGAAAATAAAATGTCTTTTATTTAAAGAAACAAAGCCCTAATTTTGATTTCTGAATGGATTCTACATGTTTAGGAAAATTGGATTTGTTTCCAGACCTGAAGTATCAGTGAGAAACTTCTTATATAAAGACAAACAATGTGATAAATACAAATGTTTTCCAAACACTGGATAATGCTGCCCACATATCATAGGCAAAAGCCAGGCTCCAGGATGATGTAGTTGGGTGGGGGGGTGCTCTTCACTGTCAGGAGAGTATTGGGTGCCTCACTCTTTACTAGGTGGGCAGGTCACTGCTGGCCGGGCTGTTACAATCTAGAATCTTGACACCAAATTGTTTTTTTTTTTTTTTTTTTTTTTTTTAGTTAAGGGAGTTCTGTACCCTTTGAAATTTGAAATCTGAAGCGCACACACACACACACACACACACACACACACACAAACAGCAAAAAGTCTTCTCAAAATATGTCTGAATCTATAATTTAGTATCTCTTTTAAATATCATGGGCAGTAAAAAAGAGAAATTGCAAGCAGAGAGGGTGGGTTAATTGAAAGTTATAAAGAAGCCAGTGAGTGAAAAGTGTAAAGAAGGAATGAAAGTAATTTTGGACTGTCAGTCACTGTTTAGTTTATGCCCTTTCTGTTAGTTCGATACTCGAGCAGTTTCTTTTCTTCTCATTTTCTTCCTGAGTGTTTGAATGTGCAGTATTCTCTGCATTATTTACTGTTTGGTGTTCCTTGGTTCGTTGCCACATAAACTGTACCTGATTTAATGCTTTTAGTGCAGTCTTGTGTGTTTTTTTTTTTTTTTTCAAATGAAAACCAAGCCATCCTTAAAAATGCATCCCTTGTTTCTCGAATCAATTGCATACATAAATACTGTTGCAAGTAAAGGAAGTTTTATCTCCCCAAGGCTAGAGACACTTGGAAGGCTTGCAGCATCTATTTTACAGAAGAAAGGATAAAACGAGAATGTTGGAGAATTACTTTTGCTATATTCTTTCCTTGTAGAATAATTGTCTGGCTTGGTTTTAAAACAACAGAGTGGGGTTCTGCCGAGAACATTCACAGATTCATACTTAAATTTTTCAATGTCTGTGGCACATAATTTACAAATGGAACCCCCAGCTTGGGGAAGTGGCTGGCAGCGGATTTAGGACTAGAATTGAGGTCTCTGATGCTCTCATTTTGCTGCCTCCCATTATAACCACTGACTGGGAGGAAGGCAGCATTTTCTGATGTTTGCAAGGATATTTTTAGTACCATTAAGGATTAAGTATCATGAATTTCAAATGAAAATAATTATAGGACCATAAGTGTAATTTTTGTTATTTCCCCCCACAGATAAAGCTCGTTAGTCTACTGATGAAAATCAAAAATTGGTCTACAAAGTTTTCTGGTTTAGGCCAAAACTTACCAAGATACAGTAGAGTTTCTGATTTAATAAACAGTATATTATAAAAAGGGTCTAGAGGGGATCCCTGGGTGGCTCAGCGGTTTGGTGCCTGCCTTTGGCCCAGGGCGTGAGCCCGGAGTCTAGGGATCGAGTCCCACGTCGGGCTCCCCGCATGGAGCCTGCTTCTCCCTCTGCCTGTGTCTCTGCCTCTCTCTCTCTCTCTCTCTCTCTCTAGTGAATAAATAAATAAGATCGTTAAAAAAAATTAAAAAAAATAAAAAGGGTCTAGAAAGCATTTTAAGGCAGGCTGAGTTTCACATTACAAGTGTTTTGAACAACAGATGCAGGAGATAAACCTGTTTTGGAAATGTACAGAATAAAATTCTTACTGACCAAAAAAAAAAAAAAAAAAAAAGATATATACACATAACCTACACATAATGAATTTGATTAAATTTCTATAGCTGTGAGACATTCATATGATTAAAGTTCCTCAAATTAAAAAAATAAAAAAAAATAAAAAAAATTAAAAAAAAGTTCCTCAAATTGTGTTGTACTATATATATATATATATATATAATATATATATATATTATATATATATATATATATTTTCCTATCTTGTACAATTTACAGTGGACATTTACCTCTTAGACTTCAAAGTTTTAGAAAATGCTTTTTAAAGAAATATAAATGGCATTTTTCATGTTCTTAATAAAATGGAATGTCCATAAGAGATAGAGAGAAAGAATGGGTCAGTCTTTTTGCCACTAAAAAACAAATGGCTTTGAAAGTGGTCAGTTTCACTTCCAGGGCTTTTCATGTAGGTTTTATCACTTTGTGATTCGTGTTTGATACATTTCTTGAACTTCAAGACAAGTGTTAAAAATGCTGCTTGATGGGTAGCCCTGGTGGCTCAGTGGTTTAGCACCGCCTTCAGCCCAGGGCATCATCCTGGAGACCCGGAATCAAGTCCCATGTCGGGCTCCCTGCATGGAGCCTGCTTCTCCTTCTGCCTGGGTCTCTGTGTCTCTCATGAATAAATAAATAAAAATCTTTAAAAATGCTGCTTGACTTTTTGTTACCACCTATACAGAGTTTTGGAATGCTTTACATCTGCTTTTTTAAACATCAAATATAATGTGATAAAACAAGTTTGTGAGGTAGGATACATAAAACCACTAACTCTCATTTTTAAACCATGACATCTCCTTCTGCTGAAGGATTTTGGTGCCACTGGGCTGTTTCATGTTTTAACAAACAGCCATAGCAATAATTAAAAAAAATAAAAATAAAAAATAAAAATAAAATAAAAAACTACCCATTGGCTGGTTTCCTAATACGGTGGAGCAATGTTATTAGTATAATTATCATAGACGCTGATAACCAGCCCCACCAAAGTAAAAAAGCTTTGTTCATCCTTTACCTTATCACAACAGTCTTTTCAAGATGATAAAATGCAATTTGACAGGGCTGATCTTTGCTCTTGGGCTGAGGATTAACGCCCATAATACGTAAGGAGCACAGGTGCAGGACACTGCTTATCTCCCCAGCTTGTAAGATGGCCATAGCTGGCACTCTTCCTGCACATGTAAAAGGCAGCAGAGATGAATGCTCAGTCTTCTAATTAAAAAACCAACTCATGGGTTTCGCATCATTTTTCTGAGTTCTTACCAAGGGTCAGTAAATAAATTGCTCTCTTGAAGTATATCTCTGTTATTACCTGGCACTATAAGTCAGAGTGCTGTCTTTAGTGTCTGTGAACATATGTTCTAGAAAGATTAGCCACAAAATCTCAAAGTTATGAGAGAAAATTACTGCTCCATTAAAGTAATTTATGGGATCATGTGCAGAAGAGCCATTAGATATGGCAACCATAGTGATTGGACAGTATTTCATATTGTTAAAAGGGTGTTGTACATGATAAACTCTCAATAGAAACAGCTGTAAATTACTTTCAATTGAAGTGTGATAAGGTTTCAAATGATTACATTATATGAGGACAAGTGAAAAATTTCACCTGAATGTTGAAATTCAAATGATTTTACCCAGAATTTCAAGTACCCTCACTGGGTCACACCTGCAAAATATCATCTCCATGGCCCTATCTCTCTCCTCTTTTTACTTATGCTTCCTAGCGGACATCTAAATACATAAATATATTTAATTTAAAAGTGCTTTGCACATATACATAGACTTTGACATTTTGCATTTCTCTATGCCACTCCATTAGCCTCAAACTATCTTTAACTTCACACTAAATAAGCTGAAACTGGTGGTAAGAGTTTAGATTATGATGAATATGTTGCAAATTGGAATCGTGACTCTAGCCTTAATTAGGTGTATGACTATGGGAAGGATATTTAACTTCTTGAGGTTAAAGTATCACTAGTAAATGTAATTACCATCATCATCATCATCATCATCATCATCATGGAGCACTTGCTATGTGCAAAATGTATCATGTGGCTAATTTAATTCTTATGCTTATTTTAAGAGAAAGTATTATGATTCCTATTTTATAGATTGAGTATGGGTCAAAAAAGGAAGTCCAAATTCCACTGCATGATAGAATCAGAATATATTTGAAATTAATATATTTCTCTCTTATTTCTATTTTATGATTACAAATAGATTTAATATCAATCTACATTTCTAAGTACTGTGATTAAAATTACCTTTTGTGCTAAAGAAATTCATAAGCACTATGATATAGCATTATTGGCAAAAAAGCTTAATAAATTTTAAAAAATCAGAAACCTTTAATATCAATGCTTAGACTCTCTCTCCAGAGATTCTGATTTAAGTCATACCTGGATAGTTTTGATGCAAAGCCACAGTTGAAAACCACTGATCAAATACAGTTATGACACTACTCATATGGCCTAGAAATAACCAAATTGAGATGTCGACTTGATATCTAACAGATGTAATCCTAATAACTCAATAGTTTGGTGTACTCTGGTCTATTCATATGACATAAGATGTAAAATAAATGAACTTCAATTATTCAGTTGGCTGTGGGTATGCTGACTGCACAATTTTTCAACTGTTTTATCTTCCATGCTGGGAATAATTTTACATCATCTATATCAGAGAATCACCAGGAATGACTTATTACTTTGACATAATACCCTAGAATCAGATGAGCTCAAGTGTGTCCTCTAGAACATGCTAACATATCTAAGCAATGGGTTGCAGGACACAGAAGGAAACTTGATAAAAAATTAGGAAAAGCTTGGCATAGGAGTCCCTAACTTTGGCTTTGGGGCTAGGTTCTACTACGAGTTAGCTCAGTGCTTAGGCCATGTTCTTCTCTGAGCTGGTTTCCCCACTTGCAAATAGGAGAGGTAGATTAAGAGACTTCTAAACTCCTTGTAGTCCTAGTTTACCTGGAGTTCTGGGTTAGATGGTGTACAGTATATGGTAATTAACCACCCCAAAACGCTGCACTGGAAAATTCACTACACTATTTCAAATCTCCTTTACGTCAAGCACAAATATACTGAAGTGCTGAATTAAATTTCGATCAGTACTTAGACCCCCTTTAGGAATCTTTTTTTTTTTTTTCCTACAAGACTATTTCAATGTAGGACTTGTCATCTGTAATACATAAACTGATAGAAATTTTCTTTACATTTCACTTTAAGATGTTTTAGTGTATCCATACTCTAATATGTAAATATTAAGATGATGGGAAAGGGAATTGTGAGTTTTGAAACAATCAAGAACTCAGAGGAACTCTTCGGCCCACACTGGTAATAAATGCAGAAGAGTCCTGGAGCAGGCCTGGCATCAAAACAAAATATACAAAGAAGTTATGGGAAAACAACCTCACACTTAATGTTACACTTTCGGGCCAGAGGGTTTCATGCTTCACAAAAACCCATCCTTTGTTCTGGAAGACAGAGCATGTGCCCGTGGTGAGCCTAGATAAGAGAGAGGTCTAAGCTCTTTGACTGAATTCCCTGTCTAAAAGATGCCCCCTGCGAAGTTTTCAGAGTAAAAGAAGAGGGAGAGATGAAGAGAGAAAGAGAAAGGGAGAGGGAAGAGAGGGGAGAAAGAGAAATAACTTGTTCTATTTTATGCCAGGTCATACCAAACTAAGGGGAAAAGAGGTGACAGAGTCACAGATAGTCACAGAATAGTATTTAAAGGCTCCAATTTTGTGACATAAAAATGCATGTTACCTAGAGCTGTCCCACCTGTGTGCTGTGGAGTAGAGTCCTCTTGGCTATTTTATGACAGCTGCCGCTTTCGTCCTCTTGTGCTCCCATAGGGCTTTACTGCTGCTGGTGCCAACCCCAGTGATCAGGCCCCAGCGGTGCTGCCTGCCTCCCACATCTCTCATCAGAGCAGAGGCTGCCTGAGCCAAGGGTGCTAATGCTCTAGGGTTCTCTTCTGTTCTTCCCAGACATACTACATTTGGGTGGTATGATCTACTGAGTGACAAATATAATATGCTCTCTCAGGATCACTTTTCCCTTCTGAAAAGACCCTCACTGGGCTTCCCCCAAAGGGGTTAATGAAATGACAAGAGTTTTTAGAAAATATTTCTAAGGGAAACATAACTTAGGCCTAAGACTTTTCCTTTATGAACAAATACAGCCACATGCAGTAAAAGGTTTTTTGTTTTGTTTTGATTTGAATTTCAGTTGGTCAACTTACAATGTAATATTAGTTTCAGGTATACAATTTAGTGATTCATCACTTACATACAACATCCATTGCTCATCGAAAGTGCCCTCCTTACTTCCTATCACCCATTTAACTCATCCTCCACCCACCACCCCTCCAGCAACCCTTAGTGTGTTCTCTGTAGTAAGAGTCTCTTTCTTGGCTTTTCTCTCTTTTTTTTTTTTTCCTCTATGATCATTTGGTTTGTTTCTTAAATTCCACATATGAGTGAGATCATATGGTATTTGTCTTTCTCTGACTGACTTATTTTGCTAGCATTATATACTTTCTAGCTTCATCCACAACATTGCCAATGGCAAGATTTCGTTATTTTTTGATGGCTGAGTAATATTCCATTGTATATATACACCACATCTTATTTATCCATTCATCAGTCAATGGACACTTGGACTGCTTCTATAGTTTGGCTATTTTAGATAACGCTGCAATAAACATCGGGGTGTGTATTACGCCTTCAAATTAGATTTTTGTATCCTTTGGGTAAATACCTAGTAGCATAATTGCTGGATTGAAGGGTAGTTCTATTTTTGAGGAAGCTCCGTACTGTTTTTTGAGGAAGCTCCATACTGTTTCCACACTGCAGTAAATGTTTTAAGATTAAATGTTAGTGGAGTAACCCAAGGAGAAATCCTATAGAAGCAGGATATGAGAGACTGATTTCAAGTGCTAGCTTTGACATTTATTAGGTTTAGAAACTACAGGTAGGTCCTTTGAGTGCATTGTATATTCTTAAAAAGTAGATAATATAAAATTAATGAAAGTGAACCAGATAGAAACATTCTCCGGGAAGGTTATTGAATTTTGGGAATAAAGAATGCTATAAACTTCCAGATAGAAGAAACATGCCACCTTCAGTACAAAAAAAGAGATCAAGTTAGCTCAGATTTGTCTTCTACAATATTAGATGCCAGAAGATAATACAGCTTAGAAAGAAAAAGGAGAGTGACCCCAGAATTCTTTACTCAAATTGTCATTCATTTATGAAGGCAAAAGATAGTTCATTTTAAATATGACAGACACACAAAAGCAACAAGACACTATAAAAGAGGTAAGGGGTTATTGTTATTTTTAAGATGGGTAAATCATCATCGAAACTGGAAGAAAGTATAGATTTAATTAAGCATACAATCTTGATTTCAATAACCATGCTAAAAAGTTATTTTATCAAGTAAAATAATTTAATAATATGGGATATGTGGCTTAATGTATAATATACATAATTCAAATTGAGTTACAGTGTATAGTTCTTGAGAGAAAGTGTAATGCAACAGGGAAAAATACAGTAATTACAAGAAAAGACATTTTCTTTCTACTTGTTTTGTTCTTGTTGTATAAGGGGAAAAGGAGATAAAAATGAGACCAAATCCCCTTCTCTTTCCTGGGGCACCAGAAGATACTATTGGATAAAACCAGTCAAATGGAAGCAAGAAAAAAAAAATGAATACAATATCAATACTACGCAAAGAAGAATTCATTATACATTTATTATGTGAGATCAAGGGGGTTTGTTTTACTGATAGAGATAATCTGACGTAAAAAAAAACTGGCTGTATGCACTGATACATCTATAACACAATAATTGTTAGCTGTGCAAGAAAAAGTTGAGATAAACAATTTTAATACATCTCTCTTGATTTGATAAATTATGTAAACAAAAATATCTGAGGAAAAAGAAGTCTGAATCAAATAATTACTCAGTTTTATCGGACAGTACTATAACTAAGCACATACTCTTGAAAAGGAATATTTAATCATAGGTGCCCATACGAAGTCAACTCTACAACAGGCAACAGAGGGAAACTCAGTATATACCAAACTTAACTCTGGGAAACGAACAAAGGGTAGAGGAAAGGGAGGTGGGCAGGGGGTTGGGGTGACTGGGTGATGGGCACTGAGCGGGGCACTTGATGGGATGAGCACGGGAAATATGCTATATTTTGGCAAATTGAACTCCAATAAATAAATAAATATATAAACTCTACTCTCTGAAAATAATATTCAGATAATTTAACAAGTGAGATGAAAAATGAGAAAGAACTAGAGACATTAATCTGTCAAGCTCTTGAAAGTTTACTAACACTGCATCGGTGCATATTTATTAAGCACCTAGTACATGCTGGGCATGAACCTTGTCTCTAGAGCAGAAGGCCTAAGGGAACACACCCATTGTCCCTGGTAGTTCCTAAAACTGAAGTCACCATTAGAATTTGCAAAGGTTTCCCTTTAGCTCTGAGTCCTCCTCTAATTCCTGGGCCAACTATTTTGTTTTTTTTTCTGTAAAGGGAAAAATATAAATATTTTAGCTATGAGGGCCATATGGTCTCTATCATAACTCCTGAACTCTGCTACTACTGGGTGAAAGAGCCATGGATGAAATGTAAACAATAGATATGACCAGATTCCACCTGCTGCTTAGTTGGATGACTGCTGCTCTCATGAAACCTACTTTCCTTCTCAGCCAGGGCATTAAAAATAGCTCTTTCTTTTTCTTTATCTTTCTTACAACCTCAACAGGACTGCTTACTTTATATGTTTTAATATAAATGTGCTATGTTTAAGCTACGCTATAAAAGTTCTAAGAGGTTTGCAGGTTGGCCTGGGAAATTGACCACCATAGATTTCATAATACCAATTTTATGAAAAAAGTCTTCAAAATTCAAAAGTTTTCCACATTCAAGTACAATTTTTGGAATAAGTTTTATTAGTGAAGTGATTCTTACATTTGTATTTCTTCAACTTTTAGCAGAATTGACATAGTAAGTTATCACTGAATACAGAAAAAAAAAGTGACATTATTTGCAAAATAAAAGATAACGCACTATTTTAATGCTTATCTCATTCAAATTAGGGTGAGCGTTTCTATGAACCACTTTATTGCAATTATGAAGTATTTACAGACATGCTCAATGCCTCTGCTGTTTTTCTTTGAAATCTAATGTTTCAAAACTGTCTTTCTTCAACTACAAAGGAGGAATTCATCAAGATAACTAAATTATCATTCAAGCCACACGATTTTCCTTTGTAAAATATTCAGCAACTCCAATCATCTTTCATGAAGTACTAATATCCACCTGGGAAACTATAATTCAAGCTCTCAGGAAGAAGGCAGCAATCCTTCTAGGGTATTTAACCAAGCCTGAGACGGAGAGGACAGAGCAGAATACAAAACCAAAAATTAAAACATGTTGTGTTGCTAGACATAACGGTAAAAATTTAGCACTGCATTTATACATTAAATACAAGCTCAGTCGATTTTTTTGTACTATTGATAAGGAAGTTGAAGCCAATAAATATAAAGATTATTAGCCCCAAAGGTGACAGATTTTGGTGGCAAAGCTGAAAAACCCAACTGTTCTAAATCCCAATTCCCTTACTCTGTTTATTTTGGTGTCATTAATTCTAAAAGAAGGAAATGAATCATAGATAATCACGGCTGCATTAGCAAATTTCTCTATCTCCATCACATTCTTCTCAAAAGGTGCTTAAAATAACTTACTGATGATAGACAATTTTTGAGAAACTTTAAGTTGTAGTCATAAAGAGCTTCTATTGACTCTATGAGTGCAATGTAGTTCTTAGAAATTCATAGGATAAATGTTGGGGAAAGTGGAGCCAATCAGTCTCAGTCCTTAGTGAGGCTGGAAGGAAGAAAACCAGGAATGAACAAACTCTTCCTCACTTGCTCTTACACTGAGGGCACATCACAGGGACCAACATTTGAATTTCAGAGGAACTGGGTTTGAATCACAGAGATTTTATTTACTGGTTATTAACCTTAGAGACATCACTTAACTTTTCTGAATCTTATTTTTGTTTTTACTTTAATACATAAACTGAGGACAATGATATATATTTCAAAGGACTGTGGTGAATATTACATTATGGTAAATGCAAGATAAATCATTTAGTAGTTGGCTTGATGGACAGAGGCCACGATGATCATTATTTCTCAGTTCGGTGCCTAACACAGAGAAGAAATGGGAGAGACTCAACAACTATATGTCAAATATATACAATTTAATTTACTCGGCAAAAAAAGTTTCAAATAAAATAATCACATTAATGTTGAGAAAAGAATTTTTTAACTTTAGTTTTTGGGGGGTTTTTTGTTTTTTGTTTTTTTTTTTAGATTTTATTTATTTATTCATGAAAGACACAGAAAGAGAGAGAGGCAGAGACATAGGCAGAGGGAGAAAGAGGCTCCACGCAGGGAGCCCAAGGTGGGACTCAATCCCGGGATTCTGGGATCATGCCCTGAGCCAAAGGTAGACACTCAACCACTGAGCCACCCAGGCATCCCCAACTTTAATAAGTTTTAAATGAAGCATACCCATAAAGCAAATCTATTTTGATAGAGAATGACTATGAGCCTCCATCTCCTTCAGCTTTCTGTTTAACAACTTTAACAATAAAAAGGAGAGGAGGAAAAAGGGAGGGAGGGAGAAAGAGGGAAGGAAAAAAAGCAAGGAAAGAGGAAGAAAGAAAAGTATAAAACAGAAAGAAAGGTAGGGAACATCTGATATATATTCAGAAGGACTTGCAGTAGCTGATGGCAACATTTGCAATTGCTAGACTACTTAAAACCTAAGTATCTAGTGGAAGAGGCTGTGAATTAGCACTGTTGTAATTATTAAAGTGAAAAAGCACAAAGTCTCTAAACTTTCCCAGAGGGTGCTTTTCCTGTTACTTATTCTTTGTGCCAAGAAATCCAGCAACATGCAGAGCTTAGTGCTTTGGCAATTACTATTACAATATTTGAGTAAAAGCCTGTTTAACTGAATAGTTTGGGAGTGGGGAGAAACTGAACACACACACACACACAGACACACAAAACCTCACTTCACATTGTTTCAGGCCAATGAGACAACTTGGGTAATGTGCTGTTTCTGTAAAAACACATTCTTTACCTTCTGGTTTTAAAGCATGTATTGCAAAATAAAAAGAGATTCTTTTTTCTCCATACATTTCCTTTCCTCTCCGTCACTCATCTGTATCCTATAATAATTTTAGAAAGGTTTGAAGCCTTTCTTCTTCAATTTTGAAAATATCACTTCAGTCTATTCAATTCTGCATGTGGACAGGCTATTTAACCAGGTTAGCTCCTTAATCTTCTGGGCTTCGTTTTCCTCTTATTCACAGTTATCAAGTTCCAGATATTCAATGGTTCTCTAAAACACATGGTGTTTCATGGGTTCAGGGAAAACCCTGAACCCTTAAGGGTGCTTAAGTCTACAACTCACAGGAAGCTGTGCTTGGGTAGGCGGTTACCTTCAAATCATTACTTCTTTTGGTGAAATAACAAAAATATTTTCTGACTTTTAACGCTGCATTTCTTTAATGTTGAAAAATATAAATGGATTTAAACAGACTGTTAACTTTATAAGTTTAAAAAATATTATAAGGCATAGTATTTAGGTTATAGGAGCAGGCATTGTCTATAAATAAATCCGTATGGTTGGTGTAAACTATGCACACAGAAATTAGATGGTTCATCTATCGCTCCAGTACAGAGGAAAACAAGCAAAATAAATGAATGAATATATCAAAAGATATGAAGAGGTGACAAATTAGAAGGTAGCAAGTACAATCTATCTAGATCTTATGGTTTGATCTGTGAATAGAAAATGCACTAGGTCGAGCCCGCCCTCTTTACAGACATGGCGTCTTAATTTTATTGGGGCCTTTGCCACTGGAATTTTAAACATTCAATGATTATTCAACAGAACCGTAAAAATACCAACTCAATGTACATGTAACATTGTGATAAAACTTCTTGAGAGCCTGTGAACTAGTTCTTTCTACTATTTTTCTTATACAGTTCACAGGTAATGGGGCTCCCAGAGATGTGCCTTCTGGTCCTTCTACACCCATCATAAGAACTTCCTTAAAAAGCCTCTGCTTTGTGGTCCATTTGACAGTGGTGCCAGGCTCAGAGGGAAGGGGAGAAAGGAGCCGAGAAGACAAGAAAGTTTCCTCCCAAAAGCACAAGAAGGGAGGGAAGGGAAAACAACTCACAGGTTTGCAGGTCCTTCCATACTCCAGGCAACCAGAGTCTCACACTGTCCCAAGATAGAGAAGCCCATGACAAAGTCCTTCCTTACACTGAGTAGAATATTAAGAACTTTCTGGAGAATGGTAGCAAACAGTAATGGCAGAAGAGATCCCTCTAGATCAGTTCTCTAAAACCCATGTTCAATAGGAGGAACTACTTCACATGTGGTCATCGAGCAGATGAAAATCAGTTAGTTATACCCTGATCATGACAGACACCCCTTCTTATCACTTTGTAGAGTTCTACTTCCAGTTTTCAGCTATGCCTCAAGCCTCTCACTGGTAATTCAATTCAAAACGCTTCATGATGATACACTGTCCAGAAGAGCCCTGACTCCATATCTCATACTTTCTTCTAAGAGCATTTATTACCACCTCCCAGTCCCTCCTCTATGCCTTCCCCCCTTATCTCTCTCTCTCAAAACTTCCTTGTCACCAAGATAGCCTACTCTAGCCAGGGCATTCAGAGATGAGCAGGATAATTAAACCAATGTAAGCTTAGTTTACACGGAACTAAACCTATCACCTGATTTATCTCAGCCAGGAAAATGCATGTTTTATAAAATTCTCAGTTTTTCTTAACTAGTGAATTCATTTGTTAGATCGCAGTCTGTATTTGGGGAGCAAGAATGCCCCCGAATCATACCATATAAAACAGGTCAGTTGCTTACTTGTGTGGCTTAGACCCAAATTTAGGTTTAAACAGACTGGGATCCTGATCAAGTTAGTTCAGGTTTCTGCCCTTGGTTTTTAGGATTATAAATAGTCTGACTGTAGGATTATGGAACTAAAAGAGTAATGTTGCTCGTTTGTTTCTCTGCATTCCACCTGTAGATGAAGCATCCAATTTGTAATAAAATATTCCCTATTTTGAAGAATAGCTCAGTAGATGCATATTTTTCCATATTAAGGTCTGACATCCAAAGATTATAAGAACTAGTATTACCAAAATGGAAGTTTTTAACGGAAAATTTAAAAAACCTTAACCACAAAGGACTGCAACAGAGGGTATGTAGGTCACTCCTTGCAGAGGTAGAAAGGAGTCTTTAATTATCAGTTAAATATGCCCAAAGTCAAAGTTTTGTATTCTGTGGAGTAATACCTAATAAGAAAATAGCCAATCATAACTTACTTTTCTGGGGCAAGTTTCATAAACTCAATACATCAAAATTCAGAGGTACTGTGATAAAATTACATATTTAAATAATCAAAGTTAATACAAAAAAATACAGGCAAATGAGGAATATGTTCCAAGTAGCTTTTTTTTTTTTTATGTTCCAAGTAGCTTATGAAAACAGATAAAGTACAGGCAGCACAAAGGCATTCAGTGCCACTAGATTACATCCAGTGAAAGAAAGACCATTCTCAGAGGTGACGTAGAAGAATTAAACGTGATGATCTCTAAATGTCTGCATGATGGTTCTTCTACTTCCAAGTGTAGGCGTCTAAAATTGATGAAATGACAACAGAATCCTCTGTGTATGGGGTAGAAGCAGAAAAAAAATAAATATGAAAGGAACTGCATGAGAATACACCCAGTACTGTGAAAAACAAGACAGTGAAAGTTCAAAGGATTTCATACATATAAATACACATTCTTCTGTTACAGACAGAATAGTTCAAGAATTGTTTTCATTGGGAGATACTGGGAAGTCAACCTTTCGATTCCGCAGCTTGTTTTCATGTCTTAGTATTGACATGTGAAGAGAAATCCAGTGCCAATGGAACTAGAAAGGAATACTAAGGATTTGAAGCAGGTTTTAGAAGTAATAACATAACAGCTGCTCTGGGTCGGTTTAGTTTTTCACTGTTATTTTTTTGGTAATAGGGCAAATGCAATGAGCACCCAAAGACGAAAATTAGGTGGCATTACTGGAGCCAATTCTAAAAAAAATTCCAATCGTTAGAGATTGGTGTGTTTGACCAATTTGACAGTAGTTTGCTTCCCTTTTTTTTTTTTTTTTTTTTGTTTTTGTTTTTGTTTTTGTTTTTGTTTTTGTTTTTTCACATTGTGTCTCTTGCCTGGAATACAAAGCCCTTGTTGATGCCTCAGATTTTTAAGAACCATAAAGAAATTGAATGTTATCCCAGAATTTCTTATACTAAATCAATACAGCAAAAGAACTTAGTCAAGCAAAACAGCCTCCTTGGGAGGCCCCACTGCCCTCCACTACTGTCCAGATCTACAATTTGGGAAATGCTATAGACATTAGAGTTATTCAAGATTTACAATCCCTGAATAAGCAGCATGAAAGGACTACAGAGTGGAAACAAAGAAAGATGCACATTTAGCAGAAGAGGCTGGAGTAAAAGCAGCTGAATTCACAGCAAGGACAGAGAGCAGAATAGATTGCTAATGCTCTCTCTGAAGCAAAACGGGAACATCCCTTGTCTTCCTTGACCCCTCCCTGAAGGCCTGAGGCCACTTGTGGCTATAGCTAGAGGCAAAAAGCCTTCTCCTAATTGGTATCTTTTCTTGTGGTAAGTTATCAAAATACCAAAGTATACTCTGTCTAAAATTTAAGTCCAACTAATTTGATCCAGAATGGGCAAATGGCAGATGTCCTCACCAATTATCTAACAATAATAAAGCAATCACACCAGAATCAGTAGCTTATCTGTATTGTTTTTATCTGAGCCTCCAGCAGCTAAAAGAGGGTTTTAGTAGGTGTCTCCAATATTTGAATAATGAAATGAATCATAGATACACTGACAGAGTTCAGCTTTATGGAGAATTTCTATTAATTCCCAGGGAATTGGATACTCTGGATTTCATCCTGTTTATCATCAGGTTAAGGGCTTTTTGTCTGGCTCTCCAAAGGATGTCTAAATCCTCTGTAAATCTGTATTCCAATAAAAATGATGGCCCTTCCTATGGTATTCTTAATCTTCTGAAGCAAAATTATCTGTTTCTTTTATCTTCCTTCTTTAAACCTCCAGCCTTCAAACCTAATTACCTTGCTATTTTTCTATAGGAACTTAGAGACAGTACGCTCTGTATACAAACAAGAAACTGATTTACAGTTTTTTATTTCAATTACTAATAAAACACGTGACAGTCTTCAGCACTTACAAATGTGAAACCGGACTTCTAATTACTGACACCCAATATGCCATGCTTACAGGAGATAATGAGCACTAACACATTACATAATTCATAAATAATTCTTAACTAGTACTTTATTTCATTCTGAAATGTGAAGGAAGAAGTTTAAATCTGTTTTTCTAAAGCATATATTTGCATATACAGTATATACAAATTTCCCCTAGAGTAGCAATAACTGTCGATGTGGAATGTGAGAGAGATTGCATTAGGAGAACTGTGAGTCCCTTTTAGCTTTTCTTTATACTTTCCATCGCTCCCACTAGGGACATAAGCCAATGCTGCTAATAGTTAGTATCTATAATCCTACAACAGGGCTACTGCCAGTAATGTAAGAATAAAAAAGGAAGAGAGAGAGAGAGAAGCACACGAAGAAGGGAGGGAGGGAGGGGGAGGGAAGAAAAGAGGGGAGGGGGGTAGGGAGAAAAATCAATTCTAATCATATAGAGAGAAGTTCTAACTTAGAACTAAATGAAGGTCACACATTTGGAAAAGAAAAATCAAAGAGAGAATAACAATATAGTCCCATTCACATAAATCTAGTAATATTAACTTATCCAATAATTGTATTCCATCCTGAAAAGTCTCTCAAGTTTTCTAAAGATGTTTAAAGTCATAATCACCGAGATTCTCTTTTTTGCAACATCTCTGCTCAATGGCAACTGAGTTTCGCTATAAAGGAAAACTAGAGAAGATCATACTTTTCTGACAGCAGGCCCATATAGTATATTTCTCCCCATGATATTAAGATGGATTATTAAAAGGTAATGTCACCCCCAGCTGAACAGCCCACGTCATGCCAATTCTCTCACAAAATGGCCCTGTTAAAGAATGTATTAGATGGATCAAGAAACCTGAAAACAAAGCTTTTATCCCTCAGTTCCTCAAAGACTGATTTGTAGTGGTTGTCATTCTGATCCCACATCCGTGCTGGCTTGCGCATTATAGGAAGTTTAGCAGTATCACCGGCCTGTACACACTAGACGTCAGTAGCCTCCCTCACCCCTAACTTGTGATAACCAAAGGGTCCACAAACACGGCCAAATGTACTCAGTTTAGAGCCATTTGTCTAAACAAACAAACAAAAGAAATATTTCTGGAAATTAACTGTAAGCAATTTAAGGATGGTGGATAAAATGATAAAAAAAAATAACATGAGCAATTAACAAAATAAATTTCCAAAATAAATATATTTCAAAGCATAGGATAACAAAATACAGAAACTCAGAGCATCACAACTTGTAAAAGGAGAAAAGGGGGGCAGAGCCAGTTTGTCATTCTTAGCTTAATTAATGAACAAATGATATAAAGTAAAATCAGCATTCAAGGTGAATATAACCTTAATTAATTTTAGCTTTGTTACCTATTGGCAAGATATCAACATAATATATCCTCCTAAAATATGTAAAACATTTAATTAAGTATTTTTATAATGGTATATTAACTTTACCAATTATATATGTTTTATATCATTGCCACAGCTCTTAGGAAAAACATTACTTTCCTTATATATTAATAGAAGTTTTAGCCAGGTCCAAATCCCAAACTGATGATGATGCATGACGAAAAAGAAAAATGGGTAATTTATATTTCTGATATTAAGTAAGTTAGAATTTATAAAATATGCTCATAGCTTTTGATCTAATGAAACAAGTAAATATTGAACTTCTAATGATCATAATTAAAGTCATATTTTTAAATTGATGAATGGGGTAATGTTTAGTTATTCAAAATATTTCATTATTATTTTACCTATTCATATGCATACTTGTTATATATGTAATTCATTTTGGTATTTTCCTTTTTGACCATACTATTTCTATCCAGCATATCTAAAGAACTAGTATCAAAGAAATAGGCTCAAGCAAAGAAGAAAATTGAATTTGCTGAAACTACCAAAGGCAATAATTATCCTACTATACTACAAAATATTGTTTGGTCCCATACAGTTTTTTTTTTTTTTTCTCTCCTTAGTTATTGTTTGCCTAGACAGGTCATTTAAAGATAAGAGGGATTTGAGCTTGTCCACTGACAATCAATCAGGAAGCTTTTTAATGGAAACTACACACACACACTATAGCAAAGTATAATGGAGAAAAAAACAAAACAAAACTGTTTCCCCGTTAAGAAGTGAATATCCACACATATGAAAAATCTTTAATGTCTTCACAGGTTGTGTTTCTTGTCAGATAGCTTTGTTTACATAGCTCTGAAAACATTCAGTTCATATTTTATCTAGACATATATATATATATATATACTTTATTTTTTTCTAAAATTAGTTTCTAAAAAAAAATAAAATAAAATAAATAAAATTAGTGTTTCCAAATTTTCCATTGGCTGTTAGATTTCTAACTCCACCAGAAAAAAAAAAAAAAAAACTACTTAAGAAATATGAGTGTCATTTAATCTCCATCGTTTAATACAACAAATATTTATCAAGCACTTACTAGGTGTCAGGTTCTATTCTCGGTATCTATCAGTAGAAGAAAGAAATAGGTATCCCTAACTTGATGTGGCTTACATCTCAGTGGCAGAGACAGAAAAAAAGATTTTAAGCATGAATAAGTTATATATGTTAGAAAATAGGGGGCAGGGCAAAAAAAGAAGAAAGTAGTAAATTATGTGGAAAAGAAAATGTACAGGAGAGAAAAAGGGCTGGGATGAGGTGTATTTTCAAACAGTGAGGGTCCCCTTGAGAAGGTAAAGTTTCAGCAGATGGGGAAAAGTGGTGAAGGTGCTCAGAGGTGGGTACCAGGGAGAGAAAGCAGCTGGGAAGAGGTGTGAAGGGTGTGCAAGGCACATGGAGAAGAGTAAGTGGTGAGCTATGAAGTAATGTGGGCAGCTTATGTAAGTCACTTAAAACATGCTGGTTTTTATCATGAGTGACATGGACAGCCACTTCAGCATTTTGAGCAGAGTGGTGGTATAATTTGACTCTTTCTAAAAAGATAACTCTGGCTGTGGTGTGGAGAATAGTTCTTAGTGAAAAAAGCCAGAAGCTAGTTAACCACTGAGAAGCACTGTAATGACCCAGGTGTGAAATAATAATGGCTTGGAGAGGGACAAGGACATAGATACAATGGGAATTGTTTGACTCCGAACATATTTTTAGGTAGTGTCAACAGGATTTCTTACCAATTAAATGTGGGTACGAAATAAGGAAAGGAACACAGTCAAAGCTGAGGTCTAGTTCTTGAATCAAACCATTGGAAAAAAAAAAAACAGAATTGCCATAATCTGGGGTGGGGGAGCTAAGGGTAGGGCACATAAGTGTGGGGTAGGGAAGATCAGCCTCAACCATATAGAAAAAAATGAGAGTGTTCATGCTCAATGCTGCCCTAAGGCAAGGGTCCCAAATTAGCACCGCCATCCAGACAAGAATTTTAAGCATATACTCCCCACCTCACATTGCATTTTTCCCCATAGAAAAATCCACATCCACCTCAAATTCTCTGCATCCAAACAAAAATCCAGTAACTCCCCCTTAACCATGCTCCTACTCTGGTATTCCATGTATCTTCAAAAGGGAGATACAGCCATAGTACTGGAATATCCAGGCGTCATGTCATCTTAAACTCCTTTCACTTTTAATTGCCTCTTGAATCTATGTCCTTCTCTTTGTCCTTTCTGCTACAGATTAGTCCTGCACTATTTCTCAACTGAGTCATTGCAGCGGCTCATTAATACCTCAGCACACAACAGCTGCAATATCATTAACAAGATTATTTCCTTCAAATTTCAGCTAAAGCATTGCTACTTTATGACAGTCTTTTATAATCCTTCTAATTTTATTTGAATCCAAGTTTCTATTCCTCAACATACTTCCACAATACTAAACATACAATACCTAAACATGCTTTCACTATGACACAGTATTAGAATAATAGCGCTTATATTATTATATAATATTGCATGCACTACATGCTAATTGTATTTAGTATCATTTATATACCAAATCAGCATCATTTATATTGCAAACGTTTAATGAAGGAATAATTCATATTAGAGCTACTAGAATTAACAGTACTGGTTTAAGGATTTGAGGTTCAGTTGTGGGTTAGGTTGCAGAAGGTGAATAGAAAAAGAACCAGTGGTCACAGAGTTCTTGAAAATCCTTTCTCTTGTGACTGAGTTCACAGAGCAGCTGCTAGACCACCAGTGGTCACTACCAGCTAAACTCTGGCCCTTGCCTCGGAAGAAAACCCCATTTTCCTGATTCTTTCTCCATACATGGTTATGGGGAAGCCTATTTCTTTGTACTGCACTCAGATTTTGCTCATTTGGTTTCTAACCTCTCATTTCAACCACACCACTTCAAAGCTCCGCTTCCAGATTTGAGCTTTGACTACTCAGCTTAGTCCTTCAGAGCCCTTGGGGGTGCCAAATGTTAAGCTCTGATGATCCCCAAACCTGCTCTCTCTTCTTCCACACAAAGAACTACTCCTCCAGCCACCCAGCCTCCACATCCACCTTGATTCTGATCTTACTTAAGAAAGTCACTCAACAATGCAAGAGACTTGTATGGGATACTAGAATTCACAATATTTTTAAAATATATTCATTAGTTTAATGTCTTTTCTCATGAATAATCAGCAATAACTGATTTGCACTGTGCATACATTTATCTTAAATTTCTTTTTTTTAATATTTGATTTATTTATTCATGAGAGACACAGAGAGAGAGAGAGAGAGAGAGAGGCAGATACGTAGGCAGAGAGAGAAGCAGGCTCCATGCAGGGAGCCCAATGTGGGACTTGATCCTGGGATTCCAGGATCATGCCCTGGGCCAAAGGCAGATGCTTAACCACTAAACCACCCAGGCATCTCTATCTTAATTTTTTTCAAATGCATAGTATTTTATTTGCATTATGATTTAAGTAAGCTCATGAAGTTAGTATGAAACCTTCTCCAACATTAATACTACTGACTCTATGAAAAAAAATTTGTATTTCCCAATAAATTAATTTTTGGAATACAGTCCATTTGAAATTTAGAAACTAATTGACCAAAAAGGGAACATACATTGATGTTCCCTTAAATATTAAGTATATATTTCTTTTTTTTTTAAAGATTTTATTTATTCATGAGACACAGAGAAAGAGAGAGGGATGCAGAGACACAGGCAGAGGGAGAAGCAGGCTCCATGCAGCCCCTTCGTGGGACTCGATCCCAGGTCTCCAGGATCACGCCCTGGGCCGAAGGCAGGCGCCAAACCGCCGAGCCATCCAGGGATCCCCAAATATTAAGTATATATTTCTAATTATAAAATCATACACATACACATGAATAATACCTATGATGCTTCAGGAAGAGAATGTTGAATGATTTATGATTATCATTGTATAATAACAAGATACACTGGGAACTATCATGACCTCATATGGCCTCTATCACTGTGAATCACACAACACATGTTGTATAGGCCCAAAGGAAAACACTTTTTTATTGCATATTATAACTTGCTAACTTTGCTTTAAGCTATATTTACTTCAAACTAGTTTTTTATTTAATTACATATTCCACATATTTGTAACATTAATTCATTTTTACGCAATAATGAAATAAACATTTTAACTGGACAGATGAGATATCAACATTATATGGAAAGACCACTGGACAATTTAAACACTGCTGACTTAAGACCTCAATCAATCAATTAAAAATACGAACTGATGGATTGATGTGAAATGTTTAGCTTTAATAATCAAGTGATAACTTTCATAACCTATATAAAAACTTACAAATTTAAAAGCAAAAGATAATTTTGATAAATCTTTTAGCAATATGCCTCTATTCTTCTCCCTGTTTAGTTCAAAAATATATCTCATGATTCAAGCATGCCACCTTTTGGGAATATTAGTGATTCATAATAAAATTAACATAACTGATTTGAATTAAGAAAACCAGTTCTTTTGTATTTGTGATGAATTAAACATTAAGCGTTTTATTCTAAAAGTACATTCTCTGCTTTATTGAACATTGCCAAATTCTCTGAAAAAATATCTTAGTAATCATATGTTATGCTTTTCCAAGACACTAAAGAAAAGTTAAAAAAAGAAAAGCTCACCCAAATCACAATAGATTTTTCTACTGCTTCACAGTTTGGAAGTTTAAAAATAATTATTATACATCATAGTTTTGCAAGGGCACCATATTTAATTCCAAACTATAAACGTTCACAGGAATATATACAAAGAGCCAAAACTATTATTTTGTAGATTACTAACAATAATCCGTTATATGTGAGTGAGAAGGCTTCAATTTACAGAGTTCTTTCTCTCTCCCTTCCTCCCTCTCTCTCTCTCTCTCCCTCTCACACACACACACACACACACACACACACTGCTTACCATCTGAAATTCCTTATAACTTCATGAAGACTGATCCCAACTAAAGAAGAGAGATATGATCCTCAGAAAACTTACAGAAATAAGAGATCTAAACACAAATTTTACACAATATACAGAAATGTGAGACTTAGTTAAAAATTATGATGCACTTTAAAACGATAATGAAGGAAAATAAAGGTAATGAACTGTGAGTCAAAAGAAAGAATCAGTGTCCAAAGTCATGCAAAAGGAACCCAATGTGCAAGACTATGCAATAAAGCAGGGAACAGACCTGCTTCATTAGTCAAATGCAAAGGAAATGAAGAAATGACCTATTGATGACCTCCAAGTTCATCAAACATCACTCAGTTGCTCTTCAGGAAATGGAAATCTGTGCTTCTAATCATGCAAAGGGATTTACTGAAACATACCCCAGTGAAATCAGCCCTTCAACATAACCGTAATGGTAGAGGGCTTCCGATAACATATTAATAAAAAAATAACCACCTCAAAATACACACATACACACGCATACATATGTGGTACCTTTCCTAAATCCTTTAAGAAAAAAAAAAAACACAGTAATTCATCACTTCAGGATCAAATTATCCTGAAATGTGTAGATGGGTGAAGTATGACTAGAAAATGCCTATGAGTTAAGATTCCATTTCTTAGTTTGTATTTAATGAAGTCTTAGAAATTATACTGTAGGGTAAATGTCACTGAATTTTATAGTTAGAGAAATCAAATCTTAAAAAGAAGAAATTTTTCATGGTATATAGCTATGAGATATTCAAAAAAATCAAACTGGAACTAAATATTGACTCACTAATTTTAAGGAATTTTATATACCTTGAAAATACTTAGGGATCTCTTTTTTGGATATTCAGAACAGATCTCTGTGATAATGAGGGCAGACATTGGTATTCTTAATTCACTGGAAAGAAAGCTAAAACTCAAGTTCAATTGTGTGTTTAGGATTTTGTTAGAGATGAAACAAATCCTAAACTCTGGGCTAACTATATTTCCCCCGTACCACATTAAGTCTCTAAAAATATAACACTGCTTTTGGTTTAATGTAACAGAGATGCAGTGGAAATATTTCCTTGTCAAAAATCATATAAAAATATCTTGGAGTTTAAGATCATATGCAGCATGAGTTAATGTAAGAATTCTTTAAAAACTATATTAAAGTAAAAACATGCAAACAAGATATATTTCACATGGATTCAAGTTAGGGTGACATTAAAGCTGGAACTGAATACTTCTCTCTTCCTTTACCTGTTAAGCTTCTTAGAGTTGGGAAATTTACTCCTAGGGACGCCTGGGTGGCTCAGTGATTGAACATCTGCCTTTGGTTCAGGACGAGATCCCGGGGTCCTGGGATCAAGTCCCACCTCAAGCTTTCCTTCTGCCTGTGTCTCTGCCTCTCTCTCTGTCTCTCATGAATAAATAAAATCTTAAAAATAGAAATGTACTCATATATCCCCTTGTCTATGTATCTTCTGTCTGTCTCTCTCTCCCTGGAGAAAAAACTAATAGAGGAAATTAAATGAAAGGTTGCATTGCCTTGGTAATTTTTACTCACCACTACTTCTGTCACATTCAAAATATTACAAAGTGGTAAACACACCTCAGGAGTGTGCAGCACACAGATTTTTATTTGGAGGAAGAGCACTTACTGGTCATTGACTGCAGCAAAACGTGGCCGAGGGTGAGATGTACTCTCAATAACCATCCAGTGGAGAGCTGGGTCTCCAGCAGTTCCTTCCCTTGATCAATTCTACTAAACATCAATTATAATCCTTCATAAGAAAGGAATTCCTAAGTAGAAATACTTTATGTAAATCTGTGGATGGGCTCTCTCTTCTCCTTGCCCACCTTCTCACAACTACACTCAAAACAGCCTCTTATGTTAAGTGACATTTTAAGAATTGCTGAAGAATGCAAAAAAAAAAAAGAAATATATATATATAACAAAGTCTATACTATCAAGTTCTTTGCCACTGATTATTATGTAAATTTCAGCGTTTTAATGTTCTTTTAAAGAAGACAAATGCAAGTCATAGAGATTCGCAGATACTACTCAAAAGTAACATAAACTATTAAAAAACATCCAGGAATAGATGTTCGTAAATTCTAGTTCTGTCATCTTGCCCCTTTGTTTTGTTACTTTACCCCACTGCCCCAACACTACGTTAGAGGCAGTATACTATTAAAAATGTTGAAGTTCAAGCCAGAATGCTTTGATTCACATCTCAGTTTTACCTTTTATCACTTATGACCTCTCTGCTTAAATTTCCTCATTGGATTAAAACTCCTAAAAAAGAGTGAAAAAGCAGGTGTTATTTTAAAAGGGTAAGTAAAGAAGAAGTTTGTGAACAAGTAATACTAATTTAAAAGCCATGCTCTCTATCTTACATCAATTTTCGCACATAGAAAAGTCTTTCAAAAATTTTTTTCAGGAAATTTTATCTTTCTCCCCCAAAGAGTGAAATATAAAGTAACTTTATTTCAATTTGTATTTTCTCCCATTACATGTATATCACTAGTTTTTATCTGTGATTCCAAAAGGTGGATTAAACACCATATCTGCAGTATTGTAAATGTAATATACTGATGTGCTGTTATCAAAAAAGTAAATAAATGAGGAAGAAATTCTCCATTCTTCCTTCTCTTCTCAGCATGGTTCTAAAATGTAAGGAACAGCACAGGAGCCCTCTCAGACTTTCTCATTTTTTTCTTTGAGAAACTGGAATATCCCACCTAAGACATGTTCATTATCTTCAGGGAATCACAGATTTTTAAGTGAATGTAGCTCTGTTCCAGAGGATGTATGAGGAGCTAGCTTCAGGAGCTGACAGCTTCTGGGTTCTAGAATGACTGACACAGAAGACAGGAATTTTCTGTTTCTATCCAATACTATCCTTTAATGTAATTACTTAACTTTGTCTCCTTTCTTCTTAACCTCTATTCCTCACTGCAAAGTTTCCAAGAACACACTCTGAAAATTTGCTTGTCTAAAAATAAGCCTATGACTTGAATTCAATTCAGATTATTTTAATTCAACAAGTATCTGTTGTAACTAAGAGTGACCAGGATACTGGGATAAAATGGTATGAGACATAAAAAAAAAAAAAAAAAAAAAAAAAAGAAAGAAAGAAAGAAAGAAAGAAAGAAAGAAAGAAAGAAAGAAAGAAAGAAAAAAAGGCTCCCTGATTTCTAGAATTTACTCTTAGTTGAATTAAATTTTCTAGTGCTGGTTTCCTTGAAACACCAGTGTAATTTGGGACAACATCTGCAGAAAGCTTTTGGGGAGTCAATTTAGATTTAAAGGTCTTAAGCAATAAGATTATTATCCATGATTTAAAAACAAATGTATTTATACTACTTTTCCCCAGCCCTGAGGAAGCATAGCATAAAGAGGAGTCCAGGCTTTAAGGTTAGCAAAATGTGGATTAAAATCTCAGCCATGCTGCATAGGAGCTCTGCAACTTTGACAAATCATTCAACCTTTCAAAACCTGTTTTCTCCTCTGTAAAATGGAAGTACTAAATAACATTTACCATAAAGGTTTTGTGTGGGATTAAAGGAGTTTATGTCTACATGTGGTCTCCAGAACACAGTAATATTTAACAAATATTATCTGTTCCTGTTCTTTTTTTTAAATGTTACTCATTTATTAGAGAAGAGAGAGAGTGTGTGGGCACTCACAGGAGCAGGGGAGAGGGGTGGGGTGGGGAGAGAGGGAGAAGCAGCCTCCCTGCTGATGAGGGATCCATATGTGGGACTGGATCATGGGATCATGACCTGAGCCAAAGGCAGACACTTAACTGACTGAGCCACCCCAGTGCCCCCATTCTTGCTCTTATTAACAATATGAATGATAGCAGAGGACAAAACCACAACGTACAATTCCAATATCCTTCAACTCTGGATCACAGACTTGCAAAGGGAACTGTCCCAAGATAATATTTTTCTGTGTTGGCTCTGAGGGAGAGGAATGCCTTCTTCCCAAGTACTTCCGGTCCATAGGCGCTTTTTACCAAGTGCCAAGAACAGTCCAAAAACTTCTGGGAAAACTGGAGCAGTGCTCAGAAATTGATGGCGGAGGGGGCGGGGGGTCCAATGGCACCTCTGAGTTGTCAGCTGTAAGCCAGCAACTGCCTGCCACAGTCAGGTGTTTCCTTTCTGTGGCTCAGTGAAATGGTCTTTAAATGCTGAGATTCCAGGGGCAGAAAGTGTGCATGGAAGCAAATCAGACCAACTTAACTACAGAACACTGCCCAAACCCCAGTTGTCATGTGCAACTCAACACTGACTTCCTCGTCAGTGTGTTAGGAATACCTAAGGGCCTAGAGACTTAGCTGGCTGTTCCACCTCATCGTTGCCTGTGCAACTGCAAAATCACAATTTTTTTTTCTTTTCTTTTTTTTTTTTTTAAAGTATATGTGCTGCCGAAGCGAGCACGCAAAATCACAAGTTTTATTCTTAATCAGGACTATTCTGGTGCATGTGATGAAACCAATCCTTGAATCAACAGGCCATCTAAATATGTGTCCTGTACAGTCAAGCTTAGCAAGTGTTGCGTAAGACTGAAAAAACAATTAAAAATAAGAGAGAAAGCACCCTTTCAAACCAATTGCATATCAATATATCACATCGCAAAAATAAATGTACTTTATTATTTTACAAGCTCAGTCATTATTATATTCTTTCTCCAAAGAGAAAGATGCCACCATCCACTGGAAAACTCAAAGCAAAGCTATTTGAGGAAAATTATAAGGCCCCTTTTCAATCAGAGTCTCTATGAACTAACATGCTGTGCTCAAAGCACAAGTAAAACAAGGAAGCAAAATGAAAATGAACAGTGTTTTCCAAATTGCTTCTTTTGTAATAATGTCTTATCAATGCAATTTTTAAAACGAAAAGGTGGAATAAATTGAAGTGGTAGAGCAGATCATAATAAAAAAAACTGGGAGTTTAATAATTTGTTGCTTTTCCTTTAGCCATAGAAAATATACTTTATGAATACATAAAAACATTCTGATAATAGAGATTATTACTACTATGTATTATTCATGTGGCAATGAATTCACACGATGCTCCCACATCAAGTAAATCAAACTAACCATAAGGAACTAACTTCAAAGTACACTATCTTTTTGGTCTCCAAAGTAATAAAGATCCAGACATTTCCCTTTTAGGGTATTTGTTCTGCACAATTTAGAAAGCAGTAGTTTCCTTCCTTCATTAGGCCCTCCATGTGAGAAAGACTGAATCAGAGGCTACAGAAATAGAGATTTCTTTGCACTGATAGTCTCAGATGTTTAGAACTGTTTCTACACTAGTGGTTTCATCAACCTTATGTTACCTAATCCACCCATTTCTTAACAGCTGTGCTAGTGTTTCCACTTTCGTTACAGTTTGGCTACACTTTCTGACGAAAAAGCAATTCAGTCAGACATTCCAAAATTAGGAGACTGATCTAGAAAGCATGAACACATTTCCTAAAAATATGTGAAATTCTTACTCATATGTATCCCAGTCCATACTAAAGGGCACTCCTTTAATCCTACATCGGCATAACTCTGGCAAGAACACGCAGTTGTAACTTAATTATTATTATTATTTTTTTGCTAATAATATGAAAACAGAGCAAAAAATTTAAGATCATAAATTATAAAAGTTTTATCATAATGAAACACTAAAAAAATAGAAAAATAGAGTCAAAGATGTCAAACATTTCCATAATTTATGAAATGGAAATAGGAAGAAAATACAGTTCGATGTTACTATGATGAAGATAGATGTGAAATGCAAAAAATCATATGAAGCTAAGGTCCATGATTAATTACAACAGAAAATATTGATTAAGGTATTTCTGTTCTGATCAGATGTACTGCATACAAAGTTGTGCCACTGAAAAAGTTAGAAAGTAAATCATAAAATGTATATTTTTATGTTGAAACGTTGATGTGTAGGACCTTAGTGTTTTTAATAAAATTTCCTGGGAGTGAGCAATAAGAAGGTTTAAGATCCTGAATAGTAGTAGATAGATCCATGTATAGACAGATTAGGAAAATATTTTAATTAGATAATCTTTATTCATCACAAAGTGCAATTTAACAGAAATACTCTAGGAACTCCTTCATAAGCTTTGAACTGATCATTTAATTTAGACAATTATAGTGAAATGAAAGCTCTTAGACGACTGTTCTCAAAATGTAACAGGGGTTCCCTTCTGAAGTCAGCCACTATCAACATTTCTATTAAATTATTATATTGGAGGTATTAATCAAAGCAACTACACAAGGAAAAAACAAATATAAAAATGGGAAAGAAGAGTTGAGTTGCCTCAATTTGTAGGTAATATGGTGATACAACAAAAATTTCAAAAAAAGAAATCTATAAAAATATAAAATTAATAAATAAAAAAGCATGACCTTTATATATAAAAACAATAAGCACTAGGGAGGCATAATAAAGAGAACATCTCAAAAGCATGGAAATATACTCCAGAAATATAAGCAGCATATGAAGAAGAGTGTTCTCTGTATCATTATTTGAACTAGCAAAACACTGGAAACAAACTAAAAGTCTAAAAACAAACAAACAAACAAACAAACAAAAAGTCTATTAATAAGTGTTTCAACAAACTATATCACAATCACAAAATGGAGAACTCTGAAAGTGTAAAACAAAAAGAGGTAAAAATCTCTATGTACAAATATATGGAGATCTCCAGGATAAATTAGAAAACAATATCCAGAATAGAGTATATCGTATGCTTATGTCTGTGTTAGAAAGGAAAAGAAATAGGAATGCCCACATTCATTAGTTAAATTTGTAAAAACTAGGGCAGCCCTGGTGGCTCAGCGGTTTAGCGCCGCCTTCAGCCTGGGGAGTGATCCTGGAGACCTGGGATCGAGTCCCACGTCGGGCTCCCAGCATGAAGCTTGCTTTTCCCTCTGCCTGTGTCTCTGCCTCTCTCTCTCTCTCACCCCCTGATGAATAAATAAATAAAATCTTTAAAAATAAATAAATAAATTTGCAAAAACTAATATTAGAAGGATATCCTGAAAACTAAAACTATTACTTATATGGGTTAGGGTAAAAAAAAAACTGGAGTGAATATAGAAGGAACTCAGTTTTGTCTGTGTACCTTTCAAATAATTTTGACAGCTGAGCTCATTAAATATTTTATATATTTAAAAAGAACAAAACCAAAATAACGGAAAAGGCCTTTGGTCATTTCCCACTTGTAAAATCCAATGATCAGCTTATGATTTCCTAACTGTCCACTTAAAATAAATCAAGAGCCTAACCCTTCTAGGGATAGAGCAGGAAACATTTTCAAACAAATGCCAAGCTGGTATAGATGGTTTGATGACAATAAGTCTAAGATATTTTTATTGAGAAAAAAAAATTGCCTATTTTTCATTCCTATTTTTCATAAAAGTTAAAGTTATTGGGTATATTTTAAAAGTAGAAAACTTTAGGGATGCCTGGGTGGCTCAGCGGTTGAGCATCTGCCTTCAGCTCAGGGTGAGATCCCAGGGGTCCAGGAATCAAGTTCTGCATGGAGCTCCCTGCAGGAAGTCCGCTTTTCCCTCTGCCTGTGTCTCTGCCTCTCTCTTTCTGTGTGCCTCTCATGAATAAATAAATAAAATCTTTAAAAATAAATAAATAAAAACAAAATAAAAATTTAGAGATCTTAAATATACAGTTAGATGAGTTTAGAAAAATATATTCATCCTTGCAACTATCAGCCAAATAAATGATATAGAACACATCAATTACTCCTGTAAGTTCCTTCAGCTGAAACAGCATTTTCCCTAAAGCTAAGGTCACTAGTATTAATGACTAGTGACTAGTATTAATATTAGAAAAAAGAAATGTTAGAATTCCCTCTTCCTGAACATCATCTAAGCATATATATTTTTTATGTTTGACTACTTTTGCTCATATGATATTTGAAATCAATCTTTGTTGTTGTACACATCAGTAATTGTTTATAATTCTAGGTATGATTACTTTCTATTAATACAGTACTACTTGGTTATCCATTCTTTTGTTGATAAAACTGGGTGATTTCCAATTTCTGGCTCATTTGAAAACAGTTGTTATGAACATATTTTTATATCTCTTTTTGCTAACATACGTTTTTGTTCTACTGAGTAAATACTTAGAAGTAGAATTTGATGTCAGATGGTTACTGCATGCTTACTGGTCAAAGAATACAAACTTCTAATTATAAGATGAAAAAGTTCTGGGGGGAACTAATATAGAGCATGGTGAAAACAGTTAATAATACTGTATTATATACTTGAAAGTCACTAAAAAAGTAGATTTTAAATGTCCTCACTACCAAAAATAAATAGCAGTTATATAAGGTGATAGATGTTAACTAATGTTATCTTGGTCATCATTTTGCAATACATACGTGCATCAAATCATCACATTATACACCCTGAACTTATCAATGCTATATGTCAATTATATTAACAACAAAGCTGGGGAAAAGGAAAATAAAACATGTATGTGTATGTTTTATTTTCCTTTTCCCAGTTTTACTGATACACACACACACACACACACACAAAAGTATCTAAGAAATATCCAAAATTGCTCTATCATTTTTTATTCCCACCAGCAAAGTATGGGAGTTTAATTATTCCAGCTCCTTACTAACAATTGGTACTGTTAGCCTTTTTAATGTTAGTAATTCTAGTGTGAAGCTATATTTTATTTTAATTTACAAATAACTGATTACATGCTATTAAACACTTATTTTGTGCTTATTGGCCAGTTGTTAATTTCTGAAATCTGTCAAAGTCTTTTGCTCATCTTAATTGTGTTGTCTTTTCATAACTGATTTGTAGTTCTTTACATGGTCCAGATAAAAGTCCTTTATCAGATATATGTAATGTGAATATTTTATCCTTGCCTTACCTCTTTTATTCTCTTACTGCATTTTTCTGAAGAGTAGAGCTTCTTTAGTTTAACAAAATCTAATTTATCATTTTGTTTTCTTTTACGGGTAATGCAATTTGGGCCTTTTCCATGAAATCTTTGCCTATCCTAAAATCCAGAAAATATTTTGCTACATTTTCTTCTAGAAATTATTGAGTTCATAGTTTATAGTTGGTCTATGTGCCATCTAAAATTAATGTTTGTGTATGGTAAAAGGATCAAGCTTTTTTTTCAATAGATTTCTGGGTCCAGTGGTTGAAAGAATTTTCCTTACCCCATTATCCTACATCTGTGCCTTTGCTGAAATCAACTGACATGTGTGTGGGTCTATTTCTGGACTCTAGTCTATTGTTTCAGGCTATTTGTTCATCATCACATCTATACCTTACCAACCTAATCAATTTAGTTTTACAGCAAATCTAGCCACTGTATTAGCCACTGTCCACCCAGGAGGATGAACAAATGAGATGGGAAATGTTTCTCTTTGAACTTCCAAGCCTCTCTAATATAAACTTCAATATACATGAATTGACACCGATGACAGTAGAGGATAACGAGTGACAATAAAGCCTTTGGAGATAAATGGATCTGAATCTGAGTCCTACCACACATCAATGATTTTTATGCTCCTTAAATTAGTTTTCCTCAGCTAAGAAAGTAGGGATCATATTAACTATTGCATAAACTTTTTGAAGGATTAATACGATACTATAAGTACTCAACAAAGTATTTGACATATGGAGTAATCCTTTTTTTTTTTTTTTAAGATTTTATTTATTTATTCATGAGAGACAGAGAGAGAGGCAGAGACACAGCCAGAGGGAGAAGAGGGCTCCATGCACGGAGCCTGACATGGTACTCGATCCCAGGTCTCCAGGATCACACCCTGGGCTGAAGGTAGCGCTAAACCGCTGAGCCACCCAGGCTGCCCGACATATGGAGTAATCCTACAATAACATAGCTAGTTATAATTTATAACACTCTTCAGAGAAAGTGAGGGCAAAATATTCTTTGTAGAAATTAAAAATATGGGGACTCATGGGTTGCTCAGTGGTTGAGTGTCTGCCTTCGCCTTGGCTCTGGGCGTGATCCCAGGGTCCTGGGATTGAGTTCTGCATCAGACTTCCCACAGGGAGCCTGCTTCTCCCTCTGTCTGTGTCTCTACCTCTCTTTGTGTGTCTCTCACAAATAAATAAATAAAATCTTAAAAAAAAAAAAAGGAAATTCAAAATATGGAGACAATTTTGAATGACTGCCCTATTATTTTTCAGAGTAGCAATTTCTTTTCTTCAGAATATGTTATCAATTATTTCTAATGTACTATATAATCTTGTTTATGGTAGAATGTTATATTTTATGCATTATTAATTATTAATTACTCGTATAATATAGTAATTATACACATTCATTTTTTCATCATGTTGACAACAGATAAGAACTTTGCTATATCTGTGCACATACCTTTTCTATGTTTTCTCTGAATTTCCCAGCATATAAAATGAAACATGCATGCACTCTTTATCAGGAGGAAACAGAGCAATGTTAGAGCATTTTCCCAATAGGATTACTCTTTCATTACTATGTAATTAACCCCACATTGAGAATCCTATAGTGAATTCTTTTGCAGCAGCAAATTAAACATTTGACTTACAGACTATTATGTTTCTGTGAAAGTAACTATCATGTAAGTAGAAAATAGGTGAAGCAATATTGGGAATTTTCAGAGAAGTTTTCAATGAAGCCAGAAGATTTGCCCTGGGAGAAAAATACTCTCTGTTCAAAGGCCTCACTACAATCTCTAGCACAAAATCCATCAAAATCTAATAAAGTAGCTTCATTAGCAATGATCATCACCTTATTAATAATTCACTGGTTGGCAAAGGTACTGATGGGATGCTAATGCATCATTTTAAGCATAAAAGAGCATTATTGTGATGCTCATTAAGGTGAGCTCTGCAGAAGTCAAATCTGTAGTAAACAAATTTGGTATTTTTAAAAGAATGTAACTCCCATTTGCTAATAAAGCAGCATCCGACATTGTCTATCTTTCTAGGAATCTGCAACTCATGTCTAATACCAGGGACCCATTCTGACATCATCAAGAGACAGCGGTGAAACATTGATGCTAGTTGACTGAAGGGACTGGTAAAGAACACAGCCTACGGTTCCTAGGTCAGTCATTGAAAGGTGATCCTGAAATATGCCTGGGGAAAAGTGGGTGGGTTTCCTACTCTAATCGTCTGCAACCAAAGCCATTTTTTTTTAAGATTTTATATTTTTATTCATGAGAGACACAGAGAGAAAGGCAGAAACATAGGCAGAGGGAGAAGGAGGCTCCGTGCAGGGAACCCAATATGGGACTCAATCCCAGGACTCTGGGATCACTCCTTGAGCCAAAAGGCAGACACTCGACCACTGAGCCACCAGGTATCCCTTAAAGCCATTATTTTATGGATAGAAGTGTTGTACTTCACCCTCTAATACAATGCTGCTACAGCTTAAAAGGACAGGCATAACCCAACTTCCTACCTAACAAGTGGCCTTTCACAAGACATGCTTTTTAAAATTCTCTTGTTTCAGTGAATCTCCTCTTAACAGGCCGTACTGCATCTTGACTGCAATTGGGCTGCACCATCTAATTGACAGTCTTAGTTTTATGAACTGAAGCAACAAGAGAGAGTGTGCTTCCTTCCCAATTAAACATAATTCAATCCCCAGAGACATTGCTCCATTGTTGTTTCAGTGTTTAACTACAGTATTTTTAAAAGGAAGGAGAACAATTGGATTTAAGCAAAGTAGAAGTTCCTGGCAATCTGAATCACTGTGTCTTCAGCAGTATTTTGATGAGAAATGAGAAACAGAAGTGGTCATCTCAGGGCTGTCATTTGTCTGAAATAAAAGCCTATATCCAATGGCCATATATTTATTTATTTATTGTTCAGGAAACAAACCAAAGTGCTTAGAGCCCAACTAGGAAAACTGTGTTTAATCAAACAGGATTTTACATCCTTCACAAACCATTCACTAAAAAAACTTCTTGCTCTGAAAAGGAAATATAGACTATATAAACTTCTTCTCATCAAAAAGCCTCTGATACTTAAAATGGGCACTGGGTTGTATTTAATTATCTAGAAACTACTTAGAAATTAGCCCTTCCTCAGAACATGTTGCATATATTGCTTAGATTTTAATAAATATTTAAAATATTGGGGACGAAAATGTGATGCACCATTTTTAACAATGGAATCTTTAGGAACTTTCTAGCTCACTAGTTTTTAAATATATTATCTGTCCAGCTAATGATGCAAGATCTTATCAGGGTGATCTTGGGGTTTCTACAAAGCCAAAGCCATATGCTGAAGTTCAGAGACATCTACTAGAGAGAAGGAATCCCTTTGCAATTAAAAACTTCAAGGCAAATAACCTGGCAAATGTTAACAAGAACAAAGTATATCAATAGTGATTAGTTCTACATATTTTAATCAACAGAGTGGAGCAGAGGAAAATCAAAATTAAATTTAGTTTTATGTGTGTTTCCCACCATTTCCAATAAATTGTAAACTTCCCCTGGTTGACGATATAACTTAAATGTTCTATGGCCTCATTTCATCCCACTTTATAGTAGTGGACTCTTACTAAATGCTCAATCTTAAAATATAACCCTGAAATCTGTCCTTAATAACATATAAAATTTGCATAATTAAAAGAATCTGAAAATTTTGTCCTAGAGAGAAATATATTGCTATAATTCTTTAAAATTTACAATATTCTCAAATTGCCTTTTTAAAATCAAATAAATGAAACCACAAGAAAGCTTAAAAGGTTCTGATATAAATAATATATTTCTTTCAACTGATTCTAGGTTCATTGTGCTCATCATTAATTTGCTGATCTTGAGGCAAACAATATTTTTAAATGTGAAATATTCCTAAAATATATCATTTAGAGGTTAGTAGTTCTAAATTCTATTTTCATTTTTATTTATTTGTAATTTTCCAACCATCAAACAACAAACTGCATTATCAGAATTATATATTGAACATGCAATATTGTCCTAGATATTGAAAGAACAATGCAATGGATACAAACTCACGGCTTCTCCTGAAGGTGAAAATCTGCTTCATTTGCCCTGTTTGGGGACAGCTAGACTTACGTTTACCCGGCTTCAAGAAATGGTATACCAAAGCACTCTATTTCTGTAGAGCCTGTGAGGTACTTACACTTCATACATTGATTTTCAGAAGTGGAAACCAGTCTTGGAGCCTCTTTCCTATGAGATTTGTTTCCTAGTCCATTGCTAAAAAGAAAACTATATTGCTGAGGGATCATGGTCACTGCTGGGTGAGCATGGACAACATATTTGGGAGCTGCTTAACATGCAGAGGGGAACAATTCTTATTTCTCTGTAAAACTCCACTGGGAAACCAGCACACAGGCAATTTTTCTCTCTACTCAATCTGTATCAAGGACACATAAAGACTTCTTTTCTAAATATAGAATGTCTCCCCTTTCTCTCAGGTATTGCTGCCAAGATTTCTAGTTGCCTGCCCAGTATCTGTTCCTTTTTCTTCCTTACCATGGCACCCTAATTTGGTTCTGGGATAGCAAAGTGCCCTGCAGAAATGCAAAGGTTTCTAGTCTCATTTGGAAATAAGAGAGGCCATGTAATACCATCATGGTCAAAAAGATGTAAATAGAAGTCACTGGGTGTGGCTTTGGGGAGTGCTCTGAAGGAAGACTACTGGGAAGCTTCTGGTCCTTCACTCTTGATTCTTTCTTTTGCTTTGATCTTGGACATGGAGGTTACAGCTGTAGCTACCTTCTTTTAACCATGAAAAATGACCAATAGCATCTCAAAGTTTGAGTTTCTAAAAGCATGTCAGTGATGTCTACTGGTGGCTTTATTTGGTAGGATCACTGTTTGGGGTTTTCTGTGATATGTTCTCAGTAATATATACATATAATTCATCAATGAACTGAGTTAATTCTCTCCGTGCCCCTACCTGCCCCCAATTCCAAGGCTTTGAAAAGTCACATGGAGACTTTCATTATGTCCTTTCCTCCTTCAGATCCTCATTCACACTTCTGCTCTTCCTGTCTGGTCACACCTACCAATTTTCACCATTCATGCTGCTGCAGGTAAAAAAGTCAAAACATTTATAATAGGAAAAGTGAGGAAAATCAAATTAGCAGCAGAAAATTAATAGCATTTATAAGAGATGGGAAAGAAATAACAGAAAAAAATTAAAATGAGATAAATATTTATATTCCTTTTACAGTGAATTAATACAAGAGCATGACTCCAACTTCTAGAAAGATAGAGCCTAAGTACATATATATCAGTGACTAACAAGGGCCCTAACCACAGCTCACCCAGCAACAGCAAAGAAACCTAGAGTAACCTATAGGGTGCATGTATATATGTGTGTGCATGTACTCTCATCCACTGACCTCTAGGTTCCCTCCAAATTTAACCCTGGGACCAGAAAGGAGTGTACTAAAAACTAATTTTTTATATATTTTTAACGTGATTTTAAAAATCCTTTTGTGGGGAAATACACATAGAAAGTGAAATGTTCCCTATTGAAAGTTAATTATGATATAGGTCTATGGTATTCCAAATAAGATCATAAACCTATTTTTAAACACTCTTATTCACTAAACAAATGATTTTAGGAAGCACAATACAGTTAGCCAATAATTTCTTTAGGAAACTGGTATTTGTAAACATTAGAAAATAAAACTTATAGATTTCCTTTATTCCATAGGAGGGCCAAGCTATAATGCAGGCCATTTTGAAGAGAGTTTTTAAATTATGTATTCTGGAGACTCTGTCATCTGGATAAAAATAAGTTTATAGGAGTGATATCATATGACTGGACCAAGTCCATTGGGAACTCAAATGAGACAGCATAATTTAAGTGTGACAAGATTTAGAAATGAGGTTTTTGTCCTCATTCATAAAAAACTAAAATTTTAATAACTTAATATCTAATTTTAGGCATATCATTAACAAAGTAGAATCCATTATCTCTGTTTTCTCACTTGTGACTTCAGGAGAAAGTTAATTTAAATTTTGTATTTTCAATGTTTTTTAAAATAGTATGATAAAAAAGAAGTAAAATTTGAAGAAAATTTTCTTAAGTTTTCAATTTTCATTCTACAGAAATCTGAAAGAATATAAATAATGGCAAAATCATTCTCTACAGTCAGCCAAGTAGGATGGTTATCTAGTGCCATAAACCAAGAGATTTATTATTTTACGTAGAATTTGAAGAGAAACCTCAATTAGAATAATATGAAATGAAAGTTTACATAGAATATAATCACATTATTTATGGCATAACATTTATTTTCTGTTCCTAAGTAATAGAGAGGGACACTCTTGAATTTAAAAAACAAAAAGTAGATTAGATTGGCTATGGAGAGATTGCACTATCTTTAATTTCCTTCTTTCATCTATTTCCTTCTTGTTTTCTTATAAAACCTCCTTCATTTAGGGCTCCTGGGTGGCTCAGTCAGTTAGGCATCTGACTCTTCATTTTGACTCAGGTCATGACCTCAGGATCATAGGATGGGTGAGCCCCATGGCAAGCCTGGCTTTGGGCTCCACTCCATTCTCAAAGGAGAATCTCTCTTTCCCAAACAAATAAATGAAATATTTAAAAAAATAAAGCCCCATTCCTTTGTAACTGCTACTTCATTGAACACTTAGGTGTTTTCTAGTTCTTTTTCCTCTGTAGCCAAAATCATGTTTAAGACCACTACTCATATGTATACGGTTTGTACTCTGATGTATACGGTTTGTACTCTGCACAAACTGAAGGGCCAAATCCCTAGGAAAACTGACTTCACAAACTTCCCACAAAGCTGTGAAAGGCCAATGTCTCTTCAGGGGACTAAAAGGGGGAGGGCTTATCCTTGGATAAGGATACCCTTATCCATCCCTGAACTTTGGGGCTATATCTGTCAAGGATGAAGGCAGGGTTTTCTAATTCATAAACACTTCCTGTAGTCTAGAAGCAACCCTCTTCTTAAATGTTGCTACCCTCACTACAAATGTTTCTAACATTTTCAGTGGAGTAGTAACGCTTAAAGTCATTGCAACACCGTAAGGTGCGTATCAACAAGGAGGAGATACAGGGTCAATTCAATGTGTGCAGAGTTGAGAAAATATAGCAGAAAACATGGCAGCACTTAATAGCTGAACTATTTATCTGAACTATCCACAAGGGAATCAATGATGAGCCCTGTTTGAGATCATCTTTCCCAGTGAACCATACTATTAGGGAACAATAACTTGGAGAATGTGAGCAATTAGCGTCTGCTACACTTTTGTAACCTCACCCTAAGTTGCCCATTACATGGACTTTTAATTTTCCACTACAGAATGACGTACAAGTCTTACACAAATTTGTAGGTTGCCACATTAGAGAAATTTTAATAATGCGTACTAAATTATAAAATAAAATAAAGGGAAAATAGGATTATTTAAATTCATGAATAGTCCTCAGTACCATATTTTTAATGCTTGAAAGAAAATCATGTAATGCGATCAAAAAACATTAAGGCTGAGTTTTCTTGAAATGTATAATCTTATAATTGTAAAAAAATTCATAATCAAAAGTTTTTAATGAGATAACTGCTTTTTAAATATAGGACATGTACACACAAATACTAATTTTATAAGTAAATGAAAATTCTTATTCTCAGCATTTCACAATCAAATAAGTTTGTCTCTGTCTAGCCAAAGGATAGATGGCTAACCTTTAAAACTTCTAGGAAATGGGTGCCTGGGTGGCTAAGTTGGTTGAGTGCTTGACTCTTGATTTCAGCTCAGATCATGATCTCAGGGTCCCGGGATTAAGCCACGAGTCAGGCTTTACCTGTGATAGGGGATCTGCTTGAGGATTCTCTCTCTCTCTCTCCCTCTCCCTCTGCCCCTTCCTTCACTTGATCACTCTCTCTAAAGTAAATAAATCATTTTAAAAAACTAAAAAATTAAAAAAAAAAAAAAAAACCTGTGTGAAAGTCACCTCTTGGAAGGGAAATGCTGGTAACCCTATATTCCATTTCAAACTGACTCCTTGCATTGAAAGCTAGCTACAGCCCTTCAACTAAAGTAGTACTAGGTCAAAAGAATGTCCCTCAGCCTGTAAGTAAGCAGTCAATGCATAAAAGGTAAACAGTAGTGAGGGTGGTATCTAGACCAACGGGTCTTAATCTTATCAACTCCAATGCCTCATTTGTATAAACAAATATTTGTTAACTCCCTTTTGACAAACCTGAAGTGCAAGTCATTAAATATAATCTACCTGTGTGCAAAATTTATACATGCAATCATTTTAATATAAAAAAGGAAAGTGATTTATACTGACAATATATATTTCAATATGGAAATACCCAAAGACTATCACACCAGAAGACATAGCAGTCAGATGTTTTACTTATACCTGGAACCACCAAGACTAGAACAGGAATAAATGCAGACTGATAGGCATGTGTTGTTTTGTCGCTCAAATGCCATGAGCAGCATTATTTGAGATTTTCTGAAGTGGTGAACACTCATAATATGAATGATCCTATTTCTTTCCTCCATGTACACAGTAGTCGTATGTAGAAAATTAGTAAATGTTAAAACTTTGTCATATACTTTGAATGCAGATATTAGGTTCTGGGTTCAAATATTTCTCGACATATTTTTTCATCTGCTTAAATCTCATAAGCACTGGCAGGTGGGAAGTTCTGTGGGGGTAGGCCTCACATGCAGATTGCAAAATGTAGCAGTTCTAGTCTCCATCCTCTCCAGTCAATAGTCACCAGGCTCTGTATTATAACCAAGCTTGCCCCTGCCAAGAACTGAAATCACGGCTTTCATTAAATATCCAAGGAAACTTAATGGGAGACGTTACTGGTCCTTCAGATTTCCTAAAACACCTGAGGGAATGGATATATTAATTGACAGGAATGATAGGAGTCAATAAGTGAGAATCCTATTTAGAACATTCTATCCTGCTATCTACCTAATTATTTCCCAGATCACAATGACACAGTTCTCAAACTTTAGTCATCACAGACAAGAGACACTTTAGGACAGAGAAACATGAAAGCAAACTGATGGGGTAAATGTGGTGTGTGTGTGGGGGTGCTATTTAGTTGTAGATAATTAGAAGGCTGAGTGAAGGCACTAGATGTCTTTTTAGAAACTTTTTTTCTTTAAGATTGTATTTATTTATTCATGAGAGACAGAGAGAAAGAGAGACCCAGGCAGAGGGAGAAGCAGGCTCCCTGTAGGGAGCCCGATGCGGGACTCGATCCCAGGACTCCAGGATCACACCCCGAGTTAAAGACAGATGCTCAACCACTGAGCCACCCAGGTGCCCCTAGAAACAACTTTTAAGAGGAGTCAAAGACAAGGAAAGGGAGAGGGGAGGTCAGAATATGTCAAAAGCCTATTAGTACCCTTTGTCAAGGAATTCAATACTGTTGTCACTTTCCTTTGCCAAATCTCCTTTTTGATATGATTCCCTTTTCTACGCGTGATGGGGGAAGATCATGTCAATATTTTGAGTCATTGATCAAGAAGTGGTCCCCACCATCCATCCTAGATCTGTACCAGAACCTCTACTTCTTTATCCTTTGACATCACAGGGAATGCCTCATTTTCTCTTTTCTAGGTCATTTGTTGTAGTGAGTTGTCCACAAAACCTAATTTTCCAAACAGATTTTTCTTAGCAATAGAAAAAGCTACATCTACTTAGGTATACTCTTGAGACAAAGCTGGCAGTTAACCAAATCAAAGAGTGGTAGGGGACGGGCACAGAAGTGTTACATCTGATAGAGTGACATCCTGCAGCTACGCAGACGGTCCAACAAAGGGCTAGAGCTAATAGGAATGCTAAATCCCTAAAACCGTTTGTGAATTACATATTAATTTTACACAAAGATTATGAAAAGAGAACTGACATTTATTAAATACCTACATCGTGCCATTCACTGCACTATGTACTTGAATATATGTCATCTCATTTCTTCTTCTTCACAGTAAATTCGAGTAAGTATTATTACAGTTGTGTCACAAATGGGAAAACTGATGTTTGTGGACATTAAAAAACATTTCTAATTCCATAGACTTCTTTAATAGAGCCCCTTAGTTGGATCTGGGACTAACACTAGATCTATTACATCCATACAACAAATCAATATTTTAAAAATAACTGACAGACTTGATGAAGTGTGTGTTGAAAAAAAATGCATGAAAAACTCAAATGCCACTCACAGAATTTTAAAGAAAATTAATCATAAACTCAGAAGAAACTCTAAGTGCTCAGAGTTTTGTTGCAATAGAAGTTTAATGCACTTTCAGATGCAGAAAGACCTATCCTAATCTTTCTTAATGGTTTTAGAAGTCTTTTTTTAACTTAAAAGACAATAGTCAAAAGAGAATTTTGGCATCAATCGGATGAAAAAGCAAAATGCAGTGGTCTTAAGCCATTTAGGGGTCAAAAAGCAGCTGCCCAGACCTTATTGGTAACTGGAATAATATTAAAAAGAGTAATATTTAATAAATGTGCAGTCGCATCCCTAAGTACTCAGGATAATTTTACACTGTAAATAGGTGAAGAAGGCATGGGATATGTAATTCATTTACAAATGGGTTTTTTAAAGTTATTTTTAAAATTATATTACTTCGTATAAAGAAAATTCACCTACATAAGCAACAGACACCCTCATAACATATACTAAGTAGCATGTTACAAGGCATATCATGAGGCACACTATTTTTTAGCCAAACTGAAAATGGAATTGATAACCTGGCTGTTCAAAAGTTATACTCCTCACTCCTCTTCCCCAATTTCCAGAATAGGTGTGAATGACATCACTCATACTGTCCAACATCTCAGCTCATCTCATGGCCACTTTCATCCTTCAAATATTTACAATGTTAATAGTAGCATCACAAGATCACTTTTATGAAAACTACATAGTACCAAATTAAGCTCTCAGTTTTGACAAGAAAACAATCAATAGGAAAAACAAAGTGATTAAAAATTTTTGAGATGTAAATATGAATGTACCTAATAAATAAAATAAAATAAAAATTATTATGTACCTAATAAATAAATAAAATTTATTATTTTATTAATAAAATAAATAAATAAAATAAAATAAAACATTTTATTTTAAAAATAAAATGTGGACTACCAACATTTCTGAATTCCTCAGACCTTCCATACCATTTCAAAATTCAATGCACAAAATACATTATATTTTTCACAGAGTAAAGAAAGTTGGAAAATATCATTTCACACCTATTTCCTCATAGAACTCCCAGAAGAAAAAAATGCTAAAATGACAATGTGACATTTGTCATCAATTTATGGCTAAAGTTTTACAGTTTGAAAACTTGAGAATGTTTATTCTCTTAGGATGCTTTTCTTAAATTATGCCACATATTGGGCTTTTGCTTTATACTATAAAGGAATATATTTTGTAAAAATAAAATTTCACTGAAAAAAATTTAAGCATAATTTGCAAAGTAAGATTCCCTTCTATTAATGTAGTTAATTTTCGTGCTTATGAAGAAATTACTAGATAATCTTTTAGAATTTCTTAAGGTCTTATATATTTCGATGTAAAATGCAGCTTTTCCTCACTTAATTTTTATAATTTACTTTTAAATTTCATTTAAAATTACTTAAATTGTAAAATGTAAAAATGTAAAAATGACTTCAATTAGTACTTTAGTGGCATAGAGTAAGCAAGAGGCTTACATTCTTCTTCCAAGTACTAAATATTTCCTTATGTGTAGCAGAAGATAAAAAGAATAAATGGACAAAGCAGCTGTGGTATATATACACGATGGAATATTACTCGTTACCAACAAGAACAATATCTTGCCATTTGCAATGATGTGGATGGAGCTAGCAAATATTACGCTAAGTGAAATAAGTCAGAGTAAAAATACCATATGATTTCACTCATATGTGGAATTTAAGGAACAGATGACAATAGGCAGAAAAATAAGAGAGGGGCAAACCATAAAACAGACTCTCAACTATACTGAACAAACTGAGAGTTGTTGGAGGGGAGGAAACCCAAGAAACAGACTCCAGGGTTGCTGGAGGGAGGTAGGGGGGGAAGGCGCTAAAAGAGTGATGGGCACTAAAGAGGACACTTGTGATGAGCCCTGGGTGTTATATATGAAGTATAAATTACTAAATTATTAAATCCTACTACTAAAACTAATATTACATTGTATATTAACTGGAATCTAAATAAAAACTTGAAACTACCAAAAAAAGGAAAAAAGATGCCAAGAACATTTAAAAAAAAATCCCACCACATTCTTAAAGATGAATGAAACATTCCTATCTTTGTGTGGCAGTGAAGTAGGTATTTAAATAACGTGTTACCTTTTCCAGATATTAGGGAAACATACCATATATTATGGCCTGATAGAAGGTTTAAAATTGTATTTTAGAGCAATTTCGTGATTGAAAAATATTCAATTATTTACTAGTTTTTAAAAAAAGAACAAAGCTTCCAGCAAATTTTATGGCAAATCAAAATACCATTCGTATGGCAGACTGTAGAAATCTATTAGTTCTGTTGTTGTAAGACTTGATAAAGGATGCTCCAAGCTTGATAAAGTTAGGAAATACCTAACACAAGAGAGTAACTGGATAATTGGGACAAGTCTTTCAAGCTCATATCTAATATATTCCCAGTTTCAGGAAATTTGAAATGTGTTTTTCCTATCGTAATCACTTATAGGTTCCATGATGAGAAAGAGCCAGGTAGAGTATTTTTATCTGAAATCACACAGTACAGTGCTAAAATGTTTCATCTGCTCATTGTGCTGGGGTTCATATAAATTCACCATGAACAGTGACTCTGCTTTATTTTTTTTAGCACATCAAGAAGACCACAGCCATGTAAATTAACATATACTCAACAGTTGAAATCAAATTGCTGGATGTTAAATGAAAGTGCTGGCCTGGAGGATAAACAAGTGTGAGGCTCTCAACTGCCTCCACCTGTTACCAAGTTTAGGAAATTAGCACACGTGGACATTATTAATGTTCCTCCAGAGGCCCTGTCTGATGAAAAACAAAACCAAAAACAGAAACAAACGAAAAAAACCTCCACCAAACCAGACCTAAAAACCAACATTCTATTTCTGTGGAATCAAATACTGTGGGAGAGCACAGCATGAAGTTCCTTCCTCCCTACAACCCTCAGAACCCACATCAACAAACCACATCAACCAATATCCCCTAAACACTGAAATGCTAGACTTACAGCAAGGGTGCATGTCCTAAATTCCCCATGGCAATCAGTTCCTGACATTCAGAGCCGTGAAGATAATTTAAGATACAAAATATGTTAATAGTAATGCATCGTGGTCCCCTGTCCGTGGATTTTATAGGAAAGATGGACCTGATTGTCTAAGTGGAAAAACTCACCATATTCGCATAAATGCCATGTAATTTATGGTAGGAAAACAAGACTATTGGCAGCCATCTATCATGACTATATAGTAATTTCTGGTTGGACATATTGTAAAAATCACACTCATTTACTACGAAGAAGGGCACGAGGACACCAATCAATTTGTTCACTTTATTAGATCTTTCTCTTATTTACTCAGGTATAGAAATATGTTTTCCTATTTTTATTTTTTATTTTTTAAAGATTTTATTTATTTACTCACGAAATACACAGAGAAGCAGAGACATAGACAGAGGGAGAAACAAGCTCCTTGCAGGGAGCCTGGTGTGGGACTCGATCTCAGGACCGCGGGGTCACGCCCTGAGTGAGCCAAAGGCAGATGCTCAACTGCTGAGCCACCCTGTTTTTCTATTTCTAAATTGAAATAAACAATAAATAATTTTATGTCAGGAAATGAATTGTGTTTTACAAATATGACATCATACTGTACAACTTGGAGATCAGTAAACAATAGTTTTATTATATTGTCATAATAAAAGAGGGATGCATACACACCCACTTTATAAGATATGAGGACAGATTATTTTGGTAATTGATATTAGATTTATTTTGGTAGAATCCTATCAGTTTTAACAGAGAAAGGCAAGCATTATTTCCCCTTTTGTGATAGTCTATGATGATAACTGGTTTTGCATGGCTATTTTGTTATTAAGTGTCATTTCGAATATCTCTAGAAAGATGTATGTCCTGAGACAGGATAGCTTGCTTCCTAGGATTTGATTTTTCTAATATTTATAATACTACTACTAAAAGGTAATATTAATTGACTACTTATTATTGGTAAGGCAATGTGTTAACCACTTTAAATACATAATCTTATTTAAACTTCAGAAACACTTTTGAGACTCTATCCCAAAGGTCCTGATAGAGATTAAAAAACAACAACAAGGGATGCCTGGGTGGCTCAGTCGGTTAAGCATCTGTCTTTGGATCGGGTCATGATCTCAAGGTCCTGGGATCAAATCCCATGTCAGGATCCTGGCTCTGAGGGAATCTTGCTTCTCCTTCTCCCTCTGCTGCTCCCCCTTCTTATGCTCTCATGTGCTTGTGCTCTGTCTCTATCAAAAAAACAAACAAACAAACAAAAACTAACAAAAAACACCACCACCACCACCAACAACAACAAAAACCAAGGTTTGGAAGAGAGGTTATTTTGTCCTAAGACTGCAAATCTAAAGACACTAGAATGATAGATTTTTAAAACTGTAATGGACTTTAGAGATAATCTAGTTCAATTCTCTAATACTTTAATAAATGCAAAACTAAAATCAGAGAGATCATATAAATTATTCAGCACTACACAACTATAACCCAGTAACAACATCTTTTTGAATGTTTTTCCCCAAACTATATCATAGACTACCTTCTATTTGCACCCAAAATATTTAAGAGTCTGATATAATGACTGCATTTTTTTTTTCAATTTTCCCCATTCAGATGTGCTTAATTTCAAAATAAGCAAGAAATTTGTTATGGTATCTTTCAGTACAGATTCCAAGTTTTAAATCTTTCTATTCAATGTGTGGTCCATGAACCACTCTCTGCATCAGCATCATGTGAGATCTTTTTAGAAATGCCATATCTTAGGTCCCACCCAGATCCACTGGATCAGAGTCTGCCAGATGGTTCATGTGCATATTAACAGGTGAGAAAGACACCAAATTCCTTAATACCAGCTCCAGTAATGGCGTGTTGACTAGTACTCAATGCCCAACAAACACCCATTATAACCTCTTGCTGGCCAGTGTTTTAAGAAACCAATTATCTGCTAAAAATGTACTTCTGCACAGACTATAAGCTGACTGTATGGACTTGTTATAGATACATGATCATCTAGCACTTGCAGGCTATAGTTTATGTCAAACTTGAAAGTGAAGCCTTTGACATATAGTCAATATTGAAAAGTTAAGATGCAGGATGCCTGGGTGGCTCAGCAGTTGAGCGGCTGCCTTTGGCCCAGGGTGTGATCCCGAGATCCGGGATGGAGTCCCATATTAGGCTCCTTGGGGGTAGCCTGCTTCTCCCTCTGCCTATGTCTCTGCCTCTCTCTCTCTCTCTCTCTCTCTCTCTCTCACTGTGTCTCTCATGAATAAATAAAAATCTTTTTTAACAAGTTAGGATGCAAATACACTGAAAGTATAAAAAAACATATATCAAGCTCTATTTTGCTGTTTGAGGTGGTATATTACTCAAATTCTGAAATGACCTCATTATACACTATATTCCTCAAAAACAACAACTGGCATGAAACCCACTATAATAAGAATAAAAGGAATATTTTTGTTAGAAGTATCCTTGCACTTCCTAGCATTTTATAAATGTATACATGTTTAATAAAACTGGGCCACTATCCATACCAAGGAATACAGCTAATTGAAATCTTTGTTAAATGAGAAAATTTTTGAAGTACAGAACACAGTAATGTGGAAGGTAGGTACTTAAGGAATGTGAGGCATATTATCATTAGTAGCATTAAAAAATAACTACAAATATACTGTGACTAATAAATTATAATATCAATATGACATTATGTGAAGTATATTATAATTATACTTAATATCTGCTTCCTTTGAAGTCAGCTATAAACAATATACTTTGAAATGTAGTTTATTTAGGAAATTGCCTCTTATAAATGCCTGCTGTTTCAATAATACCCATGTACTTGTTAAATGATCAAAGTTATTTCTCTCCTTAGCAAAATTCCTCTAACCTAAATATCACTGAATAATTGCAAATATTAGTACTGACATTTCTAAATGAGGCTGGAATAATTTCTCATGTAGACAATATAGTCCAGGACAATTTTTTTTTGCATAATGAAACAAATGTTACTTTAGGATATTAAAATTATTTAGGTAATGCATATCAACTATAATACAATTACAAAATTGAGATAAATTTCTGAAAACACATACCTACAATATAACTATATATTAAAGCACTTATAAGTTGTTTTAACATTTCTAGCTTTACCTAAGCAGTTCAAAATTAGACTTTATTGTAAAATATTTTAGAATTACTACTGTTCACTTTTCCTTCATTTCTTTTGTATTTAAATGTATTTTGTGTCAATGTATTAAATAATAAAATTAATATTCAGAGTGAAAGCAGCATTTAAATTCCTAATGCCTAATATCACATGGTCTTATGAGAAAGAACAAATTTTATATAAGAATCATGAATATTTTCTCTTATTGCTAATTTTTATTACTTGAAGAGATTACAACCAGTGATTTCTCTCACTAGTATCCTCAAGTTTCCTTTTCTCTTGCCCTATCTATCTTCCTGTTGGATGGGGGTAGAGAGAAGAGGACACATGGAATAAGAAAATTAGAGAAAGTAAACTGTGAGAGGAGATTCTTTAGAAAAAGTTTTTCTAAAAGTTCTTCACTTTTAGAAAAAGTGAAAGTTTAAGTTCTCCTCCCTTTACTGAAAAGAATATTCGAGATTTCAGGAGGGGAAGAAACAAGTGTTTTGCTAATTCACTGCCTTTATCCTGAGTCTTTAAGTCTTCATGGCCAGGAATTTGGAAATTGTAAAAATAAATATCTAATACATATACTTTACCAATCTCAGACAGGAACCGATAAAGTCACCTTGATCAACTCAGTCTGGCTGCAAAGCAGGATCCAGTCTTGGTCTAAAAGATGGACCTGAGGGGTTTTCTGAGCCTCAGAATATAAAACCACAAGAATTCACTAAGAACCACTGAAAGGGCCCTAGAATATGTCTCAGAATATAATTTTCCAGTGACCAACTTCCTCCATTTTTATGATCCTATCATTTACAATTCATACTTTCATTATCCGTGTAGCAAAGTGTAATTGCTAATTTTCTCTGGGCCTTCTTTGCAAGGAGATTACATAGCTTTTATTACAGGTAAAGTTGCTTATATCAAAATTTAAATTATAAATATTTTCTACGTTCCTAGAGATTATAAAACTCTTTAGGACAGAGGCCCTGTGTTTACAGGTTTTATAATTTTCAAAGCTTACCGCAGTGATCTATTTTTAATAGACACTCAAATGTTTTCATTAATAAAATGAAAAGACATTTATAGACAATTTCAGCTGAACATTCAACAATCCTGGGGACTGATTTTCAGGGACTTAAAGTAATATTCACTGTTTGATTTCCCAGCTTTCTAGTTATTTGGATAGTCAAATTCAAAACTGAAAAAAATTGTCAAATTTCTTTTTATACTTTCCATCATATTTCAGAAAACCAGCTTTATACCATCTGCACATATGGCTGACAAGTTAAGAGTAAAAATGTTTATGCTTTTGGATATGTTCCTCATGCCCACAAGCTCTCTAATTTGCAAATGTTGTGGTTTTCCAGAAACATTTGTGAGTAAGGTAATTAAATACCTATTACATTGTAAAAGAGCCTCCACTAAAGAAATTATTTTATACTGTTCTGATCATTTTTTGCCACACTTTTTAACATTAATATACTTTTAAAATAAATGATTCAAGTATTAACATATCTGTATATAGAGTATAGCATTATATATACATTGTTACACATTAATAAAAAATTATAAGTTAATATAGATTATATATGAATTACTTCCATCAATTAAGTCTTTCTTAATGTATTTGACCTATATCATTAGCTCATTTTTTGACCATTTACATGTGTATTATGTGGAAATTAGATATCCTTGTCTTATTTTTGCTAATTGTTCCAAATGTAAGTCTTTACTTCCCAACTACATTATAAAATAAATGCCTGAGACATGAACAGATATTTCTCCAAAGAAGACATCCAGATGGCCAACAGACACATGAAAAGTGGCTCAACATCACTTATCGTCTGGGAAATGCAAATCAAAAGTACAAAGAGATACCACATCACACATGTCAGAATGGGTAAAATCAACAAAAGAAAAAACAACAAGATTTGGCGAGGATGTGGAGAAAAAGAAACCCTCTTGCAGTTTTGGTGGAATGCGCACTGGTGCAGCCACTCTGGAGAACAGTATGGAGGTTTCACAAAAAGTTAAAATAGAACTATCCTATAATCCAATATCACACTACTGGGTATTTATACAAAGAATATGAAATACTAATTTGAAAGGATATATGCACCCCTATGCTTAACTGCAGCATTATTTACAATAGTCAAATTAAGGAAGCAACCCAAGTATCCATCAATAGATGAATGGATAAAGAAGAAATGGTGTGTGTGTACACACACACAATGGAATATTACTCAACCATGAAAAAGAATGAAATCATGCCATTTGCAATAACATGGATGGAGCTACAGAGTATAATGCTAAGCAAAACAGGTCAGCCAGAGAAAGACAAATACCATATGATTTCACTCATATGGGGAATTTAAGAAGCAGAACAAATGAACAAAGGAATAAAAAGAGAGAGAGACAAATGAAGAAATAGACTTCCATCTATAGAGAATAAATTGATGGTTACAAGAGGGGAAGCGAGTGGGTGGAATGTATAAAAAAAGGAGATAAGGATTAAGAATAAACTTATCATGATGAGCACTGAGTAATGTACAGAACTGTTGAATTGCTATATTGTACATATAAAACTAATATAACACTGCATGTTAATTGTACTGGAATAAAATGTTAAGCTTAAAAAAAATAAATATCTGAGGCAATGGCAAACGATTTTGCAATACTTATTGATTCTAGTATTATATTCATAGATCTGTACAATAAATATCTAATGTATTAAAAAATGACCCCCAAATTAAATTAAATTAATTAACCGAAGTTAATCAACCATCATGTGCCAGCGATTGCACATTCTGTACTTAATCCTCATGGCAAGGCTTTCATACAGGTACTGTTATTTCACCATATTAAATATTATAATACTGGACTTAAAACTTTAGATAATTTGCCCAAGGTCACTGAGGAACAGAGCCAACAACCAAACCCAGTCTTTTTCACACAATCATCCGCTCATAACCTTTATAAGATATTTGTCCAAGAGAATATGCAGTATCTTTTTAAAAAATCATTAATACTTTTATCAAATGAATGTCAACACATTTCAGCAGGTAATCAGTATAAAACTAATTTTCAGTAATGACTGTAGAACATTAGATGACAGTGGTCTTTATTCTAAGAGCTTCTAGGATGGGATGCTCAGTCGTAGCAAAGAACTACTTCACATATCTATGGAGATTGGCTTTCAAGATAAAGACATCCTGCCACAGATATTAAATAGACCTATACATAAAATACTCACACATAGTACTCTGATTTTTGTTTTTTATGAAGATTGAAGAACCAAATTTGCCATTTTAGGTCAAACCAAAATGGACTACAACTACTTTTAGTTCATATGATCAAAAACACCTACAAAGACACAAAACAGAGTGGAAACAAAATTTTCCAAAATCTTTTAAAGATATTTAAATAGCGACTTTTAGGAAAAATCTATTCCCACCCTACACCCAAATCAATGCTGTGCATCCTACATGTAGCAATTTAGATGCTTTTTATTCTAAGCAGTTGACTTGCTAGATAGTCAAGTTCATCCACAGAATGTAAGGTTTCCTCAATGTTTATTTTTTAACAAAACTGGTAAACCATGAATTATTCTATGTTTAAGCAAAATAAATACTTATTGTCTATATTTTCAACCAATAAAGATTTATTTTTTGTTTGCTGATAAACTATTAAGCAATGCCATTTACTCTTCCAAAACTTTCTTTTCACTGTTTAACAAAAGACTTATTCCAAAACCTTCTAATACCTCCTCATCAGAGTGAAGTCTAAACTAACCCAACGTCAGAATTGCATAGCTATCGTTTTCTGGTCAGAACATTCTTCCCTTCTCTCTTTTTTTTTTTTTTTTGGATATCCCCTTCTTATCCTTTAAATTCCAGCTAAAATGTCATAATGGGAAGGACCTTAATCACTCGCTGATAAATTCACTTCTGGACCAACGGAGATGATTTATAATTTTAATTTAAATTTTAACATTCCTAATAAATAAAAGGGAGATTTGAAGTAACATACTAAGGTGAAATATTACAGTTAGAATAATTTTGAAATAAGAGTTAACAAACCCTGCTGAGGATCTGTGACTTACAGAAGCATATTATTAAATGGCATTTTTTTCCTACTAAATTTTTGAAAAATGAATATGTGGAAGTCTATAAGGGTACAATAAATAAAATAATGAGAAATCGTTTTAGCTCCAGGCCTAGGTCACTAATTTTTTTTTTCAAACATGCTGATCTTTAGCATACTTCTGAGAAGTCCATCTTTAGCAATTTCTTAAGCAACGGTTGTCACAACTGTTGACAACTCTAGGAAGCCAGAAACCTCTGTCACTTGATATGGTTTGTCTTTGGCACTGGTGCATTTGTCATTTGAAAGTTCAATATGTAGAAACAAACACAGTGTGAGATGCTCTAAATACTGTAATTATAGACATATAAATGAACAAACAACAGATCTGAAAGCCTTTTACAAAAAGCTCTACTGGTGCCAATTTGATAAAAGAACAATGTCATTTCTATTTACAAGATTCTGAAATCTCCTTTTAAAAGAGAATATGTTACTATAATTTTACCACTTATAATTTAAAAATATTCAGGATCAACATATTTTTAATTCCAAAATTTATATTTTGGGTGGTTATATAATCTTTGTAAAACTAAAATGCCTCAGATCATTGTATGCAATAATTATATAACACGGAGCCATGTTTTCCACGATATGAAAACTAATCAAATTGCAGTAATAATTTCCTGATATATTTTGGGCAAAGAACAGATAATAAATAAGAATATGTTGTCTTTCACACTGAGCAAATAGGTGTAAACTACTCTTTAAATAACCTTAATAGCCCCATTCCTTTGAGTGATAGTCCTCTGATATACTTACTCATTTTTGATTTATACAGGCATGTCAGTTTTAAGGCAGTATTTTTATAATATGACAAATACTACTTACAAATTTTACGATATTATATTAAAATCCTATTACTGATTACAATGCTCTTAGCTATGAAAATACAACTAAGAAAATACATCCTTACTTTTCCCTACAACCTAGCTATATGCACAATTTTTATATACAGATCTTACAGAACTAACCCATTTCAATTCAATTGTATTTATTTAATGCTACTCATGTACAGTCTTTTCTCCTGATATATTAATCTTTGACATATTAATTACCCATCTATAAAAATAGTGACTAAATATTAAAATTATATTTAATCATACTATGATATCTGTCTTCAAATATTTTATGGTGGTAGAATATCAGGTAAATATTAGCTTTTATTACCTTAAAAGCCCAACTACAGCTAATGGCCAGAATTTACGAGGATGTACATTTGTGTCTGTAGAACTTGATAAAATAACTATATAAAAATGAAATCAGTGAGCTTTCAATTTTTTGAGCATCCTTATGCTTTGAGTTTTCTAGCAGAGTGGTACTTGACTAATTTTATGTAATAGGTTCAATGCAACTAGCACAGTGCCTGGTACAATGAAAGATGATTACTGAAGTTGAGTTTCTTTAATACAACCACATCTTTATCCTGTTAACCTAAATACAAAATGTAGGCTGTGACCATGTAAACTGTGGGCTAGGAGTAATTTCTGTTATCAATAGGAAGAGCTAAGGGGAGTCAATGTGAAGAATATAAAATTGGGAACAGCCTTCACAGGAATGGACGGCTTTGAAATGGCAAAGGATCTCATAGGCTGGGGTGGGGGGGAATATTTCAGAGTTGAGGCAGAACATGAACAAACTTTCCAAAAGTAGGGATGATGAGAGTTAAAGTATAAACAAAATTTAAGTGCCTATTTTTGTACTTACCAAAGGATATTTTTGTTATATTAAAAGTCAAAATGAAATTCACTGACATTCCATACCAACTTTGACAAAATCAACTAATATGCTAAGATTATTATACACTAAATATATGTAATTATCAACTTTCTCCACTACTACCTCTATCATTTACAAGATTTTTTGACATCTTAAGCACTCTATTTCAAGTACCTGTTAGGTACAATAATTATTTTGTTGGCATCTGTCTTTGATTTGCATGCAGATTACAGGTATTTCTTTGAAACAATGTGTTTTGAAAAGGGCAGTCAGGCTTGGCTTCTAAGGAGTCTGACCAATGATATGGCTTAAGTGAAGTACAGAAAATGCTACAAAATAGAGCCATGCAGGAAAAAGGTTGAAGAAATTATAGAGCTTTCATGGCACAATTTCATTATTTCCCTTGAAACAATTGATTAATATTCATGTATAAATGATGGTAAGTATCTGTGTTTTAACCTTTAAAAATAGATGTTTTGCCTTCCTTCCACTGGCAGTATCTCCGGATAATTTCTCACTCTATCATCAAATAATTGAAGATGACTTGCATTTATTTGTCATCATGCCTTGTCAGTCCAAATAGAAAAAAAGAAAACTTATTATTTTCCTATAGTTATGCCTTTGATGAGACCAAATCACCAAAGGGAGGTGATAGCATCAAGAGGCTCCAGAGTTCTGAGACTTGGACCATAAATGAGTTTCCTCTAAATCAGCATAGCTAAAATAGGAAAAGTATTTCAGAAGGAGAGAATAGAAGTGAGGGCACACAAGAGAAACCTGATTGGAAACAGTACATTGTACAGGAGGAACTGCAAGGGGTTCAGTGTGGTGATGTCATGAGGTACACATGGCGAACCAGGGGAGATGACATCAAAGAGGCAAGAACCAGGAAAGCAGACTATTATGACAAGATGTATGTCATCCATGGTCAACTAGAGGAGAAGGATTGGAAGCAAGGAGGCATCCTGGGAGGTCACGAAACTTAATGTGTGGAGGAAACACTGAAAATCTTCACAAGAGCTGTGGTGTATTATATAACAACAGTTATATAATACATAGGTATCATCATTAAAACTTAGTAATGGAAATAATATTGATTCTTTTGGATACAGATGGCAAAATTTCCTTAGAACCAGTTGAAAAAAGCTTTTATTCATATCTGATAAAGCATTTCAACAAATACTTTACATAGCTTTAAATAAATATTTTTACCATACAACTAATAATGTATGCAATCTGTACCCAAAAGACAAAATCACATTGTAATTTCACTTTATTATGAATATGGAGAACATAAATGACATTGTATGTATTATTAATGTTATTATCAGTGAAACATTACGATAACAGGTTTTTCCCACTATAACTCTACACAAGCAGTTAATTAACCTTAAAATGTTGCCTAGATGCAAGCTGAAACTCAATATGAGTCAGAGAACTGGAAGTCAATGGCACAGTATTTCTCGCTCAGCTTGCGGTGCCATGGTCAAGAGCACAGACTCAAGGGATAGATCATACCGGTGGCCTGGCAAGTTGCTTAACTTTTCTGTCTGTGCACTTTTCTTATTTGCCAATTGGAGCACCATTCTGAGGACTAAAAGAGTGAATGCATCTAAAGAGTAGTGCCTGACCTGAAGTCAACACTCAATATTGTTCATATCAATGGGCAAAATATTGTTAAAGTATAACAATGTCTATTGATGCCAGGAGTTCTAGAAAAGGACGCTCGTTCATCAGTGGTGAAAACACAAGTTATTGCAAATTTGTGGAGCCCAGTCAGGAAATGTTCATTAAAGAAAAGTTATATAAACCCTTTGATCCCAGTCTTTGACGTAGATCCCACACAAATGAACACATCAGTGTATAAATATCCGAATGAAGCTGTTTATTTTTGCATCCTTAATAGAAGTAATGTAAATACCCACGGCACATTGATATCTTTGACACAGTATTATGCTTGTCAAATGACATAATAAAACGGTTATTCTCGATCCCATACTCCAGACAGCCAAAAAACTTAATTCACAATACTAGCATCTTCTTTATTTTTATTATTTTTTTTTAGCATCTGCTTTAAACTAGCCATGAGATACTTACATGCTTACATTAAGGTATCTAAATAAAATTTACATATACTACAGATACACATGAGGCATGATGAAATTTTTGGAAATCTTATCATTAAAAAGTTCTGCTATGAGGCAGGTATAACTTTGCATAAATATTCTTTTCATAGGAGAGCATTTAATATTAATCAAGTGATTTAACTGAAAAATGTGTTTTAGTATTAACAAAAGCTGAAAATTTCTGTTGATGGTATATATAACATGAGTACAAAATAACGTTTTATTTTATAGAGCAAATCTCATGAGATTATCCATAGTTGTATTGCAGAAAATATGATTTTATGGCCATATTCAGATTCACTGAGAAAAAAAATGCCATGATAGATTAACAACATTTGCCTTGATGGTGGCATCAGACTCATGCGTTGTTGTGCCTGTGGGCACATTGAAAGAAAAAAAAAAAAAAAAGGGATCATATGTTCTTAGATTGGTTGACATTAAAATCATTAACCTAATAGCATATTCATTTAATCATCTGAGAAAAATTAATATTCACACATGATTTTGCAGACATACTAATTTTTGTTTGATCCAAAAATGTTTCATATATATGACATAAGTCAATAAATTTTAAGCTAAAATTAGCAATTAAGTAATTTAATGCAGAATAGGCCTTTGTTAATGTGTAATCAAAAATGTTTAAACAAATGATATTCTTAAAATATGCTTTTTGCCATGTGACATACTTAGGCTGAAATTTTTTCATGCAGTTCTTCTGTTCACATATTTTGCCCAATATCTGAAAAAATATATAAAATATATGAAGGTAAATATCTACTTGTAAAGTAGCTTACTAATTTGATTCTCATTAAGAGGTGGCTTCCTAGTAAAATGAGTTAACAAAGCAATGCAATTTAGTCAACATATGTTTTATGGTAGTTCAACATAACCATTTGAGTCCATACAATTTACCAGTAAAAACAAACACCCTCTATCTTAAGAGAATATTCTTAGAGGTAAATGTATTATTTCCTCTGGCAAATCATGGTATTTTACCACGGAATATACTGTTTTATTAATTCAGCATATATATATTATTTGAAAGAATATTATAGTTGAGTAGGTAAAAAGAAAAAATTGAGTGGTAACATCTTAATAGTAGTTAGAAAATCAGAAGTCAAAGCAGATTTTTTTCTTTTTACCTACTTTTTGCAACATGACATCTAATGCATAGAACTGAGCAATTCCTTGCTGAATTTAGTTAAACTCTATAGAACCTGATTCCAGTGTAGATGCCCCCCCACACAATACAGATTCCGGGGACCCAGTGTGTGAAAGTCATACCTCCACCACCGCTTCCTATAATACACGTTCCCAGGCTGCTTAAGACCACCATGCTAGTGCAAACTAAGGAGGGGGTGAATGTATTTGAAAAGGGAAGGAGAACCTTATGTGCGTTTGAGGGTAATTTTTCTTGGTAAAAGTATTCTCAGAAACTAGTTTTACCTCCTTCCTAAACATGAAAACATTAAAGGATATATCAGCATGCATGTTTATGAAGATATTTTAGACAAACTTAAATCATAAGTAAAAATGCAGAATATGGCCCTTAGGAGCTCTGCTGTACTCCTTCAGCACTTTTACTGTATACCAAAAATATGATATCTTCCGCAAGCAAACTCAGAGCCAATGAGTACATCTTTATTTCCAGATTTCCTACTATCATGGGAGGTTTTAAAATCTGGAGTGCTATAAAAAAATCAGTTACTTCAAGCTGTTATTGTGAATAGTCTACCCCCAAAATGAATAATGAATTAAATAAGAGTTTAACAGGCTTTTTATCAAAATTTACAGTTGAGGAAATTATCAGCTTCATTTGCAAAGTGCAAATGACTTTTTTTTTTTTTAGAATAACTGACCCAAAATACCTAACTCTTCATAATTGTGCTGAAGGAACCTGGACATAAAGTAGCTACCAACTCAAGGAATGTCAATTCACCTGATACTTTAAATAGGTAAGATTTAGTTAAATATGTAGCCAGTAAAGTCTATAAACAAGATGCGTTTAAAATGGCAATATTATTGAGCCATTGGTAAAGAAATGGTATTCCAAATATCTTTCTAAAATAAATATCATAAATAACAGAAATATGAATGAGTGAATGAACAAATAGGCAAGCTCTATGGGTCATGGTCAGAATAAATGCCACTGTCCAACTCAACATCAAAGGGGAAAATGAGTCTTATTTCATTGCTGGTTTTTAAAACATGCAAAAATATTCTCATGTTCATTTAGTTCATTACTAAATAAGCTTATTACTGACATCTTAATATCTTTGGGTTTGACAGGGTCCAATAAATAGCATTCTCTTATCTGCCTGAGTTCTAGGTTAGAATAGGAGTCACAGGGTGGAGAGCCAAGTATCACCCTTTACATAATAATTGCTGAATAGGGTTTAGCTGTGTGGCAACAATGGGATGCATTAACCTTAATTCTGAAATTAAACTTTCTAGCCATAGGAAGAACCAAAACACCCATATGGCTTTTCATTTATCAAACATTTTATTGCGGAGGCATAGCCTACTCTCCCATATCTTTCAGCTAGAATCTATACCTTCTGCAGGTAGCCTAGAAGGAAGAAGGAGGGGCTCAGCTATGCTAGGTCCTTAATCCAAAGTCTCCTGGCAGGTTAGTCCCTCTACTTCTTATATAGGAAGGAACGAGTGAACTGGAGAGACAGAGGCTACGAATGTCACAAGTGAACTTTCCTCCACATAAAAGGAAAAATTAGCATGGAGAAAGAGGTAGCACCTCCACATCCCAACATCTTTAGTTGGTTAGAACTAAAACATCCAAGTTCTACAGATAACAGAACATGGGGAGATCCAATGTTTGAACTGATAATTTTGTTCGGATTCTCTTTTAAGTTTCGCATTTGAAATGTTCTCTTTATGAAGATCATTTCATCACTATTTGTACATATTAAGATGGCAAAAATAAACACATAATTTTAGTATGTGTGCTGCCGAAGCGAGCACAAATAAACACATAATTTCTTCCAATGGCCACATATTACATGATTATATAAATGTCTTATTTTTCTAATAGCTACTTATCCTAAGTATTTCTGTAGAAATACTGACAACATTCAATTTCAGATACTGTTATACATAGGACTATGGCATTCACTTTACTTCAATAACATTATAGTTTTGAGATTTAAATTACGTACTCTGTTCTTTAACTTTGCAAGTAGCAATAAATGACAAAAGAAAGCACTCCTCAAATCAATTAGATATAGGAAAATTTTGAAATTACATGTTTTATTTCTTCATCCCTTAACATCAATCACCATGCAAACACGCAGAAGTTTAATACTCCTAAGATAATCATCCACTAGATATGATGAGTTAAGAATTTCTGAGCCTAGAATCTCTCCTTATTCTATACGTTATTTTCAACAAATAAGATTTCTTTTAAGTCTTAAAAGAGTAGCAAGACAAAGGGATGTATATCAAATTCCTTTTATGTTTCAATGATAAAAAGGATACATCCGACAAGAAGACTTATTGGTTCACTTTTAAAGACTTAAGATTCTCTAGAAGAATTTATAATTAAGACAAGTGATTTAAAATCTTAAAAGAAGTTACAGAAGTTGAAACATCCTCCAAATCAGAATAAAAATAAAATTAGAAATGTGATTTTTAAAATATAATGCACATCAAACAACTTCAGTGTTACTTACCTCAAAACGATATGTGTTATGTTTATAACTATATAGAAGTTAATAAAAACCTACATTGAAATCGGGGATTCCTTTCTTTAGCCAATTTTACCATACATCAATGTTAATGGAGAAAATTAAGATTCCTGCCAAAGATTCCTGTTGCCTAAATATCAGTGTCTACAATAAAATCAGGATTATGCAGTTCTCTTCTATGAGTAAATAACACTTTCTTATTAACAGTTTAAATTAATAGTGTACTACCTCTTATCAGCCAATGATTTTTGCTGGCCTAAAGCATTTTTTAATTTAAATTCATTTTATTAAGACAAGCTCGTTATTATATTTAAGCTCAGTGTAGACTAATAGTATTTGCTTTCATATTCATTTATATATTTTACATTCACTTCAATTATTTCAAAGATGACGTTTTAGAGTGGTATATGAATTGGAAAAGAAAGTAGATCAATATACTGTTGTTTTGATATTGTTGCATTACTTACTTGAAATAATTGCTCGTGAAAAGATCTATCTATAAAATTTTATGTGGGTTTAATCCCTTGAAAGATACATTAGAAGATATATAAATATATACATATATTACATACAATATATAATACACTATATTAATAATATATATCTATATATTATATAACATGTATTCAAAGGGTTTCACCAAATATATGTGTATATATTTATATGCATTTGTGTTTAACTATGCTTATATATGTAAAAACATATTTGTCAGAAAGTATTTGATCAGTTGAAAACACATTTCTCAAATGTGACAGTGAAATTATAGCTTAATGGATATACAAAATAATGTAAAGTGAAGTTTATCAGAAAGCACTAAGTCAAAATTTAGTATACTTTAAGATAAATTCATTAAACACTAGCTCAAACTCCTCATCATTTAGAACTGCCCTGTCAGCGTCTTTCCAGTATGTTCAAATAAGTGCAACTCCCTAAGAGAAAAATATACTCTTTACATATGCGTCCTGTATCTGCACATTTGCAAGAAGAGAGGTGGTATGATTCCATCAGCTCAGCAGCAGCTCATCTGCACTGTCAAGCAATTAGATTCTATTTCTCCTTAATCCTAGAAATGAGCTTTTTAAATTTATTTTAGTCCAGCTATAGAAAACATAGTATTAGCAGTAACACCATTTTTATATGTATTTCAATAATAGAGAAAAAGAAATAAGCCAGAAGCAAATATATATTTAAAATGGTACTGTTGCCAAATGAAAAATATTAACTGCATTTTCTAGAAACGTCCATCATGTTAAAAAGTTATCAAGGGACAGAAAGTTTTAGCACTGTCATATTTTTAAAAATGAGTAGCAAATAAAAACATTACGTTTGGATTTTCATGCTACTTTTTGTCTTGTGATGACCTCTCCTGGTTGAGTTGTTCATTATCTTAGATTCATGTAGTTACCGATTTTTTTCTCCTTTGAGCGTTTTCAGTATTAAGAATATAACTCTCCCTCTTTCTCAGAGTTGTATAAATATAAATACAAATTGTCATTAAGTGTCAAATTATAATTTAAAGTACTGAATTTGTGAAGCTCACTCTAGTCAACAAAGTCCACATCATTCTTATCATTTAATTGATTTCCAGGATGCGGGGCAACTTTGGGTTTTAGTCAGACAATTTAAATTCAAAGGAAACAAAAAGTCATCTCAATTAAGCCATTTTACATATTTAAACAATAAAGAATAAGAGCAAGAGCTAATAAATACATCTTAATCAGACATAAGTGTCAACTACCTTAAAAGTAATACTCTCTGCTCTTCCCCAACATCTAATTCTAACTAAGTTGTAAAAGCTAGGAATATATCTCGGCAACAACTTTTCTATTCTTAAAAAACATTAACCCCGTGGCTGCATGTGTGCCATTCATTCTTGATACATGGCAAATGTTTCAGAGGGATCCATCACATTAATGTATACATAAAGATGCAATATAAAACTCAGGAAAAATCCTGGATATGAGAGCCATTAATCAGTGAATATAATTAATTTATAATCGATTTAATTTCTGAAAAAAAGCGGCAGTTAGTTCTATATGACCAGATCTTGAAATGGAAATCGAAATTTCATCAGATTACTTTTCTCCGGATGTAGTCACATATTTACATAATATTAATACTGAGCACTGTCTTCAAAATTTGTTTAAATATATAAAACCGGAATACATATGTTAATAATGTATCACTTATTTGAGGTTCAGTCCGTTTGTGAAAAAGCTACAAAAATGTTTTTCAAGTCCATTACACACTGCCACTTAGTGACTTCCTATACTGCAAGAAAAGAGAAGCAAATACAATACTTGGGAAAACATGTCAAAACTGCAATAGCGGTTCATCACATGACATTATTGTGGGGTAGATTCTTTAGCACAACTTATCAAGTCCTTTTTCAACGGTTATTCTTATTAATATGTATACCCCGGAACAAGAACATTAATATTAATGTATAGATAAAGATGCATCAATGCATCCCAAGACCTCATCAGCGGAGATAGGACCACACATACAATGAATTCTGGAAAACACTAAACTTTTTTTTTTTTCTAAATGGAAAACACTTCAAACTAAAATCTCCATCGTTATTCTTTAATAAGTAGCTCATTCTCACAGACCAGCACTATGTGCCTGAGATTCCCACGGGCAAGCTCTCTAGGGTTTAACTCTTTCTGAATCAAAGGAGCGATCATGCGTCTCCTCTCTAGATGCACAGGATGCACTTCTGAAGCAACTCAGAAGATGGGCTGGAATCTTCTATTCCTTTCTACTCTTGCTAACCGCATGAAAACATGAGCAACCTTTTCTTTAAAAAGAAAAGGGGGGGGGGGGAGCCTGCTGGAACACAAAGACTTGAATATATTGAACAGCATCCTTTCCCCGAGAACTCTTTAGGGATGCCTTCATGACTACATCCATTCCCCACGGCCTGTTTGCCCTGCCTGCCCCGAGTCCTAGGCTGTGTCACCCCCAAAGTGCCAAAAATCAAAGCAATTTCAGCCAGCACGCTGCATTCACTGTCTTCCCCTTCCAAGAAGCAAGTACTAAGTGGTCATTAACTTTTTGGGGGTGGGCGGGTAAGGGAAGTCCGCGGTGCCCCAACTGCTCCAAATGGTCTCCTCTTGCACCCCCACCCCCGCAACCCGTGCGTCTTGAAGTCAAAACCATATGCAAAAACAAGAAACTTTTTTTTTTTTTTTTTTTTTGCCCCAGCCTTCACTTTCTTGCAGCGACCTACCCGAGCCCAAAGCCCCGAACTCCCTCCAACAACAAACACCCCGAAGTGGAGGAGTAACTCCTAAGAAGCTGTCGCCCGGCCTCGTCACTCCAACCAAGCAGTTGCCAACCCCCCCTTGCACGGCCGGGGACAACTTTCCAGAAGCATCAGCAGCCTCCAGAGCCCTCGCGCCACCGCCCCCCCCCCCCATCCATCCATCCCCGCCCTGCAAGCCCCCCAGCGCCCCGGGGCGCCCCGGGCTTCGGAGCTCCCTGCGGCAGCGGCTGCGAGACGCCGGCGCACGCAGGTGGCGGGCCCGGGAGGACCCCGACGCGGCCCCGGGCGGGCTGGGCGCTCGCGGAGGCTACTTACGGGACGCGGCCGGGGCGGTCCAGGCTCTGCAGAGGATGCTGCCGACGATCCAGAGCGGCAGCGCCGCCCCGCAGCCGGCTCGCGGGCCCGCCGGCATCCTCGGCGGCCGGCGCGCGGCACTCGGGGAGCTCGCTGGGCTCGCTGCGGAGGCGCCGGCCGTGCCCCCGGGGGCTGCTCCGGGCGCTGCTCCGGGGCGGGGCGGGCGACGGCAGGGCCCCTCCCGCGGCGTCCTCTTCCCCCCGCGCCCCTGCAGGCTCCAGCTCGGCCCGGGCCGGGAGCCCGGGGAGGCGCAGGCTGCCTCTTGCCTCCGCGCGGCTGCTGCCTCTCGCTCCGGGAGCCAGTGAAATGCCAGGGGGAAGAAATTCAAACCGCGAAGGGAAGGGAGGGGGAGCGGAGGAGGGGACCTACCCCGCCCTCCCTCCCTCTCTCTCTTGCAGGAGAGAAAAAAATAAAAAATAAAAAATCAGCATAGGACGCGGAGGCAGAGCAGAGGAGCTGGGGATGATGCAGCGGCGCAGGGCGGGCGGGCGGGTCTGAGGGGCTTCCCGGCGCCCCGGGCTCGCGCTCGGCACTCGGCGCTCGGGAGCCGGTGCGCGGGGGGCACGCAGCCCCGCGGGCGGGAGGGGGGAGGCGCAGGGAGGAGGGACGGAGGGCGCACGCTCGGCCTCAGCGCGGCGGCATCGCCCCGGCGCCCGGGCAGCGCAGCAGCGGCCGGAGACGGAGCTGCACACCGAGCTGCAGACGGATCTGCAGACGGAGCTGGAGAGCGAGCTGCACACCGAGCTGCACACCGAGCTGCACACCGAATTGCACACCGAGCTGCAGACGGAGCTGGAGACCGAGCTGCACACCGAGCTGCACACCGAGCTGCAGACAGAGCTGCAGACCGAGCTGGAGACGCCGCCGCCAGCAGCGCCTGCACAGCCGGGCGGCGGGCGAGGCGGGGAAGCCCTCCCTCCTCGCCCCCTCCAAGTCCCCACCCCGGCTCCTCCTCCTCCTCCCCCTCCTCCTCCTCCTCGCCGTACCCCTCCGGCTGTCACCACCCCTCTGCCCTGCGCTCGCGAGCGGGAGCCAGAAGGCACCCACGGGCCCGCGTCCGTGCGCCGGGGCGGGGGGGGGGGGGGCGCCGAGCCAGGGGGCGCGCGCCTTGCCCCGGGCGGGGGGCGGTGCTGAAGTTGGGAATTTGCGGGGTGATCTTGGAGCCCGGCTCCAACCCCGGCCGCCCTCTCCTCACCCCCACCCCCACCCAGCTGCGGGGAAACCGAACCCCTGGGCTCGGAGGCCTGCTCTTTCCCTCCTCCCCTCCCCTGCAGAGGGAGATGGTACAGGCTCCCGGAGCTCGGCCTGCCCCCCGGGAACCAGCACCGGGCGCCCGACAGCAGGTCTTCCGAGTGGTCCTAACACCAAGGGACCGAGCTGAGCATCCCGACCCGAGCGGCGGGGACTGCGGACGCCGCTAATGCAGATGTTTTCAATGTGCAATTAATTCACACTCATGCGTATATGCACACGCACACCAAACACACGCTGCCGCCAGCAAAACTACATCCAGGCAAACACGCTCATCCACACACACAAACACAAAACTGAAATACATAAGCAGGCGAACGGATAAGTACTTCAGGGTGGCTGATGCATTACAAGGACTAAGAATTGCGAATATCTAGAGAGACCCAGGTTTTCTTTTCACATTTACACAGTTTCGATAATAAATCTCCAGCTCTCCCTCCACACACGCACCCCCCCACCCCCTGCTCTCCAGCTCACACCTCTCCAAACAGGTTCCTTCCATCCAGGCTACATAAAGTACTTGGATCCTCATCTCTCTGCAGAACCAATCCTTTTACTGACTTTACAGACACAGTTAAGAATTATTGGTCATCTAACTATCTAACGATGTTTAGGGAGGGCAAAGTAGGAGTAACCGTGTCTTTCAATGTTGTGCAGTGAATAAGCATTTGCCTTTCAAGATAAATAAACATTTTTTTATGGAGATTTGCCTACTCCTGGAATAGAGTTTAATGTTACGGTTGGGTCGTGGAAAGGTCCACTGTAAACAGTACTGTGTGATGGCTGCATAAATTAGTATAGTGGGAAGGGGCCTGATTCAGCATTCTTTATTAGAGCTTTGTTTCTTATTGATTTAAAGGGGTGTTTTGTCCTAGTAAGAACTGCAGATTGGGTACGATCTGGAAAATGAAGAAGCACACAGATGACTAACGGCGGAAACACTGCATACTCATGCTATAAAATTCACCTCCTATAAAATGATACAGTAAATGCATTCTTATGGGTTATAAAACGCCCCCTCTCTGAATTCCCACAGACCGTCAAAAGTCAATGAACACTTGCAAAAACTCTGTGGTAGAGAACTGCCATCATCAATTCGTAAGCGTTTGAAGAAATCAGTCGCCAGGGGGGAAAAATATTGTGAGGTAACACAACTTTTCAGAAGTCAGTTTTTTTACTGTGTCTGTTTTAACCATTGCACTAAACTCCACTAAAGTGGTATTTAAAAGTTTTATTAAAAGAATAGAAGGAAAACAATTGAAAATGTTACCATTTCCATATCTCAATAGAGGCCTTTCAGAAGTATCTATCTCAAACAGATTGAACTGATTCCATTTCTTAGGGTACCAAACAGAAAGAGCCTGCACTAAGTGTCTATTTCATTGTTTCATAACAGAAAATAATATACCTGAGGGTTTTTTTTTCCTCCAAAAAAGCATCCTGACTAGTTTGTAATTATTCCTCTTAATGAATAAAAACAAGCAAAACATAACCTCATTTTAATGACACATTTATAACCGCCCTGCATCACCACTGTGATACAGTGTGAGCTAAGAACCTGCCTTCATCTGTTTTCAATGCACTTCTCCTCATCTGAAAGTAAATGATGTCACCTGCTTTGTAATACAACTACCTTTAAGTATATAATTTGATGCACACATTGGAATTCACGGTATACTTACAGAAATAGGACTTGGTACTTTCAGGATCAGACATTCCTTAGATTCTAATTCTAGATTTTTCCCTGTCCAATCCATCATTTTCATCATTACATGTTAAAATTAAACTTCCTTTTTACTTCAGTTATGACTATAATTATTCATTAGAAGGTAGGAACTAGTAAAGCCTGTTTGGCTTGGTCAACCTTCAAGTTCCCAGTAAACTGTGGTGCCAATCTATGGACTCAGTTCCATGAGCTGTCTATTAGCCATGGCAAACATGAACCATCTTGTTCTAAAGATCCGTTATCCATATGTGCATTACCTCCTATTGGCAAATACTGTAATTGAAGATAGGACATGACGATCTTATATATGCTTCTTTGGTTAGTTATAAGGTTAATCAAAGCTTGAGAATAGTAAAAGTCAATGGACCAAAAGCACACAAAGAATAAAACAGAAGCTTGTTGTGGAAAGAAAGGCAAGTTGCATTATTTTGGATGTGGAGTAATATAAATTAAGAAAGGTTAGGGGCACCTGGGTGGCTCAGTCGGTTAAGTGTCTGCCTTCAGCTCAGGTCATGATCCCAGGGTCCTGGGATCGAGTCCCACTACTATTGCTGGCATCCAGGGCTCCTCGGTCTGTGGGGAGCATGTGTCTCTCTCTCCCTCTGCCTGTCACTTCCCCTGCTTATGCTCTCTCTCTGTCAAATAAATAAATAAGATCTTAAAAAAAAGAGAAAGGTTAGACATTCCCTGTTTCCTACTGCTCACATCCTCTTCTTCAACAGCAATTATTGGCCTCTATTTTTTAAATGTTAAAATGACCCCATATTTGGGAACAAGTTATTGCTTCACTAGAAATATATCCATCATTCATTTATATCATAAATATTTGTTGCATATCTGCCTATTATTGAGCTGTACATTGTGCTAGATACTAGGATTTTACGTCTAAGCAGGAGAGACAACACTTTTGACCTCAGAGTTGGTGGCCAGTGGTTGAATAAAGAGATCAACATAAGTCTGCATCACTTTGATACTAACATCTATTCAAGTAAATGTTGACTAGGTAATTATTCTGCCATCTTCATACATTCTTCAGAAATTAATAAGATCAAAAATAGAAAATATCAGTGGCATCATTATCATTCCAAAGATCTGTAAATAATCTGTTGCATGGCAAATTATCTCAAAAGTCCTCCCCAAATTTTGGAACTAAAATGGCAAAAAGAGTCAAAATATTTTTGTTTTAATGACAGTTTGAAGTGACTAACTGTTGAATAAAGCACTGAGAAAATTCAGGACTTTTCAATAGGAAAAACATTGGTGCATCTCTAGGTGAGGTCCTCGGAGTGTAATTTCCTTCCGGAAAGCAAGCTGATCAACTGTGCCCAGAATTCAGTGAATTCCCACAGGGGGGAGAAGGTGTCTAGAATAGAAACACTTGCCAGTCTGATTGCACACTCCAGGAAGAATTTAGCACCTGTTTCTCTGGATGTATAGGATCTGTCTGGGACGCATCCTCTACTCAGAAAGAACAGAATGAGGTTTAGTCTAATGGGAAAGCTTCTGGTGTAGAGAAAAGCCACCTAGAGTCTGGGCTTTTGGCAAAGCTAATTGACCCTGGGCACAATGAGATACTTCACATCATACTCAAATGTTAATTGTATGAAAGCCTGATTGAGGAAGATGGCATGAGATAAATTTGACCTCCACAGCCCCAGTCTACTTGAAAGTTTTCAGGGAAATATATGGCAATTAGTGTTATTTGGACTAAACCCTCTGAAGACATTTGTTTAGAAACAAGTCATGTTTATATCATTTAACATTAATGGAAATGGTATAGTTAGAAAGAGGTGTTCTTTAATGCATCTTTGAAATGAATAATCACATTGAGCAAACAAGAAGGAGGATAGCTAAACAAATTTGTAATATTCCGAACATGGAACCTGGCCTTCATCTTTATGACATTTTTCACTTTCTGGAAACCCAACTTTCCTTTAACTATACTCTTTCTTTTAGACTATAGTTAAATCATATAACTCAGAATAAATGTTCTTCCAGAATTGCAGTTAAAAACTACCTTCCATTGTGACATTGCACAGCTTTGGCTCTGACAAATCTAACCTACAATTTATATAGTGATTATTTCCAAAAATATTCCATTATTTATCTCACAGATTAAGGAAAATACAATTTCAAATGAGTGTCTCCACAGGAAAAAAAAATGCCATAACTTCAAAAACATAAAATATACTATCTATCTTTTGGACAAGGAATTAATATAGTATTTGAATAAAATGCATATACTTTGAATATCAAAGTGTGTAGTAATTTCCTATTAATACTATGGGTTTAAAGGGGGAGGGAGAACACTCTTAGTTTTGATTTACATTTGTACTGGCTTATCATTTTTCCTTAAAGTGTTGCTATATTAAATCACAAATCTAGAGAAGAAAGGGAACAATCAAGAAAAATAGTGAATAGGCCAAAAAAAAAAAAAAAAAAAAAGGCCAGAAGAAAGGTTTAGTGCATACCTATGAATTCCTAGTTGTAAACTCTTATGAAAATACTCAATTACATAAAAGGACAATAGCTAAAGTATAATCACTTAGCAGTTTGCATGCCTTTTAGGTTTTTGAAAATTCAAGTAACTTTTTAGTAGGCTTAATGTTTGTAAAGTCTGTTTGATTTATAAAATAAAATTTTATTTACACAAGAGATTAAACTACTTAGAAATGGATTGCAAAAAAAGAATGTCAAGAAATAAGTTATACCCAAGGAATGAGAAAATTTCAAAAAAATCCACGATGATATTATGTGGATTGCTTTTGAGTGCTATAAGCGTATAGAATTTAGGAAAAATTAGATGAGCATACAGGAAACAGTTTAGAATGGATGTTGAGTCTGGTCTCTGGGATCTATGTATTGGATCTCTATAACCCCCTCTGTAATGCCTTAATTTCCTTATATATGAGATCAGAGTAATATTTATATCCACGCAATTAGATAATTTTGAGATTTAAAAATAATTTATACATCTGGTACATACAAGTGCTATTATTATTATTATTATTATTGATATAAATGAACATACCAAAATTCTAAACTAAAGTCCCAGAATTTCAAGTTCATGTTTCAACATATGCACATTCCAAAATCATTTGGACGTTTCTAGATTAAAAAAAAAAAGCTTCTATCAAAAAATATTTGAGACCGAACATATAGAAGAACAATGTATTAATTGGTGCTACAACTGTGGGAAAAAATAAAATGCATATTGAAATAAAATTTTAGATATTTCTTTTGAATTTGAGAGGACTATGAAAAAGTGGGATTATGGAAGTATAGGGCAAGACGTGGGGCATGTGAACTGAAGTGCATATTTGCCAACATCAGAGCCCTTTTTAAGATTGAGAAAAGTACCATTATTTTAATTAAAAGAGTAAAACACTGTTGTTTTCAATAATTCCAAGCATTAAGGTGATAGGACCCTAATAAGACTAGAAAAGATATAGAAGTAGAGATTTTCCTTAGCAACAATGGGGACCCATTTTCAAAGCAATAGTTCGAGGAGAGAGAGGAGACAAAAGAAGAAAATTTCACAAGTATAGATAGGCTGGTCACAGAAAGTAGAAAATTCAATTAGAGTGGTGATGGTCAAAGGAAATTTGGAAGAAGTCAGTTCAGCTAGAAGAATTTGCAGACTGTCCCCCCCCCCCCCCCACACACACACACACTGGGTTGGTCAAAGTTTTTCAGTCTGTCTCATCCTCAAGGTCTTTCGGGGCCATTATCTACTATAGCATCTCCAGTTGCTTGAAGAAGAGAAAATCCTTCCACTAAGAATCGTTTAGTGTCAGTGAAGGAAGAACCATATACTCAAGCCAGAGTGCTTCACACTCTCTCCAAATAAGAATGAACTCTTTTCTGAGTCATGGAGTCCGTAATGATCTTGGGTAGTCCCGCTTTCCTCTGTCTTTCTAGACATCTTTCTAGACACTTAGCAGATTAATGAGCATACAGTAATAGTGGGGATCCTGTGAAATGCAAAACTGGACTTTTCAGTAGCAGCAACAAGATCAACAATAAATTGAGGTTAAGAAAACTCGCCAGGTAGCACATATAAATTATAAACATTTAACCCAATTTGGGAGATAGTTTCCATGTTAAATTACATCTTTACATGCTGTAATAATACATGACGCCTGCATGTTGAATGCTCCCAAACTAAGATCCTCAAAGTTTTCCTTAAGTGCTTCTTAGACTTCATCTTTCAGTTTCTTCTTACTAGAGTTTGATAATACCAGACCTACTGACAAAGCTGAATGGCATCAGGTGGCATCCAAAACCCTATCCAGGTATTAGATTGAACTAGTAGCCAGCTTGGACCGGGGCATTTTATACTGAGGAATCTGTGCATTTTAAGAACAAACAAGCAGAATGACAGAGACATTCATTGTTCACACTGAATTGACATTTCTGATTTGAAACTAAAGATTGCTAAGAATATTATTTTTACTGTTCAGGCTTTCTGTTCTGGGAACTGGGTTGATTTAAACCTCTCTACCATTCATTTATGTCCTCAGTTTGCAGTGGTGAAGATATTAAGTGGAGCAGGCTTGGAGGTAATGAACACTGTCCATACAGTTTAAGCTAGTTTGCATAGTTGCTGCCAAAACATTTAAAGCTAGATTCCATAGTTCATAGCGTCCCTAAATTCCTGTGGGGATGCAATGCCTCATTCGGCAGTAGGAAATGATAAAAGTCCTCTTTAACTTTTTCGGAGTTGAAGAAAATTATGGAACTGATAGCTATCTTTTATATCATTTGCATAAAACCAAGAATAAATTCTATTTGAGTTTGTTCCATATGATAAGCTGAATTTTAGAGATAGTATTAACTACATGCGTCAGTATAACATGGTTAATTCTTCTTTTAAAAATGTTTTTTATTTGATTATGTAAATATTAAAGTTCTATTATGACAATTCTAACATACAAATATCTCTGGTGTGTAGTTTAATGATACTCAAGCTAGCTCAAGTGTTAATATAATAATTAATGATCTCTGGGTCTATTGAACTTTCTACTTGATTATTATTTAGTCAGGAATGAGGAGGAGAGAGGGAAACCTAGTTTTGCCAGCTATATCTTGTTTCCCAATATTTCTAATATATATTAGCACACATACCTGCTTTGGTATGTTGAGTAGAGTGACATAATTGAATCCTTCTTTGATAATTCATGAAATTGATAATGTTACCCTTCATTTTAATTGCATATACTGTAATTGAGGGTATGAGATTAAAATTCTTCTGATTTCAGAGTTAGTGTGACATTCTTTTAAATTTGCTTTTCCTGATCTTTTGTTCATCCTCTTAAACACCTGAGTGCCCACACATGAAGTTGAGACTGAAATTTCTTACTATTTTGAAGGCAACTCTCTACTCACTTAAGAGAGATGGGAGTGAGGTTGTGTCTAAGGGCCAAAATGTATACAGGTGGATGATCTTCGAGATAGGCTGATCTCTTAATTTATGTCAGCATTTTGTGACGCTTCTTTCTTTCTTTCTTTCTTTCTTTCTTTCTTTCTTTCTTTCTTTCTTTCTTCTTCTTTCTTTCTTTCTTTCTTTCTTTCTTTCTTTCTTTCTTTCTTTCTTTCTTTCTCTTTCTTTCTTTCTTTCTTTCTTTCTTTCTTTCTTTCTTTCTTTCTTTCTTTCTTTCTTTCTTTCTTTCTTTCTTTCTTTCTTTCTTTCTTTCTTTCTTTCTTTCTTTCTTTCTGAGTGATCCAATTCCATGGACCAAGAAGTAGTATTCAATGGTATTCAATGGTAGAAAACGACTATTTGACTATTTAGTGTTATTTCTGCTTTGGAACCATGGTTGTAGATAATTGTGGAAGATTCTATCTCTTTCACAGGTAACTTCAAGTCATTGGCATAATAGATGTGCCAATTTTCATATTTTCAATTTAGATCGTTTTCTTAAATGCCAAATACAGAAGACAATGCTGGTTTCTTTTGAGTTCCAGTCACTGACTTAAGCTAATAATTAGTTGTTACTACACAGATTGTGGGCTTAACTGTTTGTATTTTTTTTTCTCAGAAGGTTCTGTAACCTTTTGTTCATGAAATTGACAGTGGAGAATAAAAACCATTTACGGGCCCCGCCTCCACCCCAGCCGGAATAAAATGTTCATTTTATTTTATAAAAAATAAAAAAATAAAAACCATTTACAGATTTCCATGTTGGGAGTCACTGGAATGAATTAGCTAAAAAACTTTTATTTCCTGAGGTGATTTAAATTGTGTGTGTGTGTATGTGTGTGTGTAAAAGAAGGGCAAAATGCACGTGTGTTGAATTCTTATAAGGCTATGCATTTTCTCATTTTATATGGAATCTTTATAAATATCTGTTACATTTAATAAATAATAAGTAATTTTATATGACAACATGAAAGTACTCTCCAATGTATACCATACTTTTCACGGTTATGTAATTTGAGAGTAAAAATCACTGTTATTTATTTTTAACACATTTGAAATGTGACTGGTCATTTTTATAATTTCTAATATCTGTAGTTAGTGAGAAGAGCTTTCATCACATTACTTTTTAAATTCATGTGCTGTGGAAGTGTTGTTGTTCACTTTCACTTTGGCATAAATAACCAGAAAGACAGGCTCAAAGGAGACTTTCCTGTTTTCTCTTCTGCTAGAGTCCATTACTTAAATTCCACCAGATGTTGAAAGGGATGATTTGGGTTGGGAATGCCTTAAGCTAACAGGTAGTAGACTCTCAGTATTCTCGATTTATTAAAATGTAGCTTTTGTTCCAACTCATTAGAGTTATTAGTTCACATATGCAATCAAAACAACCTAATGGGGTGCCGGGGTGGCTCAGTCATGAAGTGTCTGCCTTGGGCTCAGGTCATGATCTTGAGGTCCTGGGATCAAGCCCCACACTGGGCTCCCTGCTCTCCTGGGGAGCGTGCTTCTCCCTCTCCCTCTGCCCCTCCCTCTGCTTTGTTGTCTCTCTCTCTCTCTCTCAAATAAATAAATAAAATCTAAAAAAAAAAAAACAGTTTAATAGAATTCTCTCAGTTTTATTGATGAAGAAACTGTGCGGACATTTTTAGCATTTGTACTCCTTTTTTTTTTTTTAAGATTTTATTTATTTATTCATGAGAGACACAGAGAGAACCAGAGAGGCTGAGACATAGGCAGAGGGAGAGGCAGGCTCCATGCGGGGAGCCCCACGCAGGACTCGATCCCAGGTCCCCAGGATAATGCCCTGGGCTGAAGGCGGCACCAAACTACCAAGCCACCCAGGCTGCCCTTTACTCCTTTTTAATGTTGGCTTTCTGACAGGAAAAATCAGAAGGTAACTTCCGCTAAGATTGTCAAACTTCACCCTAAAAAGATCAACTTGGCCAAGGTAGTCAACTCTAATGATTGTCCAGTGCCTCCTTAAAGAAGATGAGCACACAGAAAATTAAACTGAACTAGTCACAAGATGTCTGGTGACATCACAAATATGTTTGAAAAAAACCAAAACTGTCCTATGAATAAGTCGGTGACCCATGCTCCTCCTCCCAACCTTTGCTCTCAGGTTACCATCATTGCATCAGACACCTCATCTGACTTGGTGTCTCTTATCAGAATTTGCTTGGAATTTATGACTCATGAGAGATACAATAAGGACAAGCGGAGAAGTGAATAAAAAAGACAAATCGCACGTAGGAGGTCTGTCCTAGGGAAATGGCATTGACACCATTCCCTAAACTATGAATTGGGATTTGAATTTTATCATATAACAGACACACAAAAATACAGGCTTTTGCATAGTTCCTGAGACTTCTGGACAGAATGCTTCCAAAGTGCCCATTTGAAAATGAAGTGGGATTTCATAAACCTAAACTCCAGTTTCAAATCTGAATCATACTTGACTGCCTTCAGTGGAAGAAATCAATAATGCAGTTGAATTTCCCTTACAATTTGGTGAGAACCTTTTATAATAAATATTTAGTTAAAGCATTTACTTCCTAGATTCATTCTGTGTAAATCCCTCGGTGTAAAGCATTCTTGTTAATTCATTTATCAAATTTTAGTTTCTCGACTGAATTCCATTTCTCTAATCATTGCACTTGAAGATTACTTAAGACCTGATAATATTGTTTTATGATAATTAGCAAACTAATTATCTTCTGGAGACTACTCTGGAAAGAATGTAGAGAGAAATTAAATAAACTTTTTCCCTTATTTGACTTTAAATTTCGACATGATCCTTATTTTCAGAAAGGAAAAAATAACCACAGCATAGATGTTTTAGTTTGTCTAAGCAAAGTGAAGAAAGAAGATACCCAGATGATCTCAACCATCATATATTCTTTGCTCATTTATCGCTGCTAAAGGCCATCATCTGAGTGACACTCACTTCCGCCACAGTCTAGGAATTGCTTAAAGTACAAAGAAGTCAAATCAAAGGAAGATGACCATACCCTAGTTCTAATACTTGAATAAACCTCAATAATGAAAACAAAAACAAAAACTGTGTTAACAGAATATTATCAGAGTGTAAAATAGTTTGTAAAGATCTAAGGCTTAAAATTTCTACTCCTGAATTCAGAGCATTAGCTTATATTCCATGGTGTCTGCAACATCAAGTACATAATACCAATGGACAAAAACTGGGTGAAGGAAAAAGAACTTTAATACTGGTTTCTGTGGATTTCAAAAAATAACAATATTAATTTTAAACATAACTTGAAAGACATAAAATCCAAATATTACCTCAACCTTTGTACTATTTTACTTTTCACATAGTTCTGTGAATACGGAGCGATCAGTTAACTTTTATGTAACATTCATTAAAACATTAGAAAGGATTTCAAAGATTTTAATATTTAAATTAATCACCAAATTATTAGTTTGGAATAGCACTTAGGATTTTCGTAAAGCATATCCTTAGAGAGGGAATCAGAGGAAGAAAAGAAATTAAATTTAAAACACATATAAAAAGCAACTTATGGTTCATAGTCTTATAGCAGGCAGAGAAAAAATTAAGACCACAGTGAAAAGATTGGTTTTAGGGGAAAAAAGTAGAGGTAACTCTTCCTTTGCTCCAACAGGAAATACGACTAATGAACATGGATATTCCAAAATACCAAGGAAAGAAAATAATGTATGATTTGTCTAAAATACATCATTAATCCATTATTCTGTCAAATTCCGGTTCCTCTGTTTCATGAGCAAATAATCTCCGCCATACACCCCCTCACACCAGAGACAATAAAAATATTTTTGTTGCATTATTTACATTCAAAATAAAAATATATTGAATTAATGTGAAGAAAATAATTTTATGATTCAGATAACATTTATTGAATAGAATTCATTAGGAAAACTGGCACTTCCTAAATGTTAATATCTGGGCTTTTTAAGAACTGGCAACATGGAGACTATTTCCTTTTTTTTTTTTTTTTCTATTTCCTTTTTTTAACAAGAACATTCACATAGCATTTCAAAGTTCATAAAATACATTTAAATCACTCTCATTTCAAACTTAAAACATTATTTTCATTTCCATTCAACTGTTTGGGGAAAATATATCAGATAAATAAATGATGCAAATATCTCATACAAGGATTCATTCATCCATTGATTCATTTCATTCCACAATTTCACAAGGATTAGTGACTTCCTTCCATGATTTAGACATTGTTTTAGGTATTGAATATAGTGTAATGACAGAACCATTCAGATGCCTGATTCCTATATGTTATATCATAATGGGGTGGGATGAAATACTATGCATAAATCCCCTAATAAATGATTGATTAACATTAAAATTAAAGTGATTCAAAGCCTAGTGGGCTACCAGAGATTGAATGATTTATAAGGACTTCTACTGGAGGTTTTTGCGTTTTCTCAAGCTGAAACTCAAAGAGCAAGAAGGAATTAATCATGTGAAGATGCTTCTTCTTTCTTTTTTTTTTTTTTAAGGATTTTATTTATCGATTTGAGACAGAGAAACAGACATCACAACAGAGATAGAGAAATAGTAAGAGCAGGGAGGAGAGGGAGAAGCAGGCTTCCTGCTGAGCAGGGAGCCTGACTTGGGGCTTCATCCTAGGACCCTGGGATCATGACCTGAGTTGAAGGCAGATGCGTAACCGACTGAATCATAAAGGTGCCCTGGTTCTTTTCTTTCTCTCCCTTCCTTCCTTCCTTCCTTCCTTCCTTCCTTCCTTCCTTCCTTCCTTCCTTCCTTCCTTCCCTCCCTTCCAACCTTCCTTCCTTCCTTCCTTGAAATACCTGTGCAAGCCTCTAAATTGGAAACATATATGTATAATTGTTAGAGACCAATGAGCAAGCAGGAAAGGAGTAGGTGATGAGGTATTCAAGAGAGACAGAAGTCAGGTGGAGTTACCAGAGTAGGAAGAAGATAAATCAGAAAGCGACTGTAAAGTCCAACAAGATAGTGATACCTTGAACTGCTCCAATCCTAATGGAGATGGGGAAAAATGGATGAAGCTAAGGTCATAGGATCTACTAATGGATTCAATATGAACAGAAGAGGAAATCAAGTATGCCTGCCATTTTTATGCATTTATGTATTTATTTTTAATTTTTTATTAAGTAACTGAATGCCTAATGATATGACTTACTGAGATGAGGAGGACTGGGGCAACAATTGTAGTGAAAACAATTATTCTCTTTTGGACAATGAAAATTTGTAATGCCTATGAGAAATGCAAGTTTGGATGTCAGATATGTAGATAATGTAGATAAATGTCTGGTCTGGAGTTTCAGATAGAAATTAAGGGTGGAAATAAATTACATAGAATTGCGTCTATGAAGACTGTGAAAATTGAGAAAGGAATTCATGTAGGAATAGAGTCTTAGAGCACTTCAATATATATATATATATATAAGCTAAACTGGATGGTAGGAGGAAGCAAAGGTAGTTGAGGAAGAGTGGCCAGTGACTAGGAAGAGAACCAGAAGAAGCTGTGTTATGAAAATGAAGAAAAGAACGAGTTTTGAAAATTGAGGTAGGATGAATTAAATTTTCTTAATTTATTTCCCAGTTATTTCAACATTTATGAGGCCTGTTTTATTAACCTTCTTCTCCCTCCTTCACCTGGATGCAACCCTGCCATTCTTCAACTTGTACTAGTCTTTCCATGCTTCAACAGTGAACAGAGAAGCTGCCTTTACAAGGGCTTTTAGGGAGACATCTCTCCACCAGCCCCAAATGTGCGCAGGGAGAGCGTAATAAGAAAAGATGGGCTTCTTTGTTTATTTTCTGACATACCATGTGAACATCAGCATGAATTTTTTAAATGGTGGGGGTGCACTCAGGTGGAGGGGAGATGCCATCCTCAATGCCCTGGTCTGTATATTTATCTCTTCAGACTCAGTCTGCTTCTGACCCCAGGGGAAGATAACCCATGGGTTGTGGGAGTCAGCATTCAGGTTGCAGGACAAGAAGCAACATGGAATCTCAGAATAGCTCCTATTGCCTTTCTAGGTAGCAGAGGCATATTGTTGGAGAACTTTGCTTTATTTACTGTCTCAGATAGTTCTTATTATGCTCCTTAATGATCTTTTATAGCAATCACAGGTAGGTAGTGCTGTGGGTTAAATTGTGTTTACCCTCAAAACTCATATATTGAAGTCTTCCCCGTAGCCCCTACAAATGTGACTGGATTAAGATGTAGAGTCTTTAAAGAATTAACTTTAATTGAATTAAAGTTTTAATTAACATAAAGTAAGGCCAAGAGTGTGAGCCCTAATCCAACACGATTGACGTTCTCACAAGAAGAGGAAATGTGGGCACAGAAAGGTCCAGAAAAAGACCACCTGAAGATGGTCACCTACAAGCCAAGAAGAGAGTCCTTAGGAGAAATGAACTCTATCAGCCTTGATCTCAGACACCTAGTCTTCAGGGCCCCAAGGAAACGCATTTCTGTTCTTTACGCTGCCCAGTCTCTGGTACCGTATCATGGCAAGTCTAGCAGACGAAGACTGGGAGAAAGTGTTCTGTCTGCATGCAGTTCCCGTAAAGAATTACACAAGTTCAATCCCGAGCCCTAAAGACAACTTCCTATTTCTCTTGATGTATAAGGATGAGAATTGAATGAAACAAGAACTAGGCTATGTCACTTAGTTGAGTAGTCAGGCATGGCATCCACGGTCAGGAGCTCCACTGCCTTTCCTGCAATACGTCATATTTGGTTAAGTGTTCAGTGAAGCTGGTCTTTATGATAGATTGCACCAGACTGCTAGGGTAGAAGTATGGAAATGAAGTCAACCCATCTGTAGTCGCTAGAGTCCGTTGTCGAGCCCCAGCAACAGGAGGAAGCCCTTCGCTGTATGACAGTCATCTTTAAAAACAGATCAATAGCAAGTTTCTTCCTCCCTTCAGAAAGTTAAACTATTCTCAGTTTCAACAGTCAACTATTTCCTTTTTAAATTTCTAATATAAACCTTTTTTAAAGTGAGGGCTTATTATATAAATGGGGACTTTTCCTGCCGTGAAAATGCATCATCTATATAACTGTATACTTTTTCACTTTAAATATATATATATATATATATATTTGAGTTCGATTTGCCAACATATAGTATAACACCCAGTGCTCATCCCGTCAAGTGCCCCCCTCAGTGTCCGTCACCCAGTCACCCTATCTCACCTCCCCTTACACTACTGCTTGTTCATTTCCCAGAGTTAGGAGTCTCTCATGTTTTATCACCCTCTCTAATTTTTCCCACTCATTTTCTCTTCTTTCCCCTATAATTCTTCACTATTTTTTTATATTCCCTATATGAGTGAAACCATATAATGTTTGTCCTTCTCCAATTGACTTACTTCACTCAACATAATACCCTCCAGTTCTATCCATGTCGAAGCAAATGGTGGGTATTTTGTCATTTCTAACGGCTGAGGAATATTCCATTGTATACAGAGACCACATCTTCTTTATCCATTCATCTGTCGATGGACACCGAGGCCCCTTCCAGAGTTTGGCTGTTGTGGACATTACTGCTATAAACATCGGGGTGCAGGTGTCTCAGCGTTTCACTACATCTGTATCTTTGGGATAAATCCCCAGTAGTGCAACTGCTGGGTCGTAGGGCAGGTCTATTTTTAACTCTTTGAGGAACCTCCACACAGTTTTCCAGAGTGGCTGCACCAGGTCACATTCCCACCAACAGTGCAAGAGGGTTCCCCTTGCTCCACATCCTCTCCAACATTTGTGGTTTCCTGTCTTGTTAATTTTCCCCATTCTCACTGGTGTGAGGTGGGATCTCATTGTGGTTTTGATTTGTATTTCCCTGATGGCCAGTGATGCGGAGCATGTTCTCATGTGCTTGTTGGCCATGTCTATGTCTTCCTCTGTGAGATCTCTGTTCATGTCTTTTGCCCATTTCATGATTAGATTGTTTCTTTGCTGTTGAGTTTAATAAATTCTTTATAGATCTTGGAAACTAGCCCTTTATCTGATATGTCATTTCCAAATATCTTTTCCCATTTTGTAGGTTGTCTTTTAGGTTTTTTTTACTGTTTCCTTTACTATGCAGAAGCTTTTTTATCTTGATTAAGTCCCAGTAGTTCATTTTTGCTTTTGTTTCCCTTGCCTTCATAGATGTATCTTGCAAGAAGTTGCTGTGGCCAAGTTCAAAAAGGGTGTTGCCTGTGTTCTCCTCTAGGATTTGGATGGATTCTTGTCTCACATTTAGATCTTTCATCCATTTTGAGTTTATCTTTGTGCACGGTGTAAGAGAGTGGTCTAGTTTCATTCTTCTGCATGTGGATGTCCAATGTTGCCAGCACTATTTATTGAAGAGACTGTTTTTTTCCCAGTGGATAGTCTTTCCTGCTTTGTTGAATATTAGTTGACTATAGAGTTGAGGGTCCATTTATGGGTTCTCTCTTCTGTTCCATTGATCTATGTGTCTGTTTTTGTGCCAGTACCACACTGTCTTGATGATCACAGCTTTGTAGCACAACCTGAAATCCGGCATTGTGATGCTGTAGTCTTTGGTTTTCTTTTTCAATATTCCCCTGGCTATTAGGGGTCTTTTCTGATTCCACACAAATCTTAAGATGATTTGTTCCAACTCTCTGAAGAAAGTCCATGGTCATTTGATAGGGATTGCATTGAACATGTACATTGTCCTGGGTAGCATAGATATTTTCACAATATTAATTCTTCCAGTCCACGAGCATGAAATATTTTTCCATCTCTTTGTGTTGTCCTCAATTTCTTTCAGAAGTATTCTGTAGTTTTTAGGGTATATACCCTTTACCTCTTTGGTTAGGTTTATTCCTAGGTATCTTATGCTTCTGGGTGCAATAGTAATGGAATTGACTCCTTAATTTCTCTTTCTTCAGTTTCATTGTTAGTGTATAGAAATGCCACTGATTTCTGGGCATTGATTTTGTATCCTGCCACACCGCCAAATTACTATATGAGTTCTAGGAATCTTGGAGTGGAGTCTTTTGGGTTTTCTATGCACAGTATCATGTCATCTGCAAAGAGGGAGAGTTTGACTTCTTTGCCAATTTGAATGCCTTTTATTTATTTATTTTTGTTGTTGTCTGATTGCTGAGGCTAGGACTTCTAGTACTATGTTGAATAGCAGTGGTGAGAGTAAGCATCCATGCCGTGTTCCTGATCTTAGGGGAAAGGCTCTCAATTGAGAGCCATTCTCCATTGAGAATGATATTTGCTGTGGGATTTTCATAGATGGCTTTTAAGATGCTGAGGGATGTTCCCTCTATCCCTATACACCGAAGAGTTTTGATTGGAAATGGATGCTGTATTTTGTCAAATGCTTTCTCTGCATCTATTGAGAAGATCATATGGTTCTTGTTTTTTCTTTTGTTGATATGATCTATCACATTGATTGCTTTATGAGTGTTGAACCAACCTTACATCCCAGGGATAAATCCCACATGGTCGTGAATAATCTTCTGAATGTACTGTTGGATCCTATTGGCTAGTATCTTATTGAGAATTTTTGCATCTGTGTTCATTAGGGATAGTGGTGTATAATTCTCCTTTTTGGTGGGGTCTTTGGTTTTGGAATTAAGGTGATGTTGGCTCATAAAATGAGTTTGGAAGTATTCAGTCCCTTTCTATCCTTCAGAACAGCTTTAATAGAATAGGCATTATTTCTTCTTTAAACGTTTGATAGAATTCTCCTGGGAAGCCATCTGGCCCTGGACTTTTGTGTCTTGGGAAGTTTTTGATGACTGCTTCAATTTCCTTGCTGGTTCCTCCTGTTCAGGTTTTCTATTTCTTCCTGTTCCAGTTCTGGTAATTTGATGTTTTCCAGAAATGCATCCATTTCTTCTGGATTGCCTAATTTATTGGTGTATAGCTGCCCATAATACGTTTTTAAAATCCTTTGTATTTCCTTGGTATTGGTTGTGATCTCTCCTCTTTCATTCATGATTTTATTAATTTGAGTCTTTTTTTTCTTTTTAATAAGGCTGGCTAGTGATTTATCTATCTAATTAGTTCTTTCAAAAAACCATCTCCTGATTTTGTTCATCTGTTCTACAGTTCTTCTAGTCTCTATTTCATTGAGTTCTGCTCAAAGCTTTATTATCTCTCTTCTGCTTGGTGTAGGTTTTAATTGCTATTCTTTCTCCAATTCCTTTAGGTGTGAGGTTAGCTTGTGTATTTGAATTTTAACCAAGTTTCTGAGGGATGCTTGTATTGTGATGTATTTCCCTCTTAGGATTGCTTTTGCTGTATCCCAAAGATTCTGTATGGTTCTTTCTTCATTGTCATTAGTTTCCATGAATCTTTTTAATTCTTCTCTAATTCTCTGGTTAGCCCATTCATCTTTTAGTAGGATGCTCTTTAACCTCCATATGTTTGAGTGTCTTCCAAATTTCTTCTTGTGATTGAGTTCTAGTTTCAAAGCACTGTGGTCTGAAAATATGCAGGGGACAATCCCAATTTTTTGGTAATGGTGGAGACCTGATTTGTGACCCAGTATGTGGTCTATTCTGGAGAAAGTTCCATGCACACTGGAGAAGAATGTGTGTTCAGTTGCATTTGGAAGGAAAGTTCTGTATATATCTGTGAAATCCATCTGGTCCAGTGTATCATTTAAGGCCCTTTTTTCTTTGGTGATGTTGTGCTTAGAAAATCTGTCATTTGCTGAAAGTGTCGTGTTAAAATCTCCTACCATTAGTGTATTATTATCTGAATGTCTCTTTACTTTGCTTATTAATTGACTGATATACTTGGCAGCTCCCACATTAGAAGCATAAATATTCATGACTGTTAGGTGTTCTTGTTGGATAGACCCTTTAAGTATGATATAGTGTCCCTCTTCATCTCTTACTACAGTCTTTGGGATAAACTTTAATTTATCTGATATGAGGATTGCTACCCCAGCTTTCTTTTGAGGACCATTTGAATGGTAAATGGTTCTCCAACCTTCTATTTTCAGGCCTGAGGTGTTTTTAGGTCTCTTGTAGACAGCAAATAGATGGGTCTTGCTTTTTTATCCAGTCCAATACCCTGGGTCTTTTGATGGGATCATTTGGCCCATTCACATTCAGAGTAACTGTTGAAAGATATGAATTTTTTGTCACTGTATTACCAATTCATTCCCTGTTTTGTGGTTTATTTCTTTGGGCATCCTCTTTCTTTTACAGGGTACCCCTTAATATTTCATGCAGAGCTGGTTTGGTGGTCACATATTCTTTCAGTTTCTGCCTATCTTGGAAGCTCTTTATTTCTCCTTCAATTCTGAATGAGAACCTTGCTGGATAAAGTATTCTTGGCTATGTGTTCTTCTCATTTAGTACCCTGCATATGCCATTCCAGCCCTTTCTGGCCTGCCAGGTCTCTGTGGAGAGGTCTGCTGTTCATCTGATATTTCTCTTTATATAAGTTAAGACTCTCCTGTCTCTCACTGCTTTAAGGATTTTTTCTTTATCTTTAGAATTTGCAAGTTTCACTATTAAATGTCAAGATGTTGAATGGTTTTTATTGATTTTCAGGGGGGACCTCTCTATCTCCTGGATATGAATTCCTGTTTCCCTCCCCAAATTAGGGAAGTTCTCAGCTATGATTTGTTCAAATATACTTTCTGGCTCTCTGGCCCTCTCGGCATTTTCTGAAATCCCAATTATACGTAGATTCTTTCTTCTGAGGCTATCATTTATTTCCCTTAACCTTTCTTCATGATCTCTTAATTGTTCTCTTTTTTTTCCTCAGTTTCCTTCCTTACCATCAACTTGTCTTCTGTGTCACTCTTTCTTTCATCTCATTAACCCTAGTTAGGACCTCCAGTTTGGAATGCATCCCATTTAATTTATTTTTAATTTCGGCCTGATTTGGTCTAAATTCTGCAGTAACAAAGTCTCTAGAGTCCTTTATGCTTTTTTTCCAGAGGCAGCAGTAGCTTTATAATTGTGCTTCTGAATTGGCTTTCCAACATGGAATTGTAATCCATATTCTGTAACTCTGTGGGAGAGTACTGTTTCTGCTTCTTTCTTTTGTGGTGAATTCTTCCTTCTAGTCATTTTGCTCAGTGCAGAGTGGCTATATGAGCAGGCTGAATCAAGAATATCAACCATGACTGAAGTAAATTTCACCCTAGATGATTCTGACGAGGTCAGAGACCAGAAAATGAAAACAAAGATCAGAACAAAATAAAATAAAAGGACCACTAAAGTGAAAAACAAATTTTAAAACAAAGTAGTAAAAAATAAAAGGCCCAAAATCCCAAAGAAGAAGAAAAAAAAAAGAAAGAAAAAGAACGAAAAGAAAAAAACAAAAGAGAAAAAAAAAAGAAAAAAAGAGAAGAAAAAAAAGGAGGGAATGGGAAATGGTGGTGAAGAAGTTGTAGTGGAGGGAGAATGTAGTCTACCTGAGGGGTCCTAGAGGGTGATTCTCTTGGCTCTGAGTGTATTAAGTTCTATATGTTAGAAGATGCTCAGTCCCAAATTTATATACACAAGCAATACTTGTTGAAAGCCCCAACATTGACCACCAAAACATAAACAAGATAAAAGAGGAGGGCAGAATGGGAAGGAAGAGAGAATATAATTTCACAGAATGAACCAGCATGGTATTCCACTTGGTTTTGGGTCCATGCTGGTCATATTTTAGAAGGTATTAACTCCTGCCATTGTAGAACAAAATGAGGCAGAGAAACAAAACAAAACAAAACAAACAGACAAAAAACCATATCTCATATATCTCCCAAAGATAAATTGAGTATGTTAAAGGGAATATAGAAGTGGAAAAAAATTTCTAAGAAATGTAATTATAGAAATATGGACGTCAGAAAGGAAGAAACTTAAAAATGAAGAGGTGGTAAAATATTGTAGTTAAGGTAGGAAAAGAGAAAAAATATTGGAAATGTTTAGTCTGATATAAAAACGAGTTGTAATGGAAAAAGGAGAAAACTAGAGGGGGACTCTCTGGTTCTATATGCTATATTGCCTTGATTTCCTCTTGGTCCTGGAGCTTCCAGCGCTGCTCAGTCCAGAACTTGCTCTTCCCCTGTCCTTCCAGCTGGTCTTCTGGGGGAGGGGCTGCTGTGCTGATTCTCTGCCCACCTGGGGGGAGCGCAGGATCCTGGGCTGTACCCCCTGAGCCCTGGGATCTGGGGCCTGCGCTGCTGGAATCGTGTTTATTTTTTATTTATTTATTTATTTATTTATTTATTTATTTATTTATTTATTTATGACATTTTTAAAGTTCCTGCATCTTCCGGGGCTGGGCTTTCCTGTCCCCCAGGCTGTCCCCGCACCCTTAGCCTGGCTCCTCGCAGGGCCCCTCCACCACAAGAATCTTTCTTATTTATTTATTTTTTTCCATCTTCCTTCCTTGATAGAAGTGCAAACCCTTCTCTCTGTAGCATTCCAGCTGTTCTCTCTTTAAATCTCAGGTCGAATTCATAGGTGTTCAGTCTGGTTTGCAAGTTACCTAGGTGAACTGGTGGGGACAGGTGACTTGGGGACCCTACTCCTTTGCCATCTGGCCCCACCTCCAGTTTCATTTTTTAAAGATGTACTTCAGTAAAAAGTTCACATCTTTACTCAAATCCCAGAGTCTAAAGCCATGGTTTCTAGTAATAGAGATACTACTTCAAGGGAGGATTTTCAACCACTGAAATACTCTGTTGCTCATGATACCGTAAAGGGGTTTTGCACATATTGAATGCAGCATGCTAGGCACTGTGCATTGTGCATTTACAGCTGGACATTGGTTTATAATTGCTGAGTCCAGAGCCCAAGTTGGTTTTGCAATAAATTCAAGTAACTTTCTGTACACTTTAAAATACTCTGAATTTTCTCAAAATACAACCACAGTGTAAATTGAGAGAAAATTTTAGTTTGTCTTCTTCCCCTAGAACTTATCATTATTCATCATTTCACAAAATCAGGTTACTCATGGGAACACCACTTATGGGACTAATAGCTGACCACTAGGAGGATCTCTATCTTCACCACATGTGCAATCCACACAATCATGGAGACTCTGAATACAGCAGAGGCTCTGCAAACTTCATAATGTTTTCTAATCTCAATGTCCTTGAGTATTAATAAATAGAAATTCATGTCACTTATTATAAATTACACTTTTATAATAATTATAAAATAAAAATATTTTCTATAACTTTTATATTTATAAAAATAATTATAATTTTATAATGTAATTTTTATAACTATGTACAAAAAAGATTTTTATATAGTTAATATAGAGAAAGTAAGCAAGAGAGCACAAGCAGGGAGAGCAGTAGGCAGGGGGAGAGAGAAGAAGCCCTATCCCAGGACCTCAAGATCATGACCTGAGCTGAAGGCAGGCACAACTGACTGAGCCACCCAGGCACCCTATAAATTATTCTTTTATACTTTTACATTAGAGTTAAGGCATTATTTTGATTTTAGTAAGTTGTATAATCTATGAACTTTCTTTCAGAAAGTGTTATGATATTTTGCGTTTAAAGTAGCATTTCACTGGCTGAGGTTGACCTGATTCTTATCATCATGATATTGGGGTTTGCATTAAACTTAAGTCTTCTTGTAGCCAGGTACCTCCAAATCGCTAGACCAGAAAAACAGATCTCTTGTTATTTATACGTATTTTTTTTAATTTATTTATTCAGAGAGAGAGAGAGAGAGAGATTGAGAGGCAGAGACACAGGCAGAGGGAGAAACAGGCTCCATGCAGGGAGCCCGACACGGGACTTGATCCTGGGTCTCCAGGATCAGACCCAGGGCTGTAGGCGGCGCTAAACCGCTGCGCCACCGGGGGTGCCCTCTTGTTATTTAAATCTCTACTTAGTTTTCTACTTAAACTCATTGGAAAGGAAGAAAATATTTATTAAAGGTCTGCAAAAATGACCATTTTTATTCGTATGTGCAACCACTTGAAGAGTTTTGAAGAATGGAAGGAAGGTCGTTATTTCAGTGATGTGACTCTAGATATACTCTCATTAGCAAGCATATTTTTTCATTGTTTCAGCCTTAGACCTAAAACAGCATAATTAGTGGTATCTATTTTGGCTGGTCAGAAGCTGGTTCATTACCTAGCTAAATTCCATGGAGTTAATAAGTTTTTTGATTCATTATTTAGCAGATACATATAGCATTTCCCAAGTGTCAGGAGCCATTCTAAAACTTCACAGATACTAGCTCATTTTAGCTTTACAACAACTACCTTATTATCCCCATTACACAGAAGAAACTGAGGAACTGACAGGTTGATTTTCTCAAGGTCAGTGATACCCAATAAGTTGCAGAGCCTGGATCCAGGCGATTTGACTCTAGAGGCTATGGGCTTGCCTCTACATTGCCTTCTAAAATTGCCATGCAGCAAATGAGAAAAAAAATCACATAAAAAAAGCTAATGAGCAATCTGTTAGGCTATATTGGTTTTTATGTTAAGGGATCCTTAAGTCTCCACATACATTACATAAAATTGATCATCTTTTATCAGGTATGTATAATTAATTGAAAATCATATTCAAATAAATATCAATTTAACTGTTTTGAATAAATGGAAAATCAGATAAAAGTTTTGAAGGAGGGGTGCCTGGGTGGCTCACTGGTTAAGCATCTGCCTTTGACTCAGGTCGTGATCCTAGTGTCCTGGGATCGAGTCCCACATCAGGCTTCCCACCGGGAGCCTACTTCTCCCTCCGCCTGTGTCTCTGCTTCTCTCTCTGTCTCTCATGAATAAATAAATAAAATCTTAAAAAAAAAAGTTTTGAAGGAAATTTCCCTGCAACGGTAAAGGAGGAAATAAAAAACATGATAGGTATTATTAATTAGACTTATGACAATTTGCAAAATGAGGAGAGAGTGGGAGGGAGAGAGAGAGTATGTAGGGTAAAACAGAAGAAACCATGTGAGGAGAGCAATGATGAGAGGCAAATCTGACTATTTCTTGTCCACCTGGTCCTGGCAAATTTCCAGTGTTTGACATTCTTTTCTTTTCCCATCCAAAGATTTGTTAAAAATGGCATCTTGTTTTGGAACCAGTTTATCTTCAACCTCCTCTGTTTCCAGGATTCTACACCCTAGTATATGGTATACCATGTGTATACGTGTATACACATATATACGTATATTTCATTGTAAAACAGTTAAAGCTTTGTTCACAAGGCTCCTATTTTCTATATATGCACGTAATATTCTAATTTGATTTGATCACGAAATTATGTAACCACTTAAGAAAAAGATCTGGAATCTGTGTATTGGTTGCTTATGAATGGAAGTTAGTTGTTGTTGGGACATTGCTAGGGAAAGCAAGCTACTTGAATATATTAATTAAAATCATTGTGAGAACAGTCTAGTGAAGCAGCAATGATGGAAGGTGAAAAATAAAAAAAGAAACTTTCTACCAGATGGAAACATTATTGTCTTTATTGTTGTAATTGATTTTGTTGCTCTTTCTAAGTTTCCTTTGCTTTTATTTTTTAAAAATTGTCAAGCTTTGCTTAGCCTATTATCCTTTGTTGACTTCCAAAGGCATCATTTGGTCATTATTTATATTTTGATGTCATTTTTCTTTCACTTTACAACAATCCCTTTTGGATATGACAGCCATATAGTTTTGCTTGATTTATCTGAGAGCTTAGAATTTGGGGTCTGTATCTCATAATTTTCTTTTTTTCTTTTTCTTTTAGATTTTATTTATTTATTCATGAGAGACACAGAGGAGGGAGCCCGATGTAGGACTTGATCCCAGGACCCTGGGATCACGACCTTGAGCTGAAGGCCGACGCTCAACCACTGAGCCACCCAGGTGCCTCCTCAGAATTTTCCAATATTATTATAGTACAGCTTTGGTATTTTTTTCCATCGTTCTCACCAATATTCCTTATACTTTTTTTAAAACTCTAAACAAGATTGTCATGAGTCTCAGATGGAAATAGTCACAGGTTCTACCAATCAAGATAATATGAAGTAATATAGTAAGTCTACTTTCTTAGGCTAGGCAAAATAATACATTTCTCACATTTTTCATTGTTAAACCCAGATGAATATTTAGCCAAAGAAATTGATCCCTGAAGAATAAACACCTATCTACACATGAGGATATTTGAATATTTAAGTAATGAAATGTCCCAGGTGCTTATATGATGACATTCCATTGTAGAGAATGTGTATTGTTTTCACTACATCATCACCTAGTATCCTACTAGTTTCATTATAGTTATCAGCTGAAAAAAATTACAAAATGTTTTTCAACTAAAATTTGTACAGGTAGGAAAAATAGGGCAGATAAAAATCAGGAGCTATAGATACCAGTGTATTATAATGACAAGTAATCATAAATCTGGATCGCAAGATGTCCATTTGTTTTAACTGATTTTATGTGATGATGGTCAACAATTTACATTTTTTATAACCTGTTTTCTAAGCTCAAAGATACATTAAAACTGGGGCTATTAGTCAAATATTTCTCTACCATCTGACCTAGATCTAGAGGACATCCATACTTTACTCAATTGCTTTAAGTTTGTTCTTATATGAAAAAGAAGATGCATTCAATGTTCATGAAATCATAATGTCGATCCATTTCAACACAAAGGCCCTAGCCCCCTCTGCCCCATGATTCTATTTGATTTTGAAAGAGAATAAATAATACTTACAATTCCTTAAGGATGAATGTCACTCTCATAAGTAGATTGACCCTAATTCCAACCTAATTTAAATCCTTCATTGTAGGCCTGGCAAATCAATTTAGTTTTAATATAAGCATTACTGTAAGTGTGTAGTTATACATATATATTTCTATTTACACAGAGGTATACATATATAAACATGTACATATTTTATAGCTTTCTCATTTTAACAATCTATGAATATGCCCATTTGCATTTGAACACCCATTCTTTATACCGTGCTTTTAAAGTCATCCCCCAATTTTCAGTTGAAAAGTTATGGGTCACATAAAAAAATTGACTTTTCTAGTATCATGCCACTGATTCCATCATTTCCCATATTTACATTTATAAATAATGCTGCCACTAACATTTTGTGCCTACACTTTTGTACAAAGTTCAGCTTCTTTGTTTAGAAATGACTTGGGAAATGGGTTGATTATTCTGTTTCATATTCTCCTAGGATCCGTCTGCTTTCCTTCTCCGTCATGTATGGTGCCCAGGGAGGGCACTGTGAGAAGCCTCATCTCTTAGGACTTTGGCTTTCCATTGGTTTTGTGCAATGGGAAAGCATTGACACGGGCAGATTAGCAGGTGGGAGAAGAAAGAACTGGGGACATTTATCCTACCCTGCTCCCACCTCCTACTGACTGGACATGGGGCTGACAGTGACTGCATCCTGTGGTGCACTCTCTTTCCCTTATTCATGTGTGAGTACCTTCATTCACCGCTTAAACCTCTTTGTCAGAGAGGTGGGAATGCCTTCCCCATGCTGTAAGTCTATAAATGCCTTACAGTGTTTGGGTTCTCTTCCCCATGACCACACCCCTGTAAGGAGCACAGTCCTTAGTCTGTCTTCATTTATACTCTTTGAGTGAATCATCTATTTTCTGTCTGGACCTGCTCAAATAGGCAAAGGGATATAGTCATAGTCTTTGTGCGTTTGAAATATATTGTCACTTTTTTTCACAATTCAAATGTACCACGAGTGATGTATAAGAAATCAAATATCTCTATGACGTTTTGACTCTGGATTTTATGTTTAATTATTGTCATGAAGATATGTGAAATAGAAAATAATAAACAGCATCTTTTTTTTTTTTTAATTGGAGAGAGAGAAAGAGAGCGAGCGCAAGCAGGGGTGGAGGCAGAGGGAGAGGCAGAGGGAGAAACAGACTCCCCAGCTGAGCAGGCAGCCAGAGGTGGGGCTCTATCCAGGACCCTGGGATCATAACCTGAGCCTAAGGCAGATGCTTAACTGACTGAGCCACCCAGGTGCCCCACATAGCATCTTTTGATGATGAAAGAGGATAAATGTTAAGAGTGTGTGTGTGTGTGTGTGTGCATGCACACACATTTACAGATCAAATTACTAGATAGTAAAGTGTCTAAAAAGCCCTAGCTGTAGACTAGTGTTCAAATATCAGCTCAAGCACAAACCAGCTATGTGAATTCAGGTAAGATCTATCCCCTCTTCTTTTGAAACATCTCTAAGCCTTCTTTATTTTTTTGTTTTGTTCTGTTTTTAAATTACATGTGAGGTAGAGACAACAATGATATTTGAAGCAAAGTGTTTCGATTAGACCTCTCCTTTGAACCTTATACCTGTGATCTTATATCTCTGCCAGTAACACCAGGACAGAAAGAAACGTTGTATAATTTGATAATGCATGACTGATAAAGGAAACTCTACCCCCTGTTTTGAGTTGCTGAGGCACTTATACGGCAATTTTTTTCACTTTATTCCTCCAAAGAGTGATAAATATTAGAATATTCTTTACAATGCCAAACGAAGCCAACCTAACACTTTTCTACATTTTAAAGTCCTATTCTGTTAACCAAAAGCAGGCATGCCAATAAGAGAAATGGAATCCCATATCCCCATTGATTCACATTTACTTATTTATTGCTTTTCCTGAACTCCTTTGTCAGCCCATTTTGTTTTGCTATCCTTAAGTTATCCAGAAAGGGCTAGAAATGCCACCTGAAATTATATACCTCACTTAATATCACACAATAGGTCACATTATTTCTTTCAGCAAAGGGAACTTTAGAGGAGTTTAGAAAGGCTAGGGGTCTTGAGGCACAGAGAGGAAATGGAATATTTCTTGGAAGATGAGAAGCATGAACCTCAGAGGTAGCTCATTTGTACTCGAGGTAATGGTGTGAGAGAAAGGTAATGCTAGAGACTTTGAGAGTTTCAATGAAGTGGAAAAGGTGGATAGAGGGCGTGCAGCATTTTCTGCAAATGTATAAAATTTTCAACATAAGGACAAGGGCTGGTAAGAACCCCCAGCATGTAATGTACTTGCTTTGCATATAGGTGTGGTGTTATTGACTCACCTTCAACAGGTCTTGCGCTTTAAGTTGTTGTGTGATGGATTTGCCCTGCTGTTCTGCCCATTGTCCATGAGCAGAGCATGGGTTTGTGAGACATCTGTGCGGGGTTAGGAGGGCAGCTGAAAGCTGTTGAACAGAATGGAACTAACAGGCTTCTGCACAAATTAAACTTGTAAGTGTAGTGCCATCAGGGCTCTGCTGAAATGCTGAGCAACCAGAGCTGAGAAAGGAAGAGAAAAGTCTTCAGCGAGATGATTGGGAGGATTAGTGACTATTTCTTGTCTGGATGGGAAATCTACTAATAATATGTCTGTGCATTATTTGCAAGAAAAATAACGTACTGAAATATCACCGCACATTTCAAAAGGACACGTGGATGTTTGGAAACATACCTGGGCTCCTATATTTAGGAAACTTAATTTTAAATGTTGCTTCTGACACTTAGAGGATCTGTCTTCAGGATGAACTATTATTGAGAGAACAAAATTCCCCTCCGCCCTCCAAAATAAAAAGTGCAAGGGGTCCCCAGCAGGAGCCTCAGGTGAGCAGGTGAGGGGAAGAGGAGGCCAAAGAACAGGCCCTGTGCTGGGTGGCAGCCAGCCAACTTGGCCAGAATTGGCCAGGGATCCATCCGTGACCCTTTGGGTCTCTTGGGAGAGTGTAAAGCTCAGTCAGCTCATCCATTCGGATAATTAGCAAAAAGATATTATTTCCCCGCTCCATCTGCTTGCATTTTTGCTGATAATTGGAACGCTGAATAATGTTCCCGAGTCCTTCAGCTCTCTGCCACTACCACTGAGCACATCTCTGGGGGAAGGCCGGGGACACAGAACACTCAGGCTCCTTAGTCCTCTTGGGTAAGGACAGCCATCAACCCCAAGACCAGCTTCTAATCTAAAGGCAAGTCAGGGCTCACTGGTCAAGGAGTTTAATGAGGCCAGGGTGGCAGAGACATTTCATCCTGCCAGCCACAGCTTGTCCCCTTAGCCACGGGCAGCTGCCTTGCACGGAGGGAGCTTCGTGAGTGTAACATGTACAAAAGGGAACGTGTAAAATCATTTAATCCATCAGAGATCAACTTTAAGAAATCGTATTATCGTGGTGGGCTGGAAGTGTACACTATTTTTAGAAATCCTGTAGCAGCCCTCTTGTGGGTATTAGATTACGGATTTCTCCAGACAGGGACCTCGCCTCCTCCTTCACTCTGCATGGTAACTCGTGCAACTCAATGCACAATGGCACACTCAATTAAGTCCAGTTGGCTGGCTGAAAGCACTTCAAACCAGCGAGGAACAGACTGAATAGAAGCAGAAAGAACATACTTTTGCATTTTGAAATGAATGTTAAATAATCTTTTCAACTCTGAAGCTCCTCTCACGTTTTCTTTCTTTTTTTTTTTTTTCACTTGAGGCAGTGAGCTGAATCTCAATTGAAGAAAATGCTTCACACCGGCCTAAGCATTTGCTCATGCTGTGTGTTTTATTGAGTGTCTACTATGTGCCAGGGTCGGGTGCTGGAGATGTCTGATGGACTCCCATCGCTGCAAGGCAGGAAAATAGTGATTTTTTTTTTTTTTTTTTTGCAGGGTCAAGGGCTCTAGTGTGTTACCAGTATAGATACATTGAAAAATAAGTTAGTAGTAATTACCATTTGCTGCTGTTTCCCATGACATTTAGAAGATTTCATTACTAATGAATTATGAGAGGAAGTGGTTATTAAAAAAAAGCCAAATTCATTCTCCTGATCATACATGTTTTTACTGAAAATTCATTCTACTAAAGATACATGATTTTTTTCTTTCTTCAAAGGGCTAATAAGTGATAAAACAGGGACTGGAACATAGGACTTTACTTTTCATGACATCAGATAGTGTTACTGTTTGTACTCCTTTTATTTGTCTTAAAAGAGCCATTCAATTTTTAAAAATGATTCTCTTAAACAGTGTTTTCATGTTGCAGTTAAGAAGTAATAAGCACTAGAATAGAAAGGTCTTTATATTGCAAAGCAAAGTTGCTTTGTGTCTATAGCAGAGAGATATGAAATCAAACATCACAAATGAATTTCAGTGGTCGATTTAAATACTACAGTACATTTACATAATGTTTAATAAGTTTGAACTACTAGTGGAAAAATATCACTTGTAGGTTTGTACTTTGAGTTTCAACATCTCTAAAAATTACAATGCCACAGAACAAGTGAATTTTCATGAGATCATAAAATTAATCAGATAGACAAACTTAGTTATGTTCTTCACAAAATAGAATCTATTGGTTGATCAATTTACCCAGATTTTTTCCTTAAACATCCCTTTTTTAAAATAAAACTCTTGACAATGAAGTTAACACAATATTAAGATAAACTGTATGCCTTTCTTTTTTTTATGTCTTTCCGTTAGAGTGTTAAAGTGGTGTCCCTGCTTTATGTTACATTTCTGTCCATCAGGCAACTGAGTTGGATTTATTTTAAAACTTGATGTTTTATAATGCTTTCAATACTTCTTTGGAGATGAGTATAATGTGGCTTAAAACAGTAAAAAAACTGGCCTATATTACAGAGATAGGTCTGAGCTGGGGTCTTACAGACCCATGTTACAGTTTATCTGCTGATATCCAGGTAGTTGTTTGGCAACCAGCTTTCTGGAGAAAAAACCTTGAATTGTAGCACATGCTGATTTCCATGGTATATGTGATTTTGACCATGGCTAATTTCAAGATACCAACATGATTCTGAATGAGGAGCTGCAAAGTGATGTGTAGTAGCTCACCATTTTGCATTATTCCTAAAGTATGAATTTGTGTCCATATTTTTGTATTTATGATAAAATACAGAGAAAACAAGTAAATAACTTGAAACATGGATAACAATGCAACATATTAAACTAATTAGGAATTGAGTATTTATTGCTTTTGTTTTCAATATATTTATTTAACTGAGAATTGATGTAATTTAACATTAATAATGGTTTTGTTTAATAACCAGTCACTGAATTGCTAAATATTTTTCTTTTTAAAGGTATGTCTGCAACTGTTTGTTATCTTTTTTTTTTTAAGATTTTATTTATTTATTCATGAGAGACACAGAGGGAGAGAGAGAGAGAGGCAGAGACACAGGCAGAGGGAGAAGCAGGCTCCAATCAGGGAGCCCGACGTGGGACTTGATCCTGGGTCTCCAGGACCACACCCTGGGCTGAAGGCAGCGCTAAACCACTGAGCCACCCGGGCTGCCCAGGAATTGCTAAATATTTAACAGTTAGCTCAGTTGGCTCTTTCAAACTGGTACAAGCCAGCCCTAGCACTGGATGACAAGAGCATGATAAGTCATTTTGGTTGGTTGAAAATGTTTCTGATGTGCTCTCCACCCTTTTTTGCAGTATATGTGGTTGTATATGTGTGTGTGTGTGTGTGTAGTGTGTATGGTATATGTGTGGTGTGTTTGTGGTATATTTGCATGATGTGTGTGGTGTGTGGTGTAGTGTGTGTGTTTGTGGTATCTGTGTGGTACATGTATGTGTGTGATGTGTATGTGAGTGTGGGGTGTGTGTGCATGTGTGGCATGTATATATGTGTCTGTGCATGGTGTGTGTGATGTGTGTGTGATAGTATATGTCATAAAATCATTTCATACATATATCAAATCTGGTACAAGTGATGGCATGAATTTCAAGATTATAAATGCTTACATTGCACATCATTGATTAAAGTTTCTGAAAAATAATACATCTTAAAAATTTTTTATTTAAGTTAAAGTTAGTTAACATATAGTATACTATTAGTTTCAGAGGTAGGATTTAGTGATTCATCAGTTAGTTGCATGTAACAGCCAGTGTTTTTGATCACGTTCTCTCCTTAATGTCCATCACCCAGTTACCCCCTCCCTACAGCCCCCTCCCCTCCAGCAACGCTCAGTTCATTTCTTAGAGTTAAGAATTTCTTGTGGTTTGTCTCCCTCTGTGCTTTCATCTTATTGTATTTTTCCTTCTATGTTCATCTGTTTTGTTTCTTAAATTCCACATGAGTGAGCTCATACGGTATTTGTCTTTCTCTGAATGACTTATTTCGCTTAGCATAATACCCTCTAGTTCCATCCACCTTGTTGCAAATAACCCATGTACTTTTAGAATAGTAAATATGCCATTTCATGCTCTTCTGTCTTGGCTCTCTGGAGATTCTCAACCCTGTTTAGTCCAAATACGCATTTGCTATGATTCAATCCTAGATTTTTCACAGAAAAACTTTTATCAACTAAATATAACATTTATACCACAGAATTATTGCCACACCAGCATGTCCAAGAGAACTTTAATTGGTTACGTTTAATAGTAAACCTGTAACCATATTGTCATTGTTTTAGTTACATATTAATAACATTGCATTTTATGAACTACATCATTTTTCCAGATTCTATTTCATTGTGACCGTTTTGTGCTGAGTGAAATTGTTTATGATATGAGTTGATGTTTGATTTATGTGGTTAAAATTCATACTAAGTAAGCAGATAATAGTGTAGGGGAATTGATACAAGTATTAGGATCAAAACAGAAGAGAAATTTGGAGTGATGAAAAAAAGTCCTTATAAGAATGATTGTAGCAACAACTAAGCCACTCATTAATAACAGGCCTCAAATACAGGTACATAGTAAGGGCTTTTATGGAGGGATGTAGAGTGTTTATATAACATATACAAAGCATACATGTGGGAACTTCTAGGTAACTTGCTGTGCATAGTATGGGACAGTTAACAGTCAATGAAGAACTATATGTCATGGATAGCTGGTATTCTAAGGGTAAAGCAGAAAAAGTTTCATCATCAGATATGACGCTTGTTGAGTTGACAAGTGTATCAAGCATTGTGGAGACTGGTAGCAGACATAATCCAGCTGCAAAATCCGTTACAATTCTCCAACTCTAATTTCACTATATTGATGTTGGGATGGTGATTACTATCTGGGGAGGCAGTCCTGATGTGCCAGATGGTAGCATGAAACTCCATGGCCACGAGTAGCATTGCAGAAAAGCAGATTGGCAGCCCTCCTGGGATCTGATAGGTGTCCGGAAGGCCTGCAAACCCTAACAGCTGGTCTCTGGTCTGTCATCATGCTTACATTCCAAACATTAGAGATATATTTCTTTGGGCCTTGAAAGACTGCCTGGATAAAGAGGTAACATAGTGGGAGGAAGCGTGGAAAAGAAAAATACAAAACTGCATTAGTTATTCTCGACTAATAGCAGAGTGGTAGTTTTTCTTCAAGTCAAGACAGTTGAATGAAAGAATGCAAACTCCACTCCCAACCCATGTGGGATGCCGCCTTGAAACCCAACGAATGCACAAGTGTGAACAGTGCATTTTAAGCCGCCGCAGGGATAGGCAATGGCCATAAAGAGAAGGAAGAAGGACTAGCAGTAGAAACTTTTACAACGGCTGGTTCTCTATACAGAACTTGATTAGTTTGACCTCTTCACAGAGGTTATATTAATTTGCTTAGGAGGCCTTTCTTTTCACATGTTGTGAACTATTTAGATTGTAAAATACATGTTAGAAACCACTTGGCCATAGTTTCAAGAAGCACATACAACGCACCCTTTCGTTTAGTATTTTGAAATGTAGGATTCGTTTAGTATTTTGAAATGTAGGATTCATTTAGTATTTTGAAATGTAGAATTTCTATGCATCCTAGAAAAAAAAAAGACTGATGCAAAATAAAGAGAAAAATTACAAGGATTACAAGGAATATCCACTAGGTGGCGAGTGTGCTATGTAGTGTCCAGGTCACCTAGGTAAGGTTGGGGCTGTTTCATCTTGTGCATCAACGAATCATACCAGATTATTCTGTGGCCAAACAGATGTCTGAAATAGATTTTTAGAAGCCAGATAAAAGTTTACAATTATTAGAAAGCGACTCACTTTGTGAATTAGATGCCTTCCCCAAGTATTAAGCAGTATGATGAACTACATATTAGATCATATATGTTTTAATGCCACTGGTCACTGCTAGGTTGCTTTCCATCTGAATTCTCTGTTCTGGTTACACTTTTAATACCATGAAATCTGGAGGTAAAAGCTCCTTGTTGGGCTACAGTTTCTTTCCTGTAATTTTCCTATGTACTATGCACTGTTAACCAAATAGACCTGAGATGCTCTTCCTTTTGTACTTTACAAGTCTTTGTTCTCTCTTTACAGTCCTCTTATGTGAAGTACCACATTTTAAGCACTACACACAGAGGACTAATAATTGCGGGGTTGGAAGATAAGATCGGCTGACATGGGCAAGTGCACAGCCAAAGTTACTCTGCGATGAGGCTTCTTCCTTAGAAAACCTGTCATTTCTGAACCTTTTTTGGGGGATGGGGCATAATTAATTTGATGAACCAATTAGGCCAATTTTAAGAGTGATCTTTAGACTCTCTAAAGTACATTTTCTTCTAATTTGACTTAATAAGAAGTATTTTCTGTCTTACAATGAATTCTAATTAATCTTATATTCTTAATTTTTTACTGTTTTGATTTATTAATGTTTGATAATAGAAAAAGTACAAAACCAATATAATTCTCCCTTTTTAAAGTTCATTAAGAAAAAAAAGTTCATTAAGATTTTTGCCTATTGTGATTTCTGAGGACTTTAATTTGTGTAAAACATTATAGAAAAGTCCAAACATAAGGAAAAAGTTCATTAGGAAAATCAAGGTAGAAAAATATTCATAATCTTGGGGATCCCTGGGTGGCGCAGCGGTTTGGCGCCTGCCTTTGGCCCAGGGCGTGATCCTGGAGACCCGGGATCGAATCCCACGTCGGGCTCCCGTTGCATGGAGCCTGCTTCTCCCTCTGCCTATGTCTCTGCCTCTCTTTCTCTCTCTCTCTCTCTCTGTGTGACTATCATAAATAAATAAAAATTATTAAAAAAAAGAAAAATATTCATAGTCTTACATGAGTCAATCATTAGATTGAGATTTTGTCCACGTAAATATCATGATCGATGAATAGACGTAAAAGAGAATTTTTAGTCTTAAAATCTATTCCCCTAAAATGCCACTTTTTCCTTGTAAGTGCTCTGATTTACTTGCCTTTCCTCCTTTGACAACGTCTTCACTTTCACAAGGATCTTGACAGATTTTGTCACTTAGAAAGCAATGTGTTAATCCACATTATTAGTAACTCATAAACTCCTATTTTATCCTCAGGAGGACTGACTTAGCAATAAAGAAATACCTTAGCCCAAAGGAGGAATTTTCAGCAATAATTTCTCAGACAATAGAGTATTTTTCCACATTCCAGGCTCATCAATGTTGGCAGGCCCCCAGTCAGATATACTCTCAGGATGTTCTCATTAACAGGAAGCTTAGAGAACTTTGGCCAGAGAAAGTCAGCCAGTTAGAACCTCGGCTGTATTGCTTGGCAGAGTGGTTGTGCGCACTACCCTTAAACTCTCTGAACCTCTGCTTCCTGCTCTATTAAAAGATGGGTGGTGATGCTAAGGAAATAACAATAATTAATCCATAGGATTGATGGGGGGTTAAATGAGATGATACCTGCATTTAATATGTTGCTTGGTACAGAGTAAGTTCTGAAGCAGTAGTTGAATTATTAGCTGCATTATTTTGCTAGTATGATGGATTAGATAAATTTCTAAGAGGCAAGATTATCACCTTGTAATGTACCAATTTTTTTCAAGGAAAATAAATTTGAAACATTTTTAAAACTCTATTTTTAAAGTAATACATGTTGCAAAGTACATAATTTTGTATGTTTTTTAAAAATTTCAAATGATCAGAAAAGGTTTTGATCAAGCCATCTGATATTTGAAGACTGTTCTTAAAACTTATTTAGATACAATTAATTGTCCCAGTATCCCCCACACTTGAGTCATTTGCTTCTCTATGTCAAAAACAATATGAAGAGAATATAACTTAAATATCAATTGAATATGTTTGAAGAAATATATAAGATATAGTTTAACGTTAGCTTTGAAAAAAAGAAAATGTTTTGATTGTGGTATCATTGTTGGAGAAAACCTCACTTAAAAAAAAACTTTTAAAGAGATAAAAGTTAATAAAATAATTTAAACAGTTAATAAAAGATAATCAACTAACATTGAATAGATAGTTGAAAACAGACTTTATATTTTCATAATAGAAACTGTGAAAACATAACCATTTGATAAATAGGATTTATTAGAGGGTAAACATATCTAGAGACACATTCCAGAGACAAAGAATTCTAGCCAATAAAATCATCATTAAGTGCATTGTCTAAGAAAAGTGCATTAAGTGATTACAATTTTATAATGATTGTGATTCATTCAGATTTGCCTTTCTAGGAACATAAAAAAGAATTTTTCTCTTGAAATCTAGCAACAGCCTACTACAAGAATGCTACTTAAAATGAAACAAAATGCCATATTTTGTTTTAAAAATTCTTTCAATGGTATTTTCATATTTTAACAATATTTTACTTAAAAGCATCACAAATTATTATGAAAACATGTTTGAAAACATATAGTTCAAATATCTTTAAAAAGCTAACTTGTAAAAAAAAAAGCTAACTTGGCATATTGAACTTTGTATTTTTATTAAATTTTTTCATTGGAACATTTGTAAGGTTACAAAGAAATTTTATCTGGTATATATATTCATAATTAAAAATAAAAACAGATTTATATATCTCATCCATGGGCTTCTGTATCTACTTGACTTTTCTAGGATCTGTTTACACATTTGCTTACCTGTCTGTTTCTCTCTAGTGATATGGGTATTATATGCCACGTGACTTCTGTGATGAATTATATGCATCGCTATAATCTAGATTTATATCCATCTGATGACCATAGCAGAATGCTCACTTGAAATGCCAATATCCATAATAAGATACTTTAATATTTATAGACATGCACCCCAAAACACACACAGTGTAATGTAAAGTCATATGGCATGAGTCTTGGACAGTGATGTTTGGCCCATAGACAGAGAAGGGAAGCAAACACTGTATGCTAAGAGGAAAAAAGTGAAGACAATGGGCCAAGAAAGAAAAGCTTCCATTCCTGATAGCTTTTATAATCTTATTTCCAGGCTTCCTGAAACTGGCTATATTTTCCTTCATCTTAGATTCCATGAATACTCAAAATATCCCAATAGCATATTTGTATATTTTTGCTTCAGCTAACTTAAGTGGGTTTCTTATACATGTATCTAACTAAGCAGTTTTTCTTAGGAATATATAATGGCATTAGAAATACATAGTATCTCTAAAATAAACAATTATAAACTATAGAATTATTTTAATTATATATTTATATATAAAAGTATGTTACAAATACATATTTACATTTTTGTATATAATTATGTGTATAATTTATAATTTTTTTTAGAGATAATGTGCATATTGTGTATTTCACTAAGCTCATGATAGGTCAAACCCCTTAAAAAATGATGCCATTTTGAGACTGAAAATAAATTTCCTTACGCATCAAAACTATATAACTACAACTCTCCTTTTTTCCCCCATGTAATGATGTACTGCAAAAAAATATAGCACAAATCACTGCTGGAAGAATTATTTAATGAATAAAAAGCAAACTAGCCTAAAGCAATGAGTTGGTTTAGGTCCTCCTGAAGAATTAGGTACTTATTTTTTTTATAAACATATGTTATCTTTTATTAAATCCATAGCAGAATAAATAAAGATTTATGAAAGGCTGATGCTTAATGTAACTTATTAAATGATAGATGCTTTTATTGGGCACACTGGATATTGAGATTCATATATAAACATTGTTATAGAAAAGGAATAAAAATCAGAACTGTTATTAAATATTATTTTTTTACATGATTCCTGAAAAGGAAGAGGGACGGATTAATTTTCACTCACTAATATGGCCCAGAGTTTCGGAATCAAAGTGGAAGAATCACTAAGAACAAAAAAAAAAAAGGGAAAGAAACACCAAGAAAATCTTGGATATATTGCGGATAGGAACAAATTTGGAGATGATGAGAAGATAATGTATCTAAGAAATTAATAATAATGTGATTGTTTTTTCAGATTTTCTCATTCGAACTAGGTTTAGAAATTTTGAAAGTTAGTTTTAAGATTTTTGGAGTAACACTTAAGCATTTATTTATCGAATTACTTACAGAGACAATTTTCTTCTATGGTCAAACTCTGACTTTGTATCTGTTGGCCATCTGTATGTCTTCCTTGGGGAAATGTCTATTCATGTCTTCTATCCATTTTTTAGCTGGATTGTTTTCTGGGTATTGAGTGTTATAAGTCTTTTGTATATTTTGGATACTGATCCTTTATCAATTATGTAATTTGCAAATATCTTCTCCCATTCTGAATGTTTGTTGCCTTTTAGTTTTGTTGTTTCCTTCTCAAAATCAGTCTTTGTCAGGGAAATACAAATCAAAACTACAATGAGATGTCACCTCACACCTATTGGAGTGGCTAGAATTAACAACACAAGAATCAATAGATGTTGGAGAGGATGTGGAGAGAGGGGAACCCTCTTACACTGTTGGTGGGAATGTGAACTGGTGCAGCCATTCTGGAAAATAGTATGAAGGTTCCCCAAAAAGTTAAAAATAGAACTACTCTACCATCTAGGAATTGCACTACTAGGTATTTACTCAAAGAATATAAAAATACTGATTTGAAGGGATATATGCACCCTGATGTCTACAGCAGCATTATCAACAATAGCCAAATTATGGAAAGAGCCCAAATGTCCATTGACTCATGAATGGACATATATGATTTATATATATATGACTTCTTTATCCATATATACAGGAATATTATATATGACTTCTTTATCATTATATATGACTTCTATATCTATATCTATATCTATATCTAGGAATATTATTCAACAACCAAAAAAAGAATGAAACCTTGCCATTTGCAAGGACATAAATGGAGCTAGAACATATTTTGCTAAGTGAAATAAGTCAATCAGAGAAAGACAAATATATGACTTTATGTATACGTGGAATTTAAGAAGTGAAACAGATGAACATAAGGGGATAAACAAGAAAGAGGCAAACCATAAAAAGACTTAACTATAGAGAACAAACTGAGGATTGCTGGAGGGGAGTTAGGGGTGAGGAGATGGAGTAACTGGGTGATGGGCCTTAAGGAGGGCACTTACTGTGATGAGTACTGGGTGTTGTATGTAAGTGACGAATCACTAAATTCTACACCTAAAACTAATATTACATTGTATGCTAACTGGAGTTTAAGAAAAAACTTGAAAAAGGAAAACAAAAAAAAAAAACAAACAAAAAACTGTGACTTTGGGAAAATATGCTGCTACACAAGTAAATTTAAACAAATAAGAGAATATATTCATATGACATGGAGCAGAGGATGGCTTAAGCATACAAAGTTGCCATTTTTTTGTAGGTAAAAATGGCAAGGTCCTTTTGTGCAGGTGAGAATTATTTATATATATGAAAATCATTTGTATATGATTATAACAACACGTGTGAATAGAGACAAGTTCTGGACATCAATTTGAAAAAAAAACAAAAATAGATATATTTCACATGTAGAAGCATCAATGATTTAGAAAACGGCTTTCAAGATTTATTTAACCTCATAGATATGTCATATATATCTCTTAAGAGTATATATTTTAGTTGAATTTTTGATAACTTTTGCCCAACCATCATTCTAAAAGGCTTCTTACTATTATTTGATAATCCGCTATTATGAAGCTGACTTGAAGTCTCTGAGTCAGAGTAGATAGTAACTTTGATATATGATAGTTTGTGTGCTTGCAGAGCATTGTTTTAATGGAATCTAGATTACTTATAAGGAACGAACTTAAAATTGCAGGTAGGAGATTCAGAAATTTGTTAATCTATATTAATTTAAACAAATACCAATTTATTTTTAAATCCTAACAAACAAACCCCTTCAGAAGCTTAGAACATTTCAGCAGTTTGTTATTACAGAGATGCTACATCTGGTATAAATGATTATTAGTGGTTGGCAGAAATGCATTATTAATTTGGTGGATCGTACTTTTCAATATTAATTATCCGTGGCAGGGTTTTTCAGATCACTTCTCATTAATCATAAGCCCTAGGCCAGTATGCTAATTTGAAGTCTATGAAAAGATTAGTAAATATTTGTTCCTTGGCTATACAGTGATAAAACTATGAACTAATGTATATCATGTCCAAGGACCGTTGCTGAGAGGGTCATATATTGAATAACCCTAGCCAACTTGAAAAAAATCTTTATTTTTCCGTAGGGCCTCTAATAGCCTAATAGCTTGGAACTAATAAATTAGATTATTAATACGAATCAGAGAGCGATCTCCTGGGTTTGTTCTTGTGTGTTCTCTTTCTTGCTTATCGCTCTTATAGTCCAACAGTATTACTCAATTAATTCTCGATTCATCTACAATTTGAAATATGAAATATAATGAGCATTATGTGAGCCAGGATCTTAGTTAAGGAAGAATCACTCTTAATTACAAGGATATGTACAAGGAATCTTCCCTGACCTGTTTAGTTGACTGTTATGTTATAAATAACTGATACATTCCCTAGAAATTTTTGAAGATGCTATGTAAGGAACTGGCTCTTGGGACATAGGCATAAAGGATAGTCAGGTCATCATTCTTCATGAATGCTTTTCCCATATAAATCTGAAAACTGTCTCTGAAGAACGGTTTTTCATTTCTTCCTCATCATCCAAGGAAGTTTTTGTTCATTTTAGTTTTGACAAACTAGACTGTGCTGGTTGTTAGGAGTAGGCTAATACGTTATCCCTCCAAGATGTCTTATTTGCAAACTAGCCATGCTATAACTCAAAGAAGTGATTCCGGTTGAGATTTTAAGCTGGTCACGAGGGTATTTCCATAGGTCTGAGCTGTTTATGCCCAGCAAAGCTTTTACGGCACATTTGATCTGTGCAGCTTTGGTTGGTTTTGACTACACATTTAATTTCTCAAACCATCAAATCTTCTCCCATTATAAATTCACGGCACTCCTTTTGCTTAAGGTTTAAGGTTTTACTTCCACATTTCTGGGTCACATTTCTCTCATTTATGTACTTGGTCATTGTTCTCTTTTGATTTACGCCTAACAGGCATTATAAGGCCCATGGCACTGATTTCCTGGACTGCTTGCTAGTGCTTTGACTTTCGAACCTCCTGAGAATTCTTTCCTGAAAATTTATGTTTAGGTAATGCTTTTGACATTGAGCTCTCTCTGTTGGATTTCTGAATCTTAATTTTTCCAACCAACAGTGATTCAAATGATTAACTTGCTTTGTCTAATCTCTTTGTTCACATTTGGGTACCTTTCCAATTCTTTTTTTTTTTTTTTTCGTTTTTTCTTTTCTTTTCCCTTTCTTTCTTTTTTCCTGTTACATGTTGGAATCAATTTTAGATTGGAACCAAAGCAACCTTTGTTATTTCCTGGCCTTTGGTGACTTTGAAAAAGTCATGAAACTTTTGTGAGCTTTAGTTTTTTCATCTGTAAAATACAGTATGTAGTCTCAATCCCATAGGCTTTTTGTAGCAAGTAAATGCATGAAGATACACATTTCTGATTACATAATGACTCAATGAAGAATTTCCTTCTTCCGTGTGGAAACTATTGGCATTAGTTGTTATGTCCTTTCTTACCAAAACATGGGCTTAGCAAAGCTTCTAGTTTTAGTTCAACAACCTACCTTTAATAATGATTCCAGTTATTTCTGTTATAAATGATCCCTTCCATTAACCTACAGACGACTTCAACAAATACCCAATTAGCCTTTTTGCTTTCAATTTGGTTGCCCTCCACTCATTTATCCATCTGATAGCTACAGTTGGTTATCTGTCTATATATATTACTCTATATTTATAATTATACAAGTACATTTATGACTTAATAACTTTTAATTATGCACATAGTTTTATATATATCCTACTGTGTGTGCATGTTAAAAATTAAGCCATAAATGTACTTATATAATTATAAAATTTCTAGTCAGCAATTTTTGAAAATTAACAAAATATTTTTTTTTTCCTTTGTGTTTTTTAAGAAAATAATCTCATGCGGCAGGAAAAGGAGAGGGATCAGGGGTTGGGGCCGCCGTCTCTTTGGTCTGTGGCTGGGGAGGGGGAGGTTGGCTCGGGGCTGGAGGGCTCTGTAGGCTGTGGGGGTGGAGGTTGGGTTCCAGGGCCAGATCCGAGGCTTGGAGAGGAGGGTGCCTGAAGCTTCGGCCTCCGCTTGAGGACAGGGGAGCGCTGCAGCTGCAGGGGCCTGGAGCTGGTCCTCATGCACACACACTGCTCGTTGCCCTGCCGAGAGAGGCCTCGGCCTCAGTTGGCCATCTTCATTCCTGGGGCCCAAGCAAGGGTCCTCCGGGAGGCCCAGGCTGTCTGGGGAGGGGCTGGCTCTTCGTGGGCTGTTTAAAATTCTCTTAAGAAAAGTTGATATCCCTTCATCTCTCTTTCTGAAAAATCAATAAGAAAACGATGAGCGATGCAATAGCTGAATGGACAAAGAACATGAATAAGCCATTCAAACAACCAATGAAGCTATCATATAATACTGATCGCATTCATGATTTAGTACCATTGAAAGGAAAGGGTTTTTTTTTTTAATTTTACATATGAATTTATCAAAGATTAAATGTTTAACAATGCCTAATGAAGTCTATCCTCTAACTTGGAGTATATGCCCCCCTCATTTGGACCTCCTTCCTGTCCCTCCAGGGTTTCCAGCATCCTCTCCCATGCTCTAGCCCCAAAGACCTTTACTGTGTTCATCTAACAAAATACATTATCATTAGTTTTCATACAGATTTTTTTTCTCCCGCCAAAAGGTGTTTCTTCTTTCAATTCAATTTGTTAACACATCCATCCTTATGTTTCATTAATTTTGAATATTTCTGTTGTAAGAATCCTCTGTCTTCCAAAGATGAGGTCAGATGGTCTTGCTTCCCATAGGACCACTAATCGCTCTTGTCTCACTTATATGTATTGTCACTGTTTGATTTTAACTATCCCTGATAGGCCCTAGGATTTCTTGCTCATTTTTATATCCCCACCATCTGAAAGATGCCTGCAATATAGAGGGTGTTCAAAAAAATAGATACTTAATTTGTCAACTGTTAATATTTGAATATTTTCACAAATAATAATACTTGATTATCTACAGGTCAATAGACCTGTCATGAATGCCCCAATTGTGAATGAGTATCAGCCCATTCAGTATATTGCTCTGTCCATAGGCTTTTTTCCCCTATAATTGTAATACTCTTTCCTAAAATTATAGTATAAATATTTAACTAATCATCATATGTTATTGTTAAAGATAGGAGCAGGATTGAAACATGGTTTTGTAAAGACGTGTAGTCGACAACTGCTGGTTTTACATTAAAGAGCCAGTTAGTTTGTGGTTTTCTAAGACTGTGAATTGGGTCTGCTGTGAGCGTTGAGACCAAGATGACTCTTTATTAAATAGGTTCTAAAGATAACAAGTAACAGGTAAAGGAAGAGAGGGAGGGAGAGGAAGAGAGGGAGGGAGAGAGAGGGGGAGGTAGCTGAGGTATATCGGGTGTTTTATAAATGGAGAAGCTAGATTCAAGTGTTGTTACCCAATGACCTAGAACCATTCAAATTGCAAAATTACTAGGATACGGATTCCTGAACGCTAACAAGAACCAGTGCTCTTTACCCACTAGAATTGTCCCACAAATTAATAAAATTTCCTTGGGACTTGGTGATTTTTTTTGACATGAAAGGACTAAAGTAGAAGCTGAGTGACATTTGTTTGCATTATTATGGAGAGGATTCTTTCCATAGATGAGAGGTTGGACTAGTTTCTCGAATCTCTCAAATTCTGAGATTAATGAGTCCGGGGATTTGTGAAGACACTGTAATCAGTTTGCTGTGATCACAAATGTTATACAAGCAGAATTCCATCTCAGGCTCATAAAAGTTTTAGCTTCCTTGTAATGAAGATCTAGTTGATAGGATTAACTATACTCTGTGCAAAAAATGACAACTGACCTGAGGATAAGCTGTTATAGACCAGTGTCTCTTACATTTCCTACACACAAATTAGAATACATTATAACTCACAATCCGTGCTTGCGACAAAAGATGTTCTGAACCAGTGTGAATCCATTTTATGAGCGATCTTAATTTTAAATAGCGTGTGTATCTGTCTATACCTCAATCTTATTTTAAAACTTAACAGCAAAGGTGTCTATTTTTAAGGTATTTGTAGATAGAATTTGTATACTCTATAAAATAATTAGCCATGATAAATATTAAAAAGTACCAATATAATTAGAATTATTGTTAGAATATAAGATATTTTACCATGTTTATTGTTGTCATGCAAAGTTTCTGGGTGGATATTTCACTAAATTTACAAGGGCCATTAAAGATAGTCTCCTACGATACAGAAGTTATGTGACAGGTGCCAAATTCACTTTTGGGACCCTGGAGTCATTCTCTTGCAGCAGTTAAAGTAGACATTCAGAAAATTGTCCATTTACCTGTACATCAGGAGAGACATTCCACATATTAAAGTACTATACAAAATAACAGTTGTTTTAAATATTAGCCCCAAATAATAAGCCACAAAGGCACATGCTCTGAATTGGGTACAGTGTTCTGTCATTGAGGTGTTTTTCAGATGTCAACATTTATACATAATGCATAGCTGGGAAGTAGTAGGAAGAGGAAATTTAGTATACAGGGAGTTTAAATTTAAAATTGATTAATGGTTTCAAACAATGAAGAAGAGACCGGTTAGCAGTGAGTAAGTGGAGTTCACTTTTCTATAAACCACTAAAGGTCAAAAATCACATTGCTGTGGCCAGAATTTGGCAATGTGCCTGCCGTGTATAAGCTTGTTTACTATGTAGGGTATTTGGGCGTGCATCTGTCTCACACTGCTGGAATGCCATTTTGTCTCACAGAAAGGTTAGTTGTTTGATCATGAAAGCAAATTGATCCTGAGATTTTTGAAAGTTATACCTTCAAGGGCTTAAATTGTGCATTAAGAGAATATGAGTTACCTGAAGATATTATTTCTAAAAATCAATTTCAGTGCCGGAATTACAGATTGATAGCAAGTGAGTTATTTCTGGAAGTCTGCTGGAAGGCTTTATGTATACACGCATTCAACAATTAATTTTAAGTTAATAAACTCAATTGCCCAAGTGAGTTAGTCCAGCTTAAGAGGCTTACACATATAGACAGAGGTTAAGATTGCTCAGTAGGAAGTGCCTAATAGCTTAAAGTATAAAGAAGAAAGGCCAGCCTAATGGATTTTCTTTAAATACATTGAATGGTCTACAGGTGCTTCACTTGCATGTATCTATCTGATCATGGGAAGCAGAACCATTATATTTCTCTTGTCACATCCCCTCTTGCCAATATTCTCACTCCTTTCCATGTTTCTCTTGATTTCTCTAGCACCATAGGTTGTCAGAGCAAATTCCCAGGAACCTAGCTACTACCCAGCACCAATCTTGACTATGATTCAGGTGGTGCCAGTACACCTCAAATACAGCCAAAACAATCTTTTCAGGGGAAGACAGAAACCCTCAGGCAACATCCAAAAGTGTCCCCTTTCCTCCTTCTTAGTTTATTTTTGTTCACAGAGAGATCCACTTCAATTTTTGGGGAAAAAAATCTCTGTTATATACACTATTTATTACACAACTAACCCCAATTCCCCAAGTAGCTTCTGTGGCATAAATCAACAACACTATGTTAATGTTAAATATTGCAGTCTTGGCCATTGAGATATATCCTGATGGGGCCATTTACCAGATAAGAAATTCACTTTTCTTTTAAAGATTTATTTATTTATTTTTGAGAGCAAGCGAATGAGCGAGCACATGCAGGAGCGGGGGGAGGGGCAGAGGGAGAAGGAGAGAGAATCTCAAGCAGACTCCCTGCTGAGCACAGAGCTTGGGGCCAGCCCTACTTGGGGCTTGATCCTCGGACCCCAAGATCAGGACCTGAGCCAATATCAAGAGTTGGGCGCTTGATTGAGCCACCCAGGTGCCCCAGGAACTTCTCTTTTCTATATAAATATTATATCATGTTAATAAGGGAGGCTGAATCAAGGTCAATAACATATTTATGAAGGAGATCTGGCAAGGGTTACTCACTCCCCTGAACTCTCCTAACAGGAAAGGACTAGCCACAGGCCCTTTCTTTTCCTAGTACCCATAAAGTTAATTTTATTTTGTTGATGCATCCATTTTTCCTATGGATTCCCAAAGACATAGCAGTTTCTATCCTATTCTGGAAATACTGTTCTTACAGGAGTTGATAAGAACTTTATCAAAATTTTTGAAAATTTATCGAACTGTAAAATCTTCAAAAAGAGATGCAGTAGAATGAACATGATAGTGAGCTCCAACAGAACCTGAGTTTGAGTTTGAATTTCATAGTCTATTTGCTCTATAGCAGCAGGAACATTGTTTAAATTTTCTGAGAAGTGGTTCCCTCCTATGAAAAAAGACAAAATGATAATACAATTTTTGATGTTCTTGATGGATTATGAGACATAGGACATATGAAAAGTACTAGAAAAGTGTTCAGCATGTAGTATGTGTTCAATAAACACTTCTTTGCCTTTATATGAAGCTAATCAGACCTCAAGTTTTTCCTCTCTGATCAGTGATGTTTATAATTTTTCCTTGTTCTTGTTTCAACTATTTGAATACTTCTTTCCTATCTTCTTAGCTAATGTTCTTTTCCTTCTCCATTACCTTAAATCTGGACATAAAATTTTCAAATTATGTTCATAATCATTTTCTCTTATGCCACATTCCTATTTTTAGACTCTTGAGTGTATGGCAAATATTTTATTTTGAAACTACATGCATAATATGAAATATCACTTTTATTTAAATAAGGCTAAAATCACATCTGGCTCAAAAATACAGTGTTTAGATAAAAATAAAAGCTAATCTGTGAAACGGATATCTCTGATCACACTCTCAACTCCTATTCTGATTATGAGAGATTTGTACTTACAATTTTATTTAATAATTTATCATTTGAAAAATTTAGACATTAAAAAAAAAAAAGGAGGCCAGAGGAGAGGAGGATGGGAGAATGGGCGAAATAGAAAAGGGGGATTAAGAGTACATTTATCTTGACAATCACTGAGAAATGTATAGACTATATTGTATGACTGAAATTAATATATGTTAATTATATTTTAGTAAAAAAATGTACAAATGTTTCTCATGTAATTGCGCTTCTTCGTTTATTCTTTGGCTCAAAAGTATTTGTGTATCTACTGTATATCTGCTTCTGCATTGGGTGTTACATGTGATGGTAACCAAAAAAAATAATGTTTCTTACACTCAAGGAGTGTATAGATTAAAGCCATAGTAAGACACTAGTCAAATAGCCACCTAAAATATAACTGCAACCGTAATAGATAATGCAAAGGAAAGAAAGGAATGTTAGAGTTCATTTTGCAAGATACCATGACCTAGTCCGGTGTCACACTGAGGAAGTGAACTTTGAATTGATAAGATAAGGACAGATTACCCATGATGTGGCGGTTAATAAGAGGAGAGTCCCAGATTCCTACGGAAAGTTTGTATTTTGCTGTTGTTCATCATGACCAGTAAACCTTCATCTTCTCTTGTCTGGAATATGAGAATCAGCTGGTTGTTGAAGATGAACAAGATAAAAAAGATTCAGAGGCTGCCAAGAACCCCAGAATGCATTGATTTATTGACACCACTTGTAACTGTCCAGGTAATACTTAGACGTGGCTATAACAGTAAGATCATCACTGACATGCTCCACTTGGCTCTGCTTTTATACATCTAACACCTGCAACTTACTTCCAAATATTCTCTTTGCTCCTTCCATCCTCCCCACTTATTTCCTGGGAAGGGTTAAAACACACTGATCTAAACTGTTTCTAGTTTGGCATCACTTCGTTCCTGCTACAATATACCTTTTGGTACTAGAGGTCTAAGATCTTCACCTTTATTTTATTCCTGTGGGAAAATAATATTCTTATATTTCTTGTATATATACCATGTGTACAACTTAAAATAAATTTCTATAATCTTTCATCATATTAATCATTGGTAGGGTGGTTTCTCATAATTACACACAGATAGTATTTATGAACAGTTAGGACTTTTCTTTTATCTCAGAAAATTAAAAAAATATATATTTTTTGTATGATCTTACAGACAACCTGTAAAATTTAACCTTCAAAGAGTCTGCTGGTCTGCATATTTGGCAGTGTTAATGAAAACTTATACCTTCACTCAGGGCACTGCCTCAGCCTGGAAGTCCCTCCACCCTTGCTTCTATTAATATAAATTCGTGATCCTCAACGATCCTAGTTCTATTTTTTTAAAGATTTTATTTATTTATTCATGAGAGACACAGAGAGAGCCAGAGACATAGGCAGAGGGAGAAGCAGGCTCCACACAGGGAGCCTGATGTGGGCCTCGATCCCAGGACCCCGGGGTCACACCCTGAGCTGAAGGCAGGCGCTCAACCACTGAGCCACCCAGGTGTCCCTCAGCTTAGTTCTATTGATAACAAGCTTTCAAATAATGCCATTTTTGGTTGGCACACTTAAAGGACTTTAAAAAGACTAAAGTCATTCACAAGCCAGCTATGATAGTTCAATCACTGTAGATGCCGCACTTGCCTGGATGCCCCGTGATGCAATGAGAGGAGGACAATTCACTGCCTCTCTTGCTTTCTCTTAGTCCTGAGACAAAGCCCCTTATATTGCAAACAGTCTTACCAGAATATACCTTTTGGGAGAAATCCTAGTAATTAGCTGCTGTTTTCTTCTTGTGAAGGCAAATGTATATAACCTGTGTACACTTCCCAAGTGCCCAACCTCCTATTATGTCATGTCTTCTCTCTCTTGCAGGTGCTCCCGTCCAGCCATTGTTCTAGTTTGTTCCGATCAGTTCAAATATATCATTTGTCCCTCCCCCCAGATATGACTGTAACTATGTTTGTCTTTAATTATTGCAAAGACCAAGTGTACATATTGATCAAAACATAAGGATCATACCACAGCTTGACAAATGGGAACCAAGTTTACCCTTTATCAAGACTTAGCTTAAGTCACAGAATATTCTGAGGACTTACTCTCTCCTCTCCATCCCCATAATTCTTTCTTTCTATACCACATATTGTTCATTTACCCTAGTCTAGTTTGTGTTGCCACTGTTATCTTCCTTCGAATCAGGGAATATTTCTCGCACTTTTAGCACAGTCAGGCTTCTGAGAAATGTCAAATTAAAGATATTTCAACTAATTATTGCTTTATATTGCCTTTTCCCCTTACTCTATTAGAGTGTGAGGGATGTTGACATTTTACTCTCTTGATTAATCCTTCATAGTTACAATTATAAGAGTATTTTAGAAAAAATTGGAGTAGAAATAAGCATATGATATTTAAAGACTGGAAACAATAAAACGCTTTGATATACACAGAGTGCAAGAAGGGATATTTTATGGGCTCTATGCTTTTTAAAATTTTCTGCAATATGATATACTTTCCTGCATTTAAATATACTTTGTAAAGCTATATTACCTTCTGTTAAAACCAAACAAAACAGAAACCCCAACCTATCCAATTAACACTTTTTTTTCTGACCATTTTTATCAATGACTAAAGCTTACATAATTGGTAATCAACAAATATGTACACAAACATGTTTAAAATCTGTTAGATCTGAGAACTTGTGCTATAGGCTATAGAGAATATGAGCAACCATGTTGTAAAAATGTCCTTGTCTCAAAGAACAATATAACATAGTGTGGAGACAGGGATAGTAAGATTTTTTTTAAAAAATTAAATGACCAATGAGACAAACATAGAAGATATTACAACCTATATAATCAATCTTCTAAAAATAAATATTGTAGGGGCACCTGGGGGGCTCCAGGTGGTTGAGCACCTGACTCTTGGTTTTGGCTTAGATCATGATCTCAGGGTCATGGAATCAAGGCCATGCATCGGGCTCTGCGCTCAGTGAAGAGTCTGCTTGAGGTTCTATCCCTCTCTCTCTTCCCCTCTCATCCTGCATTCTCTCTCCCTCTAAAATAAATGAATAAATCTTGAAAAAGCAAAGAGTCTGCTTGAGGTTCCATCCCTCTCTCTCTTCCTCTCCCATCCTGCATTCTCTTTCCTTCTAAAATAGTTAAATAAATCTTGAAAAAAAATAAATATTGCACCTTGCAAGGAAACAGAAAAAAATGAGCATTTCATACAAGTATGAGTAACAAAATTAATCTAGAAATATTATATTTTAAAAGGAAGATCAAAATTATATTAATCATAATGAGTACTGAATAATGGTGTATAGAATTGTTGAATCAGTATTTTGTACACCTGAAACTGATATAGCACTGTATGTTGCTGGCATTAAAATAGAAAGCTTAATTACAAAAATAAATAAAAGGAGGAATCACGGTGAGTTGCAATTATCTGGAAAGTTTCAAGGAAAAGGAGGAAATACATCAGAGAAGGGTAGGCTTCAGAGGAGTAAAGGGAAAAAAAAAACAAAAAAACAAAAAAACACCACACACTAACAATAATGCAGAAAAGACCTTTTTCATGAAACACAATGAGAACGTTTTGGAGAAGAACTGTAGGGAGACACCAAGGTTAGAGAGGTTATTTAGACATTCTACCGTGATGTTAAAAAATCTGAATTTACGCTCTGTCGTATTTGCCAAAGGAATTTTTTCTTTCCTGCTGTGGTTGATTACTTACTTACCAGAAGTTTCATATTCTTAGGGGTGCCTTAGAGGTAACTCATGACTTTTAATAGTTTTAAAGTGAAATATCAGATTATTGTAGTTCCACCTGTCGATAATGCATTCACAGGACGTTGGGGTTGTCTCTTTTTGGCTCTGCACGCTGCTTTGATTTTTATTTTGTATTAGTAAATGGCAGACTGAGATACGAGAAACCTAAGGATTTGAAAACCATTTTCATATATATATATGCTACCAACCAGCTTATGCCTTATATAACTTGCTCTTCACTGTTACATTTCATAATACGGGTTGTTACCCTGTGTCGTGAGATACTTGGATGAATGATGAGTTACACAATTCTGGAGGAAAATACAAAATGTCTAAGCCATTCATATGATATCTGTTCAGAGTTCCAATTCCATTCAAACCTATAAAGATTTGACTTCTCTTTTTGAAAACATGTAAAACTTATTTGTAAAGAATACTTTTAGAAAAGTTTAGTTTAAAGGTTATAAACATAGCTTTGATAGGAGAGATTACTAAATTAACCCTAAGCATCACATTAAAATGTCAACCAAATGAATAGTAAATGAACCTAATTTTAGGAATTTTAAATCCAAAGCATTTTGTAAGCGGCTACACAAGAAAATATGCGAGACACACATATATAGAAATTTATTTATGGTGATTCTAGTGGATTCGATAAACAATAAATCTCTAACATATATACCTAATTTTCCATATGTACGTTGTTGTCAGGTTTTTTTTTAAGAATGTCAGTTTTTAAATAATACCTCTTAATTTTGGATGTTTTATAGTATTAACTGATACTACTATTTATGTCTCCTTATAGTGGAAAGAAAATACCTGGTATGGTATTTCTACAATTTAAGGCTTTTTATTTATTTATTTTTGTTTTTTAATTTAAAAATTTTTTTAAAGATTTTTTTATTCATGAGAGACATAGAGAGAGAGAGAGGCAGAGACACAGGCAGAGGGAGAAGCAGGCTCCATGCAGGGAGCCGAATGTGGGACTTGATCCCAGGACTCCAGGATCACGCCCTGAGCTGAAGGCAGATGCTCAACCACTGAGCCAACAAAGCATCCCTAATTTAAAACCTTTTTAAAGTTAGAACTTTAATGATAAAACAATTATTTTACAATAATAATAGCCATCATTTATTGTATCTAATATTACATGCTTTTTCAGCAAAGTAAGGACTTTGAATCAACTAAAGCTATCGTGATTGTGATAAAATGGTTGTATACCAGGCAATACACTATAATTTCTCCATAAATCCCATTTTACAGATGTGAAGGAGAAGGATTAAGTAAGTTGCCGAATCATAGACACCTAGAAAACATCAGAAACCAGATTTACAATAAAATCCTAGTTCACTTTGGGCCTGACTTCTCTCTCTTAAGCCACAACACCTCCTAAGGCATTCTTCTGTGTATGGTTTTTATTTTTACCACAAATGTTTTTTAAGTCAGGGTTTGTAATTCACAATTACTCTTTCACTGCAGTGTCTTCTCTGCCTCTTCACTTGTGACTCTATCAACAAAGACCACTCAAACCATAATAGCATTGACTACTTTAACATCGTGGTGGGAAAAGATGATGCTCTTGAAAATACAAAATGACCACTCTCCACGAGGATTAATGTAAGGATTACTTATTCATCTCTGATGAGGCCACATTTTACAAGAGAAATGACTGCTGGAGGGTCCCTCTGTCTCTTCCTCTTCCTTATTTTTCTTTTACAGACTGTTCTGTTTTCCACTTCAGAGCATACCTATTGCTTCTTGTACTTAAACAATAGAGTCAAAGAAATTGTAAACTGCAGGTCCGTGATTCTCAGCATTGTTAGGTTTAACGTATTTCTGGAAACTGTATGGATTATATGTGCACGTTGCTAAGTCTGGAGCTGTGAAAGTGGAGTTGGGAGTAGGGATTGGTAATGCTAAGCACTTCATTTGCCTTTGATATTCTTTCCATCTAGTTTAGGAGAAAAGACATAAAACTATGAACCATAAATAAAAGTGAGACAACAGGACTCGTGATGCCACCAAATGTTTTAGAATTTAAAGGAAGAGAATACACACTCATAAGTATATATATACACACATATCTCCAGATATACATATCTTGATATATATACTTATACACACCCCAATACATATAATATATATATATCATATTTCCTTACTACTATATATTACCTATTTATATCACTTGACTAATTAATATATTAACTATTCCCTTACCAATCCATATATATATGAGTTAGGTAATCCTTGAAAGAAGAAGTCCGGGTTAAATCCTTGCAGGAATGAAGATCTGCTGTCTCCAGTTGTGGTGTGGGGGATATATGATAACATGTCTTTTTCATTTGTTCAAGTCCCTCATGTGCCTTTTGAAAGCACTCTCTAATCTTTCTCATATATCTTTTAAATATTTCTTCCTAGGTTTATGTCAAAGTATTTCATTTCACTCTATCTAGGTGTTCACGGAGCACACTAGTGTCCTGCCATTGGTGGCTGGCCTCATGCACTCTTACTCTGCATCATGGGGGCACCATTGCAACTTGCTTGGGTGAAGTTGCTCTCTTCTAGTTGCTTTAGTATTTACTAATAGGGAAATTTGTAGAGGTTCAAAAGATCTGTTGACATCATGGTCTTATTCTGACCAAAAATCTGTTCTGTGATTATTGCTTTTTTATTAAAATATATTTAACATATAACATCATGTAAGTCTAAGATGCACTATATGTCAATTCGACACATTTATATATTGCAATATTATTGCCCCTGTAGAATTAGCTAGGACTTCTATCTTGTCACATAATTATAATTTATTTTATTCAATAGCCAAGACATAGAAACAATCTGGGATGCCTAGGTGGCTCAGTGGATGAGCATCTGCCTTTGGCTCAGATCATGATCCCAGGGTCCTGGCTTCAAGTCCCACATAGGCTCCCTATGGGGAGCCTGCTTCTCCCTCTGCCTATGTCTCTGCCTCTCTCTCTGTGTCTCTCATGAATAAATAAACAAAATCTTTAAAAAAAAAAGAAACAAGCTAAGTGCCCATCAGTGGATGGATGGATAAAGATATTCTTTGACTATTTTGGCAATTCCTTTGTTTTGGAAGACTTGACCTGACTGTACTTTAAATACAAAGAGAAAAATTAATGTTGGCTTCATAGTATTTTCAAGTAATTGATAAATAATTTGTTTACTCTATTGTTATTTTGATTTATTATCAATTATTAATTTATGAATTGAAAAATAAAATAGTTATGATGACAAAATTACAAGAGTATATTGACCTGTAGAAAAAGTATAAATAGATGTAAGTATCAAGGACTTATATTGATCATATTTTCAGGTCCACAAGTTGTACTTGTGAGAATCCAGTCTGAAAAAAATATTAGGAATTAAGATCATTATTTATACACTGGATATTTCTTATAGCATAATTTATAATAGTAAAAACTCAGAAACAGAGTGAAAGTCCCCAAATAGAGAAATGGTTAAATACATAGTAATAGCTATAGAATAATAACACATCTCCTTTTGGTCAGAGCTGAGATTCATATAAATTTGAGGCATTTCCTGGGGAAAGTTAAACCCTATTTATCATTAGTTTTGAAATATACAGAGAAGTGCCTAGTAGATTGGGCAGAAAAAAGATTGGTCAAAAGGAACCCAGAGCAACAATGATTTGCAGAGAAATTGAAGACAAAAATCGTGATCAAGGAAGGCTCTTGCTATTCCAAATCAAATAGTAGAACAGGGCTTATGAGTCAAATGGGGGTAGTGGTTCCAAATATAGTACAGTGTCTCTTGAACTTGTCTGATACAGACATCCTGGCTGTGAGCAGCTCTCTTGGGGGAAATGGTACTGTTTCATTTCTGAGCCAGCTACATAAATGGAAGGAGCTCACCATGGCTAATTTGAATTTATACTTAAAAAAAAAAAGCCCTGATTAAATAGCACATGCTTACCTGTTATGTTTACTTTAAATTTAGTTGCATATATATTTGAAATATTAAGTAATGGATTACCATGAAAAGATAGTTTTATACTGTCAACATTTTCTGAGCTAATTTTATTCAAACTCTTCTATTTAAATTTTGACATCAGTATTTTTGTCATCATTACAGCCAATTTTTGAATCATCTATCACAGTTTTCAATAGCACATTATCTTCAATTCTCATCCAAGTTGTTTTAAGTACTGCGCTTTCTCAATTCGTGTATGTTAGTGTTTTTGGAAATTGTATCCTAATTGCCTAAACAACATCCAATAATTTGCATAACATGATGTTTTTATTTTTTTCAAGAATCTTGTTGATATACGTATATATACCTGATTTGCGTAGGGTAATTGATTTAAACTATTTTAAAGTTATTTTAAATAAATATTGTTATTTTTGATTTATCAATTATTAATTTATGAATTGAAAAATAAAATAGTTATGATGACAAAATTACAAGAGTATATTGACCTGTAGAAAAAGTATAAATAGATGTAAGTATCAAGGACTTATATTGATCATATTTTCAGGTCCGCAAGTTGTACTTGTGAGAATCCATTCTGAAAAAAATATTAGGAATTAAGATCATTATTTATACACTGGATATTTCTTATAGCATAATTTATAATAGTAAAAACTCAGAAACAGAGTGAAAGTCCCCAAATAGAGAAATGGTTAAATAAATAGTAATAGCTATAGAATAATAACACATCTCCTTTTGGTCAGAGCTGAGATTCATATAAATTTGAGGCATTTATTTAAAGCCCTTTATTTAAAGCCCCTCATATTTATAGTGGTATCCAACATTTGTAAGTAAAGGCTTCAAAAATGGGGGGAAAATCACCAATATCTATTAAATGTCTCTCCCAACTTTTTGCCTTTATTGTGACTGAGGGTGGGGAAGTTTAGTATGACCCTAAGGACGGCAATAAAAGTATATATCTGTCAATTCAAAGTGAATGCAAACTGATCCTCCTTTTGTCCAATAGGGATTGATATTAATTATCTTGCCATGTCAGTGACTAAACATCAGGTTCTCAGCTTGCACATTGGGATGCTCCAACAAATACAAATCTAGCACAACAGCAGTGACTGGGGCCACCATTTAGTTAGGTTCTGACAATTCTGTCATCTAACATATTCCACATGAATTTTTCAATGACCAGACCAGAGAGACCAATGCAGACATAATGGAGACCACAACTCCTGCATCTTTTACACGTTGGAGGGTGGCACTAATATCCGCCATTCTACTCAAGACACAGTTTTGATTCCAATTTAAAGTATTGGCTGAGGAAGAATATAATATCAGAGGCTCTTAATTGGCCTGTGTTACATTATGTATCTCACGACGAAGGTTAGGAAATCAATGTGGGGATTTTGCTAGCCTGCCTTCCATAGGGTGTGATAAGGGAGCCATAATCATATTTTAGGAGACCTGGTGTCATGTTAGCTCAGACCCTTCATCCAATAAGTTTTGAGACAGGTAGCTGTTTTTTTTTTTTTAAAGTAGAGATATATCTGACAATTAAAAATTGTACATGTTTAAGGCGTACAATTTGATGACTCGATATACATTTATATTATGAACAAAACTGCCACATTCAGGATTACTTAACACACCTGTCACCCCAGATAGTTACCACTTCTGTGTCTGTGTGCATGATGCAAATACTTAAGATCTACCCTGTTAGCAAATTTCAGTACAATACAATAAATACAATAAAATACAGTACAGTATTGGGAACTATAGTCACACTGTATGTCTGGTAGATCAAGGACTCACTTTTGCATGACTAAAACTTTGTATCCCTTGACCATTACTTCCCTACTTCTCCTTCACTGAGCCCCTTGAACCACCATCCTATTCTCTGCTTCTGTGAATTTGATCACTTTACATTCCACATAGAAGAGAGATCATACAGTATTTATCTTTCTGCATCTGGCTTATTTTACTTAGCATAATGTTCTCCAAGTTCATCTGTGTTATCACAATGGTAGAATTTCATTCTTTTTAAAGACAGAATAATATAATATTTTCTTTATTCATTCACTGATGGGCATTTATTGTCATTTCTAAATCTTGGCTCTTGTGAATAATTACGAAATGAACATGAGAGTACAGCTAAGTCTTTGAGATCCTGATTTCATCTTCTTTGAATATATACCCAGAAGTGACTATTTTTTTCAATTTCCTGACATTCAAGTAGCCGTAAATTCTTTTGGAGAAGGAAGATTGGGGAATCCATTCTGAATACACATGCTTTATACTGCAAAATCCTTCCTCTCAACTTACGTTTTATGGATCTGAGGACTGACTTACATCTGGGCACAGGGTAAGGATCCTGCCTTTTCCCTTGCGGTAAATAACCTCAGCTTTCTGCTCATGTGCTCTTGCTTTTGTTTTCTTGCTTATATAGGTCAAACAATGCCCTTGTGGACTGTGCATTTTTCTTCCACTCCTAAGAACCAGTGACTATTAGATATTTCCCTGGATTCTTGTTAGAGAGCTTACATCCAGCTTGCCTCTGATGGTTAAGTGCTGACACTTTGCCACTAATTTTTGGAATCGTCTCATCTCCACTGACAGTAAGGAGCCCTTTCTGTAGCAGCCTCCTCTACTGTCTACCCTGGCCTTTGAAGGGCAGATGACACGAATGTTCTCAATAATTGCTGGGGCCCCTCTCACTGGGATATTATTTAATATTTGAGTGCAGGAGCATTCTCTGGGTTCATCAGAGAACATGGTCAACTTGTAGGTTTGTCTTTTCTTATATAATACATCCATTCCACCATGTCCACCTGCAGGCCCTTTGGTGAAGAATTTTTCCCTCTTACAGAAGGAACAACATCACCATAGGTGACCCATACTGATATTTATTTCTATTATTGGTGTAGGGAGGTGAATACCAATCACCCTGTGGAGGACAAATGTTTCGTGAGGGACATGCCTCACATTGGGCCTCTGCATCATCTACAAGTAGGTAGGAATGGGATACCTCTGATGACTTAAAGGGTTCGGGGGAAGGTGACTTCAAAGTCATAGTACATCCTTAGGTGTCCCTGTTTCCAAACCTTAGTATTCTTCTCTATGAAGGGTCTGGGTTTCTAGTCAAAGGAGCTTGTTTAAGGTAAGAATTTAGCCTTCTCTTAATCATGTAATGGACCTGCTTTTCAGTACCATTTGCCTTATGACTGCAGGATCTGAAAATTTCTTCGAATGTTACCAGAGAAGCTTTCTGGTCATGTCCTGAGCTGGTAATTGACTGCCCTAGGCTTGCCATTTTCTTTCTTCAGCGTTTCAATTTCATTTACGGATAAACAACATTTTGGTTACCATCGCTACCATTACTCTTACATTTTTAAGATATTTCATGAGCTGCTACTCTCCTTCCACCTGTGTCTGTTCCAATTCAACACGGGTAAAGGTCTGAATAATTGTGATGTTAGAACAGATAATGAAATATCTCCCCTTCCTGAATCACCAGCAATAGAGTCCTTATCGCCTGGCCAGCACACAACCCGATTCTAAAATCCCATCCTGAAGGTCTGTATCCTGCACTTCCAGTTGTAGCAGGAACAAACCCTGAATGAGGATTCAAAGGCAAGTATTTATTTTGGGAAGTGAAGGAACCACCAGAATGGTAATGGGAAGTGAAAGAAGAAAGGCAGGCAGCCAATAAAAAAAATGGTTGTCTCTCTGAAAAGTTAGTGGATTAATTTGCTGGGGAACCTCCGAAATGATTGACCTTCAGGGAGGAGTGAGGTGAAGCATTTACACCCCAACTTTTAATAATCATTGGTTTGGTGCTATGTATGTGATGAACTGATGGTACCATTGATTTTCTAGCACTTCCGTCCTTTCGCACCAGCAGAGACAGGCACTGGTAGTAGGAGAAATGCCTCTGTCAAAGAAATGTAGATGATTGCGATGGATAGGCTGAGAGGCACTAAAGGTACGAGTGAGCAGATATGGGCATTGCAACAACACAATCTCTTTTATACCCCACACTCTATAACCTAGGTTTGATCCCCTTACATTGGCCATCCAATTATTCTTTTCCAATACATTTGCCGATAGATTCCTGCCCACACTGTTTTCCTGTTCATCCTCTGTGAAGGTTGTTTTTTCAGATACCAAACACATTCAAGAAAAGTATCACTACACTACACTACAGACACTACAATGTCTCTTTTATTTTTTATCCTTGCTTAGAGAGGCAACATTTATTATAAAAGGGAATAATACAAATGTTTGAACTGTATAAGATTTTTATTCTTGCGATTTTATCATGGAAGAGCTGTTGATTAAGAAAAACAGATGAAACTTGCTCTTTTTTCTTATTGTTCAAGGTAGAAATGGTTATAATAGTCTGAGAAAAGTCACCTATGCATACACCGCATTTTCTGAACTGTATGAGTCTCAACACACTTTAGGAGACTTGGGCATATGATTTGAAGCTTCTGGTGATACGCCTTTGATGACTCTCAAAAAGAAGGGGAGGGGACTTCAGCTCTCCCGGTGATAAAGGCAGTCTTTTTGGAGGTGGATTAAAATAGAATCACATGAGTCCTAAATATTAAAAGCTGTAGTCAGTCCTATATGGTATAATGGATAAATCAGTAGCTCTTAAAGACCAAATCAGTTATTGATCAGCGCAGTTACAATGAATTGTGAGTACAACGAGGCACATTTATCAATGATCTAGGGTGGAATATAAGACATAGGAAAAATAGAAATTTTGTGTGGCTATATCGACACTACAGTGATATGTTTTAAGTTCAACCAACATAAATAGAATGTTTGTAATAGGTCCTGGTTTTTATAGTGTGACTGACCAAGTTATCATGCACTTTATGATGGCTGTGGTTGATTTGTTATCCCGAGAATTTTATTTCTAATAATGTTGAAATAAAACTGTTAAAAGAAGATATCTTGAGTGATATTTAGGGCAAGTTTAGTCAGAATGTAACTGGGAGATGAAATCACTTTGGTTGTTGAAATGGAGAGAATATACTACAGGGAATTGTTTGTTACACAGGTGATGAAAACCCGAACAGAAGACAGTGAACAATCCAGAATCTAGCAACAGCAGGAAGCTGCAAAGCTGTGGATGCTAGAGGGAAGAAGGGAAGCAGCACCATAGCTCAGGGGCAGAATTACCCACTGGAATTGTGATGGGCTTATCTGGCCGGTGGTGGAGACAAAAAGGAGATGCAACCTCTGCTGGAGACGCTACAGAAGTCCATGAGCTAGCAGAGAAATGACCCAACTCCTCCATTTCCTTCTCTCCCCAGTTTTCCAGCCTCCACTTTCTACCAGTGCCTTCCACTGGGGCAAATGGGCAGGATGCCGGTTGGAATGGATACCTAGGAAATGTTGTCTTCAGAGGAAAGGAGAAGAGAGTCAAAAAAACAGAGCTGAAACTGAAGACTGACATGAGAAAGATGTGATTTCCTGTCAAAGAAAGAACTATATTTCTTCTTGTGGTATATAGTTTGGAGCGTTTTTGTTTTGTTTTGTTTTGTTTTTTTTCCTGCACAGCAAAACAGAAGGGGTGTCTGAAGGGTCAGTTTCACTGAGAATCAGGCAGTTATGTCCCAAACTGGAGGAAGTGTTCTTGATGCTACTTGAGAACATTGGTTCTAAGAACAGTCATGGCTGTGAGAAAAGCTGCCATGGTCACTGAGCAGCTCTTGAGACGACATGCTTGGTAGCACTGTGTGTGCTTCAGAATAGAGAATTTATGAGCCAACACGTGGTTCTACCATTGTTCTTTTCCCTCTGCCCTGAGATCGTCAAACCACAAATCAGGTACAGCTGACCTGTGAAAGACATCTAATCTGATTGCCAAAACTCCCTAGTTGTCATAAAGCCCTGAGATGGTAGGGTTGTTGAGCATCTGTTCTTATAGTGTGACTCAGTGACAACCAACTGGAGGGACCATTCTCTTCCTCCCATCCACAGAACAGTTTAGGTCACCCCCCTCCAGCTTGTGAGCACCTCGTGGTCTCTGCAATGTCATTTCACTTACATTTCTCCTAGCAACATTTTTACCCTCCCTGCCCCCAGATCAGGCTAGCTTTCTTTGTTTTACCTACCGTAGACATAGATTTCTTCTTTTGAAAACAGCTATTATTTTTGCATTTTATCTCACATCTTATTAGATCTTGTAGTTCATTCCAATGGTTCACTTGAACATTGCCCCTGAAAAACTTTGCACTTTGAGGCAGTCATAATTATTTAACAATCATAATTTATTTCACAAAGTCATAATTTCAGGCGTCATAATTATTAAATCATTCACTGAGTCCTCTCTATCCATTCCCCTTTTATTTTTTATTTTTTTTCCATTCCCCTTTTAAAATGCTTCCATCATAAATATGCATGTACTTTGAGCAATTAAAACTACACAGCATGATGGTCTCTTTCCTACAACACAGCTATTATATCACCCATCTGATCTTTTATGCATTTTAAAAATATATCTGTAGTTGTGCTTTTTATGTTCCTAATGTTCTCCTTTCTAGATTACTTTATTAAGGCATAATTAACATGCATTATATTAATTTCAGGTGTACCACATGATTCAGTATTTGTATATATAGCAAAATAATCACCACAATAAGTTTAGTTCACATCCATCACGGCACATAGTTACAGAATTTTGTTTTCTTGTTACGAAAACTTTAAAGATTTGCTCTTTTAGCAGATTTCAAATACACAATGCAGTATTATTAACTATAGCCACCATACTCTCTGTTACATTCCCATGATATTTTTAAATATGCAGATGTCTTTAATCCAAAGTAAGTAGCTTACCAAAGATTAGAACTTTATATTTGTTATTAAGATCATAAACAAACAATTCCAAGACCATTATTTTTCAAAATCCAAGATCCTGATATGTCTACTGCTATAGTACCAACGGATGTTGTGGACTATTTGATTTGTACTATTTCATTTCAGCTGATGCAAGCCCACAGAGTTGGACTTATTGATCTAATTTAGAGAGTGTCAGGTGTTTGGAGACCTCTAAATTTCTCTAATGTCAATCTTATGCCTTTTTCCCTTTATTGTTGCTTCAAATTTTCATTTCTTCGGGATGTTATATATTACAGACAGATCAATTTATATTCAGAATAATTAGTAGCTTGTGTTAAAGAAAAACTCTTCAATCATAAGTTAAGTGACATTAAAATAAAATCAAAATAGTTTGTGCCCTCATGTGCTTCAGCTGTTTGTACAAAGATAATTTTTTTTTGGAATATGTGTTGTGGTCAAGAATATTTCATTGATTTTATTTTCTCTCTCATCTGGAGGGGACATTGAGAGAGAGAGATAGTGAAGGAATGCTATGAACAACTTGGTTTTAGGTAACAGTAACAGTCCACTAATTAAAAGCTTAATAGTATTTTTTATAGAGGTACTAACATTCACTATCTTTCCCCATCACAATTACTCTTAGCTTTTTCCATTAATCATAAATATCAATGACGTATCAAGTACAATGTATCTTATCTAACTGGCAAAACCAGAAATGAGGAGACAGAAATCATTTTACTTACTCATAAGTGTAGGTGGTGACGTTAATTAAAACTAAATTAAAATTTACCTTCCTTATGGTGCCCAAAGTCCATTTCAATATATTTTTTAAAGTATGTATTTGTAAATTTAAAAAATCCATTGTATGTCTCTATATCAGCATCGAAAAATCGGAATTTAAAACATTTTTAAAGGACAGTGCCATTTGCATTAGCACCAAAATATATGTATACACTTGGGTATAAATCTGATAAAATATGTGCAGGATCTATGCTGCAAACTGCTAGCTGCTGATGAAAATCAACAAACATGGAAATAAAGGAAGAGATAAAATGTATTTATAGACTGAGATTAATTACAGTAAAAGATGTCACTTCTCCCTATTTAGAGGTATAGATTCAATGCAACCCCAATCAAGTTCTTAGTAAGCATATTCATAGTAAGCTACTAATAGTTCATTAGATACATCACCTTCTGTCAGTCATTACTAATCCTAATCCTCTGCTGTCTTTATTAAGTCTCAAGTTAAGGAAATAACGTCAGTGCTGTTAGATAAAATATCCCTGATGTGGGTGTAACTGACAGCTTCTCTCCTAGACTCCAAACTCGTTAGACTCTAAATGAGCACAGGATATTCTTGTTTGAGGTCTATTGACGTAATTATAGACACTACTATTATGAGAGTGTTTCCTTCTTCCTATATAATTTATTGGGCATTTAGAAAGACTATTTTATAGTCATTTGGAAGAAATTAGAAGAAATAAAAGTAAAAAAAAGAAAAACCTGAATAACTCGTAAGTTAGTATTAAAGGGAAATTCAAATTAAGTATATTGAGGTGGCTATGAAAGGAAAATAGAAAAATCAGATTATCATTATATGCTTTTATTTTATACAAATAAATTCAGTTTCCTAAGGGAATAGAAATTGGTAAAGGCTATAAGTTTTCAGTCATCAAATATAGCATATAAGCATTTTCAGTGAGTTATTTGTCAGGGAATGTAATATTAAAAGTTTTTGCATGTGTTACCTTGCTGATCTAGAAGACATGCATACATGCCGAAAGTGAAAATAATTTGCATAAATATTTTGAGCTATTTCTAAATGAGAAAAATACAGGATTCATTTCTGTTGTGTGCCTATCAATGTGTGTATACATTATTAAGAGCATGAAAGTAAACCTATTCGGCGCATATGTTTTTCTTTAGCATTACCCTTTGAAACCTGGAAAGAACAAAGGACGCAGATTCTCACCAAGACAGTGATTCATATAATAGCATTAATAAGTATTAATCATTTTGAAACAGGTATTGAAAAGAGTGAGGTGAATTACAAGAGATCTATTCAGGCAAGAAATTTGTTTCTTGATTACTCAGCAACACTTTAATTTCAAGCATCTCATTCTTTCTAATACCAGAAAACCATGGTAGCCAATTCTAGGTTGTCTGAGTATTGTAGGGTTAAGCTCAGTCTTTCCAGAAAGGTCCAGTCCTATCCCCACCCCACTCCACCCCTACCAGCTCCCTCCTGGTGTATCCTTCTGGAGTCAAAATGTTGGAACTTGGGATGGATGAAACAGCCTTTCTTCTTTGGTCTGCACTTAGTTTGTGCTTGTCCATATGTGTGCATCTATGTGCTTTGCCCCATCCAGGCCTCAGAATGATCCACTCCAAACCCTGGTGTCTGCTGAGAGACTCAGTATTTATTCAGACTTTCACGTGTAGTTCATGCAACATTCACCACTTGATCTCCATGGTCTAAATCAAACACTCTTTCAGGTGTGTTCGTTCTCTCTCAGGTAACTTCTGTGCTCTTCTCCCAAGCACGAAGATGTTTTGGAGGTTTTTCTATCCCTCCCTGAAGCCACATCACCCAACATCTCCTTACCTGGTCTATTTCCTACCACCTCACCTCCTCACCTCCAGGCTTCAGCTTTCATGCCTGGAGTTTGCTCAGAGGCAGGTGCCACCTACGTTGCTCTCATTTAAATCTGTTTTTCTTTTTTTTTTTTTTAATATTTTATTTATTTATTTATTTGACTTAGAGAGTGGGAAAGAGCAAGCACAAGCAGCGGGGAGCAGCAGAGGGAGAGGGTGAAGGCTCCCCACTGAGCAGGGAGTCCCTCCCCACTGAGCAGGGAGTCCTACATGAGGCTCGATCCCAGGACCCTGAGATCAAGACGTGAGCCAAAGGCAGAATGCTTAACCGATGGAGCTACCCAGGTGCCCCCATTTTCATTTAAATCTTAAAATATATATTTTAAAAATGTCCTTTCCAAATGTAGCCAAAAGTTGTTTTCCCAGAATGCACAGTTTTCCCACTATTTGAATTCTTTGCATATTTATTCTTCCCTGTGTTTGAAGAAAAATCAAGAAAAATGCTTCTTTTGCAAAGTCCTCTGTCTGGCCCCCACCCCCTTGCCCTGCTTCATACCTGCTGTCAGGAATCAAAACAGCCTCCGAGGCAGTCAGCTTCAGAGATGCTGAAGGAAATTCCTAGCTGCCATGGCCACAGCAGTAGTGTTGGATGATACTGAGAAAACCAAATTATCTTTTTAGAGTTCAGAAGTAGGAGCCTGCTTACACAGATATCACCAAAAGCACACACTGAAACTCAACGGCCACTATTTAAAAAAATGTTATTTTATTCTTCTCAACAGAGATTTCTTAAGACTATAAACCAATCTCTTAGATGCAAAGGAATGTAGCTAAGCATTGTTTCTTTTGAAATGAAACTTTAAGAAGTGACTAAAAGAGCTAGATTACAATTATCCTGCCAGTGTTTGCTCAGTGACTTTGAGCATGATAATACTTTAAAGATGATATAAAGTATACTCTTATGAAAGAGACTTAAGCAAAATGATAGACATTGTCCTCAAACTTTGACAAAGCAGTTTAGTAAAAGGTGAAAGAATGCACATATATATCCAATTTCTGGAGGCTTCCAAAGTTGAAAGTGTTCAAAAGAATTGGTGGGGGGAGAGGGGAGGGATGTGTTTTAACCATCTCCTGCTCAGCCCATTGGTGAAGAGGGATTCCCATCCTAGGGTTATGGGTGTGGGGCCACTAGACCGAGATGAGAAAGCAGTTTACTAGTTGTATAGACTCAGCTGTGGGGAGGAGGACACCACACGCCACGCAGGGCTACACGATGTTGCATTTGGGAATAGAGAGAACAATAAGTCCTGCGGGAGGTAAGCTGCTTAGTATTAAGAGGAAGATCTGGCTCTTGGTTCCCAAGAGGATGAGATTAGTTTGGCTGAATAATCCCACAGGCTGGCAGGGAGTGAAGCCCACAACTGAGGGATAATCAGAAACTGGGCCTTGTCCCCATCATATATGGAGAGTGGCTTGTTAGGTAAGGGGACTTTATCAATGGGAACAGCGTGGGGAACTTGTGGTTAAGCCATTCTAGGCTTTCCTGGATTTTCTCAGATGTCAAGAGACACATAATACTGGGCCTAAATTTTAGGCCCAGGGTATTCTAAATCCCCAAACTTTGACATTTTAAAAATCACAAAGTTTCCAAGGAAGCAAAAGAGGGTGCCACATCTCTACAAAAAGTAAAGTGTCATGTGAAGCCATTTGCAATTGACTTATTTTGAAATAGAATGTGTGTTATAGAATGAGCAATTCATAAACATCTAAGGACAGGTACAGACATGATAGCCCGAATCTGTGAGAATAATGTCATTAAAGGCAAAAGTAGGGGGAAGTGTTAGCACCAGTAAAAATATGTAAGCATAATCGCCAAATCAACTACTTGATAAAAATAAGGAGAGATCCACTCTGGGTAAGCTGGCATAATGTTAGTATAAACCAGGGCCTGGTAACTTTTTTTTTTTTTTTTTTTTTGATAATAGGCCAGGTAGCAAATATTTCTGGGTTTATGGCCCAGAAGTTCTAACTACTGAGTTATAGCATGAAAGCAACCATAGATGGCATATAAATAACTGGGTACGGCTATGTTCCAGTAAAATTTTATTGATAAAAAGAGCTAATGGACCAGGTTTGGCTTATGGGTGGTAGTTTGACCACCTCTGAATCATGTTTAAAAGATATTATAAAAATGTTTATCTGAGTATTTTAAATTTTATTTTCTTATTGATTCTAATTATTAGTGTGCTCTTATCATTACATATTTAAAAGGCTTTTTTTTTCCCCTGTGCCTAGAGATTTAAATTGTGGTTTCAAATTCAGAATTCTTTATATGTTTCAGATACTGATCCTCTATCAGATTTGTCATTTACAAATAACTTCTCCCATTCTTGGGAGTCTTTTAGTTTTGTTGACTGTTTCCTATGCTGTGCAGATTTTTATTTTGATGTAGTCCCAATAGTTTATTTTTGCTTTTTCCCCTTGCCTCAGGAGACATATTTAGAAAATGTGGCTGTGGCCAATGTCTGAGAAATTACTGCCTGAGTTCTCTTCTAGGATTCTTACGGTTTCAGGTCTCACATTTAGATCCTTAATCCATTTTGAATTTATTTTTGTGTGTGGTGTGAGAAAGTGGTCCAGTTTCATTCTTTTGCATATAGCTGTCGAGGTTTTCCAACACCATTTGTTGAAGAGACTTTTTCCCACTGTGCATTCTTGCCCCCTTTGTCAAAGATTAATTGACCATGTAATTGTGGGCTTATTTCTGGGCTCTCTATTCTGTTCTGATTTATGTGTATATTTTTGGACAGTACCATACTGTTTTGATTGCCATTGTTTTGTAGTATATATCTTTCTATCTGATATTGTGATATCTCATAGGGCAGCTCTATTTTTAACTCTCTGAGGAACTTCCACACAGTTTTCCAGAGTGGCTGCACCAGTTCACATTCCCACCAACAGTGCAGGAGGGTTCCCCTTTCTCCACATCCTCTCCATCCTCATTTCTCATCACATTTGTGGTTTCCTGTCTTGTTAATGTTCCCCATTCTCACTGGTGTGAGGTGCGATCTCACTGTGGTTTTTATTTGTATTCCCCTTATGGCAAGTGATTTACCCCAAAGATACAGATGCAGTGAAACGCCGGGACACCTGCACCCCGATGTTTATAGCAGGAATGTCCACAGTAGCCAAACTGTGGAAGGAGCCTCGGTGTCCATCGAAAGATGAATGGATAAAGAAGATGTGGTCTATGAATACAATGGAATATTACTCAGCCATTAGAAGCTTTGCTCTTTTTCAATATTGCTTTGGTTATTCAGAATCTTTTGTGATTCCATATAGAATTTTTTGTTCTTGTGAAAAATGCTGTTGATATTTTAATAGGAATTGCATTAAATCTGTAGATTGTTTTGGGTGGTACGGAAATTTTAACAACGTTTCTTCTTCAAAACCATGAGAGTGGAATACCTTTCCATTTGTTTATGTTGTTTTCACTTTATTTCATCAAAGTTTTATAGTTTTCTGACTACAGGGTTTTCACTTCCTTGATTAAGTTTATTTCTAGGTTAGAAGTACCCATTTATTTTAGACAATAAAATTTGCATAGTATGAAGAAATTGACTAAGCCATTTTTAGCCATCTTTAAGAATGGTAGACAATTATAATGACAAGTTTTCAAATTTCAAAAGGCTACTTGGAAGTGGAAAAGATGTATGACATTTTTTTTCTTTTTGTTAAAGCTATTATTTTACATTTATCTAGACATGCCTGCAGTGTTCTTCACAAGAAACAGCAATGAAAATTAAGGGTGATCAGGATATAAGTAAGAGTCATGTTAGAGGATCATCAAAACCCTTTCAAAGTTATATACTTACTCTTTTAAGCCAATTGCTGTGAACTTAATTGTGTCCCTCCAAAATTTATATTGAAGCCCTAACCTCCACTGTGATGACATTTGGAAATGGGGCCTTTGGGAGATTAGTGGGTTTAGATGAGGCCATGAAGGTGAGTCCTTTTACTGGCACTAGTGCCCTTATAAAAAGAGATACCAGTCAGCCTGCTTCCCCTTTCTCTATCTCTCTGACATGTGTGAACTCGGAGAGAAGGTGGCCATCTACCTTTAGGAAGAGGAGTCCTCCATACAGAACCAAATCAGGTGGCACCTTGATCTCAGATTTTTGGCCACCAGGACTGTGAGAAAATAAATTTTGCTTGTTTAAGCTACCTAGTCTGTGATATTGTCATATGGCAGACTGACACATCAATGATTTAGTTTCAATAAATAATGCCATAGAATATAAATGTATTTTGCTTATGCAGTTCGAAATCCTAGACCTAAACCAAATATTCTAATGATTTCCTTTAAGTCATTTATTTATATAAAACTTCCTTTATGTTTCTCTTAATTCCTCTGCCCATTGCCTTTTTATTCTGCAGTGTTCACTAGAGTTAGTGTGGTCCATCACAGTGTTTTAGAAATAGCTAATGTGCTACATTTTATTCCTGGAGTTATTTTAGACAGTTCACTGAAAATTCAAACCAAAAGCCTGAAGCAATTCTATTAGATTTTAGAAACTTAAAATATCTTATTAGAGAGAATAGGGCAGAGAAATTCAAATAGATTTTTTAGTATTTCAGCTACAGATATTTTTAGATGCATGAATGTTCAGGTGTCAATGTGATAAATCTGCTTGGACCAAAAAATGTGCATTATAGGTTAATAAAGGTGTGATTATTAAAATTCACTTCTTAAATCTCTTATTTATCTATTTGGCACTCTTTTTGCACGTTCAAATATTGGTAAATATTCAATCCACTGATTCTCATGAATTGTGTGTTTTCTGGGGTAGAAATTAGCATTTTATTTATTTAGCATTGTCTTCTAAATGTCCAACTAAAAATAAAATAAAAGCAGAAGTGACGAAGGTAATATCAGTGTGGAATTATGATAAGATACAAAAATACCTTCATAAATCTAAAAGCAACTCAGCCGAACTTGAAGTTCTTCCAAAATGGACACAAAGATCTGAAAGTTTTGAGGATATTTTTCATACCTTCATACCTTTGTAAGAAAGTCCCAGGAAACATAAAACAGGTGAAATTATTAATTTATCACAGATTTTATATCAGATAATATGTAATTTTAAAAAATATATGCCCTCTAAATCTACATGTATAGTGAAGAAGCATGGAGGATAGGCAATGTACCTTATTTCCAAGCCATAAGTCTTAGAACTATGAATTTTAAAAAAACCCAATAAAAATACTCAGAAAATTTATAAGATGTAGTCCCTGCCCTTAGATACTTCTCTTCCATAAAATCTGAAAGTAAAACTCATATGCATTTTATTATTCATAAAAACGAGCCATTGTTGACTACATAGCAAAAAGCAGGAGCAAAATACTGTGAGAAAAGCAAGATAGTTGATCCGTGAACTAAGCAAAGCAAATGTATCTTCACTTCCATGGTTTTGAATACTCATTTCCATTGGATAACAAGATGAATGTTTGTAGGACACTCAGAAAAAGCAACCATAAAATAAACATACAAGCAAACTTTCAGTTCAGGGACTTTCACTATCCCCGTTTTATTTGGTGGAAATAATGTGCTGCTAGCCAAAGACCTGTTTTTTTTTTTTTTTAAGTTCTTTTTGGTAATAACTTCAAACCTACAGAATCGCTGCAAACTTACAGAATAGTTGCAAAAAGATAGTACAAAGAACTCCCCCAAGCACTTGGTGTTATGCTATATGTTGACAAATTGAACTCCAATTAAAAAAATAATTAAAAAAAGAACATTCCCATTATTCTTTACCAAAAATGCTCTTATTGCTAACACTTTATCTCATTTGTTTATCCTTACCATTCTCTATTTACACCCACACACATGATTTTATAAGGTTTTATTTATTTATTTATTTGACAGGGAGCATGTGTGCATGTGCATGTGTATGCGTGCGTGTGGTGGGCTCTCAAGCAGGGGGAGGGACCAAGGGGGAGAGAGAGAATCCCAGGCTGACTCTACACTGGAGAGCCAGCACTGTCTAGATTTCATGACCATGATGAGATCATGACCTGAGCCAAAACCAGCAGTGGGAGGCTAACTGACTGATCCACCTAGGCACTCCCCCCACCCCACACAATTTTGTAATTTACACACATAAACACATGCATAATCTTTTTGTGAATCTTTTGAGGAATCAGTTACATATGTCATGGCTTCTTGCCCCTAAACACTTCAGTATGCGCTTCCTGAATACAACAGTACTTTCTTACCTAGTTGCAGTACTATTATCAGTCTCAATAGCCTTAACATGACTACCATATTAATACACAAAAATATTTTAATCAAATTCACCAGTAATATTCCAATTTTGTCAGATGGCCCAATAATGTCTTTTATAGGAGTTTTTTTGTTTTTTCCCCCTCTCCATGTAGAATCCAGTCTAGGGTCAGGGATTATTTATATATTTATATATATTTATATGTATATTTATTATATTTAGTTGTCATATCTCTTTGGATTTCTCTAATCCAGAATATTTCCACAGGTTTTCTTTGTCTTTTATGACATTAGCACTTTCAAAGAATGCAGCTACCCCTTTTTTGGTATGTAATAGAAATATGATTTTGTGTTTATCTGGTGTTTATTTGTTTTCATTCTGAGCAGGATTATTGCACAGGTGATAGGTCCTCAGGTCATCATATGTGAAGACACATAATACCCATCTGTTCCTTACCGTAAAATTCATTTTGGTCACTTGAACCATTACCCTTATTTGTAATTACTATTTTTTTTCTCTCTTGTAACCAATAAGTAGTCATTGGGGAGAGATTTTGGGACCATGAAAGTATTCTGCTTCTCATCAAAGAATTTCTTTAGATGTAGTATTCATTGATGATTCTCGCCTGATCCAATCTCTCCTATGAGAAAAGCAAAATGGTGATCTTCCCACTTCATTTATAGCTAAACATTTACCATGTGTCCTTCCCCATTCTACTTAAGCAAAATACTCTCTCTTGTTTACGTATGTTTGTATGCATACATGTATGTACACATTCATTTATATACTTACTTTCAATATAGGCTCTTGAATCTCTATTTTTTCAGTAGTTTATAATTCAATACAATACTTAATTTTTACAATGATCCGAATTTTGACTAGTGAGAATTCATTTTAGCCGATGTAGATTCACAACCCTCTTGGGAGCAACCCTGGTATAATCTGAAACCTGCCACCCTACATAGAGTAGGAAAAAACAGAGAGGCAGGCCATTCCATGTTGTGAGGTGGCAGTTTTAGTAATAGCAAAGGAAACTTACATAAGAGACTTGCCTTGGGGGGCAGCAAGGTGAATGGATCCCTGCACCACCCTCCAAATTTCAAAAGTTTTAAAAGAGGTCCTAACTGGGTTTAGTCCTGTATATTGTGCAGCTGTTTTCAACAGCACATCAGTATCTCAAGGCTGTCCTTGGGACAGCCTGTGGGAGCAGGAAGGGCAAGTGAAGCCCTCATTCTAAGAACAGAGGTGGAGGTGAGGAGCCTCCCAGGGCGCATGTCCAGCTTACAGGTCAATTGGTGGCTATGTCTTTTTCTTTCTTTCTTTCTTTCTTTCTTTCTTTCTTTCTTTCTTTCTTTCTTTCTTTCTTTCTTTCTTTCTTCTTTTTCTTTCTTTCTTTCTTTCTTTCGTTTTCTTTTTTAAGATTTATTTATTTATTTGAGAGAGATAGAGAGAGCAGGGGCAGAGGGAGATGGAGAAAAAGAATATCAAGCAGGCTTCAAGCCCAGCACAGAACCTCACACGGGGCTTGAGCTCATGACCTGAGATCATGATATGAGCTGAAACCAAGAGTTGGACGCTTAACTAAATTAGTCACCCAAGTGTCCTGGTCATGTCTTTCCAGATCATGTTCCTCAACATTTCTACATCTATGTATATAATGACCACACTACACCTGCACTTTTATTGATTGATTGATTGATTGATTGCACTTCTTTACTTTCTGGAACAAGATGGTGTCTGTTCACCTTGTAACTACTCTTCCTCAACCTTGGAATCAATGACTATCTGAGGAATCCTGTTTGCAAAGACTCACTTTAGAGATCAGTTTGGTCATTCAGAGTAGCTCTCAGGTCATTTTTCACATTTTGTGACTCTGCTCAAGATGAAGCAGTAGGTGTTGTAGAAATGATAAATATTAATTGTTAAATTAATAAATAATAATTTGAATAATAATTGCATTTATTTACTATGTGCCAGACACTGCTACTGGTCTTATATATGCTAATTCAAATATATAACATTAGCCTACAAAGTATGTGTTGCTATCTCCACTTTAAAATGATAAAATGAGGGGTAGCCCAGGTGGCTCAGCAGTTTAGCGCCACCTTCGGTCCAGGGCCTGATCCTGGAGACCTGGGATCGAGTCCCACGTCAGGCTCCCTGCATGGAGCCTGCTTCTCCCTCTGCCTGTGTCTCTGCCTCTCTCTCTCTATCTCTGTATCTCTCATGAGTAGGCAAAGAAAATCTTAAAAAAAAAGGAAAATTAAAAAAATAAAATAAAATGATAAAATGATACCCTTTCCAGTTAGGTAATTTGTCCAAGGTCATTTAAAAAGTAATTGCCAAAGCCAGTTTGAACTTAGTTTTGTTGATCAGCAAATCGGGTCCTTATTCTCTGATACTCAGTTCTGCTGTGATAACAGTATGCATTAATTGAGGCAGAGTATAACCTAAAAGCAAAATTTAAGAGGGTAAGTCTCACAGATTGTCCAGAATTTATTGTATTATAAGTAGTCTGTGAGTCGTTTTATAAAATATTCAATAGAGTTGCAGTTATGAGGTTTTTTTTTCTTTAAGCATATAGACGGCACAAATATTTTAAAGTATTTTTCAATGATAATTGCTAGAAAGAAAGAATGAGATCAAGTTAGAAAGATCTTATCTAGAAGACAATTAGGGTACACTTGTCTGGATACCTCATCTGCTTAAGCTTAGTTCACACAAAACTCACTGGATGTTTTCAGCATGTTTTCTAGTTTTATGGTTTCCCTCACCTCTCATGAGTTGACAGTGACTTTTGCTTCTCCAAGCTCTCCTCTACGCAAATCTCTCGTGCCAGAGTTATCTGGTTTTTTCTTTTATCTTTTGTTGTTGTTGTCGTTGTTATTGAAAATGCAGCTTTGATCACATAACTCCTTCCTTCAAACTGTGTTCTATAGAGTACTATGGAATAAGAGTCTCAGCTAACAGAATCCTGGGCATGCTTTTCCCTAGGTTCAATGAGGCAGCTTTGCTTTTATCTGATGCACCTGTCAGTAATTACAGGCAAGCCTTATGATGAAGTAAACCCTGAGCATGGTGTAAGAAAGCTATACTTTGGTCTACATTTACTGAAATAGGGAGAACCAGGCCACTGCAATGGGCTTTAGTCTTTTCAGCCTACCGTGGGTATACTAAAATCTCCCCTACGTCACAGAGGTTTTGATGTAAAGAAATGGAATAATTTATGTGAGGGAATTTTGGAAGTTGTGACTTTCTATGCAAATGTATTCTATTTTTTTGTGTGTGGAATTGTCATTATTAATATCCAGAGCTGGAGAAAAAGCCTCATCAAATTAATACACATATGAATTATTGCAGAGCATTTACAAATGTTGTATCTGGAGATGAACACTTTCATACACTACTAGAGAAATCATTTTATGTACACCCTCAAAGGCTACCCAATACTATATTTCCAAAACAATTTGATAAATATATTATTAGGGAATGATAATATTTTGTTCTTATGCCTGAAAACAAATTGTTTCATATATCAGCTGCTGGCAAGGAATACCAGAAACAGGTTTCACACACGTTCTGGTTACGAAGGCCCTCCCTGCAACATTTAATGATGATGAATTGCTCCCAACTGGGCAAATAAAAATGGTGATTGTGGACAATTTGATGGATAGAACCTCTGATGATCTGATGATCTGCTGGAAGCTATTGCTAAAATTGCACTTAACACACTAAAAGGAAATTTACTTTTGTCACCACAGAAAAATTCATGCCTTAAAAAGACACCTTCACATAGTTTCAAAAAGCTTGAGAAGCAAGCAGTCTGTATATATGACGAAGCAGGGGTTTGGGTATCGAAATGAAACGCAGCATGTAACAGGCTCAGCAGGGCGATGTGGGGGGTTAAGGCCAAGTATTTTGCAGGGAGGCAGTTAGTGAAGTCCAGGTGCTAGGGTTGATTTGCAGAGCAATCAAATAAGGTAGAACGTTGTCCTTTTTGGACCGTAAAGACTCACAATTCAGACAAGGTCAAGTAGCTCTAGAATGAGAAAGCGGGAGGAAGAGAATCTGGGGTATATAGGCCGAAGTTGCAGCCACAGACTGTCAAGCCTCCTGGAACAAAAAGAGCAGGTCGAAAGCCCTAAGAAATGAGAATCCAACAGGGATTTTGTGTTATAGCACAGATCACTCACAGCAAGCATGGACTTTGATACTGAAATAACCATCTTCTGAGGCAGCTTAAAAAAAACTCCCTCATTCCCAAGATAACATTTTTGTCTAAAAGTAGGGGCAGTTTAATACTCAAAGGATTGTGTAAGATCAAGATAAATTATATATAGCGCAGGAATTCATCAGAATCACTCCCCAGATTTCTTCAATAAAGCACCTATGCCTTCAGAATTCAACTCTAACACTTAAATATGTAGCATGGCTTGATTCAATTGCAGAGCCATGCGGAAGACTCTTGAATATCCGTCCTTCGTCTTAAGTGCCATGAATAGTGTTCTACATACTTCTGTCTATATAATTCTTTTACCATTTGCAACCATGCTGTGAAGACTTCCCTCTGTTATTAGGTGGTGGGAGGAGGATGAGGAAAATGAGGTTTGGCTGTTTTGAGGCCTTTCGCTGAAGGTCAAACACCCAAGCAGAAGGATGAAGCTGGGGTTTTCCACTATGTCCATCATAACACTTATTTTCCTTCTCTACTTACTAAGGATGTAGATACACTAGGAATCTCAGATATTAATAGGAGTTCAATTACTCCAATGGCTGCTTAGGCTATTTGAAACTGGGGCACCGGGACATTCAGGGAAAATTTGAAAATGTCCACATCATAGATTAAATAATATGAAAAATATTCAAATCCTCAGTCATGGCAGGATGCATTTGATATTTTATTTATTCTGGTCAAGGTGTTATGAGCATATTTTCTTTGGCATTTACTTTATTTGAAATCAAGAAACAAATTCTAAATTTGAAAAAACAGATAATTTAAATGGGCTATTGGCCTGCACATTATAGAGGGTAACTCTTCTCCTCAGAACTCCAGGGTTCCAACTAAAGTCCTGCCCAAGTTGTTTAGGAATTTCAACTCTTTTTTCTCCTTTAATATTACCTGCACATTCACCCTTGTGGTCTCATTCCATAATAAAGGATGACAGGAGAGATACATACAGGGACAGTATATATTCCTTAAGATGGTCTTGACATGAGCTTTGATAAACTCATTTTACAAATGATACCTGAAGGCTATTTTCTGAATTAACCACAGTTATCTCTGACAATTTCTAATAGCTTGCATAAGAAGACTGTCATTTGGGAAGAATATGTTAGGAAGTGTAAATGCAGAATATGAAATCTAGAATAGTGATTCCCAAACTCAGCTGTATGAAAAAGCCACTCAGAGATTGGCCTGTAGGTGTGGGTGATGTTGGAAATCAAAACTCTAGCAAACACCTCTGGTGAATCTAGTGATGGTTGGGCCCTAATAGGTTCTCCAAATGTAATTCCCATAGAAAATTAAAGTATCGGGGGCTTTTTTTTTTTTAGAAGCTTTATTCCATTGGAAGTTGCTTCATTGAAATATTTTAATGCTTACCAGTTCATATATTAATTATGTACTTGTTAAATGCTTGTGATATACAAGATTCTGTACCGTATAAAAGGAGAAAAAGACACAGTGAGTCATTTCCATAAGGCAAAGGGAGGCTTGTGGGCTATCTGTAGATGAGTTATGTCATGTGTTTTGTTTTGTTTTGTTTTTTACAAAAAAAAAAGATTTCAAGGTAGCAGCCAGAACCAATCAATAAGAATCTATGACGTGGACCCCAGATGTATTAAACTTTTCAAGACCTGTGCAGGTGATTGTAATACACTAAATTTGAGAACCACTTGCTCTCTGAGATCACGTGACCGTAGAGTGCTGAATGCATGGGTTAGGTGAGCAGGATCTGGGCAGAATCACAAAGGATTGGAAGGAGTTTGCTGCATTAATTCAGAGAAGGACACGGTAAGTCCTCAGAATTGCAATTACCAATAGTTTGGAATATGAAGAAGAAGAGTGAGAATGGAGGGAGAGAGACGGTGTTACTAAAAAGACTCTATTTATGATGACTCCCAGATTTCTCTGAGAATCTGGGGAATATCCAGGGTAATTCAGGAAGATGGCTGTATTTGAGGAAGTGAGGACAGGAGCAGATTGTGCAAGGAAAAAATAAAGCTTAACCCTCTCTGCCCTTTCTAATCTTATGTGAACACATGGCAATATTCTTATAAATGTTCCAAAAGTAAGATTTAATTTATTCTTGTTTTTAAAGAAGAGTCTCCAAATTTTATAAGCTTAGCTACCACACAGATTCACCCCAGAACTGGGAAGCTCTGGCGTTAGACTTATATAGCACCCAAGTGATTTCCAACTAGGCTTGTCTTGTAGGAAATATTGTATACTTCTCTAAAATCCAAAGATAATATTTTCTTACAACCTGAGCATTCAGAAATAAGCAATACACAAACATAACATAGTTGTACTTTGCTCCAGGATATTGCCCAATATAGTATGCAATGCAGCTTATGTGGATATTTAGAAATTAATTCTTCCTAGAATTATCTGTCAAGAAACTGATATATTCAGAAAAAATGCATTTATTTTCTGTATCAGTGAATGAGTATTAAATAATTTAGCTTTTTTCCCCTTTAGTCTAAGTCCCAAATTACTATGCTCTAAATTGCAGAAATTATAGTAGTTGGTACATTTTAGCATTTCATGATTTTAGTATATTTTTGAGCCTTTTAATGTTGCCTTAATTTTCTGCAAAGCATTATTTTTAATTTTTAAAAGATTTTATTTATTTATGAGAGAGAGAGAGAGAGAGAAAGAGAGGGAGAGGTAATGAGCAAGGGGAGGAGTAGAGGGAGAGGAGAGAGAGAATACCAAGCAGTTTCACACTGAGCGCAGAGACTAATGTGGGGCTCAATCTCATGACCCTGAGATCATGACCTGAGCCAAAGCCAATAGTTGGACACTTAACTGATTGAACTACCCAGGTACCCCTGCAAAAGCATTATATATATATATATATATATATATATATACACACACACACACATATATATATAATATAATATAAACATATATATCATGTATATATAAACTATATGTGTGTATATGTGTGTATATACATATACTCATATTCACACATACTGTTCACACAGGTTCCAAACCAATATTTTGGGGGTTGTCATGTCTGCTTAGATCTTTTTTTTTTTTCATAAATTTATTTTTTATTGGTGTCCAACTTGCCAACATATAGAATAACACCCAGTGCTCATCCCATCAAGTGCCCCCCTCAAGGCCCATCACCCAGTCACCCCAAACCCCCACCCACCTCCCTTTCTACCACCCCTGGTTTGTTTCCTAGAGTTAGGTGTCTCTCATGTTCTGTCTCCCTTTCTGATATTTCCCACTCATTTTTTCTCCTTTCCCCTTTATTCTCTTTCACCATTTTTTATATTTCCCAAATGAATGAGAACATATAATGTTTGTCCTTCTCCGACTGACTTATTTCACTCAGCAAAATACCCTCCAGGTCCATCCACGTCAAAGCAAGTGGCGGGTATTTGTCGTTTCTAATGGCTGAGGAATATTCCATTGTATACATAGACCACATCTTCTTTATCCATTCATCTTTCAATGGTCACCGAGGCTCCTTCCACAGTTTGGCTATTGTGGACTTTGCTGCTAGAAACCTTGGGGTGCAGGTGTCCCGGCACCAAATCAATTTTTAAATCTTATATTTTTAAAACCCAAATAGAAGATCCTTATAAAAACATTTATCTTGGTTATTATGAGCCTCTATTTCAATTACTTTAAAATGTATGCTCAGTACATAAATCCTTAGGAGACTAAAAGTATATGGTCTCCAGTTCACTATACTTTTTGCACTTGTTACTTTATTGAAAAGTATCTATAATTTTGGTTACCTTCTGAATGCATATTTATAATATTATAATCTTGACAAACATAAACTCTTAAAGCTCTGGTTTGGGGGGGCAATATTCACCAAGTCTAATTTTGGGTAAAGGTAAGTTCCTTCTAGACTATCTGGTTGGAAATATAGTGGGGAATATTAACATTGCAAGTAAAAGTATCTCGAAAATAAGAAAGATCTATAAGGTGATGTATACTTTTTTTCCTGAGGAATATTCATAACACTAAAAATAATCTTGTAAATCCACTTTAAGAAAAATAGGTTTGCTAGCTGCACACATTGTAGAAATTAATGTTGACCACAAGATAGAAGGCCATTGCTGCTGCCTTGGAAGCAAATGTTGGATATTAGTCATTTCATTAAATACTTGATCATTTTGATATCCATGTCAACATATGTTTAACAACTATGCCACTAAATGGCTTTCCTGACAGTGTACAACCCATACTTTAACAAGTTTTTGTTTCCTTATTTGTTTTTTGTTTTGTTTTGTTTTGTCAGAAGGGCCCACTCCCAGGTGTTTTTCAGTGTAGAGGTTCTATGTGTCCTAATCTTGAGGGTATACAAGGTCCATGCAAGTCTAACGTGATACTGAGTGTGAAGACACTTAAGCAAAAATCAGCTGCAAAGTCATGTCTAATGTGACACGACCAATATACTGAAGCCAGAAGTAGAAAGTTGTAGGAGAATGTACTTAATGCGTCATTATTCACAATAAGCAGAACAACAGTCAGAGGCGATCATTCCAGATTTGATCCTGCAGAAGTGCCACATGCATTCCTTTCTGTCTGGTACAAAGAGGAAAGAGAGTCCTAGTGTAGCTCAAATGTAATGTGCACCATGCAGAAACTCCAAACCGAAAGCTGCCCATTATTGGTCTTTTTTTGTGGTTTAACAATTTTTCTGATCGCCAAGTAACTCTCTGTAAAGGATCAAAAGTCTTAAGTTTGTTTCTCTCTTTTAAATGAGGGATACCATTATTGTAAAGACAAGATAAGCCTGTGAACTTTTGCTTTCCCCCTATCCCTGAGTGACTTTATAAAGCCTCTCACATAAACTTTATAAATGATCTAGAGGTGGGGGGGGGGGAGAAAAGGGTAAATAGAAATCACACCAAGATGTGCAAAGTGCTGCAGTAGATGTTAACAATGACATCTACAGAACACCAGGCTGGCCTTGTGTGGCAGAAAGATCCACAGAGGTGAAGTTAAACTTCTCCTGGAAGATAAACAGAGTGAACATGGTAAAAACCTAAAGAGTTTTGGGGTATACCATATATTAAAACAATAGAGTGTCATCAGCCTGATAAGGCTCTTTAGTGAAAATTAGTTTGAAACACCTAATTGTATGTTCCCATGTCACTCTATCTAGTTTTGTTCCATTTACCAACCAGACATTGGTGAGTATAGTATAAAACAGGAAATTCAAGTCAGAAGTAAGTTAGAAGTATAGATTGGACATTTACTACCTTTGGAAATATATTCAAATTATTTCACCTCCCTCATCTTTGATTTTCTAATAAATACAATTGGAATATTAATGCTTTCATCATTATTCATATTTTGGTATAAAATTGCATGCAATATATCTAATATAGTGTGACCACATGTTTGGTGCATCATAACTATACCTCCCTTATTTTATTGCAGCAGACTTTAAAGAGCAAAAGAAGAGCAATTTGTTGAAAATAGGGTATTGTCTGATCATGATATTAATGATTTGTGTATATGTGTATGTTTATGCTTCTGATATAAATTATGTTTAAATAACTTTGTATTCTGGGGCACCTGGGTTGCTCAGTTAAGTCTCCGACTCTTGACTTTGGCTCAGGTCATCATCTCAGTGTCGTGAGATCAAGCCCTGCGTCAGGCTCTGCACTCATAGAGCAGAGTCTGCTTGTCTCTCTCCTTTTGCTCCTCCACTGGCTCATGCCATCTCTCAGGTAAATAAATGAACAAAATCTTTAAAAAAATAAAAAATAAAAAACTTTGTCAATAGAAAGTACCCTCATCCTTTTTTTTTTTTAAGATTTTATTTATTTATTCATGATAGTCACAGAGAGAGAGAGAGAGAGAGAGAGAGAGAGGGGCAGAGACACAGGCAGAGGGAGAAGCGGGCTCCATGCAGGGAGCCTGATGTGGGATTCGATTCCGGGTCTCCAGGATCGCGCCCTGGGCCAAAGGCAGGCGCCAAACTGCTGCGCCACCCAGGGATCCCCACCCTCATCCTTTTTAACATCAACCCCTCCATATTCCTTACTCGGTAGAAAGTACCCTCATCCTTTTTAACATCAACCCCTCCCTCTGTGTGCTTTCCTACTAAGTGATTTTATAATGTTTAGTTGAGTGCATTTTTATGGTAATTTTTAAGTTGTATGTTAGATCTGTTTGCTGATGTTCCATTGTTTATATAGTGGCAGCTACATAAAAAATGAGTAAACTAATCATGGACAGGGTGCTATAATTAACAATGATGAGAGACAATATTTCATTTGTAATAGCTATTTCCCCATGAGAGCATTGGTCTATAAAAGGATACATTTATTTTTATGCACCACATAAGATATAATATCTGGAAATTCTGGTGCTGAAATGGATGCCATGATTTTTAGCTTTGGCAGTCTCATCTGCCCACTCTGAACAAAAATGGACCATCTGCCTTGGCTTGTTGATATACTGTCATTTCATTGATTTTTTTTTTCAGGCACATGCTTTCAATTACAATTCATCCTCAAATTGTGGGGCCCCTCCCTGTCAAGGTAGTTTCTATTGCTACTATTCAGCCCCTCTATCAATGTTGTAATAATCTTTTCATGTTGTAATAATCTTTCTTGAAAAATCATCAATACAAGTTTGATCAATGATACAGGGCTTTAGAGTATATATAAGGTATTTTACCATGCATTTCTGTATCTACATAAAAACATCTGAAAAAACTTTTAAGTACTAGAAGATACTGGGAGATTTGTATTGCATTGTACAAGTAGACATTTAATTACATAACATCATCAAGTCAAAGTCAACGGTGTAGGGGTAAGCCAATCTCAAGTAAGTGCTTATTTTTTTACACTGAATTATTCAAAAGGCTATTTTGGTGGATATTAAAGTCAATTTGTGAGGCGTGCCTGGGTGGCTCAGTCAGTTAAGTATCCAATTCGATTTTGGTTCAGATCGTGATCTCAGGGTCATGAGATCAAGCCCCATATCAGGCTCCTCAACGCTGAGCATGGAGCCTGCTTAAGATTCTCTCTTCCTCTCACTTTCTGCTCTTGTATCCTCTCTCTTTCTAAAAAATAAGTGAATAAATAAATTAAGTCAATTTGTGAAGTTATTTAAAATAAGAAAAATTTCGAATTCCAGCTGAATAACCTTGGCTTTTTAACTTAAGGAATAAAAGTAATAAAATGAAGAAAAAATATGTATTAAAAAGTTATTTGAGTTTGATCAAAATACTGAACACTTGCATTCCTCAAGTGAAAAATTCTGCTTTGTGTTCATCATTTCATATATATCAAGTTAGGTAAAAAAGCAATTCTATTAGCTTACTTTGAATTACTGGTAAAATCGATGAAGTATTAATAATAACTATAAGTTATTGAGTGTTCAATCTGCTTGAGGCACTGTACCACATGTTTAATACACAATAACTAGTTTATGCCTCAAAATAACTTTATGATTTGAGTATTTCCTGTTCCTTATTTTACAGATAAGATATATGAACTTTACAATTAGATAACTTTCCTAATATCACATTGCTTACTCTTGTGGTCATAGGTAAGGATAGGATTCACAATCAGAAATCCAAGCTCTGAAACCTGCATTCTTAACTGCACTGCCATCTATGATTAATATGTTAATCCCAACTATCAAAATTTGTCAAAAATCAAAGTTTAATTCTGTGGCCAATTTTATTGATGCTGTAGTAGCAATATGCCAACACCACAGACACATACTAAAAAATGTTTCAAGTTTTATATTTTTTATTAAAAGTATAAAACACGATAATGTAACTTTTAAACTTTGATTCTTTTTAAATTTTTAATTTTTCTAGACTATTATGAAGAAAATTGAAAAATAGACTATACATAATTTGAACTTTTTTTTCCTTATTCAGGACTAAAACTAAATTTTCTACTTATACTCAAAACTTCCTCTTCATAGAAATTTTCTTTTTTAGCTGTTACTGTCTTTCTGAAACCTGGGTTTGAAATCTTGTGGTGAGTTCCGAGGGCTGGAGCCCAGGGAAAAGATACACCTGAACTTAAAAATGATACAGCTCTTCTCAAGAAGCTGAAGGAAAGAGAGTGGAAATGCACACATACATATAGATAACATTTAAAAATGGGAACAGTTTAGGAAAATAATACTGATAGTCTTAACTTTTCTCAGCAAATCTGGGACCTGGCTGTATCCCGAGAAATAGAAATATGGGTTTAGATTAGCCATTGTGCAGGTGGAAATAGGTCTAAGCAGGATCATGTAAAATGATGTCATAATAGTGGCTGAGCCCAGCTGAGCTTGGAGACCATGACCTAATAGTGACACTAATCCCAGACTGATGGTGTTCTACTATTCAGCCAGACTAAGAAACCTACTTATCAGACAATTTGGGTGGATTAATCCAAGGCTGGGGATTTACAAGGTAAATGAATCTAGGAAGTAAGGGTGATGACGGTAAGTGGTTGAGTTTATGAACCATGAGTCCCATGAGCTATAGGAACCAGGCCGTGTAAAAGAATAGAATCATCATGAGAAGTAGGGTTCAGTAGAAGAGAGCCTAGGAAAAAAGAAAGAAAGAAAAGAAGAAGAGAGCCTTGGTTTCTAAGTAGCATAAGATGAAGAGTGAAAAATGAGATTTGCTGTCATGGAAATAGAGATTCAATGTAGCTACAGATGAGGGAAATGACAAGCTCTGAGGTATGATCGCGAGAATTTGTGGAGACGTAAGCTCTTGTCCAGGGTCAGAAATCTTTGGCTTATCGCTATTTGCTGGACTGGTCACATAGATACTGAGGTGGTTCAAAGTGGTATCAGAACATGCAGTGGAGGGAACTTCAGGGAAGCAGGTGGTCCGTGACTGAGAATGAGTGTCCAGAAGGATTTCTGATTATCTCAACAGAGACTTTTACCTGCATGTCAGAACACTCAGACAAGAGAGGTATGGAGCAGAAAAGTAGAAGAGTAATGAGTGGTCTAAGTGGTCTAAGGATGCCACTGCCTTTCCCCTAGCCCATGTCTTATGAAGTAGAGAAGCAAGTAGCTTCATGATAGGAAAGCAGTGTCCTTGGGTAAGAATATGGTTTCCATGAAGGCCAGGGTTTAGAGGAAGCATTCTGAAAAAAACAAAAACAAAAACAAAAAAAACAAAAAACTCCAGTTGTAGAATTTTAAAAAAAAATCTAATTCAATGAGAATTTTAGCAAGTGCCATGGAGAATTTTGAAAAGAATTGTATGAAGAAGGTGTGAAACTTAATGGGGATGAATAACTGAGTAGTACTCTAAAGAGTCTTCAATTATAGGTAGTAGCAAAATAAAAGTGAGGAAGTGGGGCAGCCCTGGTGGCTCAGTGGTTTAGCACTGCCTTCAGCCCAGGGCCTGATCTTGGAGACCTGGGATAGAGTCCCACGTCAGGCTCCCTGCATGGCCTGCTTCTTCCTCTGCCTGTGTCTCTGCCTCTCTCTCTGTGTCTCTCGTGAATAAATAAATAAAATCTTAAAGTGAGGAAGTGTACCCTTTATCTCAAATACCATGATATAACCTTATTTGACTCTTCAATTCATAAAACATCTCTAGGTATTTGTGAATTTATAGTGTTTAGTATCTGATTCATTCATTTAGCTTTTAATACAAAATCACCATAATTTAGGAATCAAAAAGACGTAGGTGTAAATTTTCTGATATGGGCATAGAGGTTATACTCCTAAAGAAAAGAACTTATGTATTAAATGGGATACTGGTTATCCAATATTTTTTAAATTTATAATAAAAATAAATTTTTATTTTTCAAGTGCATCTCAAAATAGTTAATGTTTTTCTTACCTGTCATGATTTCCATGTTTCACTTTCTTTTGTTAAAGTATCATACTTGCTTTTTGCATATATCCTAATCATTAAGCATAAATATGTCTTTATAATGTGCCTGATCACTCAATGATAATCATATTACGTGAAAAAATAGTACTAAAATACTAATTCCCTAAATTCTTATCTTCTATAATACCAAGAGTCTAATCTGCTGAGTGCTATACAGAAAATGTATCAAGAAAATTATAGAAAGTTCAGGTTTAGGTGGGCGGGGGGTGGGGGTGACTGGGTGATGGGGACTGAGGGGGGCACTTGATGGGGTGAGCACTGGGTGTTATTCTATATGTTGGCGAATTGAACACCAATAAAAATAAATTTATAAATAAAACGTTCAGGTTTGAGGAACTCTATTTTTTTTTTCTGGGCCTCATCCTTGTTTTAACTATATAATATATAAAAAAAGTATGTTTCTTAAAGATTTTTTTATTTATTTTAAGGAGAGAGTGAGCAAGCAGGGGGTAGGGGCAGAAGGAGAGAGAATCTTAAGCAGACTTCACACTGAGTGTGGAGCCCAATGTGGGGCTAAATCTCATGATCCTGAGATCATGACCTGAGCCAGAACCAAGAGTTACGTGGTTAACCAACTGTGCCACTCAGGTGCCCCTAAAAAAAGTATTTTAACACAACCGAAATGACCCCAAAATCATTTACTGTGTCAGTCCCTTGGAGGGAAAATATCATAAAAGTGAATCTAAGGAACAGTGGCATTCATGCAGGAAATAGATTATTTCCAACATTTTATTATGAAAGAATTTTAAACATAAAGCAAAATTGAACAACTTTTACAATGAAGTCATCACCTAGATTCCAAAATTAATATTTTCCAATAAATGCTTTATCAAATATCCATTTATCCATTCTGCTATCCAATTAGTAATCCATCTTAGTTTTTGATGCACTTCAAAGTAAACTGCAGACATCAGTAAACTTCCCCTAAAATTTCTCAGCATGTGCATAATTAAAGCTCCTTGGCTCAAGTACTTTCTTGGCTCAGATTAAAGCTGTTTCTGAGCCAAAGCCCTGTGTGTGTGTGTGCGTGTATGTGTATGTATGTTCCAAAAATGCTTCATTTTTAGGATACCTAGCACCATACTGGATACTTCACTTAATAATATTATAGATGCCACATGTATAAAACTACCTTCTAAAAATTAATCCGAACAGAGCATTTGGTTGCTAAGTTCCCTCAAAACCTTTCTTTTGGAATTAAAGTTAATGCCTTGTGCGAGGGCTCATATTTTATTTTTTATTTTTTGAGGGTTCATATTTTAATCGGATTTTATCATTAAAGAATATCTGCTGTAGGCTGGATCTTCTCATGTGTTTTCATTTCTGATGATATTTTCTTTTCATTCTGGTTTAGCCGCCCCCCCCCCAAATTAATAGCATCTGAAGACAGCAGCCTGAGTGTTAAGACAGGAGTGTGTGAGAAGTATCAGCAAATGCAGTGGCCCTTCTGCGACATGGCCTAATATGGTGTACATTCAGTTCCTCATTCTGTGACAGAGATGATTTATTTTTTCCAATCAAGGTTGTCTTTAATTTAAAAATCCATTAAAGTTCTAATTAATCAAAGTGATACTGTTTTTGAATAATTTATATAGTAATGCAATGGCATGGGGACAGTAAAATGTTAAATTCCATGTGTGCCAAACAGACTGAAGTAGCTGAGAGGCTAAATTTCATGAGCTGACTCATGTTCAAATTATTTAACAGCTACTTATCTAGTCACTGACCAAGTGGGATAAGCTCTAGCTGGTAATGGGTCCAGGGGGGCACTTGTCTGACATTTTTATTGCTGGTTGGTAAAGAGGTCAGAGTATACTGAGGGAGTGGCAGGGCTGCAAGGTGGTGGGGGACAGTCTGGAGGTTTGCAGCAGCCTATTTGTCAACAAACATAGAAGTCTTTCAACGCTTCAATGATTGGTCCAGCCCTGGTGGTGTGTGCTACCTGAATGCCAGTCCTGCTTTTTAAGTGAAAAAACAGTATGCTTGGTCATGGAAATATACTTCTAAAGTTTGGGAGCCCTGACAAGTTTTCTTCTCAGTATATTTAATTCTTTGCTGGGCTTTGTGTTTTTTAAAATGTCATTGCACATTCTGCTTTAAGGGACAGAGCTATTTCCTCTAGAGCAGGAAACATGAAATATGAAGTTAGCCAAATTACTAAAGAAGACATTTGGAAATCAAGATAGATCAGTGAGATCAGGACCAAAGTAATTAGAGGATGAAAAGAAAATAGAAAAAAGAAAAGTCAGTTAATCTTGATACTGTTTGTTATAACCTTAGTATTTTCTATTGCTATCAATTAAAAATAAACAGCAGCTCATTATAGGAAACAGAAGATTATTTCAGCAAAACATAGGACAAGTAAAGTGTTTTCAGATTGGAAAGAAGAATGTCCAACTCTGTACCTGCTATAATGTTTACTCTGCAAGCAACTTTTTTTTTTTTCATAATCTGACTTGCTGTACCAATTCAACTCTATTTTCTTCCACTGCTTTTTAGAGGGTAAATCCTTGAATATGTGACTATGTTACCCTATGATTAGACTCTCATACACACACACACACACACACACACACACACACACAGCTGCTATAATGGTATGAAGAATACACTATTAAACTGTTTAACTAGGGCACCTGGGTTGCTTGTCAGTTAAGCATCTGCCTTGGCCCCAGGTTATGATCCCAGGGCCCTGGGATCCCATATCAGGCTCCCTGCTCAGCGAGGTGTCTGCTTCTCCCTCTGCCCCATTCCCCTTGCTTGTGTGTCTGTGCTGCTTTCTCTCACAAAAATAAACAAAATCTTAAAAAAAAATAACTATATTGTTTTGGAATTCAAGTGGCATCTAAAATACCTCAGCAAAAAAGAGAAACCTAATCATATTAGCAACCAAATAACATATAACAAAAATGTTTTACCTAGGAATTTCAAATTGAGAATTGTTTAGCAAATCAAAGAAATGAGTCACAGGGATATTCTGATATACATATGACATGTTCGTATACTCAAATATATGAATATGTCACATATATAATATATACATGATGTGTTCATATATTCATAAAAATATATATGTAAGCAGTGGTAGTCAAAGAAAACATGAACAATTATGATTTCACTAAAAGTAAACATACATGCAGAGAGAAAGAAAGGGGAGAGAGACTCCCGGGGAAAGCAGGCTAGGCAGGAGTAACACCAGCCATAATAATGTGCAGAGGGAGGAGTCTCTACTGAATTCATTACGTCTTTCTTTGTCAAACCAGCTACTGCTCTATCTCCATACTCCTATGTACTCAGTATCTGTAATTTCCCTTTCAAAATTAATTACTTAGAGCTGTTTAATGTGCCGGATTATTCAGATAAGAAAGTAGTCTTTAAGAATTAATTTCAGAGGTTAAGTTATAAAACTGTCTGTGGAGACAGACCAGTAGGAAGTTGAGCTTCAGATATAAAGCTATTATATATCTCCATTTTCAAAGATCTTCTAAGGGTCAACCACACAGAATGAAAACACAGATATTACCAGCAGTCTCTCTTTGAGGGATGGGAGGCGGGGATGGGGGGCAATCAAAGAATTAGAGATAGCATTTGTTAAGATGTATGGGAGGAGGTTCATGGTAGCCATGACCACTTGAACTCTGATAGATTAAGAAATAAGACAAATGACAAGTATCTTTGGGAAGAACTATATGAAAGTATCTCAGTGATGGAAAATATACCTTTATTTGTTCAAAACTTCTCTTTCCTGCATCCATGTCAGATATATGGATAAAACTTCAGATATTCTTTTGAAATAGTATGCTAGGCAACCACTCACCATCGACTGGAGTTGGCACAGGAGTTGAACCCTATTTGCCCACCATAGTCTTGTAAAGATATATAGGTTAGAGCAGCACATAATAACGAAGGTGTTGGTCTATACCTTATATTCATGTGAATCTTATTTTAAATATTTATTCAAATTATTTCAATATTATGTTAATGCAATTATTTTAATGAGGAATTACGATAAAGGAAATCTAAACTACATTGAGGATAGACATACATCTGAAATATATGCAAAGTGCTATTAGTCACTTTGTGGAAAGAGCATTAGAAAGATTAAATGCATAATCATATGCTTTACATCAGAATTATTCTTATTAAGAGAATATTATATTTGTACCACTAATGTGGACTATTGCTAAACAAAAATCTTTAGCATGTTTTCTGAAATAATTAACAATAAATATATTTTATCATATATTCTATTCAGTTCCCTAAATAGAGTTTTTCAAAAGCAACTTAAGAAGATATTGCTTTTTAGGAAATCCCAATTACACAAAATGTTGTACAAATGAACAATTACAGTGTTTATATTATGCTTATGACATATTGGTAATTCAAAACTGTTGAGAGTAACACAAAGCAACAATAACACTACTTTCAAAGTTAATAATATCATCTGCCACTTATCACCTACTTTTAGTTTCAAAGAGCTTTACCTTACTCTATCAATTATTGTCATAGTTTGAGGTGCATTCTTGATGAACATGGAAAAAGTAATACTGCTTTTCTTCAGAAAAAATAGAGTACTTTTAATGTTTTATTATATTACAGAGATGGGTGATAAAAATTAGGATTTAGGGTCTCCTGGGAAGAAATGGTAGTGTGTTAAATATTTGTTGGCTTTTCATTATTACCTAAGAGGATAAATCCAAGGACTAAGAGGAAACCCAGCATGAGACAGTGCTCCCACTAACTGATTCCTCTAGGCTTCTGTCCTCTGGAAGCCAGAGTCATCCTCACTAGTAGAAGCTAATAAGAGTAAGAGCCTCAGCATGTCTCTATTAATGTTAGTACACATTGTCCGGCACTAGTATAAAAGATATACAAGAAGATAGATTCAACATAAAACAAGAGAATACCAGAAAATATTTACAAAGTCATGCAGAAAATGAAGATGACTGACTAATCAGACACCTATTAAAGTAGCCAGAGATAAAGTCAAGCTTAGCATGACCAAAAAAAAAAAAAAAAAAAAAAAAAGGAGAACATTGTGAAAAAGAATGTAAGGAACATTGGGGATATAGTGGAAGAGTCTAACACAATGTAATTTGAGTCTCAGAAAGAAGAGGAAAGGAGGCAGATAAAATATTTGAGAAGAATTTCCCCAAACTGAGGAGTCCTATCAAACCTAAATCCAAGAAAATTCAAGAACTATACACCTCAAAAAAAAAAAAAATCCGAAGAAAACACCCATGCACACCATGAGAACCGCTTAAGACCAAAATTCAAGAAAAAAAATATTAAAAATGGCTAGGGAAAAAAATCCTTCCTTCATGTGAAAAACAGTAAGTTCAACAGCTGACGTCTCATCCAAAAACAAGGAAGCTAGAAGACAAGAGTGTAACTTCTTCAAATTGCTGCAATAACAATCAACCAAGAATTCTATACCCATATATCCCTCAAGGATAAAGGGAAAAAAAAAGATCATTTTAGACATAAAGAGTCTAAGATAATCTGTCAGTGGGAGAAACATAAAAATATTAGTGTACTCTTCCAGAAGGAAAATGGCTATGCAGATGCTTTGCCAATATACCCTATTTCATCCATGGCACACCATAAACATACATACAATCCCACTTCTCCACTGAGTGTGGTACATAAGGTGTTCTAGATAATTTGATTATCTATTTAACTGAGAGCGAAGTCAGTAGTTCTACTTTTCATTATTTGTGATTTACCTCTATTTTGTTTTTAGCTTTTGTTTTTAGCTATTCAGTCAACCTTGAGAGGAAAAGGCAAAAATGTCAAAGTCTTTCATTCTGTTTTTGACATGTTTTTGAATAAAATAATGTAGCTATTCCTCAAGAATTGGGGAAATGTGTTCAGTTAGGGCTTTTAACCAACTAAAACTATTCCTATATGAATAAACATTCGTTCATATGTTCAACACATTATTGACTACCAGCTATGAGATGAAATGTTTTAGGCAATGTAAATAAATTAATACATAAGCATAAAGTAACCCTTTGTCTTCAAGGAGCTTATGGTCTCTTGGGGCATGTAACAGAGAAATATTGTAAGTTAAAGTGGTAAGTGCTATTAGCACATGAAGCAGGAAAGAGGTTAGGGGATGTGGACATGGATATTAAGTTGTGATTTAATTAGGATATTCAGAGAATATCTCACTGAGAATGTGACACATATCAGAACCTTAAAGGAAAAGAAAAAACAGATCACGAAAACCTAAGAGGTTAGCATATAGAAGAATGTGGTTCCAGCCATGGGAAAAGCAAATGCAAAGGCTCTGAGGCACTGATGCACTTAGCACACCTGCCTGGCTGAGGCCATTGAATGATGGGATAGAAGCTGAGTTCCAAGATGTAGAAGGAAGGGAGGGTGTGGTGTTGGACATACAAATGGGGTCTCGTCAGCTCTTGTAAAGATTTAGTTTTTTCCTTAAGGGAAGTGGCAAAGTATCATAACATTTTGAACAGAAGAGTGACAATCTGACTTGCACTTTAAAATGATCACTCTATCTGCTGTGCTGGGAATTGACTAAGGCAGTATTGACTAAAGGAAGAAACAATGGCACCTACTGGAAAGCTGTGGCCATGTTCCCTGTGAGAGGATGGTGTCTTCCAACAGGCAGGTAGCTCCAGAAGCCAGCCAAAGTAGAATAATTTGGGCTCTATTGTGTAGGTAAAGCTGGCAGGTCTTGCTGGTGTATCAGTATCAAGGATGACTTCCGGGGTTTTTGGCCTAAGCGACTCTGGAAGGATGAAGTGTTATCACCAATTGAGAATGACATCGGAAGAGCAGTTTTGAGAGGGCATTTTTAGCATGCTTTCATTGTTTTTCTAGATGAAATGGTATCTTTTAAGAATTTGCTGTGCAAGATTTTAAGTGTATTTCAGAAATGACCACTTAGATAACTTAGATATAATTCATAATGCTTACTCCAATAAATGATTTTAAACAAAACCTAGCACACAACTAATCTCATGAGCTTCCATTTTATAATCTATTTACAGATTCTATGAAAATAAAATGAAAAATGCATTTAAAGCCTTTGGCACATAGTAGGTATTCTCTTAAGATATTCCTTTGTAGCTCTATGACATTTAAGGTCATTACTTTTGATGGCCTAGTGTTCAGTTCCTCATAATGTCCTGGAGAAATACAACTTTTTCTTTTAAAAGATTTCATTTATTCATGAGAGACACAGAGAGAGAAACAGAGACACAGGCAGCAGGAGAAGCAGGCTCCCTCCGGAGCCCGATGTGGGACTCAATCCCAGGACCCCAGGACCACGACCTGAGCCAAAGGCAGATGCTCAACCACTGAGCCACCCAGGTACCTGAGAAATACAACTTTGAGGATGGTGTTTCAGGTTAACAAAAGAGATAAACTGAAAAAAAAAATAATGATGTACAGATGCTAAAATTCAGTAAGATGTCCCAAGAGTGTTTGGGTGACTCAATTGGTTAAGTATCTGACTCTTGATTTCGGCTTAGGTCATGATCTCAGGGTTGTGGGATCAAGTCCTGCATCAGGCTCTGCACTCAGTGTAAAGTCTGCTTCTCCCTCTCCCTCTTCTCCCCGCCCCCACTCATAAATAAATAAATAAATAAATAAATAAATAAATAAATAAATCCTTTAAAAATCTTTTTTAAAAATTCCATATGAAAAAAAATTCCATATGATGTTACAAACCCAGGTACTGCTATATGAATTACAAGGAGATAGGATTCTCTAAGTTGATAAAACAGTATGGAAGCCTATTTCCTTGTAACTCAGGAATTTAAAGCTATCTTGGGCCTATGCACTTAACTATTAAAATATACTGCATTAAAAACAAAGCAAAATCCTACATGGAAATGTCAAACACAAAATTTTAACAGTGATGATGAACAGCCTCAGCGCCAAAGATTAATTTTTTCTTAAATCTTCATGCACTTCAAATTATTTTCAACAATGAGCATGTCTTATTTTGGTAACCAGAGAAAATATAAAGTAAATCATGCTAACTAAATACTACAATGATTTAACTAGACTTTTAATTTATTACCTGAAGTCTTTAACAATGCACAGCACGATTATTCGGGAATGTTCCACACATAAGCACCAAATTCTTGTAGAATATTTCATCTGTTTCTTGGCTGTTCAAGTATCCTTTGATCAAGGTCTCCCTGCTTCGATTTTCACTGGCCCTGAAGTAACCTCTTTGCTGCTTCCTTTATTTAGAAACCCCCACTTTTTTTTTCACCTTAAGATGTTTTTCACCTTCCCTGCTCACTCTCTTTAGTTCTTCCAGAACTGATCTTTTATATGACTTCACGACGTATTGAACCTGGTCTTTATTCCATCCCCTGCTCTTCTTTCATTTTAGTGCTAATAGCCTTCTCTGCCTTTGCTTGACTTCCTGTCTTCCTCTTTGCCCACTATAACAATTTCTAGGTCTAAGCACTTTCCAGAATTCTAGAAACAGCCTGTACACCCTGCTAAAGAAAATAAACTTGAATAAAGAATTTTCTTGCTAGCTCTACACCCCGTCTTTAACATAGTTAGCTGGACAAATCTTGTGAGGGAAATAAAGCCTTCCTAGGGGATGATCTCTCAGGCTGGGTGGTTTCAGACAGAAATGCAAAAAGGCAAGACTTTTGATATTATTCTATCAAGTGTTTCTCTGAGTATACATTGACATATATGGACACATTTCTTATAAGATATGAAAATATAAAATCCCAGTATTGGAAGAAGCCCTGAGTATCAGCTCATGGAGGTCCAATCACTCAGTTGATGTTGGATGACTTCTGTACTTTCCTCCCTTGGAGAACATTCTGCTGGTGCTTGGAAGACTCTAGTAAGCCCCAAACAGGAGACATTGCTGCCCAATATGTCAAATTAGACAGCTTTTTCCCAATGTGATATTGAAACCTGTCTCCCTACAGATTGTAGCCATTTATTCTTAGTTCTTTTTCCTAGATTTGTGCATGGTAAATTTCACCCCTCTTCTGCAGAGTGGACAGCTGTATACAACCCCCGCCCAGGCTTTTCTCTTCACTCTCTGCCTCTGTTTCTTCTACCTTTGAAGTCATCTTTTTTTTTTTTTTTTTTAAAGTCATCTTTAAAATCAGCAGAAGAAAACCTTTAAACCTAACATGTACCTTTGAATCTACTGTGTGGGCAAATACAAATAAAAAATAAGGCTGATTTCTCCCTGTTGAAAAGAGAGGAAGTATCCTACCTAACCCCTCCTCCCTTCCCTTAGAGCAATTGCTTTAGAAAACTTGTGGGCACCTTCTCTGCCTCTTTGGTATGTGTGTAAATTTTTTTTTTTTAAAGGCTAAATAAGCAGCCCAGGATTGTTACCTCAAAGAGCTGGGAGACATCTCTTTGAAATGTAATCATCAAGGAGCAGGGAGGCCTAGCTCCCAGCTTCCCAGGATGATAGGAGCCTAACCTCACCTGGTGTGTGGCTCCAAAGTGCCAAACCTCCTCTGGTCATAAAAGTAGGAGGCATTTACTGTTTTATTTCATGACAGCAAACACAGGTGATTATCGCAATTACAAAATGCACTTAGCATGAGCTGTATGTGATAAATGGTGCCATCAAGTTCTCTAACTTGAAGACAAGTTATTGTTTGAGAACACATGTATAATGGGTTTTATCTGCTTGGCTATCTAACAGGGTGAGATTTATTCCTTCTGCAATCCCTTTAGCAGATTGTCTGGGATGTGCATCACATTCCGGTTTAATGCTTATTCAATGGAGACACTGTTCCCTTTTTTTGTCTACTTTGTGGAGATGCTTTCTGAAGTGGCAGCAAATTTTGTTTTTTAGATACATTTGCCCATAATTACTGCACGGAATCTCATATATTCAAATCTCATATATTTAATTGACTGATATGGAATTTATTTATAAATATGATCACATAATCAGAGCCCATTACTTATGATGGGAGGCAAAGGGAAGGCACGTGTTTTCAGATTACTTTAAAAATATGCTTTTAAAAACAACTTCATCAAGTTGTTTTTAAAAACAACTTATATTGACGTATATTGAAAGCATTTAGGAATTAGCTGATACTATTACTGAGCCATTAGTTCTGACAACTCACTGAAGATATAGAAATAATTTGAAGATTACAGATAAAAAGTGGAGATATATATGTTTTGTATTACACCTATTTGAAAGTAATTTTACGATGAGTTTGGAAATTATATACTGATTAAGCTAATGTTAAATTTTCCTGAGATTCTAGAATAAAGCAGCAGGCTAGCATTTCAGTCTCAGAAAAACAAAGCAAAACTAAAAGAAACATGTTTGGAAGGAAATTATATCAGATCAATAGAGTACATGACAAAAAAAAAATAGGTACATGACAGTACAAATTCACAAGGCAAGGGAATATGAGATATTATGTAGAATTATATGTCTCCTTTACATTCTTTTCAACACAATTGAGGACAGGTTAAAATTGATCTTTATTGTGTAGTGAACATCTATCCAATGAGCAGAATGTTTTGAGCTTACAAAATTCCATTTAATATTTCAGTCAATGACTTGCAAGTCTGGATGGTACATATGTTAATGAGCACAGAAATAAAAGATAAAATTATAAAAGTAATTCCTTTATTTATTCACCTGATAACTCTTGCTTGGCCATGTACTCTATGTCAGGCACTATAATAGATATCAGGAATTCACTGAGAGAAGACATTCTAGTTATTCAATACATGAAATTATCAAGGAGATATGATCAAATAAAAACTGAATAGCAATAGTTTAAAACGCCACACTTCAAATAGTATTTTTGTGTTTAAAAGAAGCCTAAAGATTAGCTTTGAAATCTTGAGTGCATTTTAAGCCATATTAAAGAACACAAAATATGTGGCCAACACGAACATTTGAAAAGAAACATTTATGTTTAAATAAAAAGAACACATTTTTACTACCTTATTTATCAAACTGTCTCAAGGGACTCATTACCATTGCTCAGGTTAATGTTGAATTTTAACATTTAAAATGTTTTCCCCAAACATTTATTGTATTGAAAAATTTAGCAATAGTATGGAAACAATGCAGAGCAAAGCAATGTAACTAAAAGTTATAATTAAGCATGATTTCACATGTAACTGTCAAATTCTTATGGCTTACTCCACGAAGGAGGATAGAGTCCACAATTAGATTCTATAGGGTATAAGGGATTTTAACAGGAAAATAAGTAAATGTTTTTCTAGAACTTGATAGCAACAATTGTGCTTTTGTGTCTTTCCATTTTTCTCTTTCAAATGGTGAACACAATAGAGGTATTGAGACCTGAACTAAGGTTCAGGATTTATTTGTTTTAGAGTGTTTCTCCTTAACTGGGAGAAACCAGAAGTCCAAAGGAGTTACTGCCAAAATAAAGTAATGGAAAGTGACCTAAGTCAATGTGGCCAGTTGGAATATTGGTCAGAAAGACTTCACCCTCCTCCCATCACTGCCACAGAAAGTATGTTCTCCATGGTCTCTTCATGTTAGGCATGGATATTTGGCTTGCTATGGCTAATGGAATATTAGCAGACATGACTCCCCAAGGACTTGAGATCATCTACACTTTGGGGACTTGTCTCTGGCATATCTGCTATTGCTAAAAGAAGAATTTGCTTTGAACTAAAACACTTGTGTCAAGAAGATGAGAGAAACATGTAGCAGAGCAGTACCACCCACCCAAACCTGGCCTAGAACAATCAAGCTCCTGATAATCCCGATTACATGTGTTAAATAAATGCTTATTGTTTTATGCTGCTACATTTTAGTGGCTGCTTGTTATGCATCATTATTGTGGTGTAGCTAATCAGTAAATACAATAATACTGTTTGCTAATATAGTAAACTCTGAAAAGTAGACCTCAGGGAATGCAGAAAAGATGAACGACTTAGTGTTTTTGTTTTTTCCAAATAAGTAAAAAAATTCTGAGAGACCCAGTAGTGAGACAGAATAGTCTAGTTGAAAAGGTAGGAGGCATGAAACTACTCTTCCACACTTTAAAGGGGATGTTAATCTGGGGGATTTGGATAACATGCACATTCCCAGGCCTCTGGTTTCAAGTGTCCAAATTAGTAAGTCTGAGATGGAGCATTGATACCTGATTTTAACCATAATTTCAAGTGAAATGAAGATGAGTAGGTAGCCCAGAGATCCCCATAGTACATGGATTTCAACATTTCAACATTCAGCAATCAAGTCTTTCTAATGAAGATGAGACTTTACTTGCAATGTTCCCTCATAAGCTGGTGTAAACAAGACGATCTGTGATTGTGGTTCTAGCTATGTTTATTGTACTGTGTGAAGTTCTGTGATATCTGCCATAGGAAATAAAAGTGAACCCTAAGAACTCATTTATGCCCTCAAAGCAAGTGAATATTATTCAATGAATAGGATGAGCGCAGGGTGGGTAGAAATTGTAAACTATGGAAGGAAAGGACAATAATACAGTAATCCCTATGGAAGAAACATGGATGTGCAGAAGTAACTGGATAATAGTTATTCTTATAGCACAGTTTTTTCAATATCTCTACAATATTAGTAACAATAATAGAAAATACATCTAGCACATATAATGTGATGTTCTTTAAAACTTCCTCCCCCTATAAAACAACAACAACAAAATCCTTTGGGAGATATCTCACTTTTGCTTGAATTTTCTGGGTGAGAAAACTGACAAGTTGAGTGACTTGCCCATGTTCATACAGCTAAAGTGGAGTAAAGCTGGAACTTGAACGCACAGTGCACCTCAGGCATCCTTGGTCTTGTCTACAACACTGTAGATAGCATCTTTGGCCTACAAGGAAAAACTTTCAGGTCAAGGTCAGGTGGCCTTTTGTTAACTGCCATGGTGCCATGAGTGAGCAGATAATTAATCCCTACATGAGGAGTGAAGGAATGCATCCGACTCCCCCAAAATATAAAGACTTCACAATTTGTAAGAGCCATGTGTATCTCAGAGATGCTACTATAAATTGAGCTGTAAAGCTACCTAAAAATAATGTAAACATTTTGACATATATTTTAAATATAATCAGGAATTGTTTATTTGCAAGTCTAAGCACTTCAACACATTAGAAAATGGCACTTTTCTAAACAATTTATGAAATAGCCGCTATCCGTAGTTTAAATCTTTCCACTAAAACAACAAATGGATGATTTGCTTTTTGATGCCTCTCGTGGTGAAGGTGTGATCAGGTGGGCTGAGCATGGCTGGTTGAGGCATCACAGCAGATCCATCTGGCCCAATCCTAATGGACAGATCAAAAATGATTCTGTCAGAGACTATTTTATGTGGTGAAAATCTCGTAAATTTAATGGAACAAAGACAATTTACTACTGAACAAGAAAGACACTAGATATATGTTCTGAAAGTGAAATTTGGAAAGGAAAGTTGTAGCAAGAGCAAGCAGGTGACGGTGATGGATATTTTCAAAAGAACTGCTGTATCTGCTCTACTGCAGTGCCTCCAGATTTGGTTGCTACAAATCCTGCTGGTAAGCAATTTTGCCACATGATCTTTAAAAGAGCAACACAGATATCTGGATAAATAAGAAAAATTTTGATATATGCTGCTTTGTAAAATACTTTTAAGAAAAAAAACTTGCAAATTCTGGATTTTGCTTGGCTAATTTCTCTTTTCATGTCACTAAATACATAGGCCATGTATAAATTGTACTGTTCCTTTCATTAGGAAGCATACCCGGAAGTCTTGATATATTCAGAATAGCAGCAAATACTTAAGATATCTCCAAAAACATAATATATTTTAGTACATTTTAGATAAGTTCGTTTTAAGACAGAAATTGTCAAAATGCATTTATTTTGAATGTTATAATCCAATGCAGTTTATGTGCTCATTGTATTCTCTCAATCTTTGTACTCCTTAAAATTAAGAACTTAACTCAGTAATATGTCAGTAAATGTGTAGAGACTGGGTCTGGGGTGCTTACCAATTCTGTGATATAAATCCTCTCACTAAGGTTGGTTTCAAGCTACTGATATGCTGCCAAGTGGCTTGCAAAATTCCTGAATACCTAACGACTGGCCCTCTACAGCAGATGCCAATCAGTCCCAGCATCCCACTGTGAAGCTTCAGAAATGTCATGCATCTTTAAGAAGCTGGTTCTTAGATTTAAATATAATCATCTATGGTAATAAGAACATTTTGTTTTCAAATGCCTCTGTTCTCTTTGACCTTTGTAAAATTAGTGGTGAGACTGTTTTTATATTAAGAAAGTCTGACACTAGAAAAGATCTTTCCATGCAGAAGATCCATGGGAAGACTTTTCTCTTAATAAAGGTCATTAAAAATCAAATAGTAAGAGGACAAGAAGTCAAAGCTACTCCATGAGCGAGAAGTTATTCATTTATTCTGTAGAAATGTCTAATTAATATCGAATGAATGTGTATTGCTATTGCTTATATAGGTTATTACCATATTTACTAGAAGTAATGATTCAATAAGCAGCCTGAAAAAAAAAACACCCTGATAAGTTTTTTTTAATAAAATCTAATTATTTCCATGTGATAGACTCCTTAAATGGCATTACTATGCCAGGATAAATTGTACTTCTCTCCAAAATTTGTCTGGGTTCTGATTATTTCTCTCCATCCCCTGTGCTACCACCTGGACCAATGTACTATCAGTTTTCCCAAGATTTTTGCAATAGTTTCTAAAATACATTCCCTGTTTCTATGCTTGTTGTTGACCTTTACTGTCAAATCATTCATTCAGAGTGATCTTTTAAAGCCAAAAAACTCATCATAATACTTCCTTGTTTTATAAGGGTTTTGACCCTCCAACTTATTCTCATTTCACCTCTATTGAAACCAGAGTTCTCATAAAGGTTAGGGATCTCTTGTCTCTTGCTGCTTTAAGGATCTTTTCTTTATCTTTGGAATTTGCAAGTTTCACTATTAAATGTTGGGATATTGAACAGTTTTTATTGTTTGTAAGGGGGGATCTCTCTATCTCCTGGATCTGAATGCCTGTTTCCCTCCCCAAGTTAGGGAAGTTCTCAGCTATTGTTCAAATACACTTTCTGGTCCTCTGTCCCTTTCGGCGCCCTCTGGAATCCCAATTAAACATAGATTTTTTTCTTCTGAGGCTGTCATTTATTTCCCTTAACATTTCCTAAAAAAAAAAAAAAAAAGAAAGAAAGAAACCAGAGTTCTCACAATGTTTTAATGGCTCCCACATTACTGTATGATCTAACCCCTTTCCATCTAACTTTAAACTAAGGTTTCATTTCACTCATCGCATTCTAGACACTCTCTTTCTTGCTGCTCCACTCTCACCAGAATCCTGCTCAGCCCCTTTGCATTTGTGGTTTCCTCAACCTAAAATGCTCTTTATACGTGACTTAGCTCTTTACATATCTTGTTTAGATTTTTGTTCCAAATCACCTTCTTAGTGATTTAAAGTAGCATTTATCTTATCCTTATACTTTCTATCTTCCTTCCTTGGTTTATTTTTCTACTTGTGCTTAAACTAAGTTAATGCCCTTAATGTTTTGCTTTTATACTTATTATTTGTCACCCACCACTGGAGTATAAACAAAATGAGGAAAATTATTTTTCATTAGTGTACCCCAAAAGTTGCCTGATATGTAATAGGTGCTGGATAAATATTTGAGGAATCGATACATAAATTGTTCACAACAATATTCCCCAGAAAATGTTGTCATTATTTACCAAATATTTCATTTTATGTGCTACACTATAAGTCTATACTATTGTCTCCCTGTTTTTACTTCCCTGACTAATGAAACTCAGAAGCCTAAAAGAAGAGTTGGTTACAAAGAGAGCAAGGAAAAAAAAAAACAGATTTTTTGCAAGTCTTCTCAGTATCCACTCCCCCAGCAATATTCTATCCCAAACTATTATGTGGGAATAGCATCATGAGAAATAGTGGAAGAGAGAGCTTTAAGAATAGAATGCTCCACTGAAGCAACTGTTAAAGCAAAACAAGGCAAAATAACCTAAAACAAATGAATAATAATAATAAAAAAACTTGAAAGAATAAACCGTATCAGATTTCCAAAACTTAACTAAGAATTTAAAGCATCAGGTGGGTGCTTAATGAAGCAAGTGACTACAAAGTTTTGGTGTTGAAGAACATCTCTGTCAAGTCACATACTGCAGTGGAGACTTTAGTGACCACACAGAAAAAGGAAAACAGCTTGTGAAAATGGTGTGGAAAGTCACTTTAAAAAAATGACTGGAAACCTCAACAATCAACAACAAAAGTCACTAGAGTGGAGGGAGAATCTAATTTCCAGAGTCATCATATTATAATGTCCAGAATGTCTAGTTTTCAGAAAAATAAGTAAATAACAATTTTAAAGTAATGAGACATTAAAAAAAAAAGACAAGAATGAATGGCCCATTCACTGGAAAAAAATACATTTATAGAAGGCCTCCCCTAGGAAGCCCAGACATTGGATGTACCACACAAAAACTTAAATCACTGTCTTGTGTATGCACAAAGGGCAGAGGCAAATTGTCAGTGAATAACTAAAGGAAACCGGGAGAACTATATATGAACAAATACGTCTGGAGCTACTGGATTTCCCAATGCAAAAGAACAAAGTTAGTTCCCTACCTCATAGCATATAGAAAATTAACTCAAAATGGATGCACATCCTAAATGTAAGATCTAAAACTGTTAAAACACCTAGAAAAAGCACAAGGATCAATCTTGATGAACTGGATTTAGCAAGGGATTCTTATGTACGACACCAAAGTATTATCAATGTGAAATGATAAAGACAATGAACTTCATTGTAACCTTTTCTCTATTAAAGGATGCTATCCACAAAGTGGATATGGGAGTAAAGCTAAAGGATGGGAGGATATATTTGCAAATCACATACCTGAAAAGGGTCCCAAATCCAAACTATATTAATAACATAATAATAAAAAGATAAAAAAAACAATTTTAAAAAATGGGAAAATGACCTGAACAGACATTTCTCTAGAGAAGATATACAAATGGCCAAAAGGATGTTCAACAACATTGAGAATTAGGAAAATAAAAATGAACACTGGGGCACCTGGATAGCTCAGATGGTTAAGCATCCAACCCTTGGTTTCAGCTCAGGTTGTGATCTCAGGGTTGTGAGATCAAGCCCGATTAGAGCCTGCCTAAGATTCTCTCTCTCTCTCTCTTTCTGTCCCTCCCTCAACTCATGCTCTCTCTCTCTCTCTCTCTCAAAACAAAACAAAGCAAAACAGTAAACCACAATAAGAAACCACTTTATACCCAGTAGGATGCCTATAATTCAAACAAACAATACATGTTGGTGAGGATGTGGAAAATTTAGACACCTAGTACATTGTTGGTAGGTTTATAAAATGTTGCAGCTGCTGTGGGTATCCACAGGAGGTTAAATGTAGAATTACATTATGACCCAGCAATTCCACTCTCAGGTATGTATACCAACCAAGTGAAAACAAGTACTCAAACATATGTACAAAAATAGTCATTATAGCATTATTGAAAATAGCCAAAAGGTAGAAACAACCCAAATGTTCAATCAAAACCATCATATATGTACAATGGAATATAATTCAGCCATTAAAGGGAATGAAGTACTATGATACATGTTACAATGTGAGTGGACCTCAAAAATATAATGCTAAGTGAAATAAGCCATAAACACAACATTACATGTTGTATGAATCCATTTTTATGAAACATACACAGTGAGAAAATCCATAGACAGAAAGAATGGAATAGTTTGTTGCCTGGGACTGGGAGGAACAGGTCAATGAGAAGTGACTGCTTTGTGGGTATGAGGATTTTTGGGGGGTGAATAAATGGTTTCAGAACTAGATAGAAGTGGTAGTTGAACTACATTGTGCATATACTAAACCCTCCTAGCCAGTGAGTTATATGCTTTAAAATGGCTTATTTTGTGTTCTGTGAATCCCACTCCCCCCAGGGGAAAAAAAAACACACCTATTTTTAGGATTATTTTGGAGATGAGTTTATCAGCATCTTTCTTAGGTTGCCTGAAGTGTATTCCAATCTTTACTAAATAGCTACAAGATTATATGCATCTACCATATATGCTTTAAGGAAAAGACAATATAATCTTCTGTGGTAACTGTGGTAATTAAAACATAATAACAATACATTAAAAAAATGTCCTCAGTATTCTGATATTTACAAAAGACCTATTTTGCACCAGTGTTTCACTGAGTGTTTCTCCAGAGAGCTAAATAAAGGGGGTACTTGGAGATTTTGAAAAAAAGTGTTATTTAATGTGATTTAACTCAAGTGGAGAAAGGCAATTGGAAGAAGAAACTTTTATTATTAATTTAAAAGTCACCTGACATTGTCTAAACAAAACGAAGAACAACAGAAATCTATGTAGAAATGTCTTAAGTTGAATAGCAACCTCCTCTGATCTGCCTCATTAAAAATAACCATTTTTATTAGTGGCTGGATTTGGGCTCTTCTAGTAGTCATCTTTATAAATTTAAATAACATGTATATGGCAGTTTCTTGGGTTGAATTTGGTTGACTCTACTTTTAAGAATAGGAATAAAATGTGGTTTTAGCATTCACTTAATCCTGTTTCTTTTTGTTTTAAATCATTTTATTCCATTTCTACACTTTATCATTTTTAAATGTTTTTTGATTCATCAACTTCAGATACTGTGTAAAAACACAGTCAACACCCAAGTCAAAAAGATGAGCAAATTATTCTCTATTTCTAACATCTTCTTTTCTAAAATGTTAGCAATTTAAAGGTCTTCAAAATGTCAAGGTTTGCAGTATTTAAATTTTATTCTGTAACAAGAATTAGATCTTTGCTTTGTCTTTATGAATTGAAAAATGTAAACCCAGTCAATAAGATATTATGGTTATCTGAGTATTATTCATGGCAAAACCGATCGTTAACTGGATGCATAAATGAGACATTGTAATTCTCTTTCACTAACGGGATTAGTTAAATGTCTATCACATACCACTGAATTTAAAGTACTTAAATTATGTCAAGATTAAGATATGTAATTTCAGTCTTGGAATTCCTTTCATTTTCTGACTGTTTTGATAAAGCATACATATTTGAAATTTGATCTCTTTGAAACTAAAGGGGCCCTAAACCCTCTCTTAATCAATATTCAATACTAATCCATTGAATTAAAGATTTATTAGTGTATTTATTGCCTTGGTTTAAGCACTTTCCTTTTTTAATAGAAACTCTATTTGATTTTAAAAGTTTTGCTATTTAGTGTACATCTATAGAAAGTACTTGAAAATGAGTACTTGAGGCCATGCCATGTTAATAGTTAATCTGTACAATCAGTAGCTTATATGGACATAGGACTGGAATTACAACAATGGGGCATCCCAGAATACTAACACAAGCATTATGAATATATTATAATAGGGCAAATGACATGTAATTATGCATATTTATTTAGCTGATGGCATTTCATGCATGTGTATATTAGGGAGTGGTTGATACTCACATTTTTGAGGGAAAACATTAGAAAAGGTCTTGGGTCCCAATTCCCCAAATTAATATCAGAATGACAGGAAGTAAAGGTCCAAGAATATTGGAAATCATTCATCTATGTATGATAAATGTATTTAGTTACTAAGAATTATGCGTATTATGCTTTGACATGATAAACCATATACTTAATAAGCTGTGATGGCAAGAAGTTTTTGAACTTCTAAACTGGTTTAACATGATCTTTTATCCTCTTTACTAGAAAACATTTAGGTGTGTGGAAAATGGAGGTAAAGATCACTGCCTTGAAATCAAGATGTTTGTGGTCTTTCTGAGGTATCCACTCCTGGATATGGTGTTATCCTCTCTAATTCCTAGTGTTCCTCATCTGATGAAGGTAATCATCAAATAAATAATATTACTATGTTGCTGCAAAAATGAAAGATAAGGCATTATAATATCTAATTTGGTCAATAGTAATCATTATTAATGTTTCTCATTGTATTTTCTTATTAAAAAAAAAAAACTAGACCCATTACCAACAATCAGAGGCAAACCAGGCAAGATATATTTGATACACTTTCATGCTAGAACCCCTTTGTCTCAGATTTTTCTTTCTAATATAGGATTATAATATCTATCCCCTAGAGTGGTTGTGATCATTACATTAGAGAAGAATGTAGATTATGTGAAGCTGTGTGCAAACTATAAAAGCTCCACCAATGTTAGATATTTTAATGGGTTACTAGGATAAGATGAAATATATCAAAAATTCAAAACAGGCATTTTGCAAACATTGTGCCTGCGAGACCCTAAAACAGGCTGCATCATTTTTAAAACCATGTTGAAGCTTAGAATATACTTCTTTTAGGTGTATTAAGTGATTATGTTAGTATTTGAAACAAAACTCCACAGAATAAGTAGAGTACAGATTAGGATTATGAGCCACTGAGGGTTGAAATCACTTGCCAAAAATCACAGAACTAAAAACTACTGGGCTAGGATTCAACACAAAGCAGGCTGACTGCGGGACCAAATTTTTTGAAAGATACATTAAGAAACCTATTTTTATGTGGAAGAAGTAACAAAAACCTCACATAAAGGGCACAGCTTTATGGCTCTTCCAGAGAGCTTCGTTTTGATTTTCTCTTAAGCAATCTAAAAGGCATATTTCACATTTTCTTTTTTAAGTTTTTATTAACCTATTTACATCTCTGTTGTATAATTTAAGGTGAAGAACAAGATTGGAAAATTTTCTCCTTAACAAATAATCATTTGTTACACTTATTTATTTGAATATCTGTTAACTATGATTTAAAAAGAAGAAGGTTGTAATTTTGGAGCACACTGTATTTAGAAATAATGTTTCTCTGGAACTGACATGAAAGAGTTAATGCTGCCAGTATAGGGTAGAGTCCAAGTCCAGGAAAGATAATATTGGCAGGCACTTGAATAAAAAGCAACTACAGACCTGTCATGACTGTGTCTTGAGTAATGGGATTCATTCATTTTGGTATTTTTAATGCAATTGTAAACTGCCATTTTCCTCACGGTTTAAAGCAGTTTTTTTTGATGATATAGCTATAAATGTGAAAACCAAATTAACTTGTCACATTTGACTGGCTAAAGTATTTCCCAATCCCATTTTTAGGGTATTGATAAAACCTCAATAATCAGGGTTTAAATCAGGAGAAAGAATGACATTTTGCAGGATCACAGAAATGTCCCAAAGATGAAAAATATGAAGAAAGTTGGTTAATATATGGTTGTTTATGAAGTACAGAATCTTATATTAAAAATAAGAGCACACAATCCTGGGATTAATGTCAGTAAGTCAATACCCACTATCTGAAACAGCACTATCACACAATATTGACTGGCACTTGTATTTCTATTCTTTTATTAAATTAACTCTAATGTTTCCTTAGGGGGTTCTCTATTTTAATAACTGAAATTCACTCTTTCCATTTTAACCCAATTGTTTCTGAAGGTAAGGATTCTTTTTCCTAGGTGGTGGTAAACATTAATTCACAGGTCTGCAAAGTAATACCCAGACAATGGAACAATTTCAGCTTGAGAAGAAGGAAGCTTCCTTGTGGAGATGTACCTTGTTCAGTGAACCTTATTGGTCTAGATTAAAGACCACTCCCACTAGTGTTATCAAAGCCTAACTTATGGAGCTTTTCCTGGGGAATTTTTACAAAAGAAGCTTCTCCAGTATTCAATCACATAAAAATACTTCTATTGCACAGAATCAGCTAAGTGTATGCTCTCTTAATCTACCTAACTTTATAAGGCTTGTGTAATAAATACTACTAAGATACATGGGAGAAACGCAGAAGCTAGGATCTCTTTAGCAAGTGCCATCTAGACCCTATTTTCATAACATTCTGATCTATCAAAAACAGACCCAAATTAAAACAACTTTTTTTTTTTACAATTTTGCTCTAAGCTTAAATTTGCTCTAAAATATGAAGTTTATTAATTTAAAAAAAGAATGCCATAAAGAATTTGCTAAATAAATGCCAATATCACCACTAAAAAAGAAAAAGAACTGATACATGCTTCTACAGCATAGAAGAACCACAAAAATATAGGCCATGTAAAAGAAGCCAGTCACAAAACACCATATATTACATGATTCATTTTATATGAAATGTCCAGAATAGGGAAATCTACAGATAAAGTAATAGGGCTGGGAGTGAAGTTCCCAGGGCTGGGAGTGAAGGGCAGGAGGAGTTGGGGAGCAATTGCCAATAGTTATGGAGTTTCCATGGGAGGCATGTTGAAAATGTTCTAAATTATTGTAAAGATGAGTGCATATCTCTGAATGTACTGAAAACTTGAATTATACACTTTAAATAGGATAATCTATAGTATGCAAATTAAACCTCATTAAAGCATTAAGTAACCTATGACTATCTTAAAAGTGCTTTGGTGTAATATCTACTTCATGACAAAACATACAATAATATCATATTAAGAAGTCTTTTTGAGAGATACCTTGTTCTTTCAAACAATCGCAGTCTACTTCTTTCATATTCTGTGATTTATATTAGATTAATTTCTCCCTTGGAAATGTATATCTGTAATACAATCTCATACCCAAATAGTCTTTTAGGGAGCACTATAAAAATGTTTATACATTTTTAAAAAGGACATTCAAGTCTAGTGATGTGAGTTAAAGGGAACTATGCAGAGATGGGTGGATTAAATTCTATGTGGTGATTTCCTCCCCAAAAAAATCAGTTAAAATCACATGGTTCTCAGTACATATTTAATCTTCCATGGAAATACACAACTACATGTTTAAACATTATTCATGATTAAAGACAGGAAATTAGGAGATTTGATCTGCAGAAAGGATATCAGAGGCAGAGATTACTGACTTTCAAGGTGTAGAGCCTTATTTATCCTTATTCTGGGTTTGAGGATAATATACTATTCTGGTTTCCCCTCTCACCCTCCTGAATGGTGCTCCCCAGTCTTTCCTAGATCATTTTCCTTTCCTGAATTACAACATTTGGTGTGTTCTAAGCAAGGCTCAGTCTTCAGAGCTTTTCGTTGCCATACCTACATTCACTCCTTAATGGTCACACAGAATCTTGCTTTGAAATACAGTATTTATAGGATAAATCTCAAATCTAAATCTCCAGTCCAGACAGATTTACAGTACTGTGCCAAATCATATTGGAGCCTGAGGCAAAAGGAAAACTCAGTAATATTGATCCTGCCTGTATTAGTTTTCTATTGCTATCGTAACAAATAACTACAAGCTTAGCATCTTAAAACAAAACAAAGCAAAAAAAAACCAAAAGCAAACAAATTTAGTATCTCATAATTCTGTGGGTCAGAAATCTGGTAGGCTGATGTGGTTTCTTTGTTCCGGGCTCCACAAGGCTGAAATCAAGATGGCAGATGGACTGGGCTCTTAAGACTCTAGGGGAGAATCAGCTTCTAGGCTTACTCTGGTATTGGCAGAATTCAATTCTTTGGAGTTATAAGGCTGAAGTCCCTGTATTCCTTGCTTGCTGTTGTCCAGGAGTTGTTCTTAGCTTCTAGTGTCCACACCTTGCTGTCTCCTGGCTTACGACTCACTATGGCTTATCTTCAAAGCCAACAATAGCCAACTATAGCTTTCTCATGCTTTCCTGACTCTCCTTCCACCACACATATCTGACTCTTTTGGCTTTCTTTTCCACTTTAAAGGGTTCATGAGGTTATAGCGGGCTCATTTAACAATCCAGGGTAATACTTCTGTTTTAAGGGTGGCTGATTAGCAATCTAATACCATCTACAAAGTCTCTTTTGACATGTAATGTAAGAAATCCATGGGCATAACACTGAGGAATAAAAATCATGGGGCCCAAAGTCCTGCCTACCAAACTATTCTTATCTGAAAATTTTGCTATTTTGCTCACCATGTATTGTTCACATTAATTTTTTAAAATCACATTAAAGTATTACTTATCATGATTAATGAGTGTTTTTGTGCTTCACTAAATTTTGTTATCTGGGGCAAGTGCCTCATTTGGCTCACCATAATTTTGGCCTTATAATATCACCAATTGCCTACTAGATCTTCAGCTGGGTATCTCAAAGGTATCGTATCCAGAATCAAACTATTGATTTCTCCTCCAAAACCTGCTCTTCCCAAAGTGATTCTTATTTCAATAAATAGCACATCCATTGACCTCATTGTTAAGGTCAAAAAAATATTCCGAACTCATCTTTGATTTCTCAATTCAGTATCTTCCAATTATGCTCAAAGTGAAATCCAAATCTCTATTTTATAGTCTATATGCCCCCTATTATCTGGCTCCTGGCTATTTAACATTCTCTCCTGTGTTTATTCTAGCTACAACCTCCAGCTGTTTTACCATTGTTCTAAATAAGAACGCAAGTACAGCTATTTCTTCTGCTGGAAGTTTTGTCTCCCAGATTTCACTCAGTTCAATCCTTAAATTCATTCATGTCTCTACTCAAACATCACTTTCCTGACCTATCTTGAATCCTTGTCTCTTCTTTTTTACTTTTGTTATAGAGTTTACCATTACCTGACAAACTACTATAACATTTTAAGTGTGTTGTTTTCTTCCATATAGTGTTTCATAAGGACAAATCCTTGCTTTGGTTCATAGATGTATTCCCAATGCTTAGAACACTACTTGTAGCATAGTGGGTACCCTAGATCCTAAAAAAATACCTGTCGATTGATTGACAGTTGCATACAACACATTAGCATAGACAATAATGTTATGTATTTTTATAGAACATAAAGATAGGCTCATAAAATCTAAAATCTCAATGATATGTATGGGAAACTGAGTTCTGAAAAATCATTAATCAATTTGTATCATGTGGTCAAAAAGCAGACCATTAATGGACCTCTCCTCAATCAGAAGATGTCTACAGGTCCAGGGATCATAGATTTACTGCTGTTCATACTAATAAATTCTGTGCATCAGGTCAATGGCATTATAAACAATTTATAAGCAGGAAATTGATGGGTAGGATATTAATAATTTATCTCAATCTTACATAGCCCCACTTACTGTACAGATAACAAAAGATCTAATAGTAAACAAAATCATAAAGAAATTACATGATGCTGCATTAGATTATTAGTTTCAGAGAGCTCTGGTAGGGTAGCAATTTGTGGTCTATGTTCCATTAAAGAAAATTAACTTAAAGATATACTTTGCTCAGGAATAACCACATCCTCATTATCTCACTAGAGGTTTATTATGTTTATATATACATTACTGAGTTAGGCCCTATGTGGATACAAAGATATAACAAATGTCTCTGGACTAAAAATATAATCTGGTTGTGAGATATGGCATATGTGTAATAAAAACTTACCTATATATATAGGAATCAAAAATATAGAAACTTACTTAAATTAACAAACAGTTATTAAGTACCTATTATGTTCAAAACAATTTTGCAGAAGGCATGGAAATATTTTAAGTACATTCATTATTCCTAGTTTACTTAAAACCATTAGATTTTAATAATAATATCCCAGGATAAAATTCCAAAGGGGCCATTTAAGAAATAAGAGTGCTGTGCCATGGGAGATAAGTCCATGTGACTGAGGAATTTTTTTGCAAGGAGAAGTATTTGAACAGAGAGCTATTTAAAGGGGTAGAAAGGAGCTTGGTGGATATTCCAGGTTGAGAAATACTAAATACAAAGTTATAGGTATATTGTAATATTTGTTAATAATATTATCCAAAATGTATGTAGAGCTTTAGATTTAATAGAGTGAAGTAATTCTTGATTTAAAATGAGAGAAAATTCTTATATATTGAACTTAAATTGTTTCTTTGGATACAGAGAACAGATAAAAATTTAATAGCCCTTTTTATGCCTATAAATACTCTGACCCCAAATGCTTATTCATTTCTGAAAATTTCAGTGTTTGAAATAAATCCCTTGTTCAGGAATGTTCTATAAAGTTATCATTATCTGGAAGATCATGCCTTTAACTAATAATAGATTATTGAGCAGTCTGCTAAGATAAAAATAGTTTTATTAAAAGAAGTAAGGATGCTGAGTACAGTATGGAGCACTTTGAACTTCTTTCATTCACTCTTCCTAGTATATCCTAAAAGGGCTAGTATGAAGGAAATATATGAAATATGCTAGTCTTACTTTCAGGTTTTGCCAGAGATCGGCTTTTCAAGTGTGTATGAGGAAAGTGATTCTGCCAAATACAGCTCAAATTATAAGTTCCACCCAAGAGGCAGCATTCATGGAGACACATCTCCAGAAACAAAGGAGCTGGCTGGTACCATTACCCTCCCCTGCCCTTCAGCATATAGAACCAGAAGACCAGCACAAACCCCTGCCTACACCACATCTCCTGACCACAGAGTTTTACAGGGTCTATGATCCAGTGCAGATGATGTAAGGTCTCATTTCACAAACAGACCAGAGCATACCTCACTAAAACTTGCCACATTCAGGCCAGGGTCAAAACAATGCCCACAGCAAACAAGGAGAGCCTCTACAGAAGACTAGCCTGCAGGATAGAATATCCATAATAACAACAGAGCACATGCAACACATGCTGGAGATATTCCCTGAAGTGCCAGGTCCTGGGTGCCTCATGACCTCTTCTTCATAAGGCCATTACTTTCAGGAGCAGGAGACATAACTGGTTTTTCTAAGACAGAGAGGAAAGGCAGAGACTTATTGAAATGTGAAGACAGGAATTTATCCCAAATAATAAACAAGATAAGGCCATGGCCAGATATCTAAGCAAAACAGATGGAGAATTTAAAGTTGCAATCATAAAGATTGATAAAGATACTAGCTGGGTTCAAGAAAAGAAGACATTATTAAGACCTTACCACTGAGATAAAGAATTTAAAAAAGAGTCAGAGATGAGGAGTGCAATAAATGAGATTAAAAACATTGATGTTTGATGCAATGAACATTACATTTTCTGGCAGGCTAGAAGAAGCAGAGGAAGGAATTAATGACTTAGAAGACAAAAAAAATGGTAAGCAACGGAAGAGCTGAACGAAGAGAGAGAAAGCAGAATTATGCAAAACGAGAGTAGATTTAGGGAACTCAGTGATTGCATAAAATGTAATAACATTCATATTATAGGAGTCTCAGAAGAAGAGAATGAGAAGAGGGCAGAAAATTTATTTGAAGATATAACACCTGATCTGGGGAAGGAAACAGACATCTAGATTCAGGAGGCACAGCAAACTCCTATCAAATCAACAAAAGCAGGCCAAGACCAGCACATACTGTAATTAAATTTGCAAAATATAGTAATAATGACAAATTCTTAAAAGCAGCAAGACAAAAGAAGTTACTAAATTACAAGGAAAAGCCCATTAGTCTAGCTGTAGATTCTTTTAACAAAAATTTGACAAGCCAGAAGAGGGTGGCATGATATACTCAGAGTGCTGAATGGGAAAAGTCTGCAACCAAGGATACTCTATCTAGCAAGGCTGTCATTCAGAATAGAGGGAGAGATCAGGGGTTTTCCAGACAAACAAAAATTAAAGGAATTCATGACCACTAAGCCAGCCCCACAAGAAATATTATAAATAAGAGACTGAGTGCAAAGGAGAGACCAAAAGTGACAGTATAAAGGAAGGAAATGCAAAAGCACTACAAATAAATATTTCTGTAAAAATCAATCAAATACACACACAAGAAAGGATATACAATAATAACATATATCTAAAATGTGGGAAAGATAGAAAAGAATGGGTTCAAATTTGAATGGCCATCGACTTTATACCTATTTGCAAAAGATGTTGTAAACAACCTACTGGTAACCATATATCAAAAGCCACGAATAAACATGCAAAGACTAAAAAGAAAGAAATCCAAATATATTACTAAAGATAATCAGGAAAACATGAAAGAGAGAAAGACAAAAAAGGATCAGGGTAAAGCTCTAGAAACCACCACAAAAAAAAAGGTAATAAAATGGCAATAAATACATATCTATCAATAATTACTTTGAATGTAAATGGACTAAATGCTCCAATCAAAAGACATAAGGTGTCAGAATATATATAAAAATGACCCATCTATATACTCAATTTAGATCTAAAGGTATCTGCAGATTGAAAGTGAGGGGATGGAGAAACATGTATCATGCAAATGTATGTCAAAAGAAAGTCAGAGTAGCAATTCTTATATTGGACAAACTAGATTTCAAAACAAAGACTGGAACAAGAGACAAAGAGCACTATATCAAGAAAGGAGACAGTCCAACAAAAAGATATAACAATTGCAAATATTTTGTACCCAACATGGGAGCACGGAGATATATAAAACAATAAGAAACAATAAATGAAATAATTAATAATAACAATAATAATAGTGACTTCAATATCCAACATACACTAATGGATAGATCATCTATGCAGAAAATAAATAAGAAAACAGCAAGTTTGAATGACACACTGAGCCAGATAGATGTAACAGATATATTTAGAACATTACATTCTAAAGCAGCAAACTACACAGTCTTTTTGAGTACACATAGACCATTTCCAGAATAGATCACATGTTACAATACATACAAAAAAATTGAAGTTATACCATGCATCTTTTATGACCACAATGCTATGAAACTAGAAATCAATCAAAAGAAAAAAAATGTGAATAGATCACAAACACATGGAGGTTAAAAACATGCTATTGAACAATGAATGAGTCAACCAGGTAATCAAAGATGAAATAAAAAATACATGGAAACAAATGAAAATGAAAACATGGCAGTCTAAAACCTTTGGGATTAAAATAAATAAACAAATAAAATCTTTGGGATGCAACAAAAGTGGTCATAAGAGGGAAGTATATAGCAATATAGGCCTACTTCAAGAAGTGAGAAAAATCTCAAATGAATAACCTAAACTTACACTTAAAGGAGTTGGAAAAAGAACAAAAAATAAAGCCCAGGCCAGCAGAGGGAAGGAAATAATAGAAATTAGAGCAGAAATAAGTGATATATAACTTAAAAAAAAACAACAATAGAACAGATCAATAAAACCAGGAGCTGGTTCTTTGAAAAAATTAATAAAATTGATAAACCTCTATCAAAAGAAGAGAGAGAAAGGATCCAATAAAGTAAAATCATGAATGCAAGAGGAGAGATCACAACCAACACCAAAGAAATACAAACAACTATAAGAGAATATTAGGAAAAATAATATGCCAACAAAATAGGCAATCTGGAAGAAATGGACAAATTCCTAGAAACATACAAACTACCAAAGATGAAACAGGATGAAATAGAAAATTTGAACAGACGCATAACCAGCAAAGGAATTGGATCAATAATCAAACTCTCTTAACAAGCAAAAGTCCTGGACCAGATGGCTTCCCAGCGGAATTCCACCAAACATTTAAAGAAGAGTTAATATCTATTCTCAAACTGTTTCAAAAAATAAAGGAAGGAAACTTCCAAACTCCTTCTATGAGGTCAGCATTAGCTTTATTCCAAAACCAAAGGCTCCACTATAAAGGAAAATTACAGGTCAATATCCCTGATGAACATGAATGCAAAAATTCTCAACTAAATACTAGCAAATTGAATCTAATTCAGTACATTAAACAAATTTTTCACCACAATCAAGTGGGATTTATTCCTAGGCTGCAGGGGTGGCTCAATATTCATAAATCAATCAATGTGATACCTCCGATTAATAAAAGAAAGGATCAGAACCACATGATCCTCTCAACAGACACAGCAAAAAAGCATTTGACAAAACAGAGCATCCGTTCTTGAGAAAAACCCTCAATAAAGTAGGGATAGAAGGAACATGCCCCAACATAATAAGAGCCATGTACAAAAGACCCACAGCTAATGTCATCGTCAATGAGGAAAAACTGATAGCTTTAAAAAAAAAAAAAAACTGATAGCTTTTCCTCAGTAGTCGGGAACAAGACCATAGTAATTTAACATAGTAATTTAACATAGTGGAAGTCCTAGCCTCAGTAATCAGACAACAAAAAGAAATAAAAGGTATCCAAATTGGCAAGGAAGAAGTCAAACTTTCACTTTCATCATTGGCAGATGACATGATCTATGTAGAAAACCCAAAAGACTCCACCAAAAGATTGCTAGAACTGATAACTGAAATCAGTAAAGTCACAGGATACATGTACAGAAATCTGCTGCATTTCTATGCACCAATAATGAAGCAACAGAGAGAGAAATCCAAGAATCAATCCGATTTACAATTGCACCAAAAACCATAAGATACCTAGGAGTAAACCTAACCAAAGATGTGAAAGATCTGTGCTCTGAAAACTATAAAACACTGATGAAAGAAATTGAAGAAGACACAAAGAAATGGAAAGACATTCCACGCTCGTGGATTGGAAGAACAATTTTTTTAAAGATTTTGTTTGTTTATTCATGAGAGACAGAGAAAGAGAAAGAGGCAGAGACATAGGCAGAAGCAGGCTCCCCACAAGGAGCCGGATGCAGGACTGGATCCTGGACCCTGTGAGTTTAACCTGAGCAAAAGGCAGATGCTCAACCGCTGAGCCACCCAGGTGTCTCTGGAAGAATAAATATTGTTCAAATATCCATACTCCCCAAAGAAATCCACACATTTAATGCAATCCCTATCAAAATATCAACAACATTTTTCACAGAACTAGAAAAAACAATCCTAAACTTTGTATGGAACCACAAAAGACCCTGAATAGCCAAAGCAATCTTGAAAAAGAAAAGCAAAGCTAGAGACATCACAGTTCCAGACTTGAAGTTATATTATAAAACTGTAGTGATCAAAACACTATGGTACTGGCACAAAAATAGGCACATAGATCAACAGAACAGAATAGAAAATCCAGAAATGGACCCACAATTATATGGTCAATTAATCTTCAGCAAAGCCTGAAAGAATATTCATGAAAGAGAGAAGACTGTCTCTTCAAGAAGTAATGTTGGCAAACTGGACAACATGCAGAAGAATGAAACTGGACCACTTCCTTATACCACACACAAAAACAAATTCAAAATGGATGAAAGACCTAAATGTGTGACCTACAACCATAAGAATCCTGGAAGAGAACAGAGGTAGTAACTTCCTTGACTTTGGCCATAGCAACATTTTCTAGATATGTCTCCTGAGGCAAGGGAAATAAAATCAGAAATAAGCTATTAGGACCATAACAAGATAAAAAAGCTTCTGCACAGTGAAGGAAACAACCAACAAAACTAAAAGGCGACCTAGTGAATGGGAGTAGTATTTGCCAATGACATATCGGATAAAGAGTTAGTTTCCCAAATCATTAAAGAACTTATAAAACTCAACACCCCAAACATGAATGATCCAATTGAAATGGGCAGAAGACATGACTAGACAATTTTCCAAAGAAGACCTACGGATGACCAAATTTGAAGAAAGAAATGAAGTAATCTATAAGAGCATAGATCATTTTATAAGTCACCTTGAGGATTAATGGGCAGGGATCGGTAGGGTCATAATCTTAACAGTTGAACTGTAATGTAATTATTTCAGAGTCAAGAAAGTAGTCATTCTGCCAAAATACTTTTGCTTTCCTCATATATATGCATTTTAAGTTCTGTCTCATTCCAGCGTTTTTTGTCTAAGGCTTTATTCTTTCTGTATGAAAATTCAGTTTCTTTTTGCAAAGGTTACAGATTTAATCTTACCAGTTTTTGTAGCTTTGTGTTGCAGGGACATCTAAGGGCATTTTTTTCTGAGAGCCCATCTGTACAGTAAGAATGATGAAGTGTGCAAGTGGAAGAGGAGGACACTACCAAAGTATCCAAGTGACCAAGAACCACAGAAAGCAGAGGATTAGGCCAAGACAAGACACAATTACAGTAAAATTTTGCTCAAAGCTTCACTTGAGTTAGTCACCTCCTTTATAATAAAGTAAGTTACATTTATTGGCAAGGGTGGTGTACTGTGTATAACCTTGGTTATTCTATCCACCTCAGTGAAACAGCATTGCACAGGTTCCCCCTGTCAAACAAAACAAAGAAAAATATGTATTGATTCCATTATTGGGATTGTTGACTATCTACTATGTGCCAGACACTGCTAGGCCCTTGATATGTAATAGTGAATAAAAGACGTGAAGATCTTTGACCTAGTGAAACATAATTTCTAGCAAGAGAAAAAATAATGTGAATTAGCCTAATTAAAAAAATATATCTGGGATGTTAAATTGTGATAGATGCTATGGAAAAGAGGAAAAAGAGCAGGGTAGAAGCGTTGGGAGTGCAGGTTGAAGGGGAGAGATTCAAGTTATACAGAAAGAATGGTTACTAATTAATCTGTGAACACTTATGAATTTAGGCTCTTGAATTTAGTTAGAAACAGACTTTTTTTTCCCCCAAGAAGTTGTAGGGATACAGTAAGCTAAGTAAGGAAGTCGGCGACGTCTATCAATTTTAATTTACAGCAATCAATACTTAGACAACTTTTCAGCTGCGAGGACTCTGCTCTGCTGTAATATATAACTAAGGACAGGGGATCCCTGGGTGGCGCAGCGGTTTGGCGCCTGCCTTTGGCCCAGGGCGCGATCCTGGAGACCCGGAATCGAGTCCCACGTCGGGCTCCCGGTGCATGGAGCCTGCTTCTCCCTCTGCCTGTGTCTCTGCCTCTCTCTCTCTCTCTCTCACTGTGTGCCTATCATGAATTAAAAAAAAAAATTATGACTAAGGGCAATGTATAGTGTATTTTTTTTTTGGTTTTTGTTTTTTGTTTTTTTTTTACAGAATAGCATTCAGAGGCAGATCTGAAAGTAGGTCTTTAAATATGGAGAGGATAATAATGAGACTAATAAGGATGAGTTCAAAGTACTCTGGACAGCTCATGGAGCCTAGAGAAGGCTAAGAGGATGAGTTCAGAAGAGAGTCATTGAAAGTCTAAAGTTGTCTGAAATATGAGAAGCAGAATAAAATTGAGAGCTCCTTAAAGTCATCTCAGTGCAGAGTTACAAAGGACACCATCTTGACTTACAATGGCATGAACTTGAAATGACAGACGAGCACTAAAGGTGATATTTTGATCTGAACAGAAGAGCTGTTTCAGTCTGAAGGTGATTGGCAGGATGCAGAGGCCTGATTAAATTGTAGGCCAAAGCAAAGCCCATGTTTCAAAATATCATTTGTCCTTTAAAAAAGACAGGCAGAGAGATTTTTTAATGTGGTAAAAGAATGAGGACAGCTGTAATTTACACAGCCCTAAAATGATAAAGAATAAAAAGACCACTAAATTGGATTTTCACCATAGAAAATGAATACCAGGAATGTAAATTTTCTTAACATGTTTCTTATTATCAGAAAGACTACAAAGGGATTCTGGTGAAGATGAATTATAGACAATGCATAAGTCTGTGCATGGAAATTAATAACTTACCAATAAATGTTTTGTGAATAAAAAAAATGAATGCAAACATTTGTACTTGAATCTTCAGGTAGAGCTTGGTTTGATTTTAACACATTTTTGTAAATGGTAAAAAATAAAAGATTTTCAAATTTGAGTTTAAAAAGAGGGAATAAGAAAGAAGGAGAATTAAAATGTATAGATGTAAAATCTGATGCCACGTGAACTGCCAAAGAATTCCTAAAGAAATTCTCTGTGATTAAAGTGTTAAATGATATCATGATGTCTACAACCCCAGGTTTAAAATAATGGCAGGTCTGAGATTTGTCCCCAGGTAAGACTGCAAGAACCCTGTTCTTTTCATGTCATGCTGTCATCATTGAAAGGAAGGGATTTTGATCAAGGCAAAAGACTTGAAAAGTCATTTAATTTTGATTTTGTTTTATTGCACTAATATATTTTTATTGAACAAAATATACTGAAATATATATTCAGATATATATGAGGTAGAAATCACAAGAAAGAAAACCCATTTGCAATTTCATCACTGTATGAAACGTATCTTTGTTTTTTTATCTTCTATCCATCCATCCATATATGTATACTACCTTTTATGTACAATCATGTGATAGTCATGCTTACCTTACGTAAGGTAAAATCATAAGCATTTCTAATTTTTCAGTTAAGTTTTTTTTTTTTTTTTTTTTTTTTTTAAAGAGAGAGCAGGAGTAAGTGGGGTGGGGCAGAGGGAGAGGGAGAGAGAGAATCTCAAGCAGGCTCCATTCTAGGCAGGGCTGTTCTCACAATCCTGAGATCATGACCTGAGTCGAAATCAAGAGTTGGCCACCCAGGCACCCCTTGACTAATCTTTAAAACATCATTACTAATGGTTGCAAAATATTCTATGGAATTGCTGAGCCATCTTTTATATATTCATTCTGCCTTTGGGAAATTTCAACACCCCATAATTGTTTATTAGAATCATGATAAAAATGAGTTTCATATATTATTTGTTCCCCTTCTTTTCAATTTGTTACAACAATAACAACAAATCGCAGAGTTCCTCATTCCAAATTGTGTTATTGCTTCGCTGTGGTGGCATTAACATATTCCTTGGCATGCTGTTTTGCCTATAAATGGGTAGTTAGGGGTCTGCAGCTAGTCAGGTTAGCCCCTCCCAAGAGCACTCCATAGGTAATGTAGTGTACATAAATTGGGAAGGATATGATGTCTACTCTCACTTACTGTAGGGTTAGAAACCATGGTCGCTGCTCACATCATTTATCTCATTAGGGATTGTAAAATAGTGATCTAATTTTATCCTCATTTCAGTAGTTGCTATACATCTGTAAAGAGATATTTTACCTCCTCAGCCATTTGGTTATTTTGAATTCTTACAGGAAAAGTCATTTCCACCCATTATCATTTTCAAAATAATGAGTTGAATCCCCAATATCATGAGAAAATGGCAACCTATTAGTATCTATCTATCATCTATCTGCTCTGCATATATCTCTGTATATGTAATTACTATGGATTCATGTATTTACCATTTTGATAATTTTCAATGCACTGCAATTCTTATTCCTCATGATGCTCAAACTGATTCATCATTCGTTAGTAGGAGCATCAAGTTGAAAAAGTAGTCTGGAACCATCTGACTCATTTCTTTCACTGTTTCTAAAACCAGGTATACATGTTCAAGGACTTCTTGTTCACTTACTGCTGTCCAGAGTCAGAAATATGGCCATTGGGGTGCTTAGCGTGTTGCTCATTGTTTTTAAGTGTTTTAATGGAAAGGGCTAGGAAATACGTGGGTTTAAAAAAATATAATACAGTATGAGTTCATGATGATGCTTCTGATGCAAAATCAGAAGAGATTGAGTTTTTTAATATTTTATTTTATTTTTGACCTGAGTTCTTCAATCCTGCATTTGTACCCCCTTTTTTCCATGACCGTAAGTGAATGCTCAATGAAATAAACACAATACTTATTAGCTCTCTTCCACAATGCACAACAAAAGAATCTTAGATTAAGTCTATCAACAATACCATCAATCATACATTATCAGAAAACAGCACAAAGGTTTGGTTTTTTTTTTCAGAACTTTATTATCTTTAAAGTGAATGCTATTAAGAGATGTATAGTAAAATTACTTTTGTAGGTAATTTGTGTGGAGTCACTTGGCATATTCTTCTTTCGGTGGATTTGGGTGGGAGGGCTACCAACTAAATAAATAGATTTATTTCTTTTAATTATTTCTTTATTATTAGTGATTGTTCATTTTACCTACTTTTAAAATTCCACTGTAGTTTACATACAGTGTTCTATTAGTTTTAGGTGTACAATGCAGTAATTCAACAACTCTATACGTTACTCAGTGCTTATCATAAGGATACTCTTAATCTCATTTACTTATTTCACCCATCTCCCCACCCATCTCCCTCCTGGTAACCATTAATTTTTTCTTTATAGTTAAGAGTCTGCTTTTTGATTTCTCTCTCTCTCTCTCTCTCTCTCATTTACGTGTTTCTTAAATTACACATGAATCAAATCATGTGGCATCCATCTTTCTCTGACTTATTTCACTCAGCAGTATACTCTCTAGATCCATCGATGTTATTGCAAAAGGGAAGATTTCATTCCCTTTGGATGGCTGCGTAACATTCCGTCATACAAACGCACACACATGCACACACACTGCTTCTTTATCCATTCATCGATTGATTGACATCTGGGCTGCTTCCATAATTGGGTTATTATAAATAATTCTGCAATAAACATAAGGATGCATATATCTTTTCATACTAATGCTTTTGCATTCTTTAGGTAAATGTTCTATAGTAGAATTGCTGGATAATCTGGTAATTCTATTTTTAATTTTTTGAGGAACCTCCATATTATTTTCCATAGTGGTTGCATGAATTTACATTCACAAGAAAACAAAAAGTTTCCTTTTCTACATCCTTGCCAACACTTGTTTATTTTTTATTTTAGCCATTCTGACAGGTATAAGTTGATATCTCATTGTGCTTTTGATTTGCATTTCCCTGATGATTAGTGATGTTGACCATTTTTTCATGTGTCTGTTGGTCACCTGTATGTCTTCTTTGGAGAAATGTCTATTCATATCATGATGTCTACAAATGTCTATTCATGTCTTCTGCTCATTTATAATTGGATTGTTAATATTATTATTTTGGTATTAAGTTGCATAAGTTCTTTATATGTTTCTGAATTAATCTCTTATTGGATATACAATTTGTAAATATCTTCTTCCATTCAACAGGTGTCTTTTAGTTTTATTGTTTCCTTTGCTGGGCAAAGCTTTTTGTTTGATACAGTCTCATAGTTTATTTTTGCTTTTTTCCCCTTTGCTATAAAGAAGTTATTTATTTATTTATTTAGATTAATTTATTTATTTGAGAGAGTGAGAGCATGGAGGGAGGGGCAGATGGAGAAGGAGAAAAACAGACTCCCTTCTGAGTGTGGAGCCTAGAAGGGCCTCGATCTTATAACCCTGAGATCATGACCTGAGCTAAAATCAAGAGTTGGCCACTTAACCAGCTTTCCCACCCAGGTGCCCCAGAAGTTTTTATTTTGGTGTATCCCAATAGTTTGTTTGTTTGTTTGTTTTTCCTTTGCCTTAGAAGACAAATTCAGGAAAATGTTGCTATGGCTCATGTTAGAGAAATGATTGCTGGTGCTCTTTTAGGATTTGTATGGTTTCAGTTCTCTCATTGAAGTCCTTCATCCATTTTTAGTTTATTTTTGTGTATGATGTAAGAAAATGGTCCAGTTTTATTCTTTTACATGTAGCTGTCCAGTTTTCTCAACACCATTTGTTGAAAAGACTGTCTTTTTCTCATTTTATATTCTTTTATTCTTTTTTTTTAAAAGATTTTATTTATTTATTCATGAGAGACACAGAAAATGAGAGAGAGAGGCAGAGACACAAGCAGAGGGAGAAGCAGGCTCCATGCAGGGAGCCTGATGTGGGACTCAATCCCAGGACTCCAGGATCATGCCCTGGGCTGAAGGCAGGCGCTAAACCACTGGGCCACCCAGGGATCCCCACATATTCTTTTATTTTTTAAAGATTTTATTATTTTGAGAGAGACAGAATGAGCGTGAAATCGGGGTAGGTGCAGAGGCAGAAGGAGAGAGAGAATCTCAAGCAGACACCACGTTGAGCATGGAAGCCTATGGCATGGCTCAATCTCATAAGCCTGAGATCATGACCTAAGCAAAAAATAAAGAGTGAAACATTTAACCGACTGAGCCACTCAGGTGCCTCTCTCGTTGCATGTGCTTGTTCTCCTTTGTCAAAAATTAATTGACCATATAATTCTGGGTTTATTTTGGGGCTGCATTCTGCTCCATTGATCTATGTGTCTGTTTTTGTGCCAGTGCCATATTGTTTTGTACAATACAGCTTTGTAGTATATCTCAAAATCTGAAATTAGGCTACCTTCAGTTTTGTTCTTTTTCAAGATTGCTGTAGCTCTTTTATTTTAAAACTATTTTTTTCTAGTTCTCAAAAAAATGCTGTTGGTATTTTGACATAGATTGCATTAAATATGTAGATTGCTTTTTGTAGTGTGGACATTTTAACAATATCTGTTCTTCCAACCCATGAGTATGGACTATCTTTCCATTTGTGTTGTCACTAATGCCTTTCATCAATGCTTTATAGTTTTCAGAGTACAGGTCTTTCGCCTCCTTGGTTAAGCTTATTCCTAGGTATTTTATTATTTTTAGTGCAATGGTAAATAGGCTCTTTTCTTAATTTCTCTTTCTGCATCTTCATCATTAGTTTATAGAAATGCAATGGAATTCTGTGTATTAATTTTGTATCTTACGACCTTACTGAATTCATTTATCAGTTGTAGGTTTTAGGTGGAGTCTTTTAGGTTTTCTATAGATAGTATCATGTCACCTGCAAATAGTGAAGGTTTTACTTTTTCCTTACCAACATGGATGCTTTTTATTTCCTTTTCACCTCTGATGGCTGTGGCTAAGACTTCTAGTACTCTGTTGAACAAAAGTGGTGAGACTGGGCATCTCTGTGTTGTCCCTGATCTTAGGGGAATATCTTTCAGTTTTGCACATTGAGTAGGATGTTAGCTATGGGTTTTTGATATGTGGCCTTTACCATATTGAAGTATGTTCTCTTTAAACCTATTTGGTTGAGGGCTTTTATCAGGATGGATACAATGTATGTTGTACTTTGTCAAATGATTTTTCTGTATCCATTGAAATGATCATGTTTTTTTTTTTTCCTTTGTCTTGATGTGATGTATCACACTGATTGATTTGTGAATATTGAACCACACTTACACACAAGGAATAAATCCTTGATTGTGGTGAATGTTTTTTTAATGTATTATTGGATTCTCCTCTATTTTGAATGATAGCCTTGCTGGGTTAGAGTGTTCTTCATTGCAGATTTTTTATTTTTCAGTATTTTGAATATTGTATGCCACTCTCTTCTTGCCTGCAAAATTTCTGCTGAAACATCAACTGATAACATTATGGGGGTTTCCCTTATTTGTAACCATCTTCTTTTCTTTTTTTAAGATTTTATTTATTTATTCATGAGAGACACAGAGAGAGGCAGAGACATACATAGACAGACTGCTTCTCCAAGCAGTCTCCCTGTGGGGAGCCTGATGTGGGACTTAAACACTTAAACACACCTGAAGGCAGATGCTCAACCACTGAGCCACCCAGGTGCCCCCATCTTCTTTTCTTGCCATACTTAATAATTCCCATTCTCACTATTTTTTGCCATTTTAATTACTATATGTCTTGGTTGACCTCCTTGAATTGATTTTGTTGGTGGGTCTCTGTGCGTCCTGTTTGAATTTCTGGTTCCTTCAGATTTGGGATGGTTTTAGCTACTATTTCTTAAAATTTCAACCCCTTTTCTCTGTTTTCTCTTTCTACTATCCCTATAATGTGAATGTTACTGTACTGATGGTATTGCTGCATTTCCTGTCTATTTTCATTTATTGTTCTTTCTGCTGTTCACTTGATTACTTTTCATTACTCTGTCCTCCATGCTGCTGAACCATTTTTCTATTCCCTATATCTACCATTTATTCCATGTAGTGTATAATTACTGAGTTCCCCATCTCTGATTGGTTCTTTTTTAAATATTTTCTATCACTTCATTAAGGATTTCACTGAGGTTCTCCACTCTTTTCTCAGGTCCAGTGAGGATCTTTATGACTATTACTTTAAATTCCCTATCAGACATATTACTTATCTGTTTCATTTAGCTCTCTGTATTTTTTCATTTGAGACATATTTTTTCTGTCTCCTATTTTGTCTAACTCTTTGTGTCTGTTTCTATGTTAGGAAAGTCAGCTATGTCTCCTATTCTTGAAAGTACTGGCCTTCTGAAGAAGATACCCTGCAGTGCAATGTCCCCTTTCTCCATAAACTGATGCTTCAGGGATGTCTCCGATATGTGTTGCCTGCACCCTGCTATTGTGGTTGAGCCACATTTTCCTTCAGTCCGGTTGTCTGCAATGGCTCTCTTTGCCTGTTGTTGGCAGGGTTTGGTTCCTGTGTTGTTAGTGGGTCAGTCTGGAGCTGCCTTGGGCTTGAGTTGGGTCAGATGTTTTCCAGAGATGCAGTAGCACCAAACTGATGGGCCTTTCTAATTTTGTCCTTTGGGAAGCTTTTGTTGGTGGGCAGGACCTGCAGTCAGACCAGATGCCGGCCTCTATAAGATGCTGGGGCCAGAGTGAAATAAGTGTGTGAGGTCATCTTCCCCTCTCCCCAGGACAGGAGTCTCTTTGGAATGGTGTTGGCCCCTGTTGGGGATGCTTGTACACTCTCTGTCCTATGGCACCATTTTGGATAGGCTCTGGCCAATAACTTATTAGAAGGCACATGGCCATAGGAGAACACAGGGGCAGAGTGCACTTTTAGTAATTTTGGTAGAGATCACTGGAGCTGAACTGGTTCCTGTAGGTATCCACGTGTCTAAGCTGGGGTAAGAAGTAGGAAAGTTGTGCCTGTTAGCTCCTGTTTCCCTGGGTAAGTTTCCTAAAAATACTTGTCCCTCCAGTGTATGCTCTGAGTAGTAAATAAATCTCCTTTCTATATACCTCAGGCATTTTTCAAACTGCTGCCCTATGCAGTATCTCAGTGAATCTGTTTGTTGTACTCTCTCTTTAATGGCAGGGATTGCTTCCTATCACTCTCCTAGGGATTCCAGACCTGAGGTGAGTGTTCTTTATAGTTCCAGGTATTAGACCCTACTGATTGTATGAACTCACAAAATTATGTCCCTCTGGTTTTCCAAGCCAAATGTTATGAGGATTTTTTCTTTCCTGTGTGGGTTCCCCATGTCTGGGGTGCTTCATATGAGGGTCTATTTCTGTCCCCTCTCCTTGCCTGTGGCTTCCCTCCTTCCCATGGATAGTCCCATGAGTCTGTTTAGCTCTGGACAATGTCTTCATCCCTCCTACCCTCTTTGATATGGTCTCTTTTCTGCATTTAGTTGTGGGGGTAAGTTCTGCCAGTTTTGGGGTTGTTCTAGTTATTTACACTGATATAGGTGTTATCTAGTTGTATCCATGGGATGAGGTAAAGCCTAGGATCTTCCTAAGCTGCCATCTTGCTACATGGGACGACTCTGCTTAACTTACCTTTTGTAACCTGTTTAACATATATCTGAAGTCAAATCTACAAAACAAAGTATATTTAATAATTTCTAGTTTCTATTTTTCCTTCCATTCTATTCTTACCTTCTTTGAAATGTTCTATCTATATAAATACACACCTTTAAGTCTTCTTTAATTTCAGAATGCATTTCTTCAGAATAATTTCTTCTTTAATTTCAATGTTATTGTTGTTTTATTCTCATGCTTTCATTTTACTTCTTCATTCTTTTAAAAAATTATTTAGGGATCCCTGGGTGGTGCAGCGGTTTGGCGCCTGCCTTTGGCCCAGGGCGCGATCCTGGAGACCCGGGATCGAATCCCACGTCGGGCTCCCGGTACATGGAGCCTGCTTCTCCCTCTGCCTGTGTCTCTGCCTCTCTCTCTATCTGTGTGTGACTATCATAAATAAATAAAAATTTATAAAAAAAAAGAGGGAATGCCACATTAAAAAAAATAATAATAAAAAAATAAAAAATTATTTATATGTATTTCCTTAAACTGTTCTTTCTTCATTTGTTAATGTTGCTTATTTCCTTTTTTTCATTTTGTATTTCTTTTATGACACTATTTTGTTTATCATGTTTATTTACTCTTATGTTCTTCCTAGCTTATCCTTTACTACATATTTTTTTGCCTATTATATAAGTAGTTTAAACTTATTACATGAATTTTTAGTTCCAATTCTTTCTCTGTGTTTTCTTAGCTCTTTTTTCAATGATTCTTCTTGCCCAATAGTTTTATTTCATATCTTCTCTAAATAGTTTTTTTTTGCAGTGCTTTTATACCTTCTTTTTAAAAAATTATTTTAGTTCATTTTTTAAATGTTAATTCACAGCTTTCATTTGTGGGGCATATTTTTCTGCCATTTCTTTGTCTGTATACATATTTTCCTGCCCATTTATTGCTTCTCATACTAATTTATTATGGGATTTGAAGGTAACCCTTTCAATTGCATGTGTTTAAGTGAGGTGGGTTTTCCCTTCTGCATTCTTAGAAAGGGAGTGTAGCACATAATGATAGTGCTCCACTGGATTCCAGCTTCAGTGTGATTGAGTTCCAGCAGCTTGCTCCTGTGCCCCTTTCTCAGATATTCCTTACTTCATACCATGAACTCTTGTGTATTTATGCTGAACCCTTGCATGCCAAATCCTTGAGAAAAAGACCTTATATGATCCTATTCCAGGATATTCTTATATACCATTAACACAGGTAATAGGCATAGAAATTTAAGAGTATTTTGGTAGAGGATAGATGAGATAAGAGAGTGATAAAAATGTGCAAAAACAATTCCAATATATGTTTTTTTAAGAGAGCAAAGCATTTAAACTTTTCTTCTGAGTCATATCTTTGACATGTCCTTAGTCAGCCATGCAGAAATACTCAGTAACCTCACTGGGTGCTTGATTAGAAAAACACACATATCCTTACCAAAAAAAATAGTGACTTAATTAGAGATAATTGACCTTTTTATATACATTTTAGAGGATAAGTGAACACACTGAAGACTTATTTATTGACACCATATGGCACTATCTCACAGTGATACTCAAATTATGTAGAACAAGGCTAATCAAAACTAAATAGCTCATCAAAAGGTCTTCCATTTCTAAGATGCTGCTATTTAATTCTGGAGGCTTCTCGATATTTCCTTGGACACAAAAGTACTTTATACATTCTTTTTTTCAAAGCATGCCGTTTCTAGTAAAGAAGCCTGCAAAAGTTATCTATAATTTTCAAATCATGAGTGTAATTTTAGCTTACCATTTATTTATTAATTTATCAAATATATATGCTTTTTTTAGCTTTGATATCTGATCTTATTCATTTGTTACTTTTAGAAAATCTCATTTTTGACTGGACTCAGATTTGGAGGTAGAAGCTCTCAGAGAGAACAGCCTCTGTCTCTTGGCAATCTATTCCTGCTATTTTTCTTTGGCCTCCTTCATTCTCTTGGCCAAAAGTTCCACATATTCTTCAGTCTCTTCCTTATTTTTCTTAGTAAGCTATTTCTTCAGAGTGACAAAGCAGAGTAGTATTAGTGAGTCCAGGACTTTATCATACTGACCAAGTTGAGAACACTGAGTTTGGCAGCCACAATGGAACCCCAAACAGAACTACACTTTCTTTCTCCAGTCCACCTTGGTCCATAGCAAGAATGCTGCTTACTCAACAACAGGAGGATATGGCCATGGTCAAGACACCTTCCTTCGTAGGGAAGACTTGTTTGTCATTGCCAGCAATGATTTGGACAATATAACCCTCCATCCTTCACCTAGGGCATCAGCAGCAATTCTGTGGCCATATGCTTTTCATAAAAGGTACAAAGTTTACGTTCATCATCTACTTCACTACCCCTGCTCTCAAAGAGTTGACATACTTTGCATTTGAGATCTGATTTTCTTTTTTTTTTAATTTATTTTTTATTGGTGTTCAATTTACTAACATACAGAATAACCCCCAGTGCCCGTCACCCATTCACTCCCACCCCCTGCCCTTCTCCCCTTCCACCACCCCTAGTTCGTTTCCCAGAGTTAGCAGTCTTTACGTTCTGTCTCCCTTTCTGATTTTTCCCACATATTTCTTCTCCCTTCCCTTATATTCCCTTTCACTATTATTTATATTCCCCAAATGAATGAAAACATATAATGTTTGTCCTTCACCGACTGACTTACTTCACTCAGCATAATACCCTCCAGTTCCATCCACGTTGAAGCAAATGGTGGGTATTTGTCATTTCTAATAGCTGAGGAATATTCCATTGTATACATAAACCACATCTTCTTTATCCATTCATCTTTCGTTGGACACCGAGGCTCCTTCCACAGTTTGGCTATCGTGGCCATTGCTGCTATAAACATCGGGGTGCAGGTGTCCCGGTGTTTCATTGCATTTGTATCTTTGGGGTAAATCCCCAACAGTGCAATTGCTGGGTCGTAGGGCAGGTATATTTTTAACTGTTTGAGGAACCTCCACACAGTTTTCCAGAGTGGCTGCACCAGTTCACATTCCCACCAACAGTGTAAGAGGGTTCCCTTTTCTCCACATCGTCTCCAACATTTGTTGTTTCCTGCCTTGAGATCTGATTTTCATGTAAAAAAATGTATCAATGCAGGATACACGCAGGCATTAAATGTTTAGAAAATCGTTTGAGTGGCTCATGGAATTTCTGCAAGCCCAGGCACTTGGAAGAACCAAACTCAGGGAGCAGGAAGAAAGAGCAGCTGTCAAGGCAGATCCAGAGTGAAAAGTCACAGCTCATGATCCCACTGACAGTACACTTTTGCAACTGTTCCTCTAGAGAAAATACCTCTTCAGATAAAACAAAGAGTAACAATAAGGAAAATGCTCCATCCCTGCTTTCCTGCATTTTTTTTGGTTACTGCCTCCAGAATTAATATTTTAGGCAGGTACCTAGGTCATGTGTTCATCCAAGCTTTCAGGAGATATAGCTTTGTTTGTGGGTGGCAGTCTCAAGATTTAGAAAATGGGTAACTTCCCAAACAGTAATAGATGGTTCATAGAATATGGAGAAATTAAGATGATGAATATCCACTCTGTACCTTTAACATGCTCAAACAAAATTCTAGGTAATACAGAAGAGTATATTGAAATGCTTTCTGATCTTTAAAAAATAGAAAAATACCTTAGTCTGGATTTAAGACACAAATGCATTTATACATTCTGTGGCATAAAGTTACTATTTTACAGTTTTCTCCATGCAGTAAATGAGTACATTTTATTCAGATCTTAGTATGTTAAAAATTTTTCTTTGTCTCTGCAGTTATCTATAGAATATTAAATCTACGTAATAGTATATATTATCAATATTATATGTAATGTATATGTAATATATATTACATGTGTATTTTATTATATATTATCTGTGGATTATTTCATACTTCATATTTTTGAGGAAGATCTAGTCACAATTCATCTGCTCTTAAACTATGCAAATATAAAATCTAACTTGTTAGAATGGCATTAACAGCTGTAATCTGTGGGGTGCCTAGGTGCCTCAGTTGGTTAAGCCATTTGCCTTTGGCTCAGGTCATGATCTCAGGATCCTGTGATCTATCCCCTCAGTAGGCTGTGTTCAGTGTGTAATCTGCTTCCCCCTCTTCCTTTGCCTCCTTACTCTGTGCTCTCTCTCTCTCAAATAAATAAATAAAATCCTAAAAAAAAAAAAAAACAACTTTTGTAATCTGTTCCCAACCTATCTTTCTGAAACCACATTCTTTTACTCTCTTCCATAAAGTTTATACTCTAACTTAACCTATTTTCTAACTGTGGCATATGTTTTTATAATTCTATGCATTTGCTTGTGATTTTACCTTGACCTAGAGGATTCTACCTGTTATTTGATCTCCTGAGAGAATATAATTGATATGTTAAAACACAAGATGCCTCTTTCCCTGTGAGCCTTTGTCAACTTTTCTGAAAAAGAAAATAGATACTATCTGGGTTGATTTAACTTTTATTTTTTACACTGTAAATGTAGTTGTGGAGGCCAAGAAAATTAAGGCCATTCCACCTTAAGTTTAGCGTTAGCACACCCACCTCGGGGTCCAAGTCCCTGCTCCGCTGTGTCGTGTATACTCGGACCCAAGCTCGAGCTTGTTGATAAACCCTCATGTACTTGTATTGGTGTCAGCTCCTTGGTGGTTTCTCAGATTCGCAATCTTGGGCACAACAATAGCAATACATTTACAATAGCTTCACAGGAGAGTTCTTTTGCAAGAGTATGAGGTCCTCAGGACCTGGAATTGTGCCTTCTATTTAATTGTGTGTGTGTGTGTTTGTGTGTGTGTGTAAAGTTGCCGAGAAAAATGTAAATGTTTACTAAATATCTGTTAAGTTAAATATCACCAAGGAGTGGTAAGTAATTAGAAAATATTCTCTCATCTGCTGATTCTTTAAATTTTACCAAAATTCTAAGGTGGTATAATTTTTAAATTTTTATGTGAAAGTTTTCCAACAACACATGAAATAGAGAATTTCCATAGCCACAAAATAAAATTGTAATTCTTAAGGGGTACTGTGTTCAAAGATTAAATTATGTTTGTCTGAAGTGGGAAAATTGATAAATATTAAACTAACAAGAATGCAAAATTAGTCATTTATTGACTCTAACTATGCATATTTATGCAAATATTATGCACATTCTCTGTGTTAAATGCTCCTTCTTGCTTTCATTCACTACCTGCATATACCACCTTAGAACCATGCAGAAAGTGAAGGAATTTAGGTTATGCTAGAAGAGTAAGTTTCATTTTTTTTTTTTTAAGTTTTTTTATTTATTTATGATAGTCACACAGAGAGAGAGAGAGAAAGGGAGGCAGAGACATAGGCAGAGGGAGAAGCAGGCTCCATGCACCAGGAGCCCGATGTGGGATTCGATCCTGGGTCTCCAGGATCGTGCTCTGGGCCAAAGGCAGGCGCTAAACCGCTGCGCCACCCAGGGATCCCGAAGAGTAAGTTTCAAATGAATTATTTTCTCAAAATATACTAGTGTTTGTTTGGGACCAATGTGAATTTTGTGCTTTCTTCTCTACTCCCTCCAAACCTCCAAATAATGCTTCCTCCTGCTTTGTTATCTTTTAATGTGCTGGCACACATTATTAAATTGCCAGGCCACTTGTGAATATTTGCCAGGAAGTGATGTCATTTGGTGGCTTCTGCTATCCAGCCAAATAGTTGCATTCACCATCAGTTAAAATAATAATAACTACCATTTACTAAGTAAAGAGTGAGAGCCAGCTATTTGATAAACGTGCTAAATGAATTAGCTGTTTTAATCCTTAAATATTTTAAAAAGGATTGCTATGATATCATTTTAACTCATCAAGATTAATAGTTGGAGTGATGAGGGAAGGCTAGCTGAGGACAGAGCACAAGCTGACACCCCAGAAATGAGCCCCTCCCCGAAATGGGATATGTGTGACATTCCTCAGACATTCCTGGCTCCCCTAAAGCTAAGGGAAAGGAAAAACAAATACTTAATTTATAGAAATTACAGTCTTGTAGACATGAGTCTCAGTTTACAAAATGTCTTTGTGATTTACAAGAAAAAAAGCATTCTTATTAAAAACCTGATTTCCAGAAGAATACTCCCAACTATCTTAAAGTTAATGCTTTATTAGAAGGAAAAACAACCTTAACTTGACAATGGCAAGGCCTCCTGTGTCTCATAGGCCCTCTTTAGCAGGCAAAAATTCTTTTGAAAACCTCCCTTTTCCTTACTTCCCCCAACTCCTAAGTACATACTCAGCCAGCCACTCCTCACAACCCTGGGGTAGCTGCTCTTCCCGTCCGTGGGTCTTGTCCCTGTGCTTTAAAAAAACCACCATTTTGCATCAAAGATGTCTCAAGAATTCTTTCTGGACCTCATCCCAAACTGTACCTATATTTCAAAACTGCATCGGGACAGTTACAATATAGAATAATAAGGATTCAAACCAGGTTTCTACTGGATTTGTAAATCTGTGAAGACTTGCTCTTTTCACTGCATTCTCACTCATGGAAGAAAAAGTAATTAAAAAAAAAAAACAGCTCTGCAGGCTTTTTCAGATTCTGATATCTAGATAAGGCCTCTCTCTTAACTGAAGTCTATGGTATGGTTTTTATGCGTGTGTTTCTTCTCAGATAAATTACTGATGCCCAACTCATCTGCCTATGCTGTTTCCCCATTGAGAGTTTGTACTACCACACCCATCTGGTTATTAACCACACTCAGTTTTTAGTACTATAGAATGCCAAATGATAAGAAATATCACTAAGGTTGTCATTCTAAGTAGCAAGTAAGGATACAGAGTTTGCAAACAAAACCTATTATTTGTTAACAAACATAATCTATTTCCTTAAGATGTTGGAACAGAATAATTGATGAATCAAAGCAACTGAAGGCAAACTTCTGATCTTGACATGATGAAGTAGCTGGTTTTAAACTTACCTCTTATAGAAAACAATTATATAACTGGAAAAATTTATGAAGAAACCGTTATTATGCAGCAGATAATGCAAGACTGCTAGTCTTAAGAGAAATGAAGTAAGCTCTACATTTACTGCAGCCTTTTGCCTGGGAGCATTTTCTAAACTATGATGCAGAGAAATAAAATACAAGAACAAAAGCCAATCTCACTGGATGGAGAAAACAGAGAATGGAATGTGGAATTGCTAAGGCAGCTGGAATTTGCAAGACATGGTATTGGAGAGAGTTTCAAGATTTATTATAAAGCTACTGTGTATAAAGCTGTGATAATTAAGAGAAGGTGGGTATTGGCATCAAAATAGAAAAATAGCTCAAAGGAATAGACCAGAGAATCCAGACATGGATTTACAAATGTATGGCCAATTTTAATTTTACACAACAGCACCAAAAGAAATCAATGAGGAAAGAGAATTATTTTCAACAACTAGTACTGTAACACTGGATACTATATGAAAAGAATGAAGTTTAATTTCTAATGGCACCAAAGAAAAAATTACTAGAAATAAATCTTTGACCTAAATATGAGAGCTACAATTTGGGGAGTTTTTAGAAGAACGTATGGAAGAATACTTTCTCACATTGTGGTAAGTAGAGATTGTTATGACACAAAAGGCACTGTTATGGATTACATTATGTCCCCCTCCCCAGATTCGTCTGTTGAAGTCCTAATTCTCAGTACCTCAGATTATGACCTTATTTGGAAGAAAAATTTTGCAGATATAATTAGTTAAATTAAGATGAGGCCATTGAAGCAGGCTTTACTCCAAAATTATTGGTGTTCCTATAGGAAGGGGACATTTGGAGATAGACTTACTCAGAAAGATGGTATAAAGACACAGGGAAAAGACAGCTATCCACAAAGCAAAGAGAAAGGCCTCAGAGAAATCAACCCTCTTGATACCTTTATCTCAAACTTCTAGCTTCCAAAATTCTGCCAATAAATTGCTCTTGTTTAAACCAATCAGTTTGTGGTACTTTGTTATGGCTGCCCTAGTGAACTAATATAGGCCTAACCATAAAAGAAAAAAAATCCTAAAATTATAAATTGCTTTTCCCATAAAAATTGAAAAAATTTTCTCAGCAAAAGGTACAATTAAGAAAGTGAAATGAAAATGAAAGCAGTAGCAGTAGACTGCAAGAAAACATCTGTGATACATATCACATCTCCTTAACAAAGGACTCGGGCAAAATATATAATATTGTCTTATAAAGCATAATACTCAAATAACCTAATTTAAAAAATGCGCAAAAGCCATCAACTAGTATTTAATATAAAAAAAGATGTCAGAATGCCAAACACATAAATAAATAAATACTCAATATCATTTGTCACTATGGAAGTGCAAATTAAAACCTCAAGACACCACCCTATGTTCACTAGAATTGTGAAAATGAAACACACACACATAAGCACATACATCGACCATATCTATTGCTAGGAAGGATATATGGTATAAGGATAGAGCCCAAAAAGTGACAGTTCGTATTTAAAATAATAGAACTTCTTTCAGATAGTATCTTTTAAAAATATCTTATTTATTTATTTATTTATGAGCGAGCGAGTGAGTGAGAGAGAGATAGAGCTAGAGAGAGAGACAGGGAATCTGATGTAGATCCATGCTCAGCACAGAGTCTGACCTGGGGCTTAATCTCATGACCATGAGATCATGACCTAAGCCAAAACCAAGTCAGGTGTTTGAGCCAAACAGATGCCCCTCAGGTACTATTTTTTAGTGTTTTATGCATTTAATCTTATGCTAACCTTATGACACAACAATTCTACTTCTAGATTTATTAAGCATATATATGCAAAAATAATCATACAAAAAATTAGATTAGCTTTATTAATAAATACCCAACCTAGAAATAACCCATATGTCCATCCATTGCGGAATGAATGGACAGACTGTGGCATTCCTGTACAATGGAACACTATTCTGCAATAACAAATGATTCACTAATATATGAAGAAACATGGATAAGTCTCAAGAGCATTGGAAACTGTGGAAGATGGCAGACACAGAAGACTGCATATTATGTTTCTCCACATATGTAAAGTTCGACAATAGGCAAATATTTTATAATGGAAACAGAAATTTGAATGGTTTTTGTCTAGTAGCAGAGGAGCCATTAACTAGAAGGGGCCCTGAGCTGTATTAAAATACATCAGTACTAACATATAAAGATCCAGTACTGAAATTAAAAGCCTAAAATTAATATATTAAAAATTAAAATTAGCAATGAACTAGGGCTGAGTATGTGGAGTTTGAAATTTCAGAAGTGATAACATCTCTATTTTTATGACAATGATTTTGATTTATATGGCAAAAAAAATGGCCTTTATATCTTATTAGGTTGAAAACCCTTATAACCAAGGGTGACTCAAAAAATTGAAATATTTATGAAGCATGGTAAAGCAGACTGTAGAAAACTGCTATATTTAGGTAGTCTATGTACACTTATCTATGTATTTATATCTACAACTATATCCATTTCTTTTTTTATATCCATTTCTTTATTGATATATAACTTGCCATGATTTAGAGAATCATAGGAAGAAGAAACAGCAAATCAAAGATTATGTTTCTTATTAATTTCTTTGGCATTGCACAAGTTTATTTTTTCCTATTCTTAACACATTTTGACTTTGAGTTCCACAATCTACCTATATGAGTTCAGAGACTATTTCTTGATTAATTTCTTTTTTTATTACTGTTTATATGTATACAGACTTAAATAGGTGGCGTATAACTTCAATGGTTTTTATAATCAAGTGCATTTTAAAAATGATTTGTCCAGGACCATATGTTCAGCAACTTCTGTATGTAGGCTGCTGAAGACAACAGGGTGTTTTTTTTCTAGACATGCTCAATGACCCCAGAGTCTACTTGACTCCTTAACTGATGTTTTGCTATTTTTCTCGTATCCATCTGATAAAAATCTGTACAGAGTTAGATGAACTGGAAAATACTAAATATAAACTAACTTTTTTGATAAGTTTTGGTGGCACACCAAAGCTCAAGGAGCCCTGAGGGTTTTAGTTGGCAGGTGTTTGCAAAGGGTCATTTACATCTGATAAGGTGCAAACACCTGCTTCCACTTAAATCACTTAAAGGAAGGGAGGAAGAAGGTGACTTCTGCCATCTTCCTTAAACTTCCTAATGACTTCCAGGTGGTACAAAAGAAACCACAGAATTTTATCAAAAATTGTGCTCTAAATTTTTCCATTTAGTCAAAATTTGGAATTAACTTTTCCATATCTCTGGGAGAAAGGAAACTATAGAAGTGTATTTTCAGTGGTTTCAATATGACCTCTGCTTTACTTTAGTTTTTAAAGTTAAATGAGTGTCTATATTATGAGTGAAATACAACTATGGCTTGAAGCCACTTCTATACAGCCTTCAGACTTTATTCTGATCAAGAGAAAGATATTGGACTTTATGCAGTTAACAAGGAATTTCATATGAAACTATGCAATATGGTCACTACTCCTATCATTTCCTTTGTCTGCCTTACTATTTTTTTTAATGTTTTTATTTTTTATTTATTTATTTTTTTTAGTTTTATTTTTTATTGGTGTTCAATTTACCAACATACAGAATAACCCCCGGTGCCCGTCACCCATTCACTCCCACCCCCCCCCCCCCCCCCCCGCCCTCTTCCCCTTCTACCACCCCTAGTTCATTTCCCAGAGTTAGGAGTCTTTACGTTCTGTCTCCCTTTCTGATATTTCCCACACATTTCTTCTCCCTTCCTTTATATTCCCTTTCACTATTATTTATATTCCCCACATGAATGAGAACATATAATGTTTGTCCTTCTCCGATTGACTTACTTCACTCAGCATAATACCCTCCAGTTCCATCCACGTTGAAGCAAATGGTGGGTATTTGTCATTTCTAATAGCTGAGGAATATTCCATTGTATACATAAACCACATCTTCTTTATCCATTCATCTTTCGATGGACACCGAGGCTCCTTCCACAGTTTGGCTATTGTGGACATTGCTGCTAGAAACATCGGGGTGCAGGTATCCCTGCGTTTCATTACATCTGTATCTTTGGGGTAAATCCCCAACAGTGCAATTGCTGGGTCGTAGGGCAGGTCTATTTTTGACTCTTTGAGGAACCTCCACACAGTTTTCCAGAGTGGCTGCACCAGTTCACATTCCCACCAACAGTGCAAGAGGGTTCCCTTTTCTCCGCATCCTCTCCAACATTTGTTGTTTCCTGCCTTGTTAATTTGCCCCATTCTCACTGGCGTGAGGTGGTATCTCATTGTGGTTTTGATTTGTATTTCCCTGATGGCAAGTGATGCAGAGCATTTTCTCATGTGCATGTTGGCCATGCCTATGTCTTCCTCTGTGAGATTTCTGTTCATGTCTTTTGCCCATTTCATGATTGGATTGTTTGTTTCTTTGGTGTTGAGTTTAATAAGTTCTTTATAGATCTTGGAAACTAGCCCTTTATCTGATAGGTCATTTGCAAATATCTTCTCCCATTCTGTAGGTTGTCTTTTAGTTTTGTTGACTGTATCCTTTGCTGTGCAAAAGCTTCTTATCTTGATGAAGTCCCAATAGTTCATTTTTGCTTTTGTTTCTTTTGCCTTCGTGGATGTATCTTGCAAGAAGTTACTGTGGCTCTACTATTTAATAATTATGGAAACCAGTGAGAAAGAACCCAAGGTCAAAAAGTCTAAATTCTTCACCTTAACAAGTAGAATATGTAAGGGGAAAATAATTAATGATTAGTAGAAGACAAAATTTACATGATAGGTATTTTGGTTCAGTCCCACACTTATATCATAACTCAGTGCTTCTGATCTGCCATTTTATCCGTCATTTCAAATATAAACCCATTTCTGCACAAAATATTAGCAGTTCAGCTTAAATATATATTCATGCAGTTCATTAAGGATCTGATGTTAATTTTTCTAAGAAGGACATACTGCCTGGCCTACTTTTCACAAAATTAGAATGGGGAAATTAATGAATAAAGTCCCTCAGAGTTTAAGACAATTTTTTTTGCCCCCATTTAGTTCTTTAGTTTAAGGTTGTAATATTTGTTCTGGAATGAACCCTGGATTAAGCAGTTAAATATGTATATTCGTTAGAGAGGTGCTTGTCTTAGGTTGGAAGACATATGTCATGAGTAGGAATCATATAGGCCACTTTTGGAGAAACCTAGCTCACATACATGAGACATTTAAAATGCCTTCCCATATAAAGTCTTTGTCTGGTTTCCAAGAATTATTGTTAGTGTTGGTGCCTTTGAGGACACTGGGCACTTCACATGACCAATGGCTTTCATATGTGCTTTCTCACTGTCCCTTTCCTGAACCTCTAACAACAGATTCAATGGGAGATCCTTTCAGAAAGCAAAAGAGAGATATATTTATCCATCCAGTAGGTGCAGTACCTCACTTTTTCCCCTAAAGTATCACATGGGTTGTTCTAATGAGATGCTTTGAAATCCATAGTCTTAAAACAAGAGTTTATTATTTTTGATAAAGATGAGCCATAGATTACCACGGAGTGAGCAATGATTTTCTCTGCCCCTCATAGGTACATATTTAGCACCAGATCCCATAGGTTCATATATCCATGGATGTAGAAAGTACTTTAATGGCACGCACATTTCTACAGACAGATCAAGTGTTATTAACCAAAAATGAGTCCCCCACCACTGTCTTAGAAGGCATAGAAGAGCCAGTCAGATCAGAACCAGAGTAAATATGATGGCTTGGAGATGCAACTTACCTTTTAGCAAGTGCGTTTTGTTTCTTCATTCCTCTACTTTATGAAATCAAAAATATAATACTTTAAAATATTGACTAGAGCTTGGGACAACTGTTTGGAGGTGACCTTTGGCCCATACATTGTATTCTTTATGGGGACACTGCATGGCCACCTTTGAAAATTGTGTTATTTAAAAAATCCAAAATTCAAAAATTGAATTTTGAACTCAGACATGAATTTAAGTTCAAATTATGCTTTTCCTGTGTTGTGAGGTAAATAAATGGTTCTCATAGAACTCAGAAAGAGAAAAAAAAATAAATAAATAAATAAAAAAAAAAAAAAAAAAGAACTCAGAAAGAACTAGTTCATTGAATCCTCTGTCCATTTCCACATAGGTAAAGGGGAATAAATAAAAGTAACTACTTCTTTGAATGACAGTGTAGGATAAATAATCCTTGTTTTAGTGATCATCGATATTATCATGATTTTGATGATTTGATATGGAACATCTTAACTCCCATAGTTTGGTCATGTTGAGATGCTGAAGTTTTTGGAATATCTCTACCTGTACTCATCCATATTTATATTCATATTCATACACACATACATATACACTCACCACACACATGTTCCAAACTTGAGCAGTCAAGCATTACTTTTTATTCCTCTTTTTCACCCAACACAAATACATCTAAGATACTATAAGGTGAATGAATAAATATATAGTATTTGTTCATCAATGTCCACAAATACCTGAGTTCCTATTGAACTTTAGAATCCTGCCAATACTGAGTGCAAATTTTTGTGAGCAAAGTTAGACAATAAATGTACAAAAAACTAGAATAATTTCATATATTGTGAGGGCTAAAGTGTAAAACAATAATGTGATAGATACTGTTTGAAGAAGTACTAACAATAGTGTAGTGGAGCATTGTAGTGGAGCATACAACCCATTTGCCAAATTAGGTATAGAGGGACTGATATTTCAGTTAACTCACAAATGATGACAAACAGCCAGCTGTGTGAAACAGTGTCCTTGCTCAAAGAAATTACATTTAAGGGGCACCTGAGTAACTCAGCTGGTTGAGCACTGGACTCTTCGTTTTGGCTTAGGTCATGATCTCAGGGTCATGAGACCAAGCCATATGTTGAAATCCACACTCATAGGGGAGTGTTTGAGATTCTTTCTCTCCCCCTCTCCCTCTGCCCCTCCCCTGCTCTCTCTCTCTCTCAAAATAAATAAATCTTTAAAAAATTACAATAAAACATTAAAGGCCAACATGCAAGAAGCCAATATGGCAATAGAGATCAGGTAAGGTCACATAGGCTTTGATGAAGCATATAAATGTTAGTCTAATAACAATGGGAAGCAATTTAAAAGCACTAGAAATGCATTTTTTTTAATTATTTCACCTCTTGAACATTTGTGAAAGTTCCACCTTTCCATTTCACTGCTTTTTTGGGAAAAACTATTATTTTTCACTACAGTATAATCTATCAAGAAGTCTCTTGGGTTCTACATTCATAATATGTTGAGGATATGACCAAACTCCCATTTTTACCACTTTGGTTCAAACCACCATCATCTCATGTTCAAATCACATCCTGTCTTAGGTTACATTCCCAGTAAGCTGAATCAAAGGCAGAGCTTCACATGGAAGAAGTTTATTAAAGACAGTCGTTGGGGACCCCTGAGTGGCTAGTGGTTGAGCGTCTGCCTTCAGCTCAGGGCATGATCCCAGGGTCCTGGGATTGAATCTCACATCGGGCTCCCTGCAGGGAGCCTGCTTCTCCCTCTGTCTGTGTCTCTGCATCTCTCTCTTTCTGTCTCTCATGAATAAATAACTTAAAAAAAAAATAAAGACAGTCCTTGGAGTTAATACCCATGAAGAAGTAAAGAAAGTGGGATCAGGTGAACATGAACTGCTGAGCAATCACAAAACAAGATTATAGCTGATATTTTAAGGTTCTAGAAGCTAAAATTTCTTCATAGTTGTCCCATCTTCAGGCAAGCATCCCAGGCTTTTCTACTTTCTATAACTAGTAGTGACTGTTTTTAGAGTAGCCTCAAAGGAGGTAGCATGACTTTAGGCAAGGCGGTACTCCTAGGCTGATAGCAATCCCTGCTGAGAGATTCAGCTGAGACCTCTCAGTCACAAGTAGTCCACAGTAGCTGGAGCAATGAATACCCAGGTCTGAAATAAGGATCTGGGTGATATACCACAATGATCACTTAATCTCCTTACTTCAAATAATACATTCTGGGAAAAGCTCTTTGAGGATTTAGTTGGTTTCTTTTCCTGGAAAGATGAACATGAAAAACATTAGTGGGTGAACTCATGATCTTGTGGATCCCATGGTCAGGCACTCTCCTTTCTGGAGCCAGTGGTAAGTGAGGAACTGTTTGTCAATTGATGCAAATCTTCCACTAAGATTGTACTTTTGGGCTTCCATAACTTCTACACTGGGTCTTTCCTCCTCATTGATATAGCACAGTTTGAACATAGGCTGCAGAGTCATATCTTACTTTGTACCTTACTCAAAGTGGGTAGACTTATGTCAGTAAGTTGGTTAGAGTGATAGCCTCAAGTGTGTAATATGCGTCTTCTAAACAATGCAGAAACTGAAAAAAATTTTGGAATAATTTTAAGTATTATTCCAAGTATTATTTTGGAATAATTTGAAGTAATTATGAATGTGAATTAGACTGTGTAAAAATTTATCTTTGAAAGTGATGAAAATAGTTAGAAATGTGGTTTTGATAGGACATAGATTTATGGGGAGTTAAGGAATGTGATATTAATGGGACATCAATTTATGAGAATGACTCTTAAGTTCTCTAAAATCTAGGATAATGCATATTGAAGAAATAGGATGTATATTTTTAAAAATTTATTGTATATTTTTAAACTACTTTCACAGATTCTTCACATACAAGGATTATATGACTGGTGGGCCATGGCCAGGCTAATCACATGGGAGCATCTAATATATATGAAGACTTAGCAAAAAAATGTATTATTACCTAATGATGGTCTCGCAAATGTTTCCTTAATGGAAATAGTATGGATTCTTGAGTGCTGACATACCCTTCTGACCCTTTAGGCACTGCTATCCTATCTTTCCTCTTGTTGTAGTCCATTCTCTAGAAATTTGAGTTTCTGTCTTTTACTCTTTATATTTCCAGATTTCTTTATTTAATTCAATTTTCTTTCCATCCTAAATATTTCACTAAAATAGTTTTTGCTAAAGCCACTAAAGTTCATTTTCAATCCTCATCTTTACCACTCAGAGGCATTCAATGGTATTAACCTTTTCCTATTTCCTTAAGCAATGTTCCTTTATTTTTTGTCATATCAGATACTCATTTTACTTCTTACTTCATCACTTACTCTTGATAGGTTTTCTCCCTTTCTCTAAAAGTGGCCTTAGGCCTTGTTTAATTCTTAGTCTACATTCATTTCCTATAAGACCTCATCTGAACCTTAGTTTCAAATACTTTTTCTCTGTTAATAATCCTACTTATTAGGCCCATCAGATATCTCACAGTAATCTCAAATTCAACCTGTCCAACAAGTATTTGTTAATGTCTAAATGTCTTATAGTTTCAAATGTTTCTTGCCTCAGTGAGTAAGACTACTATCAGTTTATAACAGAAGATTATATATATATTATATAGTGGGTGGCTAAAACAATGAATTTTTTTTTTCTCACAGTTCCAGAAGCTGGGAAATCCAAGATCAAGGTGCTGACAGAGTAAGGTCTGGTAAAAACCCACTACCTGGTTCCTCCTAGTTTGCAGATGTCCATCTTGTTATATCTTTATAGGAGGAGGAGAGATCATCTCTTTCCAGTCTATTTTTTTATATGGGTACCAATTCTAATCCTGAGAGCTTCACTCTCATGACCTAATCACCTTCCAAAGATCCAACCTCTAAACACCATCACATTGGAGATTGGGGCTTCACAGTTTGGGTGGTAGGGGGAACACAAATATTCAGTTTATAGAACTCATCCTTAGTGCTTCACTCTCTCAAAAACAGCAAAAGAGCCAAGAAAACAAACAATATAATGTCTAGGTTCCCTTTATTATCCCTATCAAATCTACGTATTTGTATTCATCTCTACTGTCACTATGGTTTCTGGGTTATCATCTCTTCATGGACCGCTGTAAAGACCTCACTACTGGGCTCTCTTATTAATAGGATCACACTTTAAAGTCATTACTTACAAGTAGGCAGAGTAATCTTTTAAAATGCTAATATGATCTTATTGCCTAGTTTCTAGAAACCATTTAATGTAGTCTCATTGCAGGCTTTATTCAGAATTTTCATTAAAATCCAAGTCCTTCCTCCCTGCCTTCATCTCAGGTTAGCCACTCTCATTTTAGCCACAATGATCTTCCCATTCTTCAAATACACTAATTTCTTCCAAGCAGATATTTTGCCCCTACTTTTTCTTTTCTGCTAGAATGTTTTATTCTCCCCACTCCATCAATCAACCCCAATTTGCCTAATTAATTTCTATTCACCCATCAATCATACTTAATCATAATTTTCAAAAGGAATGACTTCCATAGCAGCATATCCGATCAAGTCTCTTGGTTCTATGGTAACATATATGTTCCTTTACTTCTGAATACTAAATATGTTCGAATATTAATATGATTGATTGATTTCCTTCCTTATACTTCATTAAAATAAAAGCTTCATGAAAACAGGGTCCCTGTTGATTTTTGTTAAGTTGATTTATTTCCCCAAATTTAGCATATTGTTTGACATAATGTAACTATTCAATTATTCCTTTGTAGACAGAATAAGTGTATGAATAATTCAGTCTGTAACCAATGTTTTATGTGAGCTAGGGATAATTAAAATGGTTCATAATGAAAAAAATTACATATCAAAAATAATGCAAGAAGAACACTCTACTAAAAATCTATTAAGAAGGCTTAATTAAATCCTCATAAACTTCCTGAATGGATTATATTTTGTCACATTGCATGACTTAATTCATGGCTTTTTGAACACAGTCACTCCTTCACTTGAGTACTGACCAGTGAGAGAGGGGAGATATGCAGAGGCTGGTATGGGAGGAACACTGGCTTTGAGTTGGAAAGGGCCAGGAACCATGGATTGAGATTAAGATGGAAAAGTGAGGCATTGAAATTGTTATTCTTCATCTCTCATGCACAGTCCTGGTCAGATCATTGCTTACCATTGGTTAATACAAAGGAACAAGACAGCAAAGCCAGCTAGGAAAGAAAAAAAAAAAAAGTTCACCACCTGCTATATGGAGGAATGGAGGATGGTGTAGAGATTTAATTGCAAAGAAAGAATTCAAGTGGGATATATGCATATGAACATACAACACCAATTAATGATTTAAGAAACAAACCCAGAAAAGTCAGAATACCAGGGGCTTCTTAACTTGATAAATTTGGAATATAAGAATACTACTGCAAACACCATTTTAAATGTAGAAATGTTGATGAATTTCTTTCCAGTATGAAAAGAAGGTTGCCTTCTTACTTGTCACTAGTAGTGTTCAAAAAGATGCTGGAAATCTTAGAGTAAACAATAAAACAAGTGAAGTGAAATAAGTGGAAAAAGGATAGCGGGGAAGACACTATATTATATTTTATGTGGGCTCAATACATAAATATCAATAGCATTCCTCTCTAATAATCAACAAGAAAATAAAAACAAAACTATTTCAAATAACAACACAATCTATAGAATATCTTGGAAATTATCTAAAATAAGTGAACACAATTTTATGGAGAAAACAGTTACATGTTTAGATTTTCTAAAGCAAATTGGGTAGATCTCAAATGCATAAAAGTTTAAGAAAAAGTGGAAAATGTAACATATTTATTATTTGTAATGTAATAGCACACCTGTATATTAAAGTATATGTAAAGCAGAGGAGAATATCATTCAAAGGTTTACATCTAAACAAATATCTGGTGGACTTAAGAAACTCTACATATATTACAGGAATTACTTAAACGAGCAAGGAGATGAGATTGGAAGTGGGGATTAAAAGAAAATATACACTTTAAAAATAAAATCATTCTATCTATATTCTTGAAATTTTGATTTTATTAGTTCTTAAAAATAAATGGACCATTTTTTATATACCCCAAATGAATGAGACCATATAATGGCACTGAGGTGGGCACTTGATGGGATGAGCACTGGGTATTATTCTATATGTTGGCAAATTGAACACCAATAAAAAATAAATTTATAAAATAAATAAATAAAAATAAATTAAAAAATAAATAGACCAGTAACACTAAATCAGAAAAACGTCTTTGTCTCTGAATCTCAGTCTTTAGGATTTCATATTATTTATGAGTTTTTAATGTTAGACTATCAGCTGCTTTTTTAACCATCCTCATAATATATTTGTCAATTTCAGATTGCCATTTATCAATTGCCTTGATATTTTATCCAGATTTCCTTTTACTTTGCTATCATGATGATTTAAATGTCCAAAACCAATATGAATCATGAGAATTTTTTTGCACATTTCTATAGTTATCTCTGCCACAATATTTATTCACTTAGTTGCTTAATGTTTGTTACTAACTGCCATAAATCAAGCCCTGGAGTGATATTCAAAAATGCTTTCGAGCATACCTCTATGACAATCTTTAAGTATGTAAGTTACAAATTACAAATTAAATATTCAATATAAGAATAAAAATAATATATTAGTAGAAATCAGAGTGAGTACGTCAGAATGATAGTAATACAGGATTCAGAATTAATAAGTATGTATTTATTAGTATATGCATATATATTATGTATTTTATGTTTCACCTTGCTTAATTCACCCAAAATTCTCGTAACGCAAGTTTTAATTTCATTCCCTGTGTGAAAGGCTTAGAGAAACTGAGTTAACGGTCTGCATTTAGATTTCCAAACATTGAGTCAGAATTTTTTTTTTAAGATTTTATTTGTTTATTCATGAGAGACAATGAGAGAAAGGCAGAGATATAGGCAGAGGGAGAAGTAGTCCCCACAGGGAGCCTGATGTGGAACTGGATCCCAGGACTCTAGGGTCATGACCTGAACCAAAGGCAGACATTCAACCACTGAGCCACCCAGGCACCCCTGGAGTCAGAATTTAAACTCAAGAACTCTCCTAACTCAAGCATAAATTGACTAACAGGAGGATAGATAATTTTACAACAGCCAATAGTTTGGATGGTCTGGAGAAACAAACTGCAAAATTCAAAGAAGAATTAAGAATTATATATGTGACTTCCCATAGAATAAGAAATCAGACAATAGTTTCTTTCCATATAAAAAATTTAAATATTAGGCAGCCCAGGTGGCTCAGCGGTTTAGTGGCGCCTTCAGCCTAGGGCCTGATCCTGTAGACCCAGGATCGAGTCCCACATCAGGCTCCCTACATGGAGCCTGCTTCTCACTCTGCCTGTGTCTCTGCCTCTCTCTCTCTCTTTCATGAACGAATAAATAAATAAAATCTTTAAAAAAATTTAAATATTAAGTAAAGTTATTAAACAAAGTAATTTTTGTTGAAAAAGAATCTCTTTCAAATACCTATTCTTTTCTACAGACTGGACAGCCCTAGACAGAAATGAAAATGGAAGCATCCAACTGTGGTGGACTACATGGCCAGGCTAGCAACATGGACACCTCTAATTGATACAATGACTCAGTAAAATATAAAATGTGTGATTATATAACTATGGCCCTGTAAATATTTCCTTACATGGAAAATAGTGTGGATCCTTGAGTACTGACATATCCCTCCAACCATCTAGCCAAATGTGGTACAAAAAGCTAAGGCTCAGGGTCTATACCCCTGGGTTCTCTCACCTGTGGATAAGGGTTCCATCAGGGCTGCTTAGATCAGAGAAAATTGAATATATTTTTATGAAGAATAAAGGAAAACAGCAGTGAGCCACACCACTTCTATTAAACTTAATATTATGTGAATCTTTTGCGCTTCTTGTGTGCTAAACTGATAGTAAACTAAAATTAAGACAATTTGTCTTCCTCTCCAGTTCTTCAACCTGGAAGAGCTTGGAACTGGTCTGCTTTGGCTGAATCATATTTTGTTTCAGGACCTGTCAATAACTGCCTTAGTAACCTCCTGTGTTTTGAGAATTAAAAGTCTCATGTTTCCTCTTATATTCCAAAAATTCTCTTTCAGGTTTCTGTGAGATCTGCCCTAACCAAATAGCATCTCATATCTGCATGCTTTTGTTCCTTTTCATTTGCATTGAAATGGGTCTGCGTCAGGTCCCAAATCCCTTATGGTCCTTCTGTGTGCAGTCAATTACACTGAAAAAGCTAATTTGTGCTAAGTTTTTAATGGTCCATTTTACTGCCCTTCTGAGAAATCATATTTATCTGCAATACCAATCCCAAGTAATATGGTCAACCTGAAGGAATTACAGTATCATTGGAGGTTGAGACTAATGAAAGCATTCTACAGAATGACCACACTTATTTATTCTCCTAAATCTCAAAGAGGTAGAGAAGAGGCATTTAGAGCGAGAGTTGCAGAAGAAAGTGGTTGATATGGTTGCTGCTGCTAGATAACTAAACACAGTAATTTCTCGGAGGATTCATATTACAATCTTATGCTTGTCTGTTGTAGCATCTTAATATGAACCTAAATGCATAGAGTCCTCCCATTTCATCACACAGAACGTGGTCCTTCCAACTTCTGTGCCTTATCATAGACTATTTTCTTGCTATGTCCTTTCTTTTCTTATGAAATTGTGTTCATTCTTTAAGACCCAGTTAAAACATTACCTCCTCTGTAAGACACTCCTGATGTTCTTAGGAAAGTTCCATCTTGCCTTTCATCATCTTATTATAATGTGGTTTACAAGATAAATATAGTAGTCCTCACACTGTATGATAGTTAACTGATAAGGCAAATAAATGAATGAATAGATGAATATAAGATCTTACAAAAATGTAAAATAATGAGGAAAAACAAGGAAGCTGCTTCTAGCAGTTACAATAAGAAGGATTATTGTAATGGTTAACTTTATACGTCAGCTCAAGAGGGCCACAGGGTGCGCAGATATTGAATTAAATAAACATTTCTGGGTATGTCTGTGAGGATGTTTCCAGATGAGATTAGCATTTGCATTGGTAGGCTGAATAAAGCAGATTGCCCTTCCCAATCTGGGTGAGCACCATCCAATCTGTTGAGGGCCTGATAGAACAAAAAGGCTGAGGAAGGGCAAATGTACTCTATCTGCCTGACTGCTTGAGCTGGACATAGGTCTTCCCTTGCCTGCAGATTGAAACTTATACCATTGATTTTCCCTATCCTCAGGATTTTGGATTTAGACTGGAACTACACTGCTGGCCTGCCTGGGTCTCCAGCCTGCAGGTAGAGATACAGACTATGAGACTTCTCAGCCTCCAGAATCATGGGAGCCAATTCCTTATAATAAAACATCTCTCTCTCTCTGTATCCATATATACATACAATGGTCCCTGACTTATTATGATGGTTCAACTTACTGCTTTTTGACTTTAGAATGGGGTGAAAGAAATAGACATTTAGTGGAAACTACTTTTAATTTTAATCTTTTCCAGGCTAGAAATATGGTAGGATATTCTTTCATGATATTGGGCAGCAGCAGCAAGCTGCAGCTCCCAGCCACAGAATCACAAGGATCAACAACTGGTATGTTTACAACCATTCTGTACCCACAGGAACATTGCTTTTCACTTTCAGTATAGTATTCAATAAATTACGTGAGATATTCAATACTTTATTTTAAGACAGGCTTTGTGTTAGATAATTTTGCCCAACTATAGGCTAATATAAGAGTTCTGAGCACATTTAAAGTGGGTGAGGCTGAACTATGATTTTCAGTAGGTTAGGTGTATTATATGCATTTTCACCTTTATTTTCAAATCATAATGGGCTTTTGGGAAGTAACCCCATGGTAATTTCAAGAAGAACTGTATTTATATCTCCTGATGGTCCAGTTTCTCTGGAAAATCCTAATATAATTACTCTCTTAGTCAATTTGGGCTGTAACAAAATACCATATCCTGGGTGGCTTTGACGACACACATCTACTTTCACATTTAAGGCCAAGAAGTCCAAGTCAAAGTGCCAGAAGCTTTGGTGTCTGGTGTGAGCCCTCTTCCTTACCTGTAGACAGACTTCTTCCTGCTATGTCCTTAAATGAGGGATTGAGAGACAGCTCTGGTTTTTCCCTCTTCTTATAAGGACACTGACACTATCATGGGGCTCCATTTTTATGACCTTATCTAAACCTGATTTCCTCCTAAAGGCCCCACCTCCAAATCTCATCACATTGGGGATTAAGGAATAGGACTTCAATATATGAATTTAAGAAAGAACAAACATTTGATTTATAGCAGTTACTTAACTGATTTTAAGCACTTACTTTTTAAAGAAAAACATCTTATTCCTGTCATAGAGATATTCTACATATCAACATTAAGATATGTTCATAAATTATGAAATAGGGTTAAGAAATTGCAGTGAGCTTTTTGCAGTGAGCAATTACAGTGGAGTCCTGTGTCTTGATGACAGTATCTCAGTTCTCTTTTTGTTTCTCAAGCCAAGAGAAAAGAAAGAAAGAAGAAAGAAAGAAAGAAAGAAAGAAAGAAAGAAAGAAAGAAAGAAAGAAAGAAAGAAACTAAGAAAGAAAGAAAGAAACTAAGAAAGAAAGAAAGTAAGAAAGAATTCTGACTGCATTTTTCAACAGAAGAGAATGGCAATTTAATTTATGACTACTTTCATAAGAGTTGAAAGAAAGAGAATTTTGTAAGTCTACTTGCTATTAATTCATGTCTCACTCATTTATGCCTCACTAGCAAATTTGGAACAGTTTTTGCTCCAAAGAAACTGGAACACAAAAATTTGTTGAAAACTAATGATAATCAATGAGTCAACAACCTACCAGGTTGTATGATAACTTCATGATGCATTTTGTCTTTACTGATATTAGTAAGATATTAGTCTTTACTGTTCAGAGCTTTTTAAATTTACTTTTGATCAAACAAAGCTATTATTCTTTTTTACACTTTGTGAATATCTGCTGCTTAATTATTCCCATTTTTGTTATTACTTTAGTTACTTCAAGAGAAGACGAGGTATTTTAATTGTAACTAGGGAGCAGCCATTTATATCTACATGTAGATATATATAATACAAAAGATTGTATTAAAATCTGGGAGCAATTTTAAGAGAAAGACATTATCTGTTATAAAATCTAGAACTTTTTGTATCTTGTGTAACATATTAAACATATTATGTTTAAATTAATATCATAAATAAAGAACATATATGGCTTAGTGGGTATAGTTTATATTAAAATATAATTGTTGGATCTTGTTGTACTATTTACAACACATTACCAAGTCTGCAGATATCTACATTCCTGGAGATGAAAGTCTTTTCATTCCAAGATGTGGTGTAGTCCATGTGGATAGACCTATCCTGAAGATACATAATGCACTCTAAAATACTGTTTGAATATAAGATATTTGAATAGAATCACTAGACCAAAATATCTGAAATTTGTCTCCAAGTTTTAAAGGTACCTTTTAAATGATTTTCTCTATTAGCCTAATTAAGCATGACAAATAACACAAATTCATAACAATTTTGAATTTGGCTTTTAAAAATACATTACTTTGTTATATTTCTAATTATATATTGCAGATTTCTAGTCTACTTAAAAAAATTCAAATATATGTATCCTAGGAATTTATTCAGTACCCGAACCAGTCAGCTATTTAATTTTCCTTGAATATGATTCCTCAACCATTGAGCTAGACATCTTGCTAATCATGCAGTTTATCTGCAGAATATGAATAGATAGCTTTAAGGATTGTGGTGACCCTCAGGAATGATATTTTTGATGATCACACAAATCCTAGGAATTTCTCTCCTACTCTTTCTCTGCCCATGAGTAAGCACAGCTGTGGTTATTAAAATACTGGAAAAAAGTAATGCTCTAATACTAGCCCTGCTAATCCCAGGAATTAAGTAATGCTTACTTTGCAATAAAACCAGCTGTTAGGGAGTCACAAGACAGGAATCCTCTTTCCAGGTTCTCTGTCAGTGACAAGTAGGCTGAAATAAATTAATACTATCTTTGCCATGCCAATTTGCCACACACAGGGGATATTTTCACATTTTCCTCTATTCTCTGGAAACAATCTATCGTTCAAAGTTGAATTAGCAGCGTATCTATGTTCTTGACACACATGTGCAAATTGATATTATTTTGCTAAGATATGATAATGTAGATATACTGGATATGAAATGATTATGCAGCTACATCCCCTTGACACCTGTGGCTAGGGACTGGATTGTTTTTTTAATGTTGTTAGGATGCGCCATTGTGTCCACTTGTCTAGTGGGAAGGGACAGGAAGTGAAAATTCCTTTCACCATGATGCTAATTGGAAATAACTCTTAACTGTCAATGTAAAATAGTAGAATATTCTACATGTAGAAAGTTGACCATCACTTCTCAGAGTAAGCAAGACAGGCAAAATCATTGCCCAACAATGAAGAAGTGTTATGATTTAAAATATGAAAGGCAGGGAAGCTAAAATAGATATATTTTCCCCTTATCTCCTACTTACTACAGCTAAATATCCCAGAAAATTATATATAAAACAAATACTAGAATACCTTGACAGGTGGGGACAAACAGGCAGCTTGTTTAGGAACTTCCAGGAGCCAGAGAGTAAAAGCTACCAGTTCCCTGGGTTTTTATTTTCCCTTATATGGTCCACACTTGAAGCTAAAGTAGCTAGAAATTCAGAAACACCAATGTGGGCAGGAAAAAACAAAAATCAAGCCTCAACCAAAGCTTATCTGTGCTAGACCTAAGACTGGGCTCAAAGTAAAGCTATCCATTCTTACCACTCTTCTTAATATAATGCTAGAAGCTCTACTGAGTGTAATAAGACAAGACTAGGAAATGATAGGTGTATGGTTTAAACAGGACTTCTCTTGCTCCTAGTGATGTTTGATTTCTTTTTGGGAAAGGAGAAAGAAGGCCTTGAAGCATGGAGGAAGGAGACAATGCCTAAAGTCCATCAAGTGTAACATGAAAGGCAGGATGCCAAATGGCTATGTCTTATGGGAATGGGAGCTCTCTGCCCTGCAGAAAGAAACAACAGAAAACTTGACTAATACTCATATCAGTTTTGCCAACTTGTTAGTTTGTTGCCTAAATTCACAGTACCCTAGGGACTCTCAACCTGAGGACCTAAGTGGTGTTGGGTTAGTAGTAGTCCTAAGAACCGAAAAAAGCACATGCAGATCTCTGAAGGAGTGCATGTTCAATCCAGGCCCTAAAAATTTTCCATGGATCTACTTCTATGGAACACAAGCTCAGAATTGAATATCCCCAAATACATACTAAATATATAGCATACCATTTTGAAGAACAAAGCATCATGAATGTTGGTCAACAAAAATCAACTAGGATCTCTAGTTGAGATCAAAATTAATTTTGTCACTAGAATGACAAAGACTGGAGGTGACAAAAATTATACAAAGCAGAATATAAATTGTTTATTGATTTAAAAATCACTATCAAAAGTATGAGTTAAGAACAAGAGACTATAAAAATCGGCCAGAAAGATTTGAAAAGAATCTATAAAGAGATTCTAGAAATGAAAAACAAATCACAAAATGGTAGGATAATGAACAAATTAGAAACAGCTGAGTAAAGAAAAGAAATTAGTGTATTCGATAAATACAAATAATTGTATGAAACATACATATTATTTTCGAACTTTGAAGGTTAAAAATAATAGAACTAAAATTCTGAGAAGTTGTAGCATAGAATTGGTGAAGAGTATGATCTGATTTTGAGTCTTCCCACGGCCTTGTACCAGTTAAGTAGAGGGAATGTGTTGTTAGCTTTGGATACTATTGGTTTTGTATATTAAACTTTGAAGGCTAAACACAAAAAAGAGTAAGGATAACCACCAAACTAGAAAAGTTTTTTTTTAAAAAATAGAGAAAACACTCAAGCCAAAATAAAACAAAATGAAAGAAATAATCCCGAATATATGATTAGTCATAATAAGTGAAAATGTACTCAACTCTCCAGTTAAAAATTTGAGATAGATAGAATTGGAAAGAGAAACAAAGCCAGCTTTGGGCTTTTACCAATAGTCAAAATAAATAAAAGTGTGGAAAAATGGTATAATAGGTAACTATTAACCAGAAGAAAGCTGGTATATTGATTAAAGCAGAGCAAAAGAAAAAAGTGGGAGACAATGCATTTCTAGATTAAGAGGAATTTTATTGGAAGTTGCAGCAATTGAAAACAGATATCTAATTATATAACCTTAAGGTATTTGAGACAAAGGTTGACAGAATTATAAAGCTGAAATAAAAATATCCCATTATAGTGATAGTCTAATACCAGCTTTCAGGACTACAGCAAAGGAAAATGAATTACAAAAGCATAAAATATTAGAACAAAATAATTAATAATTTTAGTACATATACTTTTATAGTACTTCGTACTACAAATGGAAAAAAAAAGTTTCCAAGCACTACTGAAATAAATACTATAAACAAACAAACAAATAGCACCTGCATTTGACCATAAAGGAAGAGTCAGAAATATTTCTAAAGATTTTTAGCATTGATTGCTATGATTAAAAATCACATTCTCTGGCCAGAATACAAATGAAATGAGAAATAAATCATAACAGCCCCCTAAAAGCATCATACACTGGGGCACAATAAAACACAATAGTTAATTAACTTGTACAAAGAAGAGAATAAATATTATGGAAATGAGAACCACTCATGGAAGATAATACAAATATTATTGTGAGACAAAGCTATAGCAGAAGTTTTATAACACCCAATACTTAGAGTAGGAAAGAGAAAAGGCTAAAGACCATCCATATTACTTAGCTGGAACTAAAGCAATAGAAAAAGTCAAAAGTAGTAGGATGAAATAATCCAGATAAAATTAAAAATTAATCATGTAAGTAAACAAAGAGGCAATATGAATCAACCCACCCCAAATCAGTTATTTGGAAATACTAACAAAATTGAAAAACCTCTGGTGGCATTGCTTAAAAAAGAAATGAGTGATAGAAGACAAATAATATCACCAGTAAAATGAGACATAATTGCAGCAAATAAAGTAGTAGCTGGAACAGAAATGGAATCTGTTATTTAATTATTAAATATTAGGATACTACAGATGATTTGGATAGTCATATAGGTAGTAAAGAGATAATGCAGAAAAATTAAGGGATAATTACAGAAATGAAATCCTCAAGTATGTATATCCTATTTACTATAATGGAATAATTTACAAATGAAAGAATTCTGAAGTGTGCACTATTACACCAATCACAAAAAGGTTTATTCCCCACAGATACCAGGAAATTGATCGTTTTATTAGGACAAGTTTAATTTTCCTCATTTACTTTGGAGAAAATAAATATTGCTAAAATTTCTCAGAATGCTGAATTAAAACATTTTTGTGAAATTTAAGAGAGCAAGTAACTGGGTCTCAGATAATTTATTTAATGTTTATTTTTTCACCTGTCTTTATTGACTAATTCATGTTTTTTATATCAGAAATATATCATTTTAGCTATAAATTTATCTAAGTGATGTCTTTATTAACTTCTTGAAATAGCTTATATCATGCTTATATGGTAGAGGAACATAATTTAGGAAAAGTAGAATTAAGATGTTAATATTATTCAGCAATCGGAAGCAGGGTCAAAAACTCCATGAAAAAAAGTTTTATTTTATTTTATTTTTTTTGAAAAAAAGTTTATTTATTTAAACTTTTTAAAAAATTTTTATTTATCTAGGATAGTCACAGAGAGAGAGAGAGAGAGAGAGAGAGAGAGGCAGAGACACAGGCAGAGGGAGAAGCAGGCTCCATGCACCGGGAGCCCGACGTGGGATTCGATCCCGGGTCTCCAGGATCACGCCCTGCGCCAAAGGCAGGCGCCAAACCGCTGTGCCACCCAGGGATCCCAAGAAAAAAAGTTTTAAAGAAAATTTCCATGGTACTTTAAAATGTTCCAATAGCTCAAATACATCTTGAGTGCTAAATAGTTGCAGTTTGTAAAAAGACCTCAGATAAGAACTGTTTACTTTTCAACATTCCAGTTTATCATGCATATATATTATGGGGCATAGTCAACATGAATACAGAAAACAAGAGAAAAATAAGTGGGAATAGTTGCTTGGGGGTATGAGGGTTTATAGAGGAGGAATTGAAATGATATATTGAAAAAACTTTATTTGGGGAGAAACTGTATACTTATACTAAAGTTAATTTTCCTTCTTTCTACCAATTTATCTTCAAAATAGTCTTCCATAATATTTCATCTTAAAAGATGATTCTAACAAATTAATCTATGAAGTGATGCCACGGGAATAGCATAGCATGAGTATGCAGGGCAAAACATGACTTTTGAAACCTTAAGATCACTTCACCTGTCAGGAAATCATGTCTGGAAATCTCAACTAAGGAAAATAGAGAAGTTTAATAAATATATGTCACAGTGTTCCATTATCTTACTCATGAGACTAACAATCATCAGATCCTCATTCCAAGACTATTTGTATACAATTCTCATAAGCTTGAACATAAAAATGTACATAGCTATAACAAAATATAATGGATTTGAGAGACAATTAAGAGATAAAAGAACAATAAGTGATAGCAAAGATCCTGAAGGTAAAGAAATTATAAAGCATAAGAGTAGTCAATTAACTTTAATTGTAGCTTTTCTAGAATCAGAGGCAAGAATTGTATTCAGAGTCTCAAACATATCATTAAATTATCTCAACCATTACCATGACTGAAATTTGTAAGGAAAACAGATCATCATGTAAGCATTAAATTATGCTTACTAAATATGTTGAATTTATTTAGAAAATCACATATTATCAGTGTCAAAATAGAACAATATTACTCCATACTATAAAGCAATATCTATTTATATCTACCTTTCATCTCTCCATCATCTTTCTAATTTTTTTATACAATGACATGTTGGTATCTAGATGTTTGTTTTACTTCTCAAATTAACACCACCTGTAAGAGTCATTAATCTAACCATTACTTCCTGTCCCAGCTAATTATAAATGCTGTTGAAAAAGACTTGACCTAGCATTGATCCATAATTGTTTTACTATAATTTTCTGAAAATTCAATGTACTGCTATTCATCATGAAATTTGCTTAGAAGGTATTTTATGTTTCATTTCATGCTACAGTGCTCATCCCCAAGCTGATAGTTGGACTAGATTTTCGGCTGGTTTGAGTACAAGTGTCAGGTCAGAGAACCAATCCTCTTAACTTGGCTAACTTTTCGGGGAGCAAATCTGCTCCCTACTCAAAATTATATCTCTCTCTTTAGTGGACAAAAGTGTTTCTATGTGGACACAGAAACCTCTGAGGAAGTATTTTTAAAATTAGTTAAAAAAAATGATAGCCCTCTGAAAGGAAAAATTTTACTTTTTAAAATTTTAAATTTAAAATTTTAAAAGTTTTTATTAATTATTTATGAGAGACACACATTGGGAAGCAGAGACACAGGCAGAGAGAGAAGCAGGCTCCACGCAGGAAGCCTGACGTGGGACTCAATCCCAAGACCCTGGGGTCACATCCCGAGCCCAAGGCAGATGCTCAACTACTGAGCCACCCGGGTGTCCCAAAACCACCAACTTTTGAGTTGGAGTTTCTTGGTTTGAATCCTGGACCTACCACATGTTAAATTTATGACTTTAGGAAATGTATTTAACCTTATCATTACAAATGAATTTTCATATATGTCAAGTAGAGATAATGTAGCATCTACTGCATGGAATTCTTATAAAGATCAAATGAGTTAGTGCATATAAAGCCCTTATAACAGTGACTGAGCACATGGCATTTTTGTTATTATTGTTTTTGTTGTTATTATTATTATAATAGCATGAATGAATTAGATATTTCCTTAATCGTGTTGTTAAAATATCAGAAGTGTGGCTTTCCTAAGTTTGATATGATGACTGACTGTTCTAATTGCCCAGATTTATAAGAACATTTTCAAAAATGTCTTATTTCAAAATAGACACAATAGGATTATTACATAGATAGTCTTAAAAGCTATACTTAAATATAATTGTTTTTAATTGAAGTGTAGTCGGCACTTGGTGTTCTATTAGTTTCAGGTGTACAATATAATGAGTCAATAATTCCCTACATTTCTCAATGCTCATCACCATTAAATGTACTCTTAATCCCCTTTATCTCTCTCACCCACCCCCCACCCACCTCCCTTCTGGCAACTACCATTGTGTTCTCTGTATTTAAGAGTCTGTTTTGTCTGTTTTTTTTTTCTCTTTTTTTTTCATTGTTTGTTAATTAGTTTTATTTCTCAAATTCCATATATGAGTGAAGTCATATGGTATCTGTCTTTCTCCATCTGACTTATTTCAGTTAAAATTATATTTTTTAGTTTCATCCATATGGTCACAAATGGCAAGATCTCATTCTATTTTATGGCTGGGTAATATTCTATTCTATACATATATCAAAACATCTGTATCCATTTATCTATTGATGGCCAGTTGGGCTCCTTCCATAGGAGGGCTATTGTAAATAATGCTGCAATAAATATAAGGATGCATATATATTTTTGAATCCATGTTTTCATATTATTTGGGTAAATACTCAGTAGTATCCAGGATCACTGGATCATATGGTATTTCTATTTTTAATTTTTTTAAAAATAAAGATTTTATGTATTTATTCATGAGAGAGAGAGAGACAGAGATGGGTAGGCAGAGACACTGGGAGAGGAAGAAGCAGGCTCCATGCAGGGAGCCCAATGTGGGACTCAATCCCAGAACCCCAGGGTCACGCCCTGAGCTGAAGGCAGGTGCTTTAACCACTGAGCCACCCAGGTGTCCCTCTATTTTTAATATTTTAAGGAACCTCCAAACTGTTTTCCAGAAGAGTGTGCCATTGCATTCGCACCAACAGAGGGTTCCTATTTGTCCACAACCTCAACAACACTTGCTATTTCTTGTGTTTTTGATCCCAGCCATTCTGAGAAGTAGAAGGTGACTTCTCCTTATGGTTTTAATTTGCATCTCCCTGATTATCAGTGATGTTGAATACCTTTTCAAGTGTCTGCTGGCCATTAAATATGTTTTAAGACAAATATGATTAAGTTACAAATACAATTAATTTTACTGTCTTATTTAACTGTTTTATTTTAATTTTCCTAAAGATTTTATTTATTTCTTCATGAGAGACACAAAGAGAGAGACAGAGACACAGGCAGAGGGAGAAGCCGGCTCCCTACTAGGAGCCCGATGCAGGACTTGATCCCGGGACTCCAGGATCAGACCTGAGCCAAAGGCAGATGCTGAACTGCTGAGCCACTCAGGTGCCCTGTTTTATTTGCATTACACAATCTTTTCATCCTATTTATAAAATGCCACCTACTAGATCCTTTTCTCTCTAGTTTACTGGAAACCTAAAAAACCTTCCAGCCATTTATTTTTCTACTCAAGGGTCAGCTTCGGTTGATTGAAGTCTTTTCTATTCATGCCAAAATTCCTGGATATCTTTTGTTTCCTCAGTTCATCTTTAAGTTTGTAGGGGGGGACAAAAGCCTGTGTGGAGACGATGAGAGGGGAGAAAAGGCAAAATAAGCATGTTCATCACAGAATAAGTTTAAGAGGAATAAGAAAGAAGAGAAGAAGTTGGATGAGGAGGAGGAAAATTTAGAGTTTTTAGATGTCTGTATGTGTGCCAGATGCTATTTCACATGCCATAGATGCCTTCACATGCTTGCTCCCTGCAAGGATGATAAACATTAGTGATATTGTCAACTCCATTTTACAGGTGAGGAAGTGGAGGCATAGCAATCTCAAAACATTGCTGAAGATAGCACAGCTATTAAGTGGTCAAGCTTGGGTTCACAGTTCAAGAATTTTGGCTCTTAGCCTCTAAGGACATTTACTCTGGGTGTGCAATCCACTCAATATCCTTGCTGACATCTGTATTTTTCCCCTGAAGAATTAGGATTAGGATTAGGATTTCCTAATTAAGATTAGGAAATATAACACACAAAAACCTTAAGTATAGTACTAAGAACAATGAAATGCTAGCTGCTGTAACAGATAAATCTAACCCCCCCCCCCAAAAAAAAAAAAAAACCACAACACTCACAGTAATATAACTTAGTAATTGTATTTATTGCCCAAGTTCCTTTTCAATGAGGTATTTCTGGTTGGGTGGTGCTCATCTGAGCAGTAATTCTGATGACAAGTTTTCTTCTGTATTGTGACCAGGCCATTTTCTGTTTGTAGTTGTCACAATCTCTCTGGAGTTTGTCTACCTGCCAGGTACTCAGAAGTGGAAAAGAATATGTAGTCTTGCATGTCTTCACTAGCTAGGCCTGAAAGTAGCACACATCATCCCACAAAGCTCATGACGTGAGCACTCCCAATTTCAAAGGAAGCTAGAGAAATAAAGTAGCTGAGTTGCCCCAGAAGGAAGAAGAGAATGTTTTGTTGAATATTTAGTTTTTTCTGCAACTGGGAATATTCAAATTCTATAATTGTATTGTTTCCAAGTAGAGAATAATTTTTGCGGTTTATCTTAATTGTTTTATTATCTATATGTCTGTCTGCTTACCTATCATTCTACTCTATATTCCATATTTATATATTTCATGGTTATAATTAGGCCATTCTCTAACTCATAAACTGGCAGATGGGTCCAGCCGTGTTAATTGCAAGAAATTTGTTCTGACAAAGTAGGGGCAAATAATAGGAAGTACTTTTTCACAAATTTGTAGTCAATTTTGTGATCAAACCTTTTAGTAGATATTATACAGAATTAATGCATTAACAAAACTACAAGATTGTTGTCAATTTTGAAGTTTGTACAAAATTTAAGCAAGATTAAGTAGTAAATTTAGTTTCCCAAACAAGTACCTTCTATATATATTTTAAATATTCAAATTATCATCACCGCCATATTCTTCTCTGTAAATTTGAATCAATCATTCATATTCATATTGCTTCTCTCTTGTTTCTCTGTTCTGTAACAAATTACTCCCAAAGTTAGCAGTTTGAAGCAATGCACATTTCTTTTCTCACAGTTACTGTGGGTTAGGATCCTGGTAATGGCTAAGCAGGTGGCTCTGGTGCAAGATCTCTCATTAGAATGTAATCAAGTGGTTAGCCAGGGATAAAGTCATAGCCAGGATGAAGGCTCAACTGGGAAGTAATCCACTTCCAATTCACCGACGTGGCTGTTGTCAGGGTTCATGTCCTCCCTGGCTTTTGAACATATTGGTTCTTTTCCATGTGGACAACTTCTTCCCTTAGTCCAAGAGCTTCAAGAGGGTGAAAGAGTAAATGAGGGCATCTATGAAGAAAGCTTCAACGTTTTTACAATCTGATCTGAGAATTGACATCCTGACACTGGTGCTATATTCTATTCATTAAAAGTGAGTCATGGGAACTGCACACAGTAAGGGGAAGAGATTTCAGGCAAGGTCATATCAAGAGACAGAGATCACCGGTACTATTTTAGAAATCTACCATACTTTTAACATTCATTAAATTATTTAATACTATAAACCATGCTTGCTAGAAAAAAATTTAAAAAAAATGCTACCTTAGAAATTAATCAAATATCCTGATATGCTTCCATTAGAATTCTCTGTATTAATCATATACCCTGCACACAATTCTAAGCTTAATATGTCCTTCCAGCATATACAACAGAATATTTTCTTTGAGATAAACTACTAAAACTTTGTGATTTCCTGTGGCATCAATTTACTTTTATTCCCATTGACATTTTATAGCTTACTTTTTTTCTCTTTTCTCCCCTGTGTTTCCCTTCATTATTTGAAAATCCCAAAGTGGCCTTGCTTTGATCTTTCTTTCTGGACTGAAAGTTCTCTTATCTTTGGGATTTTTAAGCTAATGCATATTTTAATGTACAAAAGATTATTATATTTTCAGGGACCTCTCAGAATATGCAAATCTGATCATTGACCTTGTTGTTTAGAAGTATTTGTTTATGCAGATAAAAGAATGAGTTATAAAATAGTAATGATATGATGGTTCTCAGTGGCCATTCAGGAATACTGTATTAAATATTCTTAAAAACCTCAAAATATATTATAAATGGTATAGAGTCTTCCATAGACACTATATTATACTACTTGGAATATCTCATAGTTCTTTTTTTCCTCAAAAGAGAATATTTTCCTTTTGAAGTGAATTTAATGAGCTCATCATAATACTTCCCATTTTTCTTATTTTAATTAATAATAAACTGCTATTTGCATACAGCCTATTGTGATGCTACTATAAGGCAAATATATACCACTTTATTATATGGCACTTAAAGAAGAAACATCACTCTAATGCTGAACATTTTAACCAAGATTAGGAAATATAACTCTTTCCTGAGGGGTCTGGCAATTCTTTATATTTGAAAGAAAATTAGAAGAACATTAAAATGAATTATAATGGTATATGTTTATAGCAATGTCAATTTATTCCATGATTAAGAAAAAAATTGAATGCCACAGTGCAGCTAATTTATATAAAGTAATGGTGTCTAATATATTACATAATATTTGCAACATGGTTCAAAAATATTTTTGTTTCCTCTATCTTTATAAATCTTGTGATGTAGCTTACCAAAGTAAAATGAGGTTTGTTTTTGTATCTATGAAAGAATAATTAAGTCTTAATAATAGAAGGGATTTTAAGCATCATTTAATCTAATCAGTTTTGGGGCAATCTGGTGACAAAAACCACACAATATTTAGAACAAGAAAAGTTTAAAACAAAAAAATATAACTATAATAAGGACTCAAATAATAGAGGATTGAATAATGAAAAGTAGTGAGAACTGTAGTGAGTTGAGGAATCACAATTAAAAAGAACAGCCACTATCCCTAAGGCTGAAGCAGAGTACCTGAAAAAGGGTCCCTGGAGGGCTGAAATCCATGTCTTCTCAGAGAGGGCATGACCATGTCCACTGAATGGTGGAGAAATCAGGGAGGTACTGTGCCAATGGAACTGGCTTGGAATATTCTTTGTAATCCTATGCCTTCTCAGAGGGGGCATGTCCATGTCCACTGTATGGTGGATAAATAAGCCAGGTACTGTACCAATGGAACTGGCTTGGAATGTTCTTTTTAATTCCATACAAGAGAACTCACTGGAAAGATACCGAATAGAATGCTATTTGTGGGTGGCCCTTCACCTGTGGCATTCCATGGTGGATGTGCTGAGGCATCTGCAGGCACTAGGTTCTGGAGAAGGCTTGCACTTTAGGAGAATTCATACTCTACAGGAGCTGAGTGGCTGGTGCAGTTGTTCACTGCAGGAGCTGAAATAGGAGGACATCTGAGCTGCAGGAATTCAGCACTGGAGAAATTGCATGGTATAGGAATCTGGCAAGAATGATACACTAGTACTAGAAAGAGAAAATCTCTTTGCATCTTCAGTGTTCCTTCAACACTGCCTTTGGCAATATTTAACATTGTACCAACTGACAAAGGAGCAATCTTTGAAGGAACCAGATGTACTTTTTCAGAGCAAGCAATGAAGTGCGGATTTGTAGTTGAGATGCACTGTTGATATATCTGAGGAAATCCATCCCTTTAGCTACTCTTCTTTTATATATAACCTCCTACACACATTTGTATGACAATTAATGTCTAACTACTGAACAGGGTATAGCTAACCTTATAAGTGAGAAAGTTATCATAGTTACCCCTAAATTAAGAGAGGCATGGCCTGGCAGTTATTATGTCCTTTGCTGACAATATTAACTATTCCTTAAATTTCATCACAGCCCCACTGAATACTTACTTACCACCCTACTTTAAAATCTTTGGTGGTGGCATTAAATCTTCACAGTTTGCTCAAGGATGTCATATTGCTTCAAGTTCATGTTCTTGCTAGGGAGTAAATGTTCCAGGGACTGTCACCTAGACTTTTCTAACATAATGAACCTCAGTCAAAGATCAGAGAGACAATATGGGGATTCTACAGTACCCAAGAATGTTTATTTCATTTTCACATTCAGGCACTAGGGGAGTAACTATGGAGTGAATCTGGGGATTAATTGGGCTTACTGAGTCAGACTTGAACTAAGACTACAGCTCTCACTCACCTACCATAAAATTATACTTGAACAACACTAAAATTTTGGGTCCCCAGGAATTAATATCTTTTAAAACCCAGTGTCTTATAATCCTCAAGAAGTCTGTTCTTCTATGAACAGTTCCTCTAATAAATGGCCATAGGCTAGTTGGGGAAGGTTTAGAGAAACATTTGTGGTATTATTTTGCAGGAATGGTGCAGGATCCTTCCTCAAGAATCCTATCCTCCTTTTCAATTTCTGTATTAATTTAGATATGGGAACTGGAAAGAGGTTGAGACTCTCCACTCTACAAATCAAATCAGGGGTTTTTGTTTGTTTTTGTTTTTACTATAAGACTAAAGTTTTTACTGTTATGTAGCTCAAGTGTTATTCTAGTGGTTTTTCCATCTATTGCATTCCTAAGGGCACCATGATCAATTAACCACGCACTGCTAAGATCTCTGAGGGTCAAGGCATTCTGTATACCACTACATCTCTGATTTCCTTTGCGGTGTATGTTTCTACCTCATCTTTGGCAGTTAAGTTCTGCCACTTGTCCTCTGCTATTTTAGGATCTCATCATTCAAATTAAATTAGGGAACTCACCTGAATGCTGGCAACTATATCTCATCTAAAAAGGAAAACTATCTCAGAATTTTTTAAGGATACAGATGTTCATTAATGAATTTCTCAATGCCTTATTGGAGGGTATGTCTTTGAAATTTTATGGAATGTATCTGGCAGATGGGTATGTATGTCATCTATGACAAGTCCAATCTTTGGATTTTCTCTTTTCTTTTATACCAAGAAAGATCTGGCTCCTTGACCTCATTAAATGTAGGGCATCTTTGTTCCCAAGGTTTAGTTAACCGATAAAGAAAACAGTTAGAGTTACCTCCAGATGAATTAGCCAGCATTTTAGATCCAGAATCTCCATTATGTACATTCATATTGATAAACTTGGCCTGTTCTAACACTCTTAGACTCTCCCCTCATATATGTTCTCTAAGTTTCTGCTAATATATTTTAAATTCTTTGATAATTATTTTGATGTATAAGCTCTTTAAGGGGGTCAGTTTGTTTTCTTGTCTCTCAAAGCATACCTACAGGTTATGGGTAAAGTAACCACAAGGAGTAGTTATGCAGAATTATAAGAATGATCATTCTTTTTCAAGGCATCTGCCACAGTTGAATGTAACAGTTTTTGTTTGTTTTTTAAGCATAAAAAGTCATATCTCCTAAGACATTGGAGAAAAAGGTAAAGAAGGGTCTTTGTGACATAGAAGCTCAATACTATTTTCTAGATCCAACCAAATGTCCTCATTCCAAATTTCAGGATCACAATTTTTTCCAGTTAATACTCTTTTACATGATGAATTAGTAAGATTTTTGAATTCAACTATTTTTGTAATCCAGCCAACTGCACAATTAAATGGGTTTTATGTACAACAATATCAACCCTGTAGCTATAAGAAATAAGAGATTCATTTTGGCTGTCATGGAAGCATTCCGGTTCTGGCTCTCAAATCATGACTTTCATTAAAGTTGACAGATCTGAACTTATCATTTTCTTTTTGTATGTGCTTGAGTGCACTGAAAGATATCCATCTCATACTATAGTCCTGATGGTCATTATCACTGTTATTATAGTGCAGTGCAGTAGACATTTGGGGTCTAGTGCAGTAGACATTTGGGTCCCAAGGCATTTCCTTCAATTAGTGCTTCATCACAGTCAACCATGGGACATAGCATGGTTAATTACACCATTGCATCTCATTGGTTACTAGAACCCCTTTCCCATTGTCAAGTGACAAAGCACTATCCTCAAGCCTAAAACCACAATCAAAGAATCACAATAAAAAAAAAAATCTCACCTTTCAGAGTCCTTCCATCTTTTATCACTCCAAGTCCAGTCCAGCCAGGAAATAGACACCACATAGTTCTTGGATAGGAAAAGTTTAATATAAAGCAGAGATGGGAAAACTATGCCCAATGTGTCAAATCTAGCTTTCTCCCTGTTTCTGTATAGCCTGTGAGCTAAGAATCACTTTCAAATTTTATAGGATTTGTTAAAAAACAAAGTGAACAATTATAGGTATGTGAAAGGGACCATATTTGGCCTGTAAAACATGAAGAGAGAAGTCTCAAAATTAGAAATTAAAAAGTAAACATTACAAGTGGTGACACAAATAGATAGTATAGAAGATCACCATGAACAACTATAAGCTAGCAAACTGGAAAATATAGAAAAACATGAATAAATTCTTAGAACTATATAGCCTACCAAGAGTGAATCATGAAGAAATAGAAAGTCTGAACAGACTTATAACTAGTGTGGAGACTGAATCAGTAAACAAAAGCTTCCTAAAAAGAATATCCTAGGACCAGATGGCTTCATTGGTGAATTCTACCAAACATTTAAAGAATTAACACCAATCCATCTCAAACTCTTCCAAATAATTAAAGAAGAGGGAACACCCCTAAACTCATTTTATGAGGCCACCATTACCCTCATAAAATACCAGAGCATTAAAAGACACAAGAAAAGAAAGCTACAGGCCAATATCCCCAATAAATATAGTTGCCAAACTTTCAACAAAATACCAGCAAGCTGAATTCAGCATTACCTTCTCATTAAAAAATCCCATCCTGCGACTGTAGGATTTATCTCTGGGATGTAAGAATGATTCAATGTATGAAAATCAATGAATATGATATAACACATTAGCAGAATAAAGGATAAACATGAATGATCATCTCAATATATGCAGAAAAATTGTTTGGTAAAATTCAACTTTTATGACAAAAACCATTAGCAAACTAGAAATAAAAATAAAGTACTTAAAAATAGCAAAGGCTGTATGTGAGAAGCCTGTAGCTAACATTATACTCAGTGATGAAGAACTGAAAGCTTTTCATATGAAATCAGGAACAAGGCAAAGATGCTCATTCTTATCATTTTTGTTCAACATAGTACTGGATGTCCTAGGTAGAGTAAAGAGGCAAGAAAAAGAAATGAAAGACATCCAGATTTGAAAGGAAGAAGTAAAATTGTTCCTGTTTGCAAATGGCATGATCTTATATATTAAAAACCCTAAAGATCCCTTAAAAAAAACTGTTAGGACATTCATTCAATGACTTCAATAAATTGCAGGATACAAACCAACATACAAAACTCAGTTGTACAGAACAAATATTGTTAAAATGTCCATCTACCCCATGCAATCTACAGACATAATACAATCCCTATCAAAATAGCAACATCAGCTTTCACAGAACTAGAAGAAACAATTCTAAAATTCAGATGGAACCACAAAATATCTGGAATAACCACAGCCATCTTATAAAAAGAAAACTGGAAGTGTTAGGATTCCAGATTTCAAGTTATATTAAAAGCAGTAGTAATTAAAACATTATAGCACTGACATATATAGAATAGAACAGAAAACTCAGAAATGATACTACAATTTATGGTAAATTAATCTTTGACAAAGGAGGAATGAATATACAATGAAAAAAGACAGTCTCATCCACAAATAGCATTGGGATAACTGGACAGCCACATGCAAAAGAATGAAACTGAACCACTTTCTTTCACCATACAAAAAAAATAAGCTCAAATGGACCTAAATGTGAGACATAAAACCATAAAAATTCTTGAGGAGAGCACAGGTAGTAATTTTTTTGGAAATAATGAAAAATATGTTTGGATATATATTGAAGACAGAGTCAACATAATTATTTATGATATGATAAAAGGATGACTCAAAGATTGTTGACTTGAGAAAATAGGTATGAAGAGTTGTCATCAAAGAAGACATGAAATTCTGTAATTAGAGTCAGTCATGTGGGGAGGGTCAGGAGTTCACTTTTGGGTATATTTTGTTTGAAATGAATATTATATATCCAAGTTGAGATATGGAATAATCAATTGGCAGGGTAAGTCCATCTGGAGTTAGGGAAAGAAGCCTGTGTTAGGCATGTAAATTGGCACATGAACAGAAAAAAAAAAGTATTTAAACTTCTTGGACTGGATAGTATCACAAAGGGGATAGTATTAATAGAGAGGAGATAAAATATATTAGAATCCAAAATAACGAAAAGCGACCAGTAAATAAAAAGAAGGATAAAGACAAGAAAGTGAGTTAAGGAAAGAGCAATCAATTAGATGTATTAAATGCTAACAATTGGTTGAATACTATGAGTACCAAGAATTGATGTTATATTCAGCTAACTGGCAAGCTTAAAGAACACAGTTTCACTAAGAAATATAGTGTCAAAACTTAGATTAAAATGGTTTTAGGTGAGAATGAGAAAAAAATCAATTAGACAAACTAGAGACAAATTTTTGATCCAAATAATGGATCAATAGTTGGAAGAGGAGCAGTATGCCTAGATAATAATAAGTAGAGCATGAAAAACTCATGATGTACAACTTACATATTCATTATTGTTCTGTGGATCTTGGGCAGCATAACAGAAGAAAACAAAGAAGAGAACAAAAAAAAATATTCACTTGAAGAAAGGAATTACTCAGGAAATACACCCACTGGATAGATTGAAAGTCAACGGGTATTCAAGGTAATGGATATACCTTACCCAATCTCTTAATCACTATTTTTTTAAATCCTCCTCATCTTTTTTGAAACCCGTGTTAAATTCCTGTTCTCAATATCATATTTGAACCCTTATTAGTTTTATCATCAATTGCATGTGCTTCTGTGAGTCGTTAAACTTGGCCTCCACATAACTCTTAATTTCACACAGCATTTTCACCAAACATACTGCACTAGGAACTGTTTAGTACTGTGATAGGCTCTCCTACAGAATCCACAATGCCTGTCTGAATCTTCCCAGGCTTCTACTGTGGAAGAGAAACTGGTCAACACTGAATAGGCACGGTAACTCTTTCCAGGTTTTTCCACTCCTATTTTTGTGGCCTTTATTAATCATTTTGATCATCATTGAAAAACTGTTGCTTGAAAATGTCTTTGAAAACATTGAATTAAGAAAATCATATTTATTATTGATTTTTTTCCTGAAAATTAAATAAAACATGCATTAATCAATATCTGGATTGATGAACAATATGTTTGTCTTCATATGCTGCCTTATTAAAGGTTTTGTGATTTGTGTTTTTAGGAGTATGCCTATAGCTGAGATGTTCACTTATTCACCATTTCCCCTTTCTTCCTTTGGTAATACAATATCTCAATATTAGTTGGACCCAAACTCATTTTATGTTTCCCCTTAGAGAAAGGTGTCCCCTTAGAGAAAGGCCCTGCACATTCTGGCTAATAGGATATGAGCAGAAGTGATTTATGCAGTTCCTACATTGCATTCTTTAAATTAAGGGTTATTTTCAATATTTTATTTTCTTCTTTTTATGCATTGGTTCAAGTACAGACAATATCACCAGAGCCAGAGCAGCCATCTTGTTCTATAAGTTGGAAGCTCAAGATAGTTTGGCAGTACCGTTAGATAGGAGAATCTGTCTACCCAGACTTCTCAGGTAAAGGAGGTATTAACTTTTCACCTTATTAAATTCACTAGTACTTCGAATCTCTCAGTTATGCTGCTGAACTGATAACCTAGATAATATGCTCTTTTAGCCTCTATTTTATAGTAATACTCAAAGATTGCAAGGAATATTGAAGTTAAATAGAACTGGAATGTTCTCTAAGTCAGAAATTAAATACTTCGGAGTAAACTCTGACAATTTCCAAACCAGAAATTTTATATTTTCTATTTATCAGCAGAGTTTGTATGTTTTATAAATAATCATTTAGATCCGATAGTGAGTTAGAATAATGTTGAGTATTCGTAGATTGCTGATTTACTGCATTTTGAATTAGGTGATTGGAGTCTGTGTATGGTTAAATATGTAATAATTTCTTAGCTGTTTCAGATGATTAATACTGGAACTGGCTCAACATTTCACTCATTGCCTATGTATACTTGTCTACCAGGATGATAAAGCACTAATAGATTCTTATTACTATCCAGGGGCAAAATGTGTTTCTCTTCAGCATTTCTGTGACTATCCTAACATTTTACAATGAATGCCCAAGGCAAAATGAAAGATTTGGAATATAATAGAGATGAAGCAAAAAGTAAATGACAAGGCAGGGTGCAGATAGATACTTTTTTAGATAAAAATTATTCAATATAACTCTTTTCTTCTGGGTTATTAGAGTATTTCAAATTACTATTTTATAGAATCATAGATGTTAAAGCTAAAAGGCATGTTGAATAATAATCTGTTGCAAACCTCAGGTCTCAAGCAGGTGAGGCATTAATATCCTTGGTCCACACACTGGTTTATAGCTTTTGCCAAGATTACAAAGTAGAAAAGTCAGCATTAGATCTAGATTTCTAGACTCTTGATACATGAATGCTTGTAACTTCTTGATAAAGTAATGATGTAAAATTAGATTTGTTGATTTGTTTATTTTTATTTATTTATTTACTCAATTCACTTACTTTTAACGATCTAAGGATATACGTAACACAACAGATAAGTAGCCAAGGAATGATGATACTAGGTGGCCAGTGTAACAGTAGAGTATATCAAAGTGTTAAGGGAAACTTTGTAGAAGCTAATTCAATTTTAGAAGTAATCAGGTTTTTTTAAGCATCTAATAATCTTTAGTCATTAATTTGATTTTGTTATAAGCTAACATTTAGATGCCAAAAACAGAAATGCATCTTTAAAAAAATGATTTTAGTGGTAACAAAAGATTGAAAATGAGAACTGAATGAATCTCTAGTGGGGATTCAAACAGAAACAGTCAACAACTATTGGTTCCATTTTTTCAAAAGACCCCAACTATGTAGTAATTCAACACATTGGGGTGCCTCGAGTGAAGTCTCAGTTTGATCTAACTCTACAACACTTTTCAAATTGATGACCACGTGATTTTTACCTAGAGTTAAATATTTGTAGTTTTTATAAATATTATAATTATAATATGTGAAGTTTTTATATTGACAATTATTCGTTTTCTCTAAAATTTTAATTTTGAAAATACTCAGAGAAGCATTTGATATGATCAGGCTTTACTTTCTTAAGTAAAATTGATAATCAGCTAAGTTTTTACAAGAAGGGATAGTTCTGAGCTTATTATTAAAAATAGTTGATGTTTTAGATGGGAGAAAAGAATAAAGAAGACCATTCCAACTAAAAGAAGTATCCTGTGCAGAGCAAAGGAACCATGAAAGCCCACAGTGTGATTGAAAATCTGAGCAGCCTAATGCAGCTCAGACATTAAATGAATTGGTGGAGGTGTTCCTTGGTTCGAAGTGTCAGCAGGAACAGTGTGTAGCCTAATTGTGAGTTGCTTTATAATGCAGCTAAGAAATCTGGATTTGTATCCTGTAGGAAATAAAGAAGTAAGAAGGATTTTAGGTATGAAAAACATGATTAGTCTTTTTTTTTTTTTTTTTTTTTTTAAGATGACCTCTGTTATCTTCAGAGCTGAAGGTTAATTGAAGTGGAGAAATACTTAGGGTATAAATAACATACCAATTTTAGACATAATACAAAATTTTCCTGAGGTATGAGAGGGCTGATGGAAGGAAAAGGACAGGCTTGATAGGAATTTCTAAATTAGAATTTACAATTAAATATGGAGTCTAAAAATTGGGGCAACAGTGACATTAATAGAGATTAAGGGTATGAGATGTGATTGAGATTGATTGAGAGGTGGTGAAAACACATTTGTCTCTGCTAAATATAGATTTCCCAAATTACTTAATCTTTTCTGAGCCTCAGTGCTTTTTTTTAAAAGTAAACTAGGAATAAATATCTATCTCAAAGGATTATTAAACTAGACACTACACACTAAGTAACCATGAGTGTCAGCTAAGTGGTAGGTATTGAATAAATGGTAGTTATTGTTATTACTATAATTTCTTATTTTATCATTGTTATTGCTACAGTGAATTTAGAAATAAGCATGCTACTGGAAAATGGAAATAAGCTGAACCTTGAAAGAGAGGTCAGGGATGTAGATGTCTATTTGACAGCCATTATTGTAAAGGTGTAGTTTAAAACACAAGATTAGACATAATTCTAATAGAATTTTGTTCTTTAGTTATTTTGTTGAAAAGGAAATTGAGTTTTATGAAATTTGAACATCTTAAGTTAAATGAATAAGCACAAGAGCCTGTTAGCTATTAGCATTGAGTCTACAGAAACAGTGGAGCTACTGCATTTGTGCCTATGCCTGAATAAATAAACTTCAGCCTTCAAAGCATTCTCTGAGTAATAAAGCAGGCTGGCTTTAGGCCAAAATTCAAAATATGCAAAGTTTGTCTTCAGATGCTGCCTTTTCAAATCCATTGCAGGGAGAGGAGGGGTCGGGTTTATAGAATAAGACTTGACAAATCCCTAAGGGTTTTTAAGTTTTAGGCATATCATAGCATATTCTGTTCTTTCCACCATATATTTTCATCATAGTAAAATCAAGTTAAATGAATATTTGAAATTGACTTGAAGGAAAAAGGAAATCACAGAAGGGAAACAGTATTAGGTAAGCATAGGGAATTGTATAGGAGACTTCACTTTTATAGGGATGGTGGTATATAAAACTCAAGTCATTTGTAGCAGCTGTTGACAGAATCATATCCTTTGCTGACAATGGGCTTAAGTCACTGCTTAAACTTGAGATTCTGATGAGCTCAAGACATGATCTCCAAAGACAACATTCCCAGTATGTCTGAGATACATATTTGCTTTCCATGACCAAATGCTACAAACAAATGAATCTCTCCTTCCATTCTTAAAAGGAAAAATCACCCTCATCATCAGCAATATCAACATAATCAAGTCACAGACACTTACAAGACACTTTTGTTGAGGCAGACCCTCTTTTAGTTACTGTTCAATTCTTAACTCATTTGATTCAACAACAACCTTATAGCATAGGCACTATTGGTAGCTCTATTTTACAGAAGAGGAACCCAAAGTTTAGAGAGTTCACAGAACATTTCCAAGGTCACACAGGAAAATTCCTTCATTTAGTTGGCTATCATTTCCATGGACCGAAATTATCTTATGGCTATTTTGACTATCCAAGGTAAGTAATCATTTTATCTGTTGGAAGAGGCAGTGCTACAGAATTGTTAAAGAGGGTTGCTGAAGCCCTGACTAACCTGCAGGGGAAAATGGATCATGCTCTGACTAGCTCTATGGTCTTGGCAAATATATGCACCCATTTTGCACCTGAATTTCTTCATCCGTAAAATGAAGACACGGGTAAAGGGGAAAATAGAATTGTGTTAAACCATTGCAAATGCCCCTAATTGGACCTAAATAGAAATCCCCTAAGTCTTGACATACAAGAGTAGATAAGGGGAGATGGCCCCAGTGTTTTAATAGTAAGAATTCCCAGACCCAGAAGCCACATATATGGTCATCATATAGAAGCAACTCATTGAGTAGCAGAACTGCTTTTGTTGATGACTGTAGAAATTCTTTCTGAGAGATAATATGGCTGGCATGTAATGGCAGGGAACCCACAGTTCCATAATTCTCTAAACTCATTAGTGTCTGTCTATAAAAGCCGCCAAGGCCACCAAACTTCAGGGGCATTGCTTTGAGATATGAGACAGACAATGGGGAGGCTTGTTTATTTGCTAGCATTGTTATCTGGTTTATGTATCTTACCTTGTTTATTGAATGACTTCCAAGAATAAAAAGTTAAAATAATGAACAAAGTCTAAGTGATGTTTTCACTCATACTTGAATTTGAAAAAGCCTGTGTATTCTAACCCGGCTCAGTATATCAAGTACTTAGACAGGACTCTACTAACTAGTACATATCTTGATAATGGCTGTAATATTTTAGGAGAGGAGGGGCTTTAGAAGACTTTTCAGATCTATTACCTCTGTATCTTCCTAATATAATTAGGATATCCCTAGTTAGTAGGTGGATTCCTATAAATAGTAAGCAATGCTGTATTTGTTTTTACAGATTATTAGGCTGAAACTTTTCTTGGTTTGAAACTTCACTCTGAAATTAATGACTCTTAACTCTTTCAACACTCTCTAGTACCCTAATGGGCTACTATAAATCACTGCTAAACTACCATCAAATCAAGTTGAATTCAGTTGAGCATATCTTTTTTCTCTCCTATAAAATATGTTTTTATTCATTAGCTTATTTTTCTTGTACTTGCTTGCTGGATTTGTGATCACTGAGAGTGGTAGTATTATGTTTTTTTTTTTTTTTTTACATTCCGTGTATAAAATAAGACTTTCAATTGATTACAAGTCTGAAAACTTTAAAAAATTTACTTCATCATTTGTATTTTTCTCCACAAACTCCCTGAAATCAGTAAACATTCTGAGTTGGAGGAATTGGGAAACAGGATTAAATTACTTGCAAAAACTACAGAGTAAATTAGAGAAACAATTCACAATCAAGGTGAGGTAAAACCAATCAATCCTAAATTAATTTAATTTAATTTTTATAAATATTGTTAGATTGTGACTCTGAAAATTAACTGCTATTCCATTAATGGAATCATTGCATTTATCAGTATCTTCACTAAATATTTTTGGCAGATTTAAATCCACTTTTTGGACTACTTTAATCCTAATTGCAATCCTGCTTGGATTATATATGAATTCAGATTGCGAGCCTTAATCTAATCAAAATTGCAAGATGGGTTAAAACCTGATTTTGTTTGTTTGTTTTAATAAAAACTAACACTACTTCTGGATCATCCTAGCCTATTATCAATCTGATATAAAATGTTTACTCTTTCTATCTGCTCTTATATCTGCATATATATTCTGTATCTTAACAGAGATATGGAAACAAAGAACATGAGTTTTCCCTTAAAGAATGATTAGGAGGAGGGAGGGTCTCATAATGACTTCCCTAGTAGTTTTTTACACAGTCATTTGCAAAATTTCTGACATCTAGGATCATACGATAATTCTTTTTCTCAATAATTTTTTATTGAAGCATATTTTGCGTCAGATACTCTATTAGACATTGCCTTCAAGGAGATTAATCTCAGACTGTTTGATGATTACAGTTTAGCTTCTTTAACTTAGTTACATATTTGGAGATGTATTCATATTGTTAAATATATCTGTTCTTTTTTATTTCTGAGTATTATTTCCTTGTATGAATATTACACAATATTTTATTCATTCATTAGCTGAAGGACATTGAGTTGTTTTTAGTTTTTCTGATTATGAATAAAATGGCTAGAAACATTTGCACCCATGTCTTTGTGCAGAATTGTGCTTTCCTTCTTTGGGATAAATTTCTAGGACTGAACTAGCTGTGGTAGCATGTGTGGTAGCATATGGTCGAAGATATCTCAGTATACAAGAAACTGCTAAGTTTGTTTCCAAACTCACTGTACTGTTTTGGATTTCTATCAGCAGTGCATGAAAATCTCAATTTCTCCACGTGCTTATCAGCACGTGATGCTGACAGTCTTTTTAATGCTAGCTAATCTAGTCTGTGTAAAGTAGCCTCTTACTGTCATTTCAATTAGAATTGCTATAGTGGTTAATAATGTTAAGCATTTTTCATGTATTTATTTGTTATCTGTATAACTTCTTTAGGTGAAATGGTGTTTATTTTATTTTGCTTAAACTGGGATGCTTGTCTTTGTTTTATTACAATAAAGGTTCTCTGTATTCTGGTTTCAAGTTTTTTATTTAAAAAAATGTCATTTGCAAATATTTTCTCCCAGTCTGAGTCTTATCTTCTTATTAACCTGAATGTCTCTCAAGGAACAGACCTTTAACATTATGATATTATTAATTAAATTTATCATGTCTTTTTAACTATTTCATGCTTTTCTTTGTATCATATGTAAAAATATTCAGCTGTCTTTATAAAGATTTCTCCTATTTCTTCTAAAAACTTTACAGTTTGAGCACTTACATTTAACTCTATGATCAATTTAAAATTAATTTTTTATATGGTGCAAGATAAGGTATTTGCTGGTGTATGGATCTAGCTATGTTTTCCTTGTACTGTATGGGATATCCAAGGTTTTTGCATCTGTGGTTCCATGTCTAACATTAATTTTGGAAAATTTTTGTCCATAGGTCCTCAAAAATATCTTCTGTTGGGGCAGTCCAGGTGGCTCAGCAGTTTAGCGCCACCTTCAGCCCAGGGCCTGATCCTGGAGACCCTGGATCGAGCCCCACGTCAGGCTCCCTGCATGGAGCCTGCTTCTCCCTCCCTGCATGGAGCCTGCTTCTCCCTCTGCCTGTGTCTCTGCCTCTCTCTCTCTTTCTCTGAATAAATAAATAAAAATCTTAAAAAATATATATATCTTCTGTTTCCTCTCTTAAACTCTGGGACTCCAAATGTATAGATATTAGCTTCCTTAATGTTGTCCCACAGCTCTTTTTGCTCTATTCTGCTTTTGGTTTCTTTGCTTGTTTGATTTGGGTTTAGATTTTTCTCATTGTTTCAGTTTGCATAATATTTAGTTTTCATTGTTTAAGTTCATCAATTCTTCACCTTGTGGTTTTCATTCTGCGGAAAAGCCCATCAAAGAATTTTTTCATCTATGATATTACAGGTTTTATTATTATTGTTATTGGTAGCATACCTAGCTGACTTTAAAAAAAAAATAGTTTCAATCCCTGCTCTCAAATTTCTCATCTGTTCATGGACATTGTCCATGTTTCACACTATATCCTTTAAATATCAATCATATTATTTATAATCTCAGTTTGACTGTTCCGTCATTAGGACCATTTCTGGCTCTAGTTCTGTGAATTCCTTTATCTCTTAGCAGTTGTCAGCAGAGCCACATCCAAGGATGTGTTGTTCTTTTAAATCTTTCTGTGTCCTATAATTTTTCATTTTATGCTGAACATCATGTGCAGGAGAACAATAGAAACTGAGGTATAATAGTTTTGCTTGGCCTTGGACTCTCTTCTTCCCTCAGGCTGTTAATATGATGGATGCCGCCAATGTAGATATTGGTCTATCTGGTTTGGATGGAGTTTGTTGTTGTTGTTGTTGCTGTGGCTATCTTCAGCACTCCACACTTTTAAATTCTTCCAGCATTGGGCAGCAGCTCTTATGTGTTAAGTGTGAGGCCTGGAGAAACAGAGACTTTTTTCTCCGTGTCTCTGCACCTTCCTCAGTCTGTAGCAGGGATTGCCTTCTCAAAGTTTCTGCTTTTTTTCCTCTTCTGATAAATAATTTTTGCCATATATTACTGTTAGTATTGTTTTATTTTGAAATATACCTTCTGTTTCATGTTGTATTATTTCTATTAATTTTTCAGTAATATATTTAAATTTTCCTAGCATTCTATCTTATTTCTATGTTTTGCTTTTTAAGGTGATACAATACTTTATAATCTCACCATCTACATATTTGAAAAACTACAATGCACAAACATAAAAGCAATACACTGTGTGCTTTAGAAGCCATGAGGCAGCTGCACAGATATTGGTTACTGAGAAATGAAAACAGCAAGTTACAGAGCAATGTTTATATTTCACTCTATTTGTGTGAACAAAATTGATCTTTGTGTTTATATATGCACAGACCATCTCTGAAAGACTGTAGAGGAAACAGGAAGAGTGACTCTGAGAGGTACAGGGGAATCTGAGAGGCACAGAAGTTAGAAGACTTGCTTTTCACATCACACGTTTAGATACTTTAAATATTTTATCGTGTATAAATATTACCTACTCAAAATTAGCTAAAGACAATAATGTAAACAGAACAATTTAGTGTTTGAATCCTAATGTAATCATGGGTTATTTATGTAAATAAGTACTTCAACTGATTCTATAGAAAGTGTGTCTTATAATACTCCTAAAACATCTCTAAGGCCCACAGAGTTCTTATGTAATAGTTGGGACCTTCTGGCAAGATATGTGGTTTGCAACTCTGGATATATATTAGAATAATCCACACACCTTTTCTAAAAATTCTCAGGTGCATCACAATCTTGATTAAATTAGTATCATATATGAAGCATGCATTAATTTCTTTTATTGGACATTCCTTTTTACTTCTCCATTTTGGGGGTATAAATCGGGAAAATTTCAAAAACAAATATAAAGAGTATAATAAAAAATGATAAGGAAGCCTCGGGGAGTGTGTGTGTGTGTGTGTGTGTGTGTCACCCAGGTCAAGGAAGGGAACATTGGTGTCCTTCCAATCAAAATTCTCCCTATTTCCCATTTTCCTCCAGTCATCACCTCCCAGTAATGACTATCCATATATTTTTTGCATATTTTTTATTGGAGTTCAATTTGCCAAAATATAGTATATAACACCCAGTGCTCATCCCGTTAAGTACCTACCTCAGTGCTCATCACCCAGTCACTCCATCCCCCACCCACCTCCCTTCCACTACCCCTTGTTCATTTCCCAGAGTTAGGAATCTCTCATGTTTTTTTACCCTATCTGATTTTTCCCACTCATTTTCTCTCCTTTCCCCTATGATCCCTTTCACTTTTTTATATATTCCCTGTATGAGTGAAACCATGTGATAATTTATCCCCAGGATGCAAGGGTGGTTCAACACTCGTAAAACAATCAACGTGATAGATCACATCAACAATTGAAAAAATAAGAACCATATGATCCTCTCAATAGATGCAGAGAAAGCATTTGACAAAATACAGCATCCATTCCTGATCAAAACTCTTCATAGTGTAGGGATAGAGGGAATGTTCCTCAGCATCTTAAAAGCCATCTATGAAAAGCCCACAGCAAATATCATTCTCAATGGGTAAAAACTGAAAGCCTTTCTCCTAAGATCAGGAACACAAAACGGATGTCCACTGTCACCACTGCTATTCAACACACTTCTAGAAGTCCTAGTCTCAGCAATCAGGCAACAAAAAGAAATAAAAGACATTCAAATTGGGAAAGAAGAAGTCAAACTCTCCCTCTTTGCAGATGACATGATACTGTACATAGAAAACCCAAAAGACTCCACCCCAAGATTTCTAGAACTCATACAACAACTCAACAATGTAGCAGGATACAAAATTAATGCCCAGAAATCAGTGGCATTTCTATATACTAACGATGAGACTGAAGAAAGAGAAATTAAGGGGTCAATCCCATTTACAATTGCACCAAAAGCATAAGATACCTAGGAATAAACCTAACCAAAGAGGTAAAGGATCTATACCCTAAAAACTACAGAACACTTCTGAAAGAAATTGAGGACGACACAAAGAGATGGAAAAACACTCCATGTTCATGTATCGGAAGAATTAATATTGTGAAAATATCAATGTTACCCAGGGCAACTTACACATTCAATGCATTCTCTATCAAATTATCATGGACTTTCTTCACAGAGTTGGAACAAATCATCTTAAGATTTATGAGGAATCAGAAAAGACCCTGAATAGCCTGGGGAATATTGAAAAAGAAAACTAGAGCTGGAGGCATCCCAATGCCAGATTTCAGGTTGTACTACAAAGCTGTGCTCATCAAGACAGTGTGGTACTGGCACAAAAACAGACACGTATATCAATGGAACCGAATAGAGAATTCAGAAGTGGACCCTCAACTCTATAGCCAACTAATATTCAACAAAGCAGGAAAGAATATCCACTGGAAAAAGGACAGTCTCTTCAATAAATGGTGCTGGGAATATTGGACAGCCATGTGCGGAGGAATGAAACTGGACCATTCTCTTACACCATACATAAAGATAAACTCAAAATGGATGAAAGATCTAAATGTGAGACAAGAATCCATCAAAATCCTAGAGGAGAACACAGGCAACACCCTTTTTGAACTTGGCCACAGCAACTTCTTGCAAGATACATCCATGAAGGCAAGGAAACAAGAGCAAAAATGAACTATTGGGACTTAATAAGGATAAAAAGCTTCTGCACAGTGAAGGAAATAGTCAACAAAACTAAAAGACAACCTACAAAATGGGAGAAGATATTTGCAAATGACCTATCAGATAAAGGGCTAGTATCCAAGATCTATAAAGAACTTATTCAACTTAACAGCAAAAAAACAAATAATCGAATCATGAAATGGGCAAAAGACATGAACAGAAATTTCACCAAAGAGGACATAGACATGGCCAACAAGCACATGAAAAAATGCTCCAAATCACTTGCCATCAAGGAAATACAGATCAAAACCACAATGAGATACCACCTCACACCAGTGAGAATGGGGAAAATTAACAAGGCAGGAAACCACAAATGTTGGAGAGGATATGGAGAAAGGGGAACCCTCTTGCACTGTTAGTGGGAATGTGAACTGGTGCAGCCACTCTGGAAAACTGTGTGGAGGTTCTTCAAAGAGTTAAAAAATAGACCTGTCCTACGACCCAGCGATTGCACTATTGTGGATTTACCCCAAAGATACAGATTCAGTGAAACGGCAGGACACCTGCACCCCAATGTTCATAGCACCAATGTCCACAATAGCCAAACTGTGGAAGGAGCCTCAGTGTCCATTGAAAGATGAATGGATAAAGAAGATGTGGTCTATATATGCAATGGAATATTACTCAGCCATTAAAAAGGACAAATACTGACTATCCATATTTTTTGATTAATTATGTCCTGGGGTGCCTGGGTGGCTCAGTCGTTTGGGTGTCTGACTCTTGGTTTTGGCTCAGGTCGTGATCTTGTGATTGTTGGATCAAGCCCTGTGTTAGGTTCCATACTTGGTAGGGAGTCTGCTTGAGATTCTATCTTCCACTGGCCCTCCCTCAAATCTCTTCTTCTCAAATAAATAAATAAAAATAAAATCTAAAAAAATTATGTCCTTGTTTTTTTTTATTATAGTTGTGCCACTAAAAATATAATTTTGCATTCCTAAAATATAACTTTTTTGGGGGGGGGTACAGAATCTCAGGAAAAGAGAATCTTACTATATTCATGTGTTCCTATTTTCAATCTACTTTATATCTGATTTATCTGTTGGGAGGTAGAAGACAGTAAAGTATTCCCCAAACTGAGAAGGCACTTTGAGACCAGAAAACAAAGCAGGTTATTCCATACAGTTTACACAGTTTTTTATTCAGGGCAACTTACTGACAGGAGGAGATCAGGTGGAGGATGATCCATGGCAACTGCATAGTTAAGCTCCACAAAATCCAGACGTTAGTCCACATATTTTTTAGAGCCAGGGGATATGCAGAAGGGCACTATAGTGAAATCAAAGGGATCACTTAAACTTAAGGGTTTATGTGTACCTAATTAACAACAAACCTTTAATTAGGTCTCATGGCACCACCTGTACATCAGGAAGGGGAAAGACTATGTTATTTCTCATAAATTCATGGGAAGCCAAAACAAGTCTCCTCCATCCAGGTTTGGTGGGCATTTCTAAGATATGTATATTACTCTCCAAGAGGCCGGAACATGTAATCCCAAGAGAGGTCACTGGGCAAGCTTGAACAAGATACAGGGCCAAAGACAAAATCAGTGTAATCTCTTTTTAAAGTAACTGTATCCACATTCAGTTTTCATTACTGTATTATATTCTGTTGTATAAGCATAGAATGATGGGTATATCTTTTCTACATTTGATAGGCATATGGATTGTTTCTTGTTTAGGGTTGTTAAAGATAGAGCTTTCATAAATTTTCATATAAATTTATCCCTCTGTTCCTAGGTAAAATTTTTTCTGGGATTTATATCTAGGGGTGGATTTGTTAAGTGAAAGGTATGCGTATTGGGAATTTCACTATAGTAGGTCAAACTATTTTTTCAAAGTGATTGTTTTAATATACACTCACACCAACAGTGTATAGGAATAAGCATGCATCCATAATTTTGCCAGCTCTTGACATTGCTAGGTAATTTTTTTAAAATTTTGGTGGATGTGTAATGGTAAAATGAAGTGCAAGGATATGTAAAGTTGGAGACAGCAGAATTGCTGATTGTCTCTGGAGCCCTGCACTACGAATTTGACAGTCTTTAATTCAAAAACGGATGACGGTGGGTATCAAATCATTATGAAACTTAAATGCTATTTGATACATTTGAAAGAGTGATGTCACAGTTCTGTTTCTAAATGTCAACCCTAATAACATACCAAAACTACATCATTTGTAACTGTATTTATAATGAACATGTTTATCTTTCAACACAAAATGAGGAAAGGGGTACTCACTTTTCCGAGCCAAGGATTTCTTCTTTTGTGAAATATATAATCATGTCTTTCTGTCCATTTTTCTATTCAGGCATAATATAAATAATGTGTTTCACTTTTTTGTTTGTAGGAGTTCTTTTTCCTCAATATACACTCTTCTTTGGTTATATTATCCTGTATATATTCTCCAAGTTTGAGATTTGTCTTTTTTACTTACTTCATAATGTTCTCTGAAGAACAGATGTTTTTAATTTTAATTAGATTAATGCATTGATTCTTTTCCTTATTATTAGTGTTATTTCGTGTCTTGTTTAGGAAATCCTTCCCTACATCAAAACTATAAACTTACTCTCCTGGGTTATCTTCTAGGAATTTTATTGATTGCTTAAACTTGTTATGTATACTCTCTCTGGAGTTGGAGTAGTTTTGCTTCAGGTTTGGCTTGGGTCATGATCTCAGGGTCATGAGATTGAGCCGTACATTGGGATCCCTGCTCACTGGGGAGTTTGCTGGGAATTCTTTTTCCCTCTGCACTCCACACCGCCCCCCCCCCCGGCAAACACACACACACACACACACACACACACACACACACACACACACAGAAACATTCTCTCTCTCTCTCATTCTCTCAAACAAACAAATAAATAAATCTTTTTTTTCAAATAAATAAGTCTTAAAAAATAAAATAGTATCTGTATTTTAACCAATATAGTTTGTTGTGTTTAACAGACTATTTATTCTAAGTGTTTTATGTATCAGCTTGGCTAGGCTATAGTACCGAATGAACTGATAAAATACTAATCTATGTGTTTCTGTGAAGTTCTGTGAAGGCACAGGTAGATGTTAACGCCTATCATCAGGTGACTTTAAATAAAGGAGATTGCCCTTGAATCTCATCCAATCTCTTGGTGGGCCTCATCCAATCTTTTGAAGGCGTCAACACTAAGAACTGAGGTGTCCTGGAAAAGAAGAAATTCCACCTCAAGACTGCAACATCCACTCCTTCATAGGTTTTCACTTTGCCAGCCTGCCTTACATATTTCATATTTGCTAGCCCTCACAAATGCTTGAGCATCTCCTCAAAACAATATATGTATGTATATAACATACAATATCTTATATAATATTGCATTATATTATATATTATATATTTGTGTATGTGTGTGTGTGTGTGTGTGTGATAGATGGAAACATAGATGATACATAGATACATAGGTAGATATAGTTCCCTTTCTTCTCTGGAGAAGCCTGATTCACTGAGCTATCTTATCATTAATGAAATTGAAGTCCTCCTCATTCTCTCTACTTCTTTCTAATTTTGCTCCTGGAAGTGATATAGCTTCAAATATCTCTCATAAGACCCCAAATAGCCAGGGGAATTTTAAAAAAGAAAACCATAGTTGGGGGCATCACAATGCCAGATTTTGGGTTGTACTACAAAGCTGTGGTCATCAAGACAGTGTGGTACTGGCACAAAAATAGACACATAGATCAATGGAACAGAATAGAAAATCCAGAAGTGGACCCTCAACTTTATGGTCAACTAATATTCGATAAAGCAGGAAAGACTATCCACTGGAAGAAAGACAGTCTCTTCAATAAATGGTGCCGGGAAAATTGGACATCCACATGCAGAAGAATGAAACTAGACCACTCTCTTGCACCATACACAAAGACAAACTCAAAATGGATGAAAGATCTAAATGTGAGACAAGATTCCATCAAAATCCTAGAGGAGAACACAGGCAACACCCGTTTTGAACTCGGCCACAGTAACTTCTTGCAAGATACATCCACGAAGGCAAAAGAAACAAAAGCAAAAATGAACTATTGGGACTTCATCAAGATAAGAAGCTTTTGCACAGCAAAGGATACAGTCAACAAAACTCAAAGACAACCTACAGAATGGGAGAAGATATTTGCAAATGACGTATCAGATAAAGGGCAAGTATCCAAGGTCTACAAAGAACTTATTAAACTCAACAGCAAAGAAGCAAACAATCCAATCATGAAATGGGCAAAAGACATGAAGAGAAATCTCACAGAGGAAGACATAGACATGGCCAACATGCACATGAGAAAATGCTCTGCATCACTTGCCATCAGGGAAATACAAATCAAAACCACAATGAGACACCACCTCACACCAGTGAGAATGGGGCAAATTAACAAGGCAGGAAACAACAAATGTTGGAGAGGATGCGGAGAAAGGGGAACCCTCTTACACTGTTGGTGGGAATGTGAACTGGGGAGCCACTCTGGAAAACTGTGTGGAGGTTCCTCAAAGAGTTAAAAATAGACCTGCCCTACGACCCAGCAATTGTACTGTTGGGAATTTACCCCAAAGATACAGATGCAGTGAAATGCCGGGACACCTGTGCCCCGATGTTTATAGCAGCAATGTCCACAATAGCCACACTGTGGAAGGAGCCTCAGTGTCCATCGAAAGATGAATGGATAAAGAAGATGTGGTTTATGTATACAATGGAATATTCCTCAGCCATTAGAAACGACAAATACCTACCATTTGCTTCAACGTGGATGGAACTGGAGGGTATTATGCTGAGTGAAGTAAGTCAATCCGAGAAGGACAAACATTATATGTTCTCATTCATTTGGGGAATATAGATAATAGTGAAAGGGAGTAGAAGGGAAGGGAGAAGAAATGGGTGGGAAATATCAGAAAGGGAGACAGAACATGAGAGACTCCTAACTCTGGGAAACGAACTAGGGGTGGTGGAAGGGGAGGAGGGCAGGGGTTGGGGGTGACTGGGTGACCGGCACTGAGGAGGGCACTTGACAGGATGAGCACTGGGTGTTATTCTGTATGTTGGCAAATTGATCACCAATAAAAAATAAATTTATTATTTAAAAAATTTAAAAAAATAAAAAAACATATCTCTCATAAAACTTATTAGAGGATTCTTTTTTATAAATTATCTCTTTTATTTCTAGTAAGCTTTTCTATTGAATCTTTCTCCAACTTTTTCATATTTCATACTTTCTCAAATGCTGAGTGATCCTTGTAAGGCTGATTGAGAATACCTAAATACGTGGGCAAGTCTTGTTGCCTGGGAAGCTTTAGCTTAGAGAAAGTCTGGGAATTGAGGCTTTTTAGGCAAACCCTCAATGTTTAAGTTAAGAGAACATTACTCTGGTGTTTTACCATTCTTATTCTCTATATATCATTAGATCATTTACAACTTTTTCTACAAGAAAACTACTGATCATTCCATTGATGTTATAATTCCCACTACATTCAGATTCACGTGTTTTTCTCACCTTCTATCTTTGTGTTCAGAGCTGCTTCAGGTTTAAGCAAAATAGGTTGAATTCATCTTCTACCTTCTCTGTAAGTAGCAACTTCTGCTTTATTTATTTACTTTATATTTCATAACCTTGTTGTCATTTCTGTTTTATTCTTTTTCTGATACTATATATATTTAAATTTTTTTCTTACATTGAAATTCAGTCTCTAGAGAGAGTTATTTTATGTATGTATATATTACATACAATATTACACAAATATAACAATGCAATATCTTAAACGGAAAGCCAATTTTATGTATTTAAAATGATATTCAATAGTGTAGAATTGTTTTTTTATTTACTATTTTACTGGAAAAAATGCCTTTTGTCTGTGCTTTCAATTTCCATGTATGTCCCATTGCTTACCCTGTTGTTAAAAGATATGAGCTGATAAAACAGGCTGCATAAATTGCTATTTTCCTGCCTTTCTAGTTTCTGCCTCTTCAATTATATGATAAAACTTAATTATGTCTGATGAAGCTAATGTGGGCACAGAAGAAGAGACTTGGTAAAGCTCCTACTATACACTTGATTAAACATAAGCCCAAAGCTGATTATTAATACTGATTGCACTGCTGAAATAATACGTGTCTGAAGGCATAGATTCAGTTGTAATATGTGCACTTACAAAGGAAAGACAAGCTAAACTACACTGCAAGAATAATAGCTGTAATAAATGCAATAAATGGTTCTATATACACAGTTTTAAGTCACATATAGACTTCTGAGCCAATTTGCAAAATCAGAATCTTTAAATTCAGCATTCCATAATTTCAGAGTTTATGCCATTACATTCCAAGTTGTATAAGCATCCAGACTCAATTACCCATCTCTTAAATTATTCCCTACATTACTTTGTGTTTACTTAAAAGACATGGAGAAATTCTTCTGAAATCCAAATGATCAATGAGTGTAGTATAGCTCTGATTTCATCTCTAGAGGCATTAAAATAAAAAAATAAATAAAAACCAATATATGGAGGATTCCAGGAAGATGACAGCAATGGTACTGTCGGGAGTGTCCTAGGGTTCTCTTGTTAAGCAGAGATAGCAGAAGCAATAGCTCAAAGGCATCATGTGTATTTACAGCAAAAACTGTTGACAGGGTGTCCTGATGAACCCCGAAATACAGACATGTAGTGAAAGCCTTCAAAATTTATGACTTGTGTGGAATCAGTTTTGTGTAGAAGGAAGCAGAAGAAAAAAATGGAGGAATATGAAAGATCTGGAAAGAGGAAACATTCAAAATACTCAATAGGTATTCACTGAAAAACCATGGCTACAACTGGGAGGGGTTTTGCATGATCTCATAGATGATGAGTGTGAAGGATCTGAGGTAGTGGCTGAACGAGCTGGTGCAAGTGCAGCTCCTGTGCTTTTGCAAAGCTAATTAGCCAGGGCTAACTTCCAAGAGAAGGGTTTTGAGGAGAAAGCACAGAGCATGGCCAAAAATTAAAAAGCACAGAGGTGTGCCTGGATGGCTCAGTTGGTTAAGTGTTTGCCCTCTACTCAAGTCATGATCCTGGGGTTCTAGGATCAAGTCCCACGTTGGGCTCCCTGCAGGAAGCCTGCTTCTCCCTCTCCCTCTGCTCCTCTCTGCTCATGCTTGCTCTCTCTCAAATAAATAAATAAAATCTAAAAAAAAAAAAAAAAAGCAGAAAGGTAATAGAAAGGAAGGAAACATCTCAGTAACAGTAAGATAGTGGAGCAGACACAGTGATCTCAGAAAATAAACCACTATACATACATATATGTGTGTGTAAACTATCTATATACTATATAGATATAAATACACACAAATAACACAAGAAGGCCATATCAAATTAGAAAAGTTACCTAAATGACAGGTCCTTCTAAAAGTTCAGGGAAAAGAAAAAGTCACACACATTAAAAAAGTCATAAAAATTGTACTTAACTCCCCGATAAAGTAATTAAGAGTTAAATGAGAATGAAAAGCCAAACGATCTGCTTTGCTTATAGAATAAATACTGAAAATAGAAGACATATTTACAAACAGAACAAAACTATAACTTATTATTTCAGAGTGACTTACATGGATGAAAGATTCTCTAAAGACTTCTACAAACTCTGACTGATTTACATTTTCTTCCATTAACATGATCCTTTTCCTCCCCTTTTGTTCCCACCTCAGATCACGATTAGTAGCCTCAATACGTCTGAACTAGATACTACAAAGCATCATTTTCTCCTCAATCTTTAAGACCTCCCTTTCTCTAGTCAGTCACTAAATGCCAGAAATGCTTCTTCCTAAAGATTTGAGACCATTTCCTCCTTTCGACTCTCCCTGCCACTGACTTAGTTCAAGAATTTACCATCTTTCATGTACATTATTGAGCTATGCTCCTGTGTTCTCATTTCCAGTTACAGTCATCTCCTGTCTATGTTGAAATTGATCCATGGAGAAATGATAGAAAATCCAATCTAAACTAATATTTAACAGATCGTGACATTACTGACCTTTTATTTTCTTACGGTAGTATGTTTCTCCATCTCACTTTCCATCATTCCTTCTAATGCAGTTTATAGAATATTTAATTTATTTGCATAAAACATTATTTTTCACATTGTTATATTTTCTTCTTTAACTTTAGTAGAATTCTTTCTTTTTCTAATTTTATTGAGATATAATTGACATATAGCACTGTATACTTTTAAGGTACAGCTTAATGATTCGACATATATATTTTGAAATGATCACCACAATAAATTTAGTTAACATCCATTATCTCATTAAGTGTATAAAAAATAAAAAGAAATGGTTTCTCCTTGTGAGGAGAACCCTCAGCCTTAAAATATACCAGACAGCAGTGTTAGCTATCATCATCATGTTGTGCTATATCCCTAGTACTTAGTTATCATGTACGTGGAAGTTTGTACCTTTTGACCCCCTTAATCCAATTCCTCCACCCCCAGGCCTCACCCCCCTCCCACACTCAACTCTGGTAATTACAAATCTGATCTCTTTTTCTATAGTTTAAATGCATTTTGAAATTTGTTAGATTCCACTTATATGAAAATTTGTTAGATCATATAGTATCTGTTTTTTTCTGTCTGACTTATTTCAGACAGTATAATGTATACTCAAGGTCCATCAATGTTTTTATAAAAAAGATGTCCTTCTTTTGGGGGGCTGAATAACACTGTGGCAAATACTACATGTATCACAACATTTTTTTTTATTTTTTATTTATTTATGATAGTCACACAGAGAGAGAGAGAGAGAGAGAGGCAGAGACATAGGCAGAGGGAGAAGAAGGCTCCATGCACCGGGAGCCCAACGTGGGACTCGATCCCGGGTCTCCAGGATCGTGCCCTGGGCCAAAGGCAGGCGCTAAACCGCTGCGCCACCCAGGGTTCCCACAACATTTTTTTTTAATCTATTCATCCTTCAATGGACAATTAGGCTCTCTGCATGTCTTAGTTATGTAAACAATGCTACGATGAATACAGGTATGCTGTCTTAAAATTTTTTATTACTATAGGGACTTCATTAATATAAAAATCTTCTGCACAGTGAAGGAAATAACCAATAAAACTAAAAGGCAACCTTCAGAATATGAGAAGATATTTGCAAATGACATATCTGATAAAGCATTAGTATCCAAAAATCTATAAAGAACATATCAAACTTGATACCCAAAAGATAAATAATCCAGTTAAGAGACATTAAGAGACATTTTTTCCAAAGAAGATATACAGATGGCTAACAGACATATGAAAAGATGCTCTATATCACTCATCATCAGGGAAATATTTTATAATTATTTTAAGGACTTTATTTATTTATTCATGAGAGACACAGAGAGAGGGAGAGAGACAGACACAGGCAGAGGGAAAAGCAGCAGGCTCCATGCAGGGAGCCCAATGTGGGACTCGATCCCGGGACTCCAAGATCATGCCCTGGGCTGAAGGCAGTCACTAAACCTCTGAGCCATCCAGGCGTCCCATTTTATAATTTTTAAAAATATAAATTGTATGTATTAAGGTATGCAACATGATGCTTGGATATACATATGCACAATGAAATAATTAGTATAGTCAAGCTAATTTACATATTATCTCCTTACGTAGTTACCATTTTTGTGTGTATGATGGTAGCACCTGAAATCTACTCTCTTAAGAAATTTCCAGTATTTGGTACAGTATGTTAACTATAGTCACCATGCTGTTCATTAGCTCCCTAGACTTATTCATCCTATATAACTGCCACTTTGTTCCTGTTGACAAACATCTCCCATTTTTCCCACCTATGATAACCACTATTCTCTTTGCTTCTAAGTATTTGACTGTTTTTAGATTCCACATACAAGTGAGATTATGTTCTTTCTGTGTTTGGCTTATTTCACTTAGCATAATGTCCTCCAGTTTCATCCATGTCATTGAAATGGCAAGAGCTCTACCTTTTTTTTAAGGCTGAATAATGCTCCATTTTTTTATATATATCATAATCTCTATGCATTTTCATGTGTGGTGCACTAAGCTTGAATTACCCTTATCCCCTCTTATCCACCTGGCAGACTCAATTGAAATATCTTCTCCCTTAGGAAAATTCTCCTGACCTTATAGGTAAAACATGATACCCCTTTTCCATCATATTTTATATGGTGGAAATATTATATAATATTAATATTTTGTTGATATTATGTGTTTGCCTGAAAAAGTTGCCTTCAGTTAGATCTGTAGTCAGCAAAGGTTTTTTGTTTTTGTTTTTGTTTTTCTGTAAAAGACCAGGTAGTAAATATTTCAGACTTTGTGGGGCATACAGTCCCTGTCACAATTACACAACTTTCGTAGTAGTGTAAAATACTATGCCTCTAGCAATAAACATAAACAACCATAAACACAAATGGCTATGTTCAGGTTAAACTTTATTTACAAAAAATAGGCATCCAGCTAGATTTGGCATCTAGGCCATAGTTTGCCAACTTTAGAATGAACAGACTGAGATTTATTTGTGAAAATTCCTCTAAAATTCATATGATGAGGTATTAGTATTTATTATATCTTAATAAATAAAGACTGCAGTCTATATTTATCAAGATATCATAGACCTTGACTTCCCAGTGAAGACACTTTTAAGTGGCTGTTTCTCATCATCAACAATGAATTCTTATATACCATAAAACTAAAACATAGGTTTTATGAAAAATTATATATACTATAACAAAAATTAGGCATAGTTCATTTTGTTATAATACTGTTCAGAAAATGACTGTGAAAGGAAATAGCAAAAAAAAAATGTACATTCCTGTTATATGTGAGACTTCCTGTATGCAGATCATGGTATCAGATGGATGCTGCATGGTGCTATACTCAGAGTACGGCTTTATCCAATCTGCCTCACAGTGTTACAGTTTGTTAAAGAACAATGCAAGGAGATAAATGCACACACACTAAGAAAATGGCATTAGCTTCATTGTCATATAAATTATTTTCCTTTATAATAGGATAATTTTACTATAGGCATAGTTTCTTTTTTCCTAATGTTATTTGCACTGGGTGATTTTATGATCACAGTAAGTTATTCTTGAGTCGTGTCAACAATCATCTTTCTAGCCTTCAGGTAGTTATAGTTCTGTTTTGACCTACAAACTAGGACAAGAGCAATACAGAAAACATTAATGCACGCAATAGAAAACCTACTGTAACAGATTGCTTTATTTTAAAGATTAAAACCTTTAAAATCTAATACTGGCTTCATTTAAGTACAATAAAGTAGAAGTTAGTGAGAGTTTGAATTCTATAAAAACATACATTTCCCAAGACCTTTGAAAATGACCTAATAAAGGTTAAACTAATAAGGCAATCACTGGAAGACTGCTATTAAATGGAAATGAGGGAATATTAGTGTTTACTATATTTCGATAAATATAAAGCCCCAGAGATATTTTCTATTCTACATTTAAATTACTTTTATTCTCAAGGTTTTCATGAGGGACATTAAAGTTAAGATGAAGTGGACTAGTAATCACGAGGATTTCAAGTGTGCCTCAGTGAATGTTTGCATGTGTGTTTTCAGCACATTTACAAAGACTCATTTGAAATAGGTATTTTTTTACCCTTGCCTGAGATAGGGTCCATAAGCTTTGGCCTAGTTTCCCATTGCTACTGTAGCAAATTGCAGCAAACTGAGTAATTTAAACAACGCGTATTTACTATCTTAGAGTTCTGGTGGTCAGAAATTTGGTATGGCTCCCACAGGCCTAAAATGGAACGGTCATTGAGTTCTTTCAGAAAGTTCTAAGGAAGAGTTAGTTTCTGTACTTATTTGGGTTGTTAGTAGAATTTTGTTCCTTGTGGCCACAGAACAAAAGTCCCTGTTTTCTTGCTATCAGCGAGGGCCATTCCCAGCTTCTAGAAGCCACCACATTCCTTGGCTCAGGGTGACCTCTTTTCATCTTCAAAACCAGACAAGGCGATAGAGTCTCTGTCAAGGTGCCTCTTTCTGCCCCGACCCCCCACTTCTGCTTTTAAGAACTCATGTGTTTACCTTGGGCCCACCAGGATAATTTTTCATATTTTAAGTTCATTCCACCTTCAACTTTCACTCTCATTTGCTTTGCAACATAACACATTCACAGATTTCAGGATTGGGGTTTGGACATTTTTGGAGGGACCATTTTTAACCCATCATATTTGTTAATTCCAATTATCAATAGCAGTAATAGTCAATCCAATTATTGACCACAAAGCATTGGGATAATAATAATAATGGTAGCATTTTGTACTTTCAGCTTATAATTCTCATAATAAGTTAATAAGGAACTACAAATACAGCAGATACTTAAGAAGGTACTTGATACAGATACTGGCTATATGAATTGTGATCAAATTTTATTGTAATGTTATCAACTGTGTAATAATTGATTCTAATTTTTATAATTTAAAGGGAATTATATTTATAACTAATAATTTCTAGAATTGTGACAGTGCTGCAGGTGAAGAAAGCTTATGTGACATTTTCTTTTGTTTTGGAGTAAAAGTTCCATTGCAGTGTACATGTGGATCTTGGAGATTATTTCTTAGTTAATATCACAAAACTTTGGTATTACCACCTAAGAAACTATGCCTGAAAATCTGTTATTCTGTGACATATATGCCTGTAGTACTATCTTACTGGTTATTTGAAGGTATAGATTTGGCTTCCATTTTATCTTTGGATCATCACTATAAAATAAATTCATAACATTTTGTATTGGTCATGTTCCTCTACTCTGAATTTCAGGGGATTATTAGTTAATTGGTTAATTTTTTTTAACTTAAGTTTATATCCTTAGATGAAACTTTTGCTACCTCAGTGGTTCTAGTTTTCCATGACAGAATGGATCAAGAACATGATGAATGAATGAGCTAATGGGACTTTTTCTTTCATTAAACTTGAACACTGATCAGACCATTTGTTTTATACTGTGTTAATTTTGGAGTATTATATTTAGGAAACAATAACACACTGAAGTATGTCCAAAGGGGAATGAACAATATAATTAGGAAGTCTGACAATTACATTTTTAAAAAGGTTTGATGAAATTACAGTAGAGGTGCCTTGTCTAGAAAAAAAAGTGACATGTTACTTTTCTATATTTCATAAGCTTTATTATTGAATGTTGATGTTTCTATTATTAAAGTATTTTATTATAAAGTGTTATTAAAGCATTTTAAATGTCACAATGATACTATGACATTATTAAAATTGTGGAAGATTGCTCTCTAAAACCCTGAAGATGTATAGTTTTTGGTGTTTAGCAATGTGCTTAGAAAGGCCTTTCATACATCACGAATATTTGTTGAGTACCTACTTACACTGTATTGGGATAATCAAGGCACATAGGATGCAATGTTGTACTAAAACATAGCACAAGCATAAGTAAAATAAAATAATACTCCTCCCCAGAAACTACATTATAATGGGGCAAAAGAAAATGAACAAAATGGATAAGAAAATTGTGTAATACATGTACTAGAGCCTAATGGTCACTCAATATCTATTTCATTGGCTGGCAACATATCAGTCAGTTATAATCTATATTTTTCCAGTTTCAAAGGCAGCAATATGGAGCCATGTGCCTAAATTCTTATTAGTGAACTACTACAGGTGAGCGTATGTATAAAACTTTCGCATCCAATGCCTAAGGGAAATATTTTGAAGGATTTTACTTCCAGCAATGGAAGACTGGCCCATTTAGAACAAATCTACTCAATGTGAGCAATTAAAATAGTTGGATAAAATATACAATGAAGAGTTTCAAGGCCAAGGGTACAGATAAAAGAGAACTCCACAGAGGTAAACCTTAACATCTGATGCCAATATCCCCCTTCTGATATTTTACCATTTAAAAGCATCGTGTCAGGGATCCCTGGGTGGCTCAGTGGTTTAGCGCCTGCCTTTGGCCCAGGGCACAATCTTGGAGTCCTGGGATCGAGTCCTGCGTCGAGCTCCTGGCTTGGAGCCTGCTTGTCCCTCCTCCTGTGTCTCAGCTTCTCTCTCTCTATGTCTATAATAAATAAATAAATAAATAAATAAATAAATAAATAAATAAATATTTAAGATATCTTAAAAAATAAATAAAATAAAAGCATCATGTCTGAGAGACTAGTTGAAAGCAGCAGTAAGAAGATGAGATAATAAACTGAACTCAGTAATTTTACAGGGAAAGAGTAACAATAGGAGTTTATAGCTTGATAAGAAGAAATCTGATAAGAAGAAACTTACAGCCTCATAAGAAAAATAAACAAAAACTGTGCTTCCAGTCATGACCACCAAGGGCCTGCACCAGAAACAAACCCACATTCTAATAACCCAAGCCTTGTTTCATATCAGCTTAATTTCTGAATTAATTAAGTTTATCTATTACTAGCAAGATGATCTGCAAAAACAAAATTACATCCCACATGGGGTGCAAAAACATCATCTAAAGCCTCCTCAAAGGAGCTCTATTTATTTATTTTCTCATAAAAAGGGGGTATCCCTCAATTAAACTTAAGCAGCCATTAGGATGAAATAGAAATACGGAAGAAAAAATACATAATAAAATAGAAATATAGAGGATACTTACATTGGAGTTATCAGTAATAGTTTAAAACCATTATATTTAAGGGGCACCTGGGGGGTTTGGGTGGCTAACCCACTGACTTTTGGTTTCTGCTGAGGTCATGATCTCAGGGTCCTTAGATGGAGCCCAGCCATGGCTCTGACTCAGCACAGAGCCTGCCTGAGATATTTTTTCCCTTTCTCTTGTCCTCCCTACTGCTTGTGTGTGCATGTCCTCTATCTCTCAAATATAAATAAATAAACTCTTTAAAAAATTTTAAATCACTATATTTATTATATCCAAGGTATTAAGTGGCATGATGGAGACTTTCACCAGAGAAATGAAAAATATAAAATCCCAGATATTATTTCTACAATGGGAAATAAAATTAATAGCTCAATGATGGTTTCAATAGTAGATTAGGCACAGTTGAAGAGAAAATGAGTAAACTGGAAAAAAAAAGATTAGAAGAAAATACCCAGATTAAAAGATGAACGAAGATTGTGGAAGATGTATTTTTGAAGACATGAAGACCAACAATTTCCAAACCTGATGAAAAACAGTTTGCCTACCCAAGGAACTTTACCAGAATAGTTACAAGAGAATAATTACAAGAGAAACTACACCCAGGCAGACATTTAGAACAACTACTGAAAATTAAAAGAAAAAAAGAGAATGAAAATATCTTTCAGGTTGTTAAAGACTAACTTTCTAGGTGTTCTATTTGATGCTCTTTCCAACCCTTAGGCCGCTTTTACAGTTTCATGATTCCTGAGCATCTTTTCTTTCTTTCTTTCTTTCTTTCTTTCTTTCTTTCTTTCTTTCTTTCTTTCTTTCTTTCTTTCTTCTTTCTTTCTCTTTTCTGATTTTTATTTACTTATTCATGAGAGACTGAGAGACAAAGGCAGAGACATAGGCAGAGGGAGAAGCAGGCTCCACTCAAGGAGCCTGATGTGGGACCTGATCCCGGAATCCTAGGATCACGCCCTGAGACGAAGGCACATGCTCAACCACTGAGCCACCCAGGCGACCCCTGAGCACATTTTCAAACTTAACTTTAGTGTTTTTTTGGAAGTAGTGAGCATTATTGATTTGGTCTGAAATCTTTATAGCTCCTCTGTTGTTCCAGCTGTGAACTACTCAATACCCCTTCTGCACCAGTAATCATTTCCTGCAGGCTGTTCATTGTCTAGATTATCCAACTGGCCTCTCTGAGACAGAGATGAAGATGCCAACCACCTAGGAAGGTATTTAGTGAATTAAATTTTCCAAACCATCTAATTTTTTTTCTAAATTTTGTTTGTTTATTCTGTAATTTTCTTAGAGATCTGTAACTATCTCTATGTTCCTATGACTGTGGTTCTTTGAGCTCTTTGAGATCTATGTTGAGGCTTATAGACCATCCAGGTGTGGAGAATTCAGGCTTGGCCTCAAGAAGCTGATTAGCAAGAACCACATTATAATTACAATGTCTCAGGGGAGACAGTACCCCCCCCCCCCAGTATGAACTCAAGCATTCTTTTCTTTGTAATTGCCTGAGTAATATTTATTTCTGGTTCAAACCAAAGTATAATGACTCCTCTTTTGCTCTTAAGAAACTCCATCTTCAGGAAAAGGTACTTTGTTTTAATTTTTGTCCTGCTTGCCTCATAAATCCTTCAAAACTAAAGTTCAATTGTGCCTGGCTCAAGGCAAAAGTGGGTTAAACGCTCCTTGTATTTCTCTGAGTTCTGGTTTTCTCATGGATTTTGACTGGCTACTTCCTTATTATTCTTTCAGAATTTGGATGCATTAAGATTTATTTTAAATATTGTATCCAGGACATTAAAGTCTTCATTTTTCCAAATGAACTATCAAATTTCCCTCAGAAAATATGAATTTGGCTCACAGCTTTATTGCTTTTTTCTCCTAAATATTTTTAGTTTTATGCTCGAATTTCTTTGTTAAAAAAACATGACTTTTGTTATTTTATTTTTCAAAAACATGATTTAAAAAAAAAAACGTTTTAGGTTTGCAACAAAACTGAAAGGTAGAAAGATTTCCCATATATACCCTTTGCTGTTACATGTAGCCTCCCCCATTACCAACATTACCCACCAGAATGATAGAGTTTTTACCAAGTGTGAACCTACATTGACACGCCATAATCACCCAAGTCCATAGATCAATTTAGGGTTCATTTTCAGTGTTGTATTTTCTATGAATTTGGACAAAAGTATAACGATATATGTATATTCATCACTATTATGTATATAGAGTATTTTTACTTTCATAAAAATCCTGTGTCCTGCCTCTTCATTCCCTGAAACCACCCTGAATTTTTTTTTCTTTTATAATCTGTTTTTTTATTTGTTTGCTTTTGGGGGGAGGAGGGGATAAGTTCATTACCTTCAATGTGCCACCTTGGCAGCATCTCCTAATTTTAAATATTTTATAAGATTTCTCATTTAGTCTATGTATTATATTTTTAGATTTCAATTTATTTTTGCTACCATTTTACTTCTTGATCTCTAACCAAAGTTGACAGTGAAGAAAGAATAAATTCGTCAGGCAACTGATTATTTTAAAGTTGTAACTAATTTATTTTGTGACCTCTAAAACTGTCAATTTTTAGAAATAGAAAAGTTCATCCTTGGTTGGGTATGAGAGTTTTCTCTCTGACTCTATATGTCAGTAAAGTTCATTAATTGCTTTTTTTCCCAATCTGCTACATATTTTCTATTTTTTGTATCTAGTCAGACTATCATTTTTTAGAAAAAACATCTTAAAATCTCCCATTGTGATCTTAAAAATTTACTGAGACTTTGTTTTTCATGCAGTTTTAGGTTTATAGCAAAATTGATGGGAATTTCTGATTTCCTACATAGCCTCTGCCCTCACACTCACATATAACTCCTTTATTATCAGCTCCCCTCAACAAAATTTTATGACAGTTAATAGTTGATGAACCCATACTGATACATCATGATCATCCAAAGTCCATAGTTTATGGTTCTCTCTTGCTGGTATACATTCTATGGGTTTGGACAAATGTATAAGAATTGTGTCCATCAATATGGTAATATATAGAGTATTTTCACTGCCCTAAAAATCCTCTATGATTTGCCTCTTTGTCTCTTCCCCCACCAAACCCTAGCAATCACTGATCTTTTGAATGGGTCATGAGCATGCTCAGAAAGTGCCTATGTGAGTTGTGTTTATTCTGTCATAAAACAAGGTTAACATAATTAGAACAAAATTCTTAACAGGTTAAGAATCCCAACCTCAATGACATCTCACTGTGTATTTGACTTGGCTTCTTACACATCACACAAAGCAAAGCACAAGACAAGTCATATAACAATTAAGATAAAATGAATTTTGAGCTTTTGCAGACTTCCTCTGGTTCTGCTGGTTTCAGTTCTGAGTGTCATCAGCTGGTTCTGGTCTCAGCTGCAATGTCCTTAGCTGCTTGGCCATTGCTTGACACAGGCCACTACATGACATGAATGACTCCATCTTGGTCTCTACACTATCTTCATAGTTTTGTCCTTTGCAGAATGTCATATGGTTGGACTAAAATGGTATGTAGGCTTTTCAGACTGGCTTCTCTCACCTAGTAATAAGCATTGATGGTTCTTGCATGTCTTCTCATGGCTTGATAGCTCATTTCTTCTTAGTACTGAGTAATGTTCCACTGCCTGAATGTCCTATAATTTATCCATTCATCCATTCATCTATGGAAGGATATCTTGGTTGCTTCCAATGTTTGGAAATTATAAATAAGCAGCTATACATATCTATGGGCAGGTTGTTGTGTAGGCATAAGTTTTCAATTCCTTTGGGTAAATAAATGCCAAGTGGACCAATTAGTGTATTGTATGGTAAGACTAGGTTTAGTTTTGTGGGAAACTGCCAAGCTGTCATTCAAAGTGGCCATAGCATCAGCATTTCCACCAGCGATGTATGGGACTTCCTGTTGTTCCACATCTTATCAACATTTGCTTTAGTTTGGCAGCCCAGGTGGCTCAGCAGTTTAGTGTCACCTTCAGCCCAGGGCGTGATCCTGGAGACCTGGGATCGAGTCCCACGTTAGGTAATGTAAGTTAACTTGGGCCTCAGTGTGAGATTTTTCTATGAATCTGTCTAGCAGTTGGGCTGTGTTTAATGCTCACTGTATCTGTGGGCGCCAGAAGCTCCAGATTCCTCTCCTACCCCCTTTGTTTCACTACTCTTGCTCTGGACCTCCCTAAGTACTTCTCAGAGGGTCTGCACCTTTCCATTGTTTCAGGTATAAATCATTATCGCTATACTGGTGTGGTGGTAGGGTGTGGGAGAGCAGGAACATGCTATAATTTAATTTTTCAATTAAACCTTAGTATTTCACTGTGTTGTGTTTCTGGGATATACCTCTCACAATCTTTTTTTGAGGGATAGAGTTGGGGCTGCTGTCCATCCCTTTAAGACCAGAAGGCCAAATGAGGCTAAAGTGAGAGGAAGAAGAAGAAGGGATTTCCCCCAAGTGGAATAAGGTTCTGATAAATTATTTTCTTCCAAGCAAAAATTTTTGTTATGGAAGATGTTCTGGGAATATTCCAAAATTATTATTTTGCCCCTCCCTCTCCTGAAGCCACAAGAAATCCTTCTTGGTTATTCACATGAGAAATTGGTAGAAGTCCTATAGATATAACCCAGGAAGGTTTGGGGGCCACTAAGACTGGCGTTCTAGAGGTTTTTCACTTTCGTGCTGGTCCACACTCAGACTCCAGCAATTCATCAAAATTGCTGTTTACTTGTTCCTACCAGTTTACTGCTCTAGTAGCTTCTGCTCCAGGGAAGCAGATCTTGGTTGGGATTCTTGGGATTCATCTCTCTTTCCAAATTTCAGTGCCAGTTTGCCTTGTGGTCTCAGTTCTCTGATTGTCCATATGTTCAGCTTTTCTGTGTAAGAAGGGGGTAATGTTTTCCTACCTTTTCCCCACATTAGAATTGTAACCAGAAGTTTTCATCACTGGATTTTTAGGACTTAGTTGAATGTGTTTTATGTTTATTTTTATGTTTTGATTTTTTTTAACATGCAAAAACATTAAAACAAGTAAAATATATTTTCTCTTTGATGTTACACTTAAGATGTTGCTAATTCCAAAGCAATTTATTCAGAGTTGATTTTCATTTTATTTGAATAGCATTCCATAATATGGATATGCCTGACATGTATAAACAATTTGTTATTGGCATACACTGAGGTTGTTTCCAAACTTTTACTATTACAAAAGTTCTTAATTGAATAATCTTGTACATAGAACATTCCTAATCATAATATCTGTGGGACATGTTCCTAGAAGTGAAATACCTGGAACCAAATGTATATTCATTTGCAATTTCGAGAAATATTGACATAAGGGTTGAACAATTTACACTTTTTCCATTAATGTATAAGTTTCTTTTGGAACTACTTTTCTAATGTGCCATCAAATTTTATGTTTTTGCCAGTGTGATTGGTGAAAATTATATCTAAGTGCAGCTTGAATTTGCATTTATCTTATTTAAAAAATCATTTAATATAGTTAAGAGGCATTTTTATACACTTACCCAGTTTTAATTAGGCTGTTGCTCTTTTTTCTCACTGATATTCATGAAAATTGGAATTTTTCACTCTGTGGTATGAATTGTAAATATTATCACTTAGTTTATCAGTTCTCTTCCATCTTGTGTATGTGTGTGTTAACTTTTTTTTTTTTTTTTTTTTTTTTTTTTTTTTTTTTTTAAGAGTCTAGGGCTTCTGGACTTTGTGGCATGGTGAGATAATCTGTTTAACTATGAAGTGATATAATAATTCTCTCATCTTTCATTATTTACATCTAAGTCATTGAAATATTTGGAGTTTATCCTAGTGTGAAGTCTGAAGATGCAGAGGTATAGATGAATTCTTTTTTGAGATTTCTTCCCTCTGTCCCCAAATCATTTACTAAGGATTCTGTCTTTTTCCCCACTGATTTAAAGATGTAATATACCACCACTGTCATATATTATGTATAAAGTCCATTTCTGGATTTTCAATTCATTGATAGTATATACATTGATGAAATAATACTATAATGTTTTAATGACTTAAGATTCATGTTATGTTTTAATATATGACAGGACAAATCCTACCTTAATACTTAGGTTTTAGAATGTTCCTGGATATTCATGTATTATCTTTAAATTAGTTTTTATAATCCTAGGAAAATGTAATTTCATTAAGGTCTTATTAAATATATCAATTAAATTGGGAAAACTGATATTAAATATAATGTTAAAAATTGAAGTTAAAAGCATAGTAAGTTGTTTTCTTATTTGTCCAAGAATTAGTGTTGTACTTGATAGGTTTATATAAGCCCTACACACCTCTTCTTTACCATATTCCTAAAAAATATCTTTCATCATATTTCCTAATTTATCAATAACATACATACAAATCTTATTTGTTCTCTTCATATTATTGTGTCATCCAATCTAACCAAATTATTTATTCTCTAGAGTAATGTTTAGATATTTTGTTGAGTTTTCCAGGCATATGATCATATCCTCCACAAATAAAAAGAATATTTTTTTCTCTTTCAAATTTTTAGAATTTTATTTTTATTAATATCATTATTTTTCCTCTTTGATAATGTTGCCTTGTACTTAAAATAATCATTTTAATAGTTTTGCTATGGGAACATACTTTTTGTTTGTTTTTGTCTTTGTTGGTAAATTATTGTTCTCTTTTAAATATAATGCCGGTTTTGCTGTAACATGCTAAGGAAGTTTTTATCAATTGTATTGTATTGGTTTATCCTGAATTCTTTTTATTTTTTATTTTTTTATTCTTTATTTTTTTGCTGTTTATCCTGAATTCTTGTCTTGCTAAATGCCTTTTCACCATACATGTAGTCATATGACTTTTAAAAATTTAATTATATTAAGGATTTCCATAAAACATTAACTATCCTTTGATTTCTAGAATAAACCCTATTTGATATTAAGCTGTTATTTAAAAATTTTCCTAGATTATATTTGCTAATACTTTAGTTATTTCGCTTTCATACTCATGTGAGGATTTGTTTGGTTTTATTTGTGAGCAATATTTTCATGATTCAGCATTATTGTTATGCTCACTTAAGTAAAAGTATCAGAAAATGATCTTTCCTAATTTATGATTTTAGGTAGCTAAATAGAATATCTCAACATATTATATGAAAAATTTCAATTTTATGGAAAAGTTGAAAAATGTAAAGTGAATCAATATATAATAACCACATAAATTCTATAATTTACATTATGCTAGATTTTCTTTACACACACATACAGATACACATCTATTATTTCTTGGATGCCTTTTAAAGTGAGTCTTAGATTTCATTCAATTAAGCATTACTATTCATAATTGTTAGCAGCATTATTAAGTATATTTGATATGTAGTTAAATTCATGTATTTAAAATATAGAATTTAATAAATTTTGGATAAAGTCATCACCACCATCAAGGTAATGAACATAAACGATCAAAACTAAAAGACAACCTACAGAATGGGAGAAGATATTTGCAAATGACATATCAGATAAAGGGCTAGTTTTCAAGATCTATAAAGAACTTATTAAACTCAACACCAAAGAAACAAACAATCCAATCATGAAATGGACAAAAGACATGAACAGAAATCTCACAGAGGAAGACATAGACATGGCCAACACGCACATGAGAAAATGCTCTGCATCACTTGCCATCAGGGAAATACAAATGAAAACCACAATGAGACACCACCTCACACCAGTGAGAATGGGGAAAATGAACAAGGCAGGAAACCACAAATGTTGGAGAGGATGCGGAGAAAAGGGAACCCTCTTACACTGTTGGTGGGAATGTGAACTGGTGCAGCCACTCTGGAAAAGTGTGTGGAGGTTCCTCAAAGAGTTAAAAATAGACCTGCCCTACGACCCAGCAATTGCACTGTTGGGGATTTACCCCAATGATTAGGATGCAATGAAACGCCGGGACACCTGCACCCCGATGTTTCTAGCAGCAATGTCCACAATAGCCAAACTGTGGAAGGAGCCTCAGTGTCCATCGAAAGATGAATGGATAAAGAAGATGTGGTTTATGTATACAATGGAATATTCCTCAGCCATTGGAAATGACAAATACCCACCATTTGCTTCAACGTGGATGGAACTGGAGGGTATTATGCTGAGTGAAGTAAATCAATCGGAGAAGGACAAACATATGTTCTCATTCATTTGGGGAATATAAATAATAGTGAAAGAGAATGTAAGGGAAGGGAGAGGAAATGTGTGGGAAATATCAGGACGGGAGACAGAACATAAAGACTCCTAACTCTGGGAAACGAACTAGGGGTGGTAGAAGGGGAGGAGGGCGGGGGGGTGGGAGTGAATGGGTGACGGGAACTGGGGGTTATTCTGTATGTTGGTAAATTGAACACCAATAAAAAATAAATTAAAATAAAAAAGGATCCTATCTCTGCACCATCCCTCTCTCCCCTTCTTCCCCAGGCAAACACTGATCTTTTTGTCAGTGTATATTAGTCTGCATTTTATATTATGATTTTATATTATGATTCACATATTTTATATTTTTGTCTCTTTCATTTACTATAATTTTTTGAGGTTAATTTATATTATAGGAAATATCAGTAGTTCATTCCTTTTTTATCCTGAGTATTATTCTGTTATATGGATCTGTTGCAGTTTATATGACATTGATGGAGATTTGGGTTGATTCCAGTTATTGGCTATTGAAAATAAAGATGTTATGAACAATCTTGTACAAATATTTGTATGGGCAAATGCTTTCTTGGATAAATCCTTAGTAATTAAATGATTGGATCATATCATGGTATATATTTAAAGAAAATCCACCAAATTATTTTCCAAAGTACTTGTACAATTGCAATATAAAAGGATTCCATTTATACACATTCTTCCCAATACTTGATGTGTTCAGTCTTTCTCATTGTAGTCATTCTAATAGATTTGGTGTGGCATTCCTTTGATTTAAATTGCATTCTACTAATGACTAATGTTGTTGAGCATTTTTTTTTGGGGGGGGGATCTGTAAAGCTTCCATAGCTGTTCAAGATTTTGCTCATGTTTTAATTAAATTGTTTTAAATTTTGAGAATTGTAATGTATATATGTTATATATTCAAGTCTTTTTATCAGATATGTAATTTGCAAATATTCTCTCCCAGTCTGTAACAGAGATATTGTCTGCATCTGCTGCCCACCCCACTGATGTATTTAAATGATCTGTTTTCCACTGTTTAAGAACAAAGAAATGAAAAAAAAAAAAAAAAAGAACAAAGAAATGACCCATGATTGTTTAGTTTTTGTCTGGGGAGCCAGAGAACTGAGGCTTGTGAGCAAATGACTTAATAAGATTCAGTTTTAAAGGTTTAGAATTCTATGGAACTTAACATTAATGGCATTAAAAATCAGTATTCCAAAAATGTTAAAAAACAGTGTTATTCTTCAAGTCAAACAGGAAAAAGCAAAAGAGATTCTGGTACTTCCAGTGTCACATAAGATAGGGCAGGAAAGACTTTTTCAGTATCTTCAGTTAATCAAGTCAAAACTAGTGGGATAATGTAGCACAGTACATTTTTGAGATACTTAAGATTTGATTGAGATAATTTAATTAATTATCAAAATCAGTTTCACTCATTATAGTATAAAAATACATTATGACTATATTAAGGGTTGCAGTATTAGTTACATAAAAGTAAGGAAATTGAAAATTGAGTATTTCACCAGCAATGTTATCTTGGCCATGTATTAAGTTTAATGTATATTTACTATCAAATAAAATTATTCAACTAAATTAATCATAAATTAAAATAAGTGGTATTCTTTCCCATACAGAATTTGATCAAGTTGTTTTATTTTCATTTCTTTCTTTATTTTTCTTAAGATTTTATTTATTTATTTGAGAGAGAGTACATGTGAGAGAACATGAGCCAGTGGGGAGGACAGAAGGAGAAGAACCAGGCTTCCCACTGAGCAGGGAGCCTGATTCTGGGCTTGATCCTACAACCCCTCACAACATAACCTAAAGCCCAAACCAAGAGCTGGCTCTTTAACCAACTGAGCCACCAGGTGCCCCAAGTTGTTGTTTTAGAAATCCTGTCTGTTTAACTGAAATACTCTACCCTAATATTTAATTAAGGGAAAAACCTTTATAATTTTTGCATCTGCATCACATAAGGTACACAAAATGATTGAAGACAAGTTAAATTAATGGCTAAAACTTTGTCTGACCTTGAGTTTTTATTCCATTCCAAATGCTAGATTTGTGACTGTGGATAATCATAGGATTTTTGTCTCACTCTGTCTCTATACTCTATCACTTTTTAAATTTTAGTTAGCAACACTGTTCAACTCCTTCACTTAATCACTGACTTTCTGAGTTCTTTACTTTGTCTAGAAATAAAGAAACTTTCCAGGGCACCTGGGTGACTCTGTCAGTTAAATGTCCAACTCTTGATTTTAGTTCAGTTCATGATCTCAGGGTTGTAAGCTCAAGACCCCAGTGGGGCTCCACACTCAGTGAGAAGTCTGCTTGAGATTCTCTCTCACTCTTCCTCTGTCCCCCTCCCCACTTGCTCTCTCTCTCAATAAGAAAATAAATAAAAATAAATAAAAGAAAGAAAAAAGGAAACTTTAGTCTCTTATGTTGACTGACTTTTTTTCATTTTACATTTATCATGGTTCTTCATTCAATTGGGTTACTTTTTTTATTAAGAGGAAACTTCATTTCCTGCATAAAAAAATATATTTTTAAAGATTTTATTTATTTTAGAAAGAGAGTGAGAGACAGCATGAGCAGGGGAAAGGGCAGACGGGTAGGGAGAGAGAATGCCAAACAGACTCCTTACTGAGTGCAGAGCCCAACATGGGCTTGATGCCACAACCCCTGAGATCACAACCAGGAGTTGAACACGTAACACACTGAGCCACCCAAGTGTGCCCTAACCCTGACACAAATACTTTTTAAATGATGGATTAATATAAGGGTTTAATTTTGATTTGTTTCCTTGGGTAGGAAACATGCTTTTGAGGAAATCAAAGATTTTCATTTCTCATACAGTAATATTTGAGTCTAAAGTAAGAAAGCATTTAATCTCTATAAGGTCTAGTTTTAGTTCTATAACTGCATCGCCAGCTATTATTTTCATATTGATATTCATATTAATTTATTCTCTGCTTTTAAATGTACTGTCATCCTTTTTAACATATCACTGCTTTCAGCTATCATTATTCAATAGTTACAGTCTCACTAATCTTTCATTTCCATTCTTTCCCTTCTAAACTTCACGTTTATTTACATGTTTAGAGTGGCTACTTAAAACTTTCAAAAAGGGCAGCCCGGTGGCTCAGTAGTTTAGCACCACCTTCAGCCCAGGGTGTGATCCTGGAGATCCAGGATGGAGTCCCATGTTGGGCTCCTGCATGGGGCCTGCTTCTCCCTCTGCCTGTGTCTCTGCCTCTCTCCCTCTCTCTCTCTCTCTCTCTCTCTCTGTTTCTGTCTCTGTCTCTCATGGATAAATAAATAAAACCTTTAAAAAAAACAACTTTCAATAAGATAATAACACTTTTACTTATTGTTCTCTTCTGAATATGTTGAATTCCTATTATCTAAATGAAGAGATAAAAATCCATATTCCACTCTTGACTCATTCTAACCTTCCATATTTTAACATTATCTAACTAAAATTAAAATGATATTTCAAAATTGAATACATTTACTTTTATTTGCATCTTAAAACCACATTCTGTGGTGTTCGTGTACAGACTGATTGTAAAGCTGAACACTACTGTTTGCATTGTTGTCATCATGCAGATATTTTTCACTGAGAAGTCAACTTGTATGTAGGTAATAAAGAACTTCCATGAACTGTAGTGTCACAATCTCTGTGCAACTCAGGCTTTTATTGGCTTCTTTTTATGTTTTCACATACATGTTGCAGAAGAACAACTCATTTATCTTCTAATTCTTTTAATTTTTAATTTGTTGATATATTTTTAACTGCCAAAATTTCTCAGTTTTTGGAGAGTTTTCACTCAATTCTATTCATGACTCTTGTTTCATAGAAACATCATCTAGAACCCTTCTGAAGATAATAAATTTTTAAAAATTCTCTCCTGTTGTGACCGAAAATTCCTCTTTTGGTCATAGTTTTGTGTGTTTTACTGGGTTTTCTCCTTTCATGCTGCTGATTTTCTTTATATATTGATTAATACTGTTTTTTCATTCTAACTGAGGAACAAAGAATTCGAAAGTTAGTTCTACATATCTTGTCTGCTCAACTGTTGGGTATGCAGACTAAAATTTTTCACTAGCATTCTTTCTTGAATAGAATGTCTAATCCATAGGTACTGAGCTGATTGGTAAACTTTTCTTCATACTGAAATGGTAGAAAACTATCTCTAAAATGAGAGGCGCCACAAATTCAGAATCAGAAACACATTATTCTAGAAAAGTAATGTACAGTCTACAGGTTAATTCTAAGGTGTTTATTTAGGTTTTTTTTTTGGAGATGGATCAACAGTTCAGTTCTATGTGTGTCTGTGTGTATGGTAAATGCAAATGGCTTCATCTTATATTTCACCAAATATTTCAGTTTTATTATTATATCTAAATCCAAGTAGAAAGACTTTCTGGGTTTCAGCTGTGCAGTTCAGTCCCCTTATATTTGCATTTCTCATCTACCATAATCTGGAATTTGAACTACATGTTTCTTTAACTAATATGATACCATATGCTTTACTTTTACAGAAAACATAGTTTCCCCTGTATATTAACCCTGACTCATTTTGTTCTTTTTACACTTATGGGTTTGCCCTCATTTTAATCATTTATAATTCCTGTAGGGTCTTTTGAGAATGGAGAAGTCCTAATTCATTGAAGGGATGTCTTCACACTATAACAATGCCCTCCAACTACTATGTTTTTTGAGAAAGTTCTAGCTCTTTTGAATCTCACACATTCTGCTTTTTTTCTTAAAGTAGCACTCTTGTAGGGCTGCCATTTCTGGAAGGACTTTCAGAGTGGATACAATGCTCTGTCAAGTCTTGGTCTTTTCCATGGATTTTTAAATCCTGTGGCTGAATCCCAGGCCACAAACTCAGATTTTTCCATTCTCTGTGGGTTGAGTTTCCATTTTGTATGCTTAGTTTTCTTTTTTCTTTTTTTTTTTTTTCCCGATTAGCCTTAATTAAAAGCACTCTGGTTTTCCCTAACAGATTTCTTTAACTCAGTATCTCATGGATGAGCTGTTGAAATTTAAGTCCCTTGGATTTCTTAAGAATCCAGGTTCTTTGTAAAAGCCAATTCAATACTTAGCCAGAGCTCTTTTATTGAAGAACACTGTCAATCAGTCATCTTTTTAGAGTTTTGAGGAGCATTCTATGCAGACTTCCTTTGGCCAAATTACGGAGAAGATGAAGGAAGACAAATTATGCTTTCAGATATTCAGTGAATGTGGAACTATTAGCATCTGATATGTGATCTATATTATATATAACATAATATATTATTTCCAATGGACCTTTTATTGCATTAATCATTCATGAAAACAAAATAAAAATACTAAGAAAGAGGTGTGACCAGATAAAGTAAATCCAAAATAAATCTATTTATAAAGCAAATTACATGGCTCTGTTTGAAAACTATCTAAAAGAATATCTAATTAAATATAGGAATTAATTATTGATATTTTGCAAAGTTATTGTATAAAAGAAAGTTATAAAAATTGGATCCCTGGGTGGCGCAGCGGTTTGGCGCCTGCCTTTGGCCCAGGGCACGATCCTGGAGACTCGGGATCGAATCCCATGTCTGGCTCCCGGTGCATGGAGCCTGCTTCTCCCTCTGCCTGTGTCTCTGCCTCTCTCTGTCTCTCTCTCTCTCTCTCTGTGTGTGATGACTATCATAAATAAATAAAATTTAAAAATAAAAATAAAATAAATAAAAAATAAATAAAAATAATCAATCAGGGGTGCCTAGCTGACTCAGTCAGTGGAGTATGCAACTCTTGATCTCAGGGTTGTGAGTTCAAGCTCTACATTGGGCATGGAGCCTACTGGGGGAAAAAAACACAACAACAACAAAACCATCACAAAAATAACCAGTTAAATTTATGTATACTACCTTCAAGTTAAAAAATTATGAGAGTTAATAATAACCATAGCATTATTAAATACATATATTAATAACAAATATCCACAGCATATAGAACTGACCCCAAAATTGTTAAATATCTCTTTACATAAAATTATAAAACAAATTTAAAGAACTAAATAAATGGAAAAACATGTCTCAGAGATTAAAAGACAATATTTTAAAGATAGCAATTATTCCTAAACTGATTAATGAATTCAATTCAAACCCAATCAAAATTTCCCCAGTAATGTTAGTCTGAGTATTTGATTATTAGTGGAAATTGATAAGCTTATTCTAAAATTTAAGTGGAAATAGAAATGGCCAATGATAACCAAGTATCTTAAAGGTGGGTGGCCTCACTCTAATTATAATGAAGTTAACAATAATTAAGATAATAAGGCAGTAGTACAAGGAAAAACAAAATGAACATGATAGAGGGCCTACAACTAGAATCTAGCATATATAAACATGTGATTTAAAATAATTGTAGTCCTGTGGGAAAAGTTTTGAGGAAAAATAGTACTTGTACCATATGTAAAACTACTATACATAATTTCAGGTCAGTGGTACATCTAAATGTGAGAGGCAAAACAATAGATAATCTAGACGATATCATAGGAACTTACCTTCATTATCTTAGAGTAGGCAAAATTTATTGAGCTTTTTTTAACCAAATATTTTCAATCTCATTTAACTACAAAGTGGGTGTGTGTGTGGGTGTGTGTGTGTGTGTGTGTGTTTGACACATTGGAAAAATAATTTTTCCCTGAAACCCTTTAAGAAAGGCTATTTTGCGTCTCTGCTTTCTTAGCAAATTAGCAAAGGCCAATCTCTGTAGTTAAAGGATAATGATAGTTTTATGAACTATAAAAGTTTTTAAACACAGTTTAAGAGATAGAGCTGGGCCCTGGTCTGGAAAAAAATAATTGAGACAAGAATCTTACATTTTTTTCACAATAAGATCATAATATAGGATGTATTTTTGGCTTTATGTCTAGATCCATTTCTAGTCTGAAAATAAAAGGATTACTAAAGTCATATAAGTGTGTATGTAACAATTTATGTCACGAAGAAGTGTTAAGCAGAGAACCGAACAAAATTTAAGCTTTTAAGTTTTTTTATTATTAGAAAAAAACAGTGATTAAAAAGATATATTTGTATCATTTATGCATAGGTTGTTGAAAGTGTTCTACACTAAAAGTAGTTCAATTTTACCCTATTTAAAGTAGATCACATTAAAGGTACCAGCCTCTGTCTAGATCCATTACTCATTTTTTCTAAAAGGCCTTTAATGGTTCTAAAACTCACATATCTACTCTATAAACTGAGGATAATGTTACCTGCCCTTAATTAAATGATAGATATATATATTTCTACATAGAACCTATGTCCTTTAAATAAACATAACACAATAACAAGTGTATTCAACAGGAAGAGTAATTACCCAAATTTGCATGCACAATGGGAACTTCCTTTGTAAAGTAGTTGGCTATGAAACAATATATCATGAATTCCATTCAGGGGGGAGTAACCAACCTTATATGGCACAAATTGGCTATTTAATGCAGGTCCTGAATAATCAACTGATGGGAGTTCTAAGTCAGGTAGTTGGCATGTAACGCAGAGACTTCTCTTCTGATGGGAAAGAACATACAGTTTATCCTGGTACTAATAAGAGAATCAGGTTATATGTCTCTCAGTTACCACCAAGCCAATGGGATTGAGACGGAGCCTATTTCCCTTCTATTAATACTCCATTCCCTGCAATGGGTCACCCTCACTTCCAGGTTACATATAACTTATTTGCTTTTTTCTTCTATTTCTTCTGAGATTTATTTGACCTCATTTAAGTATAATATGCTTGAAATATGGGTGATACACTAATATGGATTTTATTTCCTATTTTGAAATTAATAATTGTGAAGTGTTTTATAAGTATGTGAATGTGCCTAAAGTAGTGCCTCACAAAAAATATAATAAAAGCTAAATTTAGGGGATCCCTGGGTAGCTCAGAGGTCTAGTGCCTGCCTTTGGCCCAGGGCATGATCCTGGAGTTCCGGGAATGAGCCTACATCAGGCTTCCTCATGGAGCCTGCTTCCCCTTTTGCCTGTGTTTCTGCTTGTGTCTCTGCCTCTCTTTCTCTCTGTGTCTCTGATGAATAAATGAGTAAAATCTTTTTTTCTTAAAAAAAAAAGCTAAATTTATTAAGCATTTATCATGTGCTGAATTTTGTGCTAAGTAGTTTTATGTGTATATCTCTACTTAATCCAACTTGGAGCGGCATAAAATTTATCTTCATTCTGACAATTAAAATACAAGATCCATAGAAATTGAATATGCTGTCCAGAGTCTCATCACTTTTTTTTATTTTTTAAAAAGATTTTATTTATTTATTCACGAGAGACACAATGAGAGGCAGAGACATAGGCAGAGGGAGGAGAAGCAGGCTCCATGCAGAGAGCCCGATGTGGGACTTGATCTCAGGACTCCAGGATCACACCCTGAACCAAAGGTGGATGCTCAACCACTGAGCCACTGAGGCGTCCCAAGAGTCATATCACTTTTAAATAAAACCAGACTTTTATGCTCAGATTTGAGGGATATGTGGGAACCCAAATATATGCAAGAAAATTCTAAAACAAATTGGGATAAACAATATATTCATATGATGCTAACAGCTATGTTGCTTGGATACACTTAAAATTTTATATTTGAATTCAAAATTGATTTCAAAATACTAGTTTCCATCAATAAAATAATATAGCTGATAAATTAATACAAAGTTATAGGTCATAATTTAACTTAATGAGCTTAATCAGAATCTATATGTTTAAAATGACACAAGGTTTTTGAAATTCTGTGTATAGAATTAGAAGTTTGTAGATACTACTACTGACTTTTTTTTAAAAGCTGAAAGCTTTTACCCTTTTATCAATTTCTCCCTATTTTGCCCATTCCCTAGTTCTTGGAAACTACTTTTCTACTTTGTTTCAATGAGTCTGCCTTTTTTTCCACATTCATCATATAAATGATACCATGCAATTTAGTCTTTCTCTGTCTGACTTATTTCATTTAACACCATGTCCTCAAGTTCCATCCATGTTGCTACAAATGGCAGGATTGTCTTCTATGTTATGGCTGAAATAATATTCCATTGTGTGCACACCACGATTTCTTTACCCATTCATCTGTCAATCATCTGTGAACAGTTAGATTTTCCCCATATTTTGGCTATTGTAAATAGTGCTGCAATAAACATTGAGGTGCATATATCTTTTTGAGTTAGTGTTTTGTTTTCTTCTGATAAATATCCAAGAGTAGAACTGCTAGATTACAAAGTGGGTCTGTTTTTAATTTTTTAGGAAACTCCATACTGTCGTTCAGAGTGGCTGCATCAATTTGTATTCCTACCAAGTGGACAAGGGTTTCCTTTTCCCCGTTCCTCCCCAACGCTTGTCATTTCTTATCATTTTCGATGTATGAATTTTGTATATATATAATATAAATATATAAATATAGTATAGGTATTAACCCCTTATCAGATATATGGTTGGCAAATATTTCCTCCCATTCAGGTTGTTGCCCTCTTATGTTGATGATGGTTTTCTTTGCTCTACAGAAGACTTTTAGTTTCATATAGCCCCACTAGTTTATTTTTGTTTTTGTTTCTTTTACCGTGGTGTCAAAAAAAAAAAAAAAAATCATTGCTAAGACAATATCAAGAAGTTTACCACCCATAATTTCTAGAGTTTTATGGTTTCATGTCTTATGCTCAAGTCTTTAATCCATTTTAATTTTGGAATATGGGGGGATCCCTGTGTGGCGCAGCGGTTTCGCGCCTGCCTTTGGCCCGGGGCGCAATCCTGGAGACCCGGGATCGAATCCCACATTGGGCTCCCTGCATGGAGCCTGCTTCTCCCTCTGCCTGTCTCTGTCTCTCTCTCTCTCTCTGTGTGTCTCTCATGAATAAATAAATAAAAAATCTTAAAAAAAATGGAATATGGTGTAAGATAATGGTCTAGTTTCGTTCTTATGCATGTGGCTGTCCAGTGTTCCCAACACCATTTACTGAAGAGACTAACTCCTCCTCATTGTATATTCTTGTCTCCTTTGTTGCAAATTATATAAGTATGGGTTATTTCTGAGCTCTCTATTCTGTTGCCTTGATCTACATTTCTGTTTTTATGCCAATACCATATTGTTTTAATTACCATAGTTTTGTAATAACAGTTTGAATTCAGGGAGCATGACTCCACCAGCTTTGTTCTTTTTTCTCAAGATTTCTTTGGCTATTTGAAATCCTTCGTGGTTCTATACAAATTTTAAGATTCTTTTTTCTACTGTGAAAAAGAGAATTTTGATAGAATTTGGTTGAATATGCAGATGGCTCTGGATAATGTGAACATTTTAACAATAATTCTTTCAATCCATGAGTATCTTTCCATTTATGAAAATCTTTCCATTTATGAAAATCTTTCCATTTATTTATATCTTCTTCAATTTTCTTCCCTTAATGTTTTATAGTTTTCAGCATATAGGTGTTTCATATCCTTGATTAAATTTATTCCTAGGTACTTCATTCTTTTTTAAAAAAATTATTTATTTATTTGAGAGTGAGAGAGAACACAAGCAGGTGGGGGAGGGGCAGATAGAGGGAGAAGCAGACTGTCTGATATGGGGCCCAATTTCAGGACCCCGAGATCATGACTGAGCTGAAGTGTATCTATGTTTATCAAGGATACTGGCCTATAATTTTCTTCCTTGGTGGCATTCTTGTCTGGTTTTGATAGCAGGTTAATGCTGGTCTTGCAAAATAACTTTGGAAGTGTTCCCTCCTCTTTAATTTTTTAGAAGAATTTGAGGATTCGTATTAATTTTTCTTTGAATGGTAGACTTTGCCAATAAAGCTGTCTGGTCCTGAAATTTTGTTTATTGAAATGTTTTTGATTACTGATTCAGTCTCCTTACTAGTAGTTGATTTATTCAGATTTTCTATTTATTTATGGTTCACTCTTGGTAGTTATATGTTTCTAGGGATTTCTCTATTTATTTTAGGTTGCCCAGTTTGTTGACATATAATTGTAAATAGCTGTATTTTTTGGTTCTTTGTATTTCTGTGGTTATCAGTTGAAATAGATCTTTCATTTCTGATTTTACTCATTGAAGTCCTCCCTCATTTTCTCTTGGTGAGTTTAGCTGAAGGTTTCTCAATATTGTTTATCTTTTCATGGAATAAGCTCTTTCATTGTCCTTTTCCCTTGTCTTTTTAGTCTCTATTTCATTTACTTCTGCCCTAATCCTTGTCATTTCCTTCCTTCTACTAACTTTGAACTTCACTTGTCCTTCTTTTTCTAGTTCCTTGAGGTGAAAAGTTAGGCTGAGACTTCTCTTGCTCTTTGAAGTAGGCCTATGTCATTATGAGCTTCTCTCTTATTTTTTTTTAAGATTTTATTTATTTATTCATGAGAGACAGAGAGAGAGAGAGAGAGACGCAGAGACACAGGCAGAGGGAGAAGCAGATTCCATGCAGGGAACCTGACATGGGACTTGATCCCAGGACTCCAGGATCATGTCCTGGGCCAGAGGCAGGCGCTAAACTGCTGAGCCACCCGGGGATCCCTGAGCTTCTCTCTTAGAATTGCTTTAGCTGAATTTATAAATTTCGGTATATAATATTTCCATTTTTATTTGTCGCAAAGTTTTTTTTTCCCTTTCTTCTGATATCTTTTTTGAACCATTAATTGTTGAGTAGCATGTTATTTAATCTCTACATATTTGTGAATTTTCCAGTTTTCTCCATACAGTAGATTTTTCATTTCATACCACTGTGGTCAGAAAAGATGCTTAATTTGATTTCAATCATCTTAAATTTATTAAGACTTATTTTGTGGACTGTAATCTATCCTGGAGCATGTATACTTGAGAAGAATGTGTATTCTGCTTTTAGATAGAATGTTCTGTAAATATCTGTTATATCCATCCAGTCTAACATATCATTTAAGGTCAATATTTCCTTAATAATTTTATCTCTCAATGATATATCCATTGATGAAAGTCACTTGATATTACTATGTTGTTGTTCTCCTTTTAGGTCTGCTAATAATCACTTTATATATTTAGGTGCTACACTATTTTGGGTATATAAATGCTTAAAATATTATGCTGTCTTGTTGGATTGATCTCATCATCATTATGCAATTCCTTTCTTTGCCTTTTAATACATACAGTCTTTATTTTAAAGTCTATTTTGTCTGGTGTAAGGGCAGCTGTCCCAGATTACTTTTGGTTTCCATTTGCATGGAATGTATTTTTCTATCCTTTCTGTTTCAGTCTGTGTGAGTCCCTGCATCTAAAGTTCCTTACATTTTTTTTAAGATTTTATTTATTTATTCATGAGACACACACACACACACACACACAGAGGCAGAGACATATGTAGAGGGAGAAGCTGGCTCCCTGTGGGGAGCCTGATGCAGGACTCAATCCCAAGTGCTCAGGATTATGACCTGAGCTAATGGCAGATGCTCAACCACTGAGTCACCCAGGCACCCCAAGGTCGTTACATTTCTATAGGCAACATTTAGATGGGTCTTGTTTCTGCTGTTGTTTTTTTTAATTTTCATTTTTTTTCTAAAGATTTTATTTATTTATTTGATAGAGAGCATACACAAGCAGATAGAGCAGCAGAGGAAGAGGGAGAAGAAGACTCCCCACTGAGCAGGGAGCCCAATCCCAGGACCCTGAGATCATGACCTGAGCTGAAGGCAGACACCCAGCCAGCCATAGATGGGTCTTGCAGAGTAGCTAAATGAATAAAAAAAAAAAAAAAATCTTTTGATTGAAGAATTTAGTTCATACACATTAAAAATAATTATTGATAGATATTAACTTATTGCCATTTTGTTAGTTATTTTCCAGCTGTTTTATAGTTCTTTGGTTCTTATCTTGCTCTCTTCCTTTGTGGTTTGATGATTTTAGTGGGATGCTTATGTTTCTTTCTTTTTATCTTTTGTGTATGGACTCTAGGTTTTTGCTTTGTGGTTACTATTTGGTTTGCATATACCAAGTTGTTTCTAAAATATAAGTTAGATAATTATATATATCTACATAGTTGTAACACTATAACAGTTATTATTGACAAATGTTAGCAATGACAGAGCCCAAGATTGTATATATTAAATACAGTGGTATAAAAGTTGTTAAAATATTTAACAAATTATTAACTGTACATGCTACACTTCAGAAAACTCTCATGAAATTTATGACTTCCATGAGGATCAGTCCATGGATAGCCCCTGACGGAAGAGTCAGCATTGGCTCACTGAGAACTGTTTACTATTGTTTCAATTTAATAAAGCCTCACTTATTATGCTTCAAAAATGGTTATCTTTTATCTAGTAGAGATATTGAAAAGTAACAGATAAGCAATAAAAAAATATATAAAATATACTTTTAAAATCTGGCATATTTGTATATAAGAAAATTAACACAAATACAAGTTTGTGTCATCATTCTTACTAAGTTTCAATTTTGATATTGCAAGTAGATTTTGTTTTAGTGCTTACAAGGTAGATTTCTAGGAATCAAAGCCATATTCATCATTTTCTAAAAAAAAATTTTGGAGAAGCATAACAACTATGGTATATATTCAAATGACTGTGAATATATATCAACATGTTATAAAAATTATGGGTATTTTTGGTGACTATCATAGTTTGAATATTTTGAGATATAGTTATTTTCCCCATACTAGTGTTTAGGGCATTATATTTGTGGTTGAAGTCATAAAAATTAGTGGGCCAGAGGCTACTAATACAAAAATATTACCTAACTATAAATTAGGTGTTTTGATATGGGTATTATTACCTGAATATACCTAAAATAAAATTAAAATTACAGGAATAGTAATGCATCACTTGACTCTTAGAAGCTTGAGAGCTTTCTAAAGACCTAAATATTTCTTTTCTCAGTTTTCAAACTTGTTTAAAATTGTGTTACATTAGTTTATGGAATCTAATAGATCTATATCTTAACACTTCATGATTTTTTATAGTTAAGCAGTTATTTGGAAAACCCAAAGCAAGCAAGGAAACATTTTGTTTCAGTCTTATATATACTCATACCATAAAGTCATAGAATATTAAAGGTCATGATATAGTTAAAGATTCTAACATATTAGAAATATTTTAGAAAACATTTTATATACTTAAACATTTCAGGTAAAGGAAAAAGTTTAAAACAGACATTTTCCCAGCACCATTTATTGAAGAGACTGTCTTTCTTCCAGTGGATAGTCTTTCCTCCTTTATCGAATATTAGTTGACCATAAAGTTGAGGGTCCACTTCTGGGTTCTCTATTCTGTTCCATTGATCTATGTGTCTGTTTTTGTGCCAGTACCACACTGTCTTGATGAGCACAGCTTTGTAGTACCACCTGAAATCTGGCATTGTGATGCCCCCAGATATGTTTTCATTTTTAAAATTCCCCTGGCTATTCGGGGTCTTTTCTGATTCCACACAAATCTTAAAATAATTTGTTCTAACTCTCTGAAGAAAGTCCATGGTATTTTGATAGGGATTGCCTTAAACGTGTAAATTGCCCTGGGTAACATTGACATTTTCACAATATTAATTCTGCCAATCCATGAGCATGGAATATTTTTCCATCTCTTTGTGTCTTCCTCAATTTCCTTCAGAAGTGTTCTATGGTTTTTAGGGTATTGATCCTTTACCTCTTTGGTTAGGTTTATTCCAAGGTATCTTATGCTTTTGGGTGCAATTGTAAATGGGATTAATTCCTTAATTTCTCTTTCTTCAGTCTCATTGTTAGTGTAGAGAAATGCCACTGACTTCTGGGCATTGATTTTGTATCCTGCCATGCTGCCAAATTGCTGTATGAGTTCTAGCAATGTTGGGGTGGAGGCTTTTGGGTTTTCTATGTAGAGTATCATGTCATTGGCAAAGAGGGAGAGTTTGACTTCTTCTTTGCCAATTCAAAAGCCTTTAATGACATCCACATGCAGAAGAATGAAACTAGACCACTCTCTTGCACCATACACAAAGATAAACTCAAAATGGATGAAAGATCTAAATGTGAGACAAGATTCCATCAAAATCCTAGAGGAGAACACAGACAACACCTTTTTTGAACTCGGCCACAGTAACTTCTTACAAGATACATCTACAAAGGCAAAAGAAACAAAAGCAAAAATGAACTATTGGGACTTCATCAAGATGAGAAGCTTTTGCACAGCAAAGGATACAGTCAACAAAACTAAAAGACAACCTACAGAATGGGAGAAGATATTTGCAAATGATGTATCAGATAAAGGGCAAGTATCCAAGGTCTACAAAGAACTTATTAAACTCAACAGCAAAGAAGCAAACAATCCAATCATGAAATGGGCAAAAGACATGAAGAGAAATCTCACAGAGGAAGACATAGACATGGCCAATATGCACATGAGAAAATGCTCTGCATCACTTGCCATCAGGGAAATACAAATCAAAACCACAATGAGATACCACCTCACACCAGTGAGAATGGGGAACATTAACAAGGCAGGAAACCACAAATGTTGGAGAGGATGCGGAGAAAAGGGAACCCTCTTACACTGTTGGTGGGAATGTGACCTGGTGCAGCCACTCTGGAAAACTGTGTGGAGGTTCCTCAAAGAGTTAAAAATAGACCTGCCCTACGACCCAGCAATTGCACTGTTGGGGATTTACCCCAAAGATACAGATGCAGTGAAACGCCGGGACACCTGCACCCGGATGTTTCTAGCAGCAATGGCCACAATAGCCAAACTGTAGAATGAGCCTCGGTGTTCATCGAAAGATGAATGGATAAAGAAGATGTGGTTTATGTATACAATGGAATATTCCTCAGCCATTAGAAACGACAAATACCCACCATTTGCTTCAATGTGGATTGAACTGGAGGGTATTATGCTGAGTGAAATGAGTCAATCAGAGAAGGACAAACATTATATGTTCTCATTCATTTGGGGAATATAAATAATAGTGAAAGGGAATAGAAGGGAAGGGAGAAGAAATGGGTAGGAAATATCAGAAAGGGAGACAGAACATAAGGACTCCTCACTCTGGGAAATGAACTAGCGGTGGTGGAAGGGGAGGAAGGTGGGGTGTGGGAGTTAATGGGTGATGGGCACTGAGGTGGTGGAAGGGGAGGAGGGCGGGGGGTGGGAGTTAATGGGTGACAGGCACTGACGGGAGTTAATGGGTGACGGGCATCCCCCACTTGACGGGATGAGCACTGGATGTTATTCTGTATGTTGGCAAATTGAACACCAATAAAAAATAAATTTATTATTAAAAAAATAAAACAGACATTTTTACTAGTAAAATTCATTTGATAAGCTTTTTTTTTCTTTTTTAAAATTTAAATTCAATTGCCAACATATAGGACATCACTAAGTGTCAGATGTAGTATTCAAAAATTCAACAGTTGAGTGTAACACCCAGTGCTCATCACATCATGTGCTCTCCTTAATGCCTATTATCCAGTTAGCCCACCCATCGCCACCCACCTTCATCAACCCTCAGTTTGATTCCCAAAGTCAAGAGCCTCTCATGGTTTGTTTTCCTACTTAGTTTCTCCTCCTTCCCTTATAGTCCCTTGCACTATTTCTTATATTCCACATATGAGTGAAACCATATGATAATTGTCTTTCTCTGGTTGACTTATTTCACTTAGCATAATACTTTTCAGTTTCATCCACATCAATGTAAATTGTAGGTATTCATCCTTTAGGATGGCTAATACTCAATTGTATCTAATACCACATCTTCTTTATCCGTTCATCTGTCAATGGACATAATAAACTTTTAATTAAAATAAAATCTACTGATGATTTTAAGTGCCTATTTTATTTTAGGAACATTGAAGATGCAGAAATGGCATATATTCTTGTGTCAAGGAGTTCATGATCTAGTGAGAGAGACCATAAGATGGAGTGAATGATATGCCAGGAAATACAAAGTGATGATGATATCACAGACTAAAAGGCAGCAACTAACCTATACTAAAGATAAAGTAGCTAGGATGGATTTTGAAATAACCATACGTATCATAAACTTACACAGCTGGAGACTCCAATCAGCCATTATCAAAGATGCAGGGACTTTTCTAGAGGATATAGATAGCCCCTAGTACCTGGCAACTAATGATGCAATAAATGCTTGTAATTCTTTTCCTGTAAATATAGACAACCAGACCCATTTAATTTCACTTAGAAAGGGAAAAATTGTTGTGTTCACTTTCTTTAGGGATCTATCAACTCTCCATCTTTTTCTTGAAATGTAGTATATAGGGAGCTCTATAATTTTACCAATTTATGAGACCTCATACTGGTCCATTCTATTAATGATACAATTCTGATACATTGAATGCCCCAGAAACCTTGGTAAGATATGTGCCTGCATAAGGATGCAAAATAAAACTCATCAAAATTTAAGTTCTGACCCTTTGATTAAGTTCCAGGGTTTTCCTTGATCTGAGCCATGAAAAGATACCTACAATAAACAAATGGCAAGAGACTTACCTGGAATCTCCTGCCATCAAGAAAATAGTATAATGCCTTTTGTATTTTAAAGGCAACATATAACAGAAATATGTAATAGCATGCTGCTGCAATGCATCTACCAAATAATCCTAAAACTTACTGTTTTGACTGAGATCAGACTGATAGAAAGTTCTTGAATTCTGTAAAAAGCACCACCAGTTAGCAATATGAACCCTAGTATTTAAGGACATTTAGAGTGTCTGTGTCAGTTAGGTTATTTTATACAACAAGCACCCTTTATGAAACTATAGCACATATTCTTATAATTTTGAAAAAAAGCCACTCCATATTCTGAAGACAATTCTTTGAAATTAACAAAAGTAGCAAAATAACTGGTGGTTTAATATTAGGTCCTACGAAAGAAGGAATATTTGACCAGGGACCCTAACATATTTTCTATCTAAGCTGTCTATCATAACCTGGCTGTTTTCTGACCACAGAAGCCATAGAATTTGGCATTTTCAGTAGCATTCCATCATTAGGTGGAAGAGGTATAGATTATATTGGGCTTGAGCAGATTCTTTAGACACAATTTCCATGAGCAAGATGCTTAGACTCTGGTGCATCTACTTTGAAAGCACTGTCTCCTTTCTACGAACCCATGTGTGTGGTTTTATGAGGGTTTTCCTATGACAAGTTGTCTGATAAAGAAAAATATAATATTTAGTTTATAGGTGGTTCCAATGATATATTAGGAACACTTAAAAGTGAATGACTATAGCATTCTCTCCACTCAGGTGTGATACATAAGAACATAGGTGAAGAAATATTTTCTAGAGAGTGAACTTGAAGGAGATACCTGGTTGCTTACTTTTTCTAGAAAAAGAAGTAAAGAAATACCAGATTCACACTGATTTTTGAGCAGGAGCTAATGATTTAGCTGGGTGATCGTGAACTTAGAAGAATTTTGGAAAATTGGTGACAAAGAGGCTTGAGTAGACCTCATGGAATGGGCCCAAAGTGTGAGGATATTTTTGTCTTATGTAAATGTCCACAAACAGCAAACACAGTAGACAAGGCTCCCAATAGTCATGTGGACAAGATGGTCCATCATGTGGCTGTAAGTGAATCTCTTTGCTTAGCCATTCCAGTCATTGTTAAAAGGACTGATGAACCAATTGGCCATGGAAGCAGGTATTGCAGTTATGCATGGACTGAACAGCATGGCTTCTACTCACGCAAATGATGTGGCTGTAACTATTGGTGAGTACCCAAGATGTCAACAACAGAAAGTGACATTGAGTCAACAATATGGTAATGTTTCCCAATGAACAAGCGAACCACCTGGTGACAATTTGATTGTATCCAATTACTTTCATCACAGAAAGGGAGGCAATTTGTTCTTTTTGGAATAGACACATTCTGGAGATAGATTTGCCTTCACTGCCAATAGTTACCCTGCCAAAACCACCTTTTCATGATGTTGCTTTACATCACTGTCAGGAAATTATCCACAGTGTTTCTTGTGAACCAGAAACTACTTTTGGGGCAAATAAAGTATACCGATAGACCAATGGCCATGCAATTCATGGTTCCTTCCATATACCATCCCCTGCCTGATAGAATGGTGGGAATGACCTAGTAGCCCAAAAAGAATGGTGGAGTGGGCTTCTGAAGACTTATTTAGAACACTTTTCAAGTATCTCAGGTTATATCTGAGAGTTTATTTCTAATCTCCTATACTAATATGTACTTCTATTTCTTTTATAGCTATAATGTATGGGCTTAGGTTCTAAAAAATAAAAACAGAGGAGTCATTCCTCTTACCATTACACACAATAAAATACAACTTTGGCCTCTGATGGTTCTGAGGTCTTAGTTCCCTAAGAAGATGTGTTCTCACTAGGGACAATTTCAAGGGGGAGCTGGCAAATGGCATTTCAAGATTTCATTTTCGTTAATGTTAAAATCTGCTAATTGCATGAGATTTTGAAGACAGGAATAGAATAGAATCCATGATTCTATGGGGATATGTGTTCCCAGATAAGAGTATTTATTCATTGTGACTTCTTAAATTCTTTAGTTAACTCATTTTCACTAAAATCCATTATTCATTATACTGTAACATTTTATTTGACCATATTCTAATATTTTTAAATTTTTTATAGTTTGTTCATTTGTTTTATTGAATAATTAAAATTCAAAATTATGTGATCCACATAGTAGCAATCTGGTTTCATAATTCCAATTACTTTAGTGGCTACTTTTATTTTCTTCATTTTTTTAGGATTATCTCTCCACGAAAAACTTAACCATGCCTGTAATATGTCAAAACCCAAAATTATCTTGTATTGAAAACCATTCATTTGGGTAGGCCAGGTGGCTCAGTGGTTTAGCGCTGCCTTCAGTTCAGGGCGTGATCCTGGAGACCTGAGATTGAGTCCCACGTTGGGCTCCCTGCATGGAGCCTGTTTCTCCTGCTGCCTGTGTCTCTGCCTCTTTCTCTGTGTCTCTCATGAGTAAATAAATAAAATCTTTAAAAAAAAAAAAGAAAAACATTCATTTTCTCTGTCTTCAGTAGCATCCATAGTCTATTAAAATGTAAAATATCCTAAGAGACTCAGCTCAAATGCTACCTCTTCCATGAAAACTTTCCTTACCAGGATTCTTCTCTCAAAGCACACAGCCTATATTATACAACACAGTGCTTACATTTTTCTTGGAACATCTGGAGCATAGACTCTGTCATTGGCAGGCCAGCTGCATCAAAGATTGCATGTAAGACTTGACAAAATTTGGGGTCCAGCATATCCTTTTGAGAACCTCTGAAAATCCATTCTATTTTCCCCATTGATGAAGTTTTGAAAAAAGCAACAAAGATTGACTAGCAGGAAAATGATTTCTAGGTGAACCCTCTGTTTGGTCATCTTCTTTGGATAGATTAGGTTAGAAGTGAGTGACGCAGAATCAGGAAAGTCCAAGTACACCAGACAAACTTAGCTCACTTAAATACACAGTATTGAAAATTCAGTCTTGGCACTACTCTGTCAATTTCCCATTCTATTGGGCTCTGAAGCATCCCAGTGAATCAAGGGAGGGATATTCTCTAAATTAGAAGGCATATGCAGTGTATGCACTGGAGACCAGAGGATGCTTCCACGGCTTGCATCTGAACCCTGCCTCAGGCATTGGCAGCAACTACAGAGGCAGTGCATTGACTTTACAACGGGAAATAAAAGCCCCTGACATCATCTATTTCTTGATTTTGCCTCAGGCTGATCATCAACATTTATCTATTTGTAAGTAGTAATGACTGAAAGATTTATCTTAAGGATTTCAACAGTGCCTTATAGTTCTTTGTGGAGGTAGAAATCTAAGAGAAAAAATTTAGGTAAGCCGATCCAACCTTGAGGAATGATATTTCATTTCCAGTTATTCCTCATATACAGTTTTTGAAGTGAAAGCAGGTTGAACCCAGGAGCTACCAGACAGCAATGGGAAGGAAGAAACAGTAGTTTGGCCAATTCCTTTTCTGTTTTTAGCAGCACATATTTGTGCATGTCTTCAAATACCTTTCATGCTTAGCAGCTAAGATTGCACAGCAACAAAAATTACTGTCGTGGTTGCCAAGTATCACTGAAAATGAAAGTATGTTTTGACTGTTAATGGAGCTCAAGGTACCCACAAGACAGGTTTTTGTGGAGAACTGACCTGAAAGGTAGGAAATACGTAGCCCCCTATCCCAACTTGCTTCTTTCATAAAATTTTCCATTTCCTGGGGAATGACCTTTTGTGGCATGACAAATAAAACCCTGTGATGAACCAGAGTCAAGAGAGGTGCCACTGGCAACAAGCTTTGGGTCAGGAATTTAAAGGAAAAAAAAATCAACAGGTAGTTTTAAAGGGTAAGCTAGATTTTGTTACAAATTAAGCTCCGCTGCAGGAAAGACCACACTGAGTCTTCTCATAAAATTCACTTTTTAAAATGCTGCCAACTCTGACATAAAATAAACCAGTACTAATTAGAATTATGCCACCATTTATTCCAAGCAGGACTAGATGTGCATAATGAATTAGCCAGCAAATATTTATATTTTAATAGTCGCAAATGTTATCCTAGGTATAAAGATAAAAACCTTGTCTCTAAATGTTACAGAATCCAACAGAGTCTAAAACTTGCAGATTTAAACCGAAGTCTTAAAATGGCTATAATAAAATTGAACCTATATTTTAAAAAAATATCTATTAATTTTGTGTCCTAGGTTTTTTCCCTCCTTTTCCTCCTTCCTTCCTTCTTCCCCTCTGTTTCTCATTTCTTTGTTCCTCCCTCTTTCCTCTTCTTTTTTAACCTTTAGTAGCTGTAGGGTGTGATGCACCCCCTTTCTTCCTTTCCAATATTGTACTGTTACAGGTATGCTCAGATCAATGAACTTTCCAGGCTCAAAATAATTCATTGGGTTGAAATGAGATAACATGATAGACAGAAAAAAACAGCAAAGTGTGAAAGGCTGAGAGGCACTTTAAAATTTATCTCTAGGATTATATTACACAGATGTGCTGTGACTTTCTGGTGCTTTAAGTGTTTAAATGTTATATATTGAAAATAACTGCCTTGATGTTGGTTGCCATGTGATTAATTGGGCTAACAGCAGAAATGACTTTAAAGGTACTGCAGGCTAAAGATTGCAGTGTTGGGAACTTGGTTATGTAATCCACAGAGTTCTTTCTCATGTATAGCATCCTTCTATCACAATTCCCCTAAATCGTAGATGTTCGTTGAATCCTTAAATCCATTTGATTTGTCATCTTGCTTTTTAAATTACTCTTTCTGTTTTTTTTCCCAAATTCTCCTGTCCTGTTAATTTCTCTTAGATATGTTTTTAGGTACCTCTTTACTGTTGCTTCTCATGCCTTTTCATACTCCATGTTAGGTAGTCAATACATTCACTGTTCAAGATGGAAATTCCATACCTACTCCTTGGAAGGCACTTCTAATCCATGGCTTTGTCTAAAGCCCAAGTCTCTAACAACTTTGCAGTATAAAGTTTATAACAATATATACTAACTGAACCACTTGGGGTTGGAGGAAGATAGGGAAATGATTTCACACAGATCCCAAACCCAAGGCAGGAAGGAAGATCAGGATATGTTAAAAAGAAAACATTGTCATCTCACTTTTTAGAAGAAAAAATTTAGAAGAAGCATATGTTTATTGTTTTGCTTAGAATTCATAAAGTGAGAAAGATATTAAGTAACCTCACTTCTCTTTTCAATGTGTCATCCTATCACATTTCCTATTTATCAACTAAAACAGTTTTAGGGCATCCAATATTGCATGGTAATAGTAAAATGAACAAATATTGGGGAATCACTGTGAGGTTGAGTGCAGATATCATTATAATTATTATATATTTCTGGTGAATTAATATTTTTACCACCTATAATGGAACTAAAAATAATAAAATACTTAGGAATAAACTTCACTAAACAGGTAAAAGACTTTTACATGAAAACTACAACACATTGATGAAAGAAGTTAAGACACAAACAAATGGGACAACATCCTGTGTTTATAGACTGGAAGATAATATTGGCAAAATATCCACACTATATAAATCAATCTGCAAATTCAATGTGTTGCTTTTAAAATTCTAAAGGCAGGGGTGCCTGGGTGGCATAGTCAGTTAACGGTCAAGGGTCTACCTTCTGATCAGGTCATAACCCCAGGGTCCTGGTATGGAGCCCCACATCATGCTCCTTGCTCAGTGGGGAATCTGCTTCTCCATCTTCCTCTGCCCTGCTTATGCTCTCTCAATCTCTCTCAAGTAAATAAAATTTTTCAAAAAAAATTCTAAGAGCAGTTTCTTATAGAAATAAAAAAAAAACATTGTATATCCATATGGTACCACTAAAAACCATAAACAATCAAGTCAGCTTTGAGAAAGAACAAAGCTAGAGGCTTCACATTTCCTGATTTAAAATTGAAGTATTAAACTGTTATAAAATTGAAGTAATTAAGCGTATGGTAGAGGTATAAACACAGTTATGTGGACCAATGGAACAGAATGGAGAACCTAGAAATAAATCCTTGCAGCAGTGGTCAGTTGATCTTTGAGAAGGGTGCCAAGAATCCAGAGTAGGAGAAGCATAATCTCTTCAACAATAGTATTGGGAAAAGTGGGTATCGTTATGCAAAATAGTAAAATTAGACCTTTATTTTATACCATATGCACAAAAAAACTTATAAAACAAATGAAAAACTTAAATGTAAGACTAAACTGTCAGAGTCCTTGAAGAAGACAGAAAAATCTTCATGACATTGGACTTGGTAATCATTTTATGGATATGACACCAAAAACATAGACAACAAAAACAAAATTGGACAAGAGGGTACACATCAAAATAAAACGCTTCTGCAAAGAAGAGGAAACAACTGACAGAGTGAAAGGCAACCTTATGGAATGGGAGAAAATATTTGCACACCATATATCTGATAAGATGTTAATTTCCAAAATGTATAAGAAACTCCTACAAATCCATAGCAATAAAAACAAAACAAAAACCTAATAACCCATTCAAAAATGGGCTAAAGCTGTGAATAAACATTTGTCAAAGAACATGCAAATAGCCAAAAAGTATTTGCAAAGATACTCAGTGTCACTAGTAATCAGGGCAATGTGAATTGAAATCATGATAAGCTATCACCTCAGGTTTGCCATTACCAAAACAAAACAAGAGGCAAGTGTCGGGATGCAGAAAAATTGGAATACTATATACTGCTGGTGGTAATGTAAAATAGTGTAGCTATGAAATGGTAAAAACAGTGCAAAAATTTCTCAAAAAACAAAAGTTCGGCTACCATATGATTCAGTAATCACACTTCTGGGTATTTTTCCAAAAAGAATTGAAATCAGGATTTTTTGTTGTTCTTTTGGTTTGTGTTTTTTTTTTTTTTTTTTGAAATCAGAATTTTTAAAAAAGATTTATTTGAGAGAGAGTGTGTGTGTGAGTATATGTATGTGAGAGGGGGAGGAGGGGAGAGAGAGGGAGCGAGGAAGTAGACCTCCCACTGAGCAGGGAGCCCCAGCCCCAAGGTGGCTCAATCTCAGGACTCCGAGATCATGACCTGAGCTGAAACCAGTCTGATGCTTAACCGACTGAGCCACCACTCAGGCATCCCTGAAATCAGGGTTTTGAAGAGCTATTAGCACTACCATTTCATTGCGGTACTATTCACAATAGCCAAGGCACTGAAGCAACCTAAATGTCTATTGAGTGGGGAATGGATAAAGAAAATGTGGTACATGCATGCAATGGAATAGTATTCAGTTTTAAAAGAATCGTGCAATATATGATGACATGGGTGAACCTGGAGGACATTATACAACATGAATTAATCCAGTCACAGAAAGGCAAATAATGCATGATTAAACTTAGGTGTTGTATTTAAAAAAAAAAAATGAAATTCATAGAATCAGAGAGTGGGCTGGTGATTGCCAGTGACTGGCAGGAAAAGAAATGAGTTGCTAACAAAGGAGCATAAAGCTCCAGTCAAGCAAGATGAGTAAGTTCCAGAGATCTTATGTACAACATTATGGCTATATTTAATTATATATTGTACACTTAAAAATTTAAGAGGGTAGACCTCATGTTATATGATCCTACCATAATAAAATTAAGGGGATCCTTGGGTGGCTCAGTGGTTTAGTGTCTGCCTTTGGCCCAGGGTGTGATCCTGGAGTCCTGGGATTGAGTCCCACATCGGGCTCCCTGCGTGAGGCCTGCTTCTCCCTCTGCCTGTGTCTCTGCCTCTCTCTCTGTGTGTGTCTCTCATGAATAAATAAATACAATATTTAAAAAAATTAAGTTAAAACACAGAGAAAGAGAGACAGACAATGCACTCATAAAAATAAATCCCTTAAAAAAAAAAAATAAATCCCTTAGTTCAGGGCTCCCCTGAGTCTTTTTCCTTTCCTAATACTAGACTGGTAACCCCTCATCATCAGTTTACCTTTGTAATGATCTTCAGGTGAATTTATTTTACATTTTGTGCAGCTCTTCTATTTGCCTTCAAAGCAAGGAGGAGGGAGGTTGGTCTGAGGTATTGATAATCTGCTATCACCAAAATGGTACATTTACTTTTAGTTTTTGCAAATTTGGGGTTGTGGTTGTTGGAAAAAGTTTCTTCTCTCATAAATTTGTTTTTAGTATCATACTTTCCCTTATTGCCATATTAATAGCATCATAATGTTAGAATAAGATCTATGGGGCAACCCTGGGTGGCTCAGCAGTTTAGCACCGCCTGCAGCCCAGGGTGTGATCCTGGAGACCCGGGATCGAGTCTCACGCTGAGCTCCCTGCATGGAGCCTGCTTCTCCCTCTGCCTGTGTCTCTCCCTCTCTTTCTCTCAGTGTGTCTCATAAATAAATAAATAAATAAACTATTAAAAAAAGAATAAGATCTATGGTAAACCACAGCCCTCATGGTATAAACAATTCCTTGTACAAAATCATTTCCAAGTGGAAATAATCACTTAATTACCATCACAGGAGGCAGCCACAAGCTTTTTCATCATGATCAATTGTTTCCTAGTTTCACCTCTGCTGTGAGCTAGCATTTCAAGAACTTTCTATCCAGAGAAATATGGAGTAAAGTACCAAAGGTTCATAAGTTAACTAATATCTTTCTTCATACATATTGACATTTAAAACTTCTATTTATTAATTATGGCACATCTCATAATTAAATACTAAGGGCAACTCCAACCTCTGAAATCATCAGCCTTCAAAAGAAGGTCAAATTATGGTGATAATTAACTTGTTCCCAGATGCAAGACATTTCTTCCATGCCACCTAGTCATTCCCCCATTTTTCATTTTCCCTGGAGGACATAGACAACAATGCTGGTTGGAAAATAAAGTTTTATCTCTTTTAAGAACTCCTAGATAAATGCCATTTTCCCTAATTATTAAATTAGCTATTCTTTGATGCCTCTGAAAACTAGGCTGAAATGAACAAAGCAATCATCAAAGACACAATTTTAATATCCTTTCTGATTTTCAGCAAGTTTGATTGCCACTTTCCAAAACTTTCAGAAGTTTGATTGCCACTTTCCAAAACTCCAACTGCTTGGATCCAAAGTTAATGCCACATGTTTTTAGTTTTTATTGTGTCATTCCACTTTGGGGGAATCTATATAACCAGTTTTCTAATGCTCTGTAATAACTACACCAAAACTTAGTGCCTTAATAAACCCCATTTTATTTTTTGCTCATGATGGCTTGTCCACCTGCTGGTCTTACCTTGTTTCGCTAAATGGAGTTGTGGTCCTCTCGCTCATCCATGGGGTTAGGTTGTCCGTGATGACCTCATCCTCATGTGTGGCAGTGGGTGTTGGCTAAGCTACATTGTGGTAATGCTGAGTCATGGTAATGGTGTAAATTTGCAAACAAATTAAGGTTTAGGCTTAGAAATTGCATAATTTTACCTTACTCAGTCAAAACTAGTCACAAGGCCAGTCAAGATTTAAGTAGTGGGTAAATCAAAGCCCCTCTATTGAAGAGAGGAGGTATAAAGAACTTATGGCAATTTTTAATCTATGTCCCATTTATACTAGGTGATCTTATTCACAGAACTCCATTTCCTTGTATCCACATGGATATGAATTCATAGGGAATATTCAAATCCTGGTTATGTTTGATATTAACTTTATCACAGGTGTTCTTACTTTGTTTTAGAACAATTTATTTTTATTCTTATTTTTTCAAAATTCCTTTCATTTTAATAATTCCTAAAATTAATATTTTTTTAATTTGTCTCCCAGAGCAATATTCTTGAAATCATATTTAACTCCTCTTTATTCCTTATTTTCTATATTTACTGTGGCAAAATCCATTTGAACCATCTTGAAACCCTCTACAGTTTCAATCACCTTTTGCCACCATTATCACAGCTGTATGTACATTAGCAAAAGACTGATATTTGGCTTTTCTTTTACTAGTTTCTCTCAGTTTTACCCATATTATTTGATTAAACATCCTAATCCGCTGCTACTTTAATTATCACTCTCTTGATCAGAATACTTGATCTGTTCTCATTCATACTGCTGGATATTCTAAGATTTCCAGCTTTTGAGACTTTTTTTTTTAATGATGTGGTTCTATCTTATCCTGTTTTATTAATAATCAGTATGTACCTTATTTTTTTTACTATTTTCAGTAATTTTTTTACTGTTTTACTGTGTTACTATTTTACTGTTAATCAGTATGTATCTCTATGTCCAAGTTTTATCACTTTGTATTTTTTATATATATAGCATATTCATTTCTGAATCTTTACATTTGCTATTCTTTTAATCCCAACATGAAATGTTTTTTTTAATTTATTTGCTTATGTGAATATAGAGCCAATGCCAAATTTAATTAGAGTATGTTCTCTAAACTTTCTCCTACTCCTCAAACTAAAAGTCTCAGTTTATTTATACTAACAAGAATACAGTTTAATACTAAGTTTTCACAATTGTGTGTTTTCTTTTCATTTTGCTAATGTTTATCTAGTTATCACTATGTGACAGGCATTGAGATATGGATCTGGGATACAAAGCTGGGCATAGACACACCAAAAAGGGGATACCTGGGTGGCGCAGTGGTTTAGCGCCTGCCTTTGGCCCAGGGCGCGATCCTGGAGACTCAGGATTGAATCCCACGTCGGGCTCCCGGTGCATGGAGCCTGCTTCTCCTTCTGCCTGTGTCTCTGCCTCTCTCTCTCTCTCTCTCTCTGTGTGACTATCATAAATAAATAAAAATTAAAAAAAAAAAAGACACACCAACAAAATGACAGTGCTCTTTTGTATCTCATAATTTAGTAGAGTGGGGATATATTAATAACATAATCACATAAATACATATAGAATTGTTAGTGGATAATTTCTTTCAAAAAGAGCATACAATGCTTGACCTCATCTTTGAGTTAGGGAAGGTTCCCTGAGGAAATGTTATTTGATATACAAAAGATTAGTTATAGTTAAAATTAGTTATAGTTAAAAATTATGAATAGTAAGTGAAGAAGAAAGAGAGATAGTCAAGAATAAAGAACATTGAGTAAGTCTCTGTGGTGAGAGGGAAGAATTAAAAACTCAAAACGACCAATGTGACCTCAGTACACAAGGAGTAGCATGGTATTCTGAAGTGAGGCTAGAGTGAGAGGCAAGATTTTGTTCAGTAGGTTTATTTAGACTATATTAAGAATTTCGGTCTTTCTAACAAAAATGTGAAAACACTGGGCGATTTACATAGAGAAATAATAAGGTTAGATTTGCATTTTGAAAGGTACTAGAGTCGTGGATTAGGGCACTGATCAGAGGGTGTCATGCTTGTTATAACCAGGGTGTAAGTGATTTTGCTTAGTTGCCTAACTAAGGATGGGTAGGGATGGGAACCACGGTGAAGCTGGAATGCTAAGTATTCAAAGGCCAGAAGAACAATGCTATATTTACTCAAGAAAGATTAGGAAAATAGTGGGAATAAAAGGAGGAAATCTTGCTGTAACCCAATAGAGGGAGTTCTTATTTAATGACTTAGCTTTTATTTCTTAAACAAAAGCAATGTCATATGCCTCTGCTGCCCCCAGTTCTCATCAGGTAGTCATGATCTCCAACCCAGCCACAGCTTTGGCAGTCATGTGTGGGCTTGAGTTCAATTACACCCCCAGTGTCCCAAGCATACACTCTTTACTTTCCTTCAGGACTCCCTGATGGCTATGGGCATAGGCTAGAGTCTGTAGAATAAACATATTGACAGTCTTGAAAGCTAGGATAGTTAACAACCCCAACACTAACTCCGTAGTCAATGTATTGAGAACCAAGAAAACAAAGCAAATCAAAACAAAAAAAACAAAAACAAATTTCCTATTCAATTATAGAGTGGACAATTTCAAGAAGATCATAGGCACAGTCAAGTCTCAGTTGCCCACAGCTTTGAACTTTATAACATACACTCCTATTTGGGTTTTTCCCCAATAGGGGAAATAGTTTTTCCCTCAGTTTTCTGTTCCCTCTCTGTTATCTTTAAGTGGACTGTGGGCACATATGTCTTTGTCTAGAACTTTGAGGAAAACACAGGCTAAAGCAGTAAACAGATTCTTTTTCTGAAAATGAGAAGGGTATGCTGTAGTCAGAGGTTTGAGATAGTTGATTTGGATAGGGAAAACTGAATTATACAGAAAAACATAATAGAAATAAATGTGATTTTTTTCCCCTAAAATACATGTTTGTATTTTCTCCTCAGCTTATCTCCCTGAAAGTAGACTCATACTTAATAATTCTCATGTTTTTCCTATAGCATTTTACTGAATACATGACAGATACTAATAGATTTTTGTAATAAAACTGATTGATTATGAATCGCTGTATTTTTGTATGGACTATGAAATCCTATACATGTAAGTATTATATTTTCATTAAGGAAAAAACCTATACCAAAAGATAAATACTATTAATCCAAAAGGATATATATATTTTAATATAGAATGATGAATTTGGGATTCTTGCAATTTTGGCTATTATGATTACCTTTTGAATCCTGGGAAAATGTAATTGTTATAAATTCAGAAGATTGAACTGTTTTTACATTTATTTTTTCTGTCCTAAAGCAATTGATTTTGTTTAGTGGTTTTGTGAAACAGTATAAGAGAAACAATAAGGCATTAATGAAATGAAGCACCCATAAAAAAAGCACTCAATGCATCCTTTCAGTATGCCCAAATAGTGCTCAATTTTAGATTACCTAAAAAAATATTGTGAACATTTTTTTAGTGGTTAAAAATGTAAAATTGGGGACAGTTTCTAGAATAGTGATATGAGAAACTTCATGGATCCTCTTCTCACCAACTATAACTGGTGAAATTTATTTTAAAAATCAACCATTAAAATCTGTGGAAATTGTTCAAGGGCTTATAGCAAATGGCTGAATATTTATTCAAGAAAATCTACCAAATCTCAGAAGAATAGTGAGAGTCTATGGTGCTTAAGCTATGACCTACTCCTTCCCAACCATCCCATCTTAGTATGACAAAAGGCTCTACTCTGAGTATGACCAAGAAGATGGGGCTCCCTCTCCCCAAAGTTCCCATCAAGGGCAATAGTATCACCCTCGGATGTTGAGGTGGCCAACATTATTCTTTCTTTTCCCCCACTTCCATGTTGTAGAGGCTAAATATCCAGGGAGTGAAACTGAGAGGTCCAAAGAGTTCTTCCTCCACCCAACCAACATTTTGGCGAGGTGGTAGGCCAAGAATTGTGGAGCCCTGGTTGCCCTTGCCTAGTTCACTCATGATATGGATGTTCTAATCTGGGAGAGACAAGCCAAGGAGGCCAGAGGCTGTCACTTTGATAGAAGCAGGCCAATCTTCCCATCCCAGCTCTGGAACAGTGGTGCAATATTGACACATGGTATAACATGGATAAACCTTGAAAATATTATCCTAAGTGAAAGAAGACAATTACATGATAGTGCATATCATATGATTATCCATGAAATTTATGGAATAGGCAAATCTATACAGAGAGAAAGTAGATTAATGGTTTCCTTTTGGAGTGATGAAATCGTTCTAAAATTGATTGTGGTGATGTGGTCCAATTCTGTCAACATACTAAAAAAATATTAAGTTGTACACTTTAAATAGGTGAATTGTATACTATGTGAATTAGATCTCATAGTTGTCATATAAAAAGTCATCTCAAAATGGCTTATGACATGTTATTGTAAACATTTAATGTAATAGATAAGCATGTAATTATGTGAGTAATTTTTAAATTTTTACAACATATAGGTGAAAATAGAAAGGAGATGAGGAATGCCTGGGTGGCTCAGTGGTTGAGCGGCTGCCTTTGGCTCAGGGCATGATCCTGGGGTCCTGGGATCGAGTTCCACATCGGGCTCCCTGCATGGAGTCTGCTTCTCCCTCTGCCTATGTCTCTGCCTCTCTCTCTGTGTCTCTCATGAATAAATAAATAAATCTTTTTTTCTTTATTTTTTTTGGCATAAATCTTTTTTTTAAAAAAAGAAAGGAGATGAAGTTTAGAAAGTTATACATCCTAAAATTTATAGTAGACTAGAATTTTCGTAACAATTCAGCATACTTTTTGCATTCTAGAGTACTTTTTGTTAAAACTCAAGTCAAAATAACTACTCTTTCAACGATAGCATGGAAATCATTAATAGCTTATTATGTAATTTTTAAAAACTTTGTTAGTTTTTTAAAAAATTCCAGTATAGGGCTATTTTAGTTTTAGGTGTACAATATAGTGATTCAATAATTCTGTACATTACTTAGTGCTCATTATGTTAGGTGTACTCTTAACCCCCATTACCTATTTCACCTACCACCCCCACCCCCTGACCCAGCCACACCGATAACCATCAGTTTGCCCTCTATCAATTCAGCGTATTTTAAAGATAAGCTATGGAGCCTTTATATCAATATAAATACATGGTCGATTTGGGTGTGACTATTACCCAATGTATGAATCAACTGAGGAGCCCAGCTCCTGGTCAAAAGCCTATGTGCGGTTTCTCATGACCAATAACAGGTAATTTCAAAAGTTTTACCTGGTGTGCCTCATGGTGGGAAAGCTGCCCTTCCACACCACATTTCGTGCATAGCCAGTGCACTGCAGTTTCTGGAAGGAGCTGCAGTCAAGGATTCAGGCATCCCTGGGTGATCAGGCTCTGTCACAAACTTGCATTTTTACCCCTTGGGACTTCATCTTCCTCTCTCTTTATCTGAGGCCTTGGCGAAGTCTCTCTTTATGAGAGGAGGAGGGCAAGCTGATGACACTTTTCTGTACTCTGACTCAGTTCCCAAAATTTTTCTACTCATAGGACCCTCTTGCCCTTTGCCTTTGACCCGAAGGTCCAAAAATCTGCCAGATTCTCTTGTCTGGGGCTCCTGTAACAGGGAGATGACCTCTACATCTTTGTTGATCTACTTGACCCTTGATCAGGGCACCAATCCATGGGGGGAATGGAACAGATGGCTTTGGCACCTGCTCTAGTTTTAGACTCTTGCCTATAACCATTGCAATAAGTGAATAAAGGCTTAACTCTTTCACGTTTGGCTATTGCTTTAGCTGACTACTCTGACACCTGACAGCCCAGCTCTCTCTCACAGCTCAGCCTATCTGACGTCTACTAATTGACTCGATCACCTGTTGTATTTCTTCAAGTTATAATCTGTTCATTCTTGACTGTTTCATCTTTGCTGAGTCTCTAACCCATTGTTTCTGAGCCTTTTCTGAGTCTCTGAGACTGATTATCTGTTGAGTATCATTACCCTCTTGCCAGAAAAGGCACACTAAAATAAAATTATGCATACATTGCTAAGGATTTTAGGACTTGCAAATATGAAATTGGTTCTATGATTGCATATTCTTTTAGTTGCAAGAAGTGGAAATTTCAAGACACTAATAGAAGGAAATTAATCCAAGTTTAATTGTCCCTTGCTAAACAACATTCACATATTACCTGGAGCTCTTCCAGTCTGCCATTAAAAGTAAGTTTTCTGTGATCCAAAATTTCAGGATCCTAGGCTTCCATGGAATTAGACAAAGACAAGCCAAGACCTTGAGACAAAATCCTGAGCCAGAACCAAAGCGGAGAAATGTTTTGTCTGCATTTATCACTCCTTCCAGTTAAAAAACAGATGCCAATCATTCTTAATATTATTTGAGGCTGTTTCATTAATTCCAACTAATTGGTTGGATAAGTGTCTTATCTCAGCTGAAGAAATAAGAGTGAGATTCCTCTGTTTTCTCTAGCAGAAAAAGTTTAAAAAACGGATGACTGTTTTTTGGCAATGAGAGAATACTCAAAGAAACTTTATATGCTTCATCTATACTCTCCCTCTGGTGCAGTGTGTACATTTTATGTTCTGCTTGTTGTATGTGGTTTAATAGCTATAGCAATTATGTCAAATATCTGAGAAAAGTCAGAGTACCGAAAATGCAAGATAATGCCATAATATGGATCCTTTAAATTTAAATCCCATCTATGGAAAGAGTTCATTGAATCAAGGTCAAAATTCATGTTCTAAACTTTCAGGTTAGATTTTCCAAAGTACAGTTCTTTGAACACTAGTCCCTTAAAAGTTTATACACATATAGATGTAAATAAAAACAGCAACACCTGGGATCCCTGGGTGGCGCAGTGGTTTAGCGCCTGCCTTTGGCCCAGGGCGCGATCCTGGAGACCCGGAATCGAATCCCACGTCAGGCTCCCGGTGCATGGAGCCTGCTTCTCCCTCTGCCTGTGTCTCTGCCTCTTTCTCTCTCTCTGTGACTATCATAAATAAATAAAAATTTAAAAAAAAAATTAAAAAAAAAAAAAACAGCAACACCAAGAAACTTTGAGTTTGAAAATTGCTTTTGAATTATAGCTCCATATTGGAGATTCACAATGCATATTCATATATAAAGCCTCTTTTAAATCTGTGCCTTTAATGCTGAATACTCAAGTCTGTAATAAAGATATACAACACTCTTATCTATCCCAAAGGGAACAACATTTTTACTGGCTTTGTTTTCCCCATACCAGATATTAACAATCAAGAGTTTAGGATAAACTATTCAAAGGCTTGTTTTTCAATACTACCTATTAATAGTGAAATATATCAAAATGAGATGCTCTCAGAAAGCATCAGATGACTACTATTTAAGAATAAAGACTTTGCCTCTCATAGGTGTCAATTAAACACGACTGTATTTTTTTTGGCTTGAGAATAGAGATACAGTATATAGTAGTCAGAATAACAATTTCTCACAGGTTTCAAAAAGATTTTTAGATACTGGCATGCAGGAAGATATGACTAGTCTCATTAAATGGCCAAATGGACAATTTCTGGCATAGTTAAAATTTGTTAAACTGATATGAAATATGGATGGAATAGTTTAAAATATTGCAAAGAGCTAATGAGAGTAACAGTCATGCCCAAAAGATCTAGGCTGACTCCAGCAATAGAGTCTTTATTTTTTCAAAGACAGATATTGCAAAGATCAAAATACTAAAATGAAAAAGCTGTAAAAGTGAACACTTAGTAGTGTGCTTTAAAAATAGATGGAATCTTATTACTTTTCTTATTTTGATTTTTCTTTAAGTAAAAAACACATATGTTCTTATAGTCATGAAACTATGGAAAGTGTTTAAAAATAAAATGAGAATCAAATAGTTAAAAATAAATTAGGAAATCTTGTTTGGAAAACTCATGAAGATGTTGAAAAAATAACACACTAAAATGTTTGGTGGGAAAGAATCAGTTCACTTTCAATGAAATATTTGCAATATTCCATCTGTTAAACGGTAGTTAATTTATCCCCAATGTTGCCGCTTTTTATTTTACTTTTGATGTCTGGAACTAAGTAAACAAGGATCTTCAGTTTTTATAAGGAAGCTAAAATGCTGTGGGGAATTCTTGTGCTATTTTCAAGGTTTTTGAGATACTAGGAAGAACCCACTAAACTAGTGAAATGACATTCCCTATATCTCGGTCCTCAATTTATTTCCCACTATTCTTATTTTACACACATTAGACTCTGTGTTTGATCCTTTTGTGTTTTCTCTCTTTTGAATGTTGTTTTAATTCCTTTACTGATAATTATTGAGTCAGGTTAAAATTGACATTGTCCAGTTAGGGAACTGGAGAAATATGGTATTTAATCAACAGAGTAGAAACCAAATTCTAGCCTTAGGACTGTTACTGTCTTCTTCTATGATTTAGGGGAGACTCCTTATATCTCAAATTGACTAGAAAATAGTGTGAAGAGAATTCGTACTTGTTGAAATATTGATGCCTATATTGAAGGGTGTATAATAAGAAAAGAGTTTTATTTCTTTCATTTTAGTGGAACACTATGTGAATACTCTTATGCTCTCCTATACTATTATCAGAATACCTTTTTAGTAAGTTTCAAATGGTGTCAATTGCATGCTCCACCGGATTTTATTGACTAGATTTGGGATACTAATTTATCACATATGAATATGAATCTGTTAAATTAATCTACTTTAAAATTCCATCAGTTCATTTTGAGAAAATTCAGTATTTGAATTTTAGGGAGAAATACTGTTCTTTGGTAGTTTTCAGTTAAACTTCTTTCAGCAGTAATGTCTTTAATAGCAGTTTAATGTGTGCTGGGTTTGGTTTTTTTTGTTTGTTTTTGTTTTTGTTTTTTGCATTTTCATCAAAGCATATGATCCTAATAATTTAAACTTTTACAATTATTTTTTTCTAAGCTAGTATCTGATCAAATTTTATAAATTTCCCATGAATAATTAAAAATAACATTAGCCTTGGGGGTCCTGGGTGGCTCAGTCAGCTAAACATCTGCCTTCAGCTCAGGTCATGAGTTGCTGGCATCCAGCTCTGCATCAGGCTCCCTGCTCAGCAAGGAGCCTGCTTCTCCCTCCCCCGCTCCCCCCACTTGTGCTCTGTTTCTCTAATAAATACATAAAGTCTTAAAAAATAATATTAGCCTTGGACTCTTAAAGAGTCTTGAAGAGGTGGAAGTGGCTAGGAAAAAATGCAAATTAGTCTCTTCCTTCGCTCAGTCTGCTTGTCAGTGAGATGCTCATTGCCCAAGGCAAAGTTGTCCATTTGAGCTCAACTCTGTAACAGGACCATGACCAAGGCTCCAAAATCTGTAACAATGAAGACTTAATCACACCTAACAAATAGCTCTATCAGGAATTTGTCCGTGTGATAGGACACTGTGAAGGAACAAGGCAGATATAACCCCTGAAGGAGAACAGCTACATTTGACTCAATGCAATAGCATATGGATTTAATTTGGACATTCATGTGAACTGATTTCTCAATCCATAGTCATTGTTCTTTCCAAATTATCTAGGCTCCACAATTTGGGTGCATGGATATTCCTGCTCACGTTTGTGGATTTTCTCTCTTAAAATAGGATAGAGTGGAATCTACTCTGGAGGCATTCAGGTGGCAGCACAAGAGGTGCCATGAGGATGGCCAACAGAGTAGAGGCTCTTCAGGTACTCCCATGATCTTTCTGAAACCATTCTCTTTCACTTCAAGACCCAGGCCAGCATGTCCCACAAAAAGGTAAAAATTCTCCCTAAGCCTTTGCTGGTATGGAAACAGGGTAGCCTGCATCCCTTTCCGTGTTTTAAGGATTCCAAACAGCCCTTCCTTTTGCCTGATTAATAGCAGGTTCTCTTTGGAGTATTAGCAGCCATAAGATGTGCATCTTCCTCATAAGCAAAGAGGAGAAAGAAGCGCTTGTACTTCCCTAAACTGAGCATGATTATTTTTTAAATCTTTCCTCTCATTAACTTGACAAAAGTACTCCAAATTTTGCTGCAGGTGCAAATCATCTACTTCATGTTACAGTTTCTCTGCCGGTGTCTGAGGCCATCAGATCATCAGCAGATGAGGAAAATGCCCATGTTGCCCATGTTTGCACCTACATCACAGGATTGTTGTATGGATTCAATAAGGTAATTTATGTAAAGTTGCTAGAGAGTGCCTGGTGCAGTTATAAACTCCATATAAGCATTTGCTATTATTATCTTTAGTATTATGGCTATTGTTACTAAGAGGATTCATTCACCTAATGGGGTGTCTCTCACATGCCCCAATGACAGATGCTTATACTAACCCTTCTGAAATGCTATAAAGTCAAAATCAGAGTTTTGATTGTTAGGATAATTCCTAATCACTTTTAGCTCCAGGGCTGACCCCATTCTTGCTGGCTTCTGTGACTCATGGAGACACTATGCCATTTGTTCCTCTTCCTCTGCCTTTTCCAGCTTCAGAAGATGGTAAAAGTGAGAAAAAATATGATATGTAGTCAGAATGAGCTTGGAGTTGAGGGTCATTTTCCATTTACTTTCCATATTCCTGCTTTAATAGTTTAGATCCACCTTTCTTGGATTTAAATATGTCCAAAACAGCACACTCTGTAACAATTTTCCCAAAGGGGTATAAATTCAGCCCCCTGAAAGAGATTCATGAGGCTGATCTACAAACCTTCCCGTTTGATTAAAAGAAATTATTCCCAAAAGCTTTTCTAAATGTTTCATATATGTAGTTACAATGAGATGCAAATCTCCTAGTGTGAACACAAGACCTCAAGGGGACCAGTTGACCATTTCTTCAGGTTTTAATCCTTTGAACATCAAAACAGTATTAGTATTAAAGCCTCTTGGTATAGTCTCTTACCTGACACTCAAATGCCTATGACTTGCATGTCTAATTTCTGGAACGCATCTTCTATATCTGACAATTCATTGTTTCACTTTCTGGAAGGTACACAACCTTCCCCAGCCTGAGTCAAAATTACAGGCTATGTCTGTAATCAGACTGAGTCAGATTGGATATCATTAGCTACTGTGAATCTTTTCTCTATAAGGAGAAATTCTGTTTATTTTAGAAAATCAGAGACTGAGATAAGGGTCTTAGAATCACTTTCAAGTCCTATCATTTCTCAATTTCTAGGCATCTGTGAGAAATTAATTTTGCAAATTTCACTATGACTGCACTGACCATAGTTTATTTCTCTAAATGCATACCAATTATTCTGAAATTTCCCAATATTTTTTAAGCACACAGTAGTATACTTTCAAATTCAGTTTCATTTGAGACCACTGTTTTCTCTAAACATGAGATTTTTGAGAACCTTTGTATTTTTCCTGGATTCAGTTTTCCATGCACCTTAAATCGACTATATCAAAAAGTCTTTTGGATTAAGTCCTGGGCATTAGTAAGTATGCCAGATACTCCTCTTCATGGATTGTCCACTATATAGGACAAAATTTCCCTTCCTTTAATGTAAACACTGAAGATCCCCTCCACAAAACAAATGTGTAAGAAGTATCCCCTTATTTATTTCCTAAAACAAATAATTTTATTTAGTATCAACCTTCCTGACGGGGGAGTTCACTGGTAGGGGTTGGGGGAGATTTGAACTCGGTCATGAAAGTGGAGGCTCTACTTTTCTACTATTCCTACAGCATTAAATAATCCCCCAATTTTGAGAATGATCCTTTGGTTTTAGGTCAACTCTGAGTGCCATTAAAGCATTTATTATCTACATCTTCAAGGTCTATTTCAAACCAAACTATATCGGTCAGAACACACATTGCATCCTTGTTGTACAATTGCTGGATATGTGCTGTTTTTCAAAGCCCACAAGGCTATCAGAGATCCTGCCACTTGAAGTGTGCACATATCTACGCGTTGTAAAATTTCATAACTTGTAAGAGATTCTAGTATCAGTGTGTACTAGTTATCTAGGGCTACAGTAATAAAAGTTCCCAAAACTGGATGGCTTAAATTGATGGAAATTTATTGTTCCAGAGCTCTGGAGGCCAGAAATCTGAAATGCAGGTATTTGCCTAGCTACACTCTCTCAGAGTCTAGTGAAGTATTTCTGTCTTTTCCAGGATGTGTGGTTGCTGGCATTCCTTAGTTTGTGGCAGCAGGCTGCAATCTCTGTCTGCATCTCCACGTGGCCACCTTCTCCTGGGTATCTGTATCTTGGTGCTCAAATTTCCCTCCTTTTATAAAGAAAATAGTTTTACCTGATTTAGGGTCAACATTACTCTGGTGTGACCTCATCTGAACCTGACATGATCTGAAATGACCCTGTCTCCAACTCAAGACACATTAATAGCTTCTGCATAGACACAGATTTTGAAGAGGCACTACTCAAATCAGCACACAGGAAATCCAACTACTCTATAGGTTTGTGCTGTTCAGTCTGTCTGCTCAAGATGGGAGATTTTTCCCCTTCTCTGATAATCTTGTTTGTCTGAAAGGTCAGTTTTCAAAAAAGCTCTGCTATATTTCTGCTAGAGTAAAGGAAATATCACCCTCTGGGATAATAAACTGCAAACTAGGGCACTGATTTTTGAAGTACCATTTTGTAGCACACAAAAACATTCCAAGGGGTCTAGAGACAAGAGTATTTTAAGCAAATCACATTCCAGAAATTCAAATTCCCTACCTGTTCTTTCCTAAAATCCATCAGCCTAGAATTGTACCATCCAAAGAGCTGTAATGCTGATTTTCCTTTCTGTCTTCCTACTTGACAGAAGAAAGGATTTGCTAGAATGTAAAACAAAGCAATGGTTTTGAAATAGAAATTATTTTCAGAAAGATTCCTTTAATTAAGGTATGATTGTTTTTCCCTGTCTAAGGCACATCTCTGTTTCTAAAGTGGCCTTAGGAACAGAGTATTTTGTTGGATTTATATATATATATTTTAGAGCACAACAGTGGAGAAACAATGACAAGTTTAATTTGGAGAACTTGCCTCTTCCATTCACCAGGTATAGTAAAAAAATTAATTGCTCTTGGGAGAATCCCATGAAGAAAAGCAAGGGAGCTTCAGTAGGAAATACTGAAGATAGCACAATGTTTCATCCATCTAAGATATTCATGGAAAAACTGTCTTATCTTAGAACTAGAATTCAGAAATTAGGCGGTTGTCATAAAACTGCATATTAATATGTTTATTTGAATTGAAAAATGGAGTCAGATTTTCTCTGACAAAGAATTCCGATCTGGCTGATTCGTTTGAAAATATTGACTGGCTTTGCCAATTGGGTTATATAGCTGACATTTTCCAAATTGAATAAGGTAAATCTGTAGGTCCAAGTTTTGACAAACATGTATAATAAAGAATGCGCTAAGATTAAAACATTTTATCCAAAACATTTATTGGCAAAGGCATATTAAAATGAATAATGTTCCAATCTTCCCAGACATTTCTAAGTATATTGGGTTAATTGAAGAGTGTCAGTGTTAAAGATTAACATATAATTAAGAGGCATTTGGTAAATCTCACTAAGGTATTTTGTTTTTTGGTTTTTGGAGTCTTAAATCGGTAATAGGATGACTGCAAAGTAATAAATTCATTTACAGATAAGGTAGAAGTTTCTACAAATTATGTCCAATATAATTTAAACTTGTGCATAAATCTGTCGGTATAAAGTTAAACTATTTGTTTATTAAAAACTAAAAATATATTACAACTATTTAAACCGATGCTGAATAAGTTTAGATTCCAACTTAAAAATGTGAGGAGCCACACAGTGCAATTTTTTAAAGTACAAACTGGCAAAAATTTGTAAAAAAATACCATTCTGAAAAATGGAGACTGGGTTATTATCTATAGATGTGAATGTGGAGCAGGAAAGAGGTACAGGGAAATTAATATACTTCTCATTCTTCTATGATGAACCTATAGCAAACAATTAGGTGCACATACTTATTAATCAAATCATTCAGTTACTTTTTGTAACTTGGAGCCTTTTTTGTGACTTTTTGATTATTTTTGTTCTTGTTTTTCCATATATAATGACTCCTGTTTCACTTATATCTTTCAGAATTGACTAGGACCATGTTCTTTTTAGCACTCTATAAAAAATATGTCTGTGTTTTTTGTCTTTAACCTAGGACAAAGAATTTTGATTATAACAGTCAAGTAGGACTTATCAAACCCAAATATTTCCATATTGTGAAATATATACCTCATATATTAAATGGGCTAGTCTTAGTAGACTATACCCAGCAAATACTTTTATCAAATATATTGCATTTGCTTCTTCTACCACTTGATAACGTCTTGAAAACATGTCAATTGTAAGTACTGCAAAGGACTAATCTTAATATACACAGAGCACCTAGAAATTGAGAAGAAAATACTATTAAACCAACAGGAAAATGGGCAAAGGTATTAAGACAGCTCTTTGAAGTGCAGGGGCCTCAAACTATGAAGAGAGATAATTCCACTCTTAACTGGAGAAATGCAAGTAAAAATGAGGTTAAATATAATTTCTCAGCCTACTGGCAAAAAAATTAACATTATTGGTTACATAGGGTGGTGGGAAGTAGATATACTGATAATGTTCTTGGAGTTTAAAATGGTACTGTGCACTATTCCTATGAAATGAAATTTGGCAATATTTATCAAATAAAAATTGCATTTACCCTTTGACCCTAAAATCTCAGTTCTGGGAATTAGCCTAACTCTGCTAAGTCAGCTTTCATAGCAGTAATAAACAACTCGGAAGTCTCAGTAGCTTACAACAAAAGCATGTATTTATTGCTGGTATTACATGGAGGCCACAGGTCAGCTTCTGTTCATTCCTGGATCAGGCTGAAAGAGCCCCCACTCTCTGGTACATTTTGTTCTTATTGCTGGATCAAAACTAAAGAGACATAGCAGAAACACAGAAGACTTCTTAAAGTCTTTTTTTAAAAGATTTTATTTATTTATTCACGAGAGACACACACAGAGGCAGAGACACAGGCAGAGGGAGACTCAGGCTCTATGCAGGGAGCCGGATGTGGGACTCGATCCCAGAACTCCGGGATCACACCCTGGGCCAAAGGCAGATGCTCAACCACTGAGCCACCCAGGCATCTCTTAAAGTCTTTACTTGACATTAGCACACTGTTACTTCTGTCCACAAAGAAGTCATATGACTAAGACCAAAATCACCAGAGCAGTAAAATATACTCTACCCACTAGGGAAGCACTGCAAAGTCACATGGGCAAAGGTTTGGGTGTCTAATCCTATTACAGAGAGGAAGCAAAGCATCGGAGATTATGCCTGCCTGCCCATTGATGATAAGAATTATATACAAGGTTATTCATTGCAGCATTGTTAGTAATAATGAAAGCACTGATTTGTAAACATTTGTGACAAGGTATCTGACAGTCTCTCCCTCTGTATATATCTATCCTGTCTCTCAGAAGAATGCATGGTTGACAGTAATGTTCTCTGTGTTAAGAATTTCTCTTTCCAGCAGCAATTGTTGAGTTATTTCAAAGCACACAGTGATCTTTCCTGGACTACAGATCTTCCATCATTTAAAACATGAAATTGTGCCTCCACTTCATTCATTCAATAAGTATTTATTGAGGGCTTGGTATGGTACAGGCTGATTTATATTGAGGAAATCTGATGGATTGGTATATGTGATAAGCATAATTAACCCACAGGAAACACAAATTTAGTATCTCTCAATCCCAGATTTTTCTCCTAGTGTGCACCTGCCAATCTCTCCGAACTCAGGTTATAGGCACAGGAATTCGAGGGTGTTAAGAGGTTAGGCTTTTGACACCAGAAATGAGAAGTCTATGAGAAGAAATTATTTTAAAGAGAATTAAGTCAACTTAAAAAAATACTTGAAGATATTTGGGCCTGACATTACTGCAAAAACACCTATGGAAGTCCTTGTTATCAGAAAATAGTGAGCCTAAATCTTTTTTGAGGATTGTGGGCGTGAGAAGTCTCTAAAGGAACATTCTAACTTGGAAGGCAGGCAAAATATTTTATAGGCCAATAGATATTCAGGCAAAATTTGGCTTGTTTTGCATATAGTTGGCCAAGGATGTTTATCAAGACAGAGAGAAATGATACATGTTGATTAGTGGCCATCATTCAAGTATAGAATAACCTAATTGTTAAAGACATGTGAAGAAGCAGGTGTAGAAGAAAAGATGCTGCAGGTAAGAACACAGGAGGACCACAGTAAAATATTTTCAGTCTCTTAGTGTCTCACACATTTTACTGGAAAGAAAATATTCAAGTTTCCTTGGTAATGTTGGTAATGGGATTTCAGGTGTCTGCCAGAGCAAATGCTTGGGGTTTATTATTGATTCAAGGTATTATTACTAATTTTTTTTTTGAGAAGGGATTGGCAAACTCTAGCTTGGGAGGGGCAGAGGGAGAGAGAGAGAAGGCTGGATCTCACAACCCTGAGATCATGACCTGAGCTGAAATCAAGAGTCAGACGCTTAACTGACTGAGCCACGCAGGCACCCCTTGATATTTTTTCTAAACAAAGTTTTATTGAAACACAATCCTACCAGTTATTTACATAGTATATATGGTTGCTTTCACAATACAGCAGCAGACTTGAATAGTTGACACTTTTTTTTAATAATCCACAAAGCTGAAAATCATTACTATTTATCTCTCTGTAGAAAATGTTTGAAGATCCCTATTCCTGTGTTATGTTAGTGGTTGCATTAATCTGCTAGGGCTGCAATAATAAAGTACCACCAACTGGGTGACTTAAGAGAAATGTTTTCAGTTTTGGAGGCTGGAAGTCAAAGAGATCCAAGCACCATCAGGATTGGTTCCTGATGATGTGCCTCTTCCTTTTGATGGCCACCTTTCTGCTGTTTTCCTCTGTGTGTGCAGAGACAGACAGAGATGGGAGTAGGGGGTTCTGAGTACAGGCTTTGGTCTCCTTTCTTTCTTTTTTTTTTCCTATAAAGATTTTAACCATTTATTCATGAGAGACACGCAGAGAGAAGCAGAGACATAGGCAGAGGGAGAAGCAGGCTCCCTGTGTGGAGTCTGATGTGGGACTCGATTCCAAGACCCCAGGATAACGAATGAGCTAAAGGCAGACACTCAACCCCTGAGCCACCCAGGTGCCCCTTCGTTTCTCTTCTTAAAATGTCCCAGTCCTATTGGATTAGGACCTCACCCTTATGACCTCATTTAACCATAAGTATCTCATTAAAAGCCCTATCTGCAAATACAATCAACACTGAAGTTTAGGGCTCTAAATAAATTTGGGGGAATCAAAATTTCATCCACAACAGTGGTTCTAACCTTGATTCAGGGAGCAAATGGGAAGGTCACTACTATGTGCATGCTGCATATTAGGACTGCACTAAATATCTCAGAAATCTAAAAAATTAGTTATTAAAGACTAAAATAGAACCAAAGGCATCAGGTTAAAACATTTGTCAAACTTTCTTTTCTTTTTTTTTTTTTTTTTTTAAAGATTTTATTTATTTATTCATGATAGTCACAGAGAGAGAGAGAAGCAGAGAGACACAGGCAGAGAGAGAAGCAGGCTCCATGCACTGGGAGCCCGATGTGGGATTCGATCCCGGGTCTCCAGGATCGCGCCCTGGGCCAAAGGCAGGCGCCAAACCGCTGCGCCACCCAGGGATCCCTCAAACTTTCTTTTCACGCTAAAATTGTGTTATCTTTATCTGACATGTTCCCTTTCTGAGAGAACTCGGTTTTAAGGGATTGCATAATTCATGCTTTTTCTAATTTCCTTCTTTCTCAGAAAATATAATATTTGATCTTCTAGGGCCTCCTTCCAGGGCCACCTAGGAATGAGTTAGAGGTTGAAAGCAATTAAAGGTTTAAAGGTTCATATGGAATTCGGTATATATTCTTGAGCTGCTAAGTATTAGCTTTTGTAACATTCAGAAAATTATTTTTACTTAGAGTATTTATAGTATTCGCTCTGGCAAAATAACACAACAAAAACAATACTAATCATGTGTGTGGTATGGAAATAGCATATGCCAAAATACTTGAAAATTAAGTGCTAGTTCAAAAAATAGTTCCCTCTTTTTTTTTTCCAGAACAATTGCCATCATAGTTCTCTAAACATTTTTATGAATCGACATACTTTAAAAGCCTTACTCACTGATAAATTATACTCCTTTGATATTTAAAATGATTAGAAATATTTTTTTCTAAAAGATGACAAAGATCTACCCCTTACTACACCATCAAAATTTTTCCACTTTGGCAACCCGTTGACAATATGGGAATACTTTTTATTTCTTCAGATACTTCCCTCCAACCCCTGGGATTTCATGAGATCAGCTAATTGTTGTGAAGAAGACTACATTATGTGTTTTTAACTCTTAATTAAATTAATACAACTTCCCAGTTATATTATCTTTTTTTTTTTAAGATTTTATTTATTCATGAAAGACACAGAGAGAGAGTCAGAGACACTGGCAGAGGGAGAAACAGGCTCCCTGTGGGGAGCCCGATGTGGAACTCGATCCCAGGACCTCAGGATCACGACTTGAGCCAAAGGCAGATGCTCAATCACTGAGCCACCCAGGTGCCCCCCAGTTACATTATCTTCGATGCTTTTCCCCCAGTTTCTTTTCCTTTGTCTACAAGTATCGCTTTGGATCCAATTATCTTTTTGTTCAACTCCTTTCTCAAGAAGACTCTGAAGATATGAAACATAAGTGTATAGATTTTCTAAATTCTTAAAGAAACCAAATATCTAACCTCCCAGTTAGATGAATTCATTCTAGGGTGACTGCAGGGTTCTTATGTTTTTCTTAGGAAGCATTTTCATTCTCTTTCAGACTCTTCCATTGCTTTCTGATTCCATGTGCTGCATGTAAAGAGTAGGAACGATGTTTGATTTCCACATTTTGCCTGGAAACCTGTAAAATGTTTTCCCTTTTCTTTCCATGTCTGGAATTTGACCAGAGTATGTTGATTTTGTGTAAGCTGTATTATTAATTCTGTTACTTAGGGATCTCTTTCAATCTGATAATACAAACCCTTCTGCAGTTGAGTGAAGGTTCATGATTGCTGTTGATCATTATCCTGTTCTCTCTCTTCATTTTATTTTCTTTTTGGAGAACTCTTCAGGAACTCCCCATTGGAAATTCTCTTTATGTCCATATTGGTCTGTTCAAGACTTTTTTCGGCTTTCAGATTTTTTTCCTTTCTGATGTCTCCTTCCTCTTCAATCCACCATTAATTATATTTTCAGCAATGACAGATCTCTTTCTAGTTCATCTATAGGATTTTACTTAAAATGTTTTTTTTTTTTTATAATTTCTGTAAAGTCTTTCTTCTGAGCCCTAATCACATATCCCTGAGAGTACTGTATTTTAGATTTTAATCTGTCTCTTCCTTTGGTCCTGAGGGAACCCCTTTCACACGTCAGCTTGTTTTTTATCCTACAGGTTTGATTCCCTTGGATGTAGGGTTTTGTTTTGTTTCATTTTGTTTAGTTTTTGGCCATCCTTATCATTTTGCTACCGTCTCTAGAGTTCAGCCAGCTGGTGCTAAAACCACAATGATTTGTCCTCCTGAGGATTAACAGTAATAGGCTTTGTTGAGCCAACTCTTCCTGCCACCTCAGAAACTGGAGACAGGTCTCCTTTCTAGTCTTCTGGGCAGTTTCTCATCCCAGGACTGGTAGAACTGGCAACTTGTTTTGGAAGCTCCAGCATTAAAATGATAGTTGGGACTCTTTCCCAAGAGGATTTGCAAGACTCTGCCCCCTGACTCTGCTGGGAGCCAGCAAAGCATTAGGTCTGCCTGAAGCAGTGGTTCTTTAACTTGGCTGCAGATTAAAATAAGTCAGGAATCCCTTAAAATTTCCAATGCTCTGGTCATACCAAAGACCTATCAGAATTCCTAGGCTTGAAATCTGACCATCAATTTTTTTTTTTTTAATAGCTCCCTAGTTGAGTCTCATATGCAACAAAGTGGAAAACACACACACACACACACACACACACACACACACACACACACTGGCCAAACAGCTCCCAGGAAAGCAGACCCTCTCCTTTACCTCTGAAAACCTCAGCTGTCCTCCTTCACCAGCACCCTTCAACTAGTAGAATTATCTGTTTGGCTACTCCAGACATACATGGAAACAAGAGTTGGAAACTGTTGCTTTAGTTGTTGCCTTCCCAGAATTCCTCATGCCATAAGTTCCCTTTTTAATATTTTTTAGATTAATTGCTTTTAAATTTTCACATATATAATCACTTCATTAATGTTTTTTTGTTGTTTCTTGTTTTTTTTTTTTTTTTTTAATGTATCAGTGTCTCTTTTGAGAAAAGAACTTACTTTGTTTTTTCTTTAGCAGTACAAGTTAGAGGTCACTCCCAAGTCTAATATTCTTTGATTCAGTGTTTTTATTCCCTTAGCTCTTGGACTTACTTTGCTCTCATGAAACCTATTTTTCTTTTTTTTTAAAGATTATTTTTGGAGAGAGAGAGAGTGAGAGAATACAGCAGTGGGGTGGAAATGGAAGAGTATAGGGAGAGGGAGAAGCAGACTCCCTGCAGGGAACCCTATGTGGGGCTCAATCCCTGGACCCTGTGATCACAAAGGCAGTCATTTAACCAACTGAGCCACCCGGGTGCCCCATGAGATGTTTTTCAATCTTACAAAAGTTGAGGAGAAACCTCTATAATTTATATTTTTATATCCCTGGTATAAGAGTTTTTTTTCAAGTTCTGGCCTACTATTCTCTCTAGCTTAGTAGAGTTAATTTATCTATGTAAATAAAGGAAATAATTTCTCAAAATGACAGCATGACACATCCCCACCAATTTTTATTTTTTAAAATGCCTTTCTATCATTCAGCTTGCCATGGAAGTACATCAAAGAGTTTTTCTCCATCCTTAACATTTCTACCACTATTCTTTCTAACTATTCTCTAATGTTTAATGAACCATATACAATATACAGTTTAAGAGTCTGGAAATCCCATTGCTTACTTTTTAATTAAATTTAACTCTAGAAGTTTACAGCATTTATACCATTGTTGACCTAAAATATATAATCTTTAAGGATAGATCGAATGAGATTTAATGAACTTCACCAGGAGCCATTCTCTCTCTCTCTCTCTCTCTCTTAATAATTATATTGCTTTAGAACAAAGAAAAAAATCAGTATCATAGATTTTTCCATTGATAATATGCAAAAAAAAACAGTCACAACAGATATCTTGTTTTATTTGCCACCTTCTACTATGAAGAAATAGCCAAGTCTTAATTTGGAGGGAATTTACGAGGAAAAACTTACAGAATATAACAAAGTGAATTCATCTTTTCCCCAAGAACTGTCTATATTATGAGCACGTATTTAGAAGCCCAGCAGAGCATATTCAAGCAGATTTCTTGAAACTCATTGAAAAAGACAATTATCCATAGGCAGCATAAGGGCTAACAGCAGGGGACCAGCAGACTTAACACTACTATACATATGTATTATTTGCACTTTGCATACCCAACACACTTTATTTGACACATGTATTGCTGGTTTGTCAGTTGATTTGTTAAACCTTGGAATAATTCAATGCACAAATAGCTAAATAATAGTAACCATATTTCTTTCTTATTCCTTGATTTTAAGTTGTCTTATTTTCAAAATTTCTTAAAAGATTACAATCCTAGCTCCATGACTCGTATAATAAGTTGGCAGTTGTAATATAAGTAGATATAGTACAATAATTTCTAGTGGGATTTTGAAGGGCCTAGAAGTATTAAATTTTTATTCTGAGAACTCCTTATTCAATGAGAAATCATTAAGAAAATGAAGAGGCACATTTTAAATATATTTGTAAAATTCCAAGTTTATGTTAACTTGAAGATTAGTTCTCTATCATTGATGCAATGCAGTTTTTTTCTATGTACGTAAACTACACCTTGGAAGGTTTTTAGTAAATTCACTATAACTACAATTGACTCCTACTTGTAATATTTTCAAAAATGAGTTAATTATAAAGTCAGTGAGCTGCCAAAGTCTTCCACTGCTGCTTTTCCTCTATTATTTCTCAGCACTGATTGGATGCATAAGGCTCAGTCCGTCTGGGAGCAGTGGACAGCAGTGTCCAGTATCCACTTAGCTTAGAAAATCTAATGCAGCACCGCATCTGATCTTTATCTCTAAATGTGGTCACACAAGATATTCGGTTCTCAACTGTGCTAACACAATTGGCACAATCAAACAGGGCAGAAAGATCGAAGTTCACCCTGTCCCCTCTATTCCCCTTTTGAACAATTGTGGAAATAAATAATGGTAGCTAGCACACATGACCAAGGAGACAAAAGTAAAACCATTTTTCTTTTCCATGACTTCCATTGCGAAGAAAAACTATTAAAAAAAAAAAAAAAAAAAGGAGCACAGTTAACATTTACATCTCATACAAGTTTTTTTCCAGCTAATCTTTTTCTCTAGATGACCCCTAAAGAAAGTTATCTTAGTTATATGGAGAGAAATTTTCACTCGAGCAGTCATTTTCTGAAGGATATTTCATACTGAAAAGTCTTTGAAATACCATTTTTCATCTACCCTCTAAACCTATTGAAAATGTCTCCACAGTACCTGAAACATTTTCTCTGTTGAAATATATCATTTTACATTACTCAGATGTTCTGAAAATTCATAAAGTGGCAATCATAATTTATTGAGATTTCTTTCTGCCAGTCAGAAAGGAATAAAACTATATAGTGCATTCAAGAGGAAAAAGAAAAGAAAAATGAATAGAGTAACAGAGGTACCCTTGGCTTAGAAGTAATGGAAGATTGTTCCGAGTAAATAATCTTAATTTCAGCAGTCTTCTGCCAATCGAAGACTGAGCCTAAAATGTGTGGCAAGCTGCGCTGGGGACCTCTAATAAATCTGTTCTTTCACTTAAATCAACAATTATTCAATATTCGTCCACTGGATTCCAACAATTTAGCTCTTTCCTTTGTGACTCAGCTCAATTTTGCTTGTTTTATTTACTTTCTGGAAGATTCCTGAAGGGCTCCCTGCTGCTCTTTACGTTTGTTGATTCTGAGCCTGGAGTGTCTGAGGATTGTTCTTACCTCTCCTGCAGACTTAAGGCTTTTGTCTTATATTATAGCTGCTTCTGTTCTCTATTAATTTACTTCCATCTGATTAATGCAAAATTACAGGACACTGCCTGGCTCCTTTTCTTATTTTATAGGATGGTTAAGGATATAAGTGCTGACATCAGAGGACAGGTATAAGGATTATATGAATCGATAGTGGTATCGGAAATATGAGCCTGGCATAGTTCAATATATGTTCTTAGTATTGATATTGTGATTATTAACATATTCTGTCATTTCAGAGAAAGGCAGTAGAATTGTTCTCATTTTTTTTTATTTTGCCTTTTCGATGTCCAGTGTCTGTGTATGATAGGAATCATATAAATTTTAGAGGTGAATTTCTCAAAAATACGAATGTATGGGTATCAAGAAATGACACCGTTTCACAATTAAACCATCAACAAGAAAGTTTATTGAATGGATTCACCATGATTTGACTATTCTCGTGTGATAGACATTACGTTTTTAAAATGTGTATATTTTTGTTATATACAATTCACAATAATAAACTTGGGTCTTTGCAAACTTCTTTAACTCTATTTATAAGGTTAAATCCAAGACACAGACTTGATCAGCTGAAGGACAGGAGACACCTTAATTTAGATCCATAGATGCTCTCTGAAGTTTGTGCCAATTTATAGCAGCTCCAAGAATGAGTGGGTGTTCCCGTGTCCCCATGTTTTTCCTTAACAGTGTTAAATATGTTTTCAGTTTCAAAAATTTAAGAGGTGAGTAATGGCATCTAGTTTTACTTTAGATTTCTCCAATTATGACTGCAATCTGGTGTCATTTCATGTTTATTGGCTATTTTTAAGGGGAGGCGGCATCTACCTCAGCTGTTCTTTGTTTTAATCTTAAAGATCCCAGGTATCTTCCTGCTTCGAAGTTGCTTTGGTCTCTTTTGTACATCCTGCCTTAACTTTTTTTTTTTTTTCATTTCATCTGCTTTAGGTTCTCATTTTTTTTTGTTGTTTTTTTTTGTTTTTTTTTTTTTAAAGATTTTATTTATTTATCCATGATAGTCACAGAGAGAGAGAGAGAGGCTCAGAGACACAGGCAGAGGGAGAAGCAGGCCCCGTGCCCCGGGAGCCCGACGTGGGATTCGATCCCGGGTCTCCAGGATCGCGCCCTGGGCCAAAGGCAGGCGCCAAACCGCTGCGCCACCCAGGGATCCCTAGGTTCTCATTTAATACAATTCCATCTGTTTTCTTCAAAATGTCAAGTGTATTCGCTGTTAGGATTTCTTGTTTTATAGCCCATTTAAAGGCATGTGTCTCTATTACACTGAGTTGTCCTGAGTCCTAAATGAGCACAGGCTGAAGCTTGAAACAGTGCCTGGCACAGATCAAAGCTCAGCATGGGATTTCTTTTCCTCTTCTGCATTTTTCTATGAATATCTTATAATATACTGTCATCACAGTACACACCATTAAGTTTATTTCTTTTTTTGTTTATAAAAGCTCTTTTCATTAAGACAATTCTCATGTGTTACCTTTTCATTATTGTGTTTTCTTCAAATATGAATATTTACATACTCCTTATTCCGTGTGGTTCTTATGTGTGGGATTTTTTTAAAAAGTTGAATACTTGCTAATAAATGAAATGAGAAGAAAATCTGAAAAAAATGTTATGGGGAAAATTAAAAAGAGATAAACAATATCAGTAAGAAAAAGAGTTGCTTAGCTAAAATTTAAAATACATACAAAAATCAAGAAACTAGAAAACAAAAAAGGAACTAGGTAATTTTAAAAATTAGGCAAGGTGAGGAAACAAAAAAACAAATGAAAAAATATTGTGATAAAATTATGTGTGATTCAGGGCAGCTGGGTGATTCAGTTGGGTAAGTGTCTGCCTTCAGCTCAAGTCATGATCCGAGGGTCCTAAAATGAAGTCCTGCATCTAGCTCCCTGCTCTGACAAGAGCCTGCTTCTCCCTCCCCCTCTGCCTGCTGCTCCCCCTGCTTGTGCTCTTTCTTTCTCTCTCTCTCAAATAAATAAATAAAATCTTTAAAGAAAAAATAAATTAATGTGACTCAAGAGGAGGAATTAACAGAAAAATGTTGCCCTCACCCCTTCCAAATATTATGTGGTCCCTCTGTAGCCATTAGAACGCATTCTTTTTTCCAAATATGGAGTGATATTGTTAACAGCACACCATGGGCATATCCTACTTTCATGTTTAGATGGTGTATTTAGATCTTTGCTGCTTCTCAACAACACTAGGAGCATACCAAGATGAAGGATCTAAAATCAGAAGCCTGGATTCAAATGCTGCCAACTGGGAAAATTAAACTTTGGACAGATTCGTTGAAGCTACTAAAACCATAGTAGAAAAAAAAAAAAGTAGGAAAAAAAAAAAAAACCATAGTAGTAGAGACACTTAATTTGGGAATCATAATCCTAGCACTTGGAAGGCCAATGTAAAAAATTAACTCAAAAATGCAAAGGACCTAATAAAATCAAGAGAATCTAGAGAAACAAAAGGTAAAAAGCTGGCAAACATATTGCCAGATTTCAAGAGTTATAAAGTGAAAGTAGACAAGATGGTATGATATAGGGATGAGGATATCCCTCCTATATCCTACATATGGGACAATGGAACACAATGGAATAGAGAGTCTAGAAATCGACCCTCTCATATAGGGAAGTTTGATTTAGCACAACACCATGGCAATTTGGTGAGAGTGAATGGCGATTTTAATAAGTGAGCTAGGTTAACTGGATATCTGTATGGTTAAAAAAACCACCCTGAAACACGAATCCCAATGCCTTCCACAGAATTTAATTCAAGATATATTATGAACCTAGAGGTAAAAAGAAAACAAAAAAGTTTCCAGATGGAAACAGGGGCAATATTTCCATGATCTTCGGTAGGAAAAAAATTTTCCCCCAAAACCGTATTATAAAAAATTTCAAATATGCAATGAAATTGAAAGTTTACCATAAATGCCTATATACAGATGCCCTAAATTGTACGATTAACCATTTACCCTATTAGTTTTATCATATTAAATTATATAAACTTTTTCTGAGGAAGAAATCCTAGGTTCTCCTAAGAACAAATCCCATAATTACTCCTTTCTTTTCACCCCATGATATAATAGTTATAGACTAACTAACTATATGTGTGTGTGTGTGGATGTGTGTGTGTGTAACCATTATGACCACAAATTATAATATTGGTCAAATGTTTTTAAGATGCATTAGGATTTTTATTATTTTTAGATGGTAATCCACTAGAGATGGAAAAACAATTATATTTTAAATTCATTTTAATTTGATAGGCAGGCATGATATGCCGGGCAAAACCCAGACCTACTGTGGATAGGTCTTTAGTCACGGGAGGGGGTGTAGGGGTAGTCCTAGGATGAAGTGTCAGGGGTTTAGTAGCCTGGGCCCCTGGAAGGTGAATTTGGCAAGTATTTCTCATTTTTTCTCTCCCCACTCAGGTGGGACCATTGGCTAGAGTGGGCTGTGGCTTGGTTTTTCCGTTCATTCAAGTGGAAGTCTAGAGACACCTGGGACTGGGTGTTCCCTTTGTCCCAGGTCCGTTAGGTTGTGATGAAAACCCAGAGGGATAAATAGATGCAGGCTCTAGTTAACTAGTTTCTCCTGAGGGCAAGCCTGGGTAGTGCTGCATGGCCTTGGCATGTTTCAAAAGATTCATTTTGCTGGTTGAACTCCAGGAGAGAAAGCCCACGCAAATCCAGAGGCCCTCCTCCCTCCCTCAGATGGCTGAGCCTCTGGAGTTTTGAGCCTCCCAACAGTTTCTCACTTAAGATTTGCATCTCCCTCCCTGGACACTGTTTCCTGCAGAAGTTCCTGCTCCTTGGGTTTCCTGCTGGTCAGTTAACCATTCTCTGTGTCTCCTGTTTTGTTCTCTCCACAAATGGGGAGGCTCTTGACCCTGTGCCTCACTTCTCTGCGGTTCTAAGAACCATTGATTTTTCAGTTCAGCATTTTACATGTTATTAGCACAGACTGGCAATGTCCAAAGTCCTTACATGCTGGACTGGAAACTGGAAGTTTCTACACTTTGCTTCTTTTAACAAACAATATAATATAGAGTGACCTCCATAGCTGTATATAGAGATATTTTTCTTTCATTTTGAAGACTACATGGTAATGATTGTTTTCCTTTACATTAATTATGCATTTTATAAATGCATTGAATTCCCTATTGATAGACATTTGGGTTTCTTGTCTTTGCTAGTAAGAACAGTATCATGATGAACAGTCTGTGCACGTGATATTTTATGGTTTGACCAGTGTATCTTGAGGACAGAGTTTGTAAAGTGGGATTCTGGATCAAAGGATCAATAAATCATTTATTTTGCTGGATATTGCCAAATTCCTCTGCTTAGGGATTGCATTATCTTGCAACCCTACCACATCTTTGGAGGACGCCTGTTTTGCCATAGCTTTATTCAATTGTGTGCTTTGTGAAATATACAAATTTTTGCTAATCTTATAGGTGATAATAGACTCAGGGTGTTTAAATTTACATTTTTTCTTACTTTAGCAAGGTTAACCATTTTATTACAAATGTCATGGGCATTTGAATTTATTTTGAATGTGTGTTGTGCATGTACTGTATTTACCTCCTGCCCACTTGGGTCAGCATATTTTTCTGTTGATGTTCTAGTTGGAGGAGCTCTTTCTATATTAGGAATATTAACCTTTTCAGTGATATAACTTACAAATAGATAAGGCTTTGAAACAGCGATTTTATTTAAGTAGCAGCCTGGAATGTGATATCTACTGTCTATTTTTCTGTCTCTGTGCTTTCCAAGTTTTGAAAACAGGGCAAAAATAGGAATTATTGTGGAAAAATGATATGCTTATTTCCATTTATTAATAGGCATTTTTCTCCTAACTCTCATTCTTTATGTCACGGATTTTATTTCCCATGAAGAAGGAAATTTAGACTATAATTTTCTTTAAATATTTCTATTAAATTTTCCACTAACCAAGAATTCATAGCTAGAATCATAATTATATTTCTGAGCGTGGGAGATGCTTTCCCATTTTTTTTAAAAGCCAACCGCCTTGCTTGACATTAGTAATTGTGGCCCAGAGAGATCACTTAGATGCTCCACGGCCCCAAACTGGGTAGCAGTTCATTTATCCCTGCAGGTATTCTGTTGGGGTGTGTGGGCTCAGTACCAGGAGCAATAGCAGCGATGTGCTAGGTGATGGGAAGACAGCAGTGCAAGAAAACAGAAAACTATATATTTTCTTCTCTCGTTTTACTTAAAATCTAGTGGGAAAGTAGGGCATTCAGGTATATGAAATGGCATCCCTGGGCTCCCATCACCGACTCTGCTTGAGTTGATCTTAAAAGTGAGAGGAATGTGGTGATAGATCCTGCAAGATGTGACAACAGTATGTTCGTTCAGACTTGGGAGTTCTATCCCATCTTAGTACAATATGAAGCTAAATAGTTTTCAATTAAATGTTGCTGTTACCATCATCATTACTTCAACCACTACTAAAAATACTGAGTGTTAGGCAGTCACTTTAATTTCATTAGTCTTTTGTCTATAATTTTCAGATTACTTTTGTAAGAATTCCTTAGAAGATCACTGTGGGGAAGGTGATTATTTGCACCCTAACAAAGGACAGGGAAATTTACAGAGAAGTTAAGCAAATGTTTCCACTTAAAAACAGATAAGACAGTAGATTTTTTTTTTTGAAATTTCAATTATGATATGTTCAGGGATAGTATTTTTCTTAAACCTGGGAACATTTACAGCATATGTTGCAAACAATAACACAAACTTCTTTGTCCTTGAAATAATTCATTTAGTGTAGTCCTAGAGAAGAGAATATCAGATGTGACAATCTTGTTCTATTTACTCATGCATTTTAATTAGTTTTTGACATGTGCCCTACCAAAAAAGATACCTTATAGTAAATGAGCAATGAAAAACTATATTTGATACAGATAAATTTCTTATTTGTTGGGATAGTGAATCAGACTGCTTAAAGCAATCTGATAGCAAGTTTAGTGTTTCCTAACAAGTCTTTCTTTTTTCTCTTCTTAATAAGAAACATATTCTGTTGTTCTGGAAGAGTGTTTCTTAAAAGAACTAGGAAATGAGCATTGCTCTTAATAAGTTTAATTTAAAAATATGTAATCCAACATTTAAAAATATGATACTCATTTAATTTCTATTTTTTTCCAAATATACATATGATCCCTTTGTTAGCTCTGGGATTGGATTTAGTAAAAAGACAGGCTGGCAGATTTAGCTGTACATTCCAATTTGGCAAACATAATGTTGTAGGTTTTAATAAAAATTGATTTTTAATTGAAATGAGTTTTTCCACATTTCTGTTTTAGAAGATAATCTAAAAAAAATTTAAGTAACTATAGTTTTTCTTCTGTCTCTCATTGTCTTTCCTCCATTCTTCTCCTCTTCCTTTCTTCAGGGAATTTTTATCTCTATTCATGTTCTAACTTCATCCAAATTTATGCCTGGAGCTCAGACCTCTGCCATGATTCTAGATAGCTATATTTAATTTCCCATCAGACTTCCCCAAATAAATGTGACCAAGAAATTTCAAATATGACATATACAACATTAAATGTAGAATTTTCTGTCAAAACATCTTTCCTACTCTATTTCTGTTACTCATCTGGTCAACTAATATGCAATGGACTCTTTCACATATTAACAATTTGTTAATTTTTTCCTCCAATTTGTTTCTTAAGTCTTGTTCATTAAATCTCATTCTTATTGCTATAATACAGGACTACATTTGGTTATTTATAACTAGGAAATGTGTTTTGTGTCTTTAAACCTCTTCCTGTTACTAAAGCATTTTTCCCCTAAATTAGAAGCCTTACACCTTATTATTATTATTCTGTGCATAAATCTTGTGATTTTTCCATAGTGCACAAAATGAAGGATAAACTCTCTTCATAACATTCAAGAAACTTCACACTTTGGCCCCCATCTCATCTCAATCTTAGCCTCCCTCATATGTTCCTTATATATTAACATTGCCTGAGTACAACTGGGGGTAGTGTGGGCTTGGCTTTTCCCATGTTGTGTCTCCTATTGGAGTATCTTGTCATTTATGACTCTTCTTTCAGGACACAGTTGTATTGATAAAGGTGTCTCTATGAAGGTATCTGAGACACCATCTCCATCCTCAAGGCAAAACTAGGACATGTCCTACTTCAAGCACTCATATACTTGTCATGCTTTATCCTGTGTATGGACTCTCATTTGCTAAACTGTGAACATTTTGAGTACCTGGTCATTTTGGCATCTCTAGCACAATGCTCATCTCCTAATAGGATTGATTGTTGCCCAAATGAAGAGAACCTGGTTGAAAGTCAAGACACTTCTTTCTTGGCACATGGCCATATTCATCTCTCTGCTTCTTTGAGCCTCAGCGTATGCTGCTGTCAGACAGGGACATTTGATTAGATTGCAATACTCTTTTTACAAAAAAAAAAAAAAATAGCTGACAATAGCTGCTCAGTTTCTTTGATCTTTGAAAATATTTCTATTCTACACAGATTTTTTAAAATCATAATTATTTACTAATGAATAGATGGACCAGCTGAGGGAAATGTTAACACCTCTTTCTCATTTGGAAATATTTGGCTTTTATTTATGAATATGACACAGTTTACAGAACAGTACACAAGCTTAGCATTGTAAGTGAAGCTAAAACTTTCCTATTTTAACACTTCCACTTGTTATTGAAATTTGGGACAGACCACTTGGCAATATTTAATGTATTCTGTATCTTTAAGCAAGCTCAGATTATTTTCCAAATATGACTTTATTACTCTTACAATATTGCTATGGAATATCAACAGATTGGCTGAACCTATTACAGAACGTATGCTATGAGAATTGTTAAGAGATTGGAGCAAGCAATACCTAGGTTTTACGAGATCATGTGAGTACATGTAAGTACTAGTATAGAGTTATATAGCATGAAGTTTTGTCCTTAAAAACATCAAATCTATGCAATATATGCTATGTAGTATAGATGCACATTTTCTTCCTTTATTCTTCTCCTTCAAAAATATTTTCAGGGTATCTAGGTTGCTCAGTTGGTTAAGTGTCTGCCTTTGCTCAGGTTATGATCTCAGGGTCTTTAAATCAGCCCTGCTTCAGGCTCCCTGTTCAGTGGGGGGTGTCTGCTTCTTCCTCTCCCGCTGCCCCCACCCCTCTTGTTTATGCTCTTTTTCTCAAATATATAAATAAAATCTTAAAAAAAAAGTTTTCAAATGTGCAAAATAATTTACAGGTGGTTATTTGAAGTAACTATATTTACATTGATATTATATAGTAGCTATGTACTGCTTGTCCTTAAAAGGTAAATTATTTTATTTTATAATTACCTTAATTAGATGGCAGACAGTTCCTAGAATTTTACTAGGTGACTTTTGTACATAAAATTGCAATATATTGAAATTATTGCATAAATAAATGTCAGAATGTATAAATTGTTCATTTATTCATTCCATATTCAAAATATGTTTTGTTTTGGGGAATAATAATTTTTCTCAATTTTGTTGGTTTGTTATAAACTTTAATCCTAGTGACAGTGTTGAAATAAATGAAATGTCTGTTTTAATGACTGAAAATGACTTCTAAGGAATTTTTGGATAGAATTGTCCATTGATTTCACCGGGAGAATGTTTTTGTAGTAAGTAGAACAGTTTTAATGAAAAGTGTTTAGGGTGTATGTGAGGGGCCACGTAATTTTTTTGATGCTTATTTTTTTGCAGTGATGATAAAATTATATTTTGAAGTAAACATTTTCATATGATCTGTTATTTATATATGTGTCAAGGATACAGATTATGTTCAGTCTTTGACTTCATTTTGAAAAGACAGGCCTTTTTTATTAAAAAAATAAAAGGATGGAAAAGCTATTTTCTGGATGTTCTTATAATAATTTTTTGATGCAAAATTTGAGAAATGAATACATAGACAAAAAACAAAAAAACAAGTCTGAAAAATTACCGAGAAGGATTGTAAATGAGAGATTATTGTCTCCCTAGAGAATTAAGAGAAAAATTTTCCCTTCTTCATGGAAAAGAATTTCTCAAAATATACAAATAGATAAAAGGAAATGAGAACTTTAATTTAAAAGTTGAGAAAACCAGGTAAATCAATATTCCTATGGATAATCATGATCGTTCATGGATTGAACACAGAGGGGAATAATTTGAAATTTATTGAGATTCTTTCTACACTCGAAATAAGACATATCCGCCCACTATACCCTAAGAAAAAGTACTAAGATGGTTTGTCATGATCCAAATACTATGTAGGTTTATAAGCCCATGTTAACTAGGGGGAAACATTTCATGAGCTGTGTGGTCTAAAGTGGATTGAGGTTCCCCAAAGCTTGAAGATTATTTATAAGCAATCAAGGAAGATATTTAGGAATGCTTAGGACAGTGATGTGGAACAGACTGACTATTATTTATTTTTCCCTCAATTTTTATTTGAAATCTTTCAAAGATGGAGAAGAAGAAAGACCAGTGCAACCAACACCTATATTCCCCCAACTAGATTTAAGAAGTGCTAACATTTTCCTACATTTTTTTTATGTCTCACTTTCTCAATTTTCAAATCTCTCACATTACCTGCCCCCACAGTGTATTGCCCTATTCCCAACAAGGATCCATATTTCATTTGGTTGCTACAAATTTTAACTCTAGAAGCAAACCAAACCCATGTTTGTTTGTTTTTTTCCTTAAAGATTTATTTATTTCAGAGAGAGAGAGATATCACAAGTTGGGGGAGAGTTTTGGGAGGACAGAAGGAGAGAAAAATTTAAGCAGGTTATGCTCAGCATGGAACCTGGGGCTGGATCTCTCAACCTGTAGATCATGACCTGAGCCTAAATCAAGAATTGGACCCTTAAACAGCTGAGCCACCCAGATACCCTGCAAACCCATGCTTTAAAAAAAAAATTTTTAATAGCATTGATTTTTTTAAGAGTCCAGTTTTCTTATAACTTATAACAAATACTGGATATATTTGCTTGTTTGTTCATTTTTGTCGTTCCTTTATCCCCTAAATTTCCTGCAAACTGGAAGTTAGTTATACAGACTTGAATAGAGTCAGGCATACCTTGGGCAAGAAAAATTTACAAATGTTGTTGTCTTGTATCTGCAGGCCCAGTGAGAATTCCTGCATGCTAACCTGTTTCCTTTCACATAACCCCATTAGTCTTTAAGCTATTACTTGCTTCTTGGCACCACAGGATGGCCCAAGTTGACCTGCTCCAGACCTAGATTCTTTTTATACAAGAGGAATGAAAGTACATATTTATGAATAAGAGGGCAAATTTTGATTAAAATGAAATCCTCTTCAGCAAATATACATTCATTTCTTTCTTTCTCCCTTTCTTTCTTTTCCCTGGGGCAAAGTATACTTTCCTGCCCCTGTTACTTTGTAGCTAGCCATGTGATTCGTTGGGTCAGTGGAGTATGAGCAGCTATGCAAGCAGAAGCTTTAAATGTATTCATATGGTGCATCTTGACTATTGTGATCCATTGATTTATAATGAGTATATGCCTTGGATAGGTTGTAGTTAAAGGAAAATGGGGCATACATATCTACATATATAGAGCAGAACTATATGTAATTCACAGCCTAGGGCTGAACTGAGATAATCAACAACTTAGAATAGCCACAGCTAATGTACATAGACAATGCAGAATGCATTTTATTTTTATGAAAAACAAATGAGAAAATACAATGTTAAATTTTGCAATCTTTTCTGAAGCAGTATATTTGTTATAATTCCTCACCAATGCATAGAGCAGGGCCTTTGCATCAGTAATTGGGCTGCGTATTGCCAAATTTCTATCCATACGGGAAAATAATCATGTTTTTACTCTAACCAACAATGTAAGAGTGTTTGTGTTTCCACTCATTTTGCCAACAAAAGGTATCATCAGATTTTTGTATTTTAGTCAAGTAAGGAAAAATTCTATGTAGCTTAGTGTGCATTTTTGTTCTAAATGTGAACATATTTAATGTGTTTAAGGGTCTTGTATATACACCTTCTAGACTATCTGCTCATACATTTATTTTTAACAAGTTTTTTTACTTCTTGATTTTAAATATTTATCTGTATTTTAAGGATGTTAATACTTTGTCATTTATGTAAGTTGCAAATGCCTTTATTTCAGTTTGCCTTCCCAAATTGTGTGTGTGTGTGTGTGAAGCAGTTTAATGTATTTTGATAAATCACACTTCTAGATTAGATAGAAAGATATTACTACCGTGTTACAAAGAAATTTAGCTACATAAATTTCTGGTGCTTATATGGTTAATTTGTAACACAACACACACACATATACACACACTTAAAATAATAATACATGAGGAAAGAAGCCTCTACTAGTGAAAATAAGCAGAGCCAACAAAGAACTGAATTATTCCTCGATGACTTTGGATACTGAAATATTCATTGTGAAATAGAAAATAAGTATTATGTCTAAGTAAATAATATATTAAATGAAAAGGAAGGCATGTGTGTTTTAAAAGATTCAAGCAGTCTTTAAAGCAAGAAATTATTTTTTAAGTTTTTCTTTAAATTCCAGTTAGTTAACATACTATGTAATATTAGTTTCAGGTGTACATTGTAGTGATTCAACACTTCTATACATCACCCAGGGCTCATCACAATAAGTGCCCTCCCTAATCTCAATCATGTATTTAACCCATCATCCTTCCACCTCCCCTCTGATAACCATCAGTTGTCTATATTCCAATAATAGTAGAGGACTATTTTTTTATTTTTTATTTTTATTTTTTAAATATTTTATTTATTTATTCATGAGAGACACAGAGAGAGAAAGGCAGAGACACAGACAGAGGGAGAAGCAGGCTCCATGCAAGGAGCCCGATGTGGGACTCAATCCCCGGTCTCCAGGATCACGCCCTGGGATGAAGGCCACGCTAAACTGCTGAGCTACCAGGGCTGCCCCAGGACTTTAAAAGAAAAAAAAAAAAAACAACTTATTTATTCATGAGAGACACAGAGAGAGAGACAGAGAGAGACAGAGAGGCAGAGACACAGGCAGAGGGAGAAGCAGGCTCCATGCAGGGAACCCGACGTGGGACTCTATCCCGGGTCTCCAGGATCAGGCCCTGGACTGAAGGCAGCGCTAAACCACTGGGCCACCCAGGCTGCCAATAGGAGGGGACTTTAAGAAAAAATTTTGACATTAAAATTTCAGGAGATGGATAAACAACAGTGTAAATCCATTGGAAAAAAATGATTGTTGTAGGGACGCTTGGGGAATTCAGCGGTTGAGCTCTGTCTTCAGCCCAGGGCAGCATCCTGGAGTCTTAGGATCAAGTCCCTCATCAGGCTCCCTGCATGGAGTCTGGTTCTCTCTCTGCCTATGTGCCTCTCTCTGTGTGTGTCTCTCATAAATAAATTAATTAATTAATTAAAAATGATTGTTGTAGCAAATAGATCACATGAAATTATTCAGTGGATCACGGGAGGAAAATTGGGTTGAAGATATGGCCAAATGTCCAAGATTCATAAGCATAAAATAAAGTATGTAATAACTGAACAAATAAAAGCTTTATTGAGCTTTTAGAAAAGAAAAAATGAGAATGAGAAAAAGCAAGTTCAAGAACAGTATACCTGAGAATATTCTAGAGCTAATAAAAACTTGAATCCTTAGTTCAGGAAAAAAAATCTGAAGGGTTATGAAAACTAACACATACCTAAACACTCATTAGTGTAATTTCAGATCATAAATAGATAAATAAATCAGAGTGGCGAGGGAGAAAAGCTAGATTAAGAACTAGATTAATTGACAGCTACAGACAGCAGACTGTGCAGGGAGAGCAAATGAAGCCATGAGGAGATGGAATGTTACTAATACATTGTATTGACAAAGTATAAGCTTTGAAGCCAGCAAAATCATTTAAGAATATCTGTGAAGCAATATTCTTAAATAATATGTACAGTAAAATTTAGTATTATAGGGGCACCTGGGTGGCTCAGTCAGTTAAGCATCAGACTCCATTTCAGCTCAGGTCCTGATCTCAGAGTTGTGAGATAGTCTCCCTTGGGCTCTATGCTCAGTGGGGAATCTGTTTAAGATGCTCTCCCTCCCTCTCTTTCAGCCCTTCCCTGTCCTGCTCATGCTCTCTCTCCACCAAAAAACAGCTTAGTATTACATTTAGAATCCTAATTATTAAAATACCAACATTACTGCAAGAAGAAAAAAGAAGATTTCAAAGGGAAATGTAAAGTAAAAATATAAGGTAAAATGAAGAAAAATAATGGTGGGAAAACCTAAAAAGGGACTATATAAGATAACAGTATGTAAGTGAAATACATATTCAAAAAATCATTTAAGCAAGCGGTTTTTTTTAATGTAAAGGGATTAGAAACAAAGTTAGAAATGATAATATTAAAAAAAACACATACATGGGGAAAAACAGTGCAGCCAAATAAATCACTTAGATTTATTTCAAAGATTAAAATGGCCTTATAAAATTACTAAAATAGAATGTGAACAGTATGAAAATAGGCATGTTTATTTACTTATTTTAAATATTTATTTATTTATTTGAGAGAGAGAGAGAACACAGAGGGAGAGAGAACAGAGAAGAAGAGGGAGAAGGAGAATAAGACTCCCTGCTGAGCAGGCAGCCAGATTCGGCTCAATCCCTGGACCCTGAGATCATGACCTGAGCCAAAGGCAGATGCTTAACTGCCTGACTCATGCAGGTGCCCACTAGTCACGTTCATTTAATATTTCTTAATTTGGTTACAAATGTTTCTTAATTTTTGATGCATTTTAAAATGATCTTGAAAGTATAACTCAGGTATTGTATTTTCTAAATGACATGTAAGAAAAAAATCTGTATTTACATATGCCTCTGTATGTGTATATGTATATTTAGTTTTTGGATTTTTCCTTTATATGTTATAAAGAAAATGATTTCCTTTGTTGTGTATATTTTAAATACTTAGAGATCACACTTTCGTTTTCCATGAACGTATCTAGCTATAGTTAAATTATTTGGGGGGATGTAGAAAAACATTAAAGCTATGAAAACATACATGTCTAGAAAATGAAGAGCTCTTTGACATTTTGCTCCTGGTTCCTTTATGGAAATTCTTTAGCAATATTCAAATAATATCCATTACTTTAGACACTGAAAATAGAATTTTGCTTTATAGAATTAACATATTTCTTTATATAATCAGGTATTATTTTTTTAAAAATATAAAAAACCAAACTTCTCATGTTCTGAATTTCTCCTTAGAATTTAGATTTTAGAAAGAAAAGATTAATATTTACAAATATACATATTAACTTCTGTTGGAAGATTTGATAAAAATCCATTTTTTAAAAATTGCTAATAAAGTTAATGGTGGCTAACACACCCTTAGCCCTAGTATACTCCAAATGTTTTAAGATTCTTATATATATTAATTGATTTAATTTTCAAAACACTGTTACTATTTCACTTCTAGGTGAAAAGACAGTTCAGTGATTTAAAGTAATTAGGAACACGTGTTAGAGTTAATATTGAGCTGACAATTTAACAACATAACATGTGCTCCTTTTTTATTGCGCTAAACAAGTGTCAAAAAAATACACATTTTCCTACTCTGTAACTGGGCAGGAAAGAAGCATAAAGAAGAAAAAGAAAAGGATCAAGACTGAGGTGTCTGGGTGGCTCAGTAGATTAGGTGTTTGACTCTTGATTTAGGCTCAGGTCATGATCTCAAGGTCTTAGGAGCTGCACGCTCAGCGGGCAGTCTGCTTAGATGCTCTCTCTCCCTCTGCCCCTTCCCTCCCTGCTCATGCTCTCTCACTTTCTCTCTCTTTCAAATAAATCTTAAAAAAAAAATCTTAAAAAAAATCTTAAAAAAGGAAAGAAGGTAGGTAGGAAGGTGTATTTGAATATGAGTAAGACTTGACCTGTTTTTAAAATTCAGTGACAGGATCCAGAGGCTTAGAATAGAATAGAATCCTAGAATAATGCACAGAAGAAAATCTTTGAAGAATTGAAAAAATGCAGGTGTTTTGCTTGGTAGGAGGACTAAGGAGGAAAGGAGGTTAGAGATGCAGATATGTGTTGCTTAGGAATGAAGAGCAGCTGAAGGAAGGCTTACTTGAATATGCCCCTGTTTTCTTAAGGTAAATTTGAGTTACTGGGATTGATAGGAAGAAAACACATACTTGTTACATGAATGACAGCAAAGGAGTCAATAGCCAGGAGTCAATAACTGTGGGGTTTGCAAACTAATATTCACTAGGAGTGGGGAGAAAAGTTGAGATTAATTGGTGCAAAACTTGTTGGAGTGATTGGAGACATTTGGTATCATTATCACAGTACATTTTTCAGAGCTCAGAAGCCCAAAGCAGGCAAGATATAGGAGCAAGTAGACTTACCAGGGTCTAAAGACTGGCAGGATTGATGCAGAAGAGATAAGATAAAAGGCTTTACTTATTTAAAAGTCCCTGGTCAAAGAAATAGCAGTAATAAACTATGTAGGGCCAGAAAATGTAAAAATAATTTTCTTCTCTTATTTACTGCCAGAGAGTATTTAATAATAGAACAGTTTCATATTATCACACATCTGTATAAGACATTTTAAGAATATATATGTGATTACAGAAAATTTCTGGTGATTATAAAAACCAAACCAGTGAACTTAAGGAATAAACAGGACTATACCACTTTTTGGTTTCTGTAAGATGTGAACTGCATATGTTTATTGGTTTTGGCCAACCCAGTAAATATATTTAGCAGTTTTAGGATTTGGCATAGATTTAGGAAAAGTGTGGTGTGGCCTAAATGGAATGTAGACTAGAGTGGACCAGTTATTTTGGAGCATAGGAGCTGTGTAAGCAGCATCAAGCTGCCTCATCCAAATTCCTTCCACCTGTCCTCCACCACTGAAAGTAGAAGCTCAAGTTTTACAATGGAAAGGGTTGACTAGGGATCCCTGGGTGGCGCAGCGGTTTGGTGCCTGCCTTTCACCCAGGGGGTGATCCCAGAGACCCGGGATCAAATCCCACGTCGGGCTCCTGGTGCATGGAGCCTGCTTCTCCCTCTGCCTATGTCTTTGTGTGTGACTATCATGAATAAAGGAAAGGGTTGAACTTTGCACATGGTTACCTAGAAAGTTAATTTTATTTTGAAGCAAAAATAAAAACTTTATTAAAGCTTGACTGAACTTTGTCTGAGACATGGTTTGCATCCATAGTATGGAGGAGAGTCGTGTGGTCTTTAAAAATCTCCCAATATTCTTTTCACAAATTCTATCTTCATTATTCTTACCATAGATTTTTTTTTATCAGCATTGTTAGAGTATGGGTCATTGGTATTAGAAAGGACAAAAGAGAATGAAATTAAAGCAGGTAAATACTCTAGCATAGTTAGTGAGAATTAAAATGTATATTTCTAAATAATAACAATAATAATAATGATGATGATGATGATGATGATGTATATTTCTGATCGTCTAACCCAGGCTGAATAGAGAAGCAAGTGATGGCCAACAAGCACATGAGAAAATGCTCTGCATCACTTGCCATCAGGGAAATACAAATCAAAACCACAATGAGATACCACCTCACGCCAGTGAGAATGGGGCAAATTAACAAGGCAGGAAACAACAAATGTTGGAGAGGATGCGGAGAAAAGGGAACCAACCCTCTTACACTGTTGGTGGGAATGTGAACTGGTGCAGCCACTCTGGAAAACTGTGTGGAGGTTCCTCAAAGAGTTAAAAATAGATCTGCCCTACGACCCAGCAATTGCACTGCTGGGGATTTACCCCAAAGATACAGATGCAATGAAACGCCAGGACACCTGCACCCCGATGTTTCTAGCAGCAATGTCCACAATAGCCAAACTGTGGAAGGAGCCTCGGTGTCCATCGAAAGATGAATGGATAAAGAAGATGTGGTCTCTGTATACAAAGGAATATTACTCACCCATTAGAAACGAGAAATACCCACCATTTGCTTCAACGTGGATGGAACTGGAAGGCATTATGCTGCGTGAAGTAAGTCAATCGGGGAATGACAAACATTATATGGTCTCATTCATTTGGGGAATATAAATAATAGTGAAAGGGAATATAAGGGAAGGGAGAAGAAATGTGTGGGAAATATCAGAAAGGGAGACAGAACATGAGAGATACCTAACTTGGGAAATGAACAAGGGTAGTGGAAGGGGAGGTGGGTGTGGGATTGGGGTGACTGGGTGATGGGCACTGAGGAGGGCACTTGGCGGGATGAGCACTGGGTGTTATGCTATATGTTGCCAAATTGAACTCCAATAAAAAAATTTAAAAAAGAGAAGCATGTGAATATTACAAAGAACTGATGAAAGGAGGGAAAGGCAGTGGTGCTGAGAAAAAGGAGCCATAATGATTGGAAAGGTGTGCATTTCATAGACTCAGAGGAGTGGAAAACTCAGAAGGTAAGGGTTTAGGCTCAAGGTTTCAATATGAGATCATAGCATCAGAATATACTTGAGTTGAAATGCTCTAACAGGGCTATCTAGTCATTTATCCGTATTTTAGAAAGTTGCCCCTAAATAAATGACCATTTAAACTTTTATCAGTACGTCAGTGTATAAAATCAACTGATAGGTTAGCTCACAGATTTTTTAGTCCAAGATATTAAGAACCTAATTTGATCATTATTCTTAGCTATATTTGTTTTCCTATACCTTGCACTCATTGAGTCTACTTTTATGTCTGGGCCAACCTAGAATACATTTCTCTTTTTCTCACATTAAAAAAATTTAAATATTTTTGAGCTCTTCAGTTTCTTTTGAATGTTCCTTTTTCAAAATAGTTCCCATTTTTAAAGCTGTTTTGTGTCATTTAAAAAAAACCCAAAGTAACTCATGTTCTTCATCTAAATCTTGTATATTTGTCAATAGCTCTTAACAGGTATGGCCTCTAAGTCTAAACAAACAAACTAAAATACAATCTAAGAAGTCTAGAGAAGGGGGATGACTTTTTTTTTCTTGTATACATTATAATCTTGAAAGTGGTCTAAAGTCTATTTTTATCATTTCCATAATATTTTGACTCATATTTAATACACAGTGAAACAAATCCCCTGCATTTTGCTCTCCATATATCATGCTGTTAAGTCATGCCTTACCAGCTTGCATCTGACATTTATATTCCTGTCCCCATTAAATGTCATCTTATTTGAATCTGTATTGGATTGTTATTTTTGCCATTCTTCCAACATTTATGTCATTTAAAAATTAGTTAAGTTCGCAATCAGTGTTATCCTTGAACGAGTTAGATAAAAATTACTGAAATTATGTGACTGCAGGGGATGGTGAAGATAAAATCTCTAGGATATAGATGTTGTCGTGAGGAAGAAGGTGAAATAGAGAAAAACAATGAGGAGACATTTTAATCTTAGTGAACCAAAATTCTGATATCAAACAGGGTGTTCTGCACGACACAGTTAAATTTTAGGGTTGATACTAAAAGTAAGACATTTGCATTGGCAAGATTCACATGTTGGTTATTTAGCATGAGCAGATTTCCAAGAGGAAGGGAAGGAGAAAGGGGGAGAGAGGGAGACAGGGCAGGGGAGGAGAGGAGAAGGAAGAGATGACCTGTGAAATATATATTCATTTTGTTTGAGCTTACTTTTTCTTTTGCAAGCTAAAGCTTATTATTTTCCAATGGAAAAAAAATGCTATATATTTAACCAAGGTAGTGCTTGAACTAACTGGTGTGATAAAACCAAAGACTGACGTTAGATAACATACCAGAACTGAAGCATAAATCAAAAGATTTCCTTTCCTAAATAATTGAATTCATAACCCATGACTTTGAATTTCAAATTTTATTCATTCATTTTATAATGGCTTTCTAAATTGGCTTTTTCCAGCTGATATGCCAAAAACACTTGATAGCCCAAATTTTCCCATTATAGAACTACTTTGATAAACTAACTTTGAAGTCAATAGGATCATTACAGGCAAAAAAGAAGTTATTCTGCAATGCTTGCAAATTTAGGTCAATATGCAAAGATCATTGTAAAAAAAGATTTTGTAGTTATAGTCATTTTCATGTCACCATGCTAAGTATTAAGAGGAATACAAATAATTAAAGTTCCAGAGCTTACCTTAGTGTGTTTGAAATCTCATAAAGTAGAAAAGAAATGCAGTATTTATGCATTCATCATTTATTCAACAGTTTATGTTGATAGAATACATTCTCTATGCCAAACATTTCTAGGCATTAGAGACACATTAGTTAACAAAGCAAATAGTCTTGCCTTCACGACGCTTGTATTGCAAGCAGAGATAGATGATAAACAGTGTGGGAATTAATAAATGAAATGATATGCTAGAATTTGCTATAGCTGTGCATAAAATAAGAACAGGAAAAGTAGTGCTTGACGTTTGGGAGGTGAGGTGCGATGCTGTTTTATATTGAAGGGTTAGCGCAGGGCTTACCGAGAGGGATATATCTAAGAAAAGATTTGAATTAAGTGATGCAGTTGGCATGGCTGAAGAACATGTTGGACAGGATAGTGAGTGGGAAACCCCATGACAAGGATATGCTTGGCATGTTCAAGGAATCAGTGGGGGAACCATTGGAACTGGAGTGATATAGACAGTGGGGATAGAGCGGGAGATGAAAGAGATGGATTGAGAGACAATCATTATTGTAGTTAGCAGCTTCTAAGATGGCTCCTGGGCTTCCCAGGATCACGGTGTGATCCCTTTCACTTCAATGTGGGATGGATCTAGGTCATTGCTTCTAGCCAATAGGATATTGCAAAAGTGATGAGGACTCACTTCAGTGATTATGTTACTAAAGGCTGATTTTCCTCTTGTTGGTACTTTCTCTCTTTCTGGAATTCTTTCTTGATCTCCTGTTTACTTGCTCTGATAAAAGCCAGCTGCTGTACTGTGAGATGCTCTATGGAGAGGTCTAATGGCAAGGTGTTGAAAGAGGCCTCTAGTCAACAGCTCATGAGGAGCTAAGGCCTTCAACCAACACTGCATGAGGAATTAAATCCTCTGGACAATCTTGTGAGTGATTTAGAAAACTGGATCTCTCCTGTTGAAGCTTGAGTTGGTTTATGTCTTGTAGAGTTGCCATATAAAAAGCTCAGTTAAATTTGAAGTAGAGATAAACAATGAAAAATTTTTGTAAGTATAAAATACTTGGGACATACATTAGAATTATATGTTATTTATTCGAAATAAAAATTTGAGTATGCTATATTTAACTGCCAAATCTAGCAGCCCTGCTTGTGAGTAACCCAGAGCCAGGACTCTGATTCCTGATCCAAAGAATAAGAAAAGAAAATGTGTGTTTATTGCTGTTACGTTTGGAGACAATTTGTTACACAGTAATAACTAACTGACATAAGGCTGTTTTTGATGAATGTCAAAGAAGAGTGCTAACCCAGCTTTGAATGAAGGCCAGGGGACTGTTGAGGAAGAAAATGAGGTTGTTCTGTTTTAATTTATTGATAAAAATGCTAAAACAGACTAGAATATACTTCAAAGTTTAAACATCTTGTTTCTTTTATTTTTTTTGTTTCTTCTTTTAATCTGGCATAGAGAGTGCTATGATTCTTCTATTCTGTAATTTACTTAACAATAATAGATAATTATAAATTATCTCAGACATATTCTTAAAGTAGCTTCAGTGTATCAACTTTGCAAGAAATTGAAAAGAGTATATGATATATTCTTGTATCTATGTCATATATATATATATATATATATATGTATATATATAGCACATTCTATGTGACAGTCACTTGTAATTCCATAGTTATTATGAAATTAAATAAAATTTATAGATGGGAAGACTGCAAAATAGATGGTAATTGCCTAATCCCATAAAGATAGTAAGAGATGGACCAATACACACTCAGCAGACACCAAAGTCTTTAATTTACTTTTATTTTATTTTATTTTTAAATATTTCATTTATTCATTCATGAGAGACAGAGACAGAGACAGAGAGAGAGAGAGAGAGAGAGACAGGCAGAGACACAGGCAGAGGGAGAAGCAGGCCCCATGCAGGGAGCCTGACATGGGCCTTGATCCTGAGTCTCCAGGATCAGGCCCTGGGCTGAAGGCGGCGCTAAACCGCTGCACCACCTGGGCTGCCAAGGTCTTTAATTTTAATGAACATAAATTATTTTTTCTCTTGTGTGTAACCTGCCACAACCCCTCAGTTCATCTTTTACTATTTAGACTACTAATATTTTTATCGTAAGAATATACATTTCAACCCCTAAAAGCTTCATGATTTTTCTCATGAAATCCATCCCTTGCAAATCAAATAGTCGCAGTCAGCTGTATGTTAAAAATGAGCCTACTTTCATTTGATTCATTTATCCCCTCTGGCAGGTATTCAATCAATTTGGATTTAAGTCTTGGTTCTGTTATATATGAACTTCAAAACCTTTAGCAATTTCCTTAATTACTCTTAGCCTCAGTTTTCTTAACTATAAAATGGAAATAATAATAATAATTACAGGATACAGAGAAGAGATTAGAAAATATATTGTACAAAAATGCCTGTATAGCATCGTATCTAAGAGGTGCACGTTAAATGCTAATTTCATGCCATCTCCCATTTTTCACTGTGCCAAGCACCCAATCATTTTTTTTCTTAATCACCTGAAATCTGGCCAGAATTCATAGCTAACAGGAGACATCGGTGATTTATATCTGTTCAAAACCAGAGGCATTTCTTCAGTCCTAATTCTCCTTGTTGTCTTTAGAGTTTTTGACACTTTTACTGTCCCTTTTCATTTTGAAATTTATTGCTCCCTGACTTCTGTTGCATTGTCTTCCACTGGTCTCTCACCATTCTCTCTGACCCTTCCTTTTTATGCCATTTTGGTAGTGCTATTAAGATGAATCAATCTATCTCCAAGTATTATTAAGCATGTCCTATGGGATAATCAGTAGCCCGGACTTCTCAAAATCGACATCCATACATGTGTACTTAGTTTCTTCTAATTTTATGAATTTATTTCTGAAATTCTTATGATAAGCTAATTTTTATTTTTTTTGCGACAGATATTAGTTTGTCTCAATCTGCCCTTACTTGCTTGGCTTTGTGGTACTGGAGCTGGACTCAGTGAACATTTCTTTCTGGCCTGCTGAGATGTTAAGCCTGGTGAGTAAAGAGTGCTGGAGGGAGACTGTAGGAGGAAGGGGAGTCTCCTGGTTGTGATGTGCGTTTCCCTTCAAGCTCTGGCAGCGTACACCAAGCCATCCTTGGAGCCAGAAGCCTGCACCCCGGGGGAGTGCTTGTCCTCCAGCACGTTTACTTAATCTTGTTCCCTGGTTTCCTGCTCACCAGCCTCAGCAAACTGGCAGTCTGGGAGGAAGCTTCTTGCTCACCAGGCTTTATTTAGTACCTGTGGGCCAATTCTAGAAGGGGACAACCTGGGCACCATCTTCACCATCTAGTTGGTTTCTTACTTGCCAGCCTTGACCCCACTTGGTCGCAGTAGTCCTGCCTTGGCAACTCTGGAAACTTCTCCAGCATCAACGGGCTGTAGCCACACCCTGACCAGGAAGGCTTGAATCTTAGCCTTGGGAGGGAATCCCTTTCCTTCTTTGCTGCTTCCTTGCCTGTGCTCTCTCAGGCTTAGGCTCTTCTCTAAAATTCTCCTTTATTTTCCCTTAGTAGGCATTCCCGCATTCATAACTAACATATACTTTATAATAGTTATTTTCATATTCAGATTACTGGTGTGGTTTTTGTTCCCTAACTGGATTCTAAGTGATACAGCATAGGTATGGGGAAGGTCTCAGGAGATAAGCCCTAAGATATGGTATTTTAGAATTAGTTTAGTCATGTTTGTGTGTGTGAGCATAGTGCTGGGCTCCTTGCCAATGGGAAGTGAGTTGCTAACCAGCCATATGTATAAATTCAACTTAGTATGTTAGGCCAGGTAATTCTCTGAACAAATTTACACTCTGACTAGCAGTGTATTTCAGTTGCCATTACTCTATAACCTTGCAAACGTTTGTCACCATGTATATTCCTGATTTTACTCATCCTGGCAAATGTGTAGTCATATCAATTTTTCTTTTTTTTAAGTATTTTTATTTATTCATGAGAGTCACAGAAAGAGAGACAGAGACATAGGCAGAGGGAGAAGCAGGCTCCCTGAGGGGAGTCCAGTGTGGGATTTGATCCCAGGACTCCAGGATCATGCCCTGAGCCAAAGGCAGATGCTCAACCACTGAGCCACCCAGGCATCCTTCAATTTTTTGTTTTAATTTTAAGTTTTATTTATATTAAGACTAATGAGGGTGAATACTTTTTCATATGATTATTGGGATATTTAAAATATCATTTAAAACATCTCTTGTTTGAATAACTTGCCTAATTTTCTCCAGTGGCACAACTACATTTTACTTATTGATTTGTATTTTACTTACTGATTTTTACTTATTGGTTTATATATTGACTTACATACCATAAAATATAATTATTATTACTTGTGTGTGTTGCAAATATTTTTCTTCCAGATGTGGAGATACCAGTTAGAATAAGAGAATTCAAATGCTAAGGAATAAATCTTAAATTTATAGGACGTGACTGTAAAATTATAAATTGAAGAAAATAATACAATTTATATGAGATGCTATGTTTCATATGAAAACATGACCATCTTGAAAGGTTTACCAGATACCAAGACCTACTCTAAAGGATCACTAATATTAATAGTGTAATTTTGGCAAAAATACATACAAATAGAACAATGAGAAATGACAGATTAGGACCAGAACTGGCATTCTTTTCCTTAGAGTAACTTGCATGGTGCCTAGAGATAACCAATTTACAATTTTTTGAACTCTACATATATAAAAATATTTAGTCTCCAAACTTCTTCCCAATCCTATTGTGTACTGGCATCTTGTGTTACTTCCTCTTCCATTATGTAATTTTCCCCAAATAAGATTCATGAAGGAAATTTTGAGTAACAGTTTGCATGTAACTGTGACTCACAGCAAGGAATTTCCCTTTGAATTTTTATTTATTTATAAATATTTACTCCCACTGGAATTTTTCATATTTCTCATTTCTAAAATTGTTTCAAAGTAGTATTCAACATGCTATTGTCCAAAACACAGCACATTCCCTCTATTCACCTGTCAGTAAATCAGTTCCTTTTAGTCATGCTGATATTTTATCATAAGTTAAATTTAACATCTCTCCATTGATTTAGTGGTATAGTTGTGAAGGTTGGTTGATGGAGGGAGAGTGATCTCATTTGATTAACAGTGTTTCTAATAAAAAAGTATAGCATTTTGACAAACTTGTATGATTTCAATAAAAGGTATTTAATTTCTGAGGGCTAGTTTTATAGAGAATATTGTTGCCCGTTCATGGAATACAGTAAGGCCAGAGTTATCTGCTTATCTTTGAAGATACTGTTGAGTTTCTGAGCTTACTTGAAGAGATCCTGCCAGCTTGAGGTGACATTCCCAGTAGAAAAAATTGAAAACTTTGTTACAACCATCACTCAGATATATGTCAATGTCGATTATGTTTTCTTCCCTGCTGATTGATGTAATTGATGTAATTAATCTTAAAATAGTTTCACATTTGTTCTAGTTGAAGGCAATGCACTGCTTCAAAAGAATTGTATCTTACATGCATCAATTTTTTTTTGAGTATGCTAGATGGCTTTTTTTTTTCTTTTTTCTTTTTTTTTTTTTTTCTTTTTTTTTTTTTTAAGAAGGGAGACAGACACACACAGAGAGAAAGTGAATTGATGGAAGGGGCAGAGGGAGAGGAAGAGAGAGAGAATCTTAAGCAGGCTCCATGCCCAGCACACAGCTCCATGCAGGACTCCACCTCAGAACAGTGAGATCATGACTTGAGCTTAAATCAAGAGTTTGAACACTTAACCCACTGAGCCATCCAGACACTCCAAGATTTTTTTTCTCAGTCTTTCACCTCATCCTTGTTCATATTAATCTAAAATAGTTGCATTTTTAAAGAAATAGATTTAATAAAATAATAAGAGAACTTCAAAGGATCTCATGAAGAAAGGATTTTTTTCTGTTATTGAAATATGTATTTAATGGATGGCTTTTTTTGTTTACAAATAAAGGGTTATTAGAATTTATGAAAATATTTAATATTTATATTAAGACAGCTATGGGAAGTGGGGGTTTAGTTGACAGCCCCCAGCTGTTAACTGCTTTAGGTTTTGCTTCAGCCATTACAAACAGATCTCACTTTGCTGATAGCACTGCCAGTGAGCACGGTGGGATGGTTGAGGACTTACTTTTCCAGGGTGGATTGCAGTCAGTGGTGAGCAGGCAGTTGTAAAAGGTTCGAGCCATTTGCATCCAACATTGGACTTCTTCATTGGATAATATTTACTCTGGAGCTCAGAGACTGAAATTAAAACCAAATAGTCCTGCACTTTCATCTATTAAAATAAATCAGGTTAAAACTTGAGAAAGTGATTACTATGGATCCTGTTAAGCATCTTTGAAATGTTTTATGTAAGAAAAGAAGAAAATTCTCCAAAGCAAAAACATGTGTACTCTGACCACACAACACAATATTAAACAACGACTGCTATGATGGTGAGATATTGGGTGACCATTACTAAAAACTACCTTTAATCTTGTTTGTTATGTGTTGTTTTCTGAGAAAATACTCTTTTGGAGGAAAATATTTATATCTGACTATTGTGAAAATACAATTATTATATTTCAGGAATGATGGATAATATTATCAGGGAAGAATACTTGTCAAACACTCTGATTATTAAAATTTTTTAAAAGCTTTAAAATAAATTAGAGGTTTGCCTTACTTTTGCTTGTAACAACTATTACTATATAACTACATTTTAACTGCACAAGCATATTTCAATTTAATGATTCTTGTTTTAATCACAAGGAACCAAATTCAGAAATGATATATAGATAAGTCAACATCTACTACAATATTATAATTGAATTATATACAAGATGTTAATGCAATTGCTAACTGTCCTCCTTAACATGGATATTATCCATAATTTGGTTTTTAGAGATGAAATTCTAGAAATCTCCTAATATACATAATATGTGAGATGCACATAAATCCTTGTGAAAATATGGCTAACATAAAGCTCTCCACTTGTTTTGCTTTGAGGAAGTTGAAGAGAGTCTCTGTTTAGACACTAGGGTTATATACTGAATTCCCTTTCATAGTATAGAGGAGATAGAGGAGTCCCAAGAGGGACTGCTAAAAACTTGATGCTTTTAATAGGATTTCAAAAAGAAGTTTGTTTGAACGGCCATTTCTCACAGTTAAAAATACTCATCTTCTCCTTCTTTGGCACAGGATTTACAGTTTTGTCTCCATTCTTCAACCTCTTTAAAACTCATCATAGTTTTCTCGGAAGGGGAGGAGGATGCAGGGATGCGGTGACTGGGTGATGGGCACTAAAGAGGGCACTTGATGGGATGAGCACTGCGTGTTATACTATATGTTGGCAAATTGAATTTAAATTTAAAAATTCAGAAAAAAAAAACTCATCATAGTTTTCTACCTTCTTCAGGAGGCTTTCTCCCATAACATGAGGCGGCATTTATCTTCCTTGTAGCTATTCTTTGGATTATGTGATTTCTTTTGGCATTTGATTGCATTCAATTTAGTACTTTCTTGCTGTGTTTTGCATTATTCCCCACTTTAAAAGTGCCTAATATGTCATCTTTTCCCAAGTAGTATAACTTTTTGCAGGGATGAATGATGTCAAGTATTTGTTTTGTATCCATTTTTCCCCCACAATATTGTAACTTCTAGCAGGAATGAACCATGTCAAGTATTTAAACATCCAGAAGAATGTTTAAAGTTTCATAACACTTTTATTAAATTGAACTGACAGTAAATCTACTGTGGATAATACTGTTCCTAGTGCTATCTTCAGTTATGGCTGAATGTATGGAGAGAGTCATTCCTGGATACTGAATTTTATATGTATTTTTCTATGAATAAAATTCACTATCTATGAAAATCACTCTATTGAGGGATCTGAAAATTAAATAAAAGAGCAAAATAAAACACATCTGTTTTCTTTTATAGTGTTGGGATTTAGTTATAGCAGCATGTGAGAAAACATTACATATGTATAGTTTTCACTTAAATATAATTTGGTTTCTTTGACTTTGATCTTTCTTTCACCTCTTTAAATTCCATTGGTAATATAAATAGGTGACATAATTGCCCACCCAGTTTTTATATCTCAGACTGAAGAAGCCAGGCATATTTGTGTGGCCCGAAGTGAAGTAAAAATGTGACTAATTTGTACTGTTACATCCTAGGTAACATTGTGCAATGTTTGTACTTACTGAATGTTAAAGACTTTCAAGACTCATCCACAAGTAAATAAAGCGACATGAGGGCATTAAACCCCAGTGTTATTTTTATAAAATCAATCAATTATATGATCATGATTTCAAATTTATGAGTGCATATAACTGTATGTATGAATTACATATATATTCATATACTTGAATGAGCATTGTTTAGAATCCCCTTCAATATTGTTTTATTAATTTTTACTTCTGTGTAGGAATAGTAAAATATAAGCATATAATTTAATAAAAACAATTTTCATACTTGCTTGAACTCTTGTATGTATTCACTTATTCATTGAACAAATATTATTAAGTCCTTACTATGTTGCTAGCACTGTCCCAAGCTCTTGGAATATCCTGATGAATAAAAGAAAAAAAAAATCTCTGTCCTCAAGGATTTAGATTGTTGAGTCCTTGAAAATCCAAATGATTGCACTCTTACCTATATATGGACAGTTTTTATTGTTATCATTCCATGTGAAATTGACCTGCCTGAGCAATCTTGTTTGTATACTACTAAAATATTGTTAGTCTTACATGTGAATTATTTATCATCACAATGACGTTATTTAATAGTTTAACATCCACATGCAAATCTGTCTTTGTAGGTTGTATTTATGGTTAACACAGGTGGGAACATTTATACATAGTCAAGAACACTATAGAAGTATAACAAAGGCATCTACACTATATTTAAAGTACAAATGTTCATAAAAACAGATGATAGATTCTGTAGACACAGGTACTCAGACACATGTGCGTAGACACACCTCTGTGTATGTGTTTTTGTGTGTGTCCCACAAGCTGATTATATAAGTACAGATACTAGAGACTTAGTAACTATCAGTTTTCTTGGGGTACACTCCTCTTACCACCATGAAAGAATGCTGGCTTAAGACAAGAGCATTTTCAAGAGACCTGAAATTCCATTCCTTCAGGCAGGCATTTGACAGATGAAATGCGAAAAGATGGATTTAATACAAATAATTCAAGGAAGTTGTCAGCTGTTCTTACTTTTTTCTGAGCAGCCTCAGGGGAAAAAGAGAAATTACCAACTAAGACAGGGTTGTGGGAATCAACACAAAGGAAAGATGATTCTGTTAATACAATAGCACTTTCATCTAAACAACTGCATTAATGAGAGAGTGCTCAATTAGAAGAGTGGTAGTGTATTTTTGGGGAGATTTTTTCAGGTTTTTAATTAGCTAAATTGTTCAATTCAATTCCCCCAAAACCAAACAAAAGTAATAGAGTAATTGAACTACAAAAAAAAATAATAATAAAATAAGGCATTTGAGGCAAGGTGATCATTCATTATGGAAAGAAATCTAACATTCTCTAGCTCTGTTGAAACAATAGATAAAAGATCAATTAGTACATTAAATTCACTAGTCAACATTCTAGTTTATTTTAATTCATATTAAAATAAATTAACATTCTATTTCTTTTTTAACATCCATAATATTTGGTGTACACCCACACTTGGATGTAACTTCATGTAATATTTTTCATAAGCAAAATTTACTAGTAACTGGAAAACTGTAAAAGCAAAAACCTCTTTAGGTTTTGAGTACCAACCTAGGAAGAATACTCAGTATAAAATTAGATAACAACATAGCTATAGGAATCTGTTTTGAGCTCTAGAGCAATGCAATGGTGAGAGTTTAGGAATTGTATCAGAATTTCTGTGCTACATTTACTGGTAGTACACTGGTATACAACGCTCTCTCAATATTTAAAAAATGAAAGTAGTCATAACTTCCTTGGAATATTTTCTTGTTTTAATTGACTTTTAAAATATAACATTTATACAGAAGTATATTTATCATAACATAGAGCAGTTCAGAAATTGAATCCTCTGAAAACCAGTTACCTAATCCCCAAAATAGAGCATTCACTGACACCCCAAACGCCCTTCTGATATTCCCTTCCAGTCTTTGTCACCTCACAAGTTTAGCTATTATTTTTTCCACTTTATAAAGTTGAGGTGAAATTTATATCACAGGTAATTAGCCATTGTAAGATATACAAGACAGTGGTACTTGGTACATTCGCATTGTTGTAAATACCAAAACATTTTTTCTCAGCTCAAAAAAAAAAAAAAAATACCCATTAAGCAGTCACTTCCTATTCTCCTCTCCCTCTAGCCCCTAGTAACCACTAAATTCTGCTTTTAATCACTATAGATTTACCTCTTCTGGATGTTTCATATGAATGGATTGATAAACTACATGACCTTGCATGTCTTTCTTCTTTTACTTAGCATCCGTTTTTGAGGTCCATGCATGCTCTAGCATGTATCAGTACTGCATTCCTTTTTATACCTAAATAATATTTCATTGTGTGTGTGTCTTACAACTCAACAATAACAACAGCTAGAAATTCAGCTGAAAATAGACCACTCGAATAGACATTTCTCCAAAGAGGATATACAAAGGATTAATAAGAGTATGAAAACTTGCTCAATATCATTAGTCCTTAAATGCATATCAAAACCACACTATAGCACTTTTTGATGAATAGTAAGAAATAGAAAAGGAAGGATAGTAAAAAGTAGAAAAATCCAGAAACGGAAAATTAAAAGTGTTGATGAGGATGGATGGGAAAATTTTAATCTTCATACTGTTGGTGAGACTGTAAAGTTATGCAAGCACTGTGGAAAGCCATTTAGTGGCATTTAGTCTTTCACCATTAAGTATGCTGTTAACTATAGGCTTATTGTTGATGTTTTTTATTAAGTTGAAGAAATTCCTGGCTATTCTCATTTTCTTTTCTTTTTTTTCATGAATACGTGTTGAATATTATCAAGTACTTTTTTCTGCATCAGTTAACATGATCTTTTTATTTTTTCCTTACCCTGATAAAACAATGATTGTTTTTCAACTATTGGACCATCCCGGCATCCACGGGATAAACCTCATGTGACATTGTATATAATTATTTTGATAGGTTCCTGAAATATATTTGATAATATCATCATAGAGATTTTGCATCTATATTCAGGAGGGATATTGGTCCATAGTTTTCCTTTTATTTTTTGATTTGGGTATTAAGTTAATATTCATAAAATAAATTGAGAATTGTTCTCAATTCTGTTGTTTGTAAAAGATTGAGTAGAATTAGTGGTGTTTTGTTAGAATTCTTTGGAGAAATTATCTGGATTTGGAAGTCCCTTTTTCAGGAGTTTTTAAATTACGAATCCAATTTCTTTGATTGTTACAGAGCTTTTCAAAATATCTATTTCATAATGGGTGACTTGATAGCAAGTTTTTTGAGGAATTAGTTCATCTCGTCTAATTTTTCAAATCTATATGTAGGGATGTTTGTATTTCTCCCTTATGCTTTTAATATTCAAAGATCTATAGTGACATCCCATTTCATCGTTGATATTCATTTCTGTCTTCTCTCTTTTCTCTGTCAATCTTGCTAGAGGTTTGTTAATTTTATGGATCCTTACAACAAATCAGCTCATTGTTTTGATTTTTCTCAGTTACTTTTTTTTTTTTTTTTTTCAATTTCACTGATTTGGTCTCTTATTCCATTCTTCTTGCTTTAAGGTTTATTTTGCTCTTCTTATATTTGGTTCTTTAGCTGAAAGTTTTGATTTATTTAGAGACCTTTCTTTTTATATGTAAGCAGTTAGTGCTATAAATTTCTCTTGCAGTATTGATCTATTTGTGCCTTAAAAAATTTGATAGGTTGTATTTTCATTTTCATTGATTAATTCATTTTTAGAAATTTCCTCTGAGACTTGCTCTTTGACCAATGATTATTTAAAGTATGTTGTTCAATGGCCAAGTGTTTGGGGATTTTCTGTTCTCCTTCTCAGTTGATTTCTAGACTGATTTCATTGTAGTTGCACATATTCTGAATTACTTCAATTATTTCAGATGTACTGAGGTTTGTTTTATTTTCCAGAGTCTGGAATTTTTTTTGGTGTCTGTTGTATAGGAACTTGAAAATAATGTATAGTCTGATATTCTTGAGTGGAGTTTTTTGTATTGTATATGATATCCTGTTATTTGAGGGTATTGTTGAGTTCCTCTATATCCTTACTGATTTTCTCTCTAGTTCTTCTAACATTTCTTAAGAGAAGAGTGGTGATGTCTCCAGCTATTGTACATTTTTCTATTTCTCTTTTCTGTTTATCAGCTATTGCTTTATATATTTTGTTGCACTCTTATTTGGTGCATATACATTTAGGATTGTTATATCTTCTTGGTAAATGGATTATTTTGTCATTATGTAATGTCCCTCTCTGTCTCTGGTAATTTTCTTTGTTCTTATGTCTATTTTATGTAATATAAACATAGCCATCCATTCTTCCTTTTGGTCAATATGTTCATGACTATCCTTTTCCATAATTTTACTTCTAAACTCCCTATAACATTTTATTTGAAGTGAGTTTCTTAAATAGACAGCATTGAGCTAGGGTCATGTCATTAACCACTCTGCAATTCTCTTTTACTTTCTGTATTTGAACCATTTATGTTTAATATAATAACTTAATTTTTGGATGTAAGTCTACCATTTTTGGACTTAAGTCCCACCATTTTCATTGTTTGTTTCTTGTTCTAATTGTTTTGTTGGTTTCTGTTTTATTGTTTCTACCTTCCTTTGGGTTCTCTGAACAAATTTACAGTTCCCTTTTTACTTATCACTATTGTTTTTGAGTGTATCTCTTTTAGTAGTTACTCTAGGTGTTACACAGACCTATTTAATTTATTTATATATTGTATATAATTTATTTATATATTGTATAATAGTATGTTTTTCAATTAGAATTTAGAAATATCAAGACAGCCTATTGCATTTATCCACATGTTTATTTGCCATGTTTTTCATGTTCCTTCTTGCTTTTTGATATTCTACGTTTCCTTCTTAGATAATTTCCTTTCTGTTGGGAAAACATTCTTTAGCCATTCTCTTACAGTGTCTACATATTGGTAACAAATTCTAGTTTTCCTTCATCTAATTATATCTTGACTTCCCCTCATTACTAAAGGATATTTTCGCAAATGTAAGATTCTGAGTTGATAGTTCTTTTGTTCATAACTTGCAAATACAGTGCCTCTTCCTTCTGTCCTTCACTTATTTCTTCTAATAAGAAATCTGTTTTCATTATAATTAATTTTCCCCTGGAGATAAGGTGTTTTTTCCTCCCCTCTGGCTACTTTCAAGGTTTGTTTTCTGTCTTAAAATTTTTTAGAAGCTTAATTGTAATGCATCTGTCTGTGATTTTCCTTATTAGAGTTTGCTTAGATTCTTAAATCCATAGGTTATGTTTTTGACATATTTAAGAAGATTTTAGTCATTGTATTAAGTGGTTTTGATCCCCATCTTCCTTCTTCTTTCTTTGTGGGATGTTAGATCTTTTGTTATAGCTCCCCCATGTTCCTCAGGTTCTATTATTTTTTTAAAGTATACTGTGTCTCTGTTGTTAAGATTGCATAATTTCTATTCTATTTTCCAATCTAATAATTATTTCTTCTATCCCATTCATTGCATAAAATCCATCCACGGTTTTTAAAATTCTTATTGCTGTAGTTTTCTGCCTTTTAGTCTCCATTTGGTTCTTTATATATTCTATTTCTTTTCTTTTAAAGATTTTATTTAGTTGTGATAGATCCAGAGTGAAAGAGAGAGAGAGAGAGAGAGATGCACACGAGGTGGGGGAGGGGCAGAGGAAGAGGGAGAAACAGGCTCCCCCTTAAGCAGAGAATCTAACATAGGGCTTAATCCCAAGACCCTGGGATCATGACCTGAGCGAAAAGCAGACCCTGAACCTACTGAGCCACCCAGGCACCCCTATATCTTCTATTTCTTTACTAAGACTTCCTATTTCTTTTATGAGACACTCTAATTTTTAGTACAGTTGTTTCAAGAAGAAGACATCTATTGCATTCACATGTGACTAGAAGTCCAGATTTCCTACTCAGTTCCATTGACATCCTGAGGTTGAGGAAAGAGGACCATCATTACTGCTGGGGCAGTAGTAAGATTTCAGACCCGCCCCTCCCCCAAGCCTCTCTCAGAATCACCCTATGAAGAAGATAGCTCCTTTGTTACTGCTCTTGACTCTACTTCTACTGATATTGTGTGAATAGGTACCATTACTTCCAAAATGTTAGAAAAGTCCTATCTTTTCACTCAGCCTCCTTAATATCACCCCAGCTGGGGACCGGAGAGTGGGGGTAGAATCCATGCTTTCCATATGTCTCAAGTAATACCATGAGGGGTTGTTTTTATCTGTTTTTTTTGTTTGTTTGTCTTTTCTATGTTGCCAGTTTCTCTAGTACCCAATCTTGTTTATACATGTTATAATGAAACCCCAGGAAAATCATCACAAATCATTTCTCAAGGGCCAAGATTCCTAACCTTTATGCCTTCTTTCCACCTTACAAATTCTTCTTACATTTCCTTTATATTTAAAACCTATGTAAATTCAGGGAAAAAATATATGTGTCTTCAGGGGTTTTAGATGTAGTTGTCAGGAAAAATAGAAACACATCTGCTCTGAGAGTAGGAATTCTCATAATACGGATCTACCTTACCTCCATGAGTGGAAGAAAAAATTTTAAATTATGAATTTTATTTAGGATAACTTGAAAAACTTGGTGGTCCAACTAATGAAATACTCTGAGGATGAATATAAATGTTTGCATTTAATTTTATATATTTATAATTAGTATATATGTATACATATATAATTATATAAATATAATTATATATCTAATAATATATAGATAATATATGTATATACACACCATGTATACATATATATACATATATATGTGTGTGTCCTCTGTATACACACACACACACACACAGACACACTGTAAATACATTTCTAGTGACTATTTTATTAAAAAAAAAATAGGAGGAGACAAACAGAAATTCTAGTCATTTGCAGTATCTATTAGCTTTCAATTCTGCTCTCTTGTCCAGAGTGTTTGATGCAAAAATACATCTTTCTGGGCTTTTTGAAAATTTTATTGTCTTTATTTTAGGTTTATGATCTTGGAAGCTCTGAAATTTCTTTATACAATTGATTACACACTGTTTAATATTTCTTTTGTCTTCCACTGGAATATCACCTTTTTTTTTCTTAGTTTCTCTTTCAGCACAGAATCTGATCTTTATCATTTCTTCTTCTCCTGATGTTTTACCTTTTGGTTCCATATTTTCTGCTTCATTGCATCTAATAAAGCAGCTATTTGAGGTCAATAAAGCCATTTTCTCATCTTGAAAGACGAATTCCCATTGTTCTCTTGGTCCAATTATATCCAAATGCACCAGAAGTCCATCTGAATTGATACCAACATATTTTCCATAGCCAGATTTCAACACAATTCAGGAATGAGGCAGGATGACAGCTGTAAACTGTTCTGGAAGACTAGCCATCATAAACTTCTTTATGTGGCGCTCCCAGTGTAAAAAGTCCACTGTCAATGTATGTATATAGGTTCCTTTATCCATTTCAATTGCTATCATCCTTGAAATTTCACCAAAGTTTGTTGTGACCCACAAGATTACAACAATATCAAGTTGAGTATCTTCATCTCTTTTCTCATCTTCTCTTTACTCTTTTTCTTCTTACTCTTAGCCTTGTTTCCCTTGAATGGAAGTTTGATGGAATTCACATAGGAGTATTCAGCCTTGGTTCTGGTAATACTCTGTGTGAAGAATTAAGAGCTGACTAAGGGTAAAATACCTCTATTGGAGTAAAAACAGGCAAAGGAAGCCCCAACATGAAGAAAGAGTGAAGACTCCCTGAAAGTGCATAAAATAACAGGAGTAGATATGTCCCTCCTGAGTCCCTGGTGTCTCTCATCCTACATTTAATGACATTTTTAAAAGTCTCTTTACTTTTCAAAATTTCTTTCTAAAGCTCTTTTCACTTTCCTTTTATAAGACTCTGTTGCAGGAGACCCTGGGGGGCTCAGTTGTTTAAGCATCTGATTCTTGATTGCAGCTCAGGTCTTGATATCAGGGCCATGAGTTCAAGCCCTTAAAAATGAAAAAAATAACAAAAAACTAAATAAAATAAAAAATAAAATAAAATAAAATAAAATAAACCTTGTCTCAAAACAATATTTTGTTGGTAACATTTGAGTTACTAAAGATTGGTGGTTATTCAACCAGAATTGCCATTATTCTTATGAACCATATCCTACAACATTTCTAATTCAGACAATTGAATAAAGGCCAATATAACCCGTATCCAGTGCCATCCTTTATCCTTCGTGAATAAGCAGGGAAGGAAGGAAGTCTTTGATGAATCTCTGGTGCCATGACTCAAGATTGGAGAACTTTCCCAGAATACATCTTAAATTATATTTATGTCATGTTATGGAGGTATTTTAATTTGCCAGATAAGTAAGAAGTTCACAGTTGGTGATAGGAGCATGCGTGTGTATGTGTGTGTGTATGTGTGTGTGTATGTGCATGTGTCTTAATGTTAGAAAAGTTGTATTTAAAGGAGAAATGGGGGTAGTTCCATGTAATGCTAGAAAATAATGTATTCAGAAATTTAGGATCTTAGGACTAGTTAAATAAGTTATTTAATTTAAAATGAACAGTATCTAGTGCCTGTACCTTAACATCACTCCTATTTTACACATTCTGCTAGAAGACCACAATTTAAGTAGGCTATAATTACCTTCAATATTGTTAGGTAATCCCAAATTAGATTCTGAAGTAAGTATAGCAATTCAGTTTCCAAAATAACATATAAATTTCCTCTGATTGATATCTAGGGCTACCTACCTGGATCAACAGCCTTCAATTTTGGTCAATATGATGGGCATAAAATAGTATATCACTTTCTAAAAAAATTGTATTTCTCTACTTACTATTGAGATTGAGCATTTTTCATATATGTATAAACTATTTCAGTTTTCATGTAATTTCCCCTTTTCCTTGATTTTCCAATTTTTCTATTAGATTGACCTTTAATGATTTGTCATTTCTTTGAATATATTGTTATTTATATATAACATATATATATTATTTATAATATATATCTATATTATATATATCTATAATTATATTATATATATAAATATATTTATATATTTATATATATAAATATCTATCTATATATATTTATAATATATATCTATATTATTTATAATATAGAGTTATTAAGTGATCACTTTTAGTAATATATGTTAAAATTGTGTAATCTTTCTACTTTGAATAATAATTATTTTTTTAAGATTTTTAATGCATCCAAATTTATTCATGTTTTCCTTAGTTTTTTTCTTAATTTTTCTCTTTACCCTTTTTTTGATCTCCAGTCATAACACATTTTCCTATACTTTAAAAAAAAATGGAACTTTGTTTCTAAATTACCTTTCTAATTTAGTTACAGATTATTTTTATATCCGGTTTGAACCTGAGGTTTTAGAAATAATAATAGTTTCCTATTTTTTAATAACAGGTTACCATAAATTTAGCAGTTTAAGATACTACCCATTTATTATTGCACAGTTTTGAAAGTCAAAAGTCTGAGTGGACATTACTGGGTGCTCTACATAATACCTCACAAATTTAAGATCTGTCTCTTCACTGGAATAGCCTCTTATTTGGAGGTTTTGGGGAAGAATGTACTTTAAAGCTCCTTTATGTTATTTGGCAGAATTCAAAACAATCTGTTGTAGGAATAGGTCTTAATTTTCTCAGTGAGTGTCAACTAGGATCATTCTTAGCTTTCATGTCCTTTCCAGATGACCTCCTCCATCTTTAAACCAGCAATGAAATCTCTCTTCCTCTCTTTCTCTCTCCTAATATTCTTACATTCAGATTTCTCTTACTTTCTTTTTTAAATTTCCACCTGAGAAACTGCTGCTTTTAAAGGACTTGCCTGATTAGGCTTGGCCCACCTGGATATCTACTGATCATGTGGTCATTTGATTAGTAACTGTAATTACTTCTGGAAATTCAATTGGAAAGTAAAACTCAGCTCATTTATTTCAATTATTTCTATGATAAAATATATTTTATCATGTAGTATATCCTAATCATCAATTTAGTAATAAAAAGTAGAGATCATGGGGCCATCTTAGAATTCTGCTTGCCACAGAGGTGTTCTGTGAGATGGTTTTGGTACCCAGTTATTTGAGATTTCCTTTGTCTTTTGTTTGAATCTTCTCCTTAGAGAGCTGAGAGAGAAAGAGACATTCAGGTCACATGCTTCTGAAAATCATTAAAATTGCATTAAAATAATCTTTTAAGTTCTGTATTTTTACTTTGTAATATAGTCAAGAATATAATACATTTTTTTTGCTCATAGTTTTTATCCCAGTTATAAAAACTTCATATATATATAAATTACTTTTAATGTATTTAACTTAATAATTGACAAAGAATTATAAGATATATATTCTATCCTTCTGTTGAAGAGACTTAGTTCACTTTTCATGAATATGCATGCCATGTTGAATTTGAGACAGTAACGTAATTATGACCATGTTGATAGGATAGGAAAAAGAACAGATGTATATGTATATTTAGCATTTTCAGAAATTAAAGTTCTGCAGGAAGCATTAACTTTTTCTCATTTTTAATTCTAACAAATGCAGCTAAGTAGATTTTTGTAATGGACTCACATACCTTCTGGAGTTCCTTAAATTACTGTTTTGGTTTTACATATAGTGAACATAGCATGTAAGAGTGACCTTGGGAGAATTGCCCTGACCATGTAGTCACAAATCTTGGTTTAATAGAAATAATTGAAATAAATGAGCTGCATTTTCCTTTCCAATTGAATTATATGGCTTTTCAATTGAAAGTTGAGGATATATGTATATATATTTCTTTGTTCTCAAGGCTACTCTTTCTGCAGAGCTGAGCCCAAGAGATCAACAAGTCAACATAATAATTTCAAATGTAAATCAGTGAAATCTATCAAGATAAAATGTCTTGCTTAAAATTTCATTGACCTGAGTCTTAAATCGAGACGAAGTGTCTGATCCTTCTTTTGTGACATCATGCTAGCTCACCAAGTCATTCAAGTTTATAATGTGGTTATATTAACAAATTATTTGAGGGTTATAAATCATGTGTTAAATTGTAGGATACAGAATGAGTAAATATTTGAGACAGAAAAATGTCATGTTAAGAAAAATCATGCACTTGTTGGAACCTGATTTCTCTTTTATGTGAATGGAAAGTAAGTCTATCTGTGCCTAAGTTCTAATTCTTATTTCAGCCTTTTCTTTAGGCATTTGATCCAAATTCAGTTCAATTTAAATGGAATATAACAGTGACACAACTATACCTTTTCCATTTTAGGCTTTCCTTTTCATAGATTTGATTTTTTTGTATCTTTGACATTTCAAGCAATGGGACGTTTAATATACTTTATTCATGAAATCACTGCAAACATAATCCAATCTTTGTTGGAAAAAGATGTTATGTTTTCTTCTGAAGCACCTGGGCACTTTGCTTTTCTTTGGTTTCTCTGGGAGGAGATGATGTCACCTTTAGGGTGTTGCATCAACCTTTACTCTCTAACTCCATTCATCCTGCAAGTTTCCCACCCTACGATTATCCTCACCTTTACAATCTTGTCTCTTAAATATGGTCATAAATCAGGCTTCTCATTACTTTTTCTGCTGCTTCAGTCAGCACTGGAAGTGAGCATTTTGGCTTAACAATATTGAAAAGCCACTAAAAATACTATGCTTGTGTGTGTCAACATACAATTAGCCCTCTTGGAGCCTGAGCTAAATTCCTACCCAACTAAAAAGGGACAGACTAGGAGGGGCTGATGGACGCTGAGATTCAAGAGCTGCTGTAACCACATCCACCGGTTAGTTATTGATTTGTCCTGCTAGAATAGTTTAATGGAGGATTGTACACTCACCTCAGTGAATGTGAAAGTGGTGTAAAAAGTAGTTTGGGAACTAGAAGCTGGCAGGCTCTGTAAGGCTGTTATGATAGAGTTGTAAGGGATAAAAAAAAAAAAAAGAATTAGAACTGGCACAACTGGGGCACCCAGGTGGCTTAGTGGTTAAGTGTCTGCCTTTGGCTCAGGGCATGATCCTGCCATCCCAGAATCCAGTCCTGCATCAGGCTCCCCACAGGGAGCCTGCTTCTCCCTCTGCCTGTGTCTCTGTCTCTGTATTTCTCATGAATAAATAAATAAAATCTTTAAAAAATAAAGAATTAGACCTGAGAATGGAAAAGATTGTTTTTAGAGAAAAGGTAAGCAAAGTCTAGTACTAGTAGATTAAATAGATGAGAGGAATTAGGGAGACAGAAAAGCAAAAGACAACTATGCTGTTCTGTTCTTCTGTGACCATTACCAAATAGGAAACTCTGAAATAAATTTGTTTTTGGAGAGGAGAATGTAAATTTGACCTAAGGTAATACCAATTAAGAGACATGATGGTGTGAAAGAAAATCATATTAACCTCTAATCACTTTAGGAAAAATACTGTTGGTGTTTTATAAGCTGTATGAAACATACAAACAAAATTGAATATTAAATGATACTTTATTTTTTTTTAAAGAGGATAAACTCATTTTTTTTAGGATTTTATTTATATATTCATGAGAAACACAGAGAAGAGAGAGAGAGAGGCAGAGACACAGGCAGAAGGAGCAGCAGGCTCCATGCAGGGAGCCCGACATGGGACTCGATCCCCGGTCTCCAGATCACGCCCAGGCCGAAGGCAGGCACTAAACCGCTCAGCCACCTGGGCTGCCCTTAAATGATACTTTAAAAGAACATATATAATTTTGATTCTTTTACAGTAAAATATGTGTTCATCAACATCTTGAGAACTAAGGAAAAGATAACAAGATTTTTTAAAAATGGAGAAGTTCCTGCATGATTGCCGTGACTCACTCAATTCCAGCCACATAGGCTTCCTTGATCTTCTTTGTTTACATCATGGTTGCTCTTACCACAGGTCCTTTGCACCGACTTTTCCCTATACTTGGCTTATTCTCCCACATAGCTATGTTTAACACCCTCACTGTCTATAAGTTTGTGCCCAAGTGAACCTTCTTGAAGATGTCTCACTATCTTTTTAAAATTGCAGCCTGTCCCTCTAATATTGAGCTCTCAATCCTACTCTATTTTAATGTCTTTTTTTAATAGTACTTGACGCCCTCTGATCTACAACTTAACTGATTAATTATGTTTATTGGTCATTGTTTGCCTGGTCTGGTAGAAGTCAAACTTCATTCTTTGAGGATTTTTGTGTTTTGGTAGTGAATATTAAGTTGCTTTAAGCAAATGGTAAACACTACGTATATATAGTGGAGGTACTTGAGGCAGTGAGGTTTTCAACAGTTTCTCTGGGAACATTTGGCAGGACCGGACTTCAAACCCTGTTTGCAAGTTCTCTGCAATATTGAGATATTGCCTGGAGGATCAGTGGTGAGTATACTGAGATTTTCTTAAAGGGGAATGATATCCTGTCACTTATAAAATCTCAGGTTGGTTTGGTAGCAATATTTGTTTTTTATACTATAGAAGTAGAAAAGTAATTGTACATTTTTTGAGTCATAAACATCATAAACATAATCCAAAGTCTTTATTTACTTCACTGTTTTGAGTTGTGAGATATTCTGACAGAAATATCTACTGAGCATCTGGAATTTTAACCTAGAGCTCAGTACTGATTTTATACCAAGACAAGTTATTTATATTTCTATCACTGTTTGGAAAACTGACACATTCAAGAATGCATCCTTTCATTTCTTTAAACATTCACATTTATCCAATAGATATCTATTAAGTGTCTACATGTTGTAGGCACTGGGCTACACCCTGAGGTTACGTTGGACAAACATGACTATGATCCGTATCATCAGTGATTTAATAGATAAAGAGTTATTAGGTGAATAGTCACAAAAAACTAATTTAAAATTATAGGTGTGACAGGTGCTTTGGGGAGACACATTTTTATGAGGAAAATAGTAAATATAGCTAATTTTTGATGCGTAACTTTAAAAAATACGTATTTTAGGTATTTTGATACAGATTATCACTATGCAATTAGAAATCTGGTTTAATACCTAAATCCCAAGATAATATTTTGTGTGTGAGTCTCTGTGTGTCCTGGTGTGTGTTCATGCATTTATGTGTAAAACCTCCAGTCCTTGATTCTTGATCTCATCCAGTCTTCTCTTTCCTGTTAAATCATCCTTTTGCTGTGAAAAGCAAAAGTAATACAGAAACTGCTCTTTCCTATTGACAGAATACAAAATTGGATGTATCATTTGCTTTTATTTTTAGCTAATTCTAAAACAAATCCTTTTCCATAATATCCAAAGTCGTTTTTTGTTTTATTTTGTTTCATGTAACTTATCCTGCTTCATAAGTACTCTATAGGGACATGAACTCGCGTAATTGCAGAACATCATTTTCAGAATGTAATACAGGGAGCTTTTGTAAGATTAGGGTAAATTATTCTTCAGTCATTCAATGTTTAATATCTATATCTATCTATCTATCATCTATCTATCTATCTATCTATCTATCTATCTATCTATCTATGTAAGCAACACAGTAATTTTCATAACCATTTAAATTTTTTTCTCTATATGTTTCTGTCTACTTCTCTATGTACTATTATCACCATTATTAATGCTGTCCTTTTTGTCTTCTATGCAAACCTCTTTACTAAAATAGTTAAATTAATCCAATAATTTAGCATGGATAATGAGGAGAAAATTCAATCTCCATTACTCTAAGATGAGAAACTTATATTCATAATATTAAATATATTTTATATTCCATTTTGACAGGACAATAAATCACATTATAAAATCTGTTTTTAGATGAGGAATAACTTGACATAGAGGATAAAAAGCATCCATCTTTTTGCCACTTATTTTTGTCCTTCTACTGTGATATTTCTTTTACTGGTAGCAGAATGCTCACTGTTAATTCAGATTTCATCATTAGTTTGAAAGGAAAGATTAAAGTATGGTTGGATCATATATTTAAGCTATGTGAAATGAGATGTATACCAGGAGTAGAATTAATAAGCCATATTTAAGAAAATAAAATATATTTACTAATTATCTTCTAGTTCCTTAAAAAAAGTTAAAATTTTCCAACTGAAAAGTTGATGAGAATATGTTTGTGGTACCAAAAAAAAAAGTAAACTTTCTCTAAAATTCAGGAAATGTGTTAGTTTTTTAAATCACAGAAAGTTGAATTGTAAAGGAAATGAGATCCACCCCTTCCTCCCTGAATTATTAACTGCCAGTTCCCCCATGACTTTAAATAATATATTTGGTCGTTGTGGAAGTGCTTGATTATATAAGCAATAAAATAGTCTTCTACTTAAAAGCTTGATTTTCTTTCTAAACTAAACCAAGCAAAATAAAATAAAATACTGTTCTTAATTCTCTTATAAATAAATACATTAAAGTCCTATCATGATTTTAGGCAGAGTTCAGATGAAAGGTATAGCCATAATTTAGTCAGATTTTTAATAAATTATTATATTTATACACTATTTAAGATTAGAGGTCAGTGGGATATTTTCTGAATCTCAAAACATTCATTCTAAAAAAAAATCATTCTAAATAAATCTTAGTCTGAAATAAAAGTTTTACATTAAGATATAAAAGATAATTTACCTGAAAATCTTTTTTTGGAAATCTAAAAAAAGTTATTTTTGTTTCTCATTCTTTATTTTACCTAACTTTAAGGAGAGAATTCTAAAGCCCAAACAATCTAATCCTGGGCCTTTTTAGATTTACCTCAAGACAAAATGCATTCCCAACATTCTGAGTTCTTTCCCCACAAAATAGGACTGTATTTTCTTTTTTTTTTAATTTTTTAAATTTATTCATGATAGTCACACACAGAGAGAGAGAGAGAGAGGCAGAGACACAGGCAGAGGGAGAAGCAGGCTCCAAGCACCGGGAGCCCGACGCGGGACTCGATCCTGGGTCTCCAGGATCGTGCCCTGGGCCAAAGGCAGGCGCTGAACCACTGTGCCACCCAGGGATCCCCTAGGACTGTATTTTCAAGACCAAAGAACTTCAGATAAAGAGTTGAGCTCTGAGCCTTTTGTCCAGAAATGCAATGCTAAAACTCTGAGTTGTGCACTTGCTCCCATAATCCATGAAATTTAGAGAAAATATGGTATATATTTTTCCTAGTATATAGCTTTTTTTCTGATCTAGCTACTTATAAGTGAATTTGGAGGAATGGGATGTTTTCAAAGTGTGTGCATTATAGTTAAATGAAATTTTTACTTAATTCAGAAACATCTTTTCTATAGGTCTTTATGGATGTAAAATTTTAAATAAAAGAGAATATAATTTATGACAGAATCTATAAGAAATAGTACTCAGGTTCAGGATTATGTAGGACAGGGCAATGTATACAACAAATGGTTTAAGAACAGTATTAGAAGGATAACTTATTAATTTGCTGCTGATATTAAGTCCTTTCTACCAACCAGTGATAGTTTCTTTATGTAGGAGGAAATCCCAGAAAGATGTGAGAGGAGTAGAGAAAGCCAGATAAGTGACAGGGAAGTGTGAAAAAATCAGTAAAGGATCAGTGAGGAGTAGATATAGTATTGTGGGCAATAAGGACTTAATCTGACTGAGGTCCTCTAAGAAAAAAAAATATATATATATGTGGAATAAGTCTCAAAATTGTGTTCCTGGGTTCTACTTCCACAAAGGATGTGGAAAGCTGATAAGACTTTCTGTCCTCACAACAAGAAAAAGCTGGATAAAAATCATAAGTTTTCCTCAGCTTATTGAAAAGCAGAGGTTTCAGGGCAAGCAAGTAGCTTGAACGCTTTGGAAAAACTAGCTCCTCCAAAGAGAAACAGAACACCAACACTGGATCACCCTAGCAGAGCATGAGCCAAGTGAACAACAAGCACCTCCTGATTGGAACAAAATTATGTGACTACAGTACTTTAAAAGGTTCTAAACATTGAGTGTGGGCTAGGGGGAGAGAATAGAACCCCTGTGAGCTTTCAACACAAAGGGAGATAGGCTGCATTTGCAGGTTGTCTTCATAGATCTCTACTGGCTACTTAGGACAATAGTTAGGGGTGAGGTAGGCACTGAAGAAAGCCTTCCTCAATGGTACAGACCCGAAGGACAAAACTTGCTGACATTGAAGGATGAAAAATGGCCTAGAAGAACAATTATACTCTATAGTACAAACATTTTAAGCTACTAGAGACAGGCAGCAATCTCAGTGAGCACGTGTGAAGGTCCTATGTGGCTAGAGGAGAGGAACTAAAGACAAAACAAACAAAAAAAAAAGTTTGCTGCTGGCTGAGGACAGGAAGTCCTAGAGATTCCTTACTTCTGAAGAAAAGATAAGAAATCCTCTCCTGCATAAGAACTGCCAAGAAAGGCAGAGTTTGGCTTCCATGAGAGTTAAGAGTAGTATCACCATGGAAGCCACGCTTCCTTGAGGCCCAACCTAGATTCTGCTGGCATGGTAATAAACATTGACTAAAAAGCAGCCACAGTCTGCCATTGGGAAAGGGACACGTACATGGAACTTCTCTCTGAGAGGGGCCAGGAAACAGGGAAATTTGAAACTTAACTATGGAAGAGCAGCATTGAAGAAAATCCCTGCAGCAACCAAGCTGCAATCCCAACCAGAGGTAATGCTGGGAAAACTTGAAGTGGATGGATAGAAGTTTATACTGTTAACAGTATAAACAACAAATCTCAACACCAGCACAACCCTGGAGGAGGTTGAATCAAAAAACAAACTAAAAATGTAGCACAGGAACAAGTATTTTCATTTTCAGGCACAAATGCTATATAACTCGGTCTTGTTTTTCACATGATGACCAGAATTTAATAAGAAATTTGAGACAAACGCAAAAGCAGGATAATAAACAACACACTGTCAGGAGACAGAACAATAAATATAAACTTAACCAGATGTTGGCACTATGAGATAAGGGTGCTAAAATAATAATGCTTGGTATGTAAAGGTGGCTAGTGTAAAAGAGGGATGGTCCTCCGTAAATACCAGGGGTGAAATGGAAAGGACAAGAAAGAGTCAATGGAAACTCTAACAACAATAATAATGACAATGGGCAGAAAGACAGAATGGCTTCAGAAGGCTTGTTAGACTTGAAACAACCTAGGAAATGACACAAAATAAAAACAGTAACAACCACTAAACCCAGAACATCCCAAAGCTCTTAGATGATATCAAACTGCAATTGGAATCCTACAAGAACCTGGAGGGTATTACACTAAGTGAAATAAGCCAGACCCAGAAAGACAAATTTTGCATGAATTTACTTATATGTACGATTTAAATAGTTGGACTCCTAGAACACTGAGGCTGATGGTAGTCGCTAGCAGTTTGGGGATAAAGGAAAACGGGGAGATATTTATTTACTGTGACAAAGTTTCAATTAATTATGAAAGATGAATAATAGGTCTGGAAATCTAATGTACAGCATGGTGACTACAGTAAACAATACTATACTGCATACTTGAAATTTAGTAAGAGGGTAGATATGAAGTGTTTTCACCAAAAAAAAAAAAAAGTTACGTAAGATGATGGAAATATTAGCTAGCTTGTTGATTGGGATGATCATTTCACAATGTCTACATATACAAAAATATCAAGTTGTACATCTTAAGTATATATAATTTCTATTCGTCAACTATACCCCCATTAAAGTCGAAAAAAAAATGAAGTCAGAAGGAAAAAATTACACAGAGAGAAATAGGGATTAGAATCACAATATCTTTTTCTTTTCAAAAGCCAGAGAAGCCAAAAGACAATGGAGTTATATCTTAAAAATCCCTGGTGTGGTGGCGGTAGTTCAATCCATAAAAACCTCCTCTTAGGAATGAAGACAAAATGAAGTTCTTGCTGAGAAATTCTTTTGGAGAAGTGTTTGGCAATATCTAACAAAACTACGTATGCATCTTTTGATAGTCTAGGACTGAAAAGGTAAGTAAATGTATTATATTTTGAATACTGAGAGCCACTATCAGAAGAATTACAAACAAGGAAAGGGAGGAAAATTGAATGAAGCTTGAGGAGTTGAACTGGAATTGGAGCTATTGGCATGAACCCGTGGTGTTGAGTATGATACAGAGATAGTAAGTATAGATGACTTGTGCTTACAAATGTATATTTCCTAGACCTGTTTGCTGAAAAACTTAGAAACAAAGGTTAGAAGCAATAACACCCAGTAACATTGTGCACATCTAGTTCCCAGATAGTTGTTTCTTAACACTATTGTTTTGGATAAAATTCACCAGGGCCCTTCAGTGAAATAACTGTCAATAGAAATTCACTTTTGGAGCCCCTGGATGGCTCAGTCGCTTAAGCCTCTGACTATTGATTTCGGCTCAGGTCATGATTTCAGAGTAGTGAGATCCAAACTCGGGTTGGGCTCAATGCTGGCTTGGAGCCTGCTTAAGATTTCTCTCTCTCCCCCTCCTCTCACTCATTCTCTTTCTTTCAAGAAAAGTAAAAGGAAAAAAAGAAAATTCCACTAGTTTAAAGAGTACATTTTTTTCAAGTTGCTTGAAGGATATACGTTTTGATGTATAAATAATGATTTCTTTATAAATGGACTGATAACAGACATAAACAGAAAGTATGTACAAAGAAGAGAGCGTATTAAGTAATATTGTGTCCATTTATTTATTTTGTAAATGTATATGCTCAAGCTGGAAGTAGCATTTTACAACATATCTAATACATTAAATTTTTGTCACAAACTTCTCAGCATCTTTTCTTCAAACAATCTGAAATTACCATGCATTGTAAAATTCATCTTGTAAAAAAAAATTAGACAAAACTGATCATTTGAAAATAATATGAAATGAACCCTCCAGAGTAGAAATATATATGGAACATATACTTGGTTTTATTATTTTCTAGACTGATCAGTCCGTTCCAAAATGAAACCCAAAACACATAACCTGCATCTTTTCAGGGCCACCACATTTAGGAAAACCTTACTCTTTTGGAAATGTATTACCATCCTTCATTTGCACCAAAATGACTACAGTTCATTATCATAGAGGGAGCCACCAAAAATGCTAATATTTATCCGCACACTTTCAAAAACATAATAGATTCAAAGGTTTGATTTTTGTATTTAAGTTTAGAGAAATTTAGCTATAATTTTTAATCGAAAATTTTTGAAACCTAAAACTCCTGAATAATGGGAATTTAAAAAAAATGTCTTTCTATTCTTGGTTTTGCATAACAAATATATTTTGTAATAAAACATTTTAGCATACTTTTTAGGTCATATCTCTGCAAGCTAGAGAACTTATTTCTAAGAAAAATGTAGTCAGTGATTCAGGTCTTAAATTTAAAACGAATGTCTTTATTTTTTCCTGGATTCACATGAATTTTATGAACATATAGTTGGTGGAAATTAATCATAAGGTGATTGAGCCAGAACATAAATTGACATGGCATTCAAAGAGTGTGTATGCATGCTTAGGCTGGCTACCTTGCACATAGTAGGTAATTTTATGTCCTTGAGTCTCATGGATTCTAGACACTTGAATATTAAAAAGGGATCTTCTTTTTTTCTATATTTTGCTGTCATGAAAGAATATCATATATGGTATGAGAAACTTTCTTTTGACAAAACCAACTGGGAGTTACCAGAGTATTAAATTATAAAACTAGATGAGAGAGGAAATTCGAATATGCAGTCAGGTTCACATCAGAGGATGGTGTAACAGAATATATATTAGGGACCACAGAGGCGGTCTGCATAGAAGCAGGGATGAGTATTAATAGATAATGTACTATCTGTAACTGAAACTACAGGTTTTCTCATACCTGAACGAGATTTTGTGATGATAGCTATCTTTCCTAAGCCCCCTTTTCTGGTAATATTCTCAGTAGTTCTCCCAAGGGGCTGTCTTTTTGTGCAGTGTAACCCCTAGCCCTAGTTGACCGAGACACATAAAAGTCCTTAGAACATGTGACACCTGTTCCAGTAGTTCCTATGGGGTCTTCATCACTGGCATTCCTGTAGCTGTTCTGTGGTGTCTCATTAAGATTAAAATAATTTCTCACCTTTTCTTGGGTTTCTTTCTACCTGAGTCAGTTAGCTTTTGCTGCTGTTAAGCACCACAAATGCTTAAATGTCTTAAAACAGCATTTTATTATTGCATAAGAGTCCACGAGTCGACTGGGCAAGTCTGCTGATTTAACGGTAGGTAGGCACACTGATGTTGGCTGGACTTGCTTCTACATCTTTGTAGTTAGATACCGGACCAGCTAATGCCTAGAATAGGACTTCTGGTGGATGCCTCTTCTGTCACCATATTGTTTCTCTACCTACAGAAAGCTAGTCCAGGCTTGTTCAAATGGCAGCCAGGAGATCTCCAGGAGAAGGAAGAGAGAAGGGCAGCCTGAAGTATAGGCTTGGGATTTATACACTGTTCCATTTTCCACCATTCTCTTGGCAAAAGAAATCACAAACCTATTCAGGTTCAAGGGATGAAAAAATAAATTCCAGCCCTTTTTTTTTTTTTTTTTTTTTTTTTTTTTTTTTTTTAAGGTAGGCTCCACAACGAGCATAGAGCCCAGTGCAGGGATTGAACTCACAACCCTGAGATCAAGAGTCAGACACTAAACCAACTGAGGCACACAGGTGCTCCAAATTCCAATTCTTGATGGAAATAATTGCAAAATCACAATGTAAAGGAGCATAATATGAAGAGTGGTGAAGTATTGCTGTTTTTGCAATCTACCATACTATCAACTGCAACCTAACTGGTCTTAACTAGTATAAAGTCCTCATTATGAAGACAATTATGCCCTAAAACAAAAGAATCTTGCAGGAGGGCTCAGGTTCACTTTAGAATGCTTTTTATACAACAGTTAGAATTTACTAGCCCCTTGTTTAATTAAATTATTGGATAATGATATAAGCCTTTTTGGTAGCACTGTTATATCCAATAATAATGACAGAAAATTTTTTGCTAGGGCAAATTATTAAAAGTAACTAATATTGATCTTAAGTTGAAGTGATAGTATTGCTGGTTAATTGAAATTTCCAAATTATTCTGGACTGTCAGGCAATGTCTGTCCTTCTACTGTTACCAATATTGAGAGAGCAATATGAAACTTTTTTTAACAGACTGCTTAAGCCATAATATGCAAGGAAAGCAAGAACTGTTAAACTTGAGGATATTAAATACAAAGCACAGATGGACTGAATAGATGAGGGAATTATAGAATTATTACATGATTAGTCAATTGGGGAAGATAACAGTGAAGATATCTTCTACATTATAATATCCTATCACCATAAAGAGAAAATAAAACACCAAGTATAATAGATTTGAATCCTGTTTAGGTCTATCACAGTACTGATTCCCATTTTGATGATGGTGATGCAGATTAGAGGTCAGAGAGAGTTAAATTTTTTTAAATCTAAATTATCTTACACAGTCTTTCTTTGTAACAATGTAAAATATTCTTTGCAATGAAAGATGACTGCAAAATTATACCAATCATCAACAAGAAATGTAGGTCCTTACAGATGACCCTTTGCTGGGTGGGCCAAGAACTGAGTTTTAATCAAGACCTAAGTATTCCTGGGACTGAGACCTTCCCCCTCTTCACTCTGCCAATATTTCTCAAAATTATTGTGTCTCTTGCCTTTTTCTATTCTCCTGAGACTCACTGTAAGTTTTCATTGATGAGTAGATGCAAACTAATTATTTCTCAGTCTTTGGCTGCTGATTTTCAGGATAAGTAGGGAATATTAGCATTAACAGAACCTATTTGCCAACATCTCTTCCATTCAGTATACAATAAAATTTTAAGCAAGACTTCGTGAAAAAGTGCTATCAATCATAAAGAAAATAAATATCTTGGACACATGGCTATAACAATATTAAAAAAAAAAAAACAAAACTCAGAGGACCCAGGTCTATTCCAGCTGGGAAACAGCCTAGCCTATTAAGAAGAACAATGAGATGAATTGATACTTATTTTTTAAAATAGTGAGATATAAAATTTGTCTGTTACCCCATTTTAATATAATTTAGAACCATAAAAATATTACTGATGCAAATGTCATATTATTTCATGACTTAGTAGTTTCCAATTTTAGAATATAGTAGACATCATTAATTGGAGACAATTTTTACATATTCAGAATACTATTAGTATATTACAGATTGTAGTTAACATACAAATATGAATATGAATATATCTTGATTACCCACAAGTTTACATAGTTATTTGTATAGTTAGCACCTGGCTTTGCATCTTACATTTAGTATGTGTTCAGTTAAAAAATGTAGTGCCTTTCATTAAATATTAATAAAAAAGATTGAGATTATCAAGAAAATAAATATTTTGGACACATAACTGTAACTATGTTATAAAAAAGCTTCACAAGACACCAGGTCTAATCTAGCTCATCCTCTGACCTACAAGAGGAAGGAAAAATACTTGGATAATTACTAATCTTAAATTACTTAACTTTGAATTTTTCTTGGCAAGATCACACAATCATTTCCTGGTTATTAGTCACTTAAATTCTAGTTCTGATTCAATAGCATGCAAGACGAGTTTACTATTAAAATAGATTTATTCTTGGGCAGCCCGGGTGGCTCAGCAGTTTAGTGCCGCCTTCAGCCCCGGGCCTGATCCTGGAGACCCAGGATTGAGTCCCACATTGGGCTCCCTGCATGGAGCCTGCTTCTCTCTATGCCTGTGTTTCCGCCTCTCTCTCTTTCTCTGCATCTCTCATGAATAAATAGACAAAATCTTTTTTAAAAAATAGATTTATTTTTAAAAAGTGGTTCTTAAAAATAAACTTCTCTAAAATTGGATGAGTTTTTTTGGAGGGTAGGGAGGAAAGACACATTTTTTTTTTAATTGTCCATTTTAGAGAGAGAGCAAGAGAGAGCACAGTGGGGGAAGGAGAGAGGGAGAGGGAGAGAGAATCTCAAGCAGACTCCACATTGAGCGGGGAGTCCAACACAGGGCTCAATCCACAATCCTGACATCAAGACCTTAGCCAAAACCAAGAGTTGGACGCTAATTGACTGCTCCCCCGAAGCAACCCAGAAGGACACATCTTCGTAACTATATGACTAAGAACTGTAATTTCAAAAAAACTAGGGAAAATGTGGGTCTTTTTTCCCATTGAATATGGAACAGAGGCTGAATGAGAAAACAATTAGCTTATTATTATACAAAAGAAGTGAGACATCAAATTATTCCTACTAACTGCAGTTTTGCATGTTCAAACAAAAAATCTTACTTTTAAATATGAGCATGAGATATATAATTTTATTTACATGCATCAAAATTATCTAATGAATTCAAGATTGACAACTCTTTAAGGAACCTTTAAAGAATGGGAATGGATGTTCTATAGTCAACTAACTGCTTTTACATTTTAAAAAAAGAACAGAGATTAAAATCCCAAATACTTAACCCCTTACTTGAAAGTTGATTAAAACCATTCTCCATTTGTTGTGAAAAATGGAGAAAGCATAGTAAATATAACCTCACTTATGGCCAAGGTGCTTAAGAGATTTTTCTATATAACCTGCTAAAGTTTCTCTCCCATAAAGTTCTCTCCCATTCCTGGCTTTATTTAGATATAATTGATAAAAATTACATATATTTAGTGTATACAATTTTATGAGTTTGAACATCTGCATAAACTGGTAGAACTATCGCCACAATCCAAAGTACTAGATCTATCTATCACATCCAAAAGTTTCTTTATGGCCCTTTGATTTCATTTTTGTTTGCTTGTTAACACTTAACATTGGACCTTCTCTATTAGCAATTTTTTAGGTGCAAATGTAGTATAATAACTATATATACTATTTTAAGGGACACCTGGGTGGCTCAGTGGTTGAATATTTGCCTTTGGCTCAGGTTGTGATCCCCGAGGTCCTGGGATCAAGTCTGGCATTAGGCTCCCTGCATGGATCCTGCTTCTCCCTCTGCCTATGCCTCTGTCTTTCTCTCTGTGTCTCTCATGAGTAAATAAATTAAATCTTAGATAAAAAAAAAACAACTATAGATACTATCTTATACAGCAGATCTTTAGAACTTGTTCAGAATAGATATACAAAAGAATTGAAATCAGGATCACGAAGAGATAGAATGGTGATTGCCAGGGGCTGGAGGAAGTGGGAAATGGGGAGTTGCTCTTCAATTGATGTAAATTGTCAGTTATGCAAGGTGACTAAGCTCTAATGTTCTCTTGAATTCACTCTATTCAAGCTTTGATTCTGATCACTAAACTGAGATTATTTTTGTCAGAGTTGCTAAATCCAATGTTCAGCTCTCAGCCCTCATCTTAATTGGTCTGTCAGTGCATGTAATATAGTTGATTAGTCACTCCTTCTTGAAACTCTTGCTAATTTTGGTTCTAGGTGAATACATTTTATTGGCGTTTCATAAATCTCACGGGCTATGACTTCTTAATCCCTTTTTCTGGGACTTCCTCCTCTCTTCAAATTCTAAGTGTAGTAGCATTCCAACCAATCTAAACTAAATCTCTTAAATGAGAGACTTGTGACTTTAACACCATGTGTATGCTGAAATATACCCATTCTTGTATTGAATTGCAATTAACATATACTATTATATAAGTTTCCACTGTACAATGTAGTGATTGGACAATTCTATACCTTGCTCAGGGCTCACCATGATAAGTGTAAGTCGCCATCTATCACCAAATGTTATTACAGTATTATTGTCTGTATTCCCTGTGTTCTTTTCATTCCTATGACTTATTATTTTATCAATAGAAATTTGTGCCTTTAATCTCCTTTATCTATTTTGTCCTCCCCTCTGATGACTACCAGTTCTTTGTATTTAAGAGTCTGGTCTTTTGTTTGCTTCTTTGTTCATTTGTTTTGTTTTCTCAGATTCCATATGTAAGTGAAGTCATATGGTATTTATCTTTCTCTGACTTATTCACTCAGCATTATACTCTTTTTTTTTAAGATTTTATTTATTTATTAATGAGAGACAAGGAGAGAGAGGCAGAGACACAGGCAGAGGGAGGAGCAGGCTCCCTGCGGCGAGCCTGATGTGGGTCTCCATCCCAGGACCCCTGGGATTACACCCTGAGCCAAAGGCAGACCCTCAACCACCGAGCCACCCAGGCTCTTTATACTCTTTAGATCCATCATCCATTTTGTTGCAAATGGGAAAATTCTTTTTTATAGCTGAGTAATATTCCATTACACACACACACACACACACACACACATACATACACATGCCCCTTCTTCTTTATCCATTCATCTGTTGACAGACACTTGGATTGCTTCTATGTCTTGGCTATTGTAAATAATGCTGTAATAAACATAAAGATTCATATATTTTATTGAATTAGTGTTTTCATTTTCTTTGGGTAAATACCCAGCAGTGGAATTACTAGATCATATGATATTTCTATGTTTATCTTTGTGAGTAACCTCCGTACTGTTTTCCTAGATATTTCACCAATTTTTATTCCCTTCAGTGCAAAAGCATTCTCTTTTCTCCATATCTTTGCCAACACTTATGTCTTTTTGATTCTTCTTTTTTTTTTTTTGTCTTTTTGATTCTTATACAACTCAACATCAAAAAACCAAACAATCCAATTAAAAAATGAGGAGACAGGGCAGCCTGGGTGGCTCAATGGTTTAGCGCTGCCTTCAGCTCAGGGTCTGATCCTGGAGACCTGGGATCGAGTCCCACGTCGGGCTCCATGCATGGAGCCTGCTTCTCCCTCTGCCTGTGTCTCTGCCTCTCTCTATCTCCCTCTGTGTGTGTGTGTGTGTGTGTGTGTGTGTGTGTCTCATGAATAAATAAATAAAATCTTTAAAGAAAAAAAAAGAGACAAAAAGACATTTTTCCAAAGAAGACAGATGTCCAACAGACACATGAAAAGATGCTCAACATCACTTATCAGTGAAATTCAAATCAAAACCACAATGAGAAATCACCTTACACCTGTCCAAATTCAGACTCCAAATTTTATATGTTAATATATTTTCCACTAAACTTCAATTTTATGTAACTCATTTACCTGAATGATATGTATATGTGAATGCTCTCTCAAATTTCACATGGCTAAAATTGACTATTTTTTTTCTTAATGTCATTCTAGACAAGAGTTGATGCTCCTTAAATTATGAGAGGTGTAGGGGAAGTCTGGTAATATTCTCGATATATTTTGAAGACAAAGCCAACAGAATTTGCTGAAGGTTAAGATGCTGTGGAGAGAGAGAATTAAACAAACAAAAATATGCTTTATATATTTCTTGCCTGAACACACAGTTAATGGAAGTCTCATTTAGGTAAAATTTTAAGGGTGGTGGATGTATGGGGTATTCTAAATTCATTAGACAATATGAATCATATGAATCAATGCTTACATAAGATTGCATATATTGTACTTACAGGTAATATATGCATTAAATCATACAAAAATATTTGGTGAGGGCTTACCTGGAGATACAGCAATAAACAAAAACAAACAATTTGCTCTCACGGCATTTAGATTTTAATGGGGAAGGAGGCAGTAAAACAAAGATGAACAAGATAATTAGATAAATGTAGGTTAATAGTAATAGATCTAATCTAATGGGCTTAAGATATTTAAGATCCACAAGTTTGAAATGAGATGACACTTTGACAGGATGAGAGGTGGATTACTTTAGATTAGGTGGTTAGGGAGAGCTTTTCTTCAGAGATGACAAAGATCTGGAGACTGCATGTTCCAGCCAGATTTGAGATATGCTGTCTAAATAGGTGCCGGCCGTGATAAGCCCTGGAGAGCAAGTGTTAGGAATTTTGTTCCCAGTGAAATGGGAAGCCACTAGAGGGTTTCATGCAGGAGAGTTACGGGTTGTACTTTGATTTCACCAATAATGATGTTGCATGTATGTGGCTTAAGGGGGTCAAGGATGGCAGTAAGGAGAAAATTTGGGGACAGTGTGACAATTGTACATATAACAGTGATTGATTAGTGTTTCCTGGCCATATTTCAACATCCACATATTAACATATGTTATTATAAGGCTCATCAATGCATATTTCTGGAGCTTTAAAGATTTTTGAGAACGATTTCTTTTGCTTTATGTTAACTTATGTCTTCAGGAAGTATTTGTTGAATATCTACTTTGTGCTGGCATCATAGTCATTTTCAGTCACTTTTAAAAGATTTTTTTAAAGATATTACTTATTTATTCATGAGAGACAAAGAGAGAGAGAGGCAGAGTCATAGGCTGGGGGAGAAGCCTTCTCCCCATGGGGAACCTGATGTGGGACTCGGTCCTGGAGCTCTGGGATCATACCCTGAGCTGAAGGCAGATGCTCAACCACTGAGCCAACCAGGTGTCCCAATTTTTAAAAATTTAAGAATACTACAACCGGTGATTTTTTTTAATGATAAAAAGAACACTTTTTGTATGTTTTTAACTAATCTAAGTTTATAAGCAATAGGTATTATCTAATCAGTCCTTCCTTCAGATAACTGGTAAGAGCCAGACACAAGTTAGAAGTTTTTCTTCTTTCCCTAACATAAGCTAAATTATTTTATCTTACTATTTTAAGAATAAATATAATTGTGCCTTCTTATACCAGTGACAAATATTTCATTTCTGTAACTATTTCATAGGTAGTTTGTGTTATTGTGTTGGAGATGCAAAACATATATGCCAGCCTTAGGAACCACTCAAAGTTATTTTGAATTCTTTGAGAGTGGGTTTTAGAGTATCAATGTATAAGGAAGTAAATGATACTTCTTTCTCCAATCCATCCTTACTTATTTCAAAGTTGTGGACCAAATGTTATAGAGCAAGAGCAAAGAGAAGAAAATTTTGAAGAATCAAGATAGCTGCATTTTAGTTGCTAGGATTTGATAAATTGCACACAGTTTCTATTACAGTGCAATTTTGGTTTGCACTTTAATACTAAATAGGCAATTTTACCAAAATATAAATTAGGTTTGATAACTTTTATTTGCAATGGAAATGGAATTAATATCTTCATTTTTGATATAGTTTTGCATTATATTAAGGGCTTGGGTTATTTTATTTCCCCTATTCCATTATGTCCAACAAGGAAGTCATCATTACCCTCACCATCTTTATTCTAACTTCCACTAACTTGATTCAAGCTCTCATTTTATCTCACTGAGGTCCTACCCTTCTTACTAGCATCTAATGCATCTTCCATATCACTTCCAGAACAAATTTATCGAATGCAACGGTAGGCATAGAATGGTTTCCCAAAGATGTCCATGTCCTGGAGAACAGGACATGGACTGTAACATCTATGTTACATAGAAGGAAGGAGTGAAGATTACAGATGGAATTAAATTTGCTAATCAGCTGACCTTGATATGAGGAGGTTAATCTGGATTAACCAGGCAGGCCCAAAGTAATCATAGGGTTCTTTTAAGTGGAATAAGGAGGCAGGATACAGTGTCAGAGTGATGTGAAAGAAAGACTCTTCCAGGCGCTTGTGGTTTTGAATAAGAAAGGGGACATGTGGAAAGGAATGTGCTCAGCCTCTAGAAGCTGAAAAAGACAGGGAACCAGTATTTTCTTAGAGCCTCCAAAAGAAAAGCAGACCTGCAGATACCTTGATTTTAGCCAGTTGAAACCATCTTGGATTTCTGATTTCTGGAACTGTATGATTACAGATGGTTCAACCACCAAGTTTGTGGTAAGCCAGAGGAAACGAGATGTCACATCCTAATTTAAAATTTTCTAGTGACTCCTCATTACACTTTAGATGAAGTCAGTAATGCACTAATAAATGTTTAACAACTAGATCTATCTCTGGGATAAAAAGTCCTGATGTGTAGTGTTTCCAATTTCAGTGTTATTACTAATCAAACTATGGCTTATTTCAAGCTACCAACCTGGCCTAACTGAAATTCATGTTGGAAAGACAAAGATGTACACAGAGTGGTGCCTTACAATCTGATATAAGTGCATCACCGGACAGATCCCATCCCCGAAAGATGTGGCTTTTAGACCATGCTTAATCTAACTTCGGAGTCTCCAGTTGTAGTTCATATATCTTTCCCTGGTTTCTTTCATGTTCTTTGCATATACTGATCTCTTCCCTTGGAGGGCTCCTTTCATCTGTCCATTAGAATTGCACTAATTATTTACAAATCAGTGAAGACAATGCCTCCTTTGTGAAGCCTTCCCTTCCCATTTTACCTCCCACCTCATTAAATTCCCCTGAGGCATAGAGACCACAGCTGCCTTTTATTATTACTCTTTTTTTTTTGTGATGCTGAAAGTAGCTTGAAGCTTCTTTTATTGATGAATATCTCCCAACTAGCAATTTTAGATTTTTTCCTTAGTCTGAGACTCTAGTAAGTACAGATATTTCTGTTTATATTTTTAAATGTAATATGCTAGACTAGACATAGACCAAATATGTGGAGATGTTTGCTAGAGAAAAGAAGTTAATGCTATGGAAGGACTTACACCTGGAAATAAAAGGCATAGCATAAGGAATCTACTGAGTAGTATTGGGATAGTGATATACGGAGACAGAGAGTAGCTACACTTGTGGATGAACATAGAGCACTATATAAACTTGCCGAATCACTATGTTGTACACCTGAAAATCATGTATGTCAACTATACTCAAAAAATTACAAAAGGGAATTAATGTTCATTAACTTTACACTCTTAATACACAAAAGAGGTACAAAAAGATTTGTTCTATTTGAGACAGAAGTAAAGAAGGTGAGAGAATTAAGACAGATTGAGTATAAATGGAATGATTTTGGTAATTGGACAAAGGTTAAGCCCCTGATTCTCAATATTCTCTTTAGTAGTCAACATTGTGCAAGCAATACTGAGGTAGCTGTAATTGCCCCATGCAATCTGGGATGTCGAATATAAACTAGCTCACTAAAAATGAGAAATCCTCAGGTTAGATTTTTTAAAGAAGAAAAAAAATAGCTTTGTAGTCTTTGCAAGGGTTAAATTTAAAAAAATAGACAAAAAGGGTCAAGATTAAAAATTTGAAATTTGAGTAAAGAAAGCCAATATTTGTCTATATCATAATATAAAATCTAAGGTGAATAATAGTAATAAAGTAAAATAATAACAAAATGTTCAAACACTCTGCAAAAAATGATCAGTCACGTACTTGTAATCAATTCAACTAGAAAAATGGAATCCACCTATAAAGTGAAGGTATTGATTTTATTAGAATACATTAGCAGGTTCACGACTAATTTGGAAAAGTTGAGTTTGTCTGTTTGACAAGCTTGTAGATCAAGAAGAAAAAAGGAGGGGGAAAAGAAAGTAAATTAACAGAAGCAGAGAAAGTAAATTATTCCAGTTCCAGTAATATGTGAGGTAGTTACATGAATGACTCCTTCTACTGAAAAAAAAACAGATATCCTATATAAAGCATTTGAAAAATAATAATTTTTAGAAAAACTTTGATTGCCTAGAGAAAATGTAAGGTCTTATTCTTAACCATACCATTTACTGAACATGCACATGTACATTGTATCAAATACATATTAATAAATATGTTAATTCATAATTTTATCATATCAGTACTAACTTTTTAGTGTTAATCAGCACACTCTTAAGAGTTCACAGATAACGTTATTCAGTTAGAATTTCGAGCTTCATGAGAAATAACATTAGAAAAGCTCAGTTGGTTAAGTATCTGCCTTTGGCTCGGATCATGATCCCAGGGTCCTGAGAGTGAGCCCCTCATTGGGCTCTCTGCTCTCTGGGGAGCATGCTTCACCCACTCCCTCTGCTGTACTCCCTGCTTGTGCTCTCTGGCTCACTCTCTCCCCCTCTCAGTCAAATAAATAAGTAAAAATCAGAAAGAAGGAAAAGAAAGAAAGAAAGAGAAAGAAAGAGAGAAAGAAAGAAAAAAGAAAGAAGAAGACGAAATAAAAACGAAAGCAAATAAGAACCGCATAAATCAAGCAGTAAAGGACTTAAATGGCAACGTGACAGGCACTTCCAGTCCTTCCCTTCCCTTCACTTACCTTCCCTTCCCTTACCTTCTTCCTTCCTTCCTTCCGTCCCTTCTGCCTTCCTGTCCTGCCCCTCCTCTCCCCTTCCTCCCTCCCTCCCTCCTCCCTCCCTCCCTCCCTCCATCCCTCCCCTCCCCTCCCCTCCCTCCCTCCCCTCCTCCCTCCCCCCCCTCCCCTCCCCCCCCCCTCCCCTCCCCTCCCCTCCCCTCCCCTCCCCTCCCCTCCCTCCCCTCCCCTCCACTCCCCCACCGCCCATCAATACATTGTTCCTCCCCAGTGGCCCAGTGGTTTAGTGCCACCTTCAGCCCAGGGCGTGATCCTGGAGACCCGGGATTGAGTCCCACATTGGGCTCCCTGCATGGAGCCTGCTTCTCCCTCTGCCTGTGTCTCTGCCCCTCTCTCTCTCTCTCTCTCTCTCTCTCTCTGTATCTCATGAATGAATAAAGAAAATTAAAAAAAAGAAAAGAAAAGAATGATCTATTATGGAAGTGCAGGAGTCCCCAAAGTCTATTTTGTTATCTCTAATCTTTTAAGTACCCAGATTTCTGATGTTGAGATCAATTTTGTTGTTTTAATAACATGTAGAACTGGTAGTCCATAGAGTTTTGAGGAAGGGAGGAAGTTTGTTGGCCAAGATCTCTTTCAGTGGACTGTTTATAAGTGAGGTATATGTCACACTTGAAAGAAGAATTATAGGTAGTGACTCTGAGGTCTCTCACTGTTCATTATTTTGTTTTGATGGACTTTTCTGGAATACTTGTGATAAGGATCTTGGTCTCTGGTGTGTTTGGAGATGGAATTTTTTAAAAATGAGTTGATGGCCCATATCTGAATCTATCATTATTAGCTCAAAATTATTTACAGCTTTTACCAGGTACTCTTACAAGAACTGTATGAATAGTGAATCATTTGATCCTCTTAATACCTTCCCATAATGGTGTCCTCGATTGGTAAATGAGAAACTTAGGTACCGATAAGTAAGATAAGTAAGTGACTCTCCCTGAGTCACTCTGCTAAGAGGCAGAACTGGAATGTGAATCCACATAGTCCATCTCTACAGTCTGTCCATTTACACACTATGCTGATTTATCAGTTCCTTTTATAAATGGAACAGTGATGTTAATTGCATGATAGAAAATGAACATAATTTAGCCAGAACATTTCCTTGGTCAATGTACTTTTGGTTGCAAGTACCAGAAATCCACATTAGCGGATAAAGAGAGGAATGTGCCATGAGGGTCTAACAAAATTTATCTGGTCCCAGAGCACAATTTCCAGTCAAGTCCCATGAGACACTAATTCCACCCTCTTCCTTTCCTGCTAGTATGACTTGGTTTCTCACATCTCTTGCTCTCAGCTTCATTTAATTTTTATAGTAAAGAACTCCTCCATAGAGACAGTGATTTCCAAATTAGTCTTATCACCAATCTGTTTGGTGTGATTATTTAGGTTTTGGATTTTGTGTTAGATTTTTCATAACTCTGGTGTTCCTAAAGTTATTATAACATAACAACAGAAAAGAGCTAGCTTGTTTGTAGCCAGCTATCCATGGTCAAGTTGGCACTGTGACCACTACTTCCATCCCTCCCTGGGCACTGTTTCTGTGTAGTGTTTAGTGAGAGATGTCCAGTGATGGGAATTTGCTCAAGATTCACAAATCAGAAGTGAAACAATAATCATTGAGAGGTCATGAGTGCCTTCCTAGAGGCTTCATCGGTTTGTTGACTTTTTGCTTCACAAACTCCCATGTGGCAAATGCAGGCACTTCTGGGATCTATTCCCTAGTTTTGGTCTGCCTTTGTGGTGAGCACTGCAGATTTCCTCACATTTCTCCTCTCAACCTGCATTCTTGGGCTGAGGCCCAGTCCAAGACCTACATGTGGGTGTATCTGACTTTGGGGCAGCAACTATCCACATCTTTAGAGGTACCTTTCTTGAACTTCTCTCTGTAGTTAGATTTCTAATAGTCATGTAAGATTATAATTTCTTTTAAACTCTTTAATAAGTATACATAAACTTATTTGTCTGAATAAACCCTTTTGATAGACCCTTGTAACATCTCAAGACATTGTGTGTTTTGTTTGTTTTACACATGCAAAATTTTTTGGAATCCTGGACTAACAAGTCACGTTAAAGTTACTGGCTATTCTTAGGAGAGTGGTTATATGTTTAAGCCATACTTTTCTCTATTTTATCTACAACACAAATTTAATGGCTTTCTATTTTTTTTCTATTTTTTTTTCTATTTTTTTTTCTATTTTATCTACAACACAAATTTAATGGCTTTCAACTAATTGGATGAGGCCTATTCAGATTAGAGAGAGGAATCCTCTTAAGTGTAACTGGATTGTCTATGTAATCACATGGACAAAATGTGTTCACAGCAACACCTGGACTAATATTTCACCAAATAGCTGTTCTATAGCCTACCTAATCAATGCATACAATCAACCATTGCATAGACCCAATAGAAAACTTGTCATACATAGACAAATGAAGATAGTTCTAGATGAGATATAAATGATGGTTGCAAAATTAAGATGACCCATAAAACATAACTTGTGGAAGATTTTAAGTATTAGAAGAAAACTTTCTATATAATTGTGAACATTTTATACCTTGAATTTCAGTGAAGATAGATTAAAGGTCCTCAGGTGGGTGATCTCACGCTTAGGTCATTTAACTTCTCCATACCTCAGTTTCCATACAGGTGAAATGGAGCTGATAATAATACATACCTCATAGAGTTTCTATGAAGCTGAAATTGTGAAGAATATAGAAAGCATTTAGAAGAGCACCTACTCACTGTATGTGTTATTGTCATTATTATTAGAAATAAACTCCTTTTTATAAAAAGTTACTTATATAATGGCAGGCTGTCTCTTATTAATCATTTAGAGGATTTTTTCAATAAAAAATTTGCCGTTACAGTTTTGAAATTATCATTACCACTGGAAATGATAGCTTTAAGATAATGAAAAAATAAAATGAGAAAAAGATAAGCATTTTGCTAAACGTGACAAAAGAGTTGTATTCAGTATGATGTACAGCCAGAAATTTCAAAACTTAGAATAGATATTGGACAATTTAAATTGAAGAAGGGCTAGGAAACAAAAGACAAAAAGACTGCTATATTATAAAATCAAACTCATTTTCCTATTTTCGCAAGGGTCACAATGTCTCTGAAATTGCTTCTAAAACAACTGAAGGTGTTAATATTTAGACATGAAAATGCCAAAAGAAAACTTTTGTTACTCCAAGGAAAGCTTTCTATTGCCCGAAGTTGCTGGATAGCCACAGTTTACGAGGTTACAACAGGACAACACAATAGATTCTACTTTAACCTCCCACATCAGCTTTCTCAATCTCCAGTACTCACTCAAGCACACACACGTATATATATATATATATATATATATATATATATATATATATATATATATATAAAAGTTGTCTTTGAACATTTTCTCTTTTTGAACTGAGATACAGTAATACATGGAGAATATCTCTCGAGGCTTACACAAGATAGATGACACTGGCAGTTAAAAATAGGATATGTTAGATAAACTTTATAATGCAAAACTTGAGGCAGAGGAACTCTAGCCTATTATTTTAAGTAATCTCATGGATTTTAAATGTTATATAATAGAGATTGAGAACCAAATTGTGGTAATAATAATGTGAAATGCAAACCTTTCATATATCATGATATTAAATGATATCATTAAGTTTAAACATTAGTTTCACTCTATGGAAATCAGATTTAAATAGCACTATGATTATTTTACTCGTAAAACTAGACATCATCACAAATGTAGGTAAAAGTTACAAGTTATTTTATAGCTAGCACTCTTTTCTGAGTAAAAGGAAGAGTTTATTGGATGGAATAAAATTCAACTTAATTTTAACATAAAACAGAATTTGTGTTATAAATGTAAAAAATGTCAAGTTCTTTTTAGTATATATATTGATTCTGTATGTTATGCTTTTAAAAATTATGACATTGTTTTTCTCGATTCATAAATTCACAGTACCAGGTGCATATTTAAGTATATGTATAAGGAAAAACATATAGACATAAAACTTTGGAACTCTAAATATCATAAATGCCAACTCCTCCATTTTGTGATGAAATCAAGGCAATTGGTATCTGCTTCATACTCCAGGACTCTGTATTCTGTCTCAGAATACCTGTTTCCAAGCAACAGTCCCCCTTCCTTGTTTGATTACATGTAAGTGCATTCAACAGATATGAGTTAAGCACTTACTGTATTCCCTTGTTCCAGAACAAGGGAATACATAAATGAAAGAACTCTAGACTTTAAAGAGCTTAAATTTTGAAAAGAACGGATTTTGACACATATATAAACAAGTGTGGCAGATTATCCTAAGTGTTTTATTAAAAGTGTGCAGCCACTGACTATCAAGTTTCCAATGAGATCTGAATGAGGGAGGGAGCAGGGAGGGAGTGTTCATCTCAAGCTGAATGCTGTAAAGTGAATAGATATTTGCTAAACAATGCATAACAACACTGAATAAGCAGAAGAGTTGGAGCTCAAGTTTTGAGTAGACCAGAAGAGAATTGGAGAATGAAGAAGGTATATGGAGAGAGAGAGAGAGGTGAGATCAAAGATAGCTTTTTTTTTTAAGTAATAATGAATCAATATGCTTTAACTTTGTTTCTTATCTTAAAAATCTTAATACTATTCCCCACTTGAGTTGCAGCCAACTCAGAAGTATATGACATAGGGAAAAGCATTCTGCATTAGTCCCTTGGAAAGCGTCATCTTTACGTAGTCATTTCCACATCTAAGTCTAGCTGTACCAACATATGCGTGAGCATTTCTCATTTAAATTATTACAAACTTGCATAGTAGATTTGAAGAATCAGATTTGTCCATCATCTGCTTGGGTGTTATTGCCTTACTTGCCGGCCCTGTATTCTTTCTTGATACGTGGAAACTGTTCTAGCTGCAGACTCGTCATGATGAGACCCAGGCCATCGTCAACCTACTACCCAGGTTGACAATAGCCTTGGGTTTTATGAACTCTCCTGTTTTTTAGCCATTCTATACTTCTGCTTTCAGAAGTAAACTATTCTTCTACAGATCTCTGTGTGAACTCTGTATACTTCTGCTTTTGGAAGTAAATTATTCTTAAAGATTCTTAAAGTTGTAAGGACTTTTAAACTTTTTATTTTGTCAAGATTTTCTTAAAATATTTCAGTTACAAATCAGTTCTGTTACCTTTATTCATAACACTGTTTTAAAGCAGAAGAAATTGTCATAATGAAAGTTATGTTGCTAGTTTGTTTCCAAAAGGCAAAAACGAACAAAAAACAAAAAACAAAAACAAATAAACAACAACAAAAAAAACAAAGATAAACCTCTAAAATAATGAATCATCACTGAAGTGTTTAAATAAAAATAGCTTAATCTAAAATTTTGCTTCCATTCTTTATTATGTACAAGCTAGGAAAAATAAAGTGACAGTGTTCTTGTCTTGTAGGGCATGCTGTTACAGATAGCTGAAGAGGCTTACGTCAGTAGAACAGTTTAAAGTGACCTGGAATACAGACAACTCTTCCAATTTTAGTATTAGTGAGTTCCCATGAAGTTTTCCCAAGATACCAGCAATTGTTCCATGAGGAAGACTTTGTAATATTTTCTTTTTTTTTCCCTCTTAAAAGTTTCCTTCTTTTTTTATTTTTTTATTTTTATTTTTTATTGGAGTTCAATTTGCCAACATATAGCATAACACCCAGTGCTCATCCCATCAAGTGCCCCCCTCCGTGCCCGACACCCAGTCACCCCCATCCCCCGCCCACCTCCCCTTCCACCACCCCTTGTTCATTTCCCAGAGTTAGGGGACTCTCATGTTCTGTCACCCTCTCTGATATTTTCTCTCATTTTCTCTCCTTTCCCCTTTATTTCCTTTCACTATTTTTTATATTCCCCAAATGAATGAGACCATAGAATGTCCTTTTCCGATTGACTTATTTCACTCAGCATAATACCCTCCAGGTCCACTCACGTCGAAGCAAATGGTGGGTATTTGTCGTTTCTAATGGCTAAAGAATATTCCATTATATACATAAACCACATCTTCTTTATCCATTCATCTTTCAATGGACACCAATGCTCCTTCCACAGTTTGGCTATCGTGGCCATTGCTGCTATAAACATCGGGGTGCAGGTGTCCCGGCGTTTCACTGCATGTGTATCTTTGGGGTAAATCCCCAGCAGGGCAATTGCTGGGTCGTAGGGCAGGTCTATGTTTAACTCTTTGAGGAACCTCCACACAGTTTTCCAGAGTGGCTGCACCAGTTCACATTCCCACCAACAGCGCAGGAGGGTTCCCCTTTCTCCGCATCCTCTCCAACATTTGTGGTTTCCTGCCTTGTTAATGTTCCCCATTCTCACTGGTGTGAGGTGGTATCTCATTGTGGTTTTCATTTGTATTTCCCTGATGGCAAGTGATGCGGAGCATTTTCTCATGTGCATGTTGGCCACGTCTGTGTCTTCCTCTGTGAGATTTCTCTTCATGTCTTTTGCCCATTTCATGATTGGATTGTTGGTTTCTTTGCTGTTGAGTTTCATAAGTTCTTTATAGACCTTGGATACTTGCCCTTTATCTGATACGTCATTTGCAAATATCTTCTCCCATTCTGTAGGTTGTCTTTTAGTTTTGTTGACTGTTTATTTTGCCGTGCAGAAGCTTTTTATCTTGATGAAGTCCCAATAATTCATTTTTGCTTTTGTTTCTCTTGCCTTCATGGATGTGTCTTGCAAGAAGTTACTGTGGCCAAGTTCAAAAAGGGTGTTGCTTGTGTTCTCCCCTAGGATTTGATGGAATCTTGTCTCACATTTAGATCTTTCATCCATTTTGAATTTATCTTTGTGTCTGGTGCAAGAGAGTGGTCTAGTTTCATTCTTCTGCATGTGGATGTCCAATTTTCCCAGCACCATTTATTGAAGAGACTGTCCTTTTTCCAGTGGACAGTCTTTTCTGCTTTGTTGAATATTAGTTGACCATAATGTTGAGGGTCCACTTCTGGATTCTCTATTCTGTTCCATTGATCTAGGTGTCTGTTTTTGTGCCAGCACCACACTGTCTTGATGACTACAGCTTTGTAGTACAACCTGAAATCCGGCATTTGTGATGCCCCCAGCTGTGTTTTTCTTTTCTATTATTCCCCTGGCTATTCGGGGTCTTTTTTGAGTCCACACAAATCTTAAGATCATTTGTTCCAACTCTCTGAAGAAAATTCATGGTATTTTGATAGGGATTCCATTAAATGTGTAAATTGCCCTGCATAGCATTGACATTTTCACAATATTAATTCATCCAATCCATGAGCATGGAATATTTTTCCATCTCTTTGTGTCTTCCTCAGTTTCTTTCAGAAGTGTTCTGTAGTTTTTAGGGTATAGATCATTTACCTCTTTGGTTAGGTTTATTCCTAGATATCTCATGCTTTTGGGTGCAATTATAAATGGGATTGACTCCTTCCTTAATGTCTCTTTCTTCAGTCTCATTGTTAGCATATAGAAAGACTTCTGGGCATTGACTTTGTATCCTGCCACACTGCCTAATTGCTGTATGAGTTCTAGGAATCTTGGGGTGGAGTCTTTTGGGTTTTCTATGTACACTATCATGTCATCTGTAAAGAGGAAGAGTTTGATTTCTTCTTTGCCAATTTGAATGCCTTTCATTTCTTTTTGTTGCCTGATTTCTGAGGCTAGGACTTCTAGGACTATGTTGAATAGCAGTGGTGAGAGTGGACATCCCTGTCTTATTCCTGATCTTAGGGGAAAAGCTCCCAGTGTTTCCTCATTGAGAATGATATTTGCTGTGTGCTTTTCATAGATGGCTTAAGATGCTGAGGAATGGTCCCTCTATCCCTATACTCTGAAGAGTTTTGATCAGGAATGGATGCTGTATTTTGTCAAATGCTTTCTCTGCATCTCTTGAGAGGATCATATGGTTCTTGTTTTGTTTTTTTTTTTTCTTGCTGATATGATCAATCACGTTGATTGCTTTATGAGTGTTGAACCAGCCTTGTATCCCAGGGATCAATCCCACTTGGTCATGGTGAATAATCTTAATGTACTGTTGGATCCTATTGGCTAGTATCTGGTTGAGAATTTTTGCATCCATGTTCATCAGAGATATTGGTCTATAATTCTCCTTTTTGGTGGGGTCTTTGTCTGGTTTTGGAATTAAGGTGATGCTGGCCTCACAGAACAAGTTTGGAAGTATTCCATCTCTTTCTATCTTTGCAGGTTTATGAGCAATGCTTCAATATCCTCCCTGGTTATTGGCCGGTTCAGGTTTTCTATTTCTTCCTGTTCCAGTTTTGGTAGTTTGTGGTTTTCCAGAAATATGTCCATTTCTTCTAGAGTGCCTAATTTATTGGCATATAGCTGCTCATAATGTTTTTAAAATCGTTTGTATTTCCTTGGTATTGGTGGTGATCTCTCCTTTCTCATTCATGATTTTACTAATGTGAGTCTTTTCTCTCTTCTTTTTAATAAGGCTGGCTAGTGGTTTATCTCTCTTATTAATTCTTTCCAAGAACCACCTCCTGGTTTTGTTAATCTGTTCCACAGTTCTTCTGGTCTCTATTTCATTGAGTTCTGCTCAAATCTTTATTAACTCTCTTCTTCTGATGGGTGTAGGATCTATTTGCTGTTTTTTCTCCAGCTCCTTTAGGTGCAAGGTTAGCTTTTGCATTTGACTTCTTTCCAGTTTTTGGATGGATGCTTGTATTGCGATGTATTGCCCCCTCAGGACTGCTTTTGCTGTATCCCAAAGATTTTGAACAGTTGTATCTTCATTCTCATGAGTTTCCATGAATCTTTTTATTCTTCTGTAATTTCCTGGTTGACCCTTTCATCTTTTAGCAGGCTGGTCCTTAACCACCACGTGTTTGAAATCCTTCCAAACTTCTTCTTGTGATTTAGTTTCAATTTCAAAGCATTATGGTCTGAAAATATGCAGGGGATGATCCCAATCTTTTGGTATCAGTTAAGACCTGATTTGTGATCCAGTATGTGGTCTATTCTGGAGAAAGTTCCATGTGCACTAGAAAAGAATGTGTATTCAGTTGCGTTTGGATGTAAAGTTCTGTAAATATCTGTGAAATCCATCTGGGCTAGTGTATCATTTAAAGCTCTTGTTTCTTTAGATATGTTGTGCTTAAAAGATCTGTCATTTGCAGAAAGTGCCGTGTTGAAGTCTCTCAGTATAAGTGTATTATTATCTAAGTATGTCTTAACTTTAGTTATTAATTGATTATATACTTGGCAACTCCCATATTCGGGGCATAAATATGATGATTGTTTAGTCCTCTTGTTGGGTAGATCCTTTAAGCATGATATAGTGTCCCTCTTCATCTCTTAATACAGTCTTTAGGATAAACTTTAATTTATTTGATATAAAGATGGCTACCCCTGCTTTCTTTTGAGGACCATTTGAATGGTAAATGGTTCTCCAACCTTTTATTTTCAGGCTGTGGGTGTCCTTATGTCTAAAATGAGTCTCCTGTAGACAGCAAATAGATGGGTCTTGCTTTTTTATCCAGTCTGAAACCCTGCGTCTTTTGATGGGGTCATTAAGCCCATTTTCACATTCAGAGTTACCTTTAAAAGATATGAATTTAGTGTCATCATGATACCTATTCAGTCCTTGTTTTTGTAGGTTGTTCCCTTAGACTTCTTCCTCTTCCTCTTCCTCTTCCTCTTCCAGAGTTGCCCTTAATATTTTTCTTGCAGATCCGGCTTGGTGGTCATATATTCTTTCAGTTCCTGCCTATCTTGGAAGCTCTTCATCTCTCCTTCTATTCTGAATGAGAGCCTTGCTGGATAAAGTATTCTTGGCTGCAGGTTCTTCTCATTTAGGACCCTGAATATATCCTGCCAGCCCTTTCTGGCCTGCCAGGTCTCCGTGAGAGGTCTGCTGTCATCTGATATTTCTCCCCATAAAAGTTAGAGATTTTTTGTCTCTTGTTGCTTTATGGATCTTCTCCTTATCTCTGGAATTTGCAAGTTTCACTATTAAGTGTTGAGGTGTTGAGCAGTTTTTATTGATTTTAGGGGGGGATTTCTCTATTTCCTGGATCTGAATGCCTGTTTCCCTTCCTGGGTTAGGAAAGTTCTCAGCTATGATTTGTTCAAATACATATTCTGGACCTCTGTCCCTTTCGGCGCCTTCGGGAACCCCAATTAAACATAAATTTTTCCTTCTGAGGCTATCATTTATTTCCCTTAACCTATCCTCATGATCTTTTGTTTTTCTCTTTTTTCCTCAGTTTCCCTCCTTGCCATCAACTTGTCTTCTATGTCACTCACTTGTTCTTCTACCTTGTTAACCCTCGTCGGTAGGACCTCCAGTTTGGATTGCATCTCATTTAATTGATTTTTAATTTCTGCCTGATTAGATCTAAATTCTGCAGACATGAAGTCTCTTGAATCCTTTATGCTTTTTTCTAGAGTCACCAGTAGCTTTATAATTGTGCTTCTGAATTGGCTTTCTGACATTGAATTGTAATGCAAATTTTGTAACTCTGTGGGAGAGAGGTCTGTTTCTGATTCTTTCTTTTGAGGTGAGTTTTTCCTTCTAGTCATTTTGCTTAGTGCAGAGTGGCCAAAAACAAGTTGTACTTGCTAGAAGCGCAAACTCTTCTCACTGTGGCATTCCAGCTGTTCTCTCTTTAAATCTCTGGCTGAATTCGTAGGTTTTCAGGATGATTTGAAAGTTATCTAGGTAATTTGGTGGGGACAGGTGATTTGGGGAGCCTACTCTTCTGCCATCTTGCCCCCTCCCCCTGTAATATTTTCATAGGCTTAACTGTCTACATGATTATTTTGATGACATACATTGAGAGAAATGTTCTTCCCCTACCCAGGTTTAGATTTTGTTTTCTAATAATTGCTACTTAATATATTTGTTGGTTGTTTTTCTTTGACAGATATGATAGGCAGGTGTGGCTTTCCAACTTTATATGATTCTTAGAGATTACATCTATTCCTCCAATAAGTAGGAGTGGGCTCATATAGTACATAAATGTTGCATAGAGGTAAGATATTGGAAAGGTAGAAATTAAAGATGTCATGAAATATTATGTCTGGGTAAATGAGAGTAGGAAATTTTCACCGGCAGAGTTTCTGTGTATATGTTCCATCAATTACTGAGCGAAAGAGAGGTAGTGATATCTCCAACTGTAATTATGGACAGGTACATTTCTCCTTTCAGTTCTAGCAAATTTTGCTGCATTTATTTTGAACCTCCAATTAGTCCATACAATCAAGAGTCTTAAAGTTTCTTGATGAGCTGACCCGTTTCTGAGTGCATAATAACCCTTTTTCATCCCGGTAAATTCCTTGTTCTGAAGTCTATTTTGTCTGAATTAAATAACAGTTTTGGTTCTTTTAAAAAAAATTTGTTTAAATGTTACATATTTTCTGTGTGGGTTTAACCATTTCATGTCTTTATTTTTAAAGTGACTTTCTTATAGACAGCCTACAGTTGGATATTGTTCTTTCATTTCACAAAACAATCTCTGTATTTTAATTGGTAATAATATTGTTTAATATTATTGATAAGGATGGATTAAAATACCATTTTGGTAGCTGTTTCCTATTTTTTCTATCTGTTCTATGTTTCTTTTTCCTGTTCTACCATTTTTGGTTAAGAAGATTTTTAAAAATTCCATTTTATCTATACTACTTATGTTTAGCTTGAAAATATTTTAAATATTGTTTTAGGGCTTATGGTGTACATTCTTAAGTAATAAGAACCTATCTTCACATAATATTATATACCATTTCATATGTGGAGCTAAGGACCTTACATTCCCAATAGCTTTTTCCATCCATTATACATTTTTGTCATATATTTTATTTTTATATGTGTTACAAACACACACTACATTGCTACCCTTTTGCTTTAAATAGTTGTTTTTTAGAACAGTTAATATTAATGGAATATGTTATATTTTTGTTCCCTCTATTTCCACATTTTTGTGTGGATCCTTTCTTCTGTCCAGTGTTATAATATACCTACCTGAAAGTCTCCTTTAACATTTCTTTCAGGGCAAATCTATTGGCAGTTAATTCACTCAGTTTTCGTCTGTCTGAAAGTCTTTATTTCTCCTTCGGCTTTGAAGGATATTTCCCTCAGTTGCCAATAAACACTCTGGTACAGGAGTGAGCAAAGGCACAAGAGCAAATGTCAGTTTTCCATTATTACATAAAAGTTCTGGTTAGCAAACAATAATCATGTTGTATTGAGCATCATTAATCCAAGGATTAGTAAATATTGTCTCAGCAAATTAAAATGGTTGAGTTAATGAGAATTAGGCAGCTACTTTTAATGACTTGAACTTAGGTGTAAGTAAGCCCATGTAAACATAAAACTGCATCTCTTATGTTAACGATCTTGGAGCAGAAGGAGCAGGGAAAGATAGGAGAAATTTTGAATGAAAATTGAGTCTTGGACTTGGGAGACCACTGTGGTATCATAGCCTGCACGTTTCGTAATGTATTTATTGAGCTACGACTGAATTCCTTGGCTTCAGCCTCTGCCCAAACAGCCAGAAATGTGAACCTACTAGTGATTAAGATCATGGTCCAAAAAAGAGTCAATGTCCACTTCCAGTCACAGTCATTAAGAAATTAAAGACTCATCCTTGTTTTAAGAAGGGGAATTTAGAGTGGACAATAGGCACATTTATTTATTCTACTAATTCATCTAAAAATCAGCATTTTTTTTTCTTTTCAGAGGAAAGTGTTGATTCGTCATTTTCCACATGTGAAGTTTAAGGAAAATTGGAAAAGATCTGTTACCTTGTCTTAAATCACTACAGCCAATTCAGGGAACAAATAGAAGAAAATAAACTTTTAAAGAATTCTCAGGTTCATTTACAAAGAAACAACTTTTTATTCCTCCATGAGCAATGTGACTTAGGTCATATTGTAAGTTCTTCTTCGTGTTTTTAGCAGATTTCCTGTATCTATGATTATTAGTTGACTCATAAGTAATTTCCTCCAAGATTTTAAAAAGTCAGGTAACTGCTCTTTTGCTGCTGGAAGAATAGCAGCTTACAGTGATACAGAAAATGCAATTCAATAGCTAAGTTTGAAACATGAGATGAGAAACGTGAGCAGAACATGAGTGTGTGTAGGTGATTAATGCCTTGGGCTTAATCAAGAGACCTGAAGTCTCTCGGTACACAAATTACCATAGGAGAACCACCTGTGCCACACTTCCTCACATTCTCATGTTGCTAGGATCTCTCTCTCTCTCTCTCTCTCTCTCTCTCTTTCCAGGTCCTTGTTCTCCAGTGTTGTGCTCTCCTAGTGACTGACAGTCTGTTTCTTCCCTCACACGTTGTGTTCCTCTCTCTGCCTTTGGCTCCTGCCGTCCTGCTGGTGATGCAGACAACCCTCTGGGTGCTTGAATCTTCCTGCTTAGCTCTAAGAAATACAAACAAAGCCAGATGTTGTAACTGTGAACTTTCTATTTAGACACAGTTTGTCAGTTTTTGTGAAAGCACTTTCTGTCAAAAGTCTGTCATAGGATTTCATAAGAAAGAAGAAAATGTTTAAAAATGCAAAATGTGGGCTTGAATAATTGAAGGCAGACTCAAAGGAATGACCTCAAATGACCATAGTAATGAGACGACTATAATAATAACATAATGTATTTGCTTCTCTTGTTGTCACTTTAGGAAATTGCAGCTACAGCGATTAAGTTAAGTGCCCTCATGTATGCATTCATAAAAGAGTAGAATCAAGATTTGATTCCTTCTGGAACATCAAGCCTATGTCCTTTCCTCTACAGTCAGTGCTACAACATGGTGGCAGATTTTCTAGACTGTTAAAGGTCTGGCATTTCTTGGCCATCTAGAAAACATATTCAGGAAAAAACAAAAAAACAAAAAAACAAAAAAACTTTAAATGTGAAAAATCGTAAGTATAACTTGAATTTAGTATATGAAATATATATCACCAGTTTAAATATTATGGAAAATAACTTTCAAAAATAAGTCCAGAAGTGGGTAGGGGATGGGTGATATAGATAAAGGGGAGAAACAAGAAATCCAATTGTGAAAGACCAATGGACTCTAAAAAGCAAAACAAATGAATAAACAAAGAGCAGAATCAGACCGATAAATAGAGAACTGATAGTTGCCAGAGGGGAAGGGAGTAGAGGGAATGGTCAAAATGGGTGAGAGAAGTGGAAGATACAGATTTCCAGTTATGGAATAGATTAGCCACTGGAATAAAAGGTATAGGGTGAGGAATAGAGTCAGTGATGTTATAACAGTGTATGGTGATGGATGGTAGCAGCACTTGTGGTGAGCGTGGCATAATCCAGAGACGTTAAATCACTATCTTACACCTGAAAGTTATGTAAATTTTGTGTTGACTAGGCAAATTTTTAAATATTTTCAAAATACGAGAAAGCTAAAATTATTAAATTTTAAATGTGTCAGTCTTTTATTTCGGAAATATAGAGTGGGTTTTGTCCAAACTTAGAAAATAGCACTTTCTCATCCATGAAATAAACCAATGAATTCTAAGGGAAAAATGAAATCACATGATTATATCCATAGAAGCTGAAAATGTTTGAAAAAAAAATCAGTATTTATTCTTCATTTTTAAAAATCCATCAGCTATGTGTAGATGTTTACTTGTCTATCTCAGATAATTTTTAATGAAGAAAAATCTGTCATTCCCTTTAAAGTTAAGAAAAATGCCCTCTGTCTAAACTACTGACTATTCAACTGGAAATATTAACATTTAATTAACCACAAGTAAAATGAAGTATTAAAAATCAGAAAAAATAGAAAAATGTTGCCAATGATATAATCACTTATGTGGAAAACTCTAGAGAGTGAGAGATTTGTCTTAAAAACAGTACAAAGAATAAGGCATACGTATTGTGGCATATAAAATTTATGTATAGGTAGCATTTGATTTCATCTTTACTACCAATCCAATAGAAAAATCACATATGTAAGAAAATTTAAAACCTAAAATTGGATGTAAAGGGAAAAGCATATCAAGATTTTGTATGAGATTACTCAACATCACTAAAATATTCATTGTCCCTGGTTTAATTCATAAATTTACGTGACATCTGTAAAACTACTTGAAGTAATTCAATCAGTATCTTCAATAAGTGATGCTTGGAACAAAATACCCACCTAGAAAGAAAAATAAGCTTTGTACGGTACCTCACATCAAACACACAATTCCATTCATATTTTCTCAATACCTGTGCAATTGTTTTCATACATTTGCTTTTATGCATATTGTAGAACACATGTTATAATAGTTGTTTACATAGTCCTATTTTTAAAAATATAAATAAAAAACATAAAATTTAACCATCAATTTAAATAAAATTTAACTGTATATAGCCATAGCCACAGAGGTAACATTTCCAGTGAATTTTATTCTTTCTTGAAGATTCCTATTTCCGTCTGGTATCATTTTTCTTCTGTCTAAAGGATTTATTTTAGACTTTTTGTAGTGCAGATCTGTTAGAAGTAAATTCCGTCAGCTTTTGTATGTTTGAAACAAATCCTGCTTTCGTTTTTGAAATACATTTTTTTTCTGAATGTAGAATTATATGGTGATAATTTTTTTCCTTCAGAACTTTAGAGATTTTAGTATGCTGTCATCTCACTTGCATTGTTTCCACTGATATATCTGCTATTATTCTTACATTTTGTTCTATATAAGTAACATGCCTTTGTTCTGCCTGCTTTCAAGACCTTATCACTTTATTTTGAGAAATTTGGTTACAGTGTGTCTTGGTGTCTTTTTTTTTTCATATTTCTTGAGTTTAGAATCCATTAAGATTTTTAGATCTGTGAGGTTGTAGTTTGCATCAATTTTGAAAATGTTTTGATCACTGTTTCACTGTTTCTTCAAATATTTTTGTTGCCTTTCCTTTCTTTCAATGCTTCTTTAAAATTCCCTAAAATCAATGAACTGGGGCAACAGTAGAACTAACTTCATTTGTTTCCTATCTGTTAGGGATTAGTGTCATTCATTGCCTGCTGTCTACTGTCCTGAAAACCACTTTCATCTATTTTTGTCTGGTGTTGTTGCTATTGTTGCCAGGAGGGTAAATTTGTCTTTTATTACACGTTAGCTGGAAGTAGAATCTCAAAGTTCTAAGACATTCTCAAGAAAATGCAACTCATTTATTATGAGCTATGTAGAAAATTAACTATTGGATATTTTGTATGCTTCCCTTTATAATAAGAACTACATTAATTGCTATTAACTAGTTTTCCTAGTTAGGTTAAAATATATTTTCAAAATATATTATATATAATTGATGTTATATGAAAAGAAAATTGAAATATGAATTTCATTTTACACTAATACTTTAAAATGCAGGAGATGTAAAAATTCTGAGATTTGTTCTTGTTTAAGTAAAAATTTCATATGCACTTTAAATGAATGCTAGTTACAACTTCAAATAGTACTGATAAATTTTGGAAATACAGCTGACTCATCGAAATGGACATTTCACCAGCAAAATACATATATGCTTTTCAAAATTAAGCCAACACATATGGAACACCAAATTAATCACTATATTTGTGTGATATGCACTATTATAATTCTCAGCTCTTGCTCATTCAAGTTGATTCTGTAGTCCTCTCCATTTTTCCAATATTTAAACTGTCCCTGATGTGCTGGTGAAAATACACCTGGAGAAGGACAAACATTATATGTTCTCATTCATTTGGGGAATATAAATAATAGTGAAAGGGAATATAAGGGAAGGGAGAAGAAATGTGTGGGAAATATCAGAAAGGGAGACAGAACGTAAAGACTCCTAACTCTGGGAAACGAACTAGGGGTGGTAGAAGGGGAGGACGGCGGGGGGTGGGAGTGAATGGGTGACGGGCACTGGGGGTTATTCTGTATGTTAGTAAATTGAACACCAATAAAAAATTAAAAAAAAAAAAAAAGAAAAGAAACTCCAGCAGACTTTCGCGCTGAGCACAGAACCCAAAATGGGGGTTGGTCCCACAACTATGAGATCACAGCCTGAGCTGAAACTGAAAGTCAGACAATTAACCATCTGCATCACCCAGGCACCCTAGGTCAAAATACTTTTTAAACAAAATTATCAAGATATACTTCACATACAATAACAGTCACTCATTTCAAGCTCTCTGGTTTGGTCTGGTTCTGATGGCCTTTGTTGGTATTGAGAAGTCTATATAGGTGGGCTTCCACTCAGCCCTCATTCTCACTAAGGAGAGGGTGGCTCAGTTTTCCTTTGGCACCACTAGTGGCTAATGTCTCCAAGCTCCCGCCTCTGGATTTGAAATCTTATTATTTGGCAGCACTAGGGAAACATACAGGTAAATGGTTTTTAATATATTCAGAATTGTACATCTCCACAATCAGAAACCCCTCCCCATGAGCTGTCATTCTCTCTTTCTCCAAACCCCATCCTTCACCTGGGGCTCTAGGTAACCAGTAATCTACTTCCCATCTCTATAAGTGTGCCCATTCTAGATGTTTTATATAAATAAAATCATATAATATGTGGAAAAAAAAATACACCTGGAGGTTCTTTCTATTCCTGTGCCTACTTGCAGATACACCTTTCATGACCGCTGCTCAGATTCCATGATGAAGTACTTTCTTCCCTCAATTCCTTCAGCAGAAGCCTACTGAAATAGTTGGGAGAAATAATCCTTTGCTATTACCATGTGCTTGCTCATTTTCAGTTTAAGCCAACAAGACCTACTGGCTGTATTTCTGTACAGAGAAATAACACAGATTTCTTTAAGAAGTTACAAACAAATAGAAAACATAACCAATTTGGTCTTACAAAAGTTCTGATATTGTTTGACCACAAAGTCTATTTGAAAATTGATTTGCTAATTATAGAAGAGGATTTTTGTTAGTCTTGATAATTATAAGATTAACAACTACGGTAAAGATAACACTGGGGCTCACATGATGTCGGTTACATTACCTAATGTTTTTGCATGTAATTAATAATTTGAGTTTTCTGAAGATGAGATTAATTATCTCCATTTTACTGTTATAAAAACTGGGATATAGATTTATGGTCATGAACCTTGTCATAGATCACACCGAGACAGGTGAAGCTGGGACTAAAAACCAGAAACATGACATAGTCCTGGAACTCTCTTTCTACTGTTACCTTACCTCTTATGCATACCTAATTTATAGAAATCAGTATTTTTTTTTCCTTGACAACTCAGTCATAAATAAAATTACTCTTATCTGCTATATATTTCTAATTACTATATTTTCATAACTTCAAAATTTTTATCTTTTACTCTAGAAATCTCTCCTAAAATGCCTCAAGCATCTCCACCTGGTCTTCAACATCATTATGAATGAGCTTTATTATTTTCACCACCACCTTCCAGTATGATTGTTTGAATATTTATATGAAGGTTGAAACTTTCAATGAGTATCTATAGTTGCTACTTCTATTTCCTTTTTTCCATTTTTTACTTCTACTTTTATTTGAAAGAATCACAAACTTACAGCAGAGATGCAGGTATAATAAAAAAAAATAAAACTTTTTTCCCCAAAGACCATTTGATAGTAAGTAGTTGATATGATACACTCTTGCCTCTGTGTAGTTTAATGTATTCTTCCTAGACACCAGGACTTTTTATGCATAACTGCAGGACAACCATGAAAATCAAGAAGTCTATATGGTCTATTATTACCATCATCTTCAGATCCCATTCAAGTCCTTCCAGTAGTTTCAAAGTGCCCTTATAGCAAAAGGACATAATTCTGAACGGCAAGTTCTCCTGAGTGTTCATGTCTCTGGTTTTCTCCAGTCTGGTTCAGTTGTACAATCTTTCTTTAACTTATATAACCTAGACACTTGTGAATGCGTAGACCAGTTTTATAGAATGTTTTACAACATGTGCTTGTGTGTTGTTTCTCATGGTTGGTTTCAAGTTGCATTCCTTCAAGTTAGTTTCTTCCACTGTGAAAGTAATACTCTGCTTTCTTCTCCAAATTTTTATTTACATTATAGTTAGTTAACATAGAGTGTAATATTGTTTTCAGGTGCAGAATTTAGTGATTCATCACGTATAACACCCAGTGCTCATCACAAGTGCCTACCTTCATCCCCAGCACCCATTTAGCATATCCCCTGCCCACCTCCTTCTGTCATTCCTTCTTTCCTTAGTTTGTTCTCTATTGTTAAGTCTCTTATGATTTGCTTCTCTTTTTTCTTTTTTTTCTCTACCCATATGTTCATCTGTTTTGTTTCTTAAATTCCACATATGAAATCATATGGTATTTATGATTTTCTGACTGACTTATTTCACTTCATATAATACACTCTAGCTCCATCCATGTCATTGAAAATAGTAAGATTTCATTTTTTCATGAATAATATTCTTGCATTAATTTTAGCCATTTTGATACATGTGAGGTGTATCTCATTGTGGTTTTGACTTGTATTTCCCTGATAATGAGTAACATTGAGCATCTTTTTATGTATCTGTTAGCCATCTGGATGTCTTCTTTTGAGAAATGTCTATTCATGTCTTCTATTTCTCAATGGATTGTTTTTTGACTGTTGAGTTTGAAAAGTTCTTTATAGATTTTGGATACTGATCCTTTCTCAGATATGCCATTTGCAAATATTTTCTCCCATTCCATAGGTTGTCTTTTGGTTTTGTTGTTTCCTTTGCTGTGCAGAAGCTTTTTATCTTGATGAAGTCCCAATAGTTCATTTTTGCTTTTGTTTCCCTTGCCTCCCACCACGTGTGTAGTAAGAAATTGTGTTGACTGAGGTCAAAGAAGTTGCTGCTTCAGTTCTTTCTAAAATTTTGATGAATCTCTGTCTCACATTTAGGTCTCTCATCCATTTTGAATTTATTTTTGTATTTGGTGTAAGAGAGTGGTCCAGTTTCATTCTTGTGCATGCAGATGCCCAGTTTTCCCAACAGCATTTGTTGAAGAGACTGTTTTTTTTTTTTTTTTTTCCATTGGAGTTGAAGATTAGTTGACCATAGTTGTGAGTCCATTTCTTGGTTTTCTGTTCTTTTCCATTCATCTGTGTGTCTGTTCTTTTGCTAATACCATACTGTCTTGATGATTATAGCTTTGAAATTAGTATAGCTTAAAGTCATGGTAACTCCAGGGTTGCTTTTCTTTTTCAAGGTTGCTTTGGCTATTTAGAGTCTTTTGTGGATCCATACAAATTTTAGGATTGTTCTAGCTCTGTGAAAAGTGCTGGTGGCTTTTTTTTTTTTTAATTGGGATTGCATTAAATTTGTAGATTGCTTTGGGGAATATAGACATTTTAACAGTGTTTGTTATTCCAACCCATGTGCATAGAATGTTTTTCCATTTCTCTGTGTCCTCTTCAAGTTCTTTCATAAGTATTCTACAGTTTTCAGAGCATAGATCTTTCACCTCTTTGGTTACATTTAGTCCTAAGTATCTTATAGTTTTTGGTGCAATTGCACATTTGCAATTGATTTGCGATTGATTCCTTGGTTTCTTTTTCTGTTGATTCATTGTTGGTGGATAGAAATGTAATAGTTCTTCAGATTGATTTTATATCCTATGACTTTCCTGAATTTGTATATAAGTTCTAGCAGTTTTTTTGGTAGAGTATTTTGGGGTTTCTACACAGAGTATCATGTTGTCTGCAAGTAGTAGAAGTTTGACTTCTTCCTTGCCAATTCAAATGTTTTTTATTTATTTTTGTTGTCTGATTGCTGAGGCTAGGACTTCCACTATTATGTTAGTAATATATATATAATATAATATAATATATAATAGTAATGATGAGAGTGGACATCCATGTCATTTTCTTGACAATGGAGGAAAAGCTCTCAGTTTTTCCTCATGAAGGATGATATTAGCTGTGGGTCTTTCATATATAGTCTTTATGATGTTGAGTATGTTCCTTCTGTCACTACTTTGTTGAAGGTTTTTATCAAGAATGGATACTGAATTTTCTCAAATGCTTTTTCTGCATCTATTGAGAGGATCATATGGTTCTCATTCTTTCTTTTATTAATGTGGTGTGTCATGTTGATTGATGTAAAAATATTGGACCACCCCTATAGCCCAGGAATAAATCCCATTTGATTGTGGTGAATAATTCTTTTAATATATTGTTGGAATCAATTTGCTAGTATCTTAATGAGAATTTTTGCATCCTTATTTGACAGCGATGTTGGTCTGTATTTCTCCTTTATAGTGGGGTCTTTGGTTTGGGGATCAAAGTAATGCTGGTCCTGTAGAACGAGTTTACTCATTCAAAGTCACTCAAATCCTACAGGAACTTTTCCTTCCTTTTCTATTTTTTGGAACAATTTGAAAAATTGGTATTAACTTCTTTTTATTTTTCTTTTTAAAGATTTTATTTATTTTTTGGGATCCCTGGGTGGCGCAGCGGTTTGGCGCCTGTCTTTGGCCTGGGGCGCGATCCTGGAGACCGGGGATCGAATCCCACGTCGGGCTCCCGGTGCATGGAGCCTGCTTCTCCCTCTGCCTGTGTCTCTGCCTCTCTCTCTGTGTGTGTGTGACTATCATAAATAAATAAATAAATAAATAAGATTTTATTTATTTATTCATTAGGTCTAAAATGATTGTCTTGTAGGCAGCATATAGATAGGTCTTGTTTTTTTTTTTTTTTAAACAATCCATATTAATACCCTGTCTTTTGATTGGAGCATCTTATCTATTTACATAAAGAGTAATTATTGAATAAGATACGAATTTGGTGCAATTAGGTTACCTGTAAAGTTGGTGTTTCTGGTAATGTTCTCTGGCTCAGATAAGCATGCAAACTAATAAAACTAAAACAGGAATAAAGAGAAAATTTCAATGGACCCATAACCAGCAAAGAAATTGAATCAGTCATCAAAAATCTCCCAAAAAACAAAAGTCCTGGGCCAGACGGCTTCCCAGTGGAATTCGACCAGACATTTAAAGAAGAGTTAGGGGGCACCTGGGTGGCTCAGTGGTCGCATCTCTGCCTTTGGTTCAGATTGTGATCTTGGGGTACTGGGATCGAGTCCCACATTGGGCTCCCCACAAGGAGCCAGCTTCTCCCTCTGCCTGTGTCTCTGCCTCTCTCTCTGTGTGTGTCTCTCATGAATAAATAAATAAAATAAATAAATAAAAAATAATGAAAATAAAATTCAATAAACCTTCTGCCCCTTTTCCTTCTCTTCCTCTTCTGGGACTCCAATTATATGAATGTTATTATACTTTAAAGAGTCACTGAGCTAAGTCCACATTCTTTTTCTTTTTTTTTCCCTAAGTCCACATTCTTGATCCAATATTTTTCTTTCACTATTCAGTTTTATTATTTTCCAGGATTTTTATCTTCTGTAGTGTTGATTTCTTTTCTTCATTCATCCTCATTCTCATTGCATCCAATTGGTTTTGCATCTAAGTTATAGCTTTTTTTATTATGGCCTGACTAGCTTTTAGCTCTTTTATCTCTACAATAAGGAATTCTCTAGTGTCTTCTATGCTTTTCTCAAGCCCAGATAGTATCCTTATGATTGTGGTTTTAAATTCCCATTCAAGCATCTTACTTATATCAGTTTTGGTGAAATTCTTGGCCATTACTTTTTCCTGTTCTTTTCTTTGGGGTGAATTCTTCCATCTTGTCATTTTGTCTAAGTTACTGTTTTGTTTTGTTTTATTTTGTTTTGTTTTTGCTTGTTTGTTTTTGTTTTTGCGATTGTTAGGAAAGCCTGATGTATCCCTGCTCCTAAGAGTAATGGCCATATTAAGAAGAGGTCCTATGTTGTCTTGGGACTGGTGCTTCAGGAGGTGGTTCAGAAAGTACACTTGGCTGTTGTGGTTTGGCTACTCTTTCCCTCAGGTCAATCCTCTGCTGAGTTTCTTCTTACCTGCAGTGGGGGGTGTTTGGATTTTGTTCACTGTGTGACAAGTTTTAACTAGGTGTGTTTCATAGGAAGAGGAGCTTGGTGTAAGCAGCTCTGGCCTCCACTGGGAAGCACTGTGTTGCTCACCGAAACCAGTCATTGCTGATGGGCAGGTGGGGAAGAAAGGGCATCACCTTGCTGTGTTGTTCCAGAGTGGAAAGTTCCTTCATACCACAGTCCAGGATGCCCTCAGAGAAGAGCAAAAAGTCACCCCTCTTGCGTCTCTGGCTTCCATCAGATCCCTGCCTTTGTCAGTGTCTGAGCTGTCTCCCTGCCAGGCAGTTCTGTACTCTTGTATTTTATCTTGGGCACACTGCTGAGTTTCAAAACTTCATATTTTAGGAACATGCAGGTTTTTGCTGCACTGTGGCTGGAGTCAATTTGTTGCAGAAGTCGGACCCTGCAATTATTCAATTTATGGTAAAGTGCAGCAAGAGGCTGGCACCAAGGTTTCCTACCCTCAGCTGATGCCTATTACTAGGCTAGTGAATATGGCAGCACCTTAGCACTACAAGTTCTTTTGTTCCTAAAGAGGCCTTGCCACCACTCCCAGATGCACTCCAAGAAGGGGAACTCATTCTCCCTTTGTGACCTAGGTGATCTTCAGATCATGCTGCCCACAGGAGCACTGCTAAGCCCACCAGGCATAACTGTTATGATGGTATGGATTTCTCTTTTCTTTTTAAAGATTTTATTTGTTTTGAGAAAGAGAGAGACAGAGACAGAGCACAAGCAGGTGGAGGGGCAGAGGTAGAGGGAGAAGGAAAGGGGGACAGATAAATTCTTAGCTGAGTGGGGAGCCAAACTTGGGGCTCGATTCCAAGACCCTGAGATCATGACATGAACCGAAGGCAGACACTTAACCTAACCAACTGAGCCATCTCGGCACCCTAATTATGCAGATTTATAAAATTTCAGACTTTGAACTCCATTGCTTAAAAAACAAATTACGGTAGTCAGCCATCACCTTTTCCCAATGGTTTTGGGGAATAGTCTTTCTTGTGCAATCCTGTGTGTGCTGCTTTCACTCTTTCTCTCTTTTGCGCTCTCCTCTGTCCATGATCAGGGCTCCGTCCCCTCTGTAGCATCTGTACTTCTTCTCTCCCCCAAATCAAGATGCAGTTTGTTCTCAGTCCTCAGATTGATTTCTGGGTGTTGAGAATGATTTATCTAACTGTGTTCAAGGGCCGAGGCAAGTGTACAACCCCCCCGCCCCCCACTTCTCGACCATCTTAACTCCTATTGTTTTTCCTTAAAGTTTTAGTTTAAATTCCAGTTAGTTAACATATAGCGTAATACTAGTTTTATTAGAATTTTATGATTCATCACTTACTCATCACATGTACTCTCCTTAATCCACAGCACCCATGTAATCCATCCTCCTGCCCACTTCATTCTGTTTTTATCATTGCACCCTATGAAGATGTACATCAATTTGACCTGTCCCCTTATCAGTTACAGTAATCCTTTGTCAGAGTTCTCAATTGTCAGACTTCTTGTCAGTCAATAAGTATTTTGTGGGGGACTACCTTGACATTGTGGAAATATCTTGTCCCTTACAAATGTTCAAGATATCCAATTCAATATATTCAAATTGGCCTATGGCTTCCTATTTTTAAAAAAATGATCATAGTTTGTTACTATCATTTTTAATTTCAAATTGCCCAAGGTCAGCCAATGAGAATGCATTGAATTTGGCTTCTGTGTCCTTTTAACATATTTGCTTTCTTCTCTGAAAACTGCTTCTCCAGAACAAGATGTTCCAGGCTCATCTTATCCTTTAACTGCTCCAGCCCTTGGGTTTGCTATTTCCTCAAGGTGTCTGCTTACCTTTTTTAGTAGAAAATAATGTTAGGAAACAAAAATCCATGTGCTAGGTCTCTTCATTGTTCTAAGGGTGTTTCTGTTCAAGTTCCTTCAGCAGATAGAACTGGAATGTGTGTGTGTGTGTGTGTGTGTGTGTGTGTGTGTAGTGTATGTGTACCTTTTATGGCTATTTCTCTACATGTCTATTTTTTAAGATTTTATTTATTTATTCGTGAGAGGAGGGACACAAGCAGAGGGAGAATTCCGCGGAGACCTGCATGTGGGACTCGATCCCAGGACCCTGGGATCATGACCTGAGCCAAAGGCAGATGCTCAACCACTGAGCAGCCTAGGTGCTCTTCTATCTATATATCTATTGCTGTATATTGAAAGCTGTGAGTTCATACTAATACCTCCAATTTCAATCTAATAGTAGGGTTTATTCTAATGTTATCTGTTACTTATTTTTCTAATAGTGAGAAACTTCTAACATTTAACATTCTCATTAATGTTAAGATATTTCTTTAGCAGTCCCCTTCTATGTGTCCTATTTCTGATAACCACCATTGTCTCCTCCCCTGCATACATACCCTCCTCATGCCATTTGGCTTTACCACCCTCCCTAAGCTATTTCTACTGTCAATATGTGAATGTTTTCCTCATTCCACCTTTAGGCTGACACTCAGTGCTGGATGCCTCAATGCTTTGATGCCCTCAAAACTCTACATACGCTCTAATACCCTGGACCCTTTTCCTCTATAACACCTTTTCCACCCTGTTCTCAGCCATTGTAACTATCTTCCCACCAATGTAGAAACTTATCTCATCAAGCCCCTCCTAATGGTTTGAGGTTTGAATTATTCAGGAAGAGAGAGAGAAACCTCTTTTTTTTTTTTTAATAAATCCAAATCAGTAATGTTTCACTCACAGGATTCCACCAAGCATGTATTGCTAGAGGGACAAATGAGTCTCTTGCTAAATCCAACTCTCAAAAGTCCAGTCCTTTTCTAGTTTGACCCATTAGCAATGTTGGACCCAGTTAAACACTTTGTCCTCCTTCATATACATTCCATAGTTGACTTCCAGGATACCACTCTCTCGTGTTTCTCTTCCTGTTATTCCATTTCAGACTTATTTTCTGGATCTTCCTCTGTTCTCTGAACTCTTCATCTTAAGGTGTCCTATATTCAGACCTTGATACTATTCACATATTCGTGTACTTTTTTGGTAATATCATTCTTCCCATCTCCGCTGCCAACACCCTGCAAAGAGATCATCATCTCCCCTGAATTTCTGCAAAGACCTCCTAACTGGCCTCCCTGCTTTTAGAATTGCTTTTAAGTGGTTGGTTCTTAATACATGAGAGCAATTCTTTTAAATCAAAAGCTAAACATTCTCTACTCAAAACCTGTGATAGCTCCCTATTTCGTTTAGAATAAATTCCTAAATGTCTACCAAGGCTTTCAAGATCCCACAAGATCTGGCTTCATTGTTCCTAGTAAGACCAGATTACTTAATACTCTATTCATTTTGCACCAGCTATGAGAACCTCCTTGCTATCCCTAAAAACATACCAGGCAGGTTGATGACCTTGTGTCCTTTGTACTATGCACTTGTTATTTCTTTCTAGAATTCTGTTTCACCAGACATTTTTATAGCTAACCACCTCACTTCCTATCAGTGGTCAAATGTCACCTTGTCAACAAAACTGTTATAATCAACTTTCTTAAAATTTTAATCTGTGCATGGACGTTGTAACCTTTAGTGTTTTCCATTTACCTTCTCTTGCTTTGCTTTCATAAAAACATGTTCAATGGCATTCATCTCATTCTAGCATACTATATAGTTGTTTTTTATGTTAGTTTTTTGAAAATGAAATATCCATATTGAAAATCCATTTTTTATAATGAGACACATAACTTGCTACATCATTTTACCACTGCCTAGACTCCAGGGCAATTTCTTACTACTTTCATCTCTAATCTTATTTCCTAACAATATTGCATAATATCTAATTTTCCCAACTTAACAATATCACATTGTGTTTCCATCTTATTTATCTTTACAATTTTGCTAAGGCCCAGACTTTTGCATGGAGCCCTCTCTTACATTTCTTCTCTCAGATACATTACTCAGCACAAATTAATCTACATAAATTAATCAATTGGCACAAATTAATTAAGCTGCACAAATTCCAAAGTTTGGTTGCTCATCCATTCTTGCCCATGAAATGCTGTTTTCTAGTTAGCTGTTCAAATATCTATTGCTTATATTAAAAAGTACATTAATTATTCATATAGTTGTCTTTCTTTTTTCCCTCTAATTCATGCTAGACTTTTTAGTAGGAATCAGCACCAGGAGGGAATTTAGCTTAATATTCAGCTTCAATTCTTATTTTCACTTGCTAAACTTATCGGAGACAATTATGATCTTGTGAAATTTTGAAGCAATTTTATTAAAAATAAAAAAATATTGTGCTTCTATCAGTACATATGTGTGTTATGGACATGGATATAAATAAGTTTCTAAGTGAATATACTTAAGGGTTTGTATTTTTTGCTGTGCCAGGTAGTAGTGGACATTTTCATTTGACTGATAACTAAGTTTTTCCTTTTTTATTTAAAAAAAAAGGAATCAAAGGCTAAAAAATTTCCCCTTAAATAATAAATTAATTAATGATAATTGCATGATGTGTAATAAAAAATTAGATTTTCTTTAAGATTCCTCAATCAAAGATAAAATTCACTCATTCATTATCACATTATTATTTAGCATCTTCTATCCACCAGACACAGTTCCAGAGTCTGGTAATATATTAGAGAATAAATAACTCTGGTATTCTTGTTCCTTATGGCATATACTAGAATATTGAGGATAAAAGTAATTGTATCTTTATGAACTAAAAAATGTAATGCAGATGCACTGCAAAAGTATCCGAGCAAATTATATGAAAAAGGTTTGAACAAATGCTCTACTCATGACTTTGATCCTCTGTCAATACAGTTTGGTTTTAGTTTTCTTCCTATAAAGTGATGCATGTAATTGGGCATAAAGACAGATGTACCATTATACTCTTGTATTCATCCTTACAATTTTCTTGGCATGCTTAGTTTAACTGGAAGTAAAGGAAATAATTTTTCATTTATTTTCTGTTATCCTTACCCTGGGAGGGCCACCCAGTTTATGAAATAAAATTGTGCTCTTTTTCAACTTCTGTTTCCATGGACATTTCACATTGCTATCACGAATCATTCCAGAGTAAGATACGGTTTCCATTACCTCACAGGTTTGCTTATAATTTATGAAGCAGGCAGGATTGTATTTGATTTCCCTAAGCTTCACTGAACCTGAAGGTTTGAGAACAACATTTGTTTTGACTGGAAAGCTGAATAAACACAATTTTACAGTTTTAACAGGAAACATTTATCAAATCCATCAAGTTAAAATAGTGGAATAATTCAACAGAATATTTATGTGTTTTCTTGTTTCTTTAAATGTTAAATGTGTCAATAATATTTCACAGTATGGATTAGGCTACGGACACTAGACTACATAGAATCAAATGTGATTATGCATCGATTCTAAGATATTCACATTTGTTTTAATCTGTGCTACTTATTAAGTATGTTTATGTCCTGAATCTCTATTGAATGTACTTGGCTAATTTGATTTTGCTATGTGTTCTTGAGTATTATAGTTTATGGTTTAATCAAATAGACCAAAGATCTAATTTAAGATATTAGAATTTAGAGAAAATTCTATAAGCACGTGATTGTTCTTAAATTACAATTTTAGTGTTTTCAAGGAATGTATCGTGACTTTAAAACTGTTTTAAGCCTTCTTTATATACAACTCTCAAAACACATGCCATTCAAATAAAGTACGCTCTGATAATTTGATGAAAAAATATTTCAAATAAATTTCAGCCGACTTTTTATAATGGAGAGTAAGTCATAATCCTTACTCTGGATTATAAATTCCTTTGATATGAATGAAATTTAATGACTTTTTTCTGATAAGACAGAAACACATGGTAATACATGAAACAATTTTAGAGTATTTGTTCTATGTTTTTCTTCTTTAATTTTTGTATTTGGTCCAAAGTGAGATGATTTTTGGATACAGGATAAAATGAATTAGTTTGTTTTAGGTGAAATGATTAAGGTATTCAGAAACTGATAAAAGTTATCTCAGATAGAATTATGATTGTATTTAACATCCATAAAGGCAAATTTTTGGAGAAGCAATGAGGTATTAGTTTGGGACATGTGTAGATCCAGTGACATTGGAAAGAAAAACAAGGATTATGTAAATTTAAGCCAAGTTGAAGAAATGGGTTAGGGGATAAACATGAAATTAGCTGGGTTTGAGGCAGATACCAAAATATTGGTCAGGACATGGTCAGGGTAATGGAAACATATCAATACATGACATTAATTATAGATTCACATTTTTTTTCATTAATCACATAATACCTCCTAAAGTACTCTTCTAGGCACTTTGAGATGAAATGTGCAAATAAGACTGGCTATCAAGAAAATGATATTTTATTGACTGGGGAGTTTTCATACCCTTGAAGATGATAATAACCATGGTACATGTCAAAATTTGACCATATCAAGCATCAGGGGAAAAAAAGACATAATAAATTAATACTCATATAATAGCTTGTATTATGAAAATAAAATAGAATAAACAAATAAAATATCTTTTTTCAGATTATGTTTATTAAATTCATAAATTTTCTTTCTATTTGCTTGAGGAGAAAAGCTTAGTTCATATTTTTATTCCTCCTTTATCTCTTGGGAAGTCCAGATTAACAGCTTCTATTGATTCTCTCTCTTTAATATCATTATATTCTTATCAATTTCTCCAATTAAATGGAACCACATAGTATTCCTGCCTCCATTATTGTCCATTCTAGTTGATTGTAAAATTTGAAGCCAGGCTCTTTCAAACACACATATCTGACCTGAAAAGACAAGTCACAAACTTAGAGAAAATTTTAGCTAAAGACAAATATGAAAAAGGATTTGCATCTGGAATATATAAGGTTCTCTAAAAGTTCTCTAACAAGAAAACAAACTGGCCAATACAATATGCAAACGGTGTGAAGATACTTCAGCAAAACCATATATGGATGACATACAATAGCATGTACATTAATAATGTTAATAATATTGACACTCTACATGAAAGGAAGATAATAACAAACTATAGATGTTTAATATCATTAGTCATTAGGAAAATACAGATTAAAATCACAATAAAGTACCTCTACATACCTATTAGAATATCTAAAATAAAAAAACACTCAAATAGCATGGATGCAGGACTACTAGAAATCTTGTTGTTGCTGATGCAGACGCAGAATGGCATAGCCCCTTTGGAAAATATTTTGGCAGTTAGTAAGCATATAATTGACATGTGATCCAGCAGTCGCAATCTCAGATGTTCAATCAAGAGACATGATAACTTCTGTTCACAAATATGTTTATAGTTAATCTATTACATCACAAAGACTGGAAACAAGCTACTGCCTTTCAACGGTGGTGTATCAATACAATTGAGTGCTACTCGGCAGAGGCAGAAAAAGAAGCAGACTAGTGATACACAACAGCATAGATGAATTTCAAATGTATCAGGCTGAGTGAAAGCAGCTTGATTAAATAGGTGTGTGAGTCAATTGGTAAGATATTTTGGAAAAGGCAAAATAAGAGCTATAAAAATGGGTCACTGAGAACTAAAATTTGGGGATGGAGGAGAGTACGAGGAACTTCTTGGGAGATGGAATTCTGTATTTTGACTGGTGGTAGGTCTGACCCTATCCATGTGTCCAAACTCATAAAACTGTACAGTAAAAGTAAAGTGTGGTGTAATGGAAATCACATCTCCATAAACTTGACTCCTAAATAATGTGGTTATTCCACCCTCTAAAATCCTAAATGATTCTACATTACCCAAAGAATGAAATCCACTTTCTACCATATCACATACGTCTTTTATAATTTACTCTGATTGGCTTATGTAAGCTCCCCTTCTTCATTTGTTAACCAAATCCCACATTCAGTTAAACTGAAAAAAACCAGTTTCCAGCACTGAGCATTCACTCTCTACTTTTTACATGAGCCCTGCATTTTAAATTTATATGCTACTACTCTGATGTGCAGAACTGCAATTTTCTAATTTTTTTTTTCTATAATTGCAATCAACTCGCTCCTGAACTCTCATTTCCACTCAACAGAGGAAAACAGAATCTGGCCTCTTTAAGGAAACCCTATGCCACTCAAGTTGAAACAGTCTCTTAAGGTTAATTTCTCAATCAGTATTGCGTTTGAACTTCGTCAATTTACAATTTAAACTTACTATCAGAGATATTGTCCCCTCTTGATAATCTTTCCTTTTTATCCCTCTGTCTGAGCTGCAGGAAAAATGTTTATAACTTTGTGGTATTAGAAGGGCATATAGAGTCCTGAATTGTCACCGAGGCCAATTGTGGCCTCTCTAATGTATTTTGATGGATTTATTTAGTCTCTGGTTCATCTTCTGTCCCAGCATCTGCTGTTGCCATGGCTTGCTGTGGTATATTACCATTGTGCTGTGACATCTGGTTGTCAGGTCTGCAAACCTTCTGTCCTCCTTGTCCAGACTACAGCATCTTCTGGATGATTCAGCAATGTAATCAGTGTCTTTCCCTGAATCATGACTTACAGAAAAGAAAAAAAAAAAAAAAAGTAAGTTCAATCTTCTGCATGTGGAATTTTGTCACTTGAGTTAAGCTTTAGAATAAAGAACCCATTTTAACTTTTGAACACCTGGGTCTTATAATCTAAACATGTAGTTTTTAAAAATAGTTTCTTTTGAATTTCTAAGCAGAAAAGAAAAAGAAAGACTCATTTTTATGACAATCCTAAAAAAAAATCTAATCTTTCCCAATAAAATAAGTGTTTCTGGATGAGAAAAAGCGAGAAATAAAGAACTAAAAAAACAAGCACACAGGTATCTTGCCGTATATTCTGTACCATTGTCTTATGTATGCTCCACTCTTTTCCTGAGCAATTTCTATCCTTCCTTCAAGAGCTTCTTACGGTCATATTTATAAAAACATTCTGATCTCTAAAGACTCTGTTGGTTACTGTGCCTCTGTTTTCACTTTGCAAATATTTTTCCCATTGTTAGCAATTATCACATTTATTGAAAACTCTCTAGTGAAAATTTCAATTATGTTTTACTTTTGAATTTATGAGACAGAAGTGCTTTTATTTTATAATTACTCAGTGTTCCCTTTCAAATTCATTCTAACTTGATTACATTTTATGAAGAGAACATGGTCTGACGCTACTGATGGTCTGATGTAACATGGTTGGTATTTGCTTATTGGGCTAATAAATGTAATATTTTTAAACATTCTATATATTTATTAAAAATAAAATCTTTGGATATTGGGTTTTATACATTGCTTAGAAGCAATATACAAAATATGTGAAAACCAACGCTGTGTTGGTCCAACCAACCAAAATGTAGGTTCGGTCAGTCAGAGCACCTGGGGCATGAACACTCTACCCAGAGATGACAGCTAAAGTTAGCTCTGTTTATGGCCAGTGGATCAAGCTTTTTTATTGTGTTGCTCAAGTCCTACATATCTTTAATATCTTCTTGAATCTTTATCATGTAATTATAATTGAGGGAATTAATGTTGAAATCTCTTAGTGTGATGCTAGATTTGACAATTCCTCAAAGTATTTGTATCCATTTTTGTTTCACCTTTATAATAAAGGTGTCTTTTTAAAATTTTGCATATGTTTGATATAATTATATTATCTTCTTAAGATCTTTTATCATGAGATCATAAGATCTTGTATCGTCACTTGGTAATCTTTATCTGGAATAATGTTGTGTCTTTAAGTGAAATTTTTTCCTGAAATTTATTTTTCTATGTTGTATATCTCTTGGCAGCATTTGGGTGGGGGGGGGATATTACTCATTTGTTATTCTTACAGATCAAATTTTGTTGGAGTTGTATTTAAATGATAAACATCTCATATTTTACCATCATACCTGTCTGATTATTCAAGTCTTGCTTTTATTTATATCTTTCTTCCCATTGCTTTTTAATTTTTCTTGGTTATCACTTTTTACAATAATGTGATAGAGATCTTATAATAAAAGATCTTTTATTTTCTAACTGATAGTTGGTATAGAGAAAATATATGTTATATATATTTGTATATCAACATTTATGCCTATTTTATCAATTTTACTATATTTTGTATAACATAATGCTACTAGATGATATTTTTGTAAATAATCGTATTTTCTTTTATAAAATTTTGCAGTAAATGAACCTGAAGAAAATCTTGCTTTTTTTTTACTGTTTTAAAAAATCTTCACTTTAGAAATTTTATTTTTAGTATGATACAAATATGAAAATGATTTTTAAAAATTCATCGATTTAAATAAGCATTTAAGAAGTTTTTATAGCAGCACATTCCTCAAATGAATTTAATGATAATAATATTCTTGATGATTGTTTAAGTCATTATTTTCTTATATGCTTAAATTGTTAAAGCAATTGAGACCAAGAGGAATTGTCTGAAAGGGCACAATTATTTAAAAGGTGTTTGTGTGTGTGTGTTTGGACCTGTAAATATAAGGCACAATAGGATCTAGCTAAATCAAATAAACTTTTTTCTCAGGGTGAATCAGCTTGGTCCCCTAAAGAGAAAAAATAAAACAAATTGAGTGCTTCAGTGTCAACAGGGTCTATCAACCAGGGTTACAAGCATGTATGTCTAAGACACCTCAAGGTTATAAAACAAATTCCTAAAAGTTCAGGTTTATTGCTTCACACTGAGTCACTGTAAAACCTTCTGAATCCCATTGGGAACCTTTTATTTCAAAATCAATGTTGGAGTTGTTTGAAGAGAAGAGATCTATCTCTGAACCAATGCTCAAGCAGTTAGAAAGGATTACAGATATTTGAAATAAACTTTTCAAGAAGCTTTTCAAAATTTGAAGAATAGACATAAAAGCTACCTTTTACATCCACAAAAGCACTGTCACCTACACATAATTAATACATATTGTCATAGAGAATTTTTATGGACTTCATGGGAAGCATTTTTATTTGTTCAAAATAGAAATTTAAATTTGTAATTTTTCAAGTAGATGTCCAAGAGCAGTGTTGATCTAGGCTTTAAAAAAGTGGGAGTAAAATCACATTTAGAATTTAAAAGATATTTACAGATATTTATAGTAGGTGGCTAAACATAGTTTGAAAAAAAGTAATGTGAAGAATCAAAATATTTATTTAACTCCAGTTATATACACAGGTTTGTAATTTAATGTGAACACATAGAGATAATACAAGATGTTGTTCAACAGAGGTCATCCTCCAGTAAAGATGTTTAGGGTTAGTTATTTCTTGTTTTGAATTATTTCTTGAATGCTAAGGAGGTTATCAATTGACAAATATTGCACAAAAATGATGAAGTAATGAGCTAAAAAAAAATTCCCTCAGCCTTTGGAGGCTAATTTTATTTGCTCCCATGTCTCCTTTTGTCTAACAATGACATATTGCATGTCCCACTGTAGCATTGCAGGTTCAGAACTATTCTGCTATTTAGGGTTAACACCGAATACTGATATAGGACTTCCTTCAACTGAGGCTGGAGAAATATTTTTTCTTTATTTTTTTATCCTATATACAATTGATCTAAAATATTCCATAAAATATTGAATGTTTTAAAATGGTATGTCTAACTTGTTAGATTAACAGTAATATAAACACTGTGGACACTACATGCAGGGTTTTCCATAGTTCTGGAAGCCACAAGTCTGAGATCAAGGTGCCAACAAGGCTCACTTCTGAGCACTGTGACGGAGTGTTCCAGACCTCTCTTGGATTATTGCTGGCCATCTTCTCCTCATGTGTCTTCACATTCTTCCATGTGTTTCTCTTTGTCCTAATTTCCTCCTTCCATTGTGGTTCTTCTCAGTCTCTGTTGGCCAGGGTGGGTGTTTCAGTATCACAGCTGATGTTCTAGGATTTTCATTCTAGTGTTTTGTCTGTGGATAATTGTTAATTGGTCTTCTTGAGAGGAGGACTGAAGTCCCGAGCAACATGTGTCACCATCTTCATGACATCACTCAACACAGTTTTATTATTATTTTTTAAATATTTTATTTATTTATTCATGAGAGACACAGAGAAAGGCAGAGACACAGGCAGAGGGAGAAGCAGGCTCCATGCAGGGAGCCTGACGTGGGACTCGATCCCTGGTCTCCAGGATCATGCCCTGGGCTAAAGGCAAACGCTCAACCGCTGAGGCACCCAGGCCAACTCAACAGGGTTTTAAAAGTAGAGCATAGTACATGCTTTTTCCCTGTGATATTTTTCTTTGTGCTACAAACACTTCTGAAAGACTAATGAATGTAATGTTTAGATTTCCCTTAATTTTGAACTTTATATAAATGCAATATAAAAATAGCTTTATTTTCTATTTTCCTTGAAAATTAAAATATGAGATTCATTATGTTGACATGTAATTATGTAGTTGATTCACTTTATTACTGCTGTTTTTTCAGCTTTACTGAGGTATAATTAATAAATAAAAATTGTATATATTTTAAGGTACAACTTCATGGTTTGACATATATGTAGTATTGTGCAGTGATCACCACAATCAAGCTAATTAACATGTCCATCACTTTTCATAGTTACCCTTTCCTTCCTTCTTTCTTTTTCTGTCTTTTATGGTGAAAACCCTTGGGATTTACCCCTATAGCAAACTACTATTTATAATTCATTACCTGAATATGGACAACTTATTTTTTCTGTTGATGAACCTTAGTTTGTTTTCAATATGTTTTTCTATTATCAATATTCTTGTACATGTTTCTTGTTGGCTATATGTCAGTGTATCTTTAGAGTGGAATTCCTAGGTTGTTAGATGTGAGAAAAGCCGAATTGTTTTCCTAAGTAATTGAATAAGTGTAAACATGAATTCTCATTGTTACCATTTGGTTTTCTTAATTTTTTTCCAATCTGATGATTGTAAACTAGTTTTTTAAATGCTTTTAATTGTCATTTTCTGATTAAAGTTGATTGTCAAATATTTATTGGCAGCTGCATCCTCATCTATGTTACTCCCAGTTTGTTGAAATTTTAGAATTAATTTACAGAGGTCTGTTATTTATTCTGAGTATTTTCTTCTTTGTTAGCTATGTTTGTTGTGTTTATTTTCTCTCAACTTTTGGTCTGTCATTTTCATTTTAATAGAAATTCATTCGTTTTTGTTTATAAATGGCCAGACTTTTTCCCAACTGCTTTTTCTTGTGCTTCTATAAAGCATTTTATTCCTTTCGTTAATTTATAAAGATGTTCTCCTGCTTTTGTTTCTAGAAGATTACACATTTGTTTTTTACATTTAATTCCTTGATTTATATAGAATTACCTTTTGGAAATGGTCACAGTCTTAATTTTTTTCTTGAAGTTTCCTTAAAAAACTTGAAAAGTTATGTAATGCTTTGAAAGTTTTAATTTGACATGTGTGATATTTCAACAAATGTAAACAGTTGCAAAAATAGAATTTGGAGTATTTTGTCAGTTTTGGCATTCAGCAGGAAATTTGTCACTTCTAAAATGGTATTCAGGGGCACCTGCATGGCTCAGTCGGTTGAGTTTCCAACTCTTGATTTCACCTCAGTTTATGATCTTAGGGTCATGAGATAGAGCCCTGATTGAGCTTTGCGCAGACATGGAACCTGCTTAATATTCTCTTTATCTTCCTCTGTCCCTCTCACATTCACTGTGCTCTCTCTCCTTCTCTTTCTCTCAAAAACAAGAAAACAAAACAAAAAAAGGCATCCAGTGAATCAAAAGACTATGACAATTTGATACCCACAGCCATACAGTTAAAAAATTTGGCAGTTAGAGCATACTTAATATTCATATTTTTTACCTTGTATTCAATATTTAATATATTTTATGATTGAAATTATTTTAATTGCCTATAATATATAACTGTAACAAAAATGTAAGCATGATTTGAAATAATAGTTTGAGCATTTTTGTGCATTCAAGGCTCTCTACAACTTAATTTTTTCAGGAGTTTTTCATTACATTTGAGTTAGTATGAAATGTAAAAATGAACAAAAAACATTTTGATATTATCTGAATAATTATTAAAGATAAGGAATAAAATATAGACTCTAAATTATTTTTTGTGAGATAGAGGAAGCCTTTTTGTTTATTCCAATTAGCTCATATATGCCTGCATGGTTATTACTAATTGTTAGAATGAGGAATTTTCCTAGTTTTCTTTAGTATAGATGTAAAGAGAAAATTTGTGTATTGAAGTAGAGAGATAAAAATGAAAGCTCTGTAATAGAATTGTTACTCAGTGCTTTAAACACTTCAAATTATATTCCAAATAACAGTGGTTTCTCATAAAACCTATTTTTAATGTTATATCAGCTGACAACATGATTACTTCCTCCTTCAGTTTTATTGATAGCAAGAAATTGGAAATGACCTAACTTTCAAAAAGATTTGTTACCTAGTCATGAAGATCAATCACATACTGTTTCTAGGAATTATACCTAAAAGGCTTTACTAAGACTTTTCAAGAGATCATTAGTTATTTCTTTTCAGTTTTTCTCAATTTAGAGAAGCAACCTGTTTAACTTGATATACTAAAAGTTTATTAAAAGAAAATAAAAATAGAATTGGTTTCAATATACCTTATCAGTGCAACATATTTTTAGTTAATGTTTTAACTTATCTCATATTTTAAATATATTTGAACAAAAATCATGGAGCCATAGTTAAACTCATTTCATTTATGGGAAATGATGGTCATATAACCTAATTGGCAAAGTCAATCCTTGTCAAACAAATCAGCCAAGTGAGATTTACTTTTAGAAAGTAATGTAAATGTGTTAATAAGCTTCCCCTTGGCAATCATTGAACTTCTAAATTCCAACTCTAAAATGGATAGATCCCTAGCATGATTTTGCGGTCTGGATTAAGAAAAAAAAAGGGGAGGGGGACTACATCATCAGCATTTCTTTAGTTTTCATTCAATCTTATCCTTTTCTTTTTCCTTCCTTCACTCCCAACTTCCCTTCTTTTCTGAACTGCTAGACTTTCCCCCAGGAGTGATGCATTAAATATTTGACAATAATTTTGAAATATTTGGGAATAATTTGGGACTTTATCACTTCTGTGCTCCACACAGAATAAACTTATGAAAAACATTTTGATATTGAACAAAATGTTAAATTTCTCATGCTAAGTTATTTTTCTTTTAAAAAAATATGCATGAGAGAGGAAATGACAACCTCAGGTCAAGAGTATGACATATTGATCCAATGATGGCAACATTTTAATTTTTTCCTTTATCAGATAGTTCAGCAGTTTTACACCACAGGATAATTCTGGATGAGTGAGAGGTATGGCCTCTTTTGCAAACATGGATAAAGGCAGAAAGGAAAAAAAAAATCTTAAAAAAAAAAAAAAGGAGGCTAAAGGGCAGCCTGGGTGGCTCAGCGGTTTGGTGCCGCCTTCAGCCCAGGGGACTTTCCTGGGAACCCAGGGTCGAGTCCCACATCGGGCTCCCTGCATGGAGCCTGCTTCTCTCTTTGCCTGTGTCTCTGCCTCTCTCTCTCTCTCTCTCTCTCTTTCTGTGTCTCTCATGAGTAAATAAATAAAATCTTTTAAAAAAATTAAAAAGAGGCTATAAATAATGCCTTTTCTTCAAGTGTCTTCTCAGAGAAAGCAATTTTATGAAACAATAGATATTGAAGTTAAAAATTGATGTCTTTCTCTTCAAACTGTGCTTATCTAAGACTTAGGCACTCCTTAAGATTCTAGTTTGCATATGTCAGGTTGAAAATGATTGGTATGTGGTGTGAGGTAGGGATTTATTTATCTTTTTATATATATATTTACAGTCAATTGAGGTATCACTGTATACTGAATAGGTACCATTAGTCTGCAGTGGTAGCTGGGTCAATGATCATATTTCCATTTATTATGCATGTGTATCCTTCAGTGCTTTCTATACTGTTCGAGTGACTTTCCCTGTATCAATACCACAGTGTAATACCATAGCTTTGTAGAAATTCTTCATACATAGCATAGCAAATCGATTACTTTTATTCTCTTCCTCCATGCTGTCTCCTTGTCAGAATTCCATTGCTATTTTCTTTTATTTAACTTCTAGTTAAATTTTACCGAAAACCATTTTGAGATTTTTTTTTTAGAACAAGATTGGATTTAATAGTAGTTGAGGGGCAGCCCCGGTGGCACAGCGGTTTAGCACCGCCTGCAGCCCAAGGTGTGATCTTGGAGACCCGGGATCGAGTCCCACGTGGGGCTCCCTGCATGGAGCCTGCTTCTCCCTCTGTCTGTGTCTCTGCCTCTCTCTCTCTAGCTGTGTCTCTATGAATAAATAAATAAAATCTTTAAAAAAAATAGTAGTTGAGAATTGATAAATTTATCATACTGTATTTTCTGTTTGTAAATGGGCTATATCTCTCCATTTATTTAGGACCGTGTTAATGTTTTACATTTTACAATCTTTTTTTCCCACGAAGAGATTACTCTAGTTTTCAGCTTCATATCTAAGTATTGTGCATTTACACTATTATTTTTAGTAGTATTTTGTTTGTAAGAACCTACGAAGTTTATATTAAATATAAATATTTAATTTTTATTTATGTAAAATATAAAAATAATATAAAATAATTTATATTCATTTAATTCTCCAGTTTTAGCAAACCTGGAAGATAAGTATAATTGTCTAATTTTTAAATTTTATAATTAAAGTAGTTAATTATTATATAATTTAAAATCTTGAATGGCAGAGATTCATTTTGAACATAGGACTGACTAATTTCTAAGGTAGTATCCTTGCTTATGCCTTCATTCTAGAAGAACCTAAATATATACAGAGGAGACTATATATTAAGACATTTCAAGGCAATGTAAATAGTATCAAATGCAGGCTAATCAAAGGATAATTAAAATCCAGAGGAAGAGATAATAGATTTTTCCTTGCTTACATTAGAATATATTTATATTAGATAAAATATGTATATAACATAATATTTTACAATATACAGTTATATATTATATAATTATACATATAAATATATGCTATGTTATAATGTAAATATTAATTGCTTCTGCCTGAGGTTCCACCAGCCTACCAGAAATTTTATCTTTCAAATATATTAAATTGTATTATTTATGAACAAACTCAGGGAGAAAAGTCCACAGAAAAGTCCCAAATAGACTGGTACCATTCCTTTTTACCTTTGTCACTTCAGTGTATTTACTCACTCACCCACTGCATGTAGGGATAGTAAATATTTCACTATTTGAGGACATTTCTTTTGCAACACTCTTCATATTACTGATTTCTTTGCTTAATCTTCCAGTTGTTCCAGGTTAAATGTATATGGGATATTTGAACAACCTGTCCTTAGAAGGCTCAGTAGAATTTTGCTAATGATAATCAGGTTAGAACCATAGAGTCATGGTTCCAATAGAAAAAGGAGACATAACTCTTTTTTTGTAGCACACGATATGTACACATATGCTAAGTTTACCTCTAAATAATCTCTTTCCTACCGTTTAATTTTCTTGCTTTTTATTTATCTGGTTTATCTTTTTTCCCTTATATTGTTCACTCACCTGTCTAACTTATGCTATCTCAAAGGTCATTTGTGGTGTTCTTAGCTGCTATCAGTGTGCTATGCCAGCTACCACTAAAGGTGAAAAGTATATTTTTTTAAAGATTTTATTTATTAATTCATGAGAGACACAGAGAAAGAGAGGCGGAGAAGCAGGCTCCATGCAGGGAGCCCGATGCAGGACTCGATCCCAGCACCAGGATCATGACCTGAGCCAAAGGCAGATGCTCAACTGCTGAGACCAGGCATCCCAAGGGTGAAAAATATTGATCTCTCGTGGGCCCTGCACTACAGGAATTTTTAGTCTGCATTCTATTGTGAAACATGCTTTATTAAAAAAAGAAAGGAAAGAAAGAAAGAAAAAGAAAGAAGAAAGAAAAAAAAAGAAAGAAAGAAAGAAAGAAAGAAAGAAAGAAAGAAAGAAAGAAAAAAGAAAGAAAGAAAGAAAGAAGAAAGAAAGAAAGAAAGAAGAAAAAAAGAAAGAAAGAAAGAAGAAAGAAAGAAAGAAAGAAAGAAAGAAAGAAAGAAAGAAAGAAAGAAAGAAAGAAAGAAAGAAAGAAAGAAAGTCAAACCAGAAAGCAGTGATGGAAACAAGAGGTAAAAACAGCCATGAACAGCCAGAAAGAGACCACTTTCACATGTGCTCATCAGGAAAGACTCAGTCAAAAGATATATTTTGGTCTTCCCCTTTAAATAATTAGAGGTTTTGGTAGATATGGGCAAGAAAGAGAGTAGGTAGTGGGTTTTTTTTTCTTTGTCTTTTCTTAAACTTGGCTCAACTATAACTACTCCCATATTAATTATGTTTTTGGGGAGGTGAGTGCATTAGGCTCTTTTCTCTCCGGTAGTTTGTGTCAAGTGCAGTAGTGTACTTATAAAATCACGTCTGGGGGCACGTGGGTGGCTCAGTCAGTTAATCTTATGACTCCTGATTTCGGCTCAGGTTATGATCCCAGGGTTGTGACATTGAACCCTGTGTCAGGCTCTGTGCTAGGCCACCCCCCATCCCTGTCCCTTATACAACAGAAGTAACTTCCATGGCCGCATACTACCCTTGTATATTTGTTTAAAAGAATCTAAACATAACAGCCTTTTTAGAAAGTGTGTAATAGTTGCAAATCTTCTCTGCTAAAGCAAGTACAAGACCCCCTCACAAGTCATTTTCAGCAATTGAAATGGATTTTGTCAATTGAATATTGAATTGATTCAGTCGCTTTTGCAGTCTATTGATTACATTAAAAATCCCCAATTTTTATGACATATTTTGTCTGAACCATAATAATGTATTTATTTATTTATTCTTATTTATTTATTTATTTATTTATTTATTTATTTATTTATTTATTTATTTATAAATGTCATAGGACTCCTCTAATCCAAATTTCCTTCTCCAAAAGAAAGAACAAAATCATCTGTCTGGCCGGTTTAGTTCTCATAATTTTTCTTTTAATCAATACCATAGATACCAACCCATACTTTCACTGATGAAAGTCTTAAAAGAAATTTCTGTCCGGGGGCACCTGGGTGGTTATGTGTCTGCCTTCAGCTCAGGTTATGTTCCCGAAATCCTGGAGTTTAGCCCCACATCAAGCTCTCTGCTCAGCAGGAAGTCTGCTTCTCCTTCTCCCTCTGTGCGTGTACTCACACATATGTGCGCTCTCTCTCTTACACATATGAGAGCTCTCTTGTGCGTTTGCACTCATGCCCCCCTCCCCAAATAAATCTAAAAAAAAAAAAATTATGTCTAGGGATCTTCTACATGCTGTCAATATGTTCAAGATTTTATGTGCAGGGTCCCCTGGGTGGCTGAGTCGGTTGAGCACTTCAGCTCTTAATTTTGGCTCAGGTCTTGATCTCAGGAACTTAAGTCCAAGTCCTGTGTTGGGCTCCACCCCAATCATGGAGGCTACAAAAAAAAGGCGGTGGGGGGGGAGAAGGAAGGAGAAGGAGAAGAATCAATTATGTACAAATTCACTGCTACAGAGGAAACAGATGACTATAAAAAAAAAAAAAACATTTTGAAGACCACACCTTCTTTCTTACAGACTAGTAAGCAAACATCAGTGTCATAGTTTGTTTTTTCCTCTTATTTAAACTTTGTATGACTGCTATTAAAATACTCCTTCATCCTTATGTTTTCATAAACTAAAAGCTTTATTTTCCCCCCAAATTCTGAACATTGATAATAGAATGATATTTTGGGGTTATTTTCCTCTAGAGCAATGATGTTTCTAGTTGGAAAAATTTAATTTTTTCTCCTATGTTTTTGGTGGGAGGGATGGGTATATGGATTAGGGAAGGCGTATTAATAATAAATAATGTGAACATAAAATAACTTCTATGTTTGGAATTATATTTCTGTAAAATAGAGAATATGTGTCTTGGGACAATAAAGCTTGTTGAACAAAATTACTCATACTGTTCATGCGTTTTTTGCTCTGGTTACATTTGGTATAAAAGTGGGTGTCTTTATGTTATTCTAAGCACATTTCTATTAATGGATATAAAATTAGAATTGTGGGAAATATTCATAGCAAATATACAAAACATGGTAATATAATTTTGAGTAGACCTCATCTTAGAAGCAACTTTTACAATATCTCCTATTTACTTGGATTTTTTTTTTCTTCATAGAACATAGTTCACCGAGTGTTAGCTACCACAGTGGAAAATATTATGAAGCCAACATTCCTAGACCTACCATAAAACCACCTAAATATTGTTTACATTCACTTTGTCCTTGACTGGGGGAGCCTACTACTTAGATAAGGTTACTTATCCTTAAAAAAAAGTCTAAAAGTTGAATTTCTTTTATATGCCACTGTGACATTTTGAGACTCATTATCTTACTTGATTCACACCATGGATAATGTCACAAAATTTTATTTTTTTAAGTTTGGAATCTCTTTTATTTTTTAATTGCAATTCCAAAATGATTAGCATAAAGTATTACATTAGTTTCAGGTTCACAATAAAGTGATTCAACAATACTATACTCATTGCTCATCACCATAACTCTCAATCTTCTTCACCTATTTTACCCATCACCCCCTAACACCTCCCCTCTGGTAAACACCAGTATGTTCTCTATATTTAAGTCTGTTTTTTGTTTTGTCCCTTTTTCTTTGACTGTTTTGTCTCTTAAATTACACATATGAGTGAACTCATATAGTATTTGTCTTTCTCTGACTGACTTATTTTATTTAGCATCATACCCTCTAGATCCATCCACATTGTTGCAAATGGCAAGATTTCATTCTCTTTTATGGCTGGGTAATATTCCATTATTTGTATGTGGGTGTATATGTATATATTAACATATATATTCACACACACACACACACACACTTATCCTTTCATATTGATGGACATTTGGGCTGCTTACATAATTTGGCTACTATAATAATGATGCAATAAATGTAGGGGTGAATATCATTTGAACTAGTGTTTTCATATTCCTCGGGTAAATACCCAGTAGTATTCTTACTGGAGCATATGGTGATTCTATTTTTAACTCTTTGAGGCACCTCTATACTGTTTTCCACAGTGGCTGCATCAGTTCCTATTCCTACCAACAGTACACTGGGGTTCCATTTTCTCCACATTATAGCTGATACCTATTGTGTTCATGTTTTTTTTATATTTTATTTATTTGGCAGAGAAAGCACAAGGTGGGAGAGTGGCAGGCAGAGGGAGAGGGAAAAGCAGGCTCCTCACTGAGCAGGGGGCCCAATGTGGGGCTCAATTCTAGGAACCCAAGATCGTGACCCGAACCAAAGGCAGATGCTTAACCAACTGAGCCACCCAGGTGCCACTATTGTGCTTGGTGTTTTTGATTTAAGCCATTCTGACAGGTGTGAGGTCATATCTCATTGTGGTTTTGATTTGCATTTCTCTTATGATAAATGCTGTTGAGCATTGTTTTATGTGTCTGTTGGCCATCTGAATATTGTCTTTGGAGAAATGTCTGTTCGTGTCTTCTCATTTTTAATTTGATTATTTCTTTTTTTGTGTGTTGAGTTGTGAACTTTCTTTATATATGTTGGATAGTAACCCCTTATGCATTTACCATTTGCAAATATCTTCTTATGTTCACTATGTTGTCTTTTGCTTTGTTGATTATTTCCTTTGCTGTGAAGAAGCTTTTTGTTTTAACGTAATACCAATAGTTTACTTATACTTTTGTTGTCCTTGCCTCAGGAGACATATCTAGAAATATGTGCTATGCACAATGTCAGAGAAATGACCACCTGTGCTCCCTTTTAGGGTTTTTATGATTTCAAGTCTCACATTTCGGTCCTTAAGCAGTTTTGAATTATCTTTGTGTATGGTATATTAAAGTGATCTAATTTCATTCATTTGCATGTGGCTGTCCAGTTTTCCCAACACCAGTTGTTAAACAAATTGTCTTATTCCCATTACATATTTTTCCTTCCTTTGTCAAAGATTAATTGACCATATAATCATGGATTTATTTCTGGGTTCTCTATTCTGTTCTATTGGTCTATGTATCTATTTTTGTGCCAATACCATACTACTTTGATTACTATAGCTTTGTAATATAACTTGAAATCTAGGATTGTGATGCCTCCAGTTATTCCTTTTTCAAGATTGCCTTGGCTCTTTTAGGGTCTTTTGTATTCCGTAGACATTTTCAGATTATTTTTTCTAGTTCTGTGAAAAATGCTGTTGGCATTTTGATAGGGATTGCATTAAATGTATAGATTGCTTTAGATTGTATGAACATTTTAACAATATTTGCCCTCCCAACCAATGAGCATGGAATAGTTTTCCATTTGTCTCATCATCAATTTCTTTCATCAGTGTTTTATAATTTTCAAAGTACAGATCTTTCATCTCCTTGGGAAATTTATTCCTAACATTTTATTCCTTTTGGTGCAATTGTAAATGAGATTGTTTTCTTAATATCCCTTCCTGCTACTTCATTATTACTGTATAGAGCCTTGGTAGATTTTGTATATTGATTTTGTATCCTGTGACCTTACTGAATTCATTTATCAGTTTTAGATTTTTTTTATTTTTTAGATTTTCTATATATGGTATCAAGTCTTCTGCCAATAATGCAAGTTTTACTTTTTCCTTACCAATGTGGATGTCATTTATTTCTTGTCTGATTGCTGTGACTAGAACTTCTGGGATATGTTGAAAAAAAAGTGAGGAGACTAAAAATCCTTGTCTTATTCCTAACCTTAGAGGGACATCTCTGAGTTTTTCACCATTGAGAACAATGTTAGTCATAGGTTGTTCATATATGACTTTTATTTTGTTGAGGTATGTTCCCTCTAAACTTACTTGGTTGAGGGTTTTTGTTATGAATGGACATTACACTTTGTCAAATGCTCTTTCTGCATCTATTGAATTGATCTTATGGTTTTTATCTTTTCTCTTGTGATGTGTCACATTGATTAATTTGTAAATATTGAATCACCCTTGCATCCCAGGAATAAATCCCTCTTAATTATGGTGAATGATTTTATAATAAGTTATTGGATTCAATTTGCTAATATTTTGTTAAGGATTTTTGTGTTGATGTTCATGAAAGATACTGACCTGTAGTTATATATATATAGTGTGTGTGTGTGTGTGTGTGTGTGTGTGTGTGTGTGTGTGGTGTCTTTATTTGGTTTTGGTATCAAGGTGATGCTGGCTTCATAGAATGAATTCAGAAACAATCTTTCCTCTTCTGTTTTTTGGAGTAGTTTCAGAAGAATAGATATTAATTCCTTAAATATTTGGTAGAATTCACCTTTGAAGCCTTCTGGTTCTGGACTTTAACTTGTTGGAAGTTTCTTGGTTAAATATTCAATTTCATTTCTGGGATTCTGTTGGTTGAAATTTTGTATTTTCTCCTCATTGAGTTTTGGGAGGTTACATGTTTCTAGGAATTTATCCATTTCTATGTTGTCCACTTTGCTGGCATGTAATTTTTCATAATATTCTCTTATAATTCTTTTCACTTCTGTGATATCAGTTGTTACTTCTCTTTCATTTCTGATTTTGAGCACTCCCTCTCTCTCTCTTTTAATGAATCTGGCAAAGGTTTATCAATTTTATTGATCTTTTCAAAGAACCATCACCCGGTATCATTGATCTTTTCTATATGTAAATTTTTTTTTAGTTTCTTTTTCATTTATTCCTTTCCTAATCTTTATTACATTTCCTTCTACTGGTTTTGGGTTTTGTTCTTTTTCCAGCTCCTTGAGGGATGAGCTTAGGTTTGATATTTATCTTTCTTCTTGACACAGGTCTGTAATGAGATACACCTTCCTCTTTGAACAGCTTTGGCTGCATCCCAGAGATCTTGAACAGTTGTGTTTTCATTTACATTTGCCTCCATGTATTCTTTTTATTTTCTCTTTAATTTCTTGGTTCAGCCATTTATTATTGTTTAGTAGCATGTTATTTGGCTTCTGTGTACTTGTGTTCCTTTCAGGCTTTGTTCTTGTTGATTGCTAGTTTCTTAGCCTTGTGGTCAGAAAAAAAAAATGCATGTTATGACTTTGTTTTTTGAATTTGTTGAGACTCGTTTTGTGGCCTAATGTGTGATCTGTTCTAGAGAATTTTCCATGTGCACTTGAAAAGATTGTGTATTCTGATGTTTTAGGATGAAATATTCTGAATATATCTGTTAGATCCATTTGGTACAATTGTCATACAAATGTGTTATCCTTTGTTTCTTTGTTGATTTTCTGTTTGGATGATCTACTCATTGATGTAAATGGGGTGTTTAATTCCCCTACTATTACCTTGTTACTATCAATTACTTCCTTTATGTTTGTTATTAGCTGCATTATGTATTTAGTGCTCCCATGGTGGGTTCATGAATATTTACAACTGTTTTATCTTCTTGTTGTATTCTTCCTTTTATTATCATATGGTGTCTGGCTTTGCCTCTTGTTATAGTCTTTGTTTTAAAGTCTATTTTATCCAATACAAGTACTGCTACCCAGCTTTCTTTTCACTTCCTTTGCATGATAAATGCTTTTTCATCCCTTCACTTTCCTTCTGCATGTGTCTTAGGTCTGGTGTTAGGAAAATCAGGAGTGCTTTTGAAAGAACTGGTCTTATGAAGAAGGGGTCCTGTAGTGCCCTGCAGTGCAATGTTGCCTATTCACCAGAACCTGGCACTTCAGGGGTGTTTCCTATGTGTATTGCATATGCCCTACTTTTGTGGCTGAGTCATGTTTGCCTTTTGTTTAGTCATCTATAACGACCGTCTTTGCCTGTTTGGGGAATAATTTGGCCTATATTTTTAATAAGCCAGTCTGGGGCAACCTTCGACTTGAGTTGAGTTAAGACCAGACATTTGCCAGAGATGCAGTATCACTGAACTGCATGGCACTTACCCTGTGTTGTCTTCTCAGAAGTTTCCATTGGTGGGTAGCACCTGCTGTCAAACTATATGTCTTACCCCACCCAACCTACTGCTAGAGCTGCAGTTGAACTAATGTGTATGATTTTCTTCCTTTCTCCCTGGCTCAGGAGTCACTTTATGGTGGTACTGACTCTTTTGGGGTTGCTTGCATACTGGCATGCTTGTGGCATTTTTTTCATGGGTTCCTGCCAAAGGAGTTTTGGAGGACACAGGTCCATAAGAGACAGAGGTGGATCATGTGGTGTTAGCGAGGTTGTGCCCCTCTGCTGTGGGAGGACACCTGCAGCTTCTTTGGAAAACTTCTGCTGAGTGCAGATTGGAGGGAGCAGTGTGCTTCTGTTAAAGAAAGAGCACAGGCAGTGTGCACTGTTAACAAGCTAGATGGTGAGTACTGGGGCTATTCTTGGTCCAGCAGGTCGTCCTTTTATCTAGGCTGGGGGGGGGGGAGGGGCGGGGAGGGCAGAGGACGGAAATGGTGCCTGACAGGTATTTTGCTCTTGGAAGTCTCCTAAAGATTCCTGCCCTTCCAGCAAATGCTCTAAGATTAGTGAAAAATCCTCCTGGATACCCTAGGTGTTTTTCAACTGCCATTTCTATGCTATACCTGGGTGGGGGCTATGTTAATCTGTCTCCTTAATGGCAGGCACTGTTTCTTCTTGTTGTCTGGCTCTCCCTGAGCTGAGCCTCCTGATTTTTTAAAGTTCTAGATTTTTAGATACACTGATTATAAGAACTCATGAGTTTAAGCCCCTCTGATTTTCAAAGCCAGATATTATGGGGATTTGCCTTCCCAGTGCAGGTCCCCCATGCCTGGTGTGCAGTCTGCTCCTTTCCCCAGTCTGAGCCTACAGCGTCTAGCCCTCTGGAGGACAGTCCCTTGTGTCAGTTTGGCTCCTAACCATGTCTCCACCTTTCCTACCCTCCTTGATTTGGCCTGTTCTTTACATTTAGGTGTGGAGAGTCTGTTCTATCAGTTTTTGGGTCATTTTCTGGATTATTTACACTGATGTGGGTGCTTTCTAGGTGTATCTGTAGGATAAAGTATGCCTAGGATGCTCCTACTTCACCATCTTCCCCCATCACAAAATTTTGAAGCCAATTTTGTAGCTAAGGAAATTGAGGTTTGTTGAGAGACAGTTAATGGGCTTCATATTTCTGAATCTTATGAACAGAGACACTGGATTTTTTTTTTTTTTTTTTTTGCTCTGGATTATCTTTTCAAAGATGTTTGTATGGCACAATCTTGGAAGATAGAGATAACATTCTTCTTTGGAGCAGAGAGAATGTTTCTGTACTGCTCTGTATAATAAAGATAGTATCTCTTTTCAAGGCAAATGTTGAGCAGGTTTTCCTGTAGCCCATTATAAACAACTGCATTTCCTAAGCCTGTGGTTCTTTAGCTATGATGAAAACCCAGTGCACATGCAGCATGCATTTGTGCTGCTCCATAACACAAGGGGAAATACTGCAAATGTGAGTAACAAAGTCGTCTGTCTCTGACTCATGAGCATCATATCATTTGCCACGTCATCTGTGAAACTAGTGAAGAGTTACTTTTTAGCTTATGTTGTCAGGTAAAAATCTCCTGTCCTTCGCAGTTTTTAACAAGGCTCCGAGAAAATAGGTGCAAGTAGAAATACTGGATATGAATGAAAGTTAATGCTATTTTTATTATTACTGTGTATCTTTTTATTACAATTATTATCAGGCTTATCTTGTATATTTCCTGCACAAGCTTATAATCAACCATTTCTCACAGGAGCCCTAGGTATGTGCATTACTACTTGGGTGTCATAACTTCTAGACCCTTTCAACACATAGAGCAAAGAAATATATCTGTGTATGCTGACCTGTGCATGTACCATAACTATAAATATTTCTATGTGAATAATACGTATCTTATATTAAGTTAAACATAAGTTCTTACTGTCTCCAACTACAATCCATTACCACATAGATCATTCTAACGTTTCTTATGTGCTTATCTGTAAATTTCCACCTCAATGATGAGAAACCTGACTTCTTACAGTCATTCATCTATTTACTTAATTGGTTAGGTCCAGGGTATCCCCTGGTAATTATATAGTAGTATCAAAACTGTTCAGTTGTACCTCAATAGAAAACAAATTCATGTAGAGGACAGAAATTATGTGCAGTCTCTTTGACTTTGGTTTTACATACATCCCTAACTCCTTTAGTGTGGTTAATTCATTTATTATACAGTGAGGTTCTTTTGTCACGGTCTGCATTCTTTCCGGGGATCTCATGGTATCCTAAGTGTTTTTTTTCTTTTAAATCACATACCCAGAGGTTCTGCTCACTATTAAGTTCTAAAGATTTCGACAAATGTATAATGTCACATATTAACCATTATGTTAATATACAGAACAATTTCATTGCCCTAAAATTGCCTGTGATTTACCTATTCGCACTACTCTAGTCCACAATCCCATTGCAATCACTAATATTTTTACTTTCTGTGTAATTTTGCCTTTTCCAAAACATCATATGGATTTTATGACATTCTAGTAGTTGTGTTGTGGCTTCTCATTTTTGTTTTAATTAGCAACTACCTAACGACAATGATATTGTTTATCTTTTCATATGTTTATTTTCCATCTGTAGATCTTTACTGGTGAGATGCTTGCTCAGATCATTTGACCATTTTCAATTCCATTGTTTTCTTGTTACTGAATTTCAAGAGTGCTTTGTGAATTTTAAATCCTTTGTTAGAGGTGTTTTGCAAATATATTTGCACAATGTGGCTTGTCATTTCATTCTCTGAAAAGATTCACAGATCAGAAGTTGTGGCTTGTCTTTTAATTCTCTTAAAAGATTCTCACACAGATTAGAAGTTTTTGATTTTACTAAATACAACTTCATCAATTTTTCTTCATGAAATGTGCTTCTGGTGTTATATATAAAAAGTCATTGCAAAAGCCATGGCCCCCTATGCCTTATCATGTTTTCTTTTAGAAACTTATAGGATTTTTTAAATTTTATATTTAAATCTATCATATATTTTGATTTAATTTTGTTGAGAAGTGCTTGTATATGTATGTCCAACTGTTCATTTCATTTGTTGCAAAGATAATCCTTTCTCTACTGAATTGCCTTTTGTCCTTTATCAGAGAATAGTTGTTTATTTTTAGTAGGTTTTGGGTTTTTTGGCTTTTTAAATTTTTATTTTAATTCATTTAGTTAACATACAATGTAATATTAGTTTCAGGTGTTACAATGTAGTGATTCCACACTTTCACACATCACTAGGACTCATCACAAGTACACTTCTTAATCCTCATCATCAATTTCACCCATCCCTCTACCTATCTTCCCTCTGGTAACCATCAGTTTGTTCTGTATAATTAAGAGTCTGTTTCTGGCCTGTCTCTATTTTCTTCCCCTTTGCTCATTTATTTTGTTTCTTAAATTCCACATATGGTGTTTGTCATTCTCTGGCTTATTTTGCTTAGCATAATACTGTCTAGCTCCACTATGTCATTGCAATGGCATAATTTCATTCTTCTTATGATATGAGATAAATATAATATTCAATTGCACACATGTATATGTATACATACACATATGCAATGGAATATTGTATATATCTCACATCTTTTTTAAAATTTTTTAAAGATTTTATTTATTTATTCATGATAGACATAGAGAGAGAGAGAGGCAGAGCACAGGCAGAGGGAGAAGCAGGCTCCATGCAGGGAGCCCGATGTGGGATTCGATCCCGGGTCTCCAGGACCGCGCCCTGGGCCAAAGGCAGGCGCTAAATCGCTGAGCCACCCAGAGACCCCCTATCTCACATCTTCTTTATCAATTCATCAGGTGATGGACATTTGGGCTCTTTCCATAATTTAGCTATTATAAATAATGCTGCTATAAACATAGAGGTGCATGTATTCCTTTGAATTAGTGTTTTTGTATTCTTTAGGTAAATATTTCAGTGGTGTCATTGCTGGATCACAGCACAGTTCCATTTTTAACCTTTTAAGGAACCTCCATACTTTTTTCTGCAGACTGGCTCTACCGGTTTGCATTCCTACCAACAGTCCACAAGTGTTCCTTTTTCTCCACATCCTGGCCAACATCCGGTTTTTTGTGTTGCGGATTTTAGCCATTCTGACAGATGTGAGGTTATATCTCATTGTAGTTTTGGTTTGCATTTCCCTGTTGATGAACGAGGTTGAACAACTTCTCATGTGTCTGTTGTCTCGTTTATCTGTATCTGTATCTGTATGTCTTCTTTAGAGAAATATCTATTCATGTGTTCTGCCAATTTTTAACTGGATTATTTGTTTTTTTTGGATGTTGAGTTTTATATGTTCTATATATATTTTGGATACTTTTTCTCAGACATGTCATCTGCAAATATCTTCTCCAGTTAATTAGGTTGCCTTTTAGTTTTGTTCATTATTTCCTTTGTGTGCAGAAATTTTTTATTTTGATGAAGTCCCAGTTTATTTTTTGCTTTTGTTTTCATAGATTTAAATATAGGCTCTTCGTTGTGTTCTCTGTGTCTGCTCTTTAACTAATACCAAACTATTTTGACTTCTCAAGCTATATGAGAAATCTTGTGTTTGGGTGGTAATGGTTCTCTGAATTTTCTCAGCATTTTATTGGTTTTCCTGGGTCTTGTCCCAAACCATATGACATTTAGTTTCAGTTTGTCAATAACATTAAATTACTTGCTGGGATTCTGTTGGCTTGCATTGGATCTATGAATCAAGATTGGAAATATTCATATTTTAATAATATTGAGAATTCCTATCCATAGACATGGAACATCCTTTCATTTGCTTAGATTTTTAAAATATCTTCCATCAAAGTTTTATAGTTTTCTGCACATAGATTCTAGACATATTTTTGTCAAATTCATGACTGAGTTTTTCTTCTTTTTTTCTTTTTTGAGTTCAAATGTCAAAGATATCGAGTGGAGGAAACCACTCAATATATCAAACTGATTGATGGTGTTTACAACAGATTAAATTGATTGATGTTGTTTACCATAAGGATATAGCTGTTTACTTTATCTGTACTAATTCAGTTTCTTATGGAAACACAGAGCTGAGTCTTGCTTTTTTTAATACACTCTTACAGTCTCTTTTAATTGATGCATCTAGCACATTCATATTTAAAGTAATTATTGATATATTTAGATTAATATCTACCATGTTTTTGACAGTTTTCAGTCAATTTCACTTGTTATTTTTAAACTTCTTTTTTCTGCCTTCCATGTTTATTTTTGTTTTATACAGTGGTGAAGGAATCAAAACTCTATCTGCTGGAAGGAAATGGTACAATTTAATCAGAACATTTATCAGGAGATTTTGAGGCAATTTGGATAATTAGAATAGACTTCTCTGAGCAAGTGAATCTGAAATTGGAAGGATTAATAGGAATTAACTAGTTAAAGTGATGTGTGTGTATGTGTGGGGCTGATGTTAGGATATACATGCAAAAGGACCTTCTGACAGGAGTGAGATGATGCTTCTAAGAAAATAATGTGAGATTAAACCACAACTATCAAGTAGAAAGGTAATTCTCAGTGCTCCTGGAGAGGTCAGGTTTACTGTTCAAAGAGCCTAGGAGGCCTAGTCTCAAAACAATGAAAAGTCTTACACCATTGAAAGGTATGGGCTTTAAGGGAGGTGTGCAACAAAATTCTTTTTAATAAATGGTCACTCTCTCAGTATGAAAAATAAATTTTAGGATGCAAGAAGAAAACCATAATGATATTTATTAGTCCAGGGAAAGGTACTGATAGGTTGAACATGGGTGATGATGAGGAAGTTGTAGAGAAGTAGACAATGCTAAGAGATATATTAAAAGATAAACTCTCTCTCTCTCTCTCTCTCTCTCTCTCTCTCTCTCCACTCCTCCTTCCCTCTCTCTTTGCATGGTTTCTGTTGTTAAGTCCAATGTAATTCTTATTCTTAGTTCACTACTGGTAAAGTGTGATTTTTTTTCTCAGCATTCTTGCAAGATTTTCTCATTGTCTTTAGTTTTTCTACAGTATAAATATGATATGTGCAGATGTAGGATTGTTGGTATTTGTCCTGGGTAGTGTTCGGTTAGCATCCTGGATCTATGGTTTATGACTTCAATTAACTTTGAAAAATTCTCAAAAAAAAAAAAAAAAGAAAAATTCTCCATTATTATTACCTGAAATGTTTCTTCTCATTTCTGTCCTCTACTTCTGATATTTTTATTGCATGAATATTACACCTTTTGTAATTATCCCACTCTTCTTGTAGGTTTCTTTCAATTTTACTTTTAAATATTTTTTTTCTCTTTTTATTATCATTTTGGGAAGTTTTAACTGACTTGCCTTGAAGCTTACTGATTCTTTTTTGGCCATGTCCAGTTTATTGATGAACCCAAAACAAATGTATTCTTCATTTTTTTTCCAAGTGTTTTTGATTTCCAGCTTGCTCTTTTTAAGTTTATGACACTTATTTTTTCATTGTTTTTAGTTTTTATTTAAATGCTAGTTAAATATATGGTAAAATTGGTTTCAGGCATAGAATTCAGTGATTTTTTTAATAAATTATTTTTTATTGGAGTTCAATTTACCAACATACAGAATAACACCCAGTGCTCATCCCGTCAAGTGCCCCCCTCAGTGCCAGTCACCCATTCACCCCCACCCCCTGCCCTCCTCCCCTTCCACCACCCCTAGTTTTTTTTCCCAGAGTTAGGAGTCTTCCATGTTCTGTCTCCCTTTCTGATATTTCCTACCCACTTCTTCTCCCTTCCCCTCTATTCCCTTTCACAATTATTTATAGTCCCCAAATGAATGAGAACATATAATGTTTGTCCTTCTCGGATTGACTTACTTCACTCAGCATCATACCCTCCAGTTCCATCCACGTTGAAGCAAATGGGTATTTGTCGTTTCTAATGGCTGAGGAATATTCCCTGTATACAGAGACCACATCTTCTTTATCCATTCATCTTTCGATGGACACCGAGGCTCCTTCCACAGTTTGGCTATTGTGGACATTGCTGCTATAAACATCGGGGTGCAGGTGTCCCGGCGTTTCACTGCATCTGTATCTTTGGGGTAAATCCCCAACAGTGCAATTGCTGGGTCAAAAAAAAAAAAAAAAGAATTCAGTGATTTATCACTTAAATAAAACACCCAGTGTTCATCACAAGTGCCTTCCTTAATCCCCATTACCCATTTAGCCCCTCCCCCCACACACACACCTCCCTCCATCAACTGTTATTGCTTTTGATTCTTTCTTGGAGTTTCCATTTTTATACTTATGTTCCTCATCTAGTCTTAATGTTGTCTACTTGTATCTTCCCACGTGAGTCCTTAACATATTAGTCATAGTTATTTTAATTTCCTTGGGCTGTGTGATAATGGAATCTGATTCAGATGACTATTTTGTCTCTTCAGACCATGCATTTCTTGGTTTTTAGCATTCCTTGTAATTTTTTATTGAAAGCCACATGCAATATATTAGGTAATTGTACAGGATATAAATAGGCCTTTAGTGAGAGTCTTTGCGTTAATCTGGCTAGAAGTTAGGCTGTGTTTAATGTTTGCTGTAGTTTTTTGATACCAGAATCCACCTTCCTCTGTTGGTCTTAAAAAAAAAAAAAAAATGATGATTTGTTACTTGTATCTGTTGTGAAATGATCACTGCAGTAGGGTTAGTTAAATGCTTCTGTTGCCTCACATAATTACCTTGTGTGTGTGCGTGTGTGTTTGTGGTGACTTTCAAGTATACAATACAGTATTGCTATTTATAGCCACCATGATATACATTGGATCTCCTGAATTTATCCATCTTAAAACTGAAAGTTTATACCATACCCTTGACCCACATCTTCCTATTTTCCCCATTCCCTCAGTCCCTGGTAAACACCATTCTATTCTACTTCTATGACGTTGACATTTTTATATTTCACACAGGACTGAGATCATACAGTGCTTGTCTTTAGCTCTCTAAATTATTTTGCTTAGCATTATGTTCTCAAGATTTATCTATGTTGTCACAAATGTTAAGATTTCATTCTTATGTCTGAGTAATATTCCATTGATAGAAAAAAATTGCTTTTTTTAAGAAACTCATTTTAACTTGTGTGAGAGGATATCTCATCATGATTTCTGATTTACATTTCTTTGATTTGCATTCTCTGAATCAAGTTGCATTGTATAAGCATCTTTTCATGCTGTTGACCATTACATCTTCTCTGGAAGAATGTCTTTTCAGATCCTCTGCCCATTTTTAAATTGGATTTTTTTTCTATTGAGTTATATGAAGACCTTATATAATCTGGATATTAATCTCTTATCATAAAGATAGTTTGCAAATATTTTCTCCCATTCCATAGGTTGCTTTTTTGTTTTGTGTATTGTTTCTTTTGCTTTGGAGAAGTTTTTAGTGTGGTATAGTCCCACTTCCTTAGTTCTGCTTTTGTTACTTACACTTTTGGTGTCCTGTCCAAAAAATCATTGTCAAGAACCATATCAAGGAGCTTTTTCCATTGTTTTCTTGCAAGATTTTTATGGCTTCTGGCACTATGTTTAAGTCTTTTTAGTCCATTTTGGGTGAAATTTAGTGAGTAGTATAAGAGAGAAGTCAAATCATTCATCTGCATGTGATTATCCACTTTTCCCAAAATAATTTAAGAGACTATCCTTTCCCCATTCAGTATTCTTACATCCCTCTTCAAATGTTATTTGACAATATATACAAAAGTTTAATTCTGTTCCATTTATCTATTTATTATTTATTTATTTATTTATTTATTTATTTATTTATTTATTTATTTTTACCAGTACCATACTCTTCTGATTACTATAGCTTTGTGATACAGTTTGAAATCAGGAAATGTGATGACTTCAGCTTTGTACTTAGGAATGCTTTGACTATTCAGTTTTCTGTGGTTCCATTATGGATTTTAGGGTTTTTTTCTATTTCTGTAAAATATGCCATTAGAATTTTTATAGAGATTGTGTTGAATCTATAAATGGCTTTGGGTAATATGGACTTTTTAACAACATAATTTTTTTCTGATCTATGAAAGTGAATCATCTATTTATTTGTGTATTCTTTAATTTCTTTCACCAAAGTCATAGTTTTCAGTGTATAAGTCTTTCACCTCCCTGGTTAAAGTTGTTCCTAAATATTTTATTATTTTTATACTACTGTGACTGGGATTGTTTTCAGATATTTTGTTGTTACTGTATAGAAGAAACACCGGAGATGTTGACTTGATTTCTGCAACTTTTCTAAATTTGTTGATTAGTTCTGAGAGATTTTTGATGGATCCTTTAGGATTTTCTCAATATTAAGAGCATATATACATATAATTTTACCTCTTCCTTTCCAGTTTGGATTCCCTTTATTTCTTTCTCTTTCCTAATTGCTCTGGCTAGAACTTCCAATACTATACTGAATAGAGTGGTGGGATTGGGGCACCCTTGTCCTGTTCCTGACCTCAGAGGAAACCATATTAATGATCTGAACAGACAGAGGCTTACTAAAATATAACTTCCTCAGTGAAGCATTCTTTTAATACCGTACTTAAAATTGCAGCCTCATGTACTGTCTAGATATCACTTGATTTACTTTCCTCCGAAATTCTCACTGCCATTTATTCAATTTTTTTTTATTTTATGTGTTATCTGTGCTTTATTACATTAAAATTTAAATTCTACAATGCCAGAGATTTTTGCCTGTTTTGTATATTGCATTATTCTCCTCACCAAGAACTGTACCTGAGATAGGGCAGTTCTCAGAAAAAAATTGTCAAAGAAATTGAACAAACTCCATTCCAAATGAAGAAAGAGTGTCTCCTATACAAGTTGGAATGGGGTGTGATATTGAGGGTTTGCATTTCTTCTTAAACTGGGACAAATAATCTCAATGTTTTTAAGAGCCATATATGTAATTTTAAAAGTCTGATAAAACGTTTTCATGAGAGGTTATACTAAGAATAAGGATGTTGATTTTATAAATGGCTTTTGGCTTTAAACATTAAAAGCATTTTTGTGGGAATGCACAAAATGTTTTCTCTACTATTTGAGAAAAAGTAAAGAGGCTTTTAAAAAAATCATTTTAAAATTATTTATATTAATAATAAAATTGAAATGTGGTAAAGAGCTGATGGTATAGCAATGAAGTTGTACATTTAGTGAATGTTTATATGCTTTTAGCTTCACTAAACAAACTAATATTTCTGACATTGAAAATTAATATGTCCTTACATCCTGCTTTAGAAAAAGTATTCCATCTACACATTGGTTATATTTGTCTTTTCCATTTATGTCCTGGCCTTCTTGCCCAGGGCAAAAGAGTGAAAAAGAGCTAGTAATGGTATTTATTACAAAGAGTAATCAACCATAAAGACTGTAATTGAACACACAAGTGTAGTCATTACATGATTAATTACTTTGGTGAATCAGCCTCCTACATATATCATAAAAATATTCAAAGGAGCTAGAACAGAGTGTACAAAAAGCAGACTTTTCATCAGCATAATCACTGCCATTCGTGGCTTGTTTTCAATGTTTCTCAGTTTTCATAATTTTTCTTCCCTGCTAATCCTCTATATTAACTACATTTTAAGATAAATGTTTAGATGATTAAGTGTAGCAATGCAGGCATTGGATGAGGTCAAGTTTTTGTCACACGCACAAAAGATTAAACTCAAAGATTTATTTGGCATCTTATGTGTCTATTATTGATTGATATATTACTGTACTCATTTCTAATATTTCTGTAATGCTTCAGTTTAGTAGCAGTATATTAATACAATTTTTTCTCAAGTTAAAACCACTTCAATGCCATATGCAAAGCTCTGGAAAAATAGTACAGAGAATAAAGTCAAATTTGATGAAAGTGATTAATAGGAAATAATTTCCTTTGCCTTAGATGTTGTCATGTCTAGATATAAAATCTAGAACTTCTATAGTCATTCTATAACCTTGAGGGGAATTAACCTGAGGGGGAAAACTATCATACTTCAGAGGATGTCTCAGAAAAGTGAGAAGAACCCAGATTTTGGATAATGTCATTAAAGTATTGATACAAGTAAAGCAAGAATATGCCCTGAATCTGAACTTTGAGGCTTCTCAGGATGTTTCTCTGCTCAGAAACCCATAATGACCCTAATTACACCTATGCTGTTACTAAAATAATTTATAACAGAAAACAACAGGAATTTACTTTGGATTTATAACTCAGAGTGATCTTTAGCTAGTCTCACTCGTCCAATCACATTACTCATTCTCATCCAAAATTGCAATAGAAAATTTCTTAAATTTGTGCTTTGATTGAAACACCTATTGGATGATATATCTTAGCTCTTATCTATTTGGTAAGAATAGAGGTAGCCACTTCCATAACCCTCAGATTCCTTTCCAGTGATTCTTGCCCCCAAACTGGGCATTTCCTAAAGCTGGTATGTATATGTATCCCCTTAGATTTCAGAAATGACTCTAAAAACATTCCATTCACTCTATTTTTTTTTAATTTTTTTTAATTTATTTATGATAGTCACACACACACAGAGAGAGAGAGAGAGAGAGAGAGGCAGAGACATAGGCAGAGGGAGAAGAAGCAGGCTCCATGCAGCGGGAGCCCGATGTGGGATTTGATCCCAGGTCTCCAGGATCGCGCCCTGGGCCAAAGGCAGGCGCTAAACCACTGCGCCACCCAGGGATCCCTCACTCTCTTTTTTTAAAAAAGATTTATTTACTTGAGAGAGAGAGAGAGAAAGAGAGTGCAGAGCAGGGGGAGGGATGAAAGGAGAGAGAGAATTTCAAGCAGACTTTGCACTGGATGTGGAGCCCGATGCCAGGGGCTCAATCCCATGACCCTGAGATCATGACCTGAGCCAAAATCAAGAGTTGGAAGCCTAACCAACTGAGTCACCTAGGTGCCCCAAATTCCATTCAATCTCATAGTTCCAATAAATCATAAAGGTATAAATAACTCTGGAGTACTGGTGATCACAGTTTCTGTTAGGAAGATTAAGAAAATGGAAATTCATCTTAATTGGAAGACAGATAAAAGCAGCAAAATTAGCCAGAGAATAGGAAAATAATAGAGAAGTTTGACAGAGAATATTATACATTACATATTGTCACATACAGAAATCATGTTACATACTGAAAATGGAAGAGAAAGAGGATACATAAAAGCAATCAGATTGAATATGAAATTGTTTTTTTTCTTTACTAGGAATTGACAATATAGCTATGTATATTTAAAGTAATTTGATATACACACATTATATAATGATTTCCAATATTGAGATAATTAACATATCCATCGCCTTACCATGGGTAATTATTTTTTTGAGTGTTTACTAAGAATGCTTAAGATCTGCTCTAAAAAACATTTAAGTATATAATACGGTATTATTAACTATAGTCACTGTGCTGTGCATTAGCTCCTCAGAACTTAATCTATGAACTGAATATGTGTGCCCTTTGACCTCTAACATCCTATTTCTTCCTTCCCCCATCAGGCATTAGCAAACATCAGTTTCTCTGATTTTTTTTTTAATTCTATATGTGATACCATACAGTCTGACTTCACTTAGCATAATGCCCCCCAGATTCACCAGGTTGTTGGAAGTTTGCAGAATTCCCTTTTGAAAATTTTTTAAATTTAAATTCTAGTTGGCTAACATACAGTGTAACATTAATTTCAGGTGTACAATTTGGTGATTCGACACTTCCATACAACACCCATTGCTAATCACAAGTATACTCCTTAATCCCCATCACCTGTTTGACCAATCCCCTTACCCACCTCCCATTCGGAAATTCTCAGTTCTCTATTTCTTGATTTGCCTCTCTTTTTCTTGATTTGCCTCTTTTTCTTGATTTCCCTCTATTTCTTGATTTGCCTCTTTCCCCCCCTATAATCATATGTTTTCTTTCTTAAATTCCACATATGAATGAATCCATATGGTATCTGTCTTTCTCTGTTCGACTTGTTTCACTTGTTAATAATCTCTAGCTCCATCCACATTATTAGAAATGGCAAGATTTTATTCTATTTTATGGCTGAGTAATATACTATTGTGTATATATACCACATCTTCTTTATCCATTCATTGGTTGTTGGACATGTGGACTCTTTCCAAAATTTGGCTATTATTAATAATGCTTCTAGAAACATTGTGGTTACATGTATCCCTTCAAATTAAAATTTATGTATTCTTTGGGTAAATATCCAGCAGTACAATTGCTGGATCCTAGAGTAATTCTATGTTTAACTTTTTAAGGAACCTCCATACTGTTTTCTGAGTTGGCTGCAGCAGTTTGCATTCCCATGAAGAGGGCAGCAGGGCTTCTTTTCTCCACATGCGTGCCAATACCTCAGTTACTTTATTATCAATTTTTGCCATTCTGACAGGGTCAAGGTGCTATCTCATTATAGTTTTGACTTGCATTTCTCTGATAATAAGTGACATTGAGCATCTTTTCATGTGTCTGTTGGCCATCTGTTTGCCTTCTTTGGAAAAATGTCTATTCATGTCGTCTGATCAACTTTTAACTGGATTATTTTTATAAGTTCTTTATATATTTTGGATACTCTTTCTCAGATATGTCATTTGCAAATATTGTCTCCCATTTTCGTAGGTTGGCTTTTAGTTTGGTTGATTGTTAACCTTTACTGTGCAGGAGATTTTTATATTGATGAAGTCCCAATAGTTTATTTTTGCTTTCTTCCCCTTGCCTCAAGAGAGTTATCTAAGAAGTTGGTATGGCTGATGTCAGAGAAGTTTCTGCTTGTGTTCTCCTCTAGGATTTTAATGATTTCCTGTCTCACATGTAGGTCTTTCATCCATTTTGAATTTATTTTTGTGCATGGTGTAAAAAAGTGGGCCAGTTTCATTCTTTTGCATGTTGCTGTTGAGTATTCCCAGCACCATTTTTTGAAGAGATTGTCTTTTTTTCCATTGGATATTATTTTATGCTTTGAAAATTAATTGACTGTGTAATCTTGGATCCATCTCTGGGTTTTCTATTCTGTTCCATTGATCTGTGTGTCTACTTTTGTGCCAGTATCATACTGTTTTGATCACTATAGCTTTGTGATGTAACTTGAAGACCAAAATTGTGATGCTTCCAGCTCAGCTTTATGTTTTCAAGGTTGTGTTGGCTATTCAGGGTCTTTTGATGTTCCACACAAATTTTAGGGTTGGTTGTTCTAGCTCTGTGAAAAATGCTGATGGTATTTTGCTAAGGATTGTATTATATGTGCAGATTGTTTTGAGTAATAGACATTTTAAAAATATTTGTTCTGATCCATGGGCACAACATGTTTTTCCAGTTCTTTGTGTCAGCCTCAGTTACTTTCATAAGTGTTTGATAGTTTTCAGAGTATAGATCTATCACTTTGGTTAGGTTTATTCCTAGGTATTTTATGGTTTTTGTTACAATTGCAATTGGCATTGATTCCTTCATTTCTCTTTCTGCTGCCTCATTATTATCATATTGAAATGCAACAGATTTCTGTATGTTGATTTTGTATCTTGTGACTTTACCGAATCATGTATCACTTCTAGGAATTTTATGGTGAAGTCTTTTGGGTGTTCTACATAGAGTATCATGTCATCTGTGAATAGGGAATATTTGACTTCTTCCTTATCAATTTGGATGCCTTTCATTTCTTTTTTGTTGCCTGCTGTGGCTGGGACCTCCATTACTATGTTAAAAAACACTAGTGAGCATCCCTGTCTTGTTCTTGACCATAGATAAGAAGTTCTCAATTTTGAACTACTGAGGATGATATTAGTGGTAGGTTTTTTTTGTATATCTAATTTATTATGTGCAGTTATGTTACTTCCACCCCAACTCTGTTGAGGGTTTCTATTATGAACTGTACTTTGCCAAATGTTTTTTTTCTGTAATTATTGAAAGGATCATATATATGCTTCTTATCCTTTTTCTTACTAATGTGGTGTATCATGTTGATTAACTTTTAAATATTGAACCGCCCTTGCAGCCCAAGAATAAATCCCATTTCATTTATTGTAAGTGATTCTTTTAAAGTACTGTAGGATTCAGGTAGCTAGTATTTTATAAAGAATTTGTGCATCCATATTCATCAGGGGTATTGGCCTGTAGTTCTTTTTATTCAATGGAGTGTTTATCTGGTTGTGGTATCAGGACAATGCTGGCCTCAGAATGAATTGGAACGTTTTCCTTCCGTTTCTATTTTTTGAAATAGTTTGAGAAAAATAAGTATTAAATCTTCTTTAAATGTTTGGTAGAATTCCCCTGTGAAGGACTGGACTTTGGTTTGTTGGGAGATTTTGATTACTGGTTCCATTTCTTTGCTGGTTATCAGTCTATTCAAGTTTTCTATTTCTTCCTATTTCAGTTTTGGTAGTTTATATAATTTATCCATTTCTTCCAAGTTGTCCAATTTGTTGGCATATGGGTTTTCATAATATTGTCTTACAATTGTTTCTATTTCTGTGGTGATGTTGTTTCTCCCCTTTCATTTGTGATTTTGTTTATTTGGGTTCTTTTTCATTTCTTTTTGTCAAGTCTGGCTTGAATTTTTTTTTTTTTTCAAAGAACCAGCTCCTTGTTTCATTTATTTGTTCTATTGGTTTTGTTGTTCTTGTTGTTTTTAGTTATATATCATTTATTTCCTTATTCTTTATTCTTTCCTTTCTTCTGCTGGCTTTAGGTTTCATTTGTTCTTCTTCAAGCTCCTTTAGATGTAAGATTAGGTTATTTGAGATTTTTCTTGTCTGTTGAAATAGGCCTGTGTTCTTATATACTTCCCTTCTTTTTTTAAAAAAAAAAGATTTTATTTATTTATTCATGAGAGATACACAAGAGAGAGAGGCAGAGACACAGGCAGAGGGAGAAGCAGGCTCCATGCAGGGAGCCTGATATGGGACTCAATCCCGGGACTCCAGGATCACGCCCTGGGCCAAAGGGAGGCACTAAATTGTTGAACCACCCAGGGGCCCCCATATACTTCCCTCTTATGGCTGCTTTTGTTGCATCCCAAAGGTTTTGGACCATTGTGTTTTCATTTTGTTTTCTGTATTTTTTTAATTTCTTCTTTGATTTCCTGGTTGACGCATTCATTTTTTAGTAGCATGTTGTTTAACATCCATGTATTTTATGGTCTTTCTAAATTATTTTTTTACAGTTAAGTTCAAGATTCATAGTGGTGTTATCAGAAAAGATACAATTTAGATTGTGATCTCAATCTTTTTGTTGTTGTTGAGGCCTGATTTGTGACCTATCTGTGATCCATTCTGGAATGTCTCAGGTGCACTTAGAATGTGTATTCTGCTGCTTTAGAATGAAATGTCTTGAATATATCTGTTATGTCCATCTAGCCCAGTGGTTATTCAAAGCCATAGCTTTTTGTTGTTGTTGTTGGTTTTCTTTTTTTTTTTAAATATATTGTTTGTTAAAAAAAAAAGATATTGTTTGTTTATTCATGAGAGACACAGAGAGAGAAGCAGAGACATAGGCAGAGGGAGAAGCAGGCTCCCTGCAGGGATCCTGATGGACTCAATCCCAGGACCCCAGGATCATAACATGAGCCAAAGGCAGCCACTCAACCACTGAGCCACCCAGGTGCCCCTTTTTCTTGATTTTCTGCTGAGATTATCTGTCCATTGATCTAAGTGGGCTGTTAAAGTTCCTCACTCTTATTGTATTATTATCAATGTTTCTTTTAAAAAAAATATTTCTTATCTATCTATCTATCTATCATCATTTATTTATCTTTGGTTTAAAATCTATTTTGTCTGATCTAAGTATTGGTACTCCAGCTTTCTTTTGATGTCCTTTTCCATTATGAAAGTTTTTCCATCCTCACTTTCAATCTGCAGATGTCATTATGTCTAAAACAAGTCTCTTGCAGGCAGCATATAGATGGGTCTTGTTTTTTAATCCATTCTGACATATCTTTTGATTGAAGTGGTACATTTACATTCAGAGTAATTATTGATAGGTGTGTATTTAGTGCCATTTTATTGCTTGTTTTGTCATTGTTTTTTGGAGATTTTCCTGTTGCTGTTGTCTTTGTCACTTTGGTCTCTTTTCTACCTAGAGCCCCCTTTAATATTTCTTGCAGGGCTGGTTTAGTGGTCATGAGATTCTTTAGTTTTTGTCTGAAACTCTCTCTCCCTCTACTTGGAATAATAGCCTTGTTGGAATATAGTATTCTTGGCTTTGGATTTTTTCCCATTCGGCACATTGAATACAACATGCCACTTTCTTCTGGCTTGTCAAGTTTCTGCAGCTAGCCTTGTGGGCGTTCCCTTATAAGTTAGGGACTTCTTTTGTCTTGCCGCTACTCAGATGTTTTCTTTATCAATATATTTTGAAAATATAATTACAATATATCTTGACCAGCTTTTGTTGATTTTGATGGGAATTCTCTGTTTCCTGGATCTGGATGTCTGTTTCCTTCCCCCAAATTAAGGGGAAGAAATAAATATTCTGCCCCCTTTCCTCTCTCTTCTTCCTCTGGGACTCCTATAATACAAATGTTACTATATTTGATGGGATCACTGAGTTCCCTAAGTCTATTCTTGTGTTCCATAACTCTTTCTCTCTTTTTTTTGTTCACCGTCATTATTTTCTATTATTTTATCTTCCAAATCACCTATTTGTTCCTCTGCTTCTTCCATTCTTGTGTTTATTGCATCAAGTGTGTTTTGAATCTGTTACTACATTTTTCATTTCTTTAAGATTTATTTATTTATTAGAGCACAGGTCAGGGGGAGGAGCAGAGGGACAAGCAGACTCCCCCACTGAGTAAGGAGCATGATGCAGGGCTTAATCCCAGGACCCTGAGATCATGATCTGAACTGAAGTCAGATGCTTAACTCATGGAGCCACCCAGGCACCCTACTGCATTTTTCATTTCTGACAGTTTTTTAACTCTCTTATCTCTATGGAAAGGGCCTCTCTGAAGTCTTTCATTCTTTTCTTAAGCTCAGTGAGTATCCTTATGGTTATTGTTTTAAATTCTCCATTAGGCATGTTACTTATATGTATTTCACTTAGATCTCTGGCTTTGACTTTACTTTGTTCTTTCATTTTGGATGAAGTCCTCCATGTTGGTATTTTGTCTAAGTTTTTGCTTTCTTCTCTTAGAAAAGCCCATTATGTTTCCTGATCCTGACATTAATGGCTTTATGAAAAAGAGGTCATAGAATTAGGGCTTCAGGGAGTGTCTCTGATGTTTGCTGCATGTACTCTGCCTTTGTGTTTTGATTGCTCTATCCCTCAGGCCAGTTATCTGTGGAGGCTCTCTACCTTCAGTGGGCAGTGTTCTGTCCTTGGCCAGAATGTGGTGGGTTTTAACTAAATATGCTCTGGTCTGCTTGTTAAATGAGAGCTGATATTACTTTCTCTAGAACCGAAGCTCTGCAGAATTCTCTATTCAGGAGATGTAGCATGGGCAGGGGTTTCTGCTGGTCTTCTAGGGAAGGGCTCATTGTGCTGACACTGAGGCAAGCTTGACAAAGAAGGGAAGTCACATCAGAGTGCAGAGGTGTGGGACTTGGTGTAAGCAGGTTAGGCAGCCAGTATCAGCAATGTGCTGCTTACTACAGGTGGCTCTGTATTTATACTGGGGGCAGGAGGAGGGAAATGACACCAGCTGTCTCCTTTGTCCCTGGGGAGGCATCTTTGTGAACTCTCCCTGTCAGGGAAGTACTCCCAGAAGAGCAAATAGCCTCCCCACTGTGTGCCCCAGGCATTTTTCAGATCACTGTTTCCACACAGCTTGCCTCCGGGTTGTTGGCCTGTTTTCTCTGAAGGAATAGATCAGTGCCTGTAGGTCTCTGTCCCAGCCAAGCCTACAGACCATTAAATAAATCTTCAGTCTTTAATTAAGCCCTACTGTTTGTAAGAACTCACCAAATTCAGCCCCTCTCATTTTTCCAGTCAATGGTTTTGGGGAAACCAAATGACTTGGGCATTCCCCTGTGTGCTCTTCTTTATCTCACCTTTCTCTGAGACCACATCTCCCTCCCTCCACAGCACCCATGAGCCATGTGTCTCCAAACCATGTGTCTGCACTTCCTACCTTCTTCAACGAGGCTTTTTCTCTCCCTTTAGTTGTGGGGTTTGTACTGTCAGTCTTCAAGTTGAATTATGGGGTATTTAGAATGATTTGATAGTGATCTAGTTCTGTTTGAGATATGAGACAAGCCTAGGGTCCTCTTACTATGCTGCCATCTTAACTCCTCTCTCAAAATTTCCTTCTTTCTTATGGCTGAATAATATTTAATCATGTATGTATACCACAGTTTTTATACTTGTCAAAGGACATTTAGTTTGATTCTGTATCTTGGCTATCGTGAATAATCCTGCAATAAATTGGTGTGTATATATCTTTTCAAGATATTAATTTCTATTTCTTTGGGTAGACACTCAGTACTGGGATTGCTGGATCCTACAGCAATTTGATTTTTAATTTTTTGAGAAATCATCATACTGCTTACCAATATGGTTGTACCATTTTTTTTTTCTGGTTAAATTTTATATTTTCACCAATAGTGTATAAGGGTTCCCTTTTCTCTGCATCATTATCATTAGTTATCTGATTTCTTTTTAGATAACCATTCTAATAGATGTGAAGTGATATCTCATTGTGATTCTGATTTGTATTTCCCTGATGATTAGTGTTGAGCAGATTTTCATAGATCTATTGGCAATTGGCATGTCTTTTTTTGAAACATGTCTATTCAGGTCTTTGCCCATTTTTAATTGGATTATTTGCTTTTTTAAGAATTGTATGAGTTCTTTATATATTTTAGATATTAACCCCTTATTAGGTATAAACAGGCATATACACCAGTGGATTAGATTAGAGAGCCCAGACATCAACCCATGTATATATGGCCAACTAATTTTTAACAAGGGTGCCAAGAACACAAAATAGGGAAAGGAGAATCTCTTCAATAAATGATGCTGAGAAAACTGATCTATACACGCAAAAGAATGAAACTGGACTGCTATATTACACCAGTGACAAAAATGAACTCAAATGGATCAAAGGATTAAATGTGAGACCTGAAATCCGAAAACTCCTAAAAAAAATTTTCAAGGAAAATATCCTTAACATTGGTTTTGGAAATGATATTTTTGGGATAAGTTTCAAGAGCACAGGAAAAAAAAGAAAAAACTAAAACAAACAGAACTATATTAAAGAGCTTCTTCAGACCAAAGAAAATGATAAGTAAATAGAAATGACAATCTATTGGTTACATTTTTTCATATTTTATAAAATAAAAATATATTAATTACAAAAAAGAAAAATCTTAGTAGATTTTAATAAGAGTTAATTTGCAAAACTATGAAAAGAATGATAAACTTCTGAGGAAATCACCAAATGTAGCACAAAGATAAAAAAATTATGAAAATATCAATGTCTTGAGAGAAATGGAAAACAGAAAGGAATAAAGCAGTAGGAGTTGAAGAAGAATTAAATATGGAGTGAGAAAAAGGTTAATATTTAAAGAGAAATTGGTATATGTTTTATAAAATGCTAGGGGAAGGGAGAAAGACTTCTCAGATTGATTAAATATCCTGAGTCCTGAACAAGACCAAGAAGGCATTTACCATTGGAAAAGAATCATGACAAAACAAAAATTCAGTGACAAAATCTGAACAGCTACCAGAGAGAAAAACAGATTATACCAAAGAAAATAAAGTTGGACTAACTATATAATTCTACCCTTTAATAAAAAATATCAAAAGGCCATAAAATGATATGTTCAAAGTATTGTAAAAAACAATTTTTTATCTAGAATTTTACATTTGAGGAAAATAAAACATTTAGATGACCAAATACAGAGAAGTTGTGGTGCCCTAAGCATATTTGGAAAGAACTAAAACTACACTCCATTTAAAATAAAATTAAACTCAGAAAGGACTGGTAAACTACAAGTATTAAGGAACAAAGAAATTATTAAACACATTGGTACATCTCAATTGCCATTGGCTATAAAAACATAATACTGGGTTCTCAGTGACACCTGGGTGTCTCAATGGTTGACTGTACGCCTTCGGCCCAGGGCGTGATCCCTGAGATCGAGTCCCATGTCAGGCTCCCTGCATGGAGGCTGATATTTATTTATTTATTTATTTATTTATTTATTTATTTATTTATTTATTTATTTATTTATTTCTGGAGTTCAATTTGCCAGCATATAGCATAACACCCAGTGCTCATCCCATCAAGTGCCCCCCCTCAGTGCCTGTCACCCAGTCACCCCAACGCCCTGCCCACCTCCCTTTCCACCACCCCTAATTCGTTTCCCAGAGATAGGAGTCTCTCATGTTCTGTCTCCCTTTCTGATATTTCCCACTCATTTTCTCTCCTTTCCTCTTTATACTCTTTCACTATTTTTTTTATATTCCCCAAATGAAAGAGACCATAGAATGTTTGTCCTTTTCTGATTGACTTATTTCCCTCAGCATAATACCTCCAGTTCCATCCACGTCGAAGCAAATGGTGGGTATTTGTCATTTCTAATGGCTGAGTAATATTCCATTGTATACATAAGCCACATCTTTATCCATTCATCTTTCGATGGACACCGAGGCTCCTTCCACAGTTTGGCCACTGTGGACATTGCTGCTCTAAACATCGGGGTGCAGGTGTCCCTGTGTTTCACTGCATCTGTATCTTTGGGGTAAATCCCCAGCAGGGCAATTACTGGGTCGTAGGGCAGATCTTTTTTTTTTTTTTTTAATTTATTTTATTTATTTATGATAGGCACACAGTGAGAGAGAGAGGCAGAGACATAGGCAGAGGGAGAAGCAGGCTCCATGCACCGGGAGCCTGACGTGGGATTCGATCCCGGGTCTCCAGGATCACGCCCTGGGCCAAAGGCAGGCGCTAAACCGCTGCGCCACCCAGGGATCCCTCGTAGGGCAGATCTATTTTAACTCTTTGAGGAACTTCCACACAGTTTTCCAGAGTGGCTGCACCATTCATATTCCCACCAACAATGCAGGAGGGTTCCCCTTTCTCCGCATCCTCTCCAACATTTGTTGTTTCCTGCCTTGTTAATGTTCCCCATTCTCACTGGTGTGAGGTGGTATCTCATTGTGGTTTGGATTTGTATTTCCCCGATGGCAAGTGATGCAGAGCATTTTCTCATGTGCATGTTGGCCATGTCTATGTCTTCCTCTGTGAGATTTCTGTTCATGTCTTTTGCCCATTTCATGATTGGATTGTTTGCTTCTTTGCTGTTGAGTTTAATAACTTCCTTATAGACCTTGGATACTTGCCCTTTATCTGATACGTCATTTGCAAATATCTTCTCCCATTCTGTAGGTTGTCTTTTAGTTTTGTTGACTGTTTCTTTTGCTGTGCAGAAGCTTCTTATCTTGATGAAGTCCCAATAATTCATTTTGCCTTCATGGATGTATCTTGCAAGAAGTTACTGTGGCCAAGTTCAAAAAGGGTGTTGCCTGTGTTCTCCTCTAGGATTTTGATGGAATCTTGTCTCACATTTAGATCTTTCATCCATTTTGAGTTTATCTTTGTGTATGGTGTAAGAGAATGGTCCAGTTTCATTCTTCTGCATGGGGATGTCCAATTTTCCCAGCACCAGTTATTGAAGAGACTGTCTTTTTTCCAGTGGATGGTCTTTCCTGCTTTGCCGAATATTAGTTGACCATAAAGTTGAGGGTCCACTTCTGGATTCTCTATTCTGTTCCATTGATCTATGTGTCTGTTTTTGTGCCAGCACCACACTGTCTTGATGACCACAGCTTTGTAGTACAACCTGTAATCTGGCATTGTGACGCTGCAGTCTTTGGTGTTCTTTTTTAATATTCCCCTGGCTATTCGGGTCTTTTCTGATTCCACACAAATCTTAAGATGATTTGTTCCAACTCTCTGAAGAAAGTCCGTGGAATTTTGAAAGGGATTGCATTAAATGTGTAAATTGCCCTGCGTAGCATTGACATTTTCACAATATTAATTCTTCCAATCCATGAGCATGGAATATTTTTCCATCTCTTTGTGTCTTCCTCAATTTCTTTCAGAAGTGTTCTATAGTTTTTTAGGGTATAGATCCCTTACCTCTTTGGTTAGGGTTATTCCTAGGTATCTTATGCTTTTGAGTACAATTGTAAATGGGATTGACTCCTTATATTTCTCTTTCTCCAATCTCATTGTTAGTGTATAGAATTGCCACTGACTTCTGGGCATTGATTTTGTATCCTGCCACACAGCCAAATTGCTGTATGAGTTCTAGCAATCTTGGGGTGGAGTCTTTTGGGTTTTCTAGGCACAGTATCATGTCATCTGTGAAGAGGGAGAGTTTGACTTCTTCTTTGCCAATTTGAATGACTTTTATTTCTTTTTGTTGCCTGATTGCTGAGGCTATGACGTCTAGTGTTATGTTGAATAGCAGTGGTGAGAGTGGACATCCCTGTCTTGTTCCTGATCTTAGGGGAAAGGCTCCCAGTGTTTCCCCATTGAGAATGATATTTGCTGTGGGCTTTTTGTAGATGGCTTTTAAGATGCTGATGAATATTCCCTCTATCCCTACACTCTGAAGAGTTTTGATCAGGAATGGATGCTGTATTTTGTCAAATGCTTTCTCTGCATCTCTTGAGAGGATCATCTGGTTCTTGTTTTTTTCTCTTGCTGATATGATCTATCACACTGATTGTTTTATGAGTGTTGAACCAGCCTTGTATCCCGGGGATAAATCCCACTTGGTCATGGTGAGTAATCTTCTTAATCTATTGTTGTATCCCATTGGCTAGTACCTTGTTGAGAATTTTTGCATCCATGTTCATCAGAGATATTGGTCTATAATTCTCCTTTTTGGTGGGGTCTTTGTCTGGTTTTGGAATTAAGGTGATGCTGGCCTCATAGAACGAGTTTGGAAGTATTCCATCTCTTTCTATCTTTCTGAACAGCCATAGTAGAAGAGGTATGATTTCTTCTTTAAACGTTTGATGGCATTCCCCAGGGAAGCCATCTGGCCCTGGACTTTTGTGTCTTGGGAGGTTTTTGATGACTGCTTCAATTTCCTCCCTGGTTATTGGCCTGTTGAGGGTTTCTATTTCTTCCTGTTCCAGTTTTGGTAGTTTGTGGTTTTCCAGAAATGCATCCATTTCTTCTAGATTGCCTAATTTATTGGCATATAGCTGCTCTTAATAAGTTTTTAAGATCGTTTGTATTTCCTTGGTGTTGGTAGTGATCTCTCCTTTCTCATTCATGATTTTATTACTTTGAGTCTTTTCTCTCTTCTTTTTAATAAGGCTGACTAATGGTTTATCTATCTTATCAATTCTTTCAAAGAACCACCTTCTGGTTTTGTTCATCAGTTCCACAGTTCTTCTGGTCTCTATTTCATTGAGTTCTGTGAGTTCTGCTTGAATCTTTATTAACTCTCTTCTTCTGCTGGGTGTGGGATCTATTTGCTATTCCTTCTCCAGCTCCTTTAGGTGCAAGGTTGGCTTTTGTATTTGAGTTCTTTCCAATTTTTGGATGGATGCTTGTATTGCGATGTATTTCCCCCTCAGGACTGCTTTGCTGTATCCCAAAGATTTTGAACAGCATCTTCATTCTCATTAGTTTCCATGAATATTTTTAACTCTTCCCTAATTTCCTGGTTGATCCTTTCATCTTTTAGCAGGATGGCCTTTAACGTCCACATGTTTGAAATCCTTCCAAACCTCTTCTTGTGATTTAGTTCTAATTTCAAAGTAGTATGGTCTGAAAATATGCAGGGGATGATCCAAATCTTTTGGTATTGGTTAAGACCTGATTTGTGACCCAGTATGTGATCTATTCTGGAGAAAGTTTCATGTGCACTTGAGAAGAATGTGTATTCAGTTGAGTTTGGATGTAAAGTTCTGTAGATATCTGTGAAATCCATCTGGTCCATTGTATCATTTAAAGCTCTTGTTTCTTTGGAGATGTGCTTAGAAGATCTATCGATTTTAGAAAGCGCTCTGTGCAAGTCACCAAGTGTAAGTCTATTATTATCTAAGTATGTCTTAACTTTAGTTATTAATTGATTGATACACTTGGCAGCTCCCACATTCAGGGCATAAATATTGATGATTGTTAGGTCTTCTTGCTGGATAGATCCTTTAAGTATGATATAGTGTCCCTTTTCATCTCTTATTACAGTCTCTGGGATAAACTTTAATTTATCTGATATAAGGATGGCTACCCCAGCTTTCTTTTGAGGACCATTTGAATGGTAAATGGTCCTCCAACCTTTTATTTTCAGGAGCCTGCCTCTCCCTCTGCCTGTGTCTATGCCTCTTTCTCTCTGTGTCTCTCATGAATAAATAATTATTAAAAAAATACTGGGTGCTCAGGGTTTTCAAAAAATTAAGGATTTAAGCTTTTGTAATATTGTATCCTAGGTATTGTGATAATTTCCCTGCAACCAAGTACATAAAAATGCCAGATAAATTACTTCAGAAAGCCATTTTAGTATATAATACTCTAAGTCAATCAGAGAAGGACAAATGCCATATGACTTCACTCATATGTGGTCTTTAAGAAACAAAACAAATAAGCAAAAGAGAAAAAAGTGAGGCAAACAAAGAAATAGACTCTTTATAAAGAAGAAATTGATGGTTACAGAAGGGAGGAGGTGGGGGGGTAAAATGTGTTGGGGATGAAGGAGTGTACTTGTGATGAGCACTGGTGAGGGTGTGGGAGTGTGGAGTCACTGTATTGTACACCTGAAATTAATATTACACTATATGTTAACTAGTTGAAATTTAAATAAAAACTTTTAAAAAACATCCTTTTTAAATTCACAGCTAAAATTGTAACAAATAAAAGGAAATAAAGGTGATTAAAGAAATACCTGAAATTTATAAACTAGATTATCTTTCTTTAAAAGACAGAACATGTTTTAAATAAATAAAAAAAAGGCAAGGCAGATATAAAAAGCAGATGTTTCTGGGGCACCTGGGTGGCTCCGTGGTTGAGTGGCTGCCTTTGGCTCAGGGCATGATCCTGGGGTCTTGGAATCAAGTCCCGCATCAGGCTCTCTGCATGTTTCCTGCTTCTCCCTCTGCCTATTTCTCTGCCTCTCTCTATGTGTCTCTCATGAATGAATGAATTAATTAATCCTAAAAAAAAAAGCCAGACAGACATTCTGTTTTCCTCCATGTTGAAATATGCTGCTTCTAGCCTAATGCAGTGAATACATCTCAAAACATGTTAGATTTGTAGTAATTTCTATTTTTTATTTTTACCATATTTTTCCATATTAAAAATTAGCTTTATATATAGTGATTCAACAATTCTATACATTATTCAGTGCTCATCATGGTAACTATACTCTTAATCCCTTTCCCCTATCTCACCCATCCCCCACCCACCTTCCTTCTGGTATCTGTTTGTTCTCTGTAGTTAAGTCTGTTTCTTGCTTCATCTCTTTTTCTTTGTTCATTCATTTTCTTAATTCCACAGATGAATGAAATCATTTTTCTGAGTGATATTTAGTAGGAGTTTGCACATAGAATACTTTGTCAATATTTGCTTTGAAAATGTCTTTGTATTGCTCAGCCTTGTATGATAATTTTGCTGGATATAAAATTCTGAATAGAGAGTTATTTTTCTTTGAAAATATTTTGTCTTCTGGTATCTTTATTCATTGAAAATGAGCTTAACATTAATTATAGTCCCTATGCAGATAATCATTCTATTATGGTAGCTTTTAATATTGTATCTATTCTTGATGTTCTGAGCATGTAGATGTAGATTTATTTTCTTTATCACTGCTTAGAAATTTACATTTGCTATCAGTGGAAAAATTCTGAGCCAACTATTTTACAATGTATTCAAGATTTACATATGAAATGAAGCTCCTGTCATCCACTATAGCAATTAAGTTAATAACATGTAATGATGGGTTCCTCTGTCTTCCTTCTCTGTATTATTTTCCCTCTCCACCAGCAGTATTTCCTTATTTTACAAGTAAACTACTTATACCTGAATCCTCCCTTTGGGGAAACCCAATCTAATAGAAATTATAAGTAAAATGTCTTTGCTTTCTCCTCTTTTTCTTTTTTTCTCCTCTTTTTCATAACCACCTAATGTGGAAGCACCCCAGTTCTCAGTACATGGGTTTCCCCCTTCTCTTCTACACTTAAGTTTCTGGTTATTTTATCCAGCCATTGGCTTTGAATACAATTTTAAAAGATCTTAAAAATACAGGCTCCTTCTCTAAACCCTGAACTAAAATACTCACCTAACCTGTATGATACCTCCATTTGGAGATAAACACTTTAAACTTAGCATGCCTATAATTGAACTGCTGAATTCCTCCAACCAACAAAATCACTACTTCTCATCCCTTTCTAGTTTCTGGCCACTTATTCATTCCAATAGCTCATACCAAAAATTCTTTAGGCATTTTAGTATTAGTTCTCTTATCCACCATATCCAATGCTGTCTTATCCACTTAAAAAATATATCCAGGATCTGGTTACTTCTCTACAAATCCTATTCCCACTCAGGTCCAAGCCATCAAATCTCCTGCCATTATTAGCATGGAAGTATCCTAACTTGTCTCCTTGCAATCACACTTGCTACTCTGCAGTCTGTTTCTATGTCATTTACAAAGATCGTTTGAAAACATATGTCTAATCATGTTACTCTTTCTTACACAAATTATCAGTGCACTTTCACCTCTCTCAGAAAAATCCAAAAATCCTACATTGGCTGTAACTCCACACATAAGGTATTCTATCATCCCTCTGCCCTTCCCTCCTTTACTCTCCCACTTTGGCCAGAGCATACTTCCTTCCTGGAATGTTCTATTCCCAACTGTCCTAATGCCTACCCCTCTCACCTTCTTCAATAATTTTTAAAATACCATTTTCTTTGTGGAGCCTGCATTGAAGATCCTGGTTAAGACTGCAAATCGCCTCCACCCCATTTATATATATTTTGTACTCTTTACTCTATTTTTGTTTTTTATTTTTGTTTTTTAAAGCACTTATTAACTATTAATATACCATATCTTTAACTTATTATATTTAATGTATTAATCTTTCTACCAAATATTTTTTTCTACCAAACAAATATAGCCAAGTTAGACAGAGATTTTTCTTTTAATTTATCATGTCACACAAGTAGCTAATAATACATATTAGGTGGTCAATAAATATTTGTTAAGTAAAGGATTATGTGTCTGTGTTTCCATGAAAAGTTCTGAAAGAAAAAACAAGTGACTATTGATGAGGATATTTAATTACATCTTATAGCAGAAGAATGAAGCCATTGAGAGAAGTTATATGAAGATCCAGGAGAGAATAATAGATTACATAATGTAGTATTATAAGAATTACGAAGGGATCAAATGAAGTTCATTGATCCAAAATGATAAATTTTCAGACTTCCCAGGTTCAGTGGTGAGAATATATAAACATAATCATTCAAGTGCACACATTATATGATACATATAGTTAAAATTAATAAAACATCCTAATATAGTCTCAAGTTGTGGTGTTGAGCCACATGTTAAACCAAAAATTTAATAAAAGTAACAGAATTGCCTATTTCCTGACCTATTGGGACTTATTACCTGAAAGATATATGCACCAGTAAGAGAATAAATTATGCCATATTTAAGAATTTTAATAAGGTGAATTTACTACATCCCATCAAGGTATTTAAATATGTATCTGCTTTTTCATAGATTTGGTCATTTTAGAGTAAGTTCATGTTTGATTCTGATTATCTTCAGCAAGTAGTCTACAAGAACCATGTGGAAATAATCTAGTCCTAATCTGTTGTTGTTATTTTTTCCATTGAATTATTTCTAAGGCACTACTCGATATTTCCTTATACTCCCTTTTCATCCTGAAGACTTTCCTGTTATTACACTTGGCAGGAATTTCACATTAAGCATTGATCAGTATTATGGTGCTCATTTTAAATAGAAACAATAGTGTGCATGCTACAGTTTTATTAATTAAATATACAAATGGTCTCTTTCCAAGTTTTTATGATGATCTGGAATTTACCCCAGAAATTAATTAAGTCTCTTTTTTACCATAACTAACTACATGAATCATGAAAGCTTGTGGAGATTAATTCTAAATTATTATATTGTCAACGAGACTGTATGATGAAGTTAAAATGTAAATGACAAAAGAAGATAAATCTCTAATTATTCTGAAATAATTATTTTGATTATCACCATATTTGATTGTATTGCTTCTGTAATATTATTTCCTTCAGAAATCAGACACAGATTCTAACTGTAATCTCTTCAAAGATGAGAGTGCTTCGTTTATCCAGAAGTCATTCATGCAACAAACTAAACTTCCTTAAAATAAAACCTCAATAAATCTGAGATAAGTGAAGCAAAATGTTTCTGAACAGCCACCATAGGTAGCAACCAAGGCAGAAAAATGATACGCACTTGTGGAAAAATGTGAACACATTTAGGACACTATAATAACAAACATATATGCATTATTATGGCTCAAAAGGTTACATAACTGAAACCTTATTTTGTCATGGATATTTCCTTCAGAAATATGTATCATTTGTTTAGAATTAATTCAAAAGACATTCTGATAAAATTAACATGTGTTGGGATGGGATGTTTCAACAGGCAGCCTTTTGGCAACAGAAGAATTAGTTTTACATAGTGTGTTAATAGATATATCTAAGAATTCAAGTTGAGAAACTTTTAAAAGCAAAACAAATTTTTAATATTATATATGTCTGTGGCTTATAATTTACTTAAACATATTTAAGCTTTTAGAAAGCAGAAATTTTAAAATTTTACTATTATTTTTTTCTAAAAATAAAAATCCATTTTGATAATATCTAAGGCATCTGTGCTCAAATCAAATATTTTTCCTCTGGAAAATGAAAGATTTTTAGTTGTTTATTTAGGCCTATGAGTTAATTATTACAGAGATCATTATTTTGCATATCGATAACCATTTGCTCCAGAATCATTTTTTGATGACTCTATATTCTCCATTAAATTATTTTTTGAAATCTATAGAAAATAAATTGACCATAGGTGTATTTGTTTATTTCTGGACTTTCTATTCTATTTCATTGATCCTTGTGTTTATACCTTCAAAATACCACATCAGGCTGATTACTGTAATTTATAGTAAATCATGAAATTATGAACTGCACATTCTTTAACTTTGTACTTCTTTGTACAAAGTTGTTTTTGTTCTAGTTTGATTCCTTTCCATATAAATTTTAAAATTCATATGTTAGTTTCTACAAAAATATTAAATGCTTGTTGGTATTTTGATTGATACTTAAATTTATAAGCCAATTTGAGGAAAATTGATATTCTACAAATATTGATTCTTCACATTTATAAAACTAGGATATATTTAAAATTTTATAGCTTTACTTTGATTTCTGTCATCAGTCTTTTATTGCAAATAGGTCTTGATAGCAGCAAATATATTTTGTTAAATTTATATAGAAGTTCTTTTTTTCTGATTTTTTTTATTGACATATAACATTAACTTAGTTTCAGGTGTACAATATAATGATTCAGTATTTATTTGGTGAAATGATTACCACAATAAGTTTAGTTAACATACATCTCCTTGCTTAGCTACAAATTATTTAATGTCATGAGAACATCCAAGATCTCTTTTAGCAAATTCCAAATAAACAATACAGTATTATTAACTATAGTAAAAATGCTCTACATTATATCCCCATGAATTATTCATTTTATAACTGGAAATTTGTACCTTTTGACTACTTTCAACCTTTTGACTACTACCCTCTACCCCCAACTCTGGCAACTGTCAATCTTTTCTCTATATCTATGAACCCATTTTTTTGTTTGTTTTATATTCCACTTACAAGTGAGGTCATATGCCATTTGCCTTTCTCTCTCTGATTTATTTTACTTAGCATAATGCTCCCAAAGTCCTGCCATGTCTTCACAAATGCCAGGATTTCCTTCTTTCTCATGAACTAATATTCTATTATATGTATGTACATAGACATATATATGTAAATCTTCTGTATCTTTCATCCACTGAGAGACACTTAAGTTGTTTCCTTGGCTACTATGAATGGTTTTATTTATATAGACTTCTAAGTATAGTAAAAAGTAAATTCTAGCACCAAGAATGGATAACTAGATAGTAGAACTCTGTAAAATTAATTCTAAGTAATTGAAAACATTCAACAAATTTTAAAAGGAATTAAAGAATATAGGATATTGTATACTTAAAATAATAGTAAACAAAAAACATATACACATTAAAGACAACAATATAAACTAAGAGGTAGGAGTTAGGACATAGTAACCAGACATTGTTCTCATCTTATATCAGAAAGTGATGATAACAAACTGGTAGATCAGTGAATATATATATTTAATTTTGGGAATAGATAATAAAGAAAATATAGATGCAAAGATTCAAATATGTTAAAATGTTATACATAAAATTAATGAAGTTTACAAGAGTATTTTCCCAAACCACTAGAGAAAACAAAAAAATAGCATCTTTCTATATTACTAAAAATAAGAAGCAGTAAGGAAATATCAAAAACTAAAAAGATACAAAATATAACTGAGTTAAAATAAATACATTTGCTACATAATTAAGTGTAAATATACTGAAATTATCTATTAAATTACCAAAATGGATAAATCCTATCATACAACAAATTTTGTTGTTTATAATAGACCATCTTAAATACAGTTTCACAGGAAGTAAATATTGAGTGAACAAAAACAAAAAGAGAAGGTATATATTAAAAAAATATTTGATAGACAGGTATATATTAATTAAAAGTTCATAAATAAGGTAAACTTGTCATTGTTAAAGTGTATAAAATTACATAATACATAAATAAAGTAATAAGAAAAAATGTTTTTAGAAATGTTCATACACAGCCTTCAAAAGTAGACATAAGGACATTTGAATATTAACTGAATATGATTATAATTATAATTTGAATTATTATTATTTGAATACTGTAGTTGGTTTAGGTTTTTGCATTTAATTCTAGCGCTTCAACACAGAAAATAAATATTGCACTAGAGCCTTTGTAAAGTTTTAGAAATACATAATAAAAAATTTAATTATAGGAATCAGAAATTCAATTATCAAAATATAATGAGATATAAATTAATAAAATAATTATGGAAATGTTAACTGAAATCTTAGAAACTACAGAATCCATCCTAATAATTAATTTTAAAAATACCCTGTAATTAGAAATATCAGAGAAAAACAATGATAGAAATCTTTCATGCCATTAGCAAAAATTGTACACAGAGATATTTATTGTATTAAATACTTTTATTTTTAAAGCATTATTATAAACTAACAGAGAAATATTGAATTATGTTAGAAAAGCCAGCCAAATTAATTCCTTTGAAAATAAGGGAGTATAATAACATAAAAGGTATCTGTATAAATGTGCTTGACAAACAGTACTGGTTATTTGAGTTTCTTAAAACTATGAGAACCTCTATCATCTATAAATCATTCTCTGTAACTTTGTTTCCCTTTATCTGTGTGTGTGTCTCTCTCTTCTTTCCTCTCCTTCCCTCCAATCAAACCTATTTGTACGTAGTGCTCTATCACCTTAAAGGTTAAGAAATTCTTTTCTATATTTTATGACATCTGAACTTGTAAATCAGAAGGTACAGATGACATGTTTTATTTTCTTAATTTACCAAAAAAGAAGCATTTTACAGAAGTTAATTTTCTTTTATTCCAGTTTTGATATCTCATTGGGTATGAGAACAAGAAAGAGGGACAGTCATAAGCCAGAGAATACGCAGGGAAGAAGTGGGGAGAATTTGCTTTTCTTCATCTGGAACATTCTGAAAGAGGAAGGGCAAGGATCCTTGAAGAGATGGGCAGCTTGTGACTATGTAGTGAAACTCCTAAATCTTCCATTAAAACTAAAATTACTGATAGATATGTTTTACTCGAACATTACCTGAAATAAATGGCTCTTTGCTCTACTTTTCTAAGGAAAAATATTCTCTTCCTTCCCTGAATACATATTCAGATTAGAAATTGCTTTACATGGAATCTGGTAGTCAACTTTTCTGAGTTTTGTAACCTTCTGATTACTCTCTCTGTTGTGTGTTTTCCTCTTTGATCCTTCAGTTAAATTATGTTATGAAGCATACTATTTTATATTTAAAAATATTATGGAGTTTTATAAGATTTATAATTAAATCATTGTCAAATTAGTGACCCATACACAGAAATTTTTTCCTCATTGTGTAATTTGATGAAAGTTGTAATAAGCTCTTTTATCAATTTTTTAGCCTCATTGTACTTTGCAATTTTAACATTTCATCATCTATGGTTTGGCACCCTAGATAGCTCATTTTAAGAGGTTTAGTCCTCTTTAAAAAAAAAAGTAATTCATTTTCATATTATAAAAATTCAAAAAAATCAATGCAGATTTACTCATACCCGGCAAACCTATCTTAATTATGTAGCTTCCACAAGTGAGGAAATTGAATTAATTCTTGCCTAACTCCTTAATAAGAGCTAGATTACTATTATATATATATATATATATATATATATATCCCTCTTCAGTGCTTAGTTGCCTCCAAAATATTATCTTCCATAATGATGATAATGTATGAAATCACTTCTGCAGTGTTCTTTGTGATCATATATGTACAGATTATTTTATGATTATAAATGTAAATCTTTTGGCCTGGGACTTTTATCTAATTTGAAATGTTTAGATGATTTTTCATACTTTCTCACTTATCAGGACCTGCAGTTGCCTCTTTTTAATTTTACTTATGCTCTTCAGAATCTATAAAGGTAAAATACAGGAGTTTTATTGTACTCCCACTCCCATTTTACTAAGTCTTTGTTATTATTGATGATGATGTTACTATGTGTTTCAAGAAAAGGGAATCTTTTATTCCTATTGCATTTCTTGCTAGGCACATGATCTAATAAAATTATTTTTTATCGTTTATTTTATTCTATAAGTTACTTTTAAAAGAACAGTCTTTCTTCATTGAGTACACCACATTTCACATGATCAGGTGCCTGGGTGGCTCTTTTGGTTAGGTGCCAGACTCTTGGTTTCAACTCAGATCATGATCTTGCAGTCATGAGCCTACTTCAGACTCAGCACAGAGTCTGCTTCAGATTCTCTCTCTTTCTATTCCCCTCCATTTGTGCTCTCTCTCTTTCTCATATAAATACAAAAATAAAATCTTTTTTTAAAAATTGGATGATCAGAAATACAATTTTCATAATTTCCCAGACTTATGAATTGTATTAAATTATAAAGCTTGTTGCAGTCCTGCTGTGTTTGAGTAAGAAATGCACCGCATCACCTATGGTGTATTCTTGGTAAAATGCTTAGTTTGAATGTAGCCTCCCAGTTTATAGACATTACAGGGATTTATTAAATGAGTTATACTCTGCCCCAAGAAAATAATAAGAGATGTGCAGAAGGCTTGGCAATTTTTTAGGGGAAAATTGGCCTGTTCTCTTCAAAATCCCAATGCATTAAAAAATGTGGTTGAGAAGGAATGCTGTAGATTAAAAGAAACATAACATCTGTGAAAAATAATTCAAGATGTGGAACTTATGTACATACTAATTTGATCAGGTCAAGGTCCAACAAATCATTATTAAAGATATCTTTGGGAAAACATGAATATGAATCTGCTGTTGGATGAATTCAAGATATTATGATTTATTTTTAGTTGTTAAAATTATATATTGACTCAGAAGTTAAGGAAGTTTGTTTTAAAATGACACTGATATCTTTCTATGGTTGTCTGGATTAAGAGCAATTGGGAATCAGGGGCTCCCTACCTCTTTCAGAGTATAAAATTAATCATCCATTATAATGAAATATTTTACAAATTTACAGTTGATCCTCATTATTTATGTTACATTTATAAAGTTACAGTGAACACTGAATTAGTGAATACTGACACATTGCTCCTGGGGGAAATGCAGGGTTAGGTTCCTGCAAGCTCTGGTCATAATATTTTCATCAACCAGTCAATCTTTAACCCGTTTTGTGTGTATTTCTATTTAACAACACCTTATTTAATATATATTATTGATTAATTAACACAGAACTCACAGTGAATAGCACTGTAACTCATGTCTGAATGAAACTCACGAAACATATGTGTATTGTCCATAACATATATCATGGGAATTTTGGAACAATAGACAGCACTTCAATACCATGCTTCAAGGACATTTTAGGCAGGGAAATTAACAAAATCAAATGTGAAAAGCATTGAATTAAATAGAAAAAGGATGCTTTTGATAGCATGAGAACTGAAACAAGAAAACAGAGCATTGCCTTATTTGACCTTAGCTAGGAACACACATACCTATTGGATGGCTAAAATTTGTTAGAGTTCAGTGCATGCGCATGTCTGTGAATAATGAAAGTGGTACAAGTATAGATTTGGGGACACAAATTTTAGTGAATAGGCAACTAATGAGAATTGACTCTGTATGCATAGCTTGATAGTATTACTATGCTATCATTATGAACATCAGCATCATCTATTCAACATTAATAATAGATAAATAATGTGTATAACTATCATTTTATTAATATAATTTTTGTATAAATGCAAATGATATAAATACTGTGAACAAGACCACTAACAGTTCGGTCACACTCTAAACTGAGCAATTAAAAAATACACATTTCAAAAATTGTAAATATAGGGCAACAAAATTAAAAGTATTTGACAGGTAACCTTTACAAAGTCCAAATATATTAGAAAATTTAAAATCCACTGTGTTTTTTTAATTCAATTTGCCACTATGCTTTTAGATTCAACTTACAGTGTCAAAAGCTGTCAACAACATCACTCCCACTGTAATTACACAAAAGTGAGAAATATACAAATTTATAACTTTTTTTAAATGTAGTCAGAGAGCGAGAGCGGAGACTGCAGAACAATCAACCAGCCTAAAATCTAAGGAAAGATAGACACTTCCAAGGAGGGATGGGAGTGAGCGCTGCTTTATGTGTGTAAGAGTACATAAAGAAGAAAGGTAAATAGAAGATAGTTTTATCAAATTGCTAAAGACCAAAAGTGCCCCCACCGACCAAAATTAACATAAATGGCCTGAGATTGCTACCCTTAAAAAGGCATGCTTGTAAGTTTGGGCTTCAGCTTGTGTCTGGGTACTTGAATTTTGGGAGGAGTCCCAGCATTCTGTAATAAGAATGGTTTCTTGTGCCTAAATTTTGCATATACTGTGTTTTTTGTGGAACATCTGCTTTTCTTCCAGGAGTCTGGAATTTTGATAAATGTTAGGCAGAGATGGGATCCCTGGGTGGTTTAGTGCCTGCCGTTGGCCCAGGGTGTGATCCGGAAGACCCGGGATTGAGTCCCACATCGGGCTCCCTGCATGAAGCCTGCTTCTCCCTCTGCCTGTGTCTCTGCCTCTCTCTCTCTCTCTCTCTCTCTCTCTCTCTGTGTGTCTCATGAATAAATAAATAAAAGCTTTAAAAATAAATGAATAAATAAATCTAGGCAGAGGATGTTGATAGTCCCCACTAAAAATCTTGGGCAATGAGTCTGTAATCAGCTTTTCTGGTAGATAACATTGTATAAGTTGCTACAAATTATTGCTAAGAGGATTAAACATATTAAAATGGACATTTAACAGAGAAAGAATCATCCATAAAAAATAAACCTGTTAAGAAATATCCTCAGTTTTTACTGTAGAAATTCAAATTTAAAAACCAAGAAGTACTGTTTTATCGTTAACTAACTGGTAAAACTCTTAGAATAGTTGTGGATGAAACGGAATAACTGTGTTCTTTAGAAATCCATATGACACTATCTAGTAAACTTAAATATGTAAACATAGTTTTAGTCAGTAGTGATATCTCTAGGCATTTTAGATTAATTCATGTTCATACACACACACACACACACACACACACACACACACATATGCAGTGTCAGGGACCATAAATAGTAGTGCAGTCATACAGTCGAATATAAATTTGATTAGAATATTTAAGTTTGCACATATTAATCTGACTAGAATTATTTTAAAATTCCTTTTCCTTCAAATATTTAAAGTAAATACATACCCATTATACAATTAAAGAAAGGTCCATAATATTTTTTTAAATCACCTATAATTTCATCAGTTGGCAATATTTATTATTTTTTCCAGTTTAATTTACGTAAGGATAAAGCTTATGCAGTTAGCCACCACTAGTTTTCCACTTATGTAGTTTTACTTTGGGTTAATCATTTAACTTCTTGAAGATTTTTCCTTATCAAAAAAGAAAGGATATTGTTATTAATAGTTTTTTTTGTCATACTTAATAAGGTAAGTTGTGTAATGCATCACATCATTTATCTTCTCTTTGTCTCTTTCTCCATCCTCCCTTTCTCCTTCCCTGTGTATTGATATCACACACACACACACACACACACACACACACACACACACACACAGTGTAGCTTGCCATTGGGGGGGTTCCTTGTTATCTACTACTATATCTGTTTTAGACTCCAGGATCACACCCTGGGCCTAAGGCAGGCGCCAAACCGCTGAGCCACCCAGGTGTCCCATGCACCAAGTTAAAATACAGTAGAATTCAACCTTTTTTACCCCAGTTAGATTCCAAATTAATGAAGTCTCAATGAAATTAGACTGCAAGCCATTGGATCTACCATTGCATAGATGCTGCAAGCCTTATTTATTTGATCTCTACTTACTTCTTTCCTGGCTCTTTCTTTAGTTTATCAACTGACAGTAGCATAGAAAATTGAGCACGTGCTGTGCTTCTATTTTCTTCTTTGATAGCAGAGTTTGTAATATCACACAGCCTAGGTTGGCATGTTATCTTCCTCTTCCAATATACATCAGGCAAAATTTGAACAAATATTTTGTGATGAAACAACAAGAATTAGTATTTCTCTAGTCTATGATGACTGAATGCTTAGTATTTGCCTTGTGATCCTCTCCATTCAGTCAGTTCCATGGTTCATCTGTTCATTTTAATACACACTTCCAGGAACAAAACTCTGTATCAGTTGGAATTAAATTTATTCTGTATAACATCAAAAAGCAGCTACAACAAAAAAATAATAGTTACAGTAGATTTTTTTAATATTTCTTTTAAGTAATAGGATCCCAGATATAGATAAACCAGGGTTGATATGGTTTTTATGGAGTCTTTGGTGTCTTCAGAAGTATTGTCTCTTTTTATCTGTTCTGTGGTCTTTTGTGATAAGTTTCCAAACACAAGGACTGGCTCATTTTCATGAGACAGCCATGGTAACTGTAGTCATCAACTCCATATCCTCAGAAGCAAGGAGGGAGAGGTAAGAATAAAACACAGAGTACCCAGCAAGGTCAGCCCTCTTTAAAGAGATTTTTGGGAAGCAAAATCCAGCAGTTTCTGTTTGAAAATAGAACTATATAATCTAGAATATGTCCACATCATTAATTAGTTTCCTGAAGGAAAACATAATGGAGAATATATAGTAAACAAGTAAGTGGAATTCTCTGATATATAACTGATATGTTATATTTCATGGGCTCTCAGAATATAATCAGTTATGAGGATGGATTGGTTGGTGTCAGCTTTACTCTCATGAAACTTTTTAGGAATTCTGTTGAAGTGCATATTTGCAAATTCCATCAAACATTATATGTTTCAATATATTAATTTCCTGATAAGCATACTTTAGTATTCTACTATATGGAGTCCACTTTCCACTTTTTATTTTATGACAAGTAACAAACACAGATACGGCTTTAAAAGAAAATGCCCTGCAGTAAATTTTCGATTAGATTTTGTTTTTTTTATATTGGTTCTACTGTTATTTTTTAATGGAATTTCCTGAAACAATAAAACAACTCACAAGATTAAGCTTTTTTAATGAAACCAATTTTATACGTTAAAATTAACATATTTTAAAAGATAACATTGCTTATCACTGCTATAATAGTGCTCATTTAGTGCTCATTTTTTGCACTACATCAAGTTTTATCTTGCTTTACAACTGGGAAAATATCATATATAAGATAAATTCAAACCAGATTCAAACAAAGCAATACTTTAAAAGCAAAAAAGAAACACTTGTTAAACAGCATTAATTGTGGTCAAATACACAAATATTATTTTTTCTTTTTTTGTGTTTCTACTTGACCCTAACATTAAAAGTCTGTATGACATTAGACACTTCTCAACACTCCAAATTTGAAACAGAAAAAATTCCATATGTGATCTGTAATAATAAGATTCACAATTGATCAATTCTTTCATGAGATCAACTGGGATTCAGGCAAGTTTGAAAAATGTCCCTTACACATCTCCTCCCACAACATCATATATTCGTCTTCATGGCAAAGGTGTAAATTAACAAAAAAATATTTTTTCTTAAGCATAGTGCACCAATGATCACACCGTTCTTCACAGTAGCTAAAAGGGAAGCAACCTAAGAGTTCATCGATGGTTGATGAATGGATAAACAGAAGTGGCATATACATACAATAAAACACTATTTAGCTTTAAGAAGAAATGACATTCTGACACATGCTTCAACATCAATTAATTTTGAGGACGTTATGCTGAGTGAATGAAATAAGCCATTCACAGAAAGATAAAAACTGTATGATACAACTTAAATGAGGTATTTAGAGCCATCAGATCCATAGAGACATAATGTAGCTGCATGTGAGCAGAAAATCTGGAGCCGACTTTGCTCTACAGATATGATAAAGGGTTTCCACAACTGTCAGCTTTATTTTTTTTAAAAAGAATTCACATTGCAGACAAAATACATTATACATGTAAGACCAGATATATGGCCTTGTATCTGATTTGGTAGAGTGTATAATTGTGCAGTTGTGTGTTTGTGTGTGTAACACTGTAGGTTGCACCTGTATTTAACAAAGGTATGAGTTCATACTTCCAAACTAGAAAACATGGCTGTGTAGTAGGCTTTCCATTTTCTTTTCCTTATTCATCATTGCTCTTTTCTTTAGTCTACTTCTAGCAGGAAGACTCTTATAAAGTTCTTAGGAACAGCTCATCTCACAGAATGCTATTAGTACATTGTTCAAATATTACAGTTAACATGAGTCAGTGGAGTTAGAGAGATATTAAATATTAATTTAAGACATGTGTTTTATGCTTTAATACCTCACTTTAAGGGAATCACTATAATGTATTCAAATGCCAGCATTTTATACCATTTTATTAAAATATCAAATAGAGGGCACCTGATTGGCTCAGTGGTTCAGCATCTGCCTTTGGCTCAGCTCATGATGCTGAGGTCCTGGGATCAAGTCCCACATCAGGCTCCCTACCAGAAGCCAGCCTCTCCCTCTACTTAGGTCTCTGCCTGTCTCATGAATAAATAAATAAAATCTTTTTAAAAATAAACTATCAAATAGAAAATGAACAGGGAAATATAAGAAACATTTTATATATCTTTTAATATATAACTACCATGTTTTAAGTAAGCAAAACATTTTATGACATTTTTTCTTTACATGAAATACACTTTATAGTGATCAGATGAATGAAATATCTTAATGATTTACTAATGTAATTTATAATATCAAAAACATGGATTCTAATGGCTATTTTTATTGATGCATAATATTTATAATTTAAGATGAACAGTATTTCACTAGCAAAATTACTATAGTATTTATGAATATGAACTGAATATTTATACGCAATAAAAGCATTAATATGGGAATAAATTCAGAAATTTAGAGACTTTGAAAATTATTACAAAATATTCCTTCCACTTAAGTCATCAGCTGTCTGTTTTTATCTTGGGATTTGTAGCATGAAGAATTGCAGCAAGTGGAATTACAGAATCTGAGAAAGAAGTCTAAATTGCCTGGTATATGTACATTTCAAAGATGTTCAAAGGAACATGATTATCCCATCTGCAATTCAGTTTCAAAATCTGAATACAACATACATTATTTGTCACAATTTCTCCTTTAGAATTCTATAAGCTGACAGCCCACACTTTAAGTTCAGAGTCTTCAAAAATATACTTACAGCACAAAAACAAGCTAAAATATTGGAAGATTATAAGGACTGCATTTGTCTCTCTGAACTTTTGTTTTCATAATAATGCTACATTATTACATATATAAACATATTTATGTAGTGTCTGGCATTGGGCAGGAGGCAAGTATTTGTTCAGTGAATGACTAATGATTTGATGTGGTTTAGCTTTGGTTGCTCATATTACAAGGCTTATGTTACAAATTGATAAATAAAGAAGATAAAGAGGGGTAGCCTGGGTGGCTCAGTGGTTTAGTGCTGCCTTTGCCCAGGTTGTGATCCTGGAGACCCAGGATCGAGTCCCACATCAGGCTCCCTGCATGGAGCCTGCTTCTCCTCTGCCTCTGCCTATGTCTCTGCCTCTCTCTCTGTGTCTCTCATGAATAAATAAATAAAATCTTTAAAAAAAATAAAATAAAAAAATTAAAAAAATAAAAAATAAAGAAGATAAAGAGAGATTATTGCATATCATTAATGCAATGCAGCATCTCATGACCTTTATTCTGTAACATGATAGGTACTATGATAGCTTTTAAAATCAGAGGATGGATATTGTTAGCATTCAGAAGTCTAATCGTGGGGGAGGAAGAGACGCTAGGAGTTGAAGATTGGGCAGTGAAGAGACACTGCAGTATTCTGAGTAGGAAGTATTATGATCCTAGATTATGCCAGTGGCATTTGAAATACAAAGAGAGGGATAAATATAAGACATTTTATGAAAAAAAAAATTCTTTTTCTTGTCTAATTACTATGGCTAGGACTGCCACTACTACGTTGAAAGAAGTGACAAAAGTGGGCATCCTTATCTTGTTCTAGATCTTGGAGAAAATTATTTTTCACGATTGAGTATGATGTTTGTTGCAGGATTTTGATATATGGCTTTTATTGTGTTGAGGTAAATCCCTTCTATACCTAATTTTTTGAGAGTCTTTTTTTATGAAAGGGTATTGAATTTTATCACATTCTTTTGCTGCATCTGTTAAGATGATCATGTGATATTTATTCTGAATTCTCTTATATGATTATTGATCTGTATATTTTGAACTATCCTTGCATCCAAAGGTCCCACTTGGTCCTGGAGCATGATCTTTGCAATGTGCTATTGAATTTGGTTTGCTAATATCTTGTTGAGAATTTTTGTATTCATGTTCTTTAGGATATTTGCCTGTAGTTTTGTTTTCTTCTGGTATCTTGGTATCTTTGTCAAGGTGATGCTGGCCTCATAAAATGAATTTGGAAGTGTTTCTTCCTCTTTTTTTTTTTTTTTTTTTTGGAAGAGTTTAAGAATGATTGGTATTAATTCTTTAAATGTTTAGTAGAATTCACTTGTGAAGCTATCTGGTCTTTGGCTTTCATTTTTGAGGGGGCTTTTGATTACTGACAATCTCTTTATTTGTTATTGGTCTGTTAAAGTTTCCTATTTCTTTTCAACTTAGTCTTGGTACATTGTGTTTCCAGAAATTGGTCCATTTCTTCTAGGTTGCTTAATTTGTTGGTGTATAATTGTTCATAGTAGTTCCTTGTAATTTTTTTTGTTGTTGTTGTTATTTCTTTGGCATCAATTGTAATGTCTCTTCTTTCATTTTTAACTTTATTTCTTTGAATCTTTTCTCTTTTTTTCTTCATTAATCTAGCTAAGGGTGTGTCAATTTTATCTTTTCGAAAACTATCTTACTTTTCTCATTTTTTTCTATTTTTCTATATTCTCATTTATTTCTGCTCTTTATTATTTTCTTCCTTCTGCTAACTTTTGGCTTAGTTTGACTTTTTCTAACTCCTGAGTTATAAAGGTTAGGTTGGTTGAGCTCTTCTTTCTTAACATATGTGTTTTCAATATATATTTCCCTCCTAGTATGACTTTTTCTGTATTCCACAGGTTTTGCTCTGTTTTGTTTTTGTTTCATTTGCTTTGAGATATTTTCTAATTGCCTTTTTAAAATTTTTTGTCCCAATGGCTGTTTAATCATGTGTTATTTAATTTCCATGTATTGTGAATTTTTCCATTTTTCTTTTGTTACTGATTTTTATAGCATTTGGCTAATTAACTACAAGAATAAAATATGTTTGTGATTTTTTCACATTAAGCCATAAGAGAATGATGCAACTAGGAAAAAAAAAAAAAAAACAAACAGAAGTCATTGGTTTGCCAGGGGACAAAGGAGAGCAAGAACTGATGGGGTTGGATGGAAGATTTATAATCCACTATATTTTAGGATGAATTCAGTTTATAGGAAGGATACAACCTTCAAATGAAAATGACCACAGATGGAAGCTACACTTAAAAATGTAATTGCTTCTTGAGAAATAAATGTTCAAGAAAATTGCATTTTGTTGAACATGACTTTAATGTAAAGGAAATCTGTAAACTTGCCTTAATCATAGAGAACATTGTAATACTTTTCTTTTGTCCTCATTGTTGGCATTACTTTATACAGATATGAGGGTTTAGGTTGTATGTGGTAGGTTGCATGAGGTTAATATATTGTCCACCACAGAGACTTGCTTTTACTGTCAGAGCTACTATTCTTCAACTTGAAAACTCAATATAAAAGAAGCTGGTCATCAATTTTCTTCATAAATATTAACTGTACTCTCAGCTCTGAAGTACTATCACAAAATAAGAAACTTATGTCAGGAATACACTTTCTAAAATGAGACAACTATAAATTTCTATCTTAACCTAGTGAAAGGAGGTAAAATAAAATGAAATTTTAGCCATCTCCACAAAACCCAGATTTTATAAAATTAAGCTATCCAACTAATGTTTACCACCTTTGAGATGACAGAAGAAATACTAGTTATCTACAGCTTATAAAATAAGATCCGTATGTATGTATATATGCATCCAGCACTCTCACTGGTAACATAAATTTAGTTTGTACAATTTCAGAAGTTTGTAGAGTTACCAAATAAAAATTCATTAGGTAGTGTCTCATTATAGCCTGGGGACTGAGGCTGCAAAGCAAGAGAAAGAGAATATTATCCAGGAAGACAAATGGAACTGCATTATAGCTCCTTAATTCCAAAGAAAATGAATCATTATTCATAATAAATTTATGGGGAAAATATTAACATAATAGTGTGTTTCAAAAGCCTGGTCTGTCTTATTTGACTGGAAACTTAGTTTTCCTCCAGGGCATATTTTATCATTTAAATTCTAGAAAAATGTGATGAACCTGAAATAATATTTGAAATAATAGAACCTAAAATTTATCTTAAATGAGATTAGACTATGCCATTGTTCCTAAAGGTATATGTCTTTTTTTAAACAGCTGTTGGGAAATAAATTTATTATTTCAATATCAATTCTAAAACAACCACTATGTATCTTTTGAGATTAATTGGCTTCTCAAAAATCTCCATCTATGTATTAAAAAAAGAAGAAAGCAAAGATATGCTCTTCATTGTAACTGAAGGTCTGTATCTGAGACAGTTAATACAAATACAAAAGCACACATTCAGAGATGCCTAAGGGATATTTAATAATTTCTGTTTTTTCATGAAATATTAGCTGGGTTTTTATGAGAGGTGATAGGGAAGCCTTGACTAAATATGGAAAGCATCTCATTTGTTTTATCTATATCATATTAACATAGATTTAAAAAAACTTCCACAAGGAAAAATTCAGAGTGAGATAGCACCTGTTATGTATGTTAGCATATTAATATTCAAAAGGGATCCTTGCTTTAGGATAACTTCAAATTCTTGTTTAGCTTCGTATTTACTAACAGAATATTTTACAAGAGGTAGAGTTTAGTGAAATCAAGAAAAATATATATGGTAAACTCTGGAAAAGGAAATGTGTCCTACATATCTCTAAGAAAGTAAGGATTTGTAATATTGGGACACAAAATATGTTTAACCTTTTCTCCTACGATTTCCTCTATATAAAATGATTCATTAAAAATTATTTTATAGGCTTGGATTAGTAATGAGTAAATTATAAAATACCTTATTATGATGATTATTAATAATTTATAAAACCTTAGGATGTAACAGAAGTAATCATATGGCTTGTATTTATATTGCATTTCATATATGTAATATTGAATTACACATAGTACTTCAATATATACAAGAAAAAAGGCAAGTTAAAATAATCTTTCCATCCTTGTCAATTTTCTTTAATTAGACTATTTCAATGTTATCACTTTGACCTAAAAGTTTCTTTACTGCACAGCATTACTGTCAGTGGAATTTTAAGTGTTTTGACTCTGTACTGTAAGTATAGGAAGATCGGATAGTAATTAGGGAGATGATGCCCATAGAGAAAAGAGCAAAAATAGCAGGGGTTAAAAAGTAGTGGCAAAAGGTAATAGAAAAGGGTCTTAGGCCTATTGTCACCTTCCTCACAATCTTCTTTTGTGATGCCACTACTCAAAAGATGCAAGAGCTTCTTTGTTCTCTGTTACAAATGGAGAGAACTCCTGCGTATCAGGAGAAAACAAGTGCTTTGGGGATCCCTGGGTGGCTCAGCAGTTTAGGGCCTGTCTTTGGCCCAAGGCGTGATCCTGGATCCCTGGGATCCAGTCCGATGTCGAGCTTCTGGCATGGAGCCTGCCTCTCCCTCTGCCTGTGTCTCTGCCTCTCTCTCTCTCTCTATCATAAATAAATAAAATCTTAAAAAAGAAAACAAGTGCTTTCTAATTCTTTATTCCCATCCTGAAAAAGCAAAATAAACATACAACTAAAATGATAGATATAAAAAATGGTTTGTCTTTAAAGTTTCTGGAATAGAGTATCTGTTTCAACTTTAATATGTCAGTTATATGTACCCTATTTACTTTAGAACAATATTAAAAAGAAACAAGTAAAATATTAAAGATTTTTTTCATAAAGTTAGATAAAAATAGATAAATTTAGTCATATGTTATTAAGAGTTCTTCATTTTTTAAATGACTTTACCTTTACCAAAGGATAATATCCCCCTGTCTATTTTTAACCTGGTCAATAAAATAAAATCCATGTATAACCCCAGGATATTTTTTCAAGTATAAGCTGAATTTATTCAGCTATCATATATTTTGTCATGGTTGGACTACACTATTAAAGATATATTAAAAATCAAACAGGAAATACTTTCTTTTCTCAAAGTCATTATTTTGAAGAGTGTCATGTTGGTAAAAGTATATTTGAGAGAGAGATGCTGTTATTAGTTATATTTAAATATTCTAAGTATTTGTAGGAATCAATATATTTTAAAGCAAAAAAAAATTTTAATAAAATAGTAACAATGTTTCCAGTAAAGATAAAGTAATAGAGACTAGATTTGCTTTACTGTCTGAAACAACCAAAAAAATGAACCAAATTAATGGAAAATTGTTTTAGAAACACTAGATATCAAGCAATGAAGAGCAGCAATCCATGAGATAAAGTAGCAAATAAATAAGGTGAACCCTATGAACAGCCAAATATACTATCCTGAATGAATTTCTAGGTTGTGCCAAGCAGAGAACCCAGGCAAAACCCAACTGTGTCCCTGAGATGAAGAACTGAAGTTGAGAGTACAGGTAGATCAACAGGTCTAGACCCCCTAAGACAGGCAACCTAAATAGAAATACTTGCACAGAAACAACACTCTATGCAAAATACAGATTAGCTCATGAATGTAAGAAGCTACTTGAAGCTAGAAAGGTTACAGATACTAGATATTATTAAGGATATAGAGTGCTTGGAATTCATATGGAGCCAGGAATATTGTAAATTCTCAATAGCTAAAATAGAAAGCTTCAAGATTAAGAATTGAATAAATATACCAAGACTCCTAGTTGATGAATGGGGAGTAACTAGCCTGAGCTGATGAATGGAGACTAAATAGCCTGAGGCCAAGCATTACACTGGTACTGCCCAATAAACCTTCAAAATAAGACTCAAAGGATTGAGCTTTTCCAGCTAAATTACTGAATTCCAAACAAAACACAAGAACACTTACAGGATTCCAAAACTATTCAACACGAAAGAAAATAAAATTCATGATGTCTGAATCCAATAAAATTTACTAACCATGCAAAACGCAAGAAAATACTCATAATGAAGAGAAAGATAAATCTATAAGCAGACTCTACACTAAAATATATTTTAGTATTAACAGACAAGAACATTACAACAGTTTCTATGAACTGTATTCGGTATATTCAAAAAATTAAGTGGAAACAAATGGAAGTTGCAAACAGTTACACATCTTAGAAATGAAAACTAGAGATAAATACATGAGATAAAAAATTCACTGAATGGTATATTCATAGCAGACAATCCACTGCAGAAGTAAACATTAGTGAACCTAAAGACATCATAACAGAAAGTATTTATAATTAAACACAGAGAGGAAAGATAATTTAAAAAAAAAATGAACAGTGAGTTCAGGAATGAAGTCATGGAACCTAATATGTATAAGTAGATTCCAGAATAAAATTATGGCAAATGGAATTCAATACTATATAAACAGGACATACATCATAACCCATTGGAGGTTATTCCAGTTATACAGGTTTTTTCTTTGTTGTTGTTGTTGTTGTTGTTGTTGTTGTTTGGTATACAGGTTTTAAAACATTCAACAATTAATGTAATTTACCATATTAAGAAACTGAAAAATAAAAACCACATGATTATTGTAATTGATGCAGAAAAAGCATTTGACAAAATATGACAGCCATTTATGTACATCATATTTAATTATTGAGATAAACTGCCCCCTCTAAGATTGGGAGAGTGGCCAAAATATTTGCTTTCACTACATTTGCCTGACATTGCACGATATATTCTAGCTGGTAGAGTAAGGTAAGAAAAACCAATAGAATTATACAGAATGGAAAGAAACAAAAATAAGTTATCTTTATTTGTATGCAACATTCTATGTATCAGTCCAGCTGAATATATAAAAAGCTAGTACATGATAATAGTAAGGTTACAGGATATAAAATCAAAATACAAATATCAATACTATATTGGTAATAAATCATTAGAAACTGAAATCAAAAGAATTATGCAATTTATAATACATCAGAAGAATGAAACTCCTTAGAGATAAACCTGACCAAAAAGCTGCAAGATCTACACCCTTAGGGAAGAGCTAAGTGGTATCATGTAGCACTTGCCCTTCTGTGTCTGGTTTATTTCATTTAGCATATGCTGTTGCATAATATTATCCAGATTCATCCATGTTGCAAATGGTAGGATTTCCTTCTTTTTTAAGGCTAATATTCCATTCTATGTATATTCGGCATTTTCTTTATCTTGGTCATCCACTGATGGACATTTAAGTTTGTTTCTATTTCCTTTTTGGCTATTGTGAATAATGCTGCAATGAACATGAGAGTGCAGAAAGCTCTCTGAGACCGTAATTTCAATTTCAGTTTTTTTTTTTGTTTTGTTTTTTTTGGATATATACCCAGATGTGGGATTTCTGCATAATATGGCAATTATGTTTTTAATTTTTAGAGTAACTTCCATAAAGTTTTCCATAGTGGCTACACGAAGAAATCTATTGTACAGTATAGAGCTTATAGCACTGTCTTGCATACTTAAACATCTACAAAAAGGGTAGCTCTTATGCTGAGTGTTCTTACAGCACAAATGTAATAAAGAGGGTTGAAGGAAGCTTTGGGAGGTGATAGATCTGTTTATGGCATAGATTGTGATGGTAATCTCGTAGATATGCACTTACTTCCAGGAAAAAGAGAAGAGTCAGTGCCATATATCCCATCCTTTCCTTTTTCTGCCATTTCCACTGTGTCCAGAAATTCACTGTCAGGAATAAAGTGATTTCTAACCTAAGAAAGGTAGATGGGACTGTACATCAAGAAGCCATTTTTTTTTCTGGAGGTTCATTTGAATATAGAAATTTCACTTGCTGTGAGGTTGTTTTTATTACTAAAAAGATAAGAAGGGATTAGATGAGATCCAGAAAGGAGGACTTTAAAGGTATTTTCTTCTTTCTTTCCATCACTTGGCTGTATCCTTATGGGAAAGAGATACAAGATCCCTGCTTAAGTTTTCAGGCCAGCTTGCGATCATATGAAAGGAGACATAAATTTGGTCCATGAATTGTTTGTATTTGACAGTAGGTCCATTGTGGTTTCTTTCTCTGAAAACTGAAAATAAGAATTATTTTTTTTCTTTTTCTATATCTCAGTGTCCTGTACTCTAGCTCTGTAGTTATAGGATTTTGTTTTGTATCAGAGAATACTTTAAAACAATGTGATGCTGGACCAAACATCAGATTTTATTGTTAATACTACTAACTGCCCAAAAAAAAGAAAGATTGATTATTTTGATAATTTAAATTTTAATAAATGATCACTAATGATCTATTCATCTTTTTAAAGATATTTACAAAAGAATTTTTTTAATATTTTGAAATATCATTTGGATTAAACACATAATTTAAAAATATGTAAATAAACCAAATATATTCATCCACTTTTAGTAGGCCTTGAAAGTGATTTTTTTTTTTTTTTTTTTGTCAAATGCAGATGTAAAAAAAATACAACTTGGAAACTTTACATTAAATTCTATAAACTAGAAATAACCCGTAAATATTTAACAGTAATTAACTATCTAATGGAATTTTTTTTTAAGATTTTATTTATTTATTCATGATAGACATAGAGAGAGGCAGAGACACAGGCAGAGGGAGAAGCAGGCTCCACACAGGGAGCCCGACACGGGACTCGATCCCAGGACTCCAGGATCGAGCCGTGGGCCAAAGGCAGGCGCTAAACCGCTGAGCCATCCAGGGATCTCCTATCTAATGGAATATTAAAGCAGAACAAAAATGACAAGTTTAGCAGAAAGTATGCCTATGGTACATAGATAGCAATACCCAGAAGAAACCATAATCCAAGTCACCATGACGTTGCTATCATTACAATGTGTCTTATAATTAAACAATAATACCCACCAATGTGTTTCATTTCAGTGCCACTGAAGAACTGGATTTTCTTCTTAGTGATATTCATAGCCACGGATGAGGAACGTGATATTACTTTATTTAAATTCAAAGGCAATCAGGGCCTTATTAATATTCAAAATATATGTTGAAGAGCCAGAATTTGAACATTTGGTTGTGAAAATACCAATTGAAACTATAATTTGGTTTGTTACATAGTTTGAACCTTAAGAAGTAAAACACAAAATGCGTGTGACATATTATGTGACATTAGGTAAACTACTGAATCTACTTACTCTTACATGCAAACATAATTGTAAAATACCTAATTATACCAATTAATTATGGATTCTAAAATATTGCCTTTTGAATAGGACACTGTATGTTCCTTTCATAAAATAGGTACAGTTTTAACTCCCAAGGACTAAGTGTTTGTGTCTGTCTTAATGGTTTTATTACTTTTCATCTCTGATTGATTTAAACTGCAGTGTCCTGATTTTAAAATCTATATAATTTTCACTTGATATTTATAATTTTTATAAACATATTTCATAAAATTATATTAGTAATAAAATCCTTTCCATGAGATACCTAAAATATGTAGAAATCTATATTCAAAATGTTATTTGTACTACTACTAAATCAGATTGTTGCCATTTGCTGACATGATTATTTTCTGACATTCAAGCATTTCATAAATCAATTTGATGTATGCAAATCAAAATTATTGAATTAACATAAACTGTTAGATGTCATACAAAATAAAATGCTAGAATTGGAATAGGGAAATAATTTTCCTCATCATTTAAATTCAGAAAACAGTTAACTTAGGATAAATTACTTTAAAATTTCAATATTACTTTTATTGTCAGTGTAATATTATTTTTAGTTAAAGCTCTTTTTAAAGGACTATAAGATGTCTCCCAATTTTGAAAAATTAAGAGAAAATGAAAAAACTGGTTTGCAAATATTTAATATTCCAAAATTTAAAACCAAACTACAGTAAAGGCTAATCAAATCATTTATATGTCACAAAAACATTTTAATAATAATTATGTTTAAGTGATACATATTGTGAATTTCTTGTCTTTTAAAAAAATTGTTTTAAAGGCCTAAGCATATTGCAGCAGAAATGGTCCATATGCTTTCTTTATAAGGAGTTTCTTAGATTAATACAACATATGTTTACTGAGTACTCTATTTGCAAACTTTTCTGGATTTTTAAAAGATATAAAGATAAAAGAGAGTGCATCTGTTTGCCCTCAATGAGCTCATATATTGTAGAAGAAATTAGTTAAAAGTGTATATAGACATAAATGAAAGATACCTCAATATTGATAAATGCACATAAAATATATGATAACTCATAGATGGGAAGGATAATTTTAGACTGATATTTTCTGCTATCATATATTTTATTTAGGTGATACGGAAAAGTTAATTAAATCTTAAAATCTCCCAAATGCACAGGTGTCTCTATTAATTGGTACCTATCCAACACATCAATACCTGTGAGTGGCTTGATTTTATTCACCAAGAGATAGCAGAGGACATATTGCTTGCTTCCCAGCATTTCTCTGGTAGCAGTAGCATATACACCAACACCACTGTGAGTAACAATAGCAACAACAGCAAAAACATTCAAAACAACAAGATACATGACAGGAAGCATTGTGAATGACAATACAAGCAATACATACTTAATGCCCACACAGATTTTCCTCAGCTTTTTGACTGTTCAGATTTTTTTTCTAGTGTTCTTAAAAGCATCTTGAAAGCACATCTATTCAAAGTTTGCCTGATTGATTTACTTAAAACAAAACAAAACAAACAACAACAACAACAACAACAAAAAAAAACAGCTCTATGAGCTAAAATGTGTACATGCCATAAAAATCATCCATTTCAAAGATGGTCTTTCCTATTTACAGAGCTTTGCCATCATCACCACAACATTATCATAGAACACTTCAGTCACTCTGGATGCGGACCTTACTGCCTAATTAGTTCTTATATTGTCCTTGAACTCCAAATAATGGGCTGGAGTGGGGAATGTTTAAAGCATTTGGAAATGTCCATAAAAGTGTATGTGGGTTTTTTAACACTCTGAAATTCCCACAATCAGAAATCTTTACTAATTAAAGTACTTGTAATAATTTTATCATTGATGGAGTGTGAGTACAGGAGGATATTAAATTTAGAGTTTTCAGTAATACTTCTTTCAAACCATCTGAATGAAAACTTTTGTGTACTTGGTTGACCTTTTGACTAAGTAAGGTTTGGTATTAACTAGGTGAGCACACCTGGCTAAGTAAATTATATTCAAATTATGTTAAACAGTTTGTCTTTAATCAAATATCTTATAGCATAAAGTAGTCTCTTATTAAATAATTCAAAGACAATATTGATTTAAATACTGTGGAGGCCGAGAAAATTAAGGCCATTCCACCTTAAGTTCAGCGTTAGCACAAGTACAGCCATCCCAGACCCCTGTGAATAAGAGCTGAACTTTACCCTACTTCAGTTACAGGAAAAAACAGCGCAATGCCCTTAAAAGCCCCATATCAGAATGTAAACAGAGCTTAAGAAATTCCTCCACCCCTTCTGGAAATCCCCTATAAAATCCAGCTGGAACCCACCTCGGGGTCCAAGTCCCTGCTCCGTGTTGGGTATACTTGGACCCAAGCTCGAGCTTGCTAACAAACCCTCGTGTGCTTGCATCTGTGTCGGCTCCTTGGTGGTTTCTCGGATTTGCAATCTTGGGCACAACAAATACTATTTCAATGAATTACAACATCATTTAGATAGAAAAGCCATTATTACACTAAGTAAAAAGCCGTCTCTAGCATTATTAACATATGTGAGATTGTGGTTGATTTTTTTTTTTTTTTGCCTTTTCTAACACTAAAAAGCAATAATATAAACAGGTACATAACCTATAGTAATAAGAAAAGACAAGTAATATACTTTTTAGATATAATATGTATAATATAAAATTTTCACTCAGGTCATAATTTTCCCTTAATAATTATTTTAAAATATTCCTAATTAAATTGAATCAGCATTCAAAATCTGTCATTATATTTATTAGTAAAGTTTAGCATACTTTTTAAAAAATTTTAAGTTATTTCAAGTTTTATTTAAATTCTAGTTAATGCAGAGGATAAAATGGGTTTAAGGTGTAGAATTTAGTGATTTATCACTTACATATAGTACCCAGTGCTCATCACAACTGCCCTCCTTAATGTCCATCACCCATTTAGCCCAACCCTTACCCATTTAGCCCAACCTCTACCCACCTCCCTCCATCAACCCTCAGTTTGTTCTCAATAGTTAAGAGTCTCAGTCTCAATATTCTCTAATGGTTTCTCTCTCTCCCTCTCTCTCTCTCTCTCTGCTTCTTTTTTCTTCCCTTCCTCCATGTCCATCTGTTTTGTTTCTTAAACTCCACAAATGAGTGAAATCATGTAGTATTTTTCTTTCTCTGACTTATTTTGCTTAACATAATACACTCTAGCTCCATCCATGTTGTTGCAAATGGCAAAATTTCATTCTTTTTAATGGATGAGTTATATTCCATTGTGTGTATGTGTGTGTGTGTGTGTGTGTATGTGTGTGTGTGTGTATCCCACCTCTTCTTTATCCATTTATCAGTTGATGGACATTTGTGCTCTTTCCATAATTTTGCTATTGTTGATAATGCTGGTGTAAATGTCAGGGTGCATGTGCCCCTTTGAATCTGTATTTTTTTTTATTTTATTTTTTTGGGTAAATACCTGGTAGCACAATTGATGGGTCATACAGTAATTCTATTTCTAACATTTTGAGGAATTTCCTTACTGTTTTCCAGAATGGCTGCACCAGTATAAGAGAGTTCCTTTTCTACACATCCTCAACAACATCTGTTTCTTACATTAATTTTAGCCATTCTGACAGGTGTGAAGTACCATCTCATCATGGTTATGATTTGTATTTCCCTGATGATGAGTGACATTGAGAATCTTTTCATGTGTCTGTTAGCCATCTGGATGTCTTTGGAGAAATGTCTGTCCATGTCTTTTGCCTATTTCTTAACTGAATTATGTATTTTGGGGTTGCTGAGTTTCATAACTTCTTTGTAGATTTTGGATAGTAACCCTTCCTCAGATATGTCATTTGCAAATATTTTCTCCATTATGTAGGTTGTTTTTTAGTTTGGTTGATTGTTTCCTTTGCTCTGGAGAAGCTTTTTATCTTGATGAAGGCCCAATCGGCTGATGTCAATAGGTTGCTGCTTATGTTCTCCTCTAGATGCCTTTCATCCATTTTGAATTTATTTCTGTGAATGGTGTAAGAAAGGGATGCAATTTCATTCTGCATGTTGCTGTCCAATTTGCCAACATAATTTGTTGAATATACTGTCTTTTTTACATTGGATATTCTCTTCTGCTTTGTTGAAGATTCCTTGATGATATAGCTGTAGGTCCGTTTCTGGGTTTTCTATACTGTTCACTGATCTGTATGTCTGTTTTTTTGTGATAAAGCTTGAAGTCCAGAATTGTGATGCCTGCAGCTTTGTTTTTCAAGATTGCCTTGGCTATTCAGGGTCTTTTGACTTTCCATATAAATTTTAGGATTGTTTGTTCTAGCTCTGTGAAAAATGCTGGTGGTATTTTGATAGAGATTGCATTAAATATGTAAATTGCTTTAGATGGATTAGACATCAAACAATACTTCTCCTTCTAATCTATGAACATAGAATATTTTTCCTTTGTGTCATCTTCAGTGCCTTTCAGAAGTATTCAATACCTTACAGAGTAGATTTTACTTCTTTGGTTAGGTTTATTCCTAGGTATCTTATTGTTTTGGTGAAGTTGTAAATGGGATCTGTCCCTTGATTTCCCTTTCTGTTGATTCATTATTGGTGTATAGAAATGCAACAGCATTCTGTATGTTGATTTTTGTATCCTATAACTTTCTTGAATTCAGTTATCAGTTTTAGCAATTTTTTGGTGGAGTTTGCGGGTTTTCTACTTAGAGTATCACATTGTCTGCAAATAGTGAAAGTTTGACTTCTTCATTGCCAATTTGAATATCTTTTATTTATTCTTCTGTTGTTGTTGTCTGCTTGCTGAGGCTAGGACTGCCACTACTATATTAAATAGTAATGATGAGAGTGAACATCCCTGTGTTGTTCCTGTCCAGAGAGGAAAAGTTTTCCTTCACTGAGAGTGATATTAGTTGTGGGTCCTTTGTATGTAGCCTTCGAGATGTTGAGATATGTTCCATCTGTCCCTTCTTTGTTGTTGTTTTTTTTTTCTATAAATCAGGAATGAATGCTGTATTTTAGAAAATGCTTTTTCTGCATCTATTAGAGGATCCTATGGTTCTTATCTTTTCTTTTATTAATGTATGGTATCACTTTGATTGATTTGCAAATACTGAACCACCTTGCAGCCCAGGAATAAATCTCACTTGATTGTAGTGAATGATTCTTTTAATATACTTTTGGAATCAATTTGCTATCATCTTGCTGAGAAATTTTGTATCCATGTTCATCAGGGATATTGGCCTGTAATTAACTTTTTTTGGGGGGGGGCGGGGGTGTTGTTTTGGAATCAAAATAATGCTGGCCTTGGAGGAGTCTGGAAGTTCTCCTTCCTTTTCTATTTTTTTGGAAGAGTTTGAGAAGAATAGGTATTAACTCTTCTTTAAATGTCTGGTAGTGGGAGTCCCTGGGTGGCTCAGTGGTTTAGTGCCTGCCTTCTGCCCAGTGCGTGGTCCTGGGGTCCTGGGATTGAGTACCACATCGGGCTCCCTGCATGGCGCCTGCTTCTCCCTCTGCCTGTGTCTGTGCCTCTCTCTCTCTCTGTGTGTCTCTCATGAATAAATAAATAAAATCTTTAAAAAAGATAAATAAATGTCTGGTAGAATTCCACTGGGAAGCCATCTGGCCCTCGATTTTTGTTTGTTGGGAGATTATTGATTACTGATTCAATTTCTTTGCTGGTTGTGGGTCCATTCAAATTTTCTATTTCTTTCTGTCTCCACTTTGGTAGTTTGTATGTTTCTAGGAATTTGTCCACTTCTTCCAGATTGCCCAATTTGTTGGCATATAATTTTTCAGAATCTCTTAGAATTGTTCGTATTTCTGTGTGTTGGTTTTGATCTCTCCTCTTTCATTCATGATTTCACTTATTTAGGTCCTTTCTCTTTTCTTTATGATACTCATCTGGTTAGGAGTTTATCCATTTTATTAATTCTTTCAGAGAATCAGCTCTTAGTTTTCACTAAGCTGTTCTACTGTTTGTTTTGTTTTTGCTCTAATCTTTATTTTTATTTTTGCTCTAATCTTTATTATTTGCCTTCTGCTAATTTTAGGTTTATTTGCTATTTCTTTTCTAGCTTTTTTAGGTGTAAGGTTAGGCTATGTATTTAAGACTTTTCTCACTTCTTGAGGTAGGCCCGTATTGCAATGTACTTCTCTCTTAGGACCACATTTACTGTGTCCAGAGGTTTTGATCTGTCATGTTTTCATGTTCATTTGTTTCCATGTATATTTTCATTTCTTCTTTAATTTCCTAGTTAATCCATTCATTATTTAGTAGGATGTTCTTCAACCTCCATATAGTTTTGGTCTTTGTGAATTTTTTCTTGGGTTGACTTTAAATTTCATAGTGGTATAGTCTGAAAATATGCATGATATGATCCCAGGCTATTTGTCCTTATTGAGGGCTGATTTGTGACTCAGTATGTGATCTATTCTGGAGAATATTCTATCTGTATTTGAAAAGAATGTGTATCCTGCTGCTTTTGGATGAAGTGTTCTGAATATATCTGTTATATATCTGTTCTGAATATATCATCTGGCCCAGTGTGTCATTCAAAATCATTGTTTCTTTGTTGATTTTCAGCCTAGATGATCTGTTCATGGCTGTAAATGAGGTATTAAAGTCCCCTACTATTATTGTATTATTATTTTTACATCTGCAATGACCCTATTTCCAAGTAAGCAAACATTCTGAGGTATTTGGGATTAAGACTTCAGCATATGAATTTTTAAGGGACACAATTCAACCCATAACAATGTTTATGTATAGATTTCAAAGGATTGTTTAGGTATCCAGCAATGTCATCTTCCAATAATGAGATTTTAACTTCTTCCTTTACATTTCATGCCTTTTATTTCTTTTTCTTATCTAACTGTATGACTAGGATCTCCAGTATAATATGGAATAGAAGTGGTGAAGGTCCATACAGGTGTCTTCTTTATCTTAGCAGAAAACATTAAATATTTTACCATTAAGTTCAATGTTAGACTCAGGTTTTTTTTCATAGATGTCCCTGGTTTTTCACATAGATGTCCCAGGTGAATGAAATACCTTGAATTCCTAATTTGATAAGATTTTTTAACATAGTTTATATTGAATTTTTCAAATACTTACATATACGGCAATGATCATACACTATTTCTATGTTATTCTGTTATACAGTTAATTTTTTAACTTCTGAACCAAGCTTGTATTCCACGGATAAATACACTGGGTTTTATATATTATGTTATTACTAGGATGCTGACTTTGATTTGATAATTTGTAAAGGATTTTGGTGCCTATGTTCATAAAGATAATGTCTTTATCAGGCATTACTCTGAGGGTAATAATGGGATAAACAAAATGATTTGAAAAGAGTTCTGGCCTCTTCTTTTTTTTTTTTTTTTTTTAAGGATTTGTGTGAAATTGGTATAATTTCTTCCATTTGTCATTGATTAAACTTACTATTGAAGCTGTCTTGGTGTAGAATTTTGGTAGAAGTTTTTTTTTAACTAAAAGAGTAGTCTTTTTTTTCTTAAAAGATTTTATTTATTTATTCATGAGAGACACAGAGAGGGGGGATAGGGAGGCAGAGACACAGGCAAAGGAAGAAGCAGGCTCCATGCAGGGAGCCCGATGTGGGACTTGATCTCGGGACTCCAGTATTGTCCTGAGCCGAAGGAAGATGCTAAACTGCTGAGCCACCCAGGGATCCTAAAAGAGCAGTCTTTAATAGATACAAGGATATTGAAATTATCTGTTCAATTTCCTATTTCAATTTTGTTTGCTTTTATTTTTATTTACCTAAAAAGGTAAATAGTCTTTGTTAGAAAGGTCTTCAAAATATTTCCCTACATTTCTTTTAACAACTGATGGAATTTTGGTATTATCTTTCATTTAATACAATGGTCAGTCTCTTTATTTTTTATTTCCAAACAGCCTTACTAAGAGTTTATAAATGTAATTAAAGTCTCAAAACCAAGGTTTTTACATTATTGGTTTTCCTGACCTGATATCTGTTGTATTGCTTTACCCCTTCACTTTGTGGTTATTTGTGTGTAATATGCTCTTCTGTTTCTAGCATCTGAAGTGGAATGTCTCTTTTTATCACTGATAAATAATAGATTTTACCTTTTGGAGTAGACGTCTATTGCAATGCATTTCCTTGTAATCACTGCTTTAGCTGCAATCTATAAATTTTAATATATATTTTCATTTTCAACAAGCTCAAAATATTTCTATTTTCCTTTGTGATTCCTTTTTTGGTTCTTGTAGTATTTGGAGGGGTGCTGTTTAATTTCAAAACATTTTAGGATTTGCAGATATCTAATTTATAATTTGATACTGTTATTGTTGGAAAACTTATTCTGTATGACTTTGTTACTTTTAACAAGTATAGACATTTGTCTTTTGGCTCAGCTAATTGACTGTATTGATTAAGATTCCATATGCACTTGGAAATCATATGCATTATGTAGTTGTTGGGTATAATAATTTACAAACATCAATTTTATGGAACCAGTCTAAGTGTTTATCAATGGATGACTAAAGAAAATGTGGTGTGTGTGTAAAATGTAGTATTCAGCTATGAGAAAGAAGGAAATCCTGCCACTTGTGATAACATGATGGACCTTGAGATTATGATGGTGAGATAAGTCATAGAAAGAAATACTGTATGATATCACTTACATATAAAATATTACCAGATGCTTCAGAGTGGAAAAATACAAGAGATGTTGTGGGTTTGTTGTTGTTGTTGTTGTTGTTGTTTAAGATTTCATTTATTTATTTATGAGAGACACAGTGAGAGAGAGGCAGAAACATAGAGAGAGAAGCAGGCTCCATGCAGAGAGCCTGATGTGGGACTCAATCCTGGGACTCCAGGATCACACCCTAGGCCGAAGGTAGGGACTCAGCCACTGAGCCACCCAGGCCTCCCAAGAGATGTTGTTTAAGGGTAAAAATCTGGGATCCCTGGGTGGCGCAGCGGTTTGGCGCCTGCCTTTGGCCCAGGGCGCGATCCTGGAGACCCGGGATCAAATCCCACGTCGGGCTCTCCTGGTACATGGAGCCTGCTTCTCCCTCTGCCTATGTCTCTGCTTCTCTCTCTCTCTCTCTCTCTCTCTCTCTCTGTGACTATCATAAAAAAAATAAAAATAAGGGTAAAAATCTGCAACTAGCAGATAAATTCTGGAGATCTAATGTGAAGTATAGTCAAATATAGGCAACAGTATTTTAATATAATAAAAAAATTGGTGATGAAATAGATAAAGTGATAGAGGTGCTATCATATAAAATATATCAATTTTGTCAAATTTATTGCCAATATACTTCTAATCACAACCTTACTAAGTTCTTCTATTACTTACTGAGGAAGGGGTGTTAAAATATCCAATTATGATTATAGGTATATATACATCTTTCTTTGATTCTGTTCATATTTTCTGCCTTTTGAAGTTCTTGCTTTAGATACCTATTCATTTAGGGTTTTTTGGTGAATTAATTATTTTATCATTATGGAATGTCTCTTTTTATCACTGATAGTACTGTCATGAAACCTACAGTATCATATACTAATGTAGCTATCCTAGCTTGTCTTATGCTTATTATGATGGTTAATTTCTTTGTCAACTTGACTGGGTTATGAGGTGCCCAGACATTTTGTCATATATTATTCCTGATGTGTCTGTGAGGATGTTGCTGGATGAGATTAATAAATTAATAGAATGAGTAAAGCAGATTGCTTCAAAATGTGGCCCTCAATTATATGAAGGCCTAAATAGAACAAAAAGGCTGACCTTCCTCCTTCCTAACTGTCTTTGAGTTGGGACATTGTTTTTTCTTTCCTCTTTTTTTTTTTTTTTTTAAGATTTTATTTATTTAGAGAGAGTGGGCATGAGTCAGGAGAGCAGCAGAGGGAGAGGGAAAGCAAGAATCTCAAGCAGTCTCCATGCTGAGTATAGAGCACCTTGTGGGGTTCAATCTCATGACTCTGAAATCATGACCTGAGCTTAAATCAAGAGTCAAGTGCTTGGGATCCCTGGGTGGCGCAGCGGTTTGGCGCCTGCCCTTGGCCCAGGGCGCGATCCTGGAGACCCGGGATTGAATCCCACGTCAGGCTCCCGGTGCATGGAGCCTGCTTCTCCCTCTGCCTGTGTCTCTGTCTCTCTCTCTCTCTGTGTGACTATCATAAATAAATAAAAATTTAAAAAAAAAAAAAAGAGTCAAGTGCTTAACCAACTGATGCACCCAGGTGTTCCTTCCTGCCTTCTTTCAGACTGGAACTATATCATTGGGTCTTCCTGGTCTCCAGTTTGCCAACTGCAGATCCTTGGACTTTGTCAACTTTTATAATCATGTGAGTCAATTCCTTATAATATGTATGTCAAGTATATGTTGAAAGTATGTATGTGTCCCTTTGGTTCTTTTCTCCAGGGAACCCTAATCTGTTAGTCCATTCAGGCAGTTATAACAATGATCTATACTGGGTGGCATATATAACAAACCTTTTTTTTTTCCTCTCTCTCTCTCACTGTATTGGAGTCTGGGACATCCAAACAAAGGTATTGGCAGATTCCCTGCCTGGTGAATGCCCACTTCCTAATTCATAAATGGTCTTTTCCCCATTGTGTCCTCACATGGCAGAAGGGGAAAAGGCCTTCTGTATATGGACAGCAATGTTATTCATGAAGGATCCTTCCTCAGGACCTAATTACATCCCAAAGTTTCACTTCTCAATACCATCATATTGGGGATTACAATTAAAACATGAATTTTGGTGAGACACAATCATTCAGTCTATAGCACTATCTTATATTATTTTACTTCCAGCTTCTCTGTTTTCACACACACAAAATATAAATGTTCTCTGTTAAAAGTCCTGGTATTTTTCTCCCTATGTCATAATCTGTGCCCATTACAGCAAATGTTTAGCTGTTTTAAAATAAATAAGGACTGACACTATTAAGTCAACCATGTTAGCTTTTGTTGTGTATTTTTCCCATTTGTGTTTTGTTCCTTTACTTATTATGTTCCTAACTTATTTTAGGTGTTTGAATAATTTCCTAGTGTTCTATTTTATATTCTCTGTCTTTTTGTTTTAAGAATTTATTTATTTATTCATGAGAGACACAGAGAGAAGGCAGAGACATAGGCAGAGAGAGAAGCAGGCTCCCACAGGGAGCCCAATGCAGAACTCAATCCCAAAACTCCGGGGTCATGCCTTAAGCCAAAGGCAGACACTCAACCATTGAGCCTCCCAGGTATCCCTTTTTCTCTGTCTTTTTAGCTATATTTATTTTATGTTAATATGAATTGTTCTAAAGATTTAAATATTCATCTTGCACTTCTAATTTTAAATGAGTAATAAAATAGTCTGATTATAAACTTCATTTATGTTTTATGTTGTTTTCATCATTTGTTTTACTTTTAAAATGGTGGTATTTTGCTAAAGTAGTAAGTTTCCTTTGAAAAAAATATAAAATACTTTTTAAGTATATATAATCACCCTTTATTCTGAATCTTAAGGTTTCAATGTGATATCATCACTTTTTTTCCCTGAAAAACTTTTCATACTATATATGGATATATATGTCTTCTGGAGACAGTATCTCTCATTTTTGTGTTTCTGAAAATGTAATTTTTCTTTCATATAGAAGAGAATTTCTGCTCTATGTAGAATTCTGAGTTAACAATCTCTTTATCCTCAAACATTCTTATTGAGAAGTCATTCATCTGTCCTATGATTGTATCTCTTTATCTAATATGACCATCCTTAATGTAACTTTTTAAGTTACTCTTTATCTTTCTTATTCACAAGTGTGACTACAATATGATTTATTATGGTTTTACCTGAATTTATCCTGCTTAGGATTCCTTTGGTTCTTGGGTTTGAAGATTAATTTCTTTGATTAATTTTGTAAAATATTAGTCATTATCTTCTCCTTGTGGCATTCCAGATATATTTTATATTTTATTTAATGTTCAAAAGTCTCAGATTCTCTGTTACATTTTCTTAATTTTCTTATTTTACTTTTATTTATAATGATCTTTCTTCTAATTCATGGCCTCTTTGTTGTCTTCAATCTACTACTTTTAAAACCATCATATGAATTCATAATTTCTGATATATGATTTTTCATAGGTAGCATTTTCATTTATTTAGGGGGACAGTTTCATTTATCTTTGATGAAATTTCCCATCTGTTAATTTATGTTTTACTTGTTTAACATTTATCACACTTACTTGAAAGTCTCATTTGGGTATTTGTGAGTCTGCTTTTATTGACTGCTTTTTCCCTTAATCATGTATAACACTTTCTTTCCTTATATCATCACTTAAGTAATATTTATCTTCAAGAATGACACATTAGTATTATCATGCCACAGCTCTAGGCAGAGAGCTGAGTTAAAGTTAATCTGAAGTGATTTAGGCTTAAACTTTCTTGCAGGTTTAATTGGATTAATTGTCCTACTAGTAGTCAATACTTTGAAGTTGTGAATTATGGCATTTCCTGAGAGGGATCTGAGATCTTAGAACCATTAAGACTCTAGAGAGTTCTTTTTGCTTTATAGATCAGGTGCCAGCTTTGCAAATTATGGTGAATTCTTCTATTTTACAACTTAGTTATCAGGTTTCATAGCACTAGGGAATTTTCTTTGCTTTCTATCCTTATTCTAATTTTTCTATATCTTGTTAGATTTCATTATCCTGTGGCACTGCCCACAGACTTGGGAGATTTACTACAGTGCCCTCAGTGGAGAGTCTCAGAAATATTTTTGTTTTGCTCATAGGCTCTACCACCATCTTATATATTCAAGTATTTCATGATTTCGGGACACCTGGGTGGCTTAGCGATTGAGCATCTGCCTTCGGCCCAGGGCATGATCCCAGAGTTCTGGGATCGAGTCCCACATCAGGCTCCTTGCATGGAGCCTGCATCTCCCTCTGCCTGTGTCTCTGCCTTCTCTCTATGTCTCTTGTGAATAAATAAATAAAATCTTTTTTTTTTAAGTCTTTCATGATTTCTCTGTTCTCTCTGCTTCTCACCACTCCTACTATACCTACATGCACACCTTTCTGGTGTATCAGCAGTACATCTTCATGCCCATTCATGCTTCTACAACACCTCAAAGTTAATGGCTCATGTAATTAAGTTCCATGGATCATACAAAAGATTCAAACATTATTCAAACCATTAAGAGAGTCCATTGCTGACACACAGCCACTCTTTTTGAAATCAGCTTTTACTCATTATCTGGTATCTGAAATTCATGAAGGGCTCTGATTCTCTTCCTTTAAAATGACACTTTGTTTCATCCAAAACCACTTTGCCTTAATATTTTGGTCTCCTAACAACTTTTGCATTTTGCATAGTATACAGAATCATGGAAATAGCTTTAGCACTTCACTTCTCCTAAAATAGTATTCAAATTCTCAAGGAGGATAACTCTTTTTTCTCAAGTGCCTCCCCACCACACACACATAATTTTCTCTTTAGAGGGTAAAAAAAAAAATAAGGTGAAATACTGAACTGATAAAGAGGAAAGACCATGAACACTTATAGGTGAATTTCTGTTTATCTTCTGCATTATAATCTTTTGTATATGCTGCTCTATATATGGCCTAAACTTTCTACTACATTTTTCCCTGCTGTTTGAGTATATAATTATATATAACTACTTGTCTATAATCATTTCCCCTTTTAAAATGTGATCTCATTTATGGTAAACAATATATCTCTGTCTTTTGTGTAAGTACAAGCCATTTCACAGTGTTTTACACTTAGTAAGTGATAGACACTTGCTTGCTGAACAGAACTTCATTGAATTACTTGTGTAGTTTGAGGAGCTATAAACATAAAGGTAGAAAGTATTGTGGTATCAGGTGGTAGATAGATAGCATCGAAGCTATCTGCTAAATCCTTTTTGTTACATTTTCCTTTTTTTGTTGTTGCTCTATAATTGTTTCCCTTCAAATTTCCAGATGTTGTATTTAATCCTAGTATGCTTTCAGTTGGAGATTATACCTCATATTAAGTGAGAAGTGATTATATATGAAAGGAATTAGATAAGGAGCTGCAGCTCAGAAAATAGAGCAATATTGAGATGTGTAAAAAAAAACATTGAGAATAGAAATAAATATGTGTATAATGTAACACTGTGTTGATAAGAAGTGAATATTAAATAGGAGAAAATACGACTAAGGGTTGTACATGGTTCTCATTTTTTAGAGTAATTACTGAAATTTAATATTGCTAGCCAAGAGTTCCAATATATAGGTAACATCTTTTTATTATAATTTTACATGTAAATGTCAAAGTATAGTACCAGCTATTGTTCTCAGAATAACCAAAATGCAGGGAATTATTCCAGGGGCATATTTTTAAAAGTCATCTGTTAACACTTCTGATAATTTTTTTATGAATGCATTTACGATAAAATGCTACTGCTAATTTATTTGTTGTATGCCAGAAGTGTGTGTTTTATGAAAGTATGTGTGCTTGTGTATATTCTGAACATTTGTGCATTCCTCAAACTAAGGCAAAGATCCATGTTAAGATCAGGCTTTTAAGAATCTGATTAATGGAATAGTGGAAGACTAGAAAACAAAATCTGACTTGGTTCAATAATTCCTGAATTAGATGACTTGTGCCCAATATGTAGTACAGTTTAAAAGTTGAGAATTTAAACTTTCAGAAGATGTACTCTAACACTGTTGGGAACTCACTCTAGGAAATATAGTGGCAGGAGAAGTATTCTATGGGGAAAAAAATAACCACTCTTGTAATATTAATTATGAACAGTCAGGGACTAAAGTGGACATTGGAGTGAGAGAAATTTGCCTGCATGTTTTAGGGCCTAAAATAAAAACTGAAAAGAAATTTGGAGAAGTCTAGTGACAGGGACTAAAGTGGACCCCACAACAAGGAGGAAAAGAAGAACCCTCACATTATGTTTGGACTGGTAGACTCTAAAAAAAAAACTGTTATTTTAAATATTTTATTTATTTAGTTGAGATTTATTTAGTTATTACATTAGTTTCAGCACAAGTGAGGTGTAGGGGCAGACAGAGGGGGAGGCAGACTTCCCAATGAGCAGGGAGCCTGATACGGGGCTCAGTCCTGGGATTATGACTTGAGCTGAAGGCAGATCCTTAACCAGTGAGTCACCCAGGCGCCCTAAAAGAAATTATTTTTAATAGCAGCTTTTCAGTACTCTCCATTTGAATTTGCCCTAATCAGAAAACATTTGGAAAGCTTTCTACATGTCATAGCCTAGACTTACTCGTACTAGGATTGATTATGTAATAATGTTTCCCCTCAAGTCCGAAGGAGAGAAGCAGAAGAAATCATCTATAGGAAAATAGCTATATCCAATAAAATATCAGTGGGCCGTGGGTGTTCACCATCAGAGATAGCCACCAGCAGGCCTAGAAGATGTAATTTAAAGACCTAGAGGCTTGTCCAGAGGTAGATGGTTGGGGATTCACTGATTTTAGGATAGGCCCAAGAATGTGATTTTCTCACAGGTTGCCAGTAAGGCTTTATTACATAATAGCTTGTGTACTTAAAAGAAATTGTATTTAAGTAAGGCCAGTGACATATGGGTTAGATAATTAAAAGAGACAGGAAAGTGATAAAGCAGATACATGAAAAGGTATACAAAGTTCTTTTCAATCCTTGTAATTAGAGATCCATATTAGGAAATAAGGAACTTGCACAAGGTCAATACAGCAAGAGGCTGCAGGGACTGGAATTTGAACCATATGACCTGTGCTCTATTGCTTTTGGCAGGAGTGAGGCACAAAAATCCTAGAACTGGATAAGGCTCATTCTCTACTTGATAATCTGTCTTCTATTTTACAGCAACCTATTTTTCAGGATCCCTGTTTTCATTCTGTTCCAGTTTACTTTCTCATCTTTCATATGGTTCTAATCCCAAGACTTTGAAATTCTTGAAGGTAAACTCTGCAGTTTGGCAAGCTGATTTTAATTGTTGAATACACATTCAGGCATTTGAATCTGGAATAGAGTCATTTACTACAGTAAAAATTCAATAAGGATTTCAGGATGGCAACTTTAGTGGCTTCCTAAACTCACCTTATTACATGGACACAATTTATCTACAGATATATACAGAACAATTTCCTCTAAAAACCCAAAAATCAGCTGAGTAGATCATCCACATTGGGCAAATGAGGGGAAAAAAACCACATTGAAGCGGGTAAAAGAGGTTGAGACAAAAATCTCATCATAAACCCTAACCCATAATTAGATAAAAATGTTGAGCTTCTAAGAAGTGAAAGATGTGAACCCCCATGTAGCCGCCCAACTTTTAGGATTTATACCTGAGAGATCAACCTCCAAGTCATCTATTTTGAAAGCCCAAGGGTCTTGTAGTGAACTAAGAATCATTTCTTAAGGGTTTATGCATGTAGATCAGGTGCCCCAAGACCCCATACAGAGACAACTAACTGAAAAGTTCCCAAGACTTTCTATAAAAGCTATTTTTTACATCATAATACTTAACCTGAAGTCACCATCTTTGCTGTCTCTCTCACTCCACCTTGAGAAAAGAGTTGGTATACTCATGTGGCACCTGGATTTTCATGATTGCCACCAGGGAACACGTCAAGATTGCCTGGCTCTGGTAGCTAGTGGTGCTCATGTTCATGGATTCAGTGGGGCAGTAGCAAAAACATAAACAGGTCTTTAAATTCTTTTCTCAGTATAATTAACAAATATATAATGTTACATTAGTTTCAGGTAAATATAGTGATTCAACAATTCTATACATTGCTCAGTGGTCATCAGAATAAGTATTTTCTTAATCCCCTTCACTTCTTTCACCCACGTCCTAGAACTTCCTTCTGGTAAACATCTTCACAGTCTATATTTGAATGTTCTTTTTTTCTCTTTTTTTTGCCCTTTGTTCCTTTGTCTAATTTCTTAAATTACACATGAATGAAATCATACACTATTTGTCTTTTTCTGACTGACTATTTCATGTAGCATTATACCCTCTTGATCCATCCACATTGTTGCGAATGTAAAGATTTCTTTCCTGTTTATGGCTAATATATATGTACACTATATACACTACCTCTTTTTTATCCATTTATCGATGGTTAGAAACTAGAGTTTCCTTAATTTGGCTATTATAAATAATGCTGCAATAAACAGAGGGGTGTATCTACCTTTTCAAATGAGTATTTTTGTCCTCTTTGAGTAAATACCCAGTAGTAGAAATACTTGATTATGTGACAAAGAATTTTTATTTTTAATTTTCAAAGAACCTCCATACTGTTTTCCATGGTGGCTACACCAGGTTATGTTCTTACCTATAGTGTATAAGTGTTGTTTCTTCTACACATCCTAACTCTTGTTGTTTCTTCTGTTTTTGAATTTAGCCTTTCTGACAGGAATGAGGGTATATGTCTTAGTGGTATTAATATGCATTTCCCTAATGATTAGTGAGTTACAACAACTTTTCATGATTTTGTTGGCCATTTGTATGTCTTTGGAGAAAGGTCTGTTTTTGTCTTATGCCCATTTAATTGGCTTAGTGTGTGTGTGTGTGTGTGTGTGTATTGAGCTGTATAAGTGCTTTATGTATTTTGGATATTGATCCCTTATCAGATACATTATTTGCAAATGTGTTGTCCCATTCAGTAGCTTGTCTTTTAGGTTTGTAGTTTCCTTTGTTGCATATTACCTTTATTTTGATGTTTGGCTTTTCTTTCCCTTGCCTTAGGAGACATATCTAGAAGAATGTTGTTATATAGTCACTGTCAAAGATATTACTACCTGTGCTCTCTTGTAGGATTTTTATAGTTTCATGTCTCATATTTAGGCCCTTCTTCTCTTTTGAGCTTATTTTTGTGTATGGTATATTAAAGTGATCTAGTTTCATTGATTTGCATGTGTCTGTCCAGTTTTCCCAACACCATTTGTTGAAAAGACTGTCTTTCTCTCATTGCATATTTTTCCCTCCTTTGTTGAAGAGTATATGCCTCTGTGTTCATTTCTAAGTTTTCTATTCATTCTATTGATCTGGGTCTATTTTTGTGCCAGCACTATACTATTTTGATTCCTATAGCTTTGTAGTATATCCTTAAATTTGGGATTGTGAATACCTCCAGCTTTGTTGTTTTGTTCTTCATTTTCAAGATTTCTTGGGCAATTCAGAATCTTAAAATTTTCATATAATTTTAATGATTACTTGGTTCTAGTTCTGTGACAGATGCTGTTGGCATTTTGATAGGATTACATTAAATTTATATAAATTGCTGAAACATTTTAACAATATTTATTCTTCCAATCCATGATCATTGAATATCTTTACATTATTTCATAGCATCTTCAATTTCTTCCACCAATGTTTATGGTATTGAGTAGACATTTTTTATCTCCTTGGTTAGCTTTATTCCAATGCATTTTATTATTTTTATACAACTGTAAATAGGACTGTTTTCCTAATTTCTCTGTCTCCCTCTTCAATATTAGTATATAGAAATGCAACAGATTTCTGTATATTTTGTATCCTGTGACTTTATTGAATTCATTCATCAGTTCTAGTGGGTTTCTTGAGAAGTCTGTGGGGTTTTCTATATATAGTATCATGTCATCTGCAAATAGTGAAAGTTTTACCTCTTCCTTACCCATTTGGATGGCTTTTATTCTCTTGTATGATTTCTGTGGCTAGGACTTCCAGTATAAGTTGAATAAAAATGAATGGACATCCTTGTCTTAATCTTGGGGAGAAACCTCTTAGGTTTCACCACGGAGTATGATGTTAACTGAGGTTTTTTCATATATAGCCTTTATGATGTTTATATATGTTCCCTCTAAACCAATTTTCTTGAGGCTTTTATCATGAATGAAGATTGTACTTTCTCAAATGCTTTTCTCCATCCATTGAAATGATCATATGTTTTTTCTCCTTTCTCTTGTTAATATGATATATCACATTGATTTGTGAATATTGAACCACCTTTGCATCCTGGGAATAAATCCCACTAGATCTTGGTGCATGATTTTTAGATGTATTGTTAGATTCAGTTTGCTAATACTTTGTTGAAGATTTTTGCATCCATATTCATCAGGGATATTGGCCTATAGTTCTCTTTTTTGTAATGTCTTTATCTGGTTTTGGTATCAAGGTAATGCTGACCTCATAAACTTAATTTGGAAGTTTTCCTTTGTCTTTTATTTTTTGGAATAATTTGATAAGCATAGGTATTAACTCTTCCTTAAATGTTTGGTAAAATTCACCTGTGAAGCTGTATGATCAAGGATTGTATATTTTGGATTACCAATTAGTTTTTATTGCTGTAATCATTCTGTACAACTTTTCTGTTTCTAGGAATTGTCTTCTAAGTTAAATTTGTTGACATAATTTTTCATAATATTCTTATAACCCTTTGTATTTCTGTGCTGTCCGTTGTTATTTTTCCTCTTACATTTCTGATTTTGTTTGAGTCTTCCCTATTTTTGGGATAAGTCTGGCTAAAGATTTATCAATTTTTTTCTTATCTTTTTCAGAGAACAAGGTTCTTGTTTTATTGATTTGTTTCTTTGGTATTTTGCTTCTGTATCATGTATTTCTGCAATATTCTTTATTATTTCTTTCCTTCTATTGGTTTGGGGTTTTTTGTTCTTTTTCTAGATCTTTTACGTGTAAGGTTAGGTTGTTTGAGGTTTTTCTTGCTTTTTGAGGTAAGCCTTTATCACCATAATCTTCCTTCTTATAACAGCTTTTACTGTATCCTAAATATTGAAACATGGTATTTTATTTTCATTTGTTTCTATGTAGTTTTTCATTTCCTCTTTTATTTTTTTGGTTGATCAATTCATCATTTAATAGCATGTTATTTAGCCTCTATGATTTTGTGTTCTTTCCAGATTTTTTCCTGTGAATGATGTCTAGTTTCATAGCATTTTAGTCAGAAAATATCCATGATATGACTTCAATCTTTTTTAATTAGTTGAGACTTGTGTATGGATACACATTTTACATGTTATCTATTGAGGAGACTATTCCTGTGCACTTGAAAAGAATGTGTATTTCAGTGTTTTAAGATCGAATGTTCTGAATTTATCTAAACAGAAAATCAATGAAGAAACGATAGACAATTGGACCAGATGGATCTAACAGATAAATTTCCCTACTAAATTTTGTGTTACTATCAACTACTACTTTTATATTTATTAATAGATTTATTTATTTGGACAGTAATATTGGGTGCATAATTCTTTCCAACTGTCACATCTTCTTGTTGAATTCTTCCCTTTGCAATTATTGTCTCTTGTTACAGTTTTTGTTTTAAAGTCTATTTTGTCTGATAAAAATATTGTTTCCTCAGCTTTCTTTTGGGATCCATTTGCATAATAAATGTTTTCCCATTCCTTCACTTTCAATCTTCCTTTAGGATTGAGACTTTAGGTCTGAGATGAATGTCTTGTAGGCAGCATCTGGATGAGTTGTGCATTTTTATCCATTCAGTCACCCAATGTCTTTTTGTAGTTGTGTACTGACTCCTTCTCTTGTTCTTTCTTGATTTGTTGACTTTCTTTAGTGATATACTTGGATACCTTTCTATTTTTTGTACATCAAGAGGTTTTGATTTGTAGTTACTGTTACTGCATAAGCAGTATGTTGTGGGAGGGGACTTGAAGCTGCTTTGGAGTATTCCTCCTGAGAGTGATTGCATGGGAATGAGCATGCTGTTAGCAAGTTAGGTGGAGAATGCGTGCATTGGTCTCCACAGGTGTTTGTGTATCTAGGCTACAATTAAAGAAATAGTGCCTTCCAGCCTGAAGACTCCTGCTGCTCCTGTGCTAATTCTGAGATTAGTAAATAAATCTCCTTCCTATATATCCCAGGTTATTTTCAAACTGCTGCTTTTATGCTATATCTCAGTGGAGTTGTTATGCTGGCTATTTCAGGGTGGGGAGTCTTTCCTATGTGCCCCCCCACCCCCGCCCGCCCCGGGACCTCTCACAAAGTCGAAAACCAAAACAAACAAACAAACAAAAAACTTGAAAACCAAAGGGGCTTAAAGCTAAATGTTATAGGGATTAATCTTCCCCATGTGGGTCCTCGTGCCTGGGGTCGGTTCCTGTCCCGATTCTGTATATGGGTTCCTAGACAGTCACATGGGTTAGTTTTGTTCCTCACTATGTTTCTGCCCTCCATACCATTTTCTGTTTGTCTCGTCTCTACATTTATCTGTGGATAATCTTTTCTGCCAGTTTTGGGGACACTTTCTGGGTTACTTACACTGGTTTGGATGTTATCCAGGTATATCCATGGGATGAAATAAGCTTAGGATCCTCCTATTATGTCATCTTCCCTGGCTATCACCTGAAGGTTCTGTGCAGAGGGAACAGATATGAATACCAATACCCCAGTCTTCCTCAGAAAAAGATATACTTGCATAATTTAAAACATGGTACCAGGAGTCTGGCTTCCAGTCAGTCTGAATCTAGGTGCTAAGTGAGATCCTTACCTTTGGGAGGACATTGACAGATCTTCACAAAATCTTAACAAGTAGGTGCCACTAAAAATAAAATAGAACACTTGGATAATGACAGAAGTTTGAAAGTCAACTTCAAAAGGGTTCAAAGACAGTTGAATAAGGCTCAAACATTCTTTTGTAACTGGAAGAGGAAGCTATTGTATCTAATGCCTAGAAAACAACATAGAGAAGGAAAATGAAGCAACAGAAGAATATATTCGAAATGAAAGAACACAATCAAACCTCAGAACAAGACTTTAATGAAATGGAGATAAGTGATTAACTGATATTTTTTTCACATAACATGTATGCTGAGGACAGAAGAGTAGATGAAAAAAGAGAATTTCAATAAAGAGAAAGTATAAGAAAGTACTAAGTAGAAGTCACAGAACTAAAGAATACAATAACTGAACACTACAAGGAGGTATTCAACAGCTGACTAGAGAAAAGAAAAAAAAAAAGTATCAGTGACCTGATGGGGCAGTAGAACTGACTGAATCAGAATAGAAAAATAAAGAATGTAAAAGGATGAAAATAGCTGGATGGACTTATGGGACAATACAAGCAAACTAACATTGACATTATAGGAGTCCCAGAAAGAAAAGAGAAAGGAAGGTCCAGAAAACTTACTTTCAGAAATAAAGGCTGAATAATTTCCTAACCTGGGGAAGGAAACAAACATCCAGATCCAATAATTTTGAAGAGTTCAAATGAGATCCACATCAAGACATACCATTTTTAAAGAAGAGGAGAGAGTCTGAAAAGCAGCAAGAGAAAAACAACTTATTATATATGAGAGAACCACCCCCACCCCCCCCACCGCCCCCCCCTCCCCCACACACAGACACACTGGCCTCCGTAAGACTATCAGGTTTTTCATCACAAACTTTGCAGGCCAGAAGAGAGTGGCTAATATATTAAAAGTGTGGGGGGAAAACCTGCCTCCCAAAAGTACTCTTTCCAGCAAAATTGTTCTTCGAATTCAGAGGAAAGATAGAATTTTCCAGGCAAGCAAAAGCTAAAGGAGTTTATCACTACTAGACTGGCCTTGCAAGAAATGTTAAAGGAAATTCTTTCAGCTGAAATGAAAGAGTGATAATTAATAACAGAAAAACATATGAAAGTATAAGTTTCGCTGATAAAGATAGTTCATTACTTATAAAGCTAGTCTGAAGACTAAAAGGTAAAGTATGTAAAATGTAATTGTGATATCAAAAACAGAACGTTCATGAAGGGAAGTAAACATGCATAGGTTTAGAGTGTGTTCAAATTTTACTTGATATAACAGCCTATTTGGAATTGATAAGTTGTTTTATGTAAGCCTAATGGTAACCACAAAGCAAAAACCATTGGTACATACATAAAAAATGAAAAGCAAGAAATTTAAGCATAACACATAGAAAATCATAAAATCACAGAAAAGAGAACAAGAGAAGAAAACAGAAACAGAGTAACTACAAAACAACCAGACACAATTAACGAACTGGCAATAAATATGTACCTATTAATATTTACTTTAAATGTAAACAGACTACATTTTCCAGCCAAAGACACAGAGTGGCCACAGAGTGGCTGAATGGATAAAAAAAGGATCCACCTAGATCCTGCCTACAAGCAACTCACTTCAGCTATAAGGACACACAGAAAGTGAAGGGATGGAAAAGATATTTCATGGAAATGGAACCAAAAAGAAAATTGGTATAGCTATATAGATATCAGACAAAATATACTTTAAACAAAGACTGTAACGAGAGAGAAATAAGGTCATTATCTAATGATAAAGAGATCAACCCAACAAGAGGATATAACATTTGTAAACATTTATACACTTAATAGTAAAGCAAATATTAGTGGACATAAAGAGAGAAATAGACAACACAATAATAGTAGGGGACTTTAATACTCCACTGTCATCAATGGATAGATCATCAGACAGAAAAATCAATAAGGAAACATCAGCTTTAAATGACACATTAGTTTGCTGGACTTACCAGATATACAGAACACTTCATCCAAAAGCAACAGAATATTCTCCAGGACAGGTCACATGATAGGCCATTAAACAAATATTAATAGATGTAAGAACACTGAAACCCTATCAAGCATTATTTCCAAGCCACAATGGTATGAAATTAGAAATCATTTACATGAATGAAACTGAAAAATTCACAAATACATGGAAATTAAATGACATGCTACTAAACAACTAACTGGTCAAAGAAGAAATTTTAAAAATATTTTAACACAAAAGAAAACAGAAATACAATATACCAAAACTTATAGGAAACAGCAAAAAGGAGTTCTGAGAGGAAATATCACAGTGATAAATGCCTACATCAAGAAATAAACTAAGAAAAAAGATCTAAAATAACCTAATTTGTACCTCAAGGAACTAGAAAAGAAAAAAGTCCAAAGCTGGTGGAAGGAAGGAAATAACAAGTATCAGAGTGGAAGTAAATACTCATAAAGCATTAGATTAGATTAATGGAACTAAGACATGGCTTTTAAAAAAGATAACCAAAATAGACAAGAAATGAGAGACCTTATAACAGATACCACAGAAATACAAAAGATCATAAAAAACTATTATGAACAACTATACACCAAAAATTGGACAACCTAGAAGAAATTTACATATTCCTAGAAACCTGTAGTCACTATGAATGAACCATAAAGAAGCAGAAAATCTTAAATTACGAATAAGTAGATCGGATTAGTAATCAAAAACCTTCCAACAAACCTAAGACCAGGACCAGAAACTTCTCTGGTGAAGTTTACCAGACATTCAAAGAAGTATTGCTAATTAATCTCTAACTCTTGCAAAAAATAAAAGAATACTTCCAAAGTCATTTTGTGAGGCCAGCATTACCTTGATACAAAAACCAGACAAGGATGCTGCAAAAATCCTCAATAACCTATTTATAGACAAATTCAACAACACATTGAAACAAGCATACACCATGATCAAGAGGGATTACTTGCAGGGTTGTAAGGATGCTTCAATGTCCATAAATCAGTCAACATCATACATGACATTAATAAATGAAGTATAAAAATTATTATCTCAATAGGTGCAGAAAAAGCATTTGACAAAATTCAACACTCATTTATGATAAAAACTTTCAGCTAAGTGGGCACAGAAGGAATGTACCTCACCTTAATAAAGGCTATATTATGACAAATCTATAGCTGACATCATACTGAAAGATGAAAAGCTAAAAGTTGTCTTAAATTAGAAACAAGACAAAATTGTTCACTCTCATTACTTTTATTCAACATAATATTAGAAGTCCTACCCAGAGCAATTATGGGAGAAAAAAGAAAAACCATTTAAAACAGAAAAAGTAAAATGTTACTATTTGCAAATGACTTAATATTATATGTAGAAAACCCTAAAGACTCTAAGCGCACCCCCCAAAAAAAATTAGGGTAAATGAATTCAGTAAAGTCGTGAGGTACAAAATCAATATACAAATACCTGTTGTTTTTCTATACACTAACAAATGATCGGATAGGGGAATTAAGAGAACAGCCCCCATGTCCCATTTACTATTAAATCAAATAATAAAATACCTGGGAATAAATTTAATACAGAAGGTGAAACACCTGCACACTCAAAACTATAAGACATCAATGAAAAAAAAATTGAAGATACAAAAAAATGGAAAGATTTCCATCATCATGGATTGATAGAAGTAGTATTGTTAAAATGACCTTTCTTTTTTTATTATTTTTAATGGCCTTTCTATATGAAGTAATATCCAGATTCAATGTAATGCTTATCAAATTACAGTAGTATTTGTAACAAAAATAAAATAATACTAAAAGTTGTATGGAACCAGAAAATACCTGATAAAGCAATTAAATTCATACATATATGGTCAGTTAATTTACAACAAAGGAGCCAAGAAGAAACAATGAGAAATCTCTTCAATAAATGGTGTTGGGAAAACAGAAGAGCTACATGCAACAGAATGAAACTGGATGAGTATCTTCCATCATATGCATAAATTAACTCAAAATGAATCAAAAACCTGAAAAGAATAAAACCTTAAGATTCTGAGAACACAAAGCAGTAATTTCCTTGACTTAGGTCTCGAAGATTTTTTGGATTTGATACAAAAAGAAAAGGCAACAAAAATAAGTGGGACTACATCAAATTAAAAGGCTCATACACAACAAAAGAAAATGAAAAGACAAGTTATGAATGAGAGAAAATATCTGAAAATCATCTATCTGATAAAGAGTTAAGATCCAAAATATATAAAGAACTCATACAACTCAATAGCAAAAACAAAACACATACACACAACCAAACCTAAAGGCTCCAAATAAAAAGTGGGCAGGGTAACTAGACATTTTCCCAAAGACAACATGCAGATGGCCAACAGGCACAAGAAAGGGTGCTCAACATCACTAATCCTAAAGAAATGTAAATCATAACAACAATGAAGTATCACCTCACACTTGCTATAATGGCTAAAATAAAAAAGACAGGAAATAACAAGTGTTGGCAAGGACGTAGAAAGAGGATAATTACTGTGCACTGTAGGGAAATGAAAATTAGTATAGCTATTAAGGAAAACAGTATGAAGGCTCCTCAAAAAATTAAAAACAGAATTATCCTGTGATCCAGAAATTCCACCTCTGGGTAAAGATATGAAAAAAAAACAGTAGTTTGAAAAGATATTTGCACCTATGCATTCATAGAATCATTATTTACAGTAGCCAAGACATAGAACAACCTAAATGTTCCTTGATGGATGAATAAAGAAAATGTGTTGTGAGTGTGTGTGTATGTGTGTGTGTGTATGAAAAGAATCCTTTCTTGTATGAATGGCAACATAATTTGCCATTTGTGACAACACGGATGCGTCTTGATGGCATAACACTAAGTGAACTAACTTAGATGAAGAAAGACAAATACCATATGATCTCACTTAAATGTGGGCTCTAAAAAAGAAAAGTAAAGAAAATAAACCAAAAAACTCACTTACACACAGGCCAGATTGGTGGTTGCCAGAGTTGGGTGTATGGAGGGTGGAGAAGGAGATTCAAAGATTCAAAATTTGAGTTATAAAATAAATAAGTCATGGGATGTAATGTACAGCATGATGACTACATTTAATACTATACTGTAAACTTGAGAGTTGTTAAGAAAGTGAATCTGAAACATTCTCATCACAAGAAAAAATATTTTTTGTGATACCTGGGTGTTTGAGCAATTGAGCATCCGCCTTTGGCTCAGGGTGTGATACTGGGATCCAGGATCGAGTCCCGCATAAGGCTCCTTGCAGGGAGCCTGCTTCTCCCTCTGCCTATGTCTCCGCCTCTCTCTGTGTGTCTCATGAATAAATAAAATCTTAAAAAAAAAAAAAAGATTTTGTATCTATATGTGGTGATTGTTTTTAACTAGACTTACTATGATGACCACGTCTCAATATAGTTGGCCCTTGAACAGTTTGGAGGTTTAGGGCCCCAATGTTCCAGCAGTCAAAAACCTGTGTGTAACTTTGGCTCCTAAAAATCTTAATTACCTATAGCATACTGTAGACAGGAAAACTTACTGAAAACATAAACTGTCAATGAATGTATATTTTTGATGTTATATGTATTGTATAGTAATTCTTACAATAAATCAAATTACAGAAAAAATATTATTAAGAAAAGAATGAGAGAAAATGCAATTATGGTACTGTATCAAAAGATTTTGACATATAAAGTAGACCCAAGCATTTCAAACTTATGTCATTCAGGGGTCAACTATATACACAAAATCCATGTGTTGTATAATAATAATTTAATATCAATTTTATCTCAAAAAAGTAAGGTAATTTATGAAATTGAAACTCTATTTTCAATGTATTCTGAATTAGAATAAAGGTTTTACAAATACTGAAATAACTGTAAATATAACGATGCCCAAGTTTTCAACATTATTATGCCTTGTTAATTAGAAAGTAAAGAAACTGTTTAGACAAAAATTCTACAGGTCCAAAAGTTCTCACCTTACACACTGACATCAATTCTTGGTAATAGAGAACTATGTTAAAAAGTAAGATCAGTGAGATTGCTGTAATGGGTAGTAATGTCCTCAGAACATGCGGAAACTTTTTAATATTGATCTAGATAAACACTATCTTGTCATCATTTTAACTAAGAGAAAAAGAAATGCAGAACAATATCACAAACAATTTCCCTTCCCTATTGGTTTCTGTAAGACATGTATGTAGTTCAAATACTGAAAATTTCATTTACAAATACATCATTGCTTAATCTCAACAGAGATTAATTCTCACAATCTCTAGGAGACCGTTGAGGCATTCTGCAGCAGCAATCATTGCTCAAACAAGAAAGATGAAAATCTTTAGATGAAAGATAATTATAAATTAATCTGGGAAAATAAGATTACCTAGGAAGATGATACTAATAAGAACAAAATTAAAGTAAAAATTCCACTTTAAAAAAAAAAATTCCACTTTTTTTCCTATAGTGGAATGAAAATATAATTTCTTATAAAAGCTCATTGTAATGGTATATTTGTATAGTGATTAATGAGCTCATTAAAATTGGTCACGCATAAAAATTCAAAATTTCATAGTAATAATTTGAATTATTTTTCCATATAATAAAATTATTTAGATAATCTCTAGCATTTTTGATGAGCCTATTAATGAGCTCACAAGTCACAAAAATTTTAAGGGAAAGCATATAGTTCTTAAAAAAAGGAGCATAGCAATTCAAAATTACAAAGGAAGTTGGCAGAATTGAGTATTTTAAGTGTCAAACTGTTAATATACATAATAATAAAGGTGACAATAATAGATTGATTTTGGCAAGAGAAGATAACCTTGTAACTTTGAATTCTCAGTAAAATGAAGAGAATTAGCTGAAATAGGCAAAAAAAACCTCAGCTGAGAAAATTATTTTTTTCTAAATTGGCTGTCACAAAGGATTTCCATAGTAATTGACCAAACACTTCATTAAACATAGACTCAATTCTCTTTTGTCATTTCATATAGAAATTTCTTATATTCATATTTACCTCAGTTAAATGATTTTCTTTAAGCAAAATATTACATCCATGACACTATTAAAAACAGTACAGTCTGTAAGTAATATGCTTTAAATAGAAGGACTCACAGAAGATGAAAGTGAAAGGACGGAGAAACATACCATGATAATAGTAATAAACAGAAAGTTGAGTAGCTTCATTATTTTCAGACAAGAATTTAGAAGTATAATCTTCAGAGATAAGACATAAAAAAAGAACATTAAAAAGGTCAATTCTCCAAGAAAACTCTAAACCTCTATGCACCTAACAACATAAGATCAAAATAAAAAATTAAAAATAAAACTGAAAGGAGACATAGACAAACCCACTCTTTTAACTATATTTTTAAAATCCTTTTTTTTTTTTAGTAATTGATAAACCAAGAAGACAGAAAACCAGTAAAAATAAAATTGACCTGAAAAGCACTAGTCTATGAACTTGATCTAATTGATGTTTTTAAAATTCTCTATCAAAAAAAAAAAAATATTCTCTATCCCTCAATAGCAGAATACACATTTTTCTAAAGCCCACATAGACCATTAAATAGGACAGATCATATCCTGGCCATAAAATAAACTTTAATTTAAATGAACATAAATCATATAAAGTGTATTCTCAGGTGCAATGGAATCAATAATTAATAATTTCCTAAAATAGAAAGCAATAGTCCCAGGTGATTTCACTTTTGAATTCTGTCAAATAGTTAGTGAAGAAATGATACCAATAATCCACAATCTCATCCAGAAGATGAAAACAGAGGAAACACCTTCTAACTCATCTGTGAAGCCAGCATTATCTTAATAACACAACCAGATGAAGATCTTATAAGAAAGGAAAACTAAAGACCAAAAATATGCTATCAATAGACATACAAAATTCCTCCACAAAATGTTGACAAATGGAATCCAACAATGCATAAAGTAATTGTACAACCAAGTGTGATTTACTTCAGATATATGATTGTTTCAACATTCAAAAATCAATTAAGTTTACTTATCACATCAAGAGGATAAGAAAATTCATCAGACCAGATCAATTCATGCAGAAGAAGCATTTCACATATTCTAATACCCATCCATGATAAAATTCTCAGCGAAGTGAGTGCAGAGGAGAACTTCCTTAACCTGCTAAAGACTATCATTTCATGAAGGTACAAAAATCAGGGTGCTATACAACAAAGTAAATACCAGAGTGAGACGAATCCATGCTTTACATCTTTCCTTACTTGTCCATTGCTGAGTTGTGGAGAGTGGCTGTCCAGTTCTCTTACTGATCATTGAAATTCTCAACTGGTTTTCTGTTCTTCACGTCTGTGTGTTATGAAACACTTCCATTAGTAAGTATAGTTCTGTATGGCTGATAATGATAATTACTATTAATGTAATAGCTGATGTTTAACATTTAGTGAGGATTTACAGGTCACACCGGGCCCACCGGTCTACATGGATTACCTATTGCACCTCAAAACATTCTATGATTTATTTTTAATTCCCATTTATAGCTGAAGATCCTAACATACAGAAAGAAAGCAGTTTGACTAGCGCTATAAATTTAGGATTCAAGCCTATATAATTAGGCTCCAAAAGCAATGCTTCTCCTCTATCATGATGACTTGCCTCTTGGGCAGGAGAATATAGTTAGAAAAATAAAACCCCTCAATTAATTCTGGTGAAAGCCAGAGCCTTCCCTTCTCTTTGAGAATTCCTGGGATACACCCTAAATCTCCACATCAGAGTGTCAAAGGACCCAGTATACAAGTTTAGAACTTCTGCCCTTTCATATAGTCTATTTTCACAAAATAAAGGCCAAACTTAGTATTCATTGAAACTACATTTTTTCCTCCCTCAATCCAACTCCATCTCACTTTTGATAAAATTGTGATCTTTTTCCATATCCTGACATTAGATTATCTGTGAATCTCTGTCTGAAGTTAGTTTTTGATTCTTTTGTTATATTCCATCATAGTGAGAAAACAAATATTACTTACAGATAATTAGAAATGTCTCCTTTTATCCAGAAGCTTAAAACTAGTTTTAATTAGTTAATAAATTTGTCCCAAACCAAGGAGTAGGTCATTCTGGAGTTTTAATTTCCTGGGTCAGTATTATTCTAAAACAAGCAAAAGATGATATTTTGATTTCAGGAAGTTTAAATACTTAGGAAATTTTGTGAAATTGAGTGCTCTTATTTTCTTGGTCTTTTACATGAAAAAATTCCCTATATAAAGAAGTTAATAAAGATAAATGGATTATTCACTGAACAAAACACAAAATACTAGCTATACAGTACTATAATTAAATTACCAAGCAGATAGAAATACTGAAATGCCAAATGGAATTCCAAGCAATTTGTCCTTTATATGAGTACATGACTTTCTAAAGAACAATATACTTTCATGTTTAATGTCAATTGCATAATTGTCTGCAAAAGAATTCCAGCATATAAAAATAAAACTGTAAAAATAAATAAAATAATAAATACCTGTAGGTGCATTTTAAGTTTTCTTTTGTTAAGGATATATATTAATTAAGTAGAAAACACATTAAAATTTGACAATTTCTGGAGTGGGAGCAGGCATGTTTAGAAAAAGCTTTTAAGTTCTTTTTCTCTTAATGACTTACATTTGGGGGGTGGAAATCACAGCTTTTTTCATTGCTCTTAATTTGTCTCCTTTTCCATAAAATGTTTGGGGAAAATAAACTTTAGTCTTTCCACTTACATAGCTACAAAATGCCTAGTCCAAACCTATTCTATTCATTAGAATATCCATTTACATTTTTATAACACTAAAATAGTGATTGCTACTTCCTTGCTGACTTTGAATAACTGGGTGATAAGAACACTGGACATAAACTATAAAGGAGTTGTAATTTAAATATGCTTATTAGGGCTCTTCACCATAATCTTCATATAACAATTAGAGTTCCATCTATCCCAACAGTGATTCTTGGGATTTATTACCTTTCAATGTTTTTTTTTTTTTTTAAAGATTTTATTTATTTATTCATGAAACACACAGAGAGAGAAAGGCAGAGACCCAGGTGGAGAGAGAAGCAGGCTTCTCACAGGGAGCCGGATGTTGGACTCAATCCTGGGATCCCCAGGATCATGCCCTGTGCCAAAGGCAGACGCTCAACCTCTGAGCCACCCAGGCGTCCCTATTAGCATTCAATCTTGAAACAAAATCCTATAAGAACTGTTTATGACCAAGAAAAAGTAATATCATCTGAATTTACACTCCCAGCTTAAACAACTAAAAGTCTGGACATACTATGTAAATCAACACTTTTCAAGGCATCGGAAATTCTGCAAGTGAGGGCAGTGATCCCTAACTGCAGGTACACAAAGGTGTACCTAGAGGTGAGCTCTACGATCACCACCCTAAACTTCAGAGAAGCCTTACGCTGCCTCTCAGGAGGCAAAACCCAGGCAGAGAGTGTACTCTGGGCTGAAGAGGCATTGAGAATGTGGGTAGAATGAGAGGCTAGAGTTCCCAGGGCAGAATCCTGAGAGGAGAAAGCTTCACAGAGAAAGCAATGTGGAGAGATGTACTGGGTTCTCTTTCAGTCTTCAGCTGAGTACTTCTCAGTGTTTGATGGTGAGGAAACTACTTGAAGCCCCAGAAACAACCATCTAAAATAAACAGAGGGAAGCAGCCTTCAGAGTTCACACATCCAGGTGTAATTCCTATTCACCCCGAGTGGAAAACTTCACAATTCATGGGTCCTTCGGTAGACTACTCAGAAGAGATTAGTCCCCAAACCGGAGAAAAAAAATAGACCTAGGGTGAACTCTGTTCTGGTCCTGCCTAACAAAACTTAAAAGCAAGACAGAACATATTATTTTCAAGTAACTTAACTGATCCATTAACAAAGCTCAGTCCTATTCCAAGGAATGCAAAGGTACAGAGGCACAACTAGGTGTTCATTAAAAAATTACCAGGTATGCAATAAAGAAAACATGACACATAAAGAAGAAAAAAATCAATTAAAATTAACCCAAGAAATGCAGATTATAGAATTAGTAACAACACAAATTAGAAAAACAGTTATTATAACTGGATGCTATGTATATAAGAAGCTAGAGGGAAAGAGTATGTTAAGTGAAATATGCAAATGTAAAAAGATGTAAAAATAATCTAGAGATGAAAACTACAGTGTCTGATATATAACGCACTAGATAGGAATAATGGTAGATTGGACTTTTCAGAATAATTAACAGTTGTGGATTAATAAACTTGAAGACCTAGATATAGAAACTATTCAAAATATAAAAGAGCAAAAAGAATGAAAAAAATAAATTGTTTCTCACTGAGTTGGTGGACAAACTCGATCAACTTACTATAAATGCAATTAGAGTCTCAGAACAAGCAAGCAAATTGAAGGAAGAAAGACAGAAATAATAGGAAAAATAAAGTTTGAAAATAGTGCAAATTTAATGAAAATAATACCCACTGATTTTAGGAGCTAAATGGACCCCAAACATAATGATTTGACAAAATCATTTGAAGGCTATATCATAGTAACTTTGCTTAAAACCTATGATATAGAAACATCAAAGAGTAGAGGAAAAGCAAACAGTACATACATAGGAACAAAGATAAAAATAAGAATAGACTTCCCATGATATAAGGCAAACCAGAAGTTACTAGAGCAGCATCTTTAAGATGGAAAATAGCCAAAATCAAACAAAGCAATCATTGTAGTTATATGCTCAACGTAAGTGTCTTCAAAAAAAAGGGGGAAATGAAAGCATGTTCATAATTTCAGTGGCTAAAAGAATTAATATTCTACAAACCTGAAATACAGCAAATGGTAAAGGAAAATGTTCAAGTAGAAGTAATGACACCAAGAAATCCTAATATACACAATGGAATGAAGAGTACCAAAATGGTAACTATGCAGATAAATATAAAATAGGTTTTTCCTCTTATGTAAAAATCTCCAAATGATAATTAACTGTTTAAAAAATAATATTGTGTTGTGGACTTTAAAACGTATATGTGACTGTAACTGTAGACAGTACTGACACAATGGCTTATAGGAAAAATGCAAGCATACGTTGTTCTTACACTGTGTATGATGTGGTATAGTGTCTTTTGAAAGCAGACTGGTAAGTTAAAATGTATAATACAAACATAAGCAAACACTAAAACAAAAAAATGTTATCGCTAATAATTAAAGGAGAAAAAATAGAATAATAAAATCTCCTAGCCCAAAAGAATGCATTCCAGTAAGGAAAAAAATGGAACAGGAATAAACAGGACATAGAGAAACAAAGAGCAAATAATAGACTTAGAACCAACTACAGCAATGATCATATTAAATGACATAAACTATTAATACACAGTGATTATAAACATGGATAAAAAGGGAATAACTAACTATATTAGAATATATAACTAACTATATTCTGCTTTCAAAACACCCACTTTAAATATTAGATGGAGTGAACAAATTAAAAGACAGAAATTACCAAAGGTCATTCCAGAAGAAAATATATTACACAAATAGCCATATATCAATTATCTATAGTTGAAATCCTTCCCACAGAGAAAGGTCCAGGACAAGATGGCTGGAGTTTAGTAAATTAAATCCAACAATATATAAGAAGTGTCATAATTCACACCTTGAGTCTTAACAAAAATTAACATAATATAGATTGTGGACCTAAATATGTATCCCAGACTTCTGGAAGAGAGTAGAAAAGAAAATGTTTGTGATCTAGCATTGGGCTAAGATTTCCTAGAAGTGTAATAACTGAATAAAACAATGTTATGTTTTATAAAAAATAATAACTGGTTTTTGAAAGTTTCTACTAACACAAAGATAAGTCACAACTGGGAAAAATAATCATATATCTGATAAAGAACTATTCTGACTATATAAAGTAATAGCAAACCTCAATAATAAAAAAAGTGACAACTTGAGTAGAAGTTAGACAAAATATTTGAATATATTTTTGTTTGCTAAGGGAGAACTATAAGTGCAAATAAGGATTTGAAATGTCTTTCATCAATCATTATTAAAAAACTGCAAATTAAAATCACAAATTGATCCTACTCTACATCTCCTAGAATGCCTAAAATCAAAAAGCCTCACCAAACTAATCAGTGGCAAGATTGTTGAATATTTGTAAATCATACTAACTACTGGTAAGAATGTAGAATGCTAAACATGTTTTCAAAAATGTAGAATGCTAAACATGTTTTCAAAAATAGTTTGACTTTTGCCAAATAAAATATATGTCTTTAAAAAATAAAATATAAAAATTATATTTTAACACATTAAAAATATATGTATTAAAAATTTTAATACATTTTAATATATGTATTTTTAAAAGTAGGGATCCTGGGTGGCTCAGCAGTTAAGTGTCTGCCTTCCGCCAGGGTGTGATCTTGGAGTCCTGGGATCGAGTCCCACGTCCGGCTCCCTGCATGGAGCCTGCTTCTCCCTCTGCCTATGTCTCTGCCTCTCTCTGTGTGACTCTCATGAATAAATAAATAAAATCTTAAAAAAAAAAGTAAAAAACTAAAGGTCTAGGACTCTTAAGACAATCACAACTAAAACTTGTAAAGGATATCAGTATATTTACATTATATATATTTTAAAGATTGTATTTATTTATTCATGAAAGACACAGAGAGAGAGAGGCAGAGACACAGGCAGAGGGAGACGCAGGCTCCACGCAGGGAGCCCGACGCGGGAATCGACTCCGAAACTCCAGGATCATGCCCTGGGCCGAAGGCAGACACTAAACCGCTGAGCCACCCAGGGATTCCCTACATTATTTTTCAATTCAAAATGTAATATATGTAAATATGTTCAATTTCCATATTAAGAAAATACAGAAGTAACTAGGAAATGGCCCAATATTTATATTGATAATAGTTATTAAAAGTGGTGACATCTACTTATGCAGCTGATGTGGGGAAAGTGGCTTGCTCTTGACTACTCATGAAAATGTATTTCTTTCAGTCTTTTGGAAAAGCAACCTCAAATGTACCTACTAAAATTTAAAACACATATACAAATTGAAATAAGAGACAAAAAGTTATCTCTTGTATAGGCAACAGATTTGGAAATAAATTGCAGTGCTAAGTACTCAGGTATAATATATGAAAAATAAAAATTTACATCAGTAATCAGAGAATTCCTTAGATACAATTAATGTGAGAAGAGCTAGATGCAGAGAAATGTGTATAATGTTACCCATTTATACACAAAAATAGAAGAAATTCATTTTATGTGTGCTTACGTATATCAATAATGACATTATGAACATGGAGAAAAGTACACATCAGGTTAACATTTGTTACACAGTAGGTAGAGAAGGGGAAAAAAGGTGAAAGGGATGTAAGTAAAAATAATATCAAAATGCTATAAGAACAAGAATGTCCATTTTCCAACTAAAAAATAAAATTCCTAGGGTTAGATATGTGAAAATATGTGGGTGGATGGGAGTTTGGGGCTTATCTAGAAGGATATATTTTTAAAAAGTTATAAAAATATTAATAATACTTCTTTTGGGCTATTGAGAACATTTTTTACTTTCTCACTTAGGTTTTTATTGCTTAATATTTTTACAATGACATTATATTGTAAATATAGTGAGAAATCTATTAAGTATATGAAACTACACAGAGAATGTAGGAGATTTTTAAACAATTATATTTGGATGGAAAATGTGTTAGGCCTTTCCTCCACCTTCCCTCCAATTAAACTATTCAAACTTCAAAAATGTAACAATTTAGGAACATATTCACATACCTGACAAGTACCAAGCTTGCCTGGGATTTCAGCACTCTGGATACTAGTACCTGCAGGGCATCAGAAATGTTTCTCCACATCTTTCTGCATTGCTTTCCTTTGTGTGGGATTTTTCAGGCAAGTTCTACTGAAGGTCAACAAGATAGTCATAGAAAGATCAAGGCTTAGATGCAACTAGATGAAGACTCCAATGAAGATGTGATTTATTTTCTTTATCCAATGCAACAGCAATCATCCCCAGGTGAGTTTTCCCTTACTTTCATGTAGCCTGGGTCATGTGTTCCACCTCTGCGAGTCTTGGGATGCAGTTCACTCACCTGCCAAGTCCACTACTTATGCTAATCCTTGGAGTCAGAGTGGAGTCCGCCCACCTGAATCATATAGAGTCAAGGTGATTTCCTTCTTGGAAACAGTTTGCCGGAACCAGATGAACAAGAGTTGGGCAATAATCCAACGTATAAGAGAAGTCTATATTATCTCATTCCTAAATGAGATAGAAAATTAAACCTGAATTTATATACCTTGTCTACATGAAATATATAATATTATATATATAAATATATAATATATAATTAATTATAGGTAAAAGATATTGAAAAATACATATATTGCAATAAAATGTTTAATATTTGTATATAAAGTCTCTATAATTCCTGAGGAAAAAAGGATAACAATTGAAAAAAATAATGAAGGACAAAAGCATAATTCCCAGTTAAAAAATGCTAATGACCAATGAGCTTATAAAAGATTATTCTCAGGGCATGTGAGTGGCTCAGTGGGTTAAGTGTCTCACTCCTGATTTCACTCAGGTCATGATCTCAAAGTCCTGAGATTGAGCCAGGCTCCATGGGCAGAGAGGAGTCTGCTTGAGATTCATCTCCCCCTCTGCCCCTGCCCACACTCATGCTCTCCCTCTTGCTCTCTAAAATAAAATCTTTTTAAAAAATTGTTAAAACAGTCTCATTTGTAACCAGTAATTCAAATAAATGTGACCATAAGATTTCAATTTTATTAATTAGATGATGGGACTGAAAATGAAAATATAAAAAATTGCAATGATAAAGCAATCTGCTAAAATTGGTACTCTCACACATAGCTGATGGAAATATAAATTGGTACCACTTTTTTGCCTGGTACAGCTTTCAAAGTTGACGAGTTGACAGTAATCTGTCGAAATTGAAAATGTGCACACTTATGTCTACCATACAAAAATATTCATAAATACACGCAGATGTATATTTGGTGTTACTGCACCGTTGTTATATGAAAAATTAGAAACTAAATACTAGGATAATGATTAATAAATTATGGGATGTGCATACTGGAATAATGTGAAAGTCCATAAAAGTATAAAATAGCTTGATATGAACAGAAATCTATAGCTCAATAGACCGTGTGTATATGAATTATTGAAAGTCATTCTGTATTTATATGCAAATACTAATCCTAACGAACCATACCCATCAGTACACGTGCGTGTTTGAGTCCATAGAGAAGGAAAAGAAGGATGAGTGTGAACCGTTTATAGAGGTTACTTTTGTGGAAAAGCAAGAGCATGGGAAGAGAATAGAAAAATATATTTCTGTGTTGTTAGAAGAGTGTTTGCCTTTTTTAGTGATTTTTTCAATTTATCGCTGGGGGAATGCTGCACATGTTGAAATAAATATGTCATATTTGCAAAAATTAGAAAAATCATCTTTCTGAAGCTTGTTCAAAGAAATAGCAATTGTTGCTTTTGTTTTTACCTTCATTTCATAAACAAGCATTATTTATTTTTTTACTTCTGTGTCCTAACCCCATCTCCCCTCCACCATCCCTAAGCCTCCTGATGCTGGATATACATGTGGTGGTGGAAATGCTAATAGAAGTCGATCTATACGAGGCCATTTAGCATGGTCTCCATGGAGGTGTATCTCACACTTGGTAATTTATTTCCTATGATCAACACACCATTAAGAATGTATTGGCTACAATTTCTTTTGTCTTCTTAAATCTTTAGAACTGTCCTAATGGTTGAAGGAGCTAAGCCTAGAACACAATACACTTACTCTTGATCGTCACTCTCTTGGCTTTTTGTTTGTTTCCATTTTAAGCTAATGTAACTATTGTATTTTTTTTTCTTTTTTATCGTTGAAAATAGCCAAATGATTCTATGAATCAGTAGTCACTAGAAAGTGGGCTATTACTTGTCACGATTTCTTTTGGGATGGTTAGGCACACCTGGAGCTGGGCCTGTAATGTCTGGTAGACTGGTCCTCCCTAGGAGCAGAGTTGGGGCTGCCTGTTGGCTGTGGCCAGCCTGAGGACAAGTCAGCACTGCTTAGATTGCACCAAACAAAGGAGTTCTGCACAGACCTTCCAGAGAGCTATGTAATTTGAGCATGCCTATTAGTGTAATACAGAAGAGTTATGCTTTTTATTTTCAAGACAAACTTTTATAAAAACTCCCTTTTCTCATTTTTATTTATATTTTTTATTTTAAAGATTTTATTTATTCATGAGAGATACAGAGAGAGAGGCAGAGACATAGGCAGAGGGAAAAGCAGACTTCCCCCGAAAGGAGCCTGATGTGGGACTCGATCCCAAGATCAGGATATCATGCCCTGAGCCAAAGGCAGACGCTCAACCACTGAGCCACCCAGGTGTCCCTCATTTTTATTTTATTATGAAGCCAAAATTTGTTTTGTGTGTGAGAGTATATTACTATAAGTATAACGTAGACTGAGACAATATTATGATTTGATTTACCTAAGAGTTTTTGCATGAACTTTTAAGAAAATACCATAAAGAAACAAAAAGACAATATAAAAAAAATATTTTGCATCTGTAATTCTAAGAAACCTGGCTTACCATTTAATTCTTTTTTTATACTCTGCACACTTTTCAGTAATTGGCATTTTTTAACTAATCAAATCCATCAGCTTGATCATTCTTACTGTTGTTTGCCTTCAGTTCATTTTTTTTAATTTGTTAATTGCCGTGTTATTGTACTTGCCCTTGTTTGAGTCAAATATTTTTTTAAAAATCACATTACTGATGCTATGATGATATGAATGTTTAGCCTAAATGTGCCTTGAGGGAAGTTTTTGGACCCAAAGTTTGGAGTATTGCAGACTTTGGATGAAGGAAAACTAAGTTCTTTAATGTAACTTTAATGCATTATTTAATGACTGCAATAAATTCTGATGCATTTTTCTCTCTACAAAAGAAGAAAAATCATTTAATATTTAATACAATTTCTCAATTTACAATTGAGGTTCCAAGTATTCATTTTCCTACTCTTGAAACATAAACCTCTTCATCATACAAAATGGCTGTGAAGGAACTTTTTTTCAACAATGAACATAATATCAGCTTTCAATTTAACAATTTTTAAATCAAAATTATTTCTTGCATAAAAATCTTTTTTTTACACTGCTTCACACAAAAGCAAATGCATAAACTTGATAGATAGCTTTTTTTTTTTTTTAACCTCACGTATTTTAAACTCATTTCTATGTTGGGGAACTGTGCTTTTTCAGCTATTGAAGTTATAAGAGGGAATAAGTAATTGTATAGAAGAGGAAAATACTATAAAAATATATTTGACTTCTAGAAAGCTTTGCATAGAAAGCTTTAGAAAACTTCTATAAGAAACAGTGCATCACCTACTAATTTATCACTGGACTGAGAAAAAAGGAAAATTTTGTCTTATTTTTGGAACTAGCATATGAATTAAGAAAGACCAGAATAAATAAGCATCACTTGGAAAGGCAGGGGGTGGGGGGTGGGTATGGAAGCAGAGAGAGAAATAGTTGTGTTTCCTCTTTTCCAAAATGTCTGGAAAGAGGCAGTATGGGAAAATGTTTAGTTGATGCATACTCTTCTAAGTACTGAGGTGTAGGATAAGAGAGAGTGAGCAGGAAATAGAAGGTTAGTTAGAAAAAGTAAGTAGGCTTAGATTAGGTTTTAAATAATGTTTACAGGATAATGGACTCTGAACTATCAATAAAGCCCTAAGAAAGGCATCACATATATAGAAGCCCGAGCAAGAAAGACTTTTAAATAATAAAGAGCAACAAAAATTATATTAGAATTCTTGCATTTGAATAAGATGTATTACTTAATGAGGTAAGGGAGATATTGACAGTATACAAGCTTATTACAATTAATTATTGGAATATTCCATATAACTTCTGTTGTTTTTGTTCTATCTATGCAATCATCCATCACTATTTATCTATCATATGCTTACTGAAAAGTATATAAACAATATCATGTAAGTTTAGAAAGCAATTTTTCAGGTGCGTTGTATTGATTTCTTAATTTGGAGGAATAGTTTACAGTCTAAATCACATTTGAGGGCACCTGAGCAGCTCATTTGGTTAAGTGTCCCACTCTTGATTTTGGCTCAGGTCATGATCTCAGAGTCATGAGATCGGGCCCCACATCAGGCTCCATCCTCAGCAGAGTCTGTCTGAGACTCTCTTTCCCCCTGCCCCTCGCCCTACTCACATTCTCTTTCTCTCAATAAAATAAATAGTAAAATCTTTTAAAAAAATAAAAATAAATCCTATTTAACAGGTGTTAATGCCTGGACATTCTTAGCCCTATGAGATAGGTCAGATATTATTATTTCCATACAAACAAGGAAAAATGCAAAAATTCCCAAAGACTCCTGAAATAATTAATGAAGGAATTCTGATAATTTTCTTAAAGCATAATAACTGTGGTTTATTCCTGTTTTATCTTTTGTTATTATGAATCTTATTGTTGACAATTTGATAACCCTCAAGTTTGATAATCCCTCAATTATTTTATCTATTCCCCCAGTCATTTATTCAAAAAGAAAAACCTGATGTACATACAGCAGGCTTTAGGAGGGAATGGAGATGCAGCTATTAATAGAACTTGGTTCTTTCCTTCAAAGGACTCACAGTTGTTTCAGAAACTCTAGCACAGGAAATATGCTTTTTACTGATTTAAATGTATAAGATATAAAATTTTAAATCATCAAAAACATATCATAGCATAAAGTTTCACGGGTCAGAATAAGACTGCTGAAGCTCAAATCTTAGTTCTCCCACTTTCCAGTTGGGGTCTTAAGTAATTTCTCTTTACCTAAATGATAGAGATTGAGTATTACATGTCTCGTGGTATCATTGAGAGGGTCAAATGAGTCAATTCATGTTAAGTGCCTAGAAGAGTACCTGGCATACAGTGGGAACTTGATAAGTATCTTCTATCACATACATCAATCACTCATTCATATGATACACTACTATTGTCCAATAGTGGTTACGTCACTTATTAGTTTATATTATATGTATGATACATATTGTATGTATGTATGTTGATAAACATCTTAATGTTTAAATAGTACAGGTTTAAAAAAAATGGCACTTACTGAACACAAGGAGTGCTTCAGTTTGAATGAGGACACAGTTCCAGAGAAATTGGTTATCTGGAAATGTATGGGAGTCTTCCGAAAATTTAAAGAAGACTTTTAATTAACATTTTTGTAAAACTTAGGATTTGGCCATTGGTCATTATGTGATTTCTGTGGATAAATTACCCACTGGGTAATTTATACACCAGAAGATTTCCTCAGATATTGCCTCTTACTGGCGCTCTTATTCAACAAAGGACACAAAGCATATTTCCACACTGGGACTTGGGATCCCATCTCGAAGGAAAGGTATTTGAGAAGTAATCTCACAGTGTGCAAAAACACAGACTTAGGAATTTGTTTCGTATGAATCCCACCAGTCCCACTACAAACTATTTGGGTAATCTTGGGCAAATCCTGCAATCTTCTGTGTTTGGCTTCTTCCTTTGTTAAAAGGAGGTAAAGATTAATACTAACTTCATGTTTTGAAGAGGAAGTAAATTAATAAATGCTAAAATCTTGGAGAAAGTATGACCCATCATAAATACTATAAAAGTGTTTGCCATTTTTTCTCACCATTGGCTACTCAGAGTTTAGCCATTTTAGAACAAGGATTAAATTAATTCCATGTTCCTTGTATCCTGGTTCCATATGTTTAATTCAATGTGTATTAACTCTGCAACTCAGGAATAGCCTTTATCTTTAAAGGCCGTGCTCATGCCAGTGATGTTCTTATCATATGTTAAGTTCTTGCAAGTTATAAGAGAACCAGAACTACCTGCCTTTCCTGGAGGTTCTCCATCACCATTATCTAGGATGCTAATTGTAAGCAGATAAAAGGAAGGGTTCTCAGATAGTCCACCTTATTTCCTAAAATGGCAACTGTTTTGTGAGTGTCCTGTGGAAACCACTCTCACAGCAGGAGCAAGCTCACACACTGAGGGCTCCATCCAGTGGTGATTCCCAGTCTCGTCTTTATACAGGGCCTGTGTATTTTTGTCCAGTTTCATTTCCCCTCAAGGAAGTAAGTTACAGGTCTGTGTTAAAATAGATTGATGGCAGGAAGAAACATCACCTCCTGAGACCTTAGGCCCATTCATATGGGGAAGGACTCCAAGCAAGGAGCATTGAGCAAGCCTCAAACTAAATCTTAGGAAAGGTCCACTTCAGTCCTTTCATTTAACTTTCACCATGTGGCAGATGCTGAGCTTCTCCAAACATCCCAAGAAACTTTAGTCAAGTGTGTCAGGTTTTGCCTGATTCCATGAAGATCCTCCACTCTAGAAAATACGTTCTTCGCCTCTGAAAAGCATGAGCCATTTCTCGATGGAAAGTGCCATTCATTCTAATGTACCAAGCACTGCAGGTAGAAAGAAATGCAACGATGAATGACACAGTCCTTGTCTTCAAGTTGCTCATAGTTCAGAATCACAATATTTCAAATAATGAAGACATGAATGAATAAGTTATATGTGCTCAAATCATTAAGTCTAAGTCCTCATTTCCCTCTCTTAAAATAAGGCTAATAGCACCATGTATCTCGGAGGACCTAAGGTAGAAGCACTAACATGATGGATGGAGAGGCTTTGGCAGTGCCCTGCATACAGTAAGCATTAATTTTTCATATTTTGTGTTATGCATGCAATATTTTATCATTAGTATTGGATATTTACCTCATTTAGCCATTAATGTTGACCTCTTATGTGATTGCACTCAAAATGTGAATAATTAAAATATTTTTAATAACTTTTATATCACAAATGGTGGCACAGTAAAAATCTTTGTGCTAAAAATTCCACTGTCATTTTTGCTTAATACTAAGTAAATCAGACTAATTTTGCTAAAGATTAATAAAACATTTACTAAGTTATCTTCTCACTGATTTCTATAAGGCTGATCTATTTGAATATAAAATTCTCATTGAAATAAAACTAAGAAATATCAGCACTTTAATTAAAATGTTATTTGAGAAGAGTAAAATATAAAATTTATTTTGATGTATTTAAAATTTGTAATATTACATTCCAAAAATTAGAAGTTACTATGTAAGAATTATTTTCATTCAGTTGCATGTGTGTGCAGACAATACCTTTGTTCCTACAGAAGTGCTTCCCACCCATTCCTACCTCTACTGAACACTTGGGTGCTGGCTTCAGTTTGTATCCAACCAGTTGGACACTTGAATAGGTCAGGATGATTAATGAAATCACACTTCTTTGTAGGGTCATTTCAACATGGCTATGTCTCTGGGTTAAAAGTCACAGTTCTCTCAAATTGACCTTGTTTCCATCATGATCTGTTACTGGGTGGGGGTAAGCAACTATTTTCTCCACATTGCTTCAGGTCTCAGGAGAGTGACAACAGCTGTTGTTAGCCCTGTAATAATGCAGGATCTCCTGAGGTTTCCCTATACTCTGGCCACACTTTCAAAATGGCCCCCCTTTTTAAGCTCTTTGAATTCTTCCAACTTAAGTGTACCGTCTGTTTCATGCTAAAAATCCCAATGAGAACCATCAGTAAAAAAATAAGGCAAATTAATTTTTTAAAAAATTATTTTTTTAATTAAAAAAAATTAAAAATTTTTTAAATTAAAAAAATTGTCTCTGAAAAAAAACAGAAAACTGTGCTTATAAGTTTGAGTTGGGGAGGCAGAAAGCACAGGGTTGAGAGTGCTGTATCTTAGAACATTTATGACAAAATTCCAATTTGGTCATTTATTACTGTCATTTACTTTATTTCTCTAAAATTCAATGTTCTCATAAAACGGGTTCATAGCAAATGGTCAGTGGCTTCTGTCTCATATTATTGATGTTAGAATTATATAAAAAGACATATGTAGACTATTTAATCTGATAACATTGTCAACAGTTCAGGGTTTAAATTAATTTCTTTTTTATTACCATCACAAATCTAAATACTATGAGTAAAAAGATCTATGTGCATATTTTGAAGTAAGTTTAAGTTATAATTCTATTATAAAATAAAACATGCTTTGAGTCATTATATTAAAATTATTTTTAACTATCTAATGCAACCTATAATTTTTAGCATTTGTATTACCTTCATAGAATATTATCTGGTAAAGTAGAACAATTCTAACAAGTAGGGTAAGATCACAAATAAATAAGACATTTACTAAACTTCTTTCTATAAAAATGTTACTCTAAACTTAGTGTTATTTATTCTTTCCTCACAGATACTATACTTGCCTGGGAGGTTCCTTGGGAACTGCTTAAAGCAGGTAAAGCAATTCAGTGGGTAGGATTCAAGGTTCATACTAGAGCTGCATCAATTTTTTATCTTTTTAAAAATATTATACTAGAATAGATATGCCTTCTTTTGCAAGGAAAGTTTCATAGTTTAAGCTTAACCCAAATCAAGAGAATCACTATTATAAAAATGAAAAAGTATGTATAATATAAAAATATATTTGCTCATTTTTCTGCCTGTCAGTTGCATATTTTTTAAGCTCTGAGGCTCCTACAAAATGTATTAGACATAAGTATATATAATTGGCCTTAAATACATATCAGAAACTGTCAAATGTGTATTGAAATCTTCCAAATTATTTTAATGTAATTTTTTATGGTTTTTCTCATTTCAAGAGCAATACATACCTTATTGCAGAAAACTTGAAAATTAGAGAAAAAGTATAATGAGGAATCTATAATCGCAAGATAAAAAAGCAAACACTGTTAGTATATTATTATATAAATACAGCTTCTTGTTTTCTTTGGGCAGCTTGATTTTAGATATAAGGTGCTATTGCATTTTTTACTAAAATTATTATAGGGTTAATATGTTTCAAAATAAGTATTACATGGCAAGTATTTTTCTATGACATTACAAAAATCTTGAAAACACCATTTTAGTAGTATGATAATCACTTTATAAAAATGCATAATTGATTTAAGCACTCTGTGCATTTAGGTTCTTATAAATTTTTCAGTATTTTAAATAACTACATAATGATAATTCTTGTAAGAGAGTATTCTTTTTGAGATTTATTTATTTATTTGAGAGAAAGTGAGAGAGCATGAGCCAGGGAGGGGCCACTCTCAAGCAGATTCCATGCTTAGCACAGAGCCTGACCTGGGTATTGATTTGAGGACCCTGAGATCATGACCTAAGTTAAAATCAAGAATCAGAAGCTTAACCAACTAAGCCACCTTGGTGCTCATAAGAAAATATGTTTATAGTTATCAGATTACTTTCTAAGAATTTTTGAGTCGTAATAACTGACTTGAATACAAACCTATTTAGCTCTTAAAATATGCTTGCTTTATTATTTTGAGTTTTACAGATTCTCATACATAACAGCAGGAAATATTCTTTCCTTTTCATTTTATTTTGCTAGTTTAATAGATGGGGGATGACATATTACTGATTTATTTGCATTTCTTGTTTTATGCTGAGATGTATTATTTTATCATTGGAATATGCTATTTGTATTTCTTTTTATACAGCATTTTCTCTTTGGAAGTTTTCTGTGTTCTAATGCTGATGACAAGAAACAGACAAGTTATACTTTCAAAGACATGAGGTACCTGTGGAGTCTAAGAAGACTAGGTAAGCTAAAACCACATTGGGGCTAGAACCAACCATTCAGGGGTGAGCTGATAGATAGGCAGCTGCTTTTCAGGGTGAATTTCCAGATGTGAGCATAGGCTTAGGATGAGACAGTGGACTGTTGGTAGATAGAGAAAGGGAAATCTGCAAATCTTTTAACTGATATGTGGTTCTGGAATGATCAAATCTGAGGATTTTTGAGGACTTATATATAATCCTGGTTTCCCCTGCTCTATCTTGATCGAATTGTCAGACTCATTGCTGGTCTAAGGAGTCAGGAGGAAAACTCTGGGAAGGAAAGAGAAATCTCTCATAGACTTGATTCAGAGTTTAAGAACTTCCCCTGTGAAAAATAAATTGGATTTAAGTAAAAGCAAAAAATAAGCCAGATGAGGAAGCTGGAATGAGTGGTGAATTCACACTTGGAATATACAGCCAATATTATGTAGGAGCACTGATTTGGGTCTCAGATGAAGATTCCAAGTCCAGTGTCAGAAGGTAGGTGCTGTAGGACATAGAAACCACTGGAGATTTTGTGTTTGCTGTGTGCAGTATGATCAAGTCAGAGGATGGGGGAGCCCTCAAAACCAAGGAGGAAACTCCTCACAAGACACTTGCCAAATTTTGAAATATTATTCAGCAGAAGTTAAAGAGAAAACCCTTAAAAATTGACTCAACAAGAACTAAACCTTCATAGTCTTTCAATATAGACAAAGACCCATAAGATGCTCAATTAAAAGTCCTGAAGGACTACAAAGTTGTAGTGTAATGATGATTAACCAAAAGTAACTGAGGGACACCTGGGTGGCTCAGCAGTTGAGCATCTGCCTTCAGCTCAGGGCATGATCCCAGGGTCTGGGTCAAGTTCTGCATCAGTCTCCATGCATGGTGCCTGCTTCTCCCTCTGCCTATGTCTCTGCCTCTCTCTGTGTCTCTAATGAATAAATAAATAAAGTCTTTAAAAAAAAGTGACTGAGTGTTCTGAAACTTTCACCCTGCTCTAAATGAGCTTTATCCTAAATTGGGTGAACATGGCCAGGACCAAACATGAAAAGGAAAAGCAGAATTATCTCTGGTAAAGGATACATTACCATTTGCAACCTCTATACTTTTTTTATATACAGTATCTGCCAAATGATTAAACACCAAGAGAAGGATGAATTTTTCAGTGTGCAACTTCTACATCAGTAAATGTTTCTTTTTTAAAAGGACATGAAAAGTAAAAACAAAAACAACCCCCCCAAAAACAAAACAAAACCAAAAACCATGGAAGATTATGGCTATCTGATAAATAACATAAAGAATAAGATAGATAGTAGAAATAGATGAATAGATGATCAATATTGATGTTAGCAGATGAGAAACTTATAATAATTATTTCTTAAAAGATTTTATTTATTTATTCATGAGAAACACAGAGAGAGAGAGAGAGGCAGGCTCCTCTCAGGAAGCCTGATGTGGGACTCGATCTCAGGACTCAGGCCTAAGCCTAAGGCAGATGCTCAATCATGGAGCCACCCAGGCATCCAACTTATAATAATTATGATTAATATGCTCAAAATAGAGAAAAAAGTCAACTGAGACAAAAGAATGGAAATTTTCACCAGTTAATAGAATCTAAATCATCATCATCCTCAAATATTTTAGAGCTGACAAATATTTGAAATTAACAACTCGATAGTTTAATCATATATTGTTTATAGCATAACACAGCATTTGTGAGGTACAAGGCACATGAATAAAAACAACCATACTGAGACAGAGAAACCAGAAAGAAGGAAAAGACAGAACACAGTATAAGTGGTTTAAACCTTAGGTCATATGGTCTAACACATTGAGTTCCCTTGAAGCTCCATTCCCAGACGGTTGTTACTTTTTTTTTTTTTTTTTTTTTTTGAGAGAGAGAGAGCATGCAGAGGGTGTGGCAGAGGAAGAGAGAACAAGAATTTTAAGCATGCTCCATGCCTAGCATAGAGCCTGATGCAGGGCTCTATCTCACAGCCCTGAGATCATGACCTGAGCTGAAATCAAAAGTCAAGCACTTAACCAACTGAGCCACTCAGGTGCCCAAACAGTTGTTACTTTGACCTGTTTGTTCCCTGCAGAAATCCTTTTCAGAGGATTTGTCTTTATTTAACCTGACTCAGAGGTCACTGAAGGCAAACAGGACTGTCTTCAGGGTATTTATCAGAAACAATTAGCAACAAGTGTTCAATAGAACTGTGGTGAGTGATAGCTGCCTTAGATGTCAACACCTTTTAGGACAAACAGGAGGCTGACCAGAAAATTTAAAAGGAAACTAGGGAATAGTAATAACATGTTCATAGAGGCTTTGAAAATTTGTCACATATTTCTGTTTATCTAAAAGGACATGTGGATATTCAGGGCTGTAAATTTGTCCAGGAAAGACTTTGAAATGTCCTAATTTCTCATTTCTGGTTTACTTTGAGGTTCTGTGAAAGTAGGAAGTGAAGGCTAAGGCAGAGTTGTATACTGTAATGAAAGCATATCCCCAAACCCATATGCAAAACCCCTCAGCAGTGGCTAAGAGATTTATTCGTTCCAGGCTAACTAAATTCAGCAACATATAAAAAAGATTATACCCCATCATCAATTGAGTTATTTCATGAATGCAAGGTTGGTTTAACATCTGAAAATTAACTAAATTAACACATAATAAAGACAGAAACAACATGATCATATCAATAGATTCTCACCTATTTGAAGCATTTCCTGAATATCTATTATCCTTTTGTGAAAAATTACTAGGAATAAAGATAATTTCTCTAACCCAACAAAGACTATCTATGAAAAACTCCAGGTAACATATTTAATGGTATAAGGCTAAATGTTTTCCCCCTAAGATCTTGAGTAAAACAAAGGTACTAGTTCTCATCACTATTACTCACCATGGTTCTGAGAGTGCTAGCAGGAAAAGTTTGGCAAGAAAAATTTTTAAAAGGTACTTAGGTTAAAAACGAAAAATAAAATACCTCTGTCTAGACACAATCTGATTTTAAAAATTTACTGACATCAATATATTGAAAAATAAAGAAAGCTGCAGCAAATTTCAAATAATTGAAATCACTGAGAGTAAATAGGTCTCTGATTATAAGAGTTTTAATAAAGTTAAATAAAATGAGATTTAATAACTTTAAAATAAGCAGAAAAATCTCACAATCTGGAATTTAAATAAGAGTCTATATAACAAGAGAAAGGTGAAATCAAAATCAAAAAATAATTTGAACTAAATTATAATTAAGATATGATGTATCTGACATATCAAAACTTTATAAGATATAATACAGTGCTTAGGGAGAAATGCATAGTCTGAAAGGCTATATTAGACAAGAAAGACAAAAAAAAATCAGTGAGTTAAGCTTTCATCAAGAGAAGCTAGCTTAAAAAAGAGACAAAATTTTAAGTAAAAGAGTGAATATAAAATAGACATCAATGAAATTGTAAATAAGCACACAAAAAAATGAAAGATATTTCTTTGAAAAGATTTTAAACATTGAATCCTAGCAAGCCTGGTAAGAAAAAAGAGGATAATAAAAATTTTTCTGTCAAAAATGCAAAAAAGGGTAGCACTACAGATTTCACAAACAGTAAAGCAATAATTACACACAAAAATCCACAATTTGAATCTGATGGAAAAAATCCTTACATAAAATACACTTTTCTGAGATTAAAAGAAGCAGAAATGGACAATATAAATATGCTAGTATCAACTAGAGAATCTGAAAACATATTAAAAAACTTCCCACAAAGAAGACTTAAGACCCATGAGTTTCATCAATAATTTTTTCCAGACAGTTAAGGAAAAAACCATAGAAATATTCCACAAACTCTTTAGGAGAGAAAGAATGAACCCTTTCCAACTCATTTTATGGGATGGATTTTTTTTTATTGTTATGCCACAAGGAAATTAAGATAATAGAAAATGACAGATCAATCTCCCCTACAGATATGAATGTAAAACTTAATAAATATAGCAAATGGAATCCAGTAAATATATATATACAATCATTGAATAGAGTTTATTACAAAAACACAGGGTAGGTAGATTCAACATGTGCCATCTCGTTAACAGATTGGAAAAAGAAAAAAAAAATCATGTATTCCCTGAAAGATACAGAAAAAATGTTCCTGATAAAATTTTTTTCCCATTCATTTTTTTAAATGTAGCAAACTGAACATACAGCTGTAACTTCAGTTCTCTGAAGCGTGTTCTTTTCCTGATAAAATGTAGCAGCACAAATGAGCAAACCCAACAGTACAAGCACATTTCAAGCCGCTACTTATACCGTGGCTGTTAGCTATTTATTGACCAAATTTACTCAAGTAGCTTGCTCGCTGTGCTTTTCTAACACTTGGCTATTAGGAGTAGCTTCAAGACTGGTAGAGACAAAAGGAAAAGAAAAAAAAAAAAAAAAACAGACAACAATTATCAGGTCTCCAGGCCTTCTGCTACTACCTTTACATTAAGCATAAAGACCTAAGGTCTCTTAAAGAATAGGCTCAGAGGTGAAAAGTAATTTGAAAAACTTTATCATTCTATTCTAGCACTGCTTCTGAAATACCCCGTCCTTTTTCCACTGAGAACATCAGCTTTACCTAAAATATGCTCTGTAGGATCTGAACTATACAAAGTCAGGGATATTTCTTGGTATTTTGGGACAAATGTGACACTATTAAATTATTATGTGGTAGATTAATTTTTCCTTTAAAAATTTTTCCTATGTTCTTAGCTATTTTCATAAGGAACTTCAAAAACCTCTATTTTAAGTCATTTTGAAATATCCAAAATATTTCAAAAATAATGAAAATCTCTAATATTTAGTCCTTCACCTAAGGACAGAGTGTGATCTCCTCTTATTAAATATATATATCATTTTGGGGTTTTTATTCTGTTCTTGGCTTTATTCATGAAATGCCAGAAAGTCATTCATAGATACTAACATTTTACCACTAATTTTTGTCAATAGAATATTTTTCTTTTATGTTCTAAACTGATTTCATAGTGTTTAGCAAATGCATTTATTTTATATTTTTATTTTATACAGGCTAACTTATTGAGCCCTCTTATTGGTCTAATTTTTTTCACTTAATTTGGACTTTTGATTCCTCTCATAAAATAGATCACAAATAATTATAACATATGCCTTACTTGTGTTTTATGTCTTAATGAATTTACTAAAGCTCCAGAGTAAGATAAAATAAATGTAATTTCACAAATATTTGAAGAAATTTTATGTGAATTTTTACCCCTGAGGGATAATAGATATTTCTAGTAAAAATGTTTTAATATTCTTTTGTATTTATTATGGAATTGTTCAGAGCCAGGGGTAGCAATTTTGTAGTGTCTGTAGTGTGGAAGATCTTTCAATTACTTTGCAGCTAGCACAAGCTTTAAAGTTAAGCATTACACATAGAGATTCTGAATTTATATGTTAGAGAATTCCAAAATCTGTAAATGAAATGATAAGTCTGTCCCTATCGTAAATAAATAAAAATCGGCAAAATAAAGCATGGAAATTAACAGAATAAAAGAAATATACCTTTGGAGCTTATTGAAAAGTTTCCATTTTAGAATTACTTGCGAGGTTTAGAAAAACCATTTGATTACCTCACTCAAGATCTGGCCCTCCAATTTATACTTTAAGAAAATAACATATTATCCTATGTATACATAGTTAATACATTAAAATCCATTTTGATTAAGATTATGTTCAAAATAACAAAGCACTTACACATTATCAATAATTACATACTGCGGGTAATATATTCCACTTAAATTGTGTATCCATGTTCTGTATAATAAAGTACTGGCTATGAGGATGGTCTCATCATCCTCTAGTTTATCTGTAAGTTGGGCCACTGTTCAGTGAACACACACCTTGAATAACTACTGTGTATTAAACCATGTACTGTCCCAAATAGCAGCCATTAGTAACATGCAGCTATGAATACTTAGGATGTGGCCAGTCCAGACTGAGTGTGCTATAAGGGATAATATACATAACTGATTACAAAGACTTGGTAGGAATAAAAAAAAAGAATGTAAAATATCTCAATAATTTTTATATTGAGTCATGTTGAAATGATCTTTGGGTATATTGGGTTACAGAGAGTGTTACTAATTTTGTGGGGTTTTTTTAAGGTCTAATAGAAAAATTTAAATTATATATATGACTTACATTATGTTAACATTAGACATAGTTGGGACTCTTATACAAATATTAAAATGCATATAACCTTGCTCTTGATGAGTGATGTTTATTATTTCTGATGCTTTTCAGTTTATTGAAAACTCACGAATGCCTAATCAGGTAATACTTTTATTTATTTTACACTCTAGATAGGTAAGGTTTGAAGTGGTTAAGCTATTTTTTCACTGTTTTAGCATTGGTATAGACTGAAGGTAGATTGTAAACCTAAACTTATCTAGTATGCAAAGGCATTTGTCTTCTCTGCATCTCTAGAGAGGATGCAGCCCCAACAGAAAAAAATAAAAATATAAGACAGTTTATTTTGGCCCATAAATAGGGTCAAAGACATTTCCTAGATAAAATTAAAACTCTGTAGTCTACTTCATGCAGAGTTGAAAGAATAACTATTTGAGCAAAAATACAAATCTGTTGCTTTGTATTTTTTAACTAAAAGACAACTTCTCATCTCCATATTTGGTTTTAATAAAAGCCTCATGTTCTCTCCAGCAAAATCACATTCTTGAGTCAATTCCCTCCCAGTACTGCTGAGATAGTTGATGTGAGATGTGCTAAGCTTTCATTCTTTTCAGGACACCCGAGTGGCTCAGTTGGTTGAGTAGCTGACTCTTCATTTTGGCTCAAGTCACTATCTCAGTGTTGTGGGATCGAGGCCCCATTGGGCTTCATGCTTAGCAGGGAATCTGCTTGATATTCTCTCTTTCCCTCAGTGCCTCCCTCCCTCACTCCCCCCACCTCTCTCTCAAATAAGTAAATCTTCATTAAAACAAAACAAAAACAAAATTTTCATTCTTTTTAGAATCTGGAAACAAGGTCTCTGCATCAAAACCATCATAAGGCTATACAGTTTAAAGATGGTGCTTCTAATTTACCTTGGAAAAGCTTTCAACATGTAGAAATACATTCTTGGTTTTTACCATAAATATAATAAATAACCAAGAATAAAGTGAGAGTGTACCTACATTTCTGTTCACAGCAAGATTCAGAAGTTGCTCACATAAATTCTGATTACATTTAATTTCCCTGGACTTCGTCATAGGAGTGTCTGGTATTTGAAGGAAGACTAGGAGATTGATTGTCTAGGTGCTCAGGGAGCTCCCACTAAAAGTAAGGAGAGGATTGACACAAGTTCACTATTACTAGTGTGTACCAAACATATTTACCTAATCCCTTTCCAAGGAACTTCCAAGTTCTGTTGAAAAGGTAGTCTCTATAATCAGACCCATCACTTTCTTGTAACTGTAATCAAATTGGTATAGGCTCTAAATGTCCAGTCATTTTTAATATGTGAAATGAGTTTATTTAAGCACAAATGATGTTAATATTCCACAGTTATTGGGGGCCTTCAAGATCACAGCATATAAGGATTTTTTGGATGTTAAGCCTCTCAAGTAAATTCAAATAAGGTATTATTTTAATTGTGAAGGAAAAATTGCTTTTTTAAGTACTATCATTCAACATCCATCAAAATTGGGGCTTCTGATAACTAAAAATGGTGTGAATATTATATTCATAAAATTAACAAAAAAGATAATTCAAAACAGAAAAAAATATTTCAGAGAACATATTTATAAGACCTCCTGAGCAGACAATATGATTTATGCACAAAAGCACACCTCCACACACCACAGAGAAACACAAGATACACATGTATATTTTCTGTTTAACATTGGCAAAATTCTATAAGGCAAGCTTCCATTTTCCAAATGAAGATAACCGAGGCTTAGAGACATTATGTAAACTAAGCTGGTAAGACACAGAACTGATATTATAATCCATATGTGACTCCAATGCCAGAACTAAGACTTAAATATTGATTCACACTTTATAATGATTGAGCCAAACACTATTTTATTAAAGATTCTTAGGTTTAAAAATAGTAGCAACATTATCAAAAGTAATATTACTACATTGATTTTAATTCTAAACATTACTTCTTTGCTTTGGAGCAAAGATATTGGAAGTTTTGATTAGATTGCTAGTAACTGAATAAGGAAAATGTATAAGTTTTTACTATTTACCGACTTAATTCGTTACAATAAGATTTTCTAATAGATATAAAGAATTCATATTCTAATGGAGATTGTAAAATTTTATTGATTTCGTTAATTTTTGCTAAATAAGAGCTACCTAAAATTAGATCCATATCTTCATATGCTGTCATTGAGTGAATCGAAAATGTTTGATCCCTGATGAAATATTCACATTTTGTCCAGTTCAACAGAAATCAATATTGATTCATCATCTTTAGTTCACTGGAGGAAACATCCAAGTGTCAAACTATAAGCTCATCAACTTCATTAACAATTAAATTTCCTTTAAAACAGAGATGTGGGGAATTGAATTTGCTTATTGTAAATGGGAAAAAGATTGGATTGTAGCCTGGTTCCTAGAATGATTTAATCCTTTCCGGGTGAAGCAGTATTAAATAAGATGACCAAAAAGAGACTGCATCTTTTTCTTTTATAATGTGAATGGACCAGCTTTCAGAGTGAGTGCCAGAGGTAACATACAGCCACTCAATCAGTTGGAAAAATGAGGAATGGAAACCTTATGGAAAATTAACATTTTTTTTAAATGTCCAGAATAAGGCAGGCAGAACCTTCTCCAACTTCCAGGTATATAGCAGGAGCAGGACATACCAAAATCAATTCTTCCTCCCTAGGTTGTATATATAGTTAGTGGGGAGAGGGAGAGAAAAACATGCCATTGAGAAGGTTTCTGAATGTTACTTGCCCTTCCCTGCAAATCCATCAAGGTGATGAGCAATTTATACCTGTTGTAGGGCATTGCTACCTCACTGAAGCATTTAAAGATATTATGAACTTTCTTTGAATACTGGGAAATATAAACATCAAGCTGATGTCATCTGGGAGTCTTGAATTCTTAAGTTTTTTTGACATTGTATATGGTAAATGGGTAAGTATAATCGAAAAGAGATGATGACAAAGGTTGAATGATTTTTATGAGGTATCTTAGTATATAATATATGAAAACAAGTTTGGATCACTTTTTATAAAGACCATCCCAATGCTGTACTAAATCATTGCTTCTTAGTTCTCAACAACTATAGGGCTTGACATACAATTGTGAAATAGGTGCTCTCCACCTGCCATCATATTGCTTCATTTATTTCATCATGAGTCCAATAACCTAATACTTTTCCCCACATCCACTTTTAAAATATATTCTCAGCTAATTTGCTCCAATTAGCATTTATAGCTAACAGCTTTAAAACACTTGGTAGGATTTATTTATACCATGACACTCCATGCCCCATAATTAACATTAGGATGGCTAGTGTTACCAATAAACCCCACTGTCCTAAATGAATTCCCAAGTATTCTCTAAATTTTGCCAAATATTCTCTAAAAGGGAAAGACTCAACCCTGATATTCTCTACTCTTCATCATCCAGATATTTAGCAAATGAATTTTTGGCTATTACTTCCTCAAAAATATTTTTAGTATCATGTAATGGATATTAATTTTACATCTTAGGTTATAATCCTATACTACATTGGCCATACAGTTAACTTTTTTATTTCAATTATTAAAATTTTAAGATCAAGAATTCCCATTTGGTTTTCATTTATCGTTTCTAATTATTCCTTTCAAATGGTCTATTAACTCATTAGGGCTAAATTTCCTTTTAATATGTTTTTATAATTATTTGAATATTTTATGGTAGATGCAATTTGATAAGTCCAACATATGTGCCATCATTCAGTTGGCTTCTATTGACTACTGTTTTCTAAAGTATGAAACACATTCTCATGTTTGAGTGACCAGCAATTTTTTTTGAATTTTACATTGGACATTATAGCTTATATACTGTGCATGTACTAGGTTCTGTTACTGTCCTCTAATGGTGTTGATTTTTAGTTAGGTGGGCAGTTCCATTACTGGTTGATCACTATGAACTTGGATAGGCTTGATTTTATACCTTTTTTTATGCCTGGGGAAGACATGCTGTGTTTCTCAGACCTCTCTAAATTGTCAAGAGTCAATCGCCAATCTCTATTTTTTTATGTAGATACCATCATAGTTTCAGACCATGTTAGGGTGAGTCTATAGAAGTCTTTCTAGAATGTGTGTGTAACTCCTAAAGAAGGGCCTCTGTGGAGTCTCTGTAGGGTATCAGTGTAGAAGGATGTGTCCAAACCCCAGTTGTCTCCAGCATGTCACAGCCTCAGTATTCTTTCTTCACTTTGAATCTCATAGCTGCTGATTTCTGGCAAGGCTATACAGTCTCATTTTCTGTCTAGAGAGCCCAATCCTTACCCAAGCACTCTGGAGGAATTTTGTTTGGCTTCTTTGGACTCTTCTATCTTCCTCTCATGTATAGATTATAGCTGCTTCATCTGTCCCAAACTCTGATTTTTGCCTTCTCTACTCAGCAGGACCACATGGTTTGGACTCCACTTCACTGCAACTGGTGGAGAAATATGTCACCATAGAAAGAGCAGCACTGAAAGTGGGACATCCATTGTGCATGTTCATTTTCTCAAGGATAAAGTTCTTGAATTGGCTATTGCCCAATGCTGTAATACAGCACATGTATTTATACATATCTGTGTGTATATACATCCACTCATTTAATTTTCTCATCATTTACAGTGGGAGAACTAAGTGTGGTCTGATATCTAAATGGGAAAAAATGTTTTCCTACAAAGTGAGTTGAAGTTTTTTTTTCTGTATTTATAAATTCCTTTTTAGAAATAATTTCACCTTTCACCATTGCTTTTTTTTTAATCAATGCCCAGAAATCAGTGGCATTTCTCACTTATATTCATTTCTTTTTAAGATTTTATTTATTTATTCCTGAGAGAGTCAGAGAGAGGCAGAGACACAGGCAGAGGGAGAAGCAGGCTCCATTCAGGGAACCCAACATGGGACTCAATCCCGGGTCTCCAGGATCAGGCCCTGGGCTGAAGGTGGTGCTAAACCTCTGAGCCACCCAAGCTGCCTTTATTTTTCCACTGTTCTTCCATGTAAAATGAGATTTTTGTTAGAGATTGCTGGGGATTACTTCCTGACATATTTTGCCCATTTCTTTAGACTTTATAAGAATATATTTTTTCAACTTGATTTCCAGACAAGTGTTCAGAAAAGAAACACAAAGTGGCTGTTTCCAGTGGTTTGTGTTTAATTGTATAACATCATCTCTGAACCAGACTTGTTAAAGCATAAGCATCAATTAAAGAGGAATCAACTTGAAATAAACATACTTTAAAAATTTACTTTTTTCCACAGAATTTTCACTACAAGATTCCAAGATGAATATGTCCAGAATTCAAATTGCACTGAATTCTTGCTGTAGCTATTTTTATAGCTTTAGTCATCTTTAAATGTACTTCTGCCCATTATTGAATTTACATCTGCTAAGTTTATTCACCAAATGTTTTTGAAAGCGTAGGAATCATGATTTTAGGACAATATGAAAACTAGTTACTATTAACTTAATATTTTTAATAACATGTTTTTAAAGGGTGGCAATTTACTGGCAGGACACAGCTTTTAATCCTTTGTCCCCTAGGAGCATCTTCTATTAGTAAGTTTCTCTTACTTAAGTAGTTCCTACTAGGATACGTATATGGATTCTTAGACACTGTGTTAATCAAACTGTTAAATAAATATCTAGGCATTGACTTCTTATTTAATCTTTTGAAGATCATGACTAATAAAAAAAATTATTCCTAGAGTTACTGCATTGACATCAAGTAGAACAGATTTCATTGTAGATGGTTTAGAGCCTCTATTAGCAGATACAATTCACCAGCATTGGCTGTTGAACCTAAATGGTAAGGAAATAATTGTGTTCCTTCCTTAACTCTACCTTGTTCACTAGCAATACTTTAAACTATAGGGTGTGACTTTTCTTCTAAGTGATCTTTGGGCTTGCAGAAACTTGAGAACTGCCAAGACATGGCAGACTGTAGAATACAAGAGAGTCATGTGAAATAAAGATTAAAATGTAAATTAGGGAGACCATAAAGGAAATCATTAGACAAAAATGTTACAAAATGAACCTAGAGAGGAAAATTTCACTAAAGAGTTTAATTTAAAAAAAAAAGAGTTTAATTTTGTCTGTTACTCATTTGACATTATCTAAGAGCCTTTGAATGATTTTAAGCAAGCATGTAATGAGGTCAAATCTTCATTTTGGTATGCCGAAGACATATCAACCACCCAAATGTTAGGAATGACTTTCCCAATGTGAGGCAACTGTAGTTGGCTGTGGTAACTGTGTCCTTTATTCTTTCCCATATTCCTTTCTACTACTCTTTATTGTCAGGCACATCCATCCCTAGGGCCATACATTCAGAGTTACCCTTCTCTCATTGAAAGAGGAGAGTGTCTAGAGGATTGATCTTAGGTTCATATGAGGATAAGCAATTTGATTAACTTAGCACTTGAGAAGATGGATTTCAAAACCTCTCCTGTGTTAACAATGACATGTCATTTATCACTTGAATAGTTTCAGATAAATGCCTTAATATCAGCTAGTGGGAACTTTTGGTAATTTCTAATGATATGAAAAGCACAAAGAAAAATTCACTGGGAATATGAAAATCTCTTGACTCCTAGACAGATTCTTGACAAGAAGAGTTTGGAGGATCACAAATAATAGACATCCACTGGCACCATTCTTTTTCTTTTTTTAAGATTGATTGATTGATTGATTGATTGATTGATTTGTTTGTTTATTCATGAGCGACACAGAGAGAAACAGACAGAGAGAGTCAGAGACACAGGCAGAGGGAGAAGCAGGCTCCATGCAGGGAGCCTGACGTGGGACTCAATCCCAGGACTCCAGAATTATACCCTGGGCTGCAGGTGGCGCTAAACCACTGCACCACCAGGTGCAGTGCCATTCTTATTGGCACCTGTGCCATTCTTATTTTATAATATAATAAGACACTTAGTAATGGAAAATATTTATATGATTAAATCTTACCAGCAATTGTTGATTAGCGGTTTTGTGGTATCCCAATTTTTGGTTGTTCACATATTTGATAATCACTCTAAATCTTGCTTTTGTCACAAAAATTAACAAAATCTTAGATTTGAAAGATTGTTGAGCCCAACATTTTTCCTTCTATTCTTCTTATTGAAATATCCTTCATTCTCTACTTTCCTTAAGTGTCAAGCTTTTCTAAATTTTTCTAGTGTTCACCATTCTTTCCTTAGATAAGCAACTTTCAAACCTCTTATCTTCTCAAAATGTTTCCCTGGGAAATAAAATATCTTAAGAATAGATAACCAAGATATGAAAGGTAAGGCCAGTAACTGAATAAATTATTATAAAATAATGTATCCTCTCTAAATTTTCTGATCCAGTCACATCGGAGGCAAGGATTCCAGGACAAAAAAAAAAAAAAAAGGGTTACAAGTAGGCTGATCATAGTTTCCCAGCATAACTTGGAATTTAATCCTGTTGTCCCAGGACCTCAAATCCTGTTAGAGTCCTCTGCACTCAAAATTGCCGAAATTTAGATGATACATTTTAGGATCATCCTAATTGTAAGTAGCAAGATGAATTTTAAGCAGGAGTTTATATCCTTTTAGCCATATCCTCTCTTGGTACTCAACAATGTCAAAATTACAGTTTCTTTTCTTTTTTCTTTTTTTTTTTTTTTTGCCTAACTTATGCTCCTAACATAGAAAATACTTAGGGGATGGGGAGCTGGGGAGCGAAGGAATGTTACTTAACCCTACCCAGTTTTACCATCTTCAAACCCTCCTTAAAAATGTATATTCACCTTAGCTTAGTGTGAACAGATTTGGGGATTTTAAGATGCAAGAAAAGTCTCTCATTTCTCTGCTATCATTCAAGCATATCTCTCCTCTGAGACAAAGTATGACAAAGTAACTTAGGCTAAGGTGGGGCAAGTAGACAGGGAAAAGAGCTTTAAAACAAAAAACAAAAAACAAAAAAAAAAAAAAAACTCCCAATACATTATCCTGTCATGTATTTCTTTGCTTTTCTGGTAGTACCTTTCATATAAAAGTCCTCATTAAACATTTGGTGAGTGAATGAATGACCTAGAATGAACTATGTCTGTATATAAAATCTGAGGTGACCAGGACACCTTCCAATTTCAGAAAATGATATTAGGCAGCTGTGACCCTTGAGATACTATTGCTTCAGCTGGAGCTCATATAAATTCAGCATGTTAAAGATTGTTAATCTTTTGTTGTTGAATATTCAAAAGTATAGCAACTGGTTAGAAATTGCTTGAAATTTATTTCTGTTTTTCAAAGAGTTCCCAGCCTTAAAATGAGCCATTCTCAAAATTATTGGAGTAATGTTGCTGGGGTGATTTTCATGAAGGTTTACAGAAAGCTAGGGATATATGTGGAAAAAAGCCCAAAGGAGCATGTAGGGATGGCCAGGTTAAAAAGGCATTATGCAGTCTACTTAAGGGACTGGCATCACAGCTCATGCTGGCAATTTTGAAGCGATACTTCAGAGCTTGAAGCAGAACCAAGTCCTTGCTTTGTAAATCATGGGGTACCAAGAAGGCCGCTTCAATGACCATATGACAATGTGTGAATCTGAAATGGAAGAAAATTTCTTCTCTTATCTACAAAGTGTGGCATTCTTTTGTTATTTTGGTGCAATGGAGCCTATAGAAAATGCAGTAATACTTTGACATTGTGAAGATTTTGTCTAATATGTCAGTACATGAGCAATAGTAGCAGTGGTAGTAATGAGGAACCTGGAAGTGACTACATGGGTGAAAATAAGCTTGAGAGCAAGTGAAGAAGAGCATCAGAACACCAGGTGAGAAAAAGTTCAAAGTACCAACCAACCAGAGTGTCGTGTCTGTGGAAAGGTGCTAATGGAGGAGGGTTGTTGTTATTCATAAACCTGGAAGTTTGCCATTAGCTTTTAAGGGCATAAGCCAGAGAAACAATGATTATTCTTTACAAAGCTTCATCTGTACCCACTATTCTCTGACATGACTAGATAAAATGGTTTCTATGATTCACTTGCATGTATATTTGTTTTTCAAAAGAAACAGTCACTATTTTAGAAGGACCAATTTAGTATATGATCCTCTGTCAAGCTTGACTCTTATCATGTCCCTAGGTTATGGATACTAGATAAGCAAATAAAAATATGGTACACCTATTTAACTTTATATGAACAATAATACTTTAATGTAATGTCCCAAATAGAGATTGCTGGGAAGACGATGGATAGAAGGACCCTAAGCTCACCTTGTCCCATGAATATGACTAGAAAACACATCAGTGTAAATAACCCAGAAAACAACCGAAAGACTGGGAGAACAACCTCTAAAAGTAAATGTAGAGAAGAGGCCACAATAGATGATAGGGCAGGTGGGGAATGGTGCGGAGCTAAATGAACCCACTGAACTGTCCATAGGAGGGAGGGAGGCTATGTGCATGGAGAGGGGAGAGAAAGAGACTCTCACACCTGGGAGACTGCACTGGGAAGACAAATATGAATATGCCATAACATCCTTTAAAAATCACAGGGGCCAAATTTCATAAGCTCTTACAAGCAACAGAAATTTTAAAAATTAGTAGGCTCCTCTCTGGGAGAGGATATTAAGTCCTGCCCCTAAAAAGACAGCACAAAAGACACTTCACAGTGATAAAGTATGAATATGGTAGTTTGAAAAGTGTCTGGGGCTTACTGGAGGGATAGTTGTTTATTCATCTCAGAGCATGTCCTGGAGAGACAGATCTTTGGTAGACTCCTCCAACAAAGGAGTTGGCAGGCACATTTTTATTCCTCCCATGAAATACATGGCACTAGCAGGAACCAGCATAGAATTGACATTCACTACCTAACTTGCCAACACTGCCAGTGCACCACCACCTGCACACACTTTGGTGGATCTGCCTCCTCCAGCCGGGCCTACCTCAGTCCCCCTGCTATAGGTCTCCTCTCACATATGACCAGGCCTCACCCTGGAAACACTGCACATCCCATCGCTTCACACGTTGCAGAGTCACCTCCTCCAATACATTCTTGGCTGAAGCACATCCAAAGCCATGACATGAGGCTGGCAATGTGGAAGCAGCCCCAACAGGGGTAAACACCAAAGAGACTCCTGTCCTAAGAAGAGAGAGTGATAAACACACACACATACCAGGTAGACCACAGCACCAGCAGTGAGCTGAGGTCAGACAACTGGTCTGACTGTAGGCTCCACCCACCAATGCAGGTTTTCAGGATAAAAACACAGGGAAAGTGGCCTGTGGTTTGAAAACAGATAGTCTGACTCAACTCAAGCCCAAGGCTGACTCAGATTGGCCCATTAACATCACAGGTACCCAACACTGACCACAACAGGCAAAGAGAGCCACTGCAAAGGACTGAACTGAAGGAAAAGGTGGCTCAGCCACAAACATAAGGGCATATGCAACACACATAGAAGAAACCACTAAAAAGTGAGGTTATGGTGGAAAGGGGATACTGTACGGCAGGGCACCAGAGGACCTCTTCTTCATAAGGCCACCTTTTTTTAAAGATTTTATTTATTTAGTCATGAGAGACACACACAGAGACAGAGGCAGAGACATAGGCAGAGGGAGAAGCAGACTCCATGCAGGGAGGCCAATGTGGGACTCAATCCTGGGATTCCAGGATCACGCCCTGGGCTGAAGGCAGTTTCTAAACCCCTGAGCCACCCAGAGATCTCCAAGGTCATCACTTTCAAGAGCAGGAGAAGTAGCTAACTTTCCAAATAGAGAAATAGTCACAGAGAGTTAGACAAAATTGGGAGACAGAAGAATATGTCCCAAATGAAAGAACAGGAGAAACTCATAGCAAGAGATCTAAGAAAATGGAGATAAGTAATATATTTGGATAGAGAATTAAAATTAATGATCATAAAGATATTCACTGAATTTGAGTAAATTGTAGAGGACATCAGTGAGACCCTTAATAAAAGGAAAAAAAAAAGAACCAATCAGAGATGAAGAACAAAATAAATGGAATTAAAAATAAGTACGATGGAATAAATAGATTAGAGGAAGCAAAAGGATAAATCAGTGGTCTGAAGGACAATGTAATGGAAAGCAATCAAGCTAAGCATTATGCAAAATGAGAATAAACTCAGGAAACTCAGTGACATCATCAAGCATAATAACATTTGCATTATAGGGATCTCAGAAGGAGGAGAGAGAAAAGGGAACATTTTTTTGAAGGAAGAATAACTGAAAACTTCCTGAATCTCAAAAGAATACAAAAATAATCTAGATCCAGGAGGCACAGGAATCCCCAACAAAATCAAACAAATGAGGTCCATACCAACACATAGTAATTAAATGGCAAAAAGAAGTGATAAAGAGAATTTTTAAAGTAGCAAAAGAAGAAAAAAAAATAGTTATATACAAAGAAAACTCCATAAGATATAGGCTGATTTTTTAGCAGAAACTTTGCAGGCCACAAGAGAAGGGTGTGATATATTCAAAGTACAGAATGGGAAAAAAAATAAAACCTGCAACTAAGAGCAGTCTACACAGTAAGGCTATCATTCAGAATAGAAAGAGAGATAAAGAGTTTCCCAGAAAAACATAAGTAAAGGAATTCATGACCACTAAGCCAGTTCTATAAAAAATGTTAAAGGGGGATTTTTTGAGTGTAAAGGAAAGACCGTAAGTAAGAGTAAGAAAAATAAGAAGCACAAAAGCAGTAAAAATAAGTATATCTGTAAGACCCAAACAAAGGACTCACAACATAAAAGGATATAAAGAATAACATCATATACCTAAACCATGGGATGCAGTGCAGAGAGGAGTAAAGAAGGAGTCCAAGCTTAAGTGATCATCAACTTAACATAGACTGCATTATGCAGAAGATGTTATATACAAACCTAATATTAACCAGAAATCAATAACCAGTAATAGATGTACAAAATTAAAGGGAAAGGAATCCAAGTATATCCGTAAAGAAAGCCAACAAACCATGAGACTTCTCTCATGAGAGAAAGAGAAGAGAATAGAGACAACAAGAGAAGGAATAGAGACAACCTACAAAAACAACCATGAGGCAACTAACAATATGGCAGTAAATACATACCTATAAATAATTATTTTGAATGTAAATGGACTAAATGCTCCAATCAAAGGACATAGTTTGATGGAATGGATCAAAAAAAAAAAAAAAAGACCTATCTATATGCTGCCTACAAGAGATTCATTTCAAACCTAAAGACGTATGGAGATTGAAAGTGAAAGGATGGAGAAGCATTTTTCATGCAAATGTAAGTGAAAAGAAAGGTGGCATAGTAGTAATTATATCTGACAAAATAGACTTTAAAACAAAGGCTGTAACAACAAAGGACACTGTATATCACAAATGGAAAAATCCAACAAGATATAATAATAGTAAATATTTATGCTCCCAACAAGAGGGCACCCAAGTATATAAAGCAGTTAATAATAAACTTAAAGGAACTAATCAATAGTAATACAATAATAGTAGAGGACTTTAACACCCCACTTACATCAATGGGCAGATCATCTAAACAGAAAATCAACAAGGAAACAGTTGCTCTGAATACCACCTTAGACCAGATGGATTTAACAGATGTATTCAGAACATTTCATCCTAAAACAGCAGAATACATATTCTTGTCAAATGCAGGTGAAACATTTTCCAGAATAAATTATACCATGCATCTATTCTGACCACAACACTATGAAACTAGAAATCAACCACAAGAAAAATTTTGGAAAGAGCACAAATACATGGAGGTTAAATAACATGCTACTAGAAAATGACTCGGTGAACCAACAAATCAAAGAGAAAATCCAAGAAAATAGATGGAGACAAATGAATATGAAAATACAATGGTCCAAAATCTTTGAGCTACAGCAAAGCTGTCCTAAGAGGGAAGTTTATGGTAAGACAGGCCTACCTCAAGAAGAAAAATATTAAATAAACAACCTAACTTTGCATCCAAATGATCTAGAAAAAGAAGAGAAAAAAAAAAAACAGCAGAAGGAAGGAAATAATAAAGATTAGAGCAGAAATAAATGAATTAGAAATGGGGGAAAAAATCAATGAAAACAAGAGTTGGTTCTTTGAAAAGATCAACAAAATTGGTTAACCTTTAGCCAGACTCATAAAAAAAAAAAAAGAGAGAGAGAGAGAGAGACAGAGGACTCAAACAAAATCAGAAATAAAAGTGGAGAAATAACTGACACAACAGAAATATTAAGAAGAGAATATTATGAAAAATTACATGCCAACAAATTGGACAACATAGAAGAAATGGATAAATTCCTAGAAATAGATTACTTCCCATAACAGAATTGGGAGGAACATAAAATGTAAAAAGATTGATTACTAGCAAAAAAAAAGAAAAAAAAAGAATTAGTTATCAAAAACGTCCAACAAACTGAAGTCCAGGACCAGATGGCTTCAGAAATTCTTCACAAATCCTACCAAACATTTAATATCTATTCTTCTGAAACTATTCCAAAAATAAATAGAAGATTAAGAAAAGCTTTCAAATTCATCCTATGAAGCCAGAATTACCCTGATACCAAAGGCAGATAAAAACACTACAAAGAGAGAGAACTATGGGCCAATATCTCTGATGAACTTAGATACAAAAATCTTCAACAAAGTATTAGCAAATCAAACCCAACAATACATACAAAATCATTCATCATAATCAAGTGAGATTTATTCCCAAGATGCATTTGTACATACTAATAATAAAGTATCAGAAAAAGAAATTAAGAAAATAATCCCAATTGCACCAAAAATAATAGCTAGGAATAAACTTAACCAAGGAGGCTAAAGGCATACACACTGAAAACTACAAAACACTGATGAAAGAAATTGAAGATGATAAAAACAAGAATATTCCATGCTCACATTGTTAAAATGTCTATATTGCCCATGGCAATCTACATATTTAATGCAATCCCTATCAAAATGCTAACAACATTTTTTCACAGAACTAGAACAAAAAATCCTAAAATTGGTATGGAACCATAAAAGATCCTGCAAAGCCAAAGCAATCTTCAGAAAGAAAAACAATGCTGGAAGTATCACAATTCCAGATTTGAAATTATATTACACAGATATGTAATCAAAACAGTTTGATGGGATGCCTGGGTGGCTCATTGGTTGAGCGTCTGCCTTTGGCTCAGGGCATGATCCCGGAGTCCCAGGATTGAGACCCGCATTTGGCTTCCTACATGGAGCCTGCTTCTCCCTCTGCCTATGTCTCTGCCTCTCTCTCTATCTCTCCTGAATAAATAAAATCTTAAAAATAAAAAAACAGTTTGATTCTAGCACAAAAGTGCACATGCAGATCAATAGAACATAACAGAGAGCCCAGAAATAAACCAGGATTATATGGTCAATTAATCTTCAATGAATAGGGCAAGAATATTTAACAGGAAAAAGTCTGTTTCACAAATGGTATTGGGAAAACTGGATGGGCCCATGTGAAAAAACAAAACTTGACTAGTTTTTCACTCCATAGACAAAAATGAACTCAAAATGGACCAAGGATGTAAATGTGAGACCTGAAACCATAAAAATTCTAAAAGACAGTACAGGCAGTAATTTCTCTGACACTTGCCATAACAACACCTTTCTAGACATACCTCCTGAGGCAAGGGCAACAAAAGTAAAAATTAACTTTTGGGACTATCTTTAACAAAGCAGGAAAGAACATCCAGTGGGAAAAAGGAAGTCTCTTCAACAAATAATGTTGAGCAAACTGGACAGGAACAGGCAAAAAAAAAAAAAAAAAAAAAAAAAAAACTGGATCGCATTCTTATGTCCTACACAAAAAAATAAATTCAAAATGTACTAAAGACCTAAATATGAGACAGAAAACCACAAAACCCCTAGAGGACAACACAGACAGTAACCTCTTTGACATCAGCCATTGAAATTTCCTTCTAGATGTGTCTCCTAAGGCAAAGGAAACAAAAGCAAAAATAAACTATTGGGACTACATCAAAATATAAAGCATCTGCACTGAAATGGAAATAATCACAAAACTAAAAGACAACTTGCTGAATTGGAGATGTTTGCAGATAGCATATCTGATAAACAGTATTCAAAATATATAAAGAACTGATACAACTCAACACCAAAAAATACAAATAATCCAAATAAAAAATGGGAAGAATACATGAACAGATGTTTCTCCAAAGAAGACATCCAGATGGACAACAGACATATGAAAAAATGTTCAACATCACTTATTATCAGGGAAACGCAAATCAAAACCACAATGAGTTATCATCTAACACCTGTCAGAATGACTAAAATCAAAAACACAAGAAACGAGTGTTGGTGAGGATGTGGAGGAAAAAAAACCTGTGTACTGTGGGTGGAAACTGTCCTAACCTAATTTGTCCTAATGCAAACTCTCCTAACCCCTGTAGAAAACAATATGGAGGTTTCCCTAAAAAATTCAAAATAGTACTACTCTATGATCCAGTAATTGCATCATTGGGAATTTTTTTAAAAAGATTTTATTTATTTATTCATGAGAGACACACAGAGAGAGGCAGAGACACAGGCAGAGGGAGAAGCAGGCTCCCTGAAAGGAGCCCGATGTGGGACTCAATCCCAGACCCCGGGATCATGACCTGAGCTGAAGGCAGAAGCTCAACCGCTGAGCCACCCAGGTGTCCCACATCATTGGGAATTTAACTGAAGGATATAAAAACATTAATCCAAGAGGATATCTGCATCCCTATGTTTATTGAGGCTTTTACAAAAAATCAATTTATAGAAACAGACCAAGTATCTATCAACAGATAAATGTATAAAGGAGATGTGGTATATATATATAGAGAGAGAGAGAATAGAACTACCCTACAATCCAGCAATTGCACTACTAGGTATTTACCCAAAGAATTCAAAAATACTAAATATATATATATATATATATATATATATATATATATATATATTCAATGGAATAATCTGCCATAATAAAAATAATGAAATCTTGCCATTTGCAACAACAGGGATGACATTAGAGAGTATAGTGCTAAGGAAATCAATGAGAGAGAGAGAGAAATATCATATGATTTCACTCATATGTGGAATTTAAGAAACAAAACAAAGGGGGGGGGTGGCAAATGAAAAAAAAAAAAAAAAAACAGACTCTAAACTAGAGAGAACAAGCAGATGGTTACCAGAAAGGAGGTGGGTGTAGGGAATGGGTGAAATAGGTGAAGGGGGGATTAAGAGTACACTTATCTCGATGAGCAGTAATATATCAAATTGTCAAATCACTATACTGTACAACTAACACTAATTTAACAGTTTAACTATACTGGATTTTTTTAAAGTCATCTATCTAAAATTCAAATTTAAAAGGCTAATTTTACTTGGCAACTCTGAGATCTCTAGGTCTGTTCCAGGTGTCCATCTCATCTATTGTGAAATAATAATAATAATGGGGACTTGCCTTACAAATAATTCTATTTGACTCTAGTCCTGCAATTATATGGCTCCCCTCTTCACTGGTATCCCCTGCCTCTGGATGGCACTCTCTGTGGTTCAGGCCTTCATTCTGTGGCTGAGTGAGCATTCCCTCAGTCAGCTTCTACAGTGAGCAATTCTTCATCATCAGTTAGCCTCTTGCTCTTCTGTACTCCTTTCTAATATGAAGACAAATTCTTTTCTCTTACCCCTTCTTTGGGGGGGGGTGTAACTTAGAAAAAAGAAGTTTTCCTTTTTTTTTTTTTCTTTTTCTATACAGCTCTCTCCTTTCCAGGGGTGGGTGTGTGGATGATGGTGTTGATAGGTGTGAAGTATATTTAGGAGCAATTAGTACAATACTCAACAGCATTGTTCTCCCCAATATTTACTCCGTCACTAAAGTTGCCCACTATAATGAAATGATGCTGAACATCACTGATCATCAGGGAAGTACAAATCAAAACTACAAGAATATATCAACTCACACCAGTCAGAATGTCTAAAATCAACATGAGAAGCGATAGATTTTGTTGATGACCTGGAGGAAAGAGAACCCTCTTGCACTGTTTGTGGGACTGCAAACTGGTGCCACCACTCTGGAAAACAGTATGGACATTCCTCAAAAAGTTAAGAATAGAACTACCCTACAATCCCGCAATTGCACTACTAAGTATTTACCCAAAGAATGTAAAAATACTAATTCAAGGTATACATGGACTCTAGTATTTATAGCAGCATTATCTACAATAGCCAAATTCTGGAAACAAGCCAATGTCCATTGAAGGATGAACGGATAAAACGAATGTTATTCGGCCATAACAAAGAATGAAATCTTGCCATTTGCAATGACATGGATGGAGCTTAATGAGTATTATGCTAAGTGAAATAAATTGGAGAGAAGCTAATAGCATATTATTCTACTCATGTGGAATTTAAGAAAGGAAACAAATAAGCAGTGAGGGGGCAAAAAAAAAAAAAAGAGAGAGAGTTCGACCATGAAACAGACTCCTAACTATAGAAAAATGCTAGTTACCAGAGGGGCAGTGGGTAGGATGATGAGTTAAACAGGTGATAGGGATTAAGTACACTTGTGATGAGCTCTGGGTGATGTATGGAAGTGTTGAATCACTACATTTACACCTGAAACTGATACTACGTGGTCTTTAATCCTAATTTAATAATAATAATAATTAATAATAATAATAGTTAATAATAAAGTTGCCTATTATACAGAACTCCTTCCTTCTTTGTGGAAATGTTTGTCTAAGGAAAATAGTTGTTCTTCCATGGGTTATTTCTTACCTCAGGTTCATCAGTTATTTGTCTCTATGTCTGAAACACTATTTTGGATACAAAAAGTTCTCTTGCTTGGGATTTCTGAGCCCTAAGTATAAAAATTTAATGAAACATCTATTCCATGTTCCTATGTGAAGATTAAAATGGCTTTCCCCTCCTTTTGTTTGATTTTATTTGTTATTATATTTTGGTTTCTTTTTGCTTTGGTTGATCTGATACAGAATATACAAAAGAACACATATATGCTATTCTCACCTCTGTTTTAATGGTGCATTTTGAGTATCAGCTCTAGCCCAGACAAAACACTTAGTATACTTTCTAGTCAGACACTTTCCACCTAAATTGAATATTTAAAATTTGCATGTACATTTTTTAGACCTCTTATAATAAACATATTCATATTCATTCATTTATATACATATATATAGTTATATATAGATGAGTTTACCCAATTTTGTAAAAGAAGAGAAAGGTGCATAGGTATAGCAATAAGTAAAATAATTGAGATAGCAAGACACAAATTTTACTCTTGGATTTAACCACTAATTCATTGTGCTACCCATCCCCACACTTGGATTTCCTTGTCTGTGAAATGAGCATGATATACCATGGTGTTGCAGGAACAATATTTTTTGTGTGTGTGTTTTTGTTTTGGGGAGGATTTTTAATAGTAAGGTGCTATTATTACATTCTGGATATAATCAAGGGGTTATTTGAATATATACGCGCTACTTTATTGTCAGTGCTTTTAGCTCATAAATTGAACCATTCCTTAGGAGCACAGGATTTTGATCCCACACTGTGACAAGATATTGTCCATTTCTTTCATATAATATTGTTCAAAGAAGTAAATATTCATCTCACTCTTAAATGACTCTCACGGATGCCTGATTTCCAGCAACCCTTTGAATTTCTCAGTTTTCAAAAGCATTGCTTCCAGAGGCAGATTGCTGTGGTTTTCCTCAAATTAAGTCCTAGGCATACTTACATCAATGGGAACTGGGCTGTCAAGGAAATGAACACAGCAGAAGTGTAGACACACAAGTTCCAGTACACTGAAGTTGCACATCTGAGCTCTTACTCTGTTTCAACAATAAAAAGCTTTATGATACTCACAAATCTCTTTTCTTTTCACCTTCTGAGACCTTGATTTCTTTCTTCTTCTTCTTCTTCTTCGTTTTTTTTTTTTTTTGGTTGATTTTTTTTAAATACAAAACCATGGCAATAGAATAGATTTGTGATTCCCAGATACAACTGATGAACAGAATCACCTTTGATTTTTTTTTTTAATTTTAGTTTCCTGGATCCCACCCCAGACTTAATGAATCTGACAACCACATCTGGAGAATTTCCTCATGCCAATGATTTCTTTACAAAATAGACACAGTCAAGGAACAACTGGTTTGGCACTACAGAAAAATATGAATCATTGTATTTACCTAAATTCAGAAATCCAGGGTTGAGTGAAAAATACATATATTTTTTTTATTTTTTTATTTTTTTTTTTGCAATTTTTTTTTATTGGTGTTCAATTTACTAACATACAGAAAAATACATATAAATAAAATATTGTATATTGAGACTACAGTGTGATTAGGGAAGTTGCAACATTAGAAAGGAATAACGGGATTTTAAGACACACACATTGTGACCAGCAGATCCTGGAAATCTGTCATTTTTATCTGTTTTCAGATGATTCTGAAGATTAGCGATATAAAAGAATGATTGGGTTCTTCCAGGTAACACATTTTATTTCATGTAAAGCTCTGACTGCTGCAACTAGTCTATTGTTTTCTTTTATAAAAGTGATAAATATTTAATAATTGACAAGAATCAAAGTGAAAATGTCCCTCATTTGAAAGTCAGATATGACAGTCATTCTGGATTTTTAAAAACTGCCTTGACAAATAGACAAGGAGTAATATCTCAAACTGTCTTTTATATTGCTCTTCACTAGGTGAGAAACTTTCTTCATGAATTCACAGACTTATCTGTGCTACAGGAAGCTTATATGGAAAATCTGCTACCAAATCAAGCCTCCGTGTTGCAAGCAAACAAACAAATGAGCTTTGTATCAATCAACTAAATCAATCAAAACTGGCTTCCTATTCAAAGTTGCATGATGTTTTCTTTTCCATGTTTCTGTTGAACCTATGGACTATTTATTGAGCACCCATTATGTGCTTAGAACTACCTACAGAAAATAAATTGATCTCTTTTCTCACGACGGTGGGAGAAGATGTGTAATGAATGAAGCCTATGTAGCTGTGTATCTTTATGAGAAAAAAATGAGTAGAGTAGATTACAAGGGTTTTTGAAGGAAGGAAGAAATGAACAGTAGGGAGAGCAATCTAGAAAGTCTACATAATGAGAAGAGAGTGCTTGGAGTGAGCAGAATTTGGTTATGCTAAAGGGGGTTAAGGAAATACGAATGTGGACATTTCACAGGTACAACCAAATCTCTCTGTCATGGGATTTTCCAGCCCTTGTACACACACCTCCCCACATCAACAACACATTCTGCTGCCAGCCACTGCCCGTTGTGCATCTTCTAGATGTAGTTTGTTGGTTTTCCTGTTTTTCGATTTTATATTATACAAAATCCATGTAATCTTTTTTTCTTTCTCCATAGCTCTTTGATCAGAAGGTCAATGCTTTTGTTTGCTTCTATGACCACTTTTTAATAGTTGACACGATTTCTTGAGTTTCTTAAGGCTGTTAGTGTAATCTTAGTTTTTAAGGGAGTCTTAAGTACCTATTTCCATAATGCCTACTCTTAATCATCGCTCCCTTTACAAAAACAGGAAAACTGTATGACAAATTATTTTACTTCCTTATTTGGCCACCTTTAAAGTTTAGTTCAATTGGCATCATGTGGTATAGCAATTCATCCAACTATGCTGTTCATTCTAATTCATATACTCTCCACAAAAACACTAAAATATGTTTCATTATAGTTTTGAAACTACAAGTTCTAGGTAATTGCATATTCTCCTTTAAAACTATAATTTCCACTGTTTTCCTCAGAACTGCAGGTCAAATGTGTGTTTTTAATGAAAGTCTTACCTAGATTAGTGCTATAACTTTTCCCCAAGCTAAGTTTAATCTCCATATACAGTATCTGTTATCTATATAACTTTTTTTACTTAAGCAGGTCTGTACTTCTGACATTACATAAATATTAGAAATCCATCTATTTCTGCAGCACAAAAATGAATGTTCTTTGAGTGTTTCCAAAATGTAGGATAAATACTGGTACAGGTAAATTCCTCAGACTGGGCTGACAGAAACTAGATGATAGATAGAAAGATAGATGATAGATAGATAGATGATAGATAGATAGATAGATATAGATAGATAATAGATGATAGATACCTAGTTAAATTTGAATTTCAAATAAATAATAAATAACTCTTAGTGTAATTATACATGTGTGGGTCATATCTCTATTACAACTGTATTAATTATTTGTTTTGAAACCAGAGGTAACTGGCTCCTGTGTTTTTACTTGCTGTAGCTGGCAACACTACCCAAAAATTATTACCGAGACTCCATCGGGCTTCCCCAAAGTTCTCAGCTTTGTGTTTTTCTTCTGTCCCCTTTGTCCTCACATAATTCCTCTTGCTACTTGGCTTAGTCCCTCCTGTTAATGCTGCCACCTGGCAGTATCTTTGATATATAGAGTCCCTGCCTCTGGTTCCTCACCTGGCATTCTCATCCAACATATTTGTGCATGCTGTCTTGAAGCCTTTTATCATGGCCTCTGAAATCTTCCATATTGCTCTTGGGTCCACACACGATTGAGTCCAAATTTCTCAGCTGGATTCCAGGCATCTTCTTACTGAGGTCACATTTCTACTCAACTGTTGTCCCACTGATTCTCCAAGTTAATGTCTCACTCTTAATATGTTTAGGTTAAACATGTTTACTGTGTATCTCCATCACGTCAGCCATGCTACTTCTGTGTCTTCTCTCTTCTCATGTCATGATCCTGTCAAGCCATTCTGCAAAATTCATCTCTTGGCTGCTTTCCTATACCTGTCCATCCTCTTATGCAATTAGTCTTCTATTGGTTACCTGCAACAATCACTTTAAGACACAATCATATACTACATTTCCTTTTTAAAGCAATGTTACTTCTTTCTCCATCAATGAAATAATATTTTTAAGGTCAGTAAATATATCCTGGGTTGTTTTTTCCTTTTCTTTTTTGGAGTGCTAATTAAATTGCAGGCATTCAATTAGCATGTTTGGAATTGAAGGAAAGATGATCATGCTCTCTTAACAATAAAGAGTGCCATTTTCCACAGAGAAGGAAATGATTAAAACAGTGTGGGAGGATATGGGCACATCCATACCCCCTTGCTTTAGTGTATCTGCTGGATGAAAGTTGCATTCAGTAATAATCAAAAGGGAGTTGAAAATTGAAAACAATCATCAGGCTTTAATCATGCAGCTCAAAGTGAAAGAGATAGGGCCCTAAGATGCCCTAAAATAGTATTTTTGCAGTGTTCATTTTAGAACTTGGAAGACTAAAGTTACATTCTCTTTGTCCTGATTGTTCATTTTTGCAGCTCCAGCCTGACCCTCCATTTCAAGTTCAGGTTCCTACAACTGGATGTTTCCTGGCCATTTTGAAAAGTTATTGCATTCTATTTGAGACAAGATCAGTGGAGGTCAAAGGTCAGAACACTTGACTGGAGGTATGACATTAGGAAAATGGGCATTTCAGTAATCATTCTGAACTTGATTTGGAGCAAATAATAAGGCAGAGACACCTTTGATCTACTGACTGAGGCCCAGACGTGGCCTGGTATTTTTTGCTAGTGCTATATCTCTAGAGTTCATATAAATCAATTTACAAGAACATTATTTATTCCTCTCTCCAAGACGATTTGCCAGAATGAGGTCAGAAAGAAAGATTAATATGACACCTAATATCGCAGCAAGAAGAAAACTGTTTTACAATTAGGGTCAAATCTTAAAGAGGCAGGTGTTTTTCCTTTGCCAGAAAATACTAAATTCACAGTCTTGCATTAAGGGACCTGGTAGGCCTTATTTTCTGAGTCCAACAGCAGTGACACATATGCAAGCCTTGGATATTTGAAATCCTAGATTGAGTATTTCTTTAACTTCTCTGACCCTTAGTTTTATCATCTGAAAATAATAGGGTTTAGTAAGGATTAAAACTGAAAATATGTGGGTGATAGAGCCCTTCTACTCATAGTGCTCCTTGATTTCTGTTCACTCTTTCCCTAAGAAACCAAGGTTTGGATGTAGGTAAAAATTTATACAGTACTGTATACTGTCAAGGCCTACCAAGTGTATTGTTTCATGTATTAAAAAAATACTCCACTGAGAAGCAAAGACTATATTATCCTTGCACTTTTCAGAGAAAGAAAATGAACCACAAAAAAAACTGAGACAGAGTGGAAAGATTCCTAAACAAGAATCAGGAAAGTTGGTTAAATTTCTAACTTAGCCACTAACTACTTTATGGCCTCGAGCACTTTAGCCCTCTTGTGTGTAAAGTAAAAATGCTGACCTAGATCCTCGCCGTTGTCTGGCATAACTCTCAACATCTGTAATGCAACCCAGACAGGGACAACATTATAAACAGAAAGGGTTTTTTTTCTGGTTATTAAATGGTATGACTCTCCTCACTTGATCACATTGCTTCTTTTGCAATTATTTGAAGCATTGATTTTTTACATTTACATGAAGAAATATAAATTTCTTTGCCCTTTAAAATCCAACTGCTAAATGTGTGTGTCTTACAGTAAATGTTGCTCAACCACCAATGATTTGTTGTAACTGCGTGGGGGACACACATAAATCAAAAACGCATTTAGAGCTCAGTCCAAATTATAAATTCAATAACCTGGTACAAATTATAAATCAAGTAACTGACTACTGTGCAACTGTCAATCAATTGAAATAGATTAACACCCTCAACCCAAGTGACTTGAGGAACTGTAAAAGTTAGGGGAACTACAAGATTGTAGCTCTAATTTGAAGAGCTCTCCACGGTGTTGGCAGCACACTTCTGGACACAGAGTAATAGGAATAGGGAAATTTGTGGAACACACACTGTGGGCTTTATTCAGACTATCTCTGTGTTCTCATGACTACCCTATGCAGAAGTTGCTCTTATCATCATTATTTTCTCAAGGATGGGTTGAAGACAGAGGTGAAGGTGCTCACGCCATGTCATATGCTCCTAAAACACAGCAGGACCCAAACTGCCTGGTGCATCTTTGTCTAGACACTGACCTCTCAATAGTTACGCAGTACTAAACACTCCTTATATAATTCTAAGCAGAGGAGGATGACTGGTGGATGGAATTTCATGCTCAAATTATCTTCAGTTGAAAACCATCTTTTGAGCTAGAGAATATAAAGATTTCAGGAAAGCCAGAGTATGTTGGATTTATCTCCTTCAATGATGAAAATGTTTATTTTTGCTCATATGCATTATTTTCTATTATCAGGATGTGCTTTGCACCTGTGTAGTCTTCATTACTTAACAGAAGTACAAGTTTCAGATTGCAGAATTAGGTGCTTTGGTTTTTCTTATTTTTATAATGACTTTGTTGAGCCACTTAATCAAGACCTACAACTTCCACCCTCTCCAGACACAAGAATGTGTGGCCATGTCATGGGATTTTGTGAGGACTGAAGAGGGAGGAGAAAGTGTTTTGCCAATAGCTCGGCATTCTGTTTCCCACATATCATATATTAGGTTAAGATAATTGGCTTTCATCTTATAACAAGGTAAAATGAGTACCTACTGAAAGACGATGGCTCTGTGAGCAATCTTCACATACATTATCTTATCTGATTCTGAAAACCCTGGGAAACAATTTTTTTTATTAAGATTTCTTTAGCAGTCATGCATTCTGTGGAGTTGCTTGGGAAATATAATGAACGTGTGTACTTTCTCTTGCAGAACCTTAGGTGGCTTTATTGACCTAAGATCCCAGCTCCTGTGAGGAGAAAATATAAAATCCCAAACACTTCCCATTGGAAATACGATTCCACACAAACATCCATTGGTTAAACCTCTCTCCATACTGCTGTGACTTTCTACATTTTCCATAGTTCACCAGCTTTCAGTATGGTGACAACCCTAACCACCCCCAAGAGGATCAACCATGTGCTCTGGAGAGATAAGGGAACATGCTTGGAGATTTGCCTCACATAACACCAACCCTCTCCAATGCATTTACCATTAGTGCTTTCATTGTTGTGTGTAGTAGTAGTAGCAGTAGTAGTAGTAGTAGTCGTAGTATCTCCTGCTAGTAAATCTTAAATGTTTCAACATGGATCAAGATAGCCAGTACCTCTGAGCTCAGAACCACCTGGAACTATCACTACTCACAGGCATTAAACTCATTCAGCTGCTGAACAAGTAGGCTGACTATATCTCATCAGGACAGGAGATCATAAAACATGTTGAATGCTGGATATTTCAAGAATATCAAATACTAGTAAACATAATATTCTAAGATAATAATAGTATCAACATCTTTTGTTAAGTTTTTGAGATAATTATCTATTATTTTTCACATCAGATTTATTATTCTAATATACAATACACAATATACACAATGTACATACACACTATGAACACAGTATATACACACTATTTGTATACATATATACACATACACAACTACTACACACATACACAAGTATATCAAAATTTAGAAAATTGATCACATGCCAGCAGCCCCCTCAATAGTTAATACTCCACAAATATAAATGCTATTCTTACTTCTATTACCACAAACTTAATTTGCTTAGTTTTGAATTTCTCATAGTGGAATGATACTAATGATACCAAGCCCTCTTTGTATCTGCTTTCTTCATTCAACAATCTGTGTTATAAAATCCATCCATATTGTTATGTGTAGCAAAACTACAATTAATTTATATATAATATTCCATTTTGTGAATATATCATGATTTACCAATTCTGTTGATGTATCTTTGAATTATTTCCATTATTTTGTTATTATGAATAAACACGCTATGGAGATTCTTGTGTATGCTTTTTGATGGGCATATGCATTTATTTGGGGATGGTGTTGTATAGCCAGGAGAGTAATTGCTGGGTCACAGAATAGATGTATATTTAATCTCTGATTGATATTATGAAATAATGTTAAGTGACTATATCAATTTAGACTCTCTCCAGTAATTTATGAGTTCCAGCTGCTCAGCATCCTTGAAAATACTTGGCATTTTTAGTTATTTCACTTTTAGTCATTTTGTCTCTAAGCTTAATTTCGAATATGTTGTTGTGGGGTTTTGTTTCTTTTTCCTGAGAGAAAAAGAGAGAGAGAGAGCACATATGTGTGCTGAGGGAAGGGGGGCGGGCAGAGGAAGAGGGAGAGAGAGAATCTTAAGTAGGCTTCACACCCAGCATGGAGCCCCCCTGCTGGACTCAAACTCAGGATACTGAGATCATGACCTGAGTTAAAATTAAGAGTCAGGAGTTTACCCAACTGAGCCATCCAGACACCCTGTTTTGTTTTTCTTTTGAGGTGATATACCTATTTTTTATCTGTAACCAAATAATAGGTAGTAGGCAAAATTTTATTTCTGCAATATATATATGTGCCCTGTATATGCTTCATGTTGTGATTTTATATACATATACATACATACATACATATATTCATTCTGTGTAAGTACAAATGCAATGAAAAAATAGGTTAAATGATGTAACTACTTTGTTAATTACTGTAATTTTGCATACCAAATAAAAGCACAGCTGCAACACAGACCAAATTTTAAAAATATCAATTTTAATTAATATGCAGTTTCTAACTATGAGCAAGAGACTGCAAAGGCACTATAGGGTATAACAAAAAAGTGAGGATTGAACAGGCTCTCTTTCCTTGGAACTTACACTCCAAGATAGGGAGTTAGAACCAAATGTGAGTAACTGACAAATGTCAAAGAAATCAAGAATTCAAAAAGGGTCATAAAAATATAAGGCATCATTGTTATATGAGATCAACCAAAGTAGATAGTTAGTTCCAATCATAGGAATTGGAAAAAAATGATAAAGAATTTTTTTCTCAAGGGAAACAAAGGATTTCAAATAGTAGAAATAAGTTAGATGATTTTCTGAGTAAAGGAAGAACATTAAAAAAATCAACACTGTCACTATGTTAGAAAAGTTCATGGAAGGATTGATTGATTAATTGAAAGTAGAAAGATCTATTCCATTTGGTTGAAATGGAGAGATATGGAAGAATAGAATAGTCTCTGTCAAAAAGATGAGATGTTCACTGATAAATAGTAAAAAAAAAAAAGTGGATAGAAGAATGAATGAATACATGAATGATTCCATTAGTAAATGAAGAAAGAATCAATAAAAGATTTTTGGGTCACAGTTTCTGTATCTATCCCACTGTTGGATGTCTTGTGGGTGAAGCACTGAATGCCTTTTTTTCTTTTTCACAATCTTCTCAAAGATGTTAGTATGGTGAAAAGCCTTGGAAAATAATCAAGTTCTCTGAAAACAAAGGACAGATTTACTTACAGTCCAATACAACAAATATGTCTTTTTTTTTTTTTTTAGGATAACAAGCTAATTTGCTTGAAGAAAGAAAGAAAGGAAGGAAGGAAGAAAGAAAGGGTTTGGATTTCCTAAATTCAGGGCTCCTCAACTGTGATACATAACCACATGAGTGCAATAGACCTCTGACACCTTCACTTCAAATCTGTGGGACTGGAGAGGCAAAAGTGATGCAAACACCATACCCATGGGCTTAGTGTGCCAAGAGTAAGCTGTTCCTTTATCTCTAACTCAGGATTTTCATGTCTTCTACCAACATGCCTATGACTTTAACAAACTACTTTGTTAGCTTCTAAGCAGTGTAAAATCTCAGACTTTTCATGACAAATTTAAAAGGACAGTCTCTTCAAAAATGGTGTTAGTGAAACTGAATATTCATATGTGGAAGAATTAATAGGACCTTATTTCACATCATATACAAAAATCAACACAAAATGGACTAAAGATTTAAACATACACTGAAAACCTTAACATTACTAGAAAATAACATAAGGAAAAGGATTTTTGACTTTGGTCTAGGCAATGATTTTTCGGATATAACACCAAAGGCACACAGGCAACAAAGGAAAAATAGAAAAGTGAGTTTGTGTCAAACTGAAAGCCATCTGCAAGGCAAAGAAAACAACCAAGAGAGTGAAAAAAAAAAATCTATGAGAGATATAGGGTGAAATCTATGGAAAAATGGGAGGAAATATTTGCAAGCCATCTCTCTGATAAGAAGTTAATATCCAAAAATAAACAAGGAACTCCTACAATTCAATAGTAAAAAAAAAAAATCAATAGCCAAATAATATAATTGAAAAAAAATGAGCAAATAACCTAAATAGACATTTCTCAAGAGGTATATGAATGGCTAATATGTATGTGAGAAGATGTTCAACATCACTAATCATTAGAGAAATACAAGTCAAATCACAGTTACCTACCATTTCACTCCTATTAGAATGACTAGTCTCAAGAAGACAGAAAATAACAATTGTTTGCAAGGATGTGGAGAAAAGAACCCTTGACACTGTTGGTAGGAATGCAACTTGGTATAGCCATTATAGAAAAAGAGTATGGACATTCCTCAAGAAGCTAAAAACATAATTATCATATGACCCAGCAATCCAATCCTACTTCTGGATATATGTCCAAAGGAAGTGAAATCAGGATCTCAAAGAAATATGTGCACATATATTTATTAAAGCATTATTCTCAATAATATATATATATATATATATATATATAAATTGAATATTATTCAGATTTGGAAAAGAAGAAAACCCTGCCACTTGCAACAACACAGGTAAACCCATAGGACATTTTGTTAAGTAAAATAAGTCAAACACAGAAAGTAAACACGTGTGATTTCACTCATATGTTGGACTTAAAATAATCAAAATGAAACCAGCAGATTGTAAAATGGTGGTTGCCAGGGGCTGGGGAGGAGGGAGTAAAGAGATATCGGTAAAGGAGTATAAAGTTTCAGTTATGCAAGATTAATAAGTTCTGGATATCTAATGTGCAGCAATGTGACTACAATTAACAATTCTGTACTGTATTGTTGAAATTCACTAAGAAGGTAGATCTTAAGTGTTGTCATGACAAAAAACAATAACAAAATGAAAATGGTAACCTATGCAAGGTGATGGCTATGTTAATTACTTTGATTGTGGTGATTATTTTACAATGTATACATAAATTAAAGCATGGAGTTGTATACCTTAAATATATACAATTTTTATTTGTCAATTATCCCTCAGAAAGGTGGGAAAAAAAGAACATAGACATATTATTAAAGATTATATGTGTATAACATGAAATAAGCCAATCACAAAAGGACTGAGATAGTAGGATTCCATTTATATAAGGTACCTAGAGTAGTCCAATTTGTAGAAATATAAAGAATTGTGGTTTCCAGTGGCTGGGAGGAGGGGGAAACAGGAAGTTGGTGTCATGGGTACAAATTTCAATTGAGAAGATATAAAAGTTCTGGAGCCCGTGGTGATGGTTGCACAAGAATGTGAATGTACTCAGTATCTCAGAACTGTACCCATAAAATGGTTAAAATGAGAAATTTTATGTTATCTATATTTTATTGCAACACCACCAACAACAAAAGCTGTGTCAGGAGCTTATTTTTGGTAAACTTTGAGAAGATGCACTAAATTTACCATTTAATTTACTTTTCAATTGTTTTCAAAAAGTAACATTTTATATTATATTTACAAAGAAAAATATCTATACTTTCAAATACCTACTGGACTTAAACTTATCGATGTAAATACAGGAGGAAAAGGACACTGTAATTCCTCAGAATGAGGGAATCTGGATTCTAGAATTTTAGGTCTTTATCTCAGTCTGGCTCATCATTGTACTTCCCTGGGCTTCAGTATTATCACCAGTTAAATGAGTCACAGAATAATTTCTAAGTCTCTATTTAGCACTAATCATTCATCTTTTCTCATGCTCCAACTTCAATATTCAGAAATCTCTTATGCTTTGGGCAATAATTATTATTTCTAGTTTTGCATTGGCCTAAATTTTTAACAAATGTGATATAGCAGACTTTTAAATAAGACACTTTCCCCTTGAGGAGAAAGTCTTTATTTTCATTTATGTGTTTTCTAGAGTGTTGCTCATATATTTGTAATATGGAGAGAGCCCTAATAAATAAAATCTTATATTCCTTCTCTAAGGAAAATAATAGAAAGGTGTAGTTTGGCCCTATACTCTAAATAGTTCTATATTTGCATCCTCTTAATTAGGAATTATGTATACAACATTCTTTTATTAGAGGTTTTGGATCAATTGGGCTGGCCAGAAATATATAAAATAGGGAATTATTGATGCATTACCATACATTTATTTTTCTTTTGAGATTTTTCACATACAGTATTCAGAGAAGAAGTAGACATAAGATAAATAATTAGAAGTCTGTCTTTCTCTCAATCTCTCCTATCATCTCTTTCTGTATTTTGGGAAATGTGCAATCAGAAAAACTATTAACAATATATACTCAGAAAGGAACCATAAATCATTTACCCAAATTTATTCCCTAGAAGTATAGCCTGCTGTTGCCCTTCTGGGACAACATCTATTTTAGTTATTTATTAGTAGTTATTAGCATTCTTCAACATTTCCCCATTGGGCATTTTATCCTAAAAGATACAAATGCTAAGTATACAAATCGAAAACTGTACAGAGAACACTTCATGCTCCATCTAAATATATTTGTCACTTACACAGAAGCTGTAATCTCAAAAAAGGACACAGCAAGGTTCCTTAAATGTTAGTCCTTCATAGATGATTGCTCATAAATGAAGGCTATTTTAGAATGCTTTGTGCACCAGCATAACTCCAGACTTCTTGACTTCTCTCATAGCAAAGGAAAAAAAAAATAGAAGGAAAGAAAAAAGAAAGAAATGGTGGCAAAGACAAAGAAGCATTTCCACACCATGGGCACAACTAAAAAATGGAATGATACACTTATACTTCAGATAATTATGGATTGACCATCATCCCCATGAACTAGATAAAAAATTCAGTGGCCATTTTCTGGAGTATTTATTACTTTACCCCTCTTTCTGTCTCAATTTCTGCTAGAAAAAAAAAAAAACATGGATACAGAAGTGCCATGCAGGATCATGTGTATATATGTGTGTTTGCATATGTGTTACTAGGAGAGAGAAAAGGAGAGAGAAAGAGAAGGTGTTACAGTTTTCAGATTCTGTATCTAGATGTTATTACATACCATGGATAAATTTTAGAAAGCATGTTATAACATCCTTGTCTTTGAAAAATCCACAGACTCAGCAAGTCAGAACCATTCCAGGACAGTATATTAATAAGTAGTGTAGTATCAATGAGTGCCATATTAGTAAGTCCCTAAAGATTTTATTCATAGGTCCATTATAACAGGATAAACACTGTGTATGTAATAGGAATATAAGTAAGATAGAGATTGGTTATAGCTGAAAACTTCAGTATAGTTTAGTAGACAAGCTGAAGCTTAGTTGGCTTTGCAGGGAGACAGGATTCAGAGAATCAAAAAGAAGCAGGTGATGTGAAGATCTTTATTTGCTAAGTACATTTATACATGATGAATGAATGAAGAAAAATATAGCATAACAATGTGAATGAATAATCAGTTATGAATCATTTTACATAATAAGTATTTATTAAAAAGCATTGTGGATATTTATCAATAAAATGTTTATCTTCTTTAATCTCATGGAACCTGTATTATAGTGGGGAAAGAATACACATGTGCAGGGAATTTTGGACAAAGTATGTTAACTACGTGTGAAAACACATTGAGAATTAAATATAAAAGAAGGCAGCCTCATGTTAAAATTAGAAAGAATAGCAGAGGTCCATCCAGATCACTCCCCTCACTCTATCCATGAGAAATTAGAAGTGGGGAAATATCAACATCTTAGCCAAAGTGACAAAGGTTTTACTGTTGGAACAAAAGAAAAACAAACAAGCAAAAGAAACTGAAAATGATATCAGCAAGGTAATAAATAGATCATTCATGACTTTATTCCCCTCAGAAGAACAATAATTAAGGTGGGCATGTGATGTAATGAGCACTGGGTATTATATAATGACTGATAAATCATTGAACTCTACCTCTGAAATTAATATACTATATGCTAATTAATTGAATTTAAATTTAAAAAATAGATTTAAAAAATTAACAACTATTCATGGACAATATATCACTGAGAAAATCTTAGAACGTGGAGGTGAGGCTGAAGCACCACCCCTTCCTGTACCACAGAGGCCAAGACATACAACATTAGAAGGGTAAGAATGGCAGTTACCACTGAATTGCCCCTACTTCACTTCTGGGCAGAGCACCATGCCAAGAGATCAGAACTCTCCCTTGAGCCTAAAGTCCCTCCTGTGGGAAAAAGAGCCCAGGTTGGACATATCCACTCTGGTTTTATTCCTTAGGGATTGTAGGGGAATCTAAAGGGATTGATCATAGGAAATCTGATTATAAAAGAAGCAGGGAAGGGGTTGTAACACCAATACTTGGATCCTGCCAGACAGATTTCCCACCTGTAGTACTTAAGTAGTCCAAACCCATGGATTTACTCATCCAAAGAGCTAATGTGGTGGCACAATTTGACCAGTCAAGTTGGTTGTGTGTGGTTTTACCTAATATGGGTCTCCAAATGAAGAGTCCTTCTAGCCCTGGAGCCTGGTCTAGCCCCACCAAGACAAAGCCCATTGCTGACTATAACTCCCAGCCCCGTGTGAACAGACAAATTATCCAGAACCTCTGGAAGATTAGTAGCCCAATAATGCTCAAGCCTAAAGTGCAGCAGGCAGAGCCCATTATACACTAAGTCAGTGGCAATGTTTGGCCAGGAAACTTGCAACATGGGCCAACTTGAGTCAAAACCACAAAGAGTCTTTCTATGCTATATCTGGTTCTCCTTTTCTGTTCAGGCAGGGAAACTAATTTATAACCTTGCCCATTACTGAATAAAGCTTTCAACCTTCTCAAACAAGGTAGACTTAGCCAGACTGCATAGGAAGTTTTGTAGACTATCCAATAATTCTGCTTACAGTGGCACTTAAATAGAGAGCACAGCCTGTGGATTTCTCTGTCTGCAAAGCAAAATTGGTGGCCGCATCTGGCCAGGAAATTCAGTGCCTAGTCTTATATGATGCAGGTCCCCAAATAATGAGCTGTGTGGGCCCTGAAGCCTGTTCTGCTGCCTTATGAAGATAGGAAAATTAATTCAAAGCCTTCCTAATACTGAGTATAGTCTCAGTCACAACCATTTAGTAAGCCTGGCCAGAGAAACCAGGCAACTGTAGAGCCCATCCTATAACCTTGCTTGTCTGGGGAATGAAGCTAGCAGTCCTATCCAACTGTTCTTGGCCAGCAGCACTCCCCTTCTGACTTCAGAGCTCCGAAGTGATATGTCCCCAAAATAGATCATGATCACAAGCCCATTTGCCCAAGTATATTACCAGTGGACACATCCAAAAACATAGACTGAGCTTATCTGAGCTTACCTGATAAAGAGCTGTGTCCGCCTAAGGAAACCTGTAAAGTCAGGAAGAGGAGACTTCTTATTCAAATGTGCAAATACCAACATAAGGACTCAGGGATCATGAAAAATCAGGTAAATATGACACCACCAAAGGAAACTAGTAAAGCTCCAATAATAACTGACATTAAAGAAATGGAGATCTAAGAACTGTGAAAAAATTCAAAATAATTATCTTAAAGAAGTGGACCACAAGAACGCATAGACAACTAAATGAAATTAACAATGTATGAATAAGGCAATAAGCTCAACAAAGAAACAAACTATAAAAAATTCTAGAGCTGAAAAATACATAAGTGAACTGACTCAGTAGAGAGCTTCATAACAGATATAACCAAGCAGAAGAAAGAACCAATGACCAAGAGGACAGAATATTTCAATTATCCAAAAAGAGGAACAAAAAGAAAAAATAAAATGAGAAAGAGTTAAGAAAGCCTACAGGACCTATGGAATCTGCCATAGTCAACTGAAATAATATCTGCTTTAGGAATATTCCAGAAAAAGAAGAGAAAGAGAAAAAAATAGAAAGTATATTTAAAACAATAATGGCTGAAAATTTATATTTGGGAAGAGAAATGGAAATCCAAATCCATGAGGCTCCAAAGAACCCCAAAAGAGGTGGAATTTCAATGGGGCTAAATTGAGACACATATTAAAATTGGAAAAATCAAACACAAATAATTAAATTTTAAACAGCTAGATAAAAGAGAGAAGTTAGGTCTAGGAAAACACCCATCAGACTACCAGCAGATTACTCAATGGTAATTATTCAGGCCAGGAGAGAATGAAATGATTTATTCAAAATATTAAGAGAAAAACACTGCCAATCAAAAATTCTATAACCAGTAATGCTTTCTTTCATAAATGAAGGAGAAATAGAGGCTTTCCAGAACAAAATCTGAGGGAGTTTGTCACCACTAGATCTGCCCTACAGGAAATGCTAAAGGGATTTCTTTGAGTGAAAGTAAAAGGAGAATATAACCCATTATAAAAACATAAGGTAGAGTCAAATGGATTGGTAATGACAAATATATAATCAAAGATTGTGTAATAAGATAATAGTGCTTTAGAATTCATTTACAACTCTAGTTTAAAAAACAAGCTAAAAACTAAAAAGTCAAAACACAAATATAAAATAACCTTAGCTACAATAATCTGCTACTGGATACAAGTAAAAATAATACATAAACTATAACATCAATAATCTCAAATATGAAGGAGGAAGAGAAATAAAAAAATTAAAGTTTAGGAATTCTAACCAAGTTAAATTATCAGTTTAAAATAAGGTGTTATAATTTTAATATACTTTATGTAAACCTGATAGAAATCATAAGGTGAACACGTGTAAATATACAAAAGAACATGATGAAAAAAGTCAAAGCATACTGATACCAAAAGACATCAAAACACAAAAATAGCAGGATAAGAAATGAGGAACAATGGACCCACACAACTACCAGAAAACAATCAATGATAAAGGGGTCAAAACATCAAGGATATAGAACAATTGTAAATATTTATATGCCCATCATGAGACACCTAATATATAAGTCAAAAATTAAAATAACTAAAAAAATAAATAGCAATATAATAATAGGGACTTTAATATTCCACTCTTAATAATGGATAGACCACCCAGACAGAGAATCAATGGGAAAATACTGGATTTGAAAGATATTATAGACTAAATTGACCTAACAAACACATACAGAACATTCTAACTGACAACAGTTCTGAGGCACACATGGAACATTTTCTAGAGTTGATCATATGTTCAACCACAAGTGTTAACAAAATTTAAGAAGACTAACATCACCAGACATATTTTGTCTCACTGACCACAATGGTATGAAACTAGAAATCATTAATAAAAGGAAAACTGGGAAGTTCACAAATACATGGCAACTGAAAACTCTACTGAACAACTAATGGATTAAAGAAGAAATTAAAGGGGAAATAAAAAAGTGTCTTGAGAAAAATAAAAATGGAAGCATGGCATACTAAATTGTATAGGATGCATCAAAAGGAGTTCTGAGGAAAGTTCATAGCAATAAATGTTTACACATTAAAAACTAAGAAAGATCTCAAAAAACCTAACTCTATTCCTTAAGGAACTTGAAAAATAACAGATTCCAAAGTTAAGAGAAGAAAACAAGTAATAAAGATTAAAACAGCAATAAACAAAATAGAATGCAGGAAAACAACAGAAAAGATGAACAAAACCAAGAATTGGTTCTTTGAAAAGATAAACAATATTGATGCATCCTTAGCTAGACTAGCCTTTGGGGGGGGGGGGAGAGGACCCAAATCAACAAAATTATAAATGAAAAAGGAGACATTACACTAATACCATGGAAATGCAAGGAGTCATAAGAGATTAATACGAATAAGTGTTGCCCAAAACACTGGAAAATCTAGAACAGATGGAAACATTCTTAGAAGCATACAGTCCATCAACACTGAATCAAGAAGAAATGAAAATATGAGAAGAACAATTACTAGTTTTTTTTTTTAAAGTAAAAAGATAGATTCAGTAATAAAATTTATCCCAATGGAGAAAGGCTCAAATAGCTTCACTGGTGTATTTTTACCAAACATGTAAGAAGAATTAATACCAATTCTTCTCAAACTCTCACCAAAATTTGTACTCATTTTATGAGAACAGCAGCACTCAGATAACAAAACCAGAAAAATATACTACAAGAAAACTATAGGTCAACATTTTTGATGAATACAGATAAGCTCACAGCTAACATTATATTCAATGTTGGAAGCTTTTCCTCTAAGTTCAAAAATAAGACAAGGGTACCCATTGTAACCATTCCTATTCAACACTGTATTATAAGTCCTATCCAAAGCAATCAGGCAAAAAATATTTTTAAAAATTTAAACGAAAGAAAGAAAAGGGAAAAGTAAAAGAGAAAAAGTAAAACTGTCTTTATCTGCAGATAACATGATTTTATATATAGAAATTCCTAAAGACCCTACTAAAAATCTGTCAGATATTATTGAGAAAATCAATAAAGTTGTAGGAATCAAAATTAATATACACAGTTCTGAAGATTTTTAATAAAATAACAGTGAAATGTCTGAAAAATCAAAGAAAATTATCTCATTTACAATAACATTAAAAGAAGTACCATATTTAGGAATAAATTTAACCAAGGAGTGAAAGATCTCTACTTTGAAAACTACAAGACATTGATGAAAGATTTCAAAGAAAACTCAAATAGATGAAAAGATATCCCAAGTTCATGGAATTGATAATATTGTGAAAATGTACAAATAAATTCAATGCAATCTCTGTCAGTATTCCAATGGCATTTTTATAGAATTAAATAAAAATCCTAAAATGTATATGGAACCACAAAAGATCCTGAATAGCCAAAGCAATCCTGAGAAAGAACAAAGCAAGACACATCACATATCCTGATTTCAAGCTATATTATAAAGCTATAGTAATCAAAGCAGTGTAGTATTGGCATAAAAACAGACACATAGACCAATGAAACAGAATCAAAAACCCAAAAGTAAATTCATGAATATATATTTAATATTTGATAAGTGAGCCAAAAATACTCAATTGAAAAAAAGTTTCTTCAATAAATGGCACTGAAAAAAATTGAATATTCACATGTAAAAGAATTAAACTAGACTCTTCTCTTAAACCACTCATAAAAATTAACTCACAATGGATTAAGGGCATAAATATAAGAAACCATAAGACTCCTAGAAGAAAACATAAGAAAAAAGCTTTTTGTCATAACTCTTGGCAATGACTTTTTGGATATGGGACTACATCAAATAAAAGTTTTTACACAGCAAAAAGAAATAATAATAATATAATGAAAGACAGCCTATGAAATGGGAAAAATATTTGCAAATGATATATTTGATAAAGGGTTAATATACAAAATATATGAAGAACTCATGCAACTCAGCAGCAAAAAATAAATGACAACAAAACATATAATTTAAAAAATGGACAAAGGATCTGACTAGACATTTTCCTGAAGAAGATATATAAACAGCCAACAGATACATGACAAAATGCTCAAAGGGGAAATGCAAATCAAAACCACAATGGGATACCATCTTATGCCTGTTAGAATAGCTGTAATCAAAATGACAAGAGATAATAAATGCTGGTAAGAACATGCAGGAAAGGGATTCCTTGCACACTGTTGATGAAATTTCAAATTGGTACAGCTACTTTAGAAAACAAGTTGGAGGTTTCTCAAAAATTTAAAAATAGAACTAACCATATGAACCGACAACTCCACTTTAGGGACTTTATCTGAAGGAATCAAAAACATTTTATCAAAGAGGTATCTTCAAACCCCCCCCCCAAGTTCATAGTAGCATCATTTACATTAGCTAAGACATAGAAACCACCTAAGTAAAAAAAAAGAAACCACATAAGTGTCCACTGATGAATGGATAAAGAAGTTATGAGATACATAGATGAGTATTTTTTGAGTCAAAAAAAGGAAATTCTGCCATTTGCAATGACACGAATGGACTCACATGGTATTTTTTGCTAAGTAAAAGAAGTTAGACACAGAAACACAAATGCTGTATAATGTCCCTTATATGTGGAATAAAAAATAGAACCAAACGCACAGAAAAAGTCATCAGATTTATAGTTAACAGAGGTGGAGGGTAGGGGAATTAGATGAAGCTGGGCAAAAGGTACAAACTTACAGTTACAAGATAAATAAATACTAGGAATGTAATGTAGGACATGATGACTATAGTTGACACTGCTATCTGGTATAGTTGACATTTGTTAAGAGACTGGTTCACAGAAGTCTCATTACAAGGAGGAAAAGACTTTCTTATTCTTTTAGTTTTTAGTTTTTAGTATCCATATGAGATGATGGATGTTAACTAAGCTTTGTCAATCATTTCACAATATACGTAAGTCAAATTATGACCTTAAACGTATACAATGTGATATCAATAGATCTCAATAAAACTGGAAAAGGAAAAGGTGGTATATTATTCAGTCATAAAAAAGAAGAAAATCCCATCACTTGTAACAGTATAGATAGAACTTAAGTGAAATAAGTCAAAGAAAGACAATATACTTTATGAAACATTAATATGTGGAGTTTAAAAGCAAACAAATTCAAAGATACAAATAACAGACTGGTGGTTGCTGGGGCACAGGGTGTGTGAAATGGGTGAAGTTTGTCAAAATGTACAAATTTCCAGTTATAAGTAAATCCTAGGAATGCAATGTACATCATGGTGACTATAGTTAATAATACAGTATTATATATTTGAAAGTCACTAAAGAAGTAAATCTTAAAAGTTATCAGAGAAAAGTTTTTAACTACGTGTGGTGATGAAATTGGCTACTTTTATTGTGGTCATATTGTAATATATACACATATGGGATCATTGTGTTGTACATCTGAAACTAATATGTCAATTAATATCTCAATAAAGAGGTACTGAACAAAAAGAGAGAGAGAGAAAAGAAAGTGAAAGATGTTCTCAGCTTTGTGTGGGACTAAAAGGATGTAGTTTGTATGTGAGTTCCCTCCATATATTCTGCATTTAGTTTCCCAGTTCCTGAAAGCTTAATTATAAAAAGGCCTACTTTGGCAAATAGAGTATCACCAATATCAGGACTCTGATCCATGGGTTTGTAGACAGATCTAAGTAGAAGTTTTGAAATTATCTCTCCCTAGCAAAATAATGAAGCAAAAACCGTGATGTATTCTTGCGAGAACTGCAAACCAACATGCTCCCATAAACATTTTGTCATTGTTGAGCATCCAGTCAATGTAGCAAAGGTGTGAATGAGCAATAACAGGTACTGGATTATAGCTAGCAAAGTAATTTCAGTAATTTCAGTAATTTCAGTGGCAGACTCCCATTTCTGCTTAAAATAAAGAGGTTCCTATTTCCTGCCACTGAACCATGGTTGATGTCATACTTCTAACACTGACACAGAGCAAGTAGCCAAAGATGGATTCGTCAAGAAGTTATTTAGATGAGATGATCAGCAATGGAAATTGTGCAATTCTCAATTCCTTTTGCAGTTGGAATATGGAAGCATATTCAGTCAAGCAGAAGTTCAGCTATAGCAGGATACACTTATTAGTACAAGTAGGGCCATGTTGCTGGAGTTGAGAGAGAGAGATAAAAATCTGATGTCAAATTTAAAGAAGACACGGGGGGTGGGGGGTTACCTTAGTGTTAGAAACAGCAACCAAAATTGTTCCTAAGAGAACTGGTTGTTCTTAACAGAGATTTGCTGCAGTGTTCTCTTTAGGGAGCCAGGTCAAACTAGCTGTAGGGCAAGATATGTCATGTCTTTGTTGGACTTCTCCAGTTCCATGAAGGAGGCAATGCTATGGATTTTTAGTGCATGGAAGACACAGACTGAAATTAGATAAAAATTAAATTTCTGAGGTTTTGATTTGTGGTTTTTGAATTCACAAGAGTATTCATTTAATCAGGGCCCTGATCACTGCTATGAGGCAAAGGAGGAAAATTGTTTAGAAAGTCACATTCTGTAATAAGTAATCAGAAAAGATTTCATATAGAAAATGCATTTGATCAGAGGCTTGAGGTATTGGGAGCAATTTGAGTGACAGAGATGGGAGAGCAGTATACATAGAAATGGGACTTGGGCAGTTCAGACAAATTTTAATAAGAATGAAAGAACAAAAAAGCAGAGTCAAAGATCATGCACTACCATGTTCTTCCATTCTAGGAAAGCAGATAACAGAGATTTAATTTCACACTCTGAGATAATCTCTTACTGTATATAGAGACATACCTGACCTACCTCTGTTTACTCATTTGTAATGAATGCCCATAATAATAGCATAGAAAGGTTTAAGTGAAATAGCATAAGGTAAATGCTTAGCCTTTAATAAGTTTTCTAAAATGTTGTTTTATACAACCCCTGAAACCATTTTTCTTTTATAAAATGACTTTTAGTTTTCAATGAAAGACACTATATATAAAAATACACTGGAGGCAGATTAAGAAAAGCTTCTTAGCTAAGACTCAGGTTGAGAAAAACAACAATTTTCCCATAAAATGGGGCAGAGATAGTTACCCAGAGAAGGGTCAGCTTTAGGAAATTCACGGTTCTTCTTTCACTGCCCCATGGCATTTCCTAGTAAATTCTTAAGGGTCCTACAAATTGTAGCCCATACATAATCAATGCTAAAAATAAATAACTTCCTGATATTTCCAGGTAAGGAGATGCTTCACAGTAGTAATAACCATACAGCTTATTTGTACACTTATCACATAGTTGACCTGTCCCAGCCCTACCCTGAGAGGTCGTTATTGAAAAGACCATGTTCCAATATGCTCCATATCCACAGCAACTATAAAGTATCTGAAACATAAGAGGAGCATAATAAATACTTGCTCTAGAATAAACCAGAAGGCAAATGATAGTTGATGATGAAGAACCAGAAAGCAAGTGTTAACCATAAATTTTTACTTAGAAAATTTGTGTAAAGCTAACTTTTAACTTTTACTTAAGGCTATTTGGGACACCTATGTGGCTCAGTCCATTAAGCATCTGCCTTTGGCTTAGGTCATGATCCCAGGGTCCTGGGATGAAGCCCTACATTGGGCTCTCTGCTCAGCGGAGAGCCTGCTTCTCCCTCTCCCTCTGCCTGCCACTCCTCCGCTTGTATTCTCTCTCCCTCTCTCTCTCTGTCAAATAAATAAATAAAATATTTAAAAAAAACAGTTAAGGCTATTTGTTTCTTGATATAACATGCAAAGCAAGAAGGAAGAGAAGGGAAGAATCAACCCGAACCAAGCTAACAGAAATGAAATTCTACATCAGAGCTTCTGTGATTAGAAGGAATAAAAAAAAATTATGCATTATTAGTCGTCAAAGATTTTTGAAGCTTCATGTAACTAGATTAACAAATCCCTTACTATGAGCCATCTGCTAGGTTTCTGATGCCTTTTTTATAGGTCATTTTCTCTCTCTCTTTTTTTTTTTTTTTGATGTGAAGACCCTTATAATAAGATATTATTTCATGCAATTTTAGTCCTCCTTGTTTGAACTTATATAGAATAAAGGATTGGGTAGAGTTTTGTGACTTTAGAATGGAAATATTTGTAATTAAAGCAAACATATGGGGGTGGCAGGTGGTCATCTTCCTCTATAATGGTTATGATATGAATTAATTTAGAATGCTAAATTAAAGAGCAAAGAGTTCCAAAATGCATAATCCATGCAAGGAAAATAGCACATTGAGTCTGTGCCTATCCGTTGTTAATGGAATCAAAAGAATGAATGAACTTTTTAATTCCCAGTGCTTTGTTAACCAAATCTCATGGTACGTTCCAGTATCTGAAACACAGTGTCTCTAATAGCTATCCATATAAGCAACTGGGAAGGAAAGGTTATTTCTCTGAAAACAAAATCAGCCCTGGAAAGAATCCAGTGGTGTTACTAGTAAAGTTACTAAGGCACTGGTTGGTGTGGTCCCACTGGAGTGGTAGTGACTTAAGTCTGAATGCAACTGATGAGGGTTCAGAAGCAGGAGGTGAAGAAACTAAAATGACAACTATTGATCTTTCCTTGAGGTCTCTGATGTGAAAATCAGAGAGGACTGAGTTGAGTAGAAGAGATGAAAGATAAGTTATTTCTTGTGAGATGCTTAAAAAATCCTATGGAGTTCACTAGAATTGTATTTTAAAAGTCTTTTGAATGAATGCTTTATCTCTGATGACTGGATATTCCTCTACAAACCTATTAACCATGAGTAACTTTGAAAATGGATTGCAATGCTCTGAATAAGACTAGGAAGTTGTATGGGTCATATGTCATTTGCCAGGCCGAGTAAATAAGGGCCAAGGAAATAAGGAGATGGATGGCTCTGCCCAAATTTGATTCAAAATAAGAAAGCAATCTCAAAGTTTTAAGAAAACCTTTAAGCTATGCTTCCTTCCATCATTACAACCAAAGAACAATGAAGTCAGGTTTCTATCTAATGGTCCTCATGTCCAGAAGCTTTAACAAGTTTGGTTTTCCATGTGAACACAACCAAGGAAGTAAACAAGGGAACAAAAGTAAACATTTGGAAAATATATGAATATTTATGGTGATTCTGTCTTGAAGAGATTATGTCCTTTGCTGGAAGAGAATGGTAAGAAGGAAGACATAGTAGTTCCGTCTTTTTCCCTCATTCTCATTCTGTTTTTATATGAAAATGCTTTATAATTAACATGAATTTCTCTATTTACTAGTCCTTACTTCAAATATTAGCTTTGGTCAATATTCAGTGTTTTACTATGAAACTGTAATCATATGAACACCTCATTTTCCATTAAAAGTCAAAAAGAAGAAAAGTAAGCTGCTGTCCATGAAAATTTTTAACTAGAGACATTCCCAGATCAGATCTAGATAGAAGGCGACATACAAAACAGATTTGGCAATTGCCAGGCAGCAACAAGTGGATCAATAAAACCTGTATAACAACATAAATTTAATTTCTGTTGCCTAGGATATCTGAAACTACTCAAAAATACCATGGTTCCATTGACTAGTAGGATATATTTGCCCTGCCAAGTAAGAGGCTAATAGTTCCTAAGGAGATAGACTAAAGTTTTTGTTCCTCTTCTGTCAATAACAAATTCCATACACTAAACCTGTTACAATTCTGAGCATTAGTGTTTTCATCTTTGAAACACTTTGAAAGGTGTTTTCATCTTTCATCTTTGATTATATTTCACCTAATGTTCCATCACTATAAACTTCTACAATTCTTTGAATCTACCCTGAGTAAGTTCCTAACACCAACAAAATTGCATTAAGGATTATGTATGTTGAGGGTATTGTGTTTATAGAAACACACGTTAATGTACCCTAGAATTTATGTCAGGGCCAAACTGTGAAGGGTATAACCTGCTGGATATGTTCAGATATGTTCTGTAACTGACATGGCACATATAAAAGCTTTTTAGGCACTGGGATAAAGCAAGCATATTTACATTTTTAGAAGATGACTACAACATAGGTGGTATAAAGAATAAATCACTAAAGGCATTGATACCTGACTGAAATGAAAAGCTATTTTAGAATGAAAAGGATGAAGGTATGATGTAGGAAAGTAGAGGAAAACCACAGGTAAAATAGTTTGGAAACTGATCAACAAAACTTAGTGATATATTTAGATTTGGGATGAAGGACAAGATAAGCCAAACTCAAATGAGGTCAATACAAAGAAACAAGTGGCAAGGGTAGCCTTTTAGATTTTTATAATAAAATTCTGTGGTATTGAATCTGATCACCCAGTTTGAGCACATATGGAGAATAAAGGGAAAGTTTAAATGAAAAGAGAATTTTAGGGATGCCTGGGTGGCTTAGCAGTTGAGCGTCTGCCTTCAGCTCAGGGCATGATCCTGGGATCTGGAATTGAGTCTCACATCAGGCTCCTTGCAGGGAGCCTGCTTTTCCCTCTGCCTGTGTCTCTGCCTCTCTCTCCTCTGTGTCTCTCATGAATAAATAAATAAAATCTTTAAAAAGAGAGAGAGAGAGAGAGAGGATTTTAAAGACCATGACTTCTAAGAGTAGACATGGCATGAATGACCTACAAAAATACTGTCAAGCAACAGCTATAAGACTGGAAAGGAAATATCTTGTAATCAGTCCACAAAATCCAAAGGAATAAGTAGTTCTTAAGAAAAAAGAAGAAAGGAAAGAAGAAAGAGAGAAAGAAAGAAAGAAAGAAAGAAAGAAAGAAAGAAAGAAAGAAAGAAAGAAAGAAAGAAAGAAAGAAAGAAAAAGTCAATGCTGTCAAACAGTGCAGATCTTTAAAAAAAGACAAGCCATGGAAAGAATCCAATAGAGTTGGTAGATAGTAAGATCATCAATGGCACTGGTTGGTGTGGTTCCACTGGAGTGATAGTGACTTAAGCCTGAATGCAATTGATGGGAGTTCAGAAATAGGAGGTGCAGAAACTGAGGTGGCAACTGTTGCTTTTTCCTTGAGGTCCCTGATGTGAATATCAGAAAAGATTTAGTAGAGTAGGAGAGAGAGAACGTCAAGGAAATAGCCAGTGGAAGAGATAACAGAGGTAACTTTCTGATATGCAAGGAATATGCTGACATCCTTAAATGCTGTAGTAAGAAATCAGTAGAGAGGAGAGTTGAATTTGTAAGAGTGAGCACAAATATTGTTAGTATTTTTGGGGGATGGGTGTGGGCTCATGAAATTGGATGTAAGGGCTGGTTAAAAGTAAGTGTAAATGAGAGACACTGAAAATAAACTTTCTTTAGTTTCACCTAAATCTGCCTAAACCAAAAGAATGTTATCTGTATTCCAGAAGATGAAGTATCATCATTTTGGTTTTCCATAAAGTTCACAATACATCACAATCTCAGCAGCACATGGACCCAGAGAAACATGACAAGAGGTGTATCATTTGCTGTCCCCATTTCCCATGTACACCTGTGATAAACTCCTATTACCAGTTATTTTGTCAAGTTTTTAAAAGCCTATTTCTTGTGGTCAGATTGACATTTTGCTCCAAATCATATTCTAGGTTTTACCTCTAATATGGCTTTCTCCAAATTTGCATTCACTGATCAATATCAAATCTGCTCTGTTTGGTCCCTCCATCTGCATTTCCACCACCATTCAAGTTGAATTTTGGCTTCATTTCCCCTCAAGGCTTTCTGCTGGGAGTTTTTCACCTTTTACTTCACTGACTAATTTGTACTAGATAAAACTGCCTAGAACTGCTTTATAAGATCCAAATAAACTGGTAATCAAGGTCTATTGCAATGAAGTTCAACATTCTCCCTTAGGTACTCCTATATTCTTACATGACACTACATTTCAGACAAATTGATTTATTGGTTGCTCCACATTCCATTTAATCCATATCTTTTATGCATGCTACTCCCCTGATGTGGATTTTTCTCAGCCCTTTTTACCCTATTAAGTCATTGTTCATTCTATATGAGCAATTTCAACTGTTACATAAATATTTTTCAGATCTTAGTATCTACTTCTTTTTTAATTGCCTCATCACATTCATGGTGCTCAGTATCTTCTGACTGGTTTATAAAGACTACAAACTCTTTGTGAAAACCATAAAGTAAACTTCTTTATTTCTCTGAACACTTATGTTTTGAAGTACGTAAATATATGTTCACAAGGATTTGAATTTCAAATAGAAAGATGTCATAGCTAGACACTAGTGGTAATGAGAAGCTGCTGTTTTATATGTATAACTGTATTCATTGTGCCTTAAAATTATTACTAAGAAATAGGTTATTTTCTTTTCCAGGTTTTACAAACCCGATTAATACATGAAACTTCAGCTTTACTCTTTTCTAATGTTACCTATAGAAAAAAAAAAAAAAACCTGTTTGGCAAGCAAAAAAAGCAGCTTCTTATTTGGCAAGAGAAAATGACAAGCAGATTTTCATACACATCTTCAGAGATGTGCTCTGGGAAGTAGACTAACTGGAGTTGTAGCAACCTATTTTACAAACTATTGAGACAGAGAATATGTAGAGTCCCTTGGATTTCCAATCACATAGTAGATGAAGTATTATCAGGTCTCAATCTGCTCCACTTCCTTTAGCTGTACTCAATGCCATTCTTATTTATAACTTCCTCTTAGAGTATTTCACAGGTACTTATAAAATTCTTATAAAAATGTCCTGTGCATGAGCTACTACAAGACACAACTTAAAAATGCTTCAATAGGCCATCCAGTTAGGGATCTTATATTTTCAGTATTTTAAGTTGGTAAATATTCATTTTTTCTGCCCAATGCTCCAAATAAATTTTGCTAATTCAATACAATCAAATACAATTGAAATTTTAAATTCAATGAAAGTAACAGAATCTTTATAAATTTTGAGAATTTCAGATTGCTCTTGATCACAATAAGATCCTAATAGAGCATTCTAAAAGAAATGGCCATTTTTATATATAGGCAAAAACCTTTTCCATGGTACACTGAGCATTCCATAAGAACCCACCATTATTATAGCATTAGTAAAAATATGTAGCTGTTCCAAATAATATTTTCTTTTTTCAACTATAATAATATCACTAGGAATAGGTTATGCCTCTTTATTTGTAATCCTTAAGTCTGGCCTTATTGTTATCCAGAAATGCTCCTAAAATGCTCACCATAATAACCAAAGTTAATCATGTCCTAGCACTTCATAAAAACTCCAGAACCTTAAAGAAATTACTTAATAGATGAGAACATGCACTAAAATAATTCAGACAGTGTTCTAAACATTTATTCATAAAGCAGGTACTATATATTTTTGTGTCCATTCACCAAGGACTCTCAAATTTCTTTCTCCAACCAATATCCTTCCCTTCCCCTGATTTCCAGCTATATCCAACTGTCTCTATCACATTGATTAATAAACATCTCAAACTTAACATCTGTAAAACCTCACCTTCCACCCCCACTCCACACCTGCTCTTATTTCTCTCTATTTCAGTTAAGTATTTTCTCCATCTCAGCAACTATATTCTTCCAGCTGCCCATTCCAAAATCTTGGACTCATCACAGTTTCTGCTTGCTTTCACATTGCATACTCAATTTCTCGGGCACATCTTGTCCCTACTATTTCAAAATACACCCAGTACCAAACAGCTTCTCACCTATATACCATTAACCCTCTGTCCCCAGCCACCATCATCTTGGAGGGTACACAGGATGGCACTTGATTTTGTTAAATTGAATTTTCATGAATGTAGTTCTGGATTACATATTAGGGTAATTTAAGATTTTATTTATTTATTTGAGAGAGAGAACATCAGCAGGGGGAGGAGCAGAGGAAGAGGGAAAAGCAGGCTCCCTGCAGAGCAAGGAGCCTGATGCTGGGCAAGTTCCCAGGACCCTGGGATCATGACCTGAACTGAAGGCAGATGTTAACTGACTGAGCCACCCAGTCACCCCTAGGGTGATATTATTTATAAAGTCCTTCCCTGACTAGTAGTATAAGACAGGTAAGAGTTATAATAAAAGAGGAAAAATTTAATAAGCTAACACCAATTCCATTAAGAAAAGGAACCAATTGCTTGATAGCCATATGATAAAGTACTTAACATTATTAAGCAGAAATTTCAAATCCTAACCACATGATGAATTACAAACCACCCCATTTGTCAAAAACCAAAAGTCACCTATATGAAATGTTATGTTGAAGAAAAGTTCTCTATCATATATACATATGGAGAGAATTGAAATGGATGCTCATTCGGGCATATTTATATCATTGAGATTAGTTTATTAATATTGGGATTATTTACCCATTTTCTTCTATTTTTAAAAGCTTTTATTTAAATTTCAGTTAGGTAACTCAGCATTGTGTTAGTCTCAGGTGTACAATGTAGTGAATCCATAATCCCATACAATACCCAGTGCTCATCACAAGTGAACTCCTTAATCATCACTTGTTTCACCCATCCCTTCACTCACCTCCCTTCTGGTGATCATCAGTATTTTCTCTACAGTTAAGAGTCCATTTGTTGGTTTGCCCCCTTCCTTTTTCCCCTTTGCTCATTTGTTTTGTTTCTTAAATTACACATCTGTGTAATCTTATGGCATTTGTCTTTCTCTGACTTATTCCGTTTCATATAATACGCTCTAGCTACACCCATGTCATTGCAAATGGCAAGATTTCACTCTTTTTTTTTTTTTTTCAGTTAGGTTGAACTTGAGTGTGAATTCATCTGTGTTTTACTGGTGCTTTTGATTTAAATTCCATTACATCCCTTTCACTAAGCAATCTATTCTCAATTTGCTACAAATTCTAGAGACACAAGTACAGACTTTCCTTCTCTCATCTATACCGAACAGCTACAAATGAGTGTGAACTTCTCATTTCACCCTTTCCAGAAATGAATTTGATAATTTCCCATTGCTTTGATGAGAAATAGCATTTAATTGGCATTTATCTGTTTAATACGGAGTTTCACCAAATTGTTATTTGATGTAAAGGAAAAACATACCTCAAACATCAGAAAGCATTTTTTTTTCTCTTAACTCTCTCCCCAAATGAATACTGAAGTTAGCAGGAAATGAATCTTTTTATTTATATGTAAGCCTCCTGAACTTATGAACAATATTTTCATCATTTGCTATTTTTTGCTCATTATATAAAGATATTTCTACTCAAAGGAGTCACGTTGGGAAATTACAGAGTATTTTTAATTCTAGAAAATCAAATTTGTGTCATACAGGATTATCCTTAAGTATGTTATGCATGTGCATGCATATATACATACACAGATCTGTAAGATATGCATGTGTGTGTTTATATGTACATTCATTATCTTCATTAGCATATTTTTTAAAGTTATTTTTTTTTGTCCTCCATGACCCAGATTTTGTTTTCAGACTATTGTACTCACTTTGCTTGCTCCTTCTCTAGCACTATTTATGTATGTAGTGATTTTACATTTTGTACTTAATGGAGCTCAGACCCAGTTTCTAACACATCTTAACAAGCCCTAGCCTAGGAAATTGTAGAAAGTGCAGCTACTTGTGTTTTATGGTGCGACAGTTTGGCAGAAGACAAATCACACAATAAATGAGGTCACAGTAAATGATATTCTGGAAAAAAACAACTTGTAATAAATTTGACCACAAAAAAAAGTTGATAACTATAATATATGAAGAACCTCATTACTTCATTTAAAAAGACAAAAGAAAGTTGACAGAGTATATGAATAAGCAAAGTGTAGAAGAGTAAATACAAATAAAAAATGAAAACTTATTTAAATGTAAGACTGAAGGCAATGTAAATTAAAATGAGTTATGGTTTATATTTATCAGACTAGCAAACATTAAAAGATGAATGCAACATTGCAGGGGAAACAAAGAAAAGAATGTAGTTATACACTTCATATCTATAAACTGGAATTAATACCAGGACCCTTATTATAGGTTTTATGTCTATAACCACCGCAGATGATTGAGCAAATCTCAGTTCATCCTTGCCAGCACTGAATTTTTTAATTTCCCATTGCTTGAATGAGAAAGAGAATTTCATTTAATTGATATTTATTTATTGAATACTAAATTTCACCAAATCGCTCTAGAACTGATGAAAAGGAGAAACACACTGTTCAAAACAAACACTGACCCAAGCTAATTCTATTTCCCAGGAAGTAGAATGTTTTGGAAATGAGGTGAGCTTTTATTTAATCAAACACCAAATTGGACAACTTTTTTTTTTTTTTATGACAAACACTTTTGCTCATGACTTCCACTCTTTCTCTCCATTCTACAGTATGATATGGAGAAAAGGAATAACAGGGAAGAGTAGAGCAGCTTTATCTTTTTAAAATAAAAAAGAACCCTCAGAATTACTGGAGAGAAAGAGTTAGGGAACAGAAGACTAAAAAAGGCAGGTGTTTGGGAAAGAAGGTTCCCAAACGATTTAGCAGTTTGCTGCAGCACCTATAAATGAGCACAGCACTGAGAGAACTTCCTATCCGAGGTGTGGCTGAGGCAAATTTAGGATATCAATATTAATATTAAGAAAACTGTTTGCTCTATTGTCTCAAAAAGAGAGGAGAATCTTCCATCCCAAGAGAGTAACCCACAAGGGATTTTCTGGAGACTTCCTCTTAACTCTCAGGCAATCATGCATATTAAATAATAAGGTCCACTTAAATAATCAATTGTGATAAAACATATTATTAAGGCTGCTATATGACTTATTTTTAAGGTGTTGAAACAGTGCTAATAATTGAGTACATTTTATGATGGTATCATTTATTTATTTTCATTTGGAATTCCCTATGTTTTCACTCCCTATTCCTTCCTCTCATTTCCTTTATCACTATTATTCTTTCTTGACAATTGACATTCTCTTTTCTATAAGTTACTAATAGCTTATCCTCAGATACATGTAACCAAAGATTCATTTCTTCCACGTGACACACTTAGACACTTTTTTCTGGAACTGGAATTACAAAAGCCTGGATAAAATAATTTAGCAAGCAGAACCAGCCTACTACCCTGTCCCTAAAGAAGAAATTGAAAAACTTTGCTATCGCTGTCTGAAATATGGCTTCCAGGGATAACAAGACTAAATCAATTTCCTCTCCCATCTTTGTGTGCTCTTGTGCTGTCAAGTTTTCTGTTTGGGTACTGTTTAGTTATATCTTTTGTTTGTTGAAATAAACAAAAATCTTGGAGTTTAAAAACTCCATGAATTTGTAGGTAATCATCAAATGCATTTGGTTTAAAAAAAACTCCCAGTTGAATTTAAGCTTTTTAAAAACAATTACACTTTAAAGAGCATTTAAACAATCTTCATATTTAATTCATGAATATGGATACTTTGGATTTTATGACCAAATAATTTGATATGCAAAACAACTTAATGTTTTCTTCTCTGACTCAAGATGTCTTTTTACTGCTAATAAAAATAATCAGTCTCATTTTCTCTTATGTAATAAACCACATGATCTGTACAATTCTAAGCACATTGTGTCTATTACACTAACCATGACCACAACCATGCCAAGTAAGTGTTATTCTCTGTCTTACACAGAAAAATCAGAGAAGCTACAGAACTTGCTTAAAGCCACAAAAGTAAACACTGGCAAATTTATAATTAAAACCTGATTCTATCTCACAGTTTTTTAACTGTTTAAATTGTATTTACCCATCTCGATACAGGTTACAGTTTGAGGAATTTTGATAATTGTATATTGGTGCTTAACTTAGGCTACAAAAACAGAGATGGAAGAATTCCATTGTTCTTACCATTTTTCTCATGGTCCTTTGAAGGTAATGTCCTCTTTCAATCTCCAGCCTCCTGCAACTATCAATCTGCTTTCTACCTCTATAAATATTTTCCAGAAGTTCATATGAATGAATCACACAAGATGCAGTCTTCATGTGATTATTTTCATTTTTCATGTTTAAAATTTACCCAGCAATTGCACTACTGGGGATATACCTCAAAGATACTGATGCAGTGAAACACCAGGACACATTGTGCACCCAGTGTTCATAGCAGCAGTGTCCACAGTACCCCAACTGTGGAAGGAGCCTCGATGTCCTTTGACAGATGAATAGATAAAGACAATGAGGTCTATATACACAATGGAATATTACTCATCCATCAGAGAGGGCGAATACCCACCATTTGCTTTAACGTGGATGGAACTGGAGGGTATTATGCTGAGTTGAATAAGTCAATTATAGAAGGACAATCATCATATGGTTTCACTCATATGTGGAATATAAGAAATAGTTAAAGGGATTGATTATAAGGGAAAGCAGGGGAACTGAGTGGAAAAATTAGAAAGGGAGACAAACCATGGGAGACTCCTAACTCTGGGAAACAGAGTTGTGGAAGAGGAGGTAGGCAGGGGGATGAGATAACTGGGTGATGGGCATTAAGGAGGGCACTTGATGGGATGAGCACTGGGTGTTATACTATATGTTGGCAAATTGAATTTAAATTTTAAAAAATGTAAATAAATAAAACAAAAAATAAGATAATTACTAAAATTTAGACATACTCTTGCTAATGTTTTCTTTTTCATTGCTGAGTAAACTTCCATAGTAGTAATATGGCGGTTTGTCAAGTTTGCTCATCCTTCTGCTAGTTAATGGATATTAGAATTGTTTCTAGTTCCTTTTTTATTATAATAATATTGTTAAGAATATTTGCCCAGAAATCTTTTAGCAAGCCAATATTTCCACATTCTTCATGTGGAAAATATTAGAGTACAATTGTTGGTTGGTATGAAGACCCTACAGAATATCCTTATTGCTACTGATGCTGCCTCTGTTTCAGTCAAAATGAAGATTCTGATTTTTGGAGTTATAGGAAAAAAAACACACAGGGAGTTAATTCTGCCATTGGTATGAGGCCCCTAACCCTGGTGATACTGATTTGAAGCTCTCTGGATGAATATTTAAATGTAAGCAGGTTAGAGAGAACCTCTCTTCCCAAACTCAAAGTGTATCTAGTTACTACAAGACAGAAGAAAAGAACGAGAGAGAGCAAAAGAGAGAGTGAGAGAGTGTGGGAGAGACAGACTGAGAGAGAAGATGGAGGTGGGCATATGTAAAATCTGGGTTTGGAGGGAGAAAACAGAAAATTAAAAACTGAAAAGGAGGCCCACAGTTCAGTTTAACCCAAACAGATATCCAAAACTTACTAAAAGAAGTTTTACAACAAAATTTAAAAGGACCTCTAAAACATAGGTTCTGAATTAATTTTAACATCTGCTGAAATACGTCAATTGGCCAACCTTTATGGCCTTAATACTGAGACTCAAATTATAACTTTTTTTTAAATTTTTATTTATTTATGGTAGTCACAGAGAGAGACAGAGACACAGGCAGAGGGAGAAGCAGGCTCCATGCACCGGGAGCCCGATGTGGGATTCGATCCCGGGTCTCCAGGATCGCGCCCTGGGCCAAAGGCAGGTGCCAAACCACTGCGCCACCCAGGGATCCCTCAAATTATAGATATATTTGGAGGCCCCACTAAATTTAAACAAGGCACTACGTATAATTTTACCAAGTAGAGAACAGAGGAAAAGCAAATATGCTTCATCTTAACCATCAGACTATTGTCCTGCCTCTATTCCCCATAGACATAGCACTCACGACCCTAAAGTATCCCATGGTGGACATGGATCCTAAGACCCAAAGAGAGATAAATTAAATTATCTTTGGCACTAACAGTTGGTTGGCCAATTTGAAATCCTATGAGAGTTCCTCTCAGTTTAAACAGTTCATATTGGCCAATGAAACTGAAACAGGATCTTTAAGAATTGAAATCCATTATACAAGATATTTTTAGAGAAAGGGTAATCATAAAGCTTTTGAATACTTTGCTTCTGTGTCATCTTCCTCCTTTCTCAGAGATTTTATACAAGTCTCTTTTACTGAGAGCACAGCTGTGCCCTTGAACTCCACACCAGAACACTTTTTTTGACTGTTCATTTACACTCAAATGGTTTCTTGATTCACATTTATAGTATATCTTTGTCCTCTACAGAGTTATAATCCTTCTCTGCTTATGTGAACCGTACCTGGCAGGTGATTAATTCCATCCTCCACTTGCCAAAATTTTCTTTCCTATGTATAATCTCCAGTTCACATCTCAAACTCTCTTGTCTTTTCTCTGGAGTTTTGAGACTCTCCAACATTACTTTTATTTTATGAATGTGATATAGCAACTAGTTCATGCTGAAGAGATCAATAGGATCTTTTAATATTGCCTCTGCATAGAAGCATCAAAAATTCCTAAAGGAAAAGTTATGTCATTTTACATGCATTTAGGGTTTCATATATTACAAAGTCTTTTCTAAACATCATCTGTTTTGTTTTGTTTTGTCTTTGAAGAGCATCTAAAGCATGATCCCATTTTAGACATGGCAAGACTGAGGTTCAGCGAGATTAAGGTGTTAACCCAAAATAGTAGATAACCCATGCTAGACTCAGGTCAAAAAATAATTTTTGCCCCTGCTCTGCCCTTAGGGCTCTATCTATCACAAAATACAGATTTAGGTTTGACCATTTTTTCTCCTGATACCATCTTCTACCACCTTGATTTACTCTAGTGTCTATCAGCCCACTTATATATCTTAATTGCTACTGTGTTGGGATATATTCAAGATATTACTAACACTGAATCAACTTGAGATTCACAGAAGCCAAATGTGTCCTGAACTATGCAAAATAAAGCTTATCATGGTGACAGGCCCTACCATAGTTCTTTCACAAGACTACTCTCAGACCCCTGGATGCTCATAAATGTTGCCAATATTGTTTTCTATTTTCCTCTTCTACCATCATCAGTGATGCTCAGAATAACAATCTTCTTTCTTTTATTTATTCACAATTATCCCATTCCTGTTTTCTTCTTTCTCTCCATCCTGACTAAATAAATTTATTTTTCTTTTAGCTTTTCAGGTTCATGCTTTCTACTCATGGGTTACAGTTGGTATTCTAGAACTTCTCCTTCTACCATGTTCTCTTTCAATTACTCTACCACAGATCTCTTTCCTGGCACTGAAATAGTATCTCCGTAGCTACACACACTACTGGCATTTCTCCAGCTCTCTCCTCATTCTAAGATTCATCAGTCACTTATAGTTTTTGAAAAAGTTCATCTGATGCTCTGAAAAATCTCAGTGAAATGGAAAAATATTATTGTATGCATTTTTCAAACAAGGTAACTAGATAAACTTGGTACTTTTTCTAAGCTCTTGAAAAGGGAATTAAAATTTTTTAAATGTTATATACATTTATCATGGTGAGCATTTCATAATACATATAACTGCTGAATCATTATGTTATATACCTGAAACTAACATAATGCTATATGTCAACTATACTTCAAATTAAAAAATAAATAATTCTTAAAAATAAAAAGTAAAATAAAAAAAAGGTGGTTATACCCCAGGTCTCCTCTTATCCCAGGGTTTATTAATTAAGCTTATATCTATAATTTACCACTTATGATCTGATTAAGCTTTTAGAATATTGGTATAATGTCAGAGTCAATTCATGCACAAGTTGAGTTCATATTTCAGAAATTCTTCTTCAGTACGGATGGAATAAAGGATTACTAATAGTAAGGAAGACAAATTTGACCTTAACACCTGAAAACAAGCATTTGTATTTCAACAATTTGTATTTCTCAAATGAAATTATTAAATACCCAAGATTCTTTTTCAGCTTAATATTAATTAACATAATCACCCTTTCCTTATTCTCAATTTTATATAGTCATTTACTTGAAGCAAGAACATTATTTAGAAACAATAGTTTTTCCTGCAGTTTGGTGTTTTATACATACATATGTATATAAATTCTCCTATGCACAGAGAAACATATTATTAGCTTTTTTGGTAACCTAGGCCAGGTAAAATCAAGAACTCTTTGAAACTTCAAAAGAAAATTTACATCAAATCACATTGACTTCAGTTCACTTCTGATTCACTTAACTTTTCCTGATATTTATGCTGATTATACGACTATGTGAATATGGCTTTTATGAACCCAAGAAGTCAATAGAAAGATAGAGCATTAGCTTTAGTCTAGCTTGCTAAATTTATGAAATAATGAAATAACAGGAATTATCATTAATCTAATATTACCATATTTATGATTATGCCTGTTTAAATTTTAAAAATCAATATTTAAAATGGATATAGAATAACAATAAGTAGAAAAATTACAAATAACTTCAGAGTTTCATTTGCTTTTCCAAGAGTTTCCATGACATTAATTCCAGCAAACTATTCTAGGCTGCCTTCATGCATAAACTACTGGTTCCTCATAATGGCGTATGGCATTTCAATTTCAAACCTGCCCTCAATAAACAGGATGAAGAATTACCGTGCTCATGTATAAACTGCTTTGTGACTCAATGTTTATCCACCATAATCAATAACACCCAAATTCAAAAAAACTCAAAGCACATGAAAAGTAAAACAATTTTATTTCATCTGCTAAGCAAATTCTTTGTTCTTTTCTGGAGTAGAAAAGATTATTGAAACAATTGGTGCCACAAGGTAAACTCCATCATACAAAAGCTGTAATGTAAATTAAGCAGTGAAGTGTTCAAAGAAACTGCTTATTTTCTAAAGGTGATTTTGTTTATGCATTTATTGATTTCTTCAGATGTATAATCTCGTCCAGTTCCTCTATTCGTCAACCCTGATCTGTCCTCTATAAACCCTCAAATAATGTAATAAATACTATTTAGGAAAATGCATTCTGCTGCAAAGCAGTATCTCCCTGTGTAGAGAAATGTCTGAAATAAAAGATAAAGCAATCTAAATCGACTTCAGAGTGCCACAGGTTAACCACACTAGAAAATAAGTTTATTGAAGCAAAAGCTTTGTTTTTAATTAAATTCTAAATAAATTTTTATATTTTACATAACATTAATTTAAGATACAGCTTTTATATTTGGAGGACTGGATCCTGTTCTTTATTTTTTCCAGTCCTAAAGCTAACATTTTCTTGAGTATCTATTAAGTATCATTTTAAAGGTCACACTGTATGAGAACTTCAACCAAGCTTAGCTTTTACTGTGACTATCACAACTGTAAAAAAAAAGAATAATAAAAAGATTTTAGGATCTGCCTTCTTCTGCTTCCATGAGGAAAATACTCTTCCTGACTTTGCTATCTATTAAAACCTTAAGACCACATGATATGATAATCCTTGCCTTCCCTTATTTATCAGGAAGAAAAAGAAAAAGAATTTTGGAATTAGAGGTTTTGTGATTTGTTAGCTGTATGGCTCTTCTTTCATTTATTTATCCATCCAGTACATTTTCATTAAGCAGCTCATCTGTGTCAGGAAACTTTCTAATCTCTGGGGCTACTTTAGTAGCCAAAACCAAACCAAGTGCCTTCCCTACGGAATATACATTCTAGTGGATATGACAGATTAAACAAACCCATTACATGGGCAGCTACAGACATATAAAGAGTGAAGTAGCATGGTAAAATAGAAGTATAATATTTAATAGATTGGACAGAAAGACCCTCTCCGAAGAGACAATATTTGAACAGAGGTATGGCTGAGGTAATAGAATAAGAAAGCTAATAGTAATTCCTAGTAGGGGGAACACTAGTGCAAAGGCTCTGGAATGGGAGTGAGCACTGGGAGTTCAGAGAGGAGACAAAAGTTAAGGTTCAAGTGGCTGAAGCAGTATGTGTCATGCAAAAGAGGCAGGAGAGTAGTTCAGACTGGTATGTGGGAGACAGATCACGTGGGCCTTGTAAGCCACAGCACATTGCCTAGGATGGGAAATCACTAGAGATACTGAGTAGAAATGACCTGTATATATTCTTGCTGTAAAAGGCTCACACTGCCTGCTGGCAGAGAACGTGCAAGTTATTTAAACTCTCAAATCTCAATTTCTCATTTTTGAAATAGGAATAATAATGTTTACCTAGTTTGTCCCATAAGCATTGAATGAATTAGCATGCATGTCTGACACATAATAAGATCTTGATAACAAATATTTCTTTTTCTGTGTTTCTTTCTCTTGAGTTAGATAAAACACTGTCCCTATTCCTTTCAAAGCAAATTCTACCCATAACCTCTATTCCCCTAATTCCATCTTTTTTCTAACTCTGCCAGGTTCTTTTCTGTCAAATATTTTTCTTCACACTCTATCTTTCTTCCAAATGATTTATTCTCTCAAACTGAAAGCATATAAATGTCCTCTTACCTCAAACAAAACCATTTTTCTTCAATCTTGTTATTTCTGGTATCTCATCAGAATGTACCACTCTCCTTCATTTTTATAAAAAAATTTATAAAAGCAATAGTCAATATATAATGCCTCCATTTCTTTCACATTTCATTGTTCCCTCATGTTTATAGTTGAATATTTGCCATTACAATTCTACTGAATCTAAGTCCCTGATTGTTCTACCCAGTAGAAGAGGCAGTGGAAGACTTTAATCACGATGGCAATGAAATAATTCTGCTACTGAAATCACATGCTTGCCAAGGCTTCTGAAAGGTACAGATAAATTTTAAAAACTAGTCTATTAGAAAAGGCAACAGCATGAACAAAGTACTGGGTATAATGAAGTAAAAATTATTTCAGTGAAGAAACTATGGAAAGTTCCAATTAAAAATTACCCTGCTGTGGGGGCTTCTCCTCCTGCCATGATGGGGTAACTACTGCAGAACTTGCTCACTCACTGTAAACAATTCAACAACTGGGAAGTTTTATGGTAAAACTGTGTAAAACATCAGACAAGAGGCATTGCATGCATGATTTTGATCCATGATACTTAAAAAAAAAAATGAGGTGAGGCTTACAATTATTGGATTTCTACCTAGAGGCACTTTCACACTACAGCACAGGAAGAGGGGAAAAAGCAAGCATGATGTTCTGACAGAGTTGAGGAGCCCAACCTCCAAATTCAAGGAGGACAAAGTGTCTAGAATTGATGGGAAAGATTATTGTGCAAAAACGAGTCATACAGAAAAAGAGATCGAAAAATCTACAGAAGGCTCCCCTTGAGTGTGTTACTGAATAATAAGCTTTACAAGAGATGTAAAAAATCAATTCCCAGAACTCACACAAGACCAGGAGATAGTTAAGTTCTTACTAGGCAAATTGGAAAAACCATACTGAACACCAAGAGCATTCAGCTTGAGACTCCAGAAATGCTAGATTATAGTAGTCACCAAGTTCTCACAATTGCCCATAATTTACCCATTGACTTGCCTTTACCTAACTTCCTCCCACAGGCCTCTGAACTTTGGTTCACCTGCAAATTTAACCAAGGACTAGCATGCAGAACATCTCCCCTTATCAGATCATTTTGGAAATTGGCTGACTGCAAAGAACAATTTCTGTAGATCTGCTTCAATAATACTCTCTGCTCACTCGTCGTTGTTTGTCTCAGTTCTCTTAGCCTTGCTAACTCCTTGTAATGGGCTGAATGTTACCCCTTCCAAAAATTTAAGTCCATGATTAACCCCCAGAATCTGTGAGGGCTACCTTATTTTGAAAAAGGGTCTTTGCAGGTGTAATTAAACTAAGGATCTTGAGATAAATTCATCCTCATGGGCAGCTCCGGTGGCTCAGCAGTTAAGCGCAGCCTTCAGCCTGATCCTGGAGACCTGCGATTGAGTCTCACGTCAGGCTCCCTGTATGTAGCCTGCTTCTCCCTCTGCCTGTGTCTCTGCATCTCTCTTTCTCTCTCTCTCTCATGAATAAATAAATAAAATCTTTTAAAAAAAAAAAGTAAAAAAATCCTTCCTCATTATCCAGTTGCACCCTAAATCTAGTGACAAGTGTTCTCATAAAAGACAAAAGAGAAGACACAATGAGGAGGAGAAAGCCATGTAAGCTGAGGGCAGAGATTGGATTAATGCAACTCAAGCCAAAGAATGTCTGCAGTTACCAGAAGCTGGAAGAGAAAAGGAAGATTCTCTTTTAGAGCCTTCAAGAGGGAGCACAAACCTGCTGACACCTGGATTTCTAACTTTTGACCTCTAAAACTTTGAGAATAAAGTTCTCTTGTTTTAAGCAACCAAGTGCGTGATAATTCTTTATGGCAGCTCTAGAAAATTAGTGCAGTCCTCCTTTATGAAATAAAATACTTTCTCTCTTTTATTTTCTGCTGCTTACAGATCCTGAGGTAAGAGTGCTCTTCCTACTGCATTATTCTTTTTGAATACAGTCTCTTACTGTTTCTTTCTTTTTATTTGATAGTAGTATGGTTAAATAAGCCCTAATGTAAAAGCAACTTCAAACTCCTCATAACTTTAAAAACAAAACTAATAAAAAGCCTGGAAAATATAAAGCTGACCCACTAGTAAGCAGCTTAACTGCCAATCTGAGTTTTACAAATTTAAAAAAGACAACTTCCATAAACAACAATAGAAATATATAGGTATTGGTCTCTGCCTCCATTTCTGGTGACAGAGCTCCTAAAACCTTGTGATTTCCTAAGTGTTAAGAGCACAAAGAGAATTTTTTGTTCTATTATTTAGTCTTCGGTGCCAGTTCCTGATACACAATGTTCCTGTTACTTTTGAATTTCCTAGGTAATAGGTGTCTGTTTTATTCTGATGAAGCAACTCTTGATGGGCTCCTGAATAGCTTTAAGATTGGTGTTGGTCATAAGAAAGATCACACCATAGCTAGAAGCTTAGAACCTTAAGTCCTGCCTCCATCCTCTGGGAAAAGGAGAGGGGTTAGAGACTGAATTAATGACTGATCATGCCTACTCTATGAAGCCTCCATAAAATCTCAAAAGCACAGGATTAGGAGAGCTTCCTGATGAGTGGACACATTTATATGCTGGAAGGATGGCAGATTCCAACTCCATGGGCCACATTCTCCCACACTTGGGACTTTTCTGGACCTTATCCCTCTGTATCTTTATATGTGTCTATCTGTATTCATTATCTTACCCTTTATTATGTAATAACTGGTAAATGTAATTGTTTCTCTGAATTCTATAAGCCAGTCTAGCAAATTATCAAACCCAAAGAGGAGGTTGTGGGAACCCAGTTCATAGCTGGTCACCCAGAAGTCCAGGTGACAATCTGGATGCCATCTAGAGTGAGGAGAGGGTACACTCTTATTCAACTGAGCCTAATCTTGGGGACCTGATTCTGTTTCCAGGTAGTGTCAGAAATGAGTTAAATTGTAGGACACCCAGCTGGCGTTGAGAATTGCTTGCTATGTGTGGAAAACCCCACACATTTGGTAACCAGAAGTGAATTATTTTTTTTCCAGAAGTGAATTATTATAGTAATGTGAAGTAAAGGAGAAACACATAATTTTTCCAACTCAACAACAAAATCCCAATATTCAATGACATAACTTTCCTAATAGGCAATATAATAACAAATATCACAAAATATGTGAAGCAGGAAAATGGATCTCATGAGTCAGAGAATCAGTCAATAAAACATACTCAGAAATGGCAGAGATGGTGGAATTAGCAAACAATGACTTCAACACATCTATTACAAAGAGCAGTAAGATGTTAAAGGAAAACATGAGCATAGTGATGAAAGAGATAAACTCCATATGGAAATGATACAATGGAAAGTCTATAGCTTAAAAATACACAAACATAGTTTAAAGCTATCATTCCATAGATTCAAGAAAGGTAAGAAAGATAAGGATACGTAAGCAAAATAGGTACAAAGGAAGACACACCAAGGCATGAAATAAGTATATTAGGAAAACCAGTGATAAAGAGGACATCTAAACAGCAGGAGAAAAAAAAGTTTCATTTCATCTGAGGAAAAAAGAAACACCTGAGACTACTCTTCAGAATAAAAAAAAAAAAAAAAAAAAAAAAAAAAAAATTCCAGAAAATAATAGAACAATTTTATACTGAAAGAAAACAAAAACAAAAACAAAAAAAAACAAAAACCTCATAGTTTATCCAGGAAAAATACCCTTCACAAGTAAGCATAAAATTAAGGCTTTTTTAGACATAGAAAACTCAAAGAATTTATCAGCAGTAGACCTACAGTTAGAAGAAAGGCATTGGAAAAAAAAAACTTCATTCCTGGAAAAAAAAAAAAAAAAAAGTATGAAAAGTGACAAATGTGGTCAATAACTTTTCCCACAAAAACTTCTTAAAAAAAAAAAAAAGATTTTATTTATCTATTCATGAGAGACACAGAAAGAGAGAGGCAGAGACACAGGCAGAGGGAAAAGCAAGCTCCATGCAGGGAGCCTGATGCAGGACTCGATCCTGGGTCTCCAGGACCATGCCCTGGGCCAAAGGTGGTGCTAAACCTCTGAGCCACCAGGGCTGCCCTCACACAAAAATTTCTTAAGAAAATTTGCAATTTAAAGCAAAATGTTTGAAATGTAACAATTATAGCATATGGAGAATATCTTCGTATTATAAAATCAGTATAAAGGACAGGAAGTAGGAATCATGAAACAATTATTATAAGAGTTTAACTTTATATAAAGTGATATAATTTGGAGTGAGACTGTAACAAATTATTAAAGATATTTATTTTAACCCTGGAGCAACAAAGAAAAAAAGTAGTTAAATTTCCATTAGTGAACATAAAATGGAACACTAAAAAATGCAGTTACTCCATAAAAGGGAAAAACTGAATCGTTTTCTAAGTCCTAGTGTCATCAGGAAGTACTGGAAGTTGTGCCAAATGTAGTAATTCATATTAGATTTTAAGAAGTCAAAGATAAATGTTCTAATCTCCAGGAAGCCTCTCAAAGAATATTATGAGATATATAATGTCAAGTTAATAGAGGAGAAAAATAGAATATTAAGACATTGACTAGTCCGAAAGATGGCAAGAAAGGAGAGTAAAAGAAATGTAAAAGATGTTTGTCAAATAGGAAAATAAATCACAACTTAATAAACGATTTGCACTTCATGGATGCTGCTAATACTAGGAAAATAAGAAAATAAACTTTTAAAATGCACATTAAAAAGGAAATTTATTTATTTATTTTTTAAAGATTTTATTTATTTATTCACGAGAGACACAGGGAGAGAGAGAGGCAGAGATACAGGCAGAGGGAGAAGCAGGCTCCATGCAGGGAGCCTGATGTGGGACTCGATCCCGAGACTCCAGCATCATGCCCTGGGCCAAAGGCAGATGCTAAACCACTGAGCCACCCAGGGATCCCCAAAAAGGAATTTTAAAAAGCTTTAAAACATTTCTATTTTAAGATTCCAGGATAAAAGAACCAAAATAGAAAATATAGTTTATTCTTTTTTTTCAGGATTTGTTTATTTTTTTTAAAAATTTTATTTATTTATTCCTGAGAGACACACAGAGAGAGAGGCAGAGACATAGGGAGAAGGTGAAGCAGGCTCCTCACAGGGAGCCTGATGTGGGCCTCTATCCCCAGACACTGGGATCATGCCCTGAGCTGAAGGCCTAGCTCAACCACTGAGCCACCTAGGCGTCCCCTGTTTATTTATCTTTAGAGAGAAAAAGTGAGAGAGCACCTGTGGTGTGGGTGGGGTGGGAAGAGAGAAAAAGAGAAGGAGAGAGACAATCTCAAGTAGACTCCCCAAGGATCATGGAGCCCAGAGCCCATGCAGGGCTCAACATCAGGACCCTGAGATCATGACCTGAGCCGAAATCAAGAGTCAGACACTCAACCAAGTGAACCACCCAGGAGCCCCCAATATAGCTTACTCTAAAAGTTATAATTGAAGTCTTTTAGCAAGAAATAAGGAGCAAATATAATTTAGCAACATCAAGAATGAAAATGAAGACATCCTTACTGTTCCTAGATATCATATAGTTAATAAGAAAATATTGTGAGCAACTTATGTCTAATTACTTGAAAAATTGCATGAAATGTCCCAATTTTTTTAGAACACTGCTTTCCCAAAATGAATTGTGTGACATCTACTTCAAAAATCGAATCTCTTCAGTATTTTCACAACGAGAAAATTCTATATGACTTAATCCAGTGTAGGAGGAAGTGGGGAGTAGGAGGGGGAGAAATAAAATAGATTCACCTGGATTGATTTAAAAGTTTTATAAACTCCAACACTCATTAATGGCCAATAAAATTGTGGCAACCTAGCAAAATAAGAAGATTCTCAAATTGATACAGAATAGTTCAAACACACTACCAGGAAGTTTTCTATCTGTGATCAGGAAAATTTTGACCACTATCACCATTTTTATTCAACGTTGTATTTTAAATATAAGTTACAATAAGGCAAGGAAAATAAATAAAAAACATAGGATTGAAAAGATTAAAATGAAATTATTCACAGAGAGCATAACTGAATTCCTAAAAAAGCTGTTTCCAGAAGTAAATTAATACTTTAGAATTTGTACTTGAATTTGTAGAAAAATCAAGATTTCTTATTGCTCATGCAATAAGTCCTAGTCACCTAAATCTCTTGACACAACAAAATAATCAGGCCTGCAGTAATTTTTCTAGTGAATTGCTCTGATCCAAAAGATCATAAAACTCATCTTATTTCCTGAGAGAGCTAAGTGGTTACACCCTGAGAAAGGCCCTAGGTGAAGCCTCACAGTGCTGCAAGATTCCAATACTATCTCCCTGTATAATTACATATTTATGTGTCAGATGAAGCCTGGAATTTGGAAACCTCTCTAAATTGTAAAAGCTGAGACGATGTGAGCTATCTGGCTACCTGGAGACACTTTATTTACATACCAAATGGATAGAGTAAGAAGGAAACTCAAGAGGGACAACTGCCTTTGTAAGGAGAAAAAAAATCATTTCTCCTTTTTGTTTGATTATGGGGTATGGAGTTCCTCAGAAAAATTGACCTGGCTTTCATCCCATCACACTAAGAGTGAATTCTAGGACAAATGAGGACTGATTAACTTATGTAATGTTAGGTATTTAGTAAATCTTTGTTACAGTATACCTCATGTGATCATTCAGGATATAATTATAATAACAATAAATATTAAAAACCTAACAGTTCATTAAGATCTTTGGATCTAAGATCAATATTCCAAATTTCACTTTATTTCTATATACTAGAAACAATGCATAGAAAATATGCTAACAGTATAGGCAAAAAAACCCTGATAAATTTGGCCTCATTATAAAAACATATATTGACCAAAAGACAGTATTAAGAGTGTGAAAAGTCACGCTATAATCTGGAAGAAGATATTTGCAGTACTTAGATCTGACAAAGGCTTTCCCTTTACAACAATTACGAACCAGTAAGAAAAAGGCAACCTCATATAGAAATGGATGAAAGCTCTAAATCCTTCATAATAAAGGATTTCCAAATGGTCACTGAGCATAAAAAGAAAGAGTTAATTTTATTAATCATTTCATAAATACCAAAAAACCCCCAAAACCCCACAATGAGACATCAGTACATATGCAACAGAATAGCTAAATAAGAAAAAGGAATAAAAATCTATGACAAATGTTAGTGAAGCTGTGGAGGAATTAAAATTCTCATACATGGATGGTGGGATTGTAGATTTCTGAAGTGTTCTACATGTTTAGAAGAAAAACTTCAGCCACTCAGAATTATTCAGTTATACAATAAACAAGCCACAGAGTAGAAAAATGCTATTTGTTTTATATATAGATATTAATATATGATATATATATATTTACATGTATATATATTTACTTGTATGTATACATATATTTGAAAGGACTTGTATTCAGAATACAGAAAATAAATAATTTTAAAGATCACAGAGAAAAAGTACAGAATACATGGCTCTCATATATGAAAAGCTGTTCAACTTCACTTATAATAGAAATAAAAATTAAAACAAAGCTGAGATACTGTTTCTCGCAAGTCTGAAGAAAAATTGCATACATTTGACAGTATCAACATGTAGTGAATCAGGTGCTCTGTTGTAATGCTGGTAGAATGCATCATTTCTTTGTAAATGCCTATGGAAGTAACAGGGGAAGCTGCTCTCAAAATGACAAATTCAATGATCTTTTGACCTAAGAGTCCCATCTGTGACTCTTCAACTTTCAGATACACCAGTGTGAGTAAAAAAATATTTAACATGTTTACAAAATAGTTGCTATAGCTTTGATTATGATAGAAGATCAGAAATAAACCATATTCATTACTATAATACATCCACATAGAACACCATGCAGCTAGAGAAAAGATCTGAGAAAGCTATTTTTTTACTCACACCAAACAATGAAATGATAACTGAAAAAGGCAAGGTACAGAAGGTTTAGTGTTGTCTTTTGTGAACGATGAGAAAAGCAGAAAAGAAGGTATAGCATTTTATATTTACCTCAGTCTGCATAGAAAAACAGTGAGGATGTTACATGTTGAGTAAAGAGATAGTGGGGCATTTGGATATAGGAGTGGGAACAGACCTTTCAATGTATTCCTGTATAGATCATTCTAATTTTTTTAATCATGTGCGTATATTATCTAAACAAAAAAATATAGTGTCATTCAAATACTTTAAAGTTATAAAAATTAAAGTGCTAATCTTTATGTTAGGATTTACTTTCTATGTTTGGGTGTTAGAAAAAAATCCCTTTTGTTCATGAAAAATGAGTCAACAGGAAATTGCTTTTACCATCTTATTTCACTAAAAATGACAATCTTAAGTCTGTTTCTCTGTTTAATTGTTATGGTTTCTGTTATGTTTACTATATTTTATATGGAGAATAAAACATAATATGGAAAGCACCTGATATCAAATTCAGTTTATATGGAAAGCACCGGATATCAAATTCTACATTATTATTCTTTTCTGGGTCTCCAGTAAAGCACATACATAATGCTTATTTATTTTATATGTAATGAAGAAATAACTTCTCTGAATTTTCAGTTACCAGTCCTTAAATTTACTGAAAAACTCTATGAGAAGCAGCCATGTCATGAATTTTCTGTATATTCTACAAACAGGAAAAGCCCATTATGCTGTGCTTTGACAATTACATTAAAATTAATTAAATAAGTTAAATAACAAAAATTAATGAAAGATCTCTTTTGGGAATTACAAATTAGGAAAAAGTATATTTCTTCTGAAAAACTAGTGTTTCCAGTTAGCTGGATTTCTTGCTGACTCTACATTAAATAAATTAATCCTTACTACATAGATGCTAAATGTTTTATTAATCTAAATTATTAAAACATTTCATTTTAACATATTAGTGCTTCTGTTTATATTAAAATTCACTTCAAATCATTTTTGACAGTAGTTAGGACATAAATTAGCATATTAGCTTTCCATGGCTAACATAACAAATTACCATTAGCTTAACACCTTAAGACAACATAAATTTATTGTCTCACAAGTCTATAGGCCAGAAGCTTGGGTTGGCTGAGCTGGTTTTCTCTACATCAGGTCATGCAGGTTATAGGAAACCAAGGCACCCACTACTGGGCTGTTATCAAGAGGCTCTGGGAAAATCTACTTTCAAGCCCATGCATCTCTATTGTTGGCAGAAATTATTTAATTTGCCAGCTGACATCTGGGAGGTCCCCGCTTGATCCCAAGGGGCCATGCTGTGGTCCTGGCACATGTGCTCCTATGTCTGAAAGACCACAATGGTGTTTCCAACCCTTATCATTCTTGAAATCTTTCTGACTTCTCCTACCACATCTCTCTGCCTCTAGCCAGAGAAATCTCCTTGCTTTAAAGGGCTCATGTGATTAGATTGTGCCCACCTAGATAATCTAGGATACTCTTACATCTAGAAGTCCATAACCTTAAATATATCTGCAAAGTCACTTTTGCCACAAAATGTACCTTCTTCACAGGTTTCATTGATTACTTTGTGGACATTTTTTTTTTTTTTTGGAGGGGGAGATGGGAGATACAATAACATGTAAACCAAAATATTTGGCTATTTCCCATACCTCAACGCCCACAAAGTATAATTGTAACTGATTGCTCAAAAACTCATAGAATGTATCATTAATTTCTATAGATAAGCAAAATAGGGGAAACATATCTTTTGTTACAAAAAATTAGAAATGTTAAAAGAAGAAGGTAAGCCTTTGAAAATAATTGACTTGGATTGGGGAGAGAAAATAAAGAAAGCCCTTTTTTATTATTTGTTCATGTTTTATATTCCAGAATCTAAAATATGTTTTAAAAAGCTGCCCTATTTGTCAATCTGTCATGAAATATATTTCAGCTTCAAGTCTTATGCTCCTGGGGAAATCACAAAACATCTCATTCAGCTGAAGAGGCTGAAACTCTAAGCAGTGCAATTAATATCTTCCATTTTTGCCATCGGCACAGAAAGCAGCTCCTTGGAATCTGAATCACTAATTGTGTCTAATAGCTTACATCTGGCTTGTGCAAGTTCAGCACATCAGGATTTGCTTTATGTGTCCTGGTCATCAGGCGTTGAATGGATATGCTCTGACCTGGGCTTCAGACTAGCTGCCACATTCTAACCTTCTCAAGAAATAGAATATTCATTAATGAATGAAATCTGGTTTCAGGAAATTGTCTGTAGACATTCTTCCCACTGAATGCAGCTTTATTATAACTGGCAGTCCTGAATAAGATGACAGAAACACCATAAAAAAACAAAAATCTTCCCTGGAGTGTGTCAAATGAAGTTTTGTTTAAAACTGAGATAAATAAGGTTGTTATACTGATTCACTTAATTTATTTTTGTGCTATGAAAACTCAAGACTCTTGCATATATTAATTTTAGTAGATACACCAGGAAACCATTCATCTAAGATATAATCCAGAATATATGAAAAGTTCACAGTTATCTTGAATAACTGAAATAATGCAGTATTTTCTTTCTGTAACTGGCTTATTTCACTTAGCATAAAGATTTAGCCCTATTGTTGCATATGGTAGGATTTCCTCCTTTTTAAGGCTGAGTAAGATTCTATGATATGTACACACCACATTTTCTTTATCCATTCATCCACTGATGGACATTTAGGTTATTTCCCTATCTTGGCAATTGTGACCAATGCTGTAATAAATATGAGAGTGAAGATCTAGTGCTTATAGTTAACAACACTAAATTGCACACTTAAAATTTGTTAGGAAGATAGATCTCATATTAAAGGTCTTAATACAAATGACGACGATAAGAAACAAGGAAACTTTTGGGTGTGTTGGATATGTCTACTACCTTGTGGTGATGGTTTCATGGGTGTGTGCACACCCTAAACTCAACAATTATATTTATTAAATATGTGCAGTTTTGTATATTATAGCTCAATAAAGCTTTTTAAAAAAAAATAGCATTACACAGTTATCTGAGCTAAGCTTTGACTCCGCCTTTTTCCTTCTTCCAATTCAGAAAAAAATTTCCTGACATTCCCTAGTCACATCTACCCTGACAAAAGGTATCCCAGCCTAGCCTGGCACAAATTCAGCTCTTACCTCATCCCTAAGATAACTTTCTTCTAAGTGACATAAATGCTACCATCTGGGCAGCACCCATTCTCAAGGCAGTGTGATGTCACTTTAAGATTCCTTCACTTTGGGAAGGAGCTGAAAAAGCAATAATTGGGCACAACCTTTGTTATGAGGAAAGAAGATAGGCTATTCCATGGCTTCACTTCTCTTCATGTGCACACATGGTAACTTACCCACTATTTCCTTTAGGATATTTTTCCTTTCGGCTTCTGTGCTCAAATCTCCTTGCTTTCCATTAGCATTTTTTGTTCTTGAAAAGAGGAGGAGGAGAAGGAGGGCCCTTAGTACTGCAATCTTGCCCAAAAATACATATTCTGCTATTTATCAATACTGTTAAGTATGAAGAACACTGTAGGCCTTAATTACTTGGACAATGGGAAAGAGGGGTGCTAAAAGCTTTTATACCTAAATCTCCTAGTACTTTTATAGAAATATACAGTATTTAAATACCCTAAAGATAGATCAAAAAGGCACTCAGATATCAACATTTTAAGAGAAAAAAATAAGAGAAATTTTTACATACTATCTCTTAGTTGGTGCTTTAAAAGACACATATAACAAAAAATATAGTACCTGTCCTTATAAAGCATCTCTTAACATCCTTGCAGTTATCTTGGCATATTTTTTAATTGTTCAATTTCATAGTTAGAGGGCAATGTAATCTTTCCTTGTTTAGGGCTACTAAACTTATCCCTGTATGTGTTTGATATGTGTAGGTGTGTCTATGTTTGGTTTTAATGGATTTTTCCTTAAAGATGTGAAGCAATAATTACAATAATTAATACCTAGCATTTGTTTAGCATCACATACATACAAAAGTAAACACACTTTATGTGTCTTCTCCTTGTTTAATATTTAAAACATCCCAAGAAGATGGATTTTATTAACATCTTCATATAATCTCTGAGGAAAATGGAAACGCAGAAGGATGATCTCACTGGCTTGTGTCATCTATAAGAGATGTGTTCAAGGTACGTTGGTGACATAAAGTACGGAAAAATGAATAACCCTGACTTACGTCATGTTCAGAAGGTGAAAATAAAATGACACCAAAGATGAGTAAGTCTTAGCAAAGACAACCAGAGGTAAAATGCTTTTCAAGCAGAGAAATATGCATCAGTAGGGAGCTATCAAACAGGTCTGGTAAAGAATAGGGGGTGAATTCAAAGGGGTTCTGAGACTGGAGGCAGGAAGGGGATTTGCAGATGGGGCCCCAGATGGCTAGGAAGGGAATCCCACAAGACAAGTAGAAAAGGCTGATCCTTCTCTGAGAGTCAGGCTAGAAACAGAAAAGCAAAATGCAAAGCACAAAGGCTGTAGATTATACAAAACCACCCAGTTGAGCATAACAACATGTATTTGGAAGAGCTCAAGAGTGAAAGATACATTCATAGTGTAATGGGACAACACTAATACTAAACTACACATTTTATATGTTTCTTGTATGCTCCTTTCTTCCTATTTCTCCTAAATATTTAAATCAATTGAAAAGCACATTTTCAAGTCTCACTTGTTCTAACAGAACTAATCTAAGAGATTTGTGTCTACCCTGAGTTCAGATTTTTTAAAAGAACGAGTAGGAACCTGGATACTAGTGTGATTAAGGGAACAGTAACTAGAGTGAAGAATCCCAAGGGGAGATGAAATGCAAGGTGGCAAAACAGAGATGATTCTGGGGCAAAACTTTTGTTTTTCTTTAAATCAGGAGCTAATCACATAAGTGGAAAAAATGGACTCTCCTCTATAAGTCTAGAATGATTTTTTTCCCTTTATTATTCCAAATAAGTCTTGTAATTATTCAAAATTTTAAATGCATGGTATCTAGGAAAGGATGAAATTTTTGCTCATTTGAAAAAGTCAAGAGACAATCAATTCATATCCTCAACTGAATGAACCAACTTTGATCTGTATTATTGCTTCATAAAAAAGTATATGTTAAAAGTAAATTCTTATTTAATAAATTTGATCGATTAAAAAAAATTTGATCGAGATCTGCTACAATATATAGTGCCTATGGTTAAAATATTATATTATACAGTTAAAAATTTTACTTATTTTTATTTTTTTACTTAAGATTTTTTTATTTATTAAAGAAAGAGAGAGAGGGGGTGGAAACATAGGCAGAGGGAGAGGCAGGCTCCCTATGGGGAGCCTGATGTGGGACTCTATCCCGGGTCCCCGGGATCACGACCTGAGCCAAAGGTAGACCTTCAACCACTGAGCCAACCATGTGCCCCTACAGTTAGACATTTTAAAGGTAAATTTCATATTAAGTATTCTCACAAAATTTTAAGAATGAATTTCAGCTGAATAAAACATGCAAAATGGCACTCGATGGTAAAGAAATTATTTTGATAGGAAGAGAATATTGTACAAATCATGAAATATAAAAATTGCATGTAATATTGGCTTTTGATGTATGCCTAAAATAGAGTAAGCTGCAGTTCACATTTCTTTTTTTTTTAATTTATTGAAGTATAATTGACAAACATTGTACATATTTATGGTATAAACTTGATGTTTCATATATGTAGAAACGGAAATGATCACCATAATCAAGTTAATAAACGTATCTGTTATATCACATAGTTACTAATATTTTTGTGTGTGATGAGGACAGTCAAGTACGACCTACTTTGCAAATTTTAAGTATATGCTACAACATGGTCAGCTGTAGTGACCATGCTATATATAAGGTCTTCAGAACTTATTTCTCCCACATAATTTCTCATTTCCCTCAACCCAACCCTGTTAACTACCATTCCAGTCTCTTCTACAATTTAGACTATTTCAGATTCCTCACATAAATGAGATCATGCAACATTTGTTTTTCTATTTGCCTTTTTTTGCTTAGCATAGTGTCTTCCAGATTCATCCAAATTATTACAAGTGGCAGGATCCCCAACTTTTTTAAGGCTGAATAATATTCACACACACACACACACACACACACACACACATATACATGCATATGCACACACATGTATATATATGAAACATTTTCTTTATTCATCCAGCAATAGATATTTAGGTTGTTTTACTATCGGGTTATTGTGAGTGATACTACAATGAACATTGGATGCATGTATCTCTCCAAGGTATATACCCAGAAGTGTGATTGCTGGATCATATAACAACTCTATTTTTAGTTCTTTGGAGCACCTCCATACTGTTTTCCAAAATGGCTGCACCAATTTACATTCCCACCAATAGTGCACAAATGTTCCAATTTCTCCACATCCTAATCAACCTTATCTCATCTGTTTTTTTTCTCCTGTTCTTTCTTTCCAAATATATTATTTTTATAGGAAATTATATTCCTGAATGCTAAATATTTTTAATGGAAACATAATACAGATACTATGCTGATTCTTAAAGACATATGAGACTACCTGACATAGTGTTTTGTTAATCAATTTTGTTAAGGCTTTGGGGACATAATTACAGACTTCCTGGCAGATGTTTAGGTAAATAGGATTTTTTTACTAAAAATGGGTTTCTTTGAGGAGATGTCCAACACTAACAAAATCAAGGTAAACATTTATTCTGTTTTATGAACACAAGTGAATACCTCTTCAAATTAAAAACAAAAGTCAGTTACTATGGGCTGAGTCAGTTTACTAAGACAAAAAAGAAAAGTGAATGACGTGATATTCCTCCACTGCTCATTTCAATATATACACAGAAACCAGATTTCACATTGTTCATCTCTGAAAGGTAGTTATTGCCAAAGAATTGGTGACATTTTCCCTAGTATTTAATTTCTATAGCATTACTAATCCTTGATAATGTATTCATCCTCAAGGAGAAACAAAAAGGCAATATCTTGGCTTTCTGACAGTCTAGATTATTCTTTGTCCTGTGTTCCTTGTACGTATCTGATTGTTTTTCTAAACTTCCATTTGTCTTGTTCTATTTTTTCTTCTTATAAATAATGGCTATCTTAAAGTGCTTCTAAATATTTTTATAGAATTTAAAGCTACTCAAGGGAAATGAAGATAGCCAAAATATCTTGTAAGAGCATGTAAGCTGTAACACTTTGGCTGCCAAGCTAAAGTATTTTTAATAGAAATGTGTGAACATGTTAATCCTATTCAGGATGATTGAATGTGGTCAATATGGAATGCAAGAATATGTAATGTGATGACAGCGCTTTTATGTGTACTCTCATAAAAATAAGTTATATCTTTCTAGGTCATCATTAATATCCCTCTTCTTTAAGTGTAGCCATGGTGCTGCAGCCCTAGTTTATACAGTAAGAAGATAGTCTCTTGATGTTTTTGGAGGGAAAGATATTGAAATCAGATATACATGCTTGTGTGCCTGTATGTGTGTTTGTATTTATGTCCTTCAGAGACAAAATCAGCAATTTCATTTTTAATGAGGTCCTGTCTACATTAAGGCAGACATATCTTTAAACATAAAGATATGATACTGCCATGTTTATGCTTTGTCCCAGAGGATATATTTTTAATGAGCTTTTCATGTATGAAGCAGCATTTAATGTCAGTTAAGCAGATAGAATGAAAATTGATGATATTCTAAAATCATTGAGACTTAGATATAAGGGGGACTTCAGAGAACCTGAGTCATCATCAACAGTTCAGCCTTTGCTACAAGATGGCTGTGAAAACCCTTCCACAAACATTTAATTAAGATAAATTTCATTATACATTCTTTTCTATTTTTTGTACCCTCAACAGTAGAAATAGAGTTTCTTGCAGATGCATCCACTGCACAATTTTCTTATCAGAATATTAATACACCAAATTATCCTCACTCTATTTGACACCTTATATAAAAATACCAAATACTTACTTAAACTTTGCCTCTCTTACCATTCTTCACCTTCTTGTTTTATATACAAAAAATATGTCTCCAATGAACATGCTTTTGTTTGTCAATATGCCTGGATACACCCCCCACCACCACCACCAAAAAAGTAAAGAAAAACTTTAAGATAAGTGCTTCTTTTCCCTTCTTTTGACTGTCAGATTTCTAATGTTTTCCTTCCACACCTCACAAGTGCCTAGCTCACTGTACGGGTGACCCGTACATTAAAACCCCAAATAACTCATGTAAATATTTACCTTCCAACAGCAGAGTTTAATCCCTTGCCCGCCCTTCCTTTTCTGTGTGAGTTAGACTCACTGACTCACTTCTCAAAAACAGAGTAGGGAAAGAGAAAAATGGTTATTTTATGTTGAAGAAGCTTGACTGAAGTTGCCTTGCTCAAGCGATGAAAATAATCACTAATAATGGCATATGGATATTTTGTACTCTCTGGTATGATGTGAAGAGAACAATTCAGTTCTGTGATAGATCTCTAAAACCCTATAATCCCAACCTAATTCTGATAGAAGTCAGACAAAATCCAGATTAGGAGACATTCAACAGGATACCTGGCCAATACTTCTCAAGATCATCAAAATTATAAAAAAAAATAATAATAATCTTAAAATTTCCACAACCAAAGGACACTGGAGAAACATGGAAACTAAATGCAATGTAGTATTCAGAATTGGATCCTGAACCAGAATGAGGACAGTAATAGATCAAATCCAAAAAAAGTTTGAAGTTTTTGTTAATAGTAACATATAGAGTCAATTTCCTAATTTTGACAAATGCACCTGGGTGATATGATATTAACAATGGGAGAAATCAAGCGAGTGTTATACTGAAACTCTCCATATTATCTTTGCAAACCTCTGTGAATCAAAAATTATTCCAAAGTAAAACATTCATTTTTTAAAAAATGCAAAAATTAACTTTATTCTACACTAAATATCAAATGTCTATGAATCAAATATATAAATAACTGAACACAATACAAGAGAGGTAAAGATATTTGCCAACTTTATTACAGATGAAGAATGAATAACTGTAATTTGAAAGAGAGAAGGAAATAACTAAAAATACCTACAAACTTAAGGAAACAAGACACAGACTGGGAGAAAATATTCACAACTCATTTAACAGATAAAGGACTAATATTCATGTTTTCAGAGAAATAAAATTTATTAAAAATAGGTAATGGGAAAAGTTAATAAACAGAAGTAACTTGAAAATCCAATAAAAATATAATGAGGCTATTTTAAATAATAGTCCAGATGTACCAGTTATTAATTTATTGCTTTTCAGCTGCAGACTGAACTTCTTTGCCTTTGCATAAAGATACTGAAACATGAACCTGCAGACTGCATTTCTCCTTTGGAAGATGGCTCAATGTTTGGCTCTACCAGTAGCAGCTACTGGGGGGACTTCATGAAGATAGAAGAGGAAGGAGTCTTTTTTCTTGTGTCTCGTTTTTATATTTTGCAGCAATCCTACTGAGAGGTGTGATATTTGGGGTGCCTATGGCTTGATTGGAAGAGCATGAAGATCTTCATCTCAGGGTCATGAGTTCAAGCCCCATGTTGGGTGTAGAGATTATGTAAACAAAGAAAACTTAAAAAAAAAAAAAGGAGGTGCAATACTGGCACCACTTGTTGCAGTTGAGTCACTGGCATCCCTCTAGCCAGTGTCTTCAGCTCTCATGGCTTAGAAGTCATGAAGTCAAATTCTTCATCACTCCAACAGTAAATGCGTTCATGATTTTCTTCTCAGAGATGTGAATGTCAACATGGAGACACCCCTTCCTCCAATTTTCTAAATTCTTGGTTCTGCAAGATATACTGGTGGCATTTGAAAGTAGACAGTTCAGGCATTACTTCACTCAACTGGTTGCCCAGAAGGCCTAAACTGAAGGAGAATCCTCTCAGTAGGCAGAACTTGAAATGGTGTACCTTATAATCACTTTTCCTAGAATAATGATGGCCAAAAATATAAATTTTAATTTATTCATGTATGGTGGCTATTTTTTTTTTTGGTGGATGGTAATGGATTGGAAGGATCAGGATAGAAAATTGGTAACAAGGAAATTTAGGGAAAAAAAAATCTGTGGATGACCTGCTGAGAATAAGTAGCTAGTGAACTTATTCATACCCTATTTTATGATGAAAAAAGATTTTATTTATTTGACACAGAGAGAGAACACAAGCAGAGGGAGCAGGAGGCAGCAGAGAGGGGAAGGGAAAAGTAGGCTTCCTGCTGAGCAGGAAACCCAATCCAGGGCTTGATCCCAGGACTCCTGGGATCATGACCTGAGCCAAAGGCAGATGCTTAACTGACTGAGCCACCCAGGTGCCCCCATATCCTATTTTAATAGTTACCTAGAACATCTCCTGCAGTGGACAACATGAAATGCTTTTTGCATGACAATCAGCCTCTTACGTTGTACCAGTGCTTTCCAGAAACTGTTTAATGAGTTCATGAGAAAAGTGGTCATAGTGGCAGTTAATTACATGGTCATTGACATCAATGATAACATGATAGCATGTAAAACACGCCATAAGTCCATGGATGGTGGTATTGACAGGACACTACAGATGGAAAGGGTAAATTCATATTCCAGAATATATCTAGTGATGATACCACAGTATTGACACCATTTATTCTGATAAGGGAAATCATTTCAGTTCCAAGAAAGTATAGCTATGGGCCCTTTTCTATGTAATTAAATGGCCCTACCACATAATCTATCACATAGAAAACCGCAGTCCTAATTGGAAGATTAAATGACTTAATAAAGATAGACTCGTGATACCAGTTAAAGTACCTATAAAAATGGGATAAGACCGATATCCTCTAAGATCAACTATATGCTTCCTATCAGAAACAATGTTAAGGTGTTATCTTCCCTCTAGTGAAAATACAAGAGTTCAAGAATCAAGAGATGGAACTGGAAGGGATTTTTCACTATTTTACTTAATAATTCATTCATAGACTTTTACTTCCAGTCCTAGCAACTTTAAACTCTGCTGGGTTAGAGATCTTACAATTACCAAGGGGAGAATGCTTTCACCAAAGAACACAAGGGTAGTTCCATTCAACACTACTGCTTGGATATCCTGGGCTCCTTTTCCCAGTGAACCAACTGAAAAATAAAAGACATTGGGTTACTACTAACACTGAGGACACTAACACTGGAATCCAGAGGAACTTCTGGGTAGCTCTTAGAAATTCCTTCCAATAAGTAAATTATCACAGAAAACTATAGCAGTCAGAACAGGCAGGACCACTGAGGGTTTTGACTCTTCAGGAATTATGTTTGGGTTACCCATCAAGTAGAGAACCCTGATCAGTTGAGTTTTCATTTTATGGCAAAGGACACATTTATTATTTTACACAAGTTTGTTATTGCTAATTTGACAATTTAGTCTTCAGGTAAGAAATATTTGATGAGTCTGTAACTAAATTTGAGGCAGCCATGAACAAAAATTTTGAAACTGTGTGTCTCCTCATTTTGGGGAAAGGCTGGGATCATTACTTCTATAACAAAAGAGATGTACCTTGTAAGGTGAAATAAGCTGTTTTGCTGTTGTAGAAAAGTCCATATTCTTATATGATGGAATGTGGTGATGCTGAGTAGTCAAAAGGGTGCATTGTGCCAGTTATGATTCATTTCCTTTCAGCTTTAAACCCACCCATGTGTGTCGTGCTTTGTGATGCTGTAACTGGGCTATGGACTACATTACCCTTTTTCCAGCTGGATCAATATTGTCTCTACAAATAGAGAACTCTAAGAAGGACACTGCCAAACTAGAAGATAGAGAGCAGACTTTTTTTTTTAAGTATTCCATTTTTCCATGTGACTTTGAGTGGATAGGTATGCCAAGGTCCCAGCAGGGTTACCATAGTGGCAGGCTGATTTTTGCAATTTAGTGTGAAAGTCCACTCAATTAGTTTCTCTGTTATCCACTGACAGATACTCCTGGCTCTCACAGCTCAACAGCTGAAAATCTGCCAGTGGTTTTATCCTCATAACATTTGCAGCATCTCTTGCTCTTGTGGCATAGCAGTAGTGAGTTTTGTTGTCACCAGAGCCCTGGGAAGTCTGTTCCTGTGGCAACCATATCTTCCTCTCTGTGGTCTGAATCTTCTTTTGCTGTTCTCTCTCCCTTAAGTTTCCTAGTTCCTTTCTTAACTTCCCCACAACCCAAAGGTCAAAAGCCACTTTGCAAACCCCTTTCTACCTTCTTATTGTTAACCACATTTTACCTTGATAAAAGGTAAAAAAAAAAAAAACCCTACTCAAATTACTGGGCCCTGGTTAATAACCAGAAAAGTTCTTGAAGAGTACAATTTAAAGACCAATGATATATTGTTTCATAACTGATTCTTAAAATGTTTAAACTGAAAATAGAGTTCTTGGCAAAATATGAAGAAAATGGCAACTGTAAATAGGCATGGAAATTGTAACAACATATTTGGGACACAAATCATTAATGTCTAGGAAATTTGCACACGTTCATATCCTGGTTCAGTCATTCCTTTCCATTCCTAGTCCTATTTTCTAAAGAAATTCCTATTCATATGCACAAGAAAACGTGCAGAGAAGCATTGTTTTAAAAGAATAAAAATAGAAACTGTAAAATTTCATTGATACTAGAATAAATTATAGTATATTCATTTAATGGTATAGTCTATAGCGCTAAAAGAAAATAGAGAAATACATTTATGAAGATCAATAGATCTCATGAATCCTGAAAGGAAATCAGAAATATAGATGGATGTATGATTTTAAAATGTGCAAAACAGTGTTTTAAAAAATATGCAAACATTTTATATATTCTATGTACATGTACACAGTAAATATGAATACACATAAAAACAGACACAGGAATAGAAATATCTGGAGAGGGTAAGAAGAGAATTACATTGGAGAAGGGAAAAACAGGATTTTTTTTTTACATCTATTAATTTAAAATAAAATCTAAACCATCCTAAAATTGTGTCACTTATGTATCTCTTGCCTAAAACCTAATGAGTCATATTTAAGTAGATGATATTACAAGAATGTGTTATACCTCCATGTTTTCATACAGAAAACATTTCCTTTTAAAGAGTTCGTTTCCTCTCTTTATTTCTTTAAACATAGTTCAGATACTACTTCCTCCCAGAAGCCTTTCATGACTGCTTTAACTGATTTTTCTTCATCAGTACCTTTGCTTTAACACTTAATATTTGAATCCATTTGTCCCCTCAATTATCTACATATCTATATACATTTACCCTATTTTTAGTTACAATACATTATGTGGCATAAAGAAATCACTAAGAGGGATAAATGCAAGATTATTTTGAAGAATCTGAAACTTACAAACTAGCACCAAGATCTGAGCATCATAAATCTCTTCTGTAAAAACAGGCCTCAAAATAAACAGCAAAATAAATTATCTACATTGATTATAAGCATCTCAGCCTTTAAAATCACAGAATAGAAACTTCTAATTACAGAATTCTCAGTTTCTATTTGTCAGAATTAAAGAGAAAGTAAGAGTTTCACTTATTCATTCAACAAATCTAAAAATATATATCTTAAAAATTATATTTAATGCCAACTGTATGCCTGCTATTATACTAAGAACTATAGATTGAAGGATGAGAAGGATGGATATGGTCTCTTTCCTCAAGAAGTTTATTTTCTAGTGAGAAAAAGAGCCCAATAACCCACCTACACACAAATATATAAAATAATTGTCATACAAAATTATCATATTATGATCACTGAAGGGAAGAAAGATACAGTCTGGTTTCTGGTGTCTTTGTTAAATCACACAATTATTTAACTCTAAAATAATCTAGCACCTGAATTATTGCTATGTTAAATATCTGTTTATATTCAGTAGCACTTTTTTTTATTTACACTTCTGCTACTTCCCACATACACACAAAAGCCTGAATTGATAGCCTTTATATGCTTTCATGACTACAATTAAGTAATGGAAGAGTCCTGATCAATACCAGGTGAATATCCTGAGACAGTTCAGCTGTTGCTAATTTCCAATGAGTAATAAGAGAAAGATAGTAGCTATAAATGGAGGCACAAAACTTTATCTATAGTTTGCTTTCAACTCTTAAATATATTCTTATTAACTCAAAAGAAGAATCATCAATCCTATTTACTCAGTGTGGTAAGCAGACTCTTAGCCTTCATAATCGTGGCTCTCTGGTTACTCCTATGTTTATGTTATATTACATGGAAAAGGGACTTTTCAGATGTGATTAAGGTTAGTGATAAATTCTTAAAAAGATTATCCAGGTGAGCCCAGTGTAATTATTTGGGTCTTGAGAAACAGAAGTGTTTCTCTGAATGAGAAGGCAGAGAGAATTAGAGCACAAAAGACCTCAACATGCTGTTGACTTGGAGATGTAGGAGTCCACATGAAAAGCACAAGAAGAAATGAGTTCTGTCAATAACCACTGATCTTGGAGAAGAAGAACCTAACTCCAGATTAGAGCCACAAGAGGTGACAGCTTGAACACAGCCCGGTGAGACTCTGAACAGAGAATCAAGCCAGTTGTCCCAGACTTCTGACCTATAGAAACTGAAATAATGAATTGGGTTTAAAGCCACAAAGTTTGTCACAATTTGATTATAGCAGAAATAGAAAGTAACATACCTAGCAACCTACAATTTGAATTGCTTCTTTATTTTGATATTTAAAGTTTTTATGGATATCATTTCTCTTTGGCTGAAAGCTGTAAAATATGGGGAAATCTCCCCACTCTCTCTTGGCTTTTGGAAACTGCTTTTCTTAAGCCAGATCTAGATGGTTTCTCCTGGAATTCTTTCTATCTTGCCAATGTAACTTCCTGATTTTGGGTGGGCTTGAATCCAGTGCAGGATATACTGAAGGAAAAGCATTGCTAAACTCACAGCCAGTCTGGTGGTACTGCATCTTCAAATGGCTATTCCTTGCATTATGTCAAGGCTCTATACTACATTCAGTGGGAGAGACAGGGTGCAGTGTGCTAAATCCATTTTATCTGGGAATGGAACTCCTGTGCCCATAACCTTAAAACTTAAAAAAATTTAATTTATGGTTTTCCAAAATTCCCTAGAAAATATATATTTAATAAGAGTGCTTTCTTTGTGATTTATTGCACTGTCTTGAAGGTAGAAGGAGTCATCAAGAACAGGCTGGTAGGATTCAGTTCACAGTAAATGTAGCATGATAAATGACATGGAGTCTGATACTGAGTGAAAGTGAATAAAAAGAAAAACATCTTAAGAGGAGAAGACAAAATGGAAAAGAATCCAAAATATCTTAATATTCAGCTTAACATCGATATTTTTGCAAAAGTATTTACGATCCCAAGTGAACATGTAATACTATTAGAAATATTCAAAAGGAACTCCTCATTGCAAAGAGAAATAACTTCTTAAAAATGGGTATAAAAGAGAACCAATCAATTCTCTTTAAAGCATGTTTATTGACTACATCTTCAGAAATATTTTGGTTCTTTATTCTAACCTAGGAGGAGCACATCTTTTCAAATCCAACATACATAGATTACACACATGTCAATACTCCAAAAGTAAAACAGTATATTTAGGTTGAATCACTAATAGTGGATTTGAGACAGAGTGGAGGCTCTATCCTTCACCCACAATTACTACATAGTGGCTCTTACTCTTCAAATTCCTTTGTGATACATTTTCCTCTCCCAGTCTTTCCTCTCTGTTCTGCTAAATATCTCAATTTATTCTTCTCTTTGCTCTGTGGAACAGCACCACTGTTTTAGGGAGAGGATTTCCATGTAACCTAAACAAATTTTCCTTTTATTCCTTTTTTTCTTTTTAAATCAAAGAAACTTAAAGATATTTTAACTTCTCTCTGAATGACCTATTCTGTGGAAAATTTCAACATCAACATCTGACCCCCACACCAGAAGAAGATAATTCTCAAATAATATTTGCTGCTCAGTATATATTTCAAACATGACAAACACTTGATCCACATTTTTTTCCATTTGCTATTAATTGGAGATATTTTCAGGATCCTTGTTATCAGTGTATTTCATAGTTCTGCTTTATAATCCCTTAACTTCCACAACACTATAGTCTTTATCTTCATTGTCAAGAAAACATTCACCAGCCTGGCATATAAGGACCACATAGCACATTACTTTCCAGAATTTGTGTACATTGTCTTAAATTATAACTGCTCCCCAGATTTTAAAGACCTTTTTTTTTTTTTCTTGTGGAGGGTATCATTCAACCTCTGTTACCCTAGATATCAGATATCTTGACTTCTTAATTATAATCAAGACTAAGAGAAAGTTTTCATCTGAAATTTCTTTCATTCAATTCTAGTTCCTATTTTTTTAGCCACTGCTGTCTACAAATTATAGAGCACCTTATTCTTCAAAGACATTCCGCACAGTACTTATAAGGAAATGACAGACCCAATTGTCAACCTAGACTTCTGAAAATATCCCCAAGATAAAGAAGATATTTGGGGTTTAGGTGTGGGGCAGTATATAAAAGCATGTTTTTAATATTTGCAGCAATATCTAGACCAATAATGAGATAGACACACTTTTCCCTGGTTCTGCTAAATTCAGCTAAAAACCTTAGACAATATACATAAAACAAACATACAGTGGCTCTAAAAAGTAGTAAGAAAAAGGCAGACTGGCTAGGTATGTGAGCCTGAAGAACAATGCTTTGGTGAGGGTACTGAGTTTTCTTTTTGCTTCATTATAACCCAGACTGGTACTATAGAAGTCAGAAATGCAGAACCACCAGTGGTGCAGAAAGAGGCCAAGAAAGCCTTCTGTTTCTAGAAAAAGTACAGGGACAGAAGGACAACATGGTAAGGCAGGCAGAACTAAACACAAAAAAACTTTAACAATAAGAATTCTAGCCCAGCAACCATGGAAAAAGCTAGAGTCCCACCACCAACCCTGTCATCAAAGGCCAAGAAGGAAGACTAGGTATATAGCCATACCTGGCTTTAATGAGGTGCCCTACCCCCACTCCCTCAACTGCAGTGATGTGATATCCAAGAACACTATGTGAAGAGCTGGAGTTTCAACCTTGCTCAGTGGTAATAACCCGCCACCACCATAGTGTCAGTGAGGGCCATGCAGGGATCCTGGACTTCCATCCCATTCTGCAGTAATAAGGCATATGTATTGCTCTTAGCTAGCATCGGAGGATTCAAATGCAAAGCTTGAAATCCCACCACCATCCAATGGTCTCTAACCATACTCTGTCACCATGTTGTCAATAGAGACTACAAGAAGAATGAGATTTCAGTCCTCCTACCAACCAGGTGAAGTAGGCTGTGGATGAGTGGGAAGTCTGAAATGCTATCTCTGCTCAGCAGAAATAAGGTATCCACCGACCACCAGGATGTCAAAGGAGACTGAATGGAAAAACAATCTCATAGGGCAATGCCATTAATCCATTCTGGTTAAATGCCACTCAATGGTAAAATTTCTTTCTTTTCTACCCTTATAGAGAGGTTTTCTGAATTGAGAAGAGATTTTGCTTTAAATCATATTTCCTTAACAGGCTATGTACAAATATGCTTTCTCATGTTTCTGCTTCCAACTGGTTTGACTGGAGAAGGAATGAAAAGAGAGAGATAAATCCCCTGTGCTTCAAATATCAACATTTCTGTATAAACCAGCCCTGTAAGAAATGTTTTTTTTAATATTTATTTATTATTTATGATAGACATAGAGAGAGAGAGAGGCAGAGACACAGGAGGAGAGAGAAGCAGGCTCCATGCCAGGAGCCTGACTTGGGACTCGATCCCAGGACTCCAGGATCGCGCCCTGGGCCAAAGGCAGGTGCCAAACCACTGAGCAACCCAGGGATCCCCCAGCCCTGTAAGAAATGTTAAAGGGGACTCAATGGAAAAGAACGATAATAAGTAAGAATATAAAAAAGTTGGAAGCACAAGAGCAGGGAATATATCTGTAAAAATCAGTCAAGGGATCCAAAAAATAAAAGGATGTAAATCATGACACCATATACATAAAATGTGGGCAGGAGAGGAGTAAACAATGGGTTCAAACTTAAGCAACCATCATTTAATATAGACTGCTATATGCAGAAGATGTTATATACAAACCTAATAAACCTAATAGTAATCTCAAATCAAAAGCCAGTAATATATATGCAAAGAATAAAGAAAAACAAATCTGAGTATATCAACTTAAAAAAGCCAAACCATGTAAGAAAGCAAAAGAAAGGATCAGAGAAAAACTAACAAAACAAGTAACAAGTAACAAAATGGCAATAAATATGTCTAGCAATAATTACTTTGTATTAATACTTTGTAGAAATGGATTAAATGCTCCAATCAAAAGACATTAAGTGTCGGAGTATATATATATTAAAAAAAAACAAGACCCATATATATGCTGCCTTCAAGAGACTCATTTCAGACCTAAAGATTGAAAGTGACTGCATGAAGAAACATCTATCAAGCAAATGGGTCAGAAGAAAGTTGGCGTAGCAACACTTATATTGGGCAAAACAGACTTTAAAACAAAGATTGTAACAAAAGGCAAAGAAGGACACCACAAAATAAAAAGGGGACAATCTAAAAAGAAGATATAACAATTGAAATATTTAGGCACCCAACACGGGAGTATCCAAATATATAAAAGTTAATAACAAACATAAAAAAGTAATCAATAATAATACAATAATTATACAGGACTTTTACATCCCACTTACATCAATGGATAGATCATCTAAACAGATAATCAACAAGGAGCCAATGATTGAATGACACACTGGATCAAATGGACTTAAACATATGCAGAACATTCCTTCCTAAAACAGAAAAATACACATTCTTTTCAAGTCACATGGAAACATTCTCTAGAACAGACCACATACTAGGCCACAAAACAAGTCTCAACAAGTAAAAATATCAGCCATACCATGCCTCATCTCTGACCACAACACTATGAAAATAGAAGTCAGCCACAAGAAAAAATATGGAATGAAAACAAATACATGGAGATTAAATGACAGGTTACTAAACAATGAATGAGTCAACCAAGAAATCAAAATAAATCAAAGTTACATAGAAAAAAAAAATGAAAGCACAACCATCCAAAATCTTTGAAATGCAGCAGGTCTATGGGGGAAATTTATAGCAATAAAGGCTTACCTGAGGAAACAAGAAAAATCTCAACAACCTAACTTTATACCTAAAGGGGCTAGTAAAGGACCAAAACAAAACAAAACAAAAAAACAAACCCTAAAATCAGCAGAAGGAAGGGAATAATAAAGATTAGAGCATAAATAAATCATATAGAAACTAAAAAGCAATAGAACAAATCCATGAAACTGGGAGTTGGCTCTTTGAAAAGATCAACAAAATTGATAAACCTCTAGCCAGACTCATAAAAAGAGAGAGAAATAATTGTAAAAAAAAAACAGTATGAAAAATTATATGCCAACAAATTGGACAAGCTAGAAGACATGGATAAATTCCTAGAAACATGTAATTTTCCAAATTGAAGCAGGAAGAAATAGTAACTTGAACAGACCAATTACTAGCAATGAAATTGAATCAGTAATCAAAAAACTCCCAACAAACAAAAACCCAGGACCAGATGGCTTTACAGATAAATTATACCAAGCATTTGAAGAATAATTAATAATTAATTTCTCAAACTATTCTAAAATTTAGAAGAGGAAGAAGAACTTCCAAATTCATTCTATGAGGCCAGCATTACCCTGATACCAAAGCCAGAAAACGACACTACAAAAAAAAAAAAAAAAAGAAAGAAAGAAAAGAAAAAGAAAGAAAAGAAACTATTGACCAATATCTCTGATAAACATAGATGGAAAAATCTTCCACAAAATATTAGCAAAATGAATCCAACAATACATTTTTAAAAGTCATTGGCCATAATCAAGTGGGATTTATTCCCAGGATACAAAGGTGGTTCGATTCACAAATCAATATGACACATCACATCAAGAAGTATAAGAAGTGGGATCCCTGGGTGGCGCAGCGGTTTGGCGCCTGCCTTTGGCCCAGGGCGTGATCCTGGAGACCCGGGATCGAATCCCACGTCGGGCTCCCGGTGCATGGAGCCTGCTTCTCCCTCTGCCTGTGTCTCTGCCTCTCTCTCTCTCTGTGTGACTATCATAAATAAATAAAGATTTAAAAAAAAAAAAAAAAAAAAGAAGTATAAGAAGTATGTGATCACTTTGGTAGATGCTGAAAAAGCATTTGAAAAATACAGCATTCATTCATGATAAAAGCTTTCAATAACGTAGGTTTATAGGGAAATATCTCCATATGCTAAAGGCCATATGCAAAAAACCCACAACTAAAATATTCAGTGGTGAAAAACTGAGAGCTTTCCCCCTAAGGTCAGGAATAAAATAAGGATGTCCACTCTCATCACTCATATTCAACCCAGTACTAGGTAACCCATCCACAACAAGTAGACAAGAAATAAAATCCATCTGAACTGGTAAGGAAGAAGTAAAACTTTCACTATTTGCAGATGACACAATGTTTTATATAGAAAATCCTAAAAACTTAACCAAAAAATGACTAGAACTAATCATTGAATTCAGTAAATTTGCAGGATATAAAAATTATTGTACAGAAATTGGTTGCATTTCTATATACTAATAAGGAAGCAGCAGAAAGAAATTAAGAAAACAATCCTATTTACAATTGTGCCAAAAGAATAAAATACCTAGGAATAAATTTAACAAAGAGGTGAAAGACCCGTACTCTGAAAACTATAAAACACTGATGAAAGAAATTGAAGATAAGACAAACAATGGAAAGATACTCCATGCTCATCGACTGGAAGAACAAATATTGGTAAAATATCCGTGGGACTCAAACTAATGTACAGATGTAATGCAATCCCTGTCAAAATATCAACAATATTTCTCACAGAACTAGAATAAACAATCCTACAATTTGTATGGAACCACAAAAGACCTCAAGAAACCAAAGCAATCTTGAAAATATCATAATTCCAGGCTTCAAGTTATATTACAAAGCTGTAGCAATTAAATCAGTATTGTACTGTCACAAGAACAGATATGTAGATCAACAGAACAGAGCCAAAAACCCAAAAATAAATCTGCAGTTATATGATCCATTAATCTTCAACAAAGGAGGCAAGATATCCAATGGGCAAAAAACCGGAGGTTTAAGCAGCTGAGTGGAGACAGCCCACCATTCGGACCCCAAAACCTGAGTCCACTCTGACCACAAAGCACGGAGCTCAGAGTCTTCTTGGAGAAATGCTTGAAGAGAAAACAATCATCTAACACACTGATTGAGTCCCTATGCTGTACAGACTTGTCTCCAGTCCTCAAGAGCTTCTGTTCTAGCCGGGAAGCCCCCTTCCTAAGTAAACCCATGAATAGATATGAATTTTAGATCATGAGGGAAATACAGTAATTGCTTCTGGCAAAAAAAAAAAAAAAATACATACATACATACCCTGAGGCAAGGAAAAAAAAAGCAAAAATAAACTTTTGGGACTACATCAAAATAAAAAGCTGCTGCACAGCAAAGGAAACTATCAACAATGAGATATCACCTTACAGCTGTCAGAATGGCTAAAATTAAAAAAAAAAAAAAAAAAAAAAAAAAACAAGAAACACGTGTTGGTAAGGATGTGGAGAAAAAAGAGCCCTTGTACACTATTGGTGGGAATGCAAACTACTATGGAAAACAGTATGGAAGTTCCCCAAAAAGTTAAAAATAGTACTCCCTATGATCGAGGAATTGCACTAGTGGTTATGCAACACCAAAATACAAAACATTAATTTAAAGAAACACATGCACCTCAATATTTATTGCAGCATTATATACAATAGCCAAATTATGGAAGCAGCCCAAGTGTCCATTGATAGATGAATGGATAATAAATAAGAGGAATATATACAATGGAGTATTACTCAGCTATAAAAAGGAAGAAATCTTGCCAATGCTACAACACGGATAGATCTAGAGAATACAATGTTAAGTGACATAATTCAATCAGAGAAACACAAATATCATATGATTTCACTCATATGTAGAACTCAAGAAACAACCCAAAAAACGGGGAAAAAAGAGAAACACACACACACACACACACACACACACACCAAGAAAAAGACTCTTAACTACAGAGAGGATGGTTACCAGAGGGAAGTAGGAGGATGGGTGAAATAGGTGAAGGGGATTATGAGTACACTTGATGAGAAATGTAAAGAATTGTTGAATTGCTATATTGCACTTCTGAAACTAATTTAACACTGTATGTTAACTATACTGGAATCAAAATAAAAAATGATAATAATAAAATAATGCTTGTAGCAGATAAGAATTAATCTGGCCTTTATTAACCTAGATTTCATACTTAGAATCTTGGAGAACTGAGATAATAATCAGCATTTTCCTTGTTTTTCTCAATTAAGTAAGCATCAAGATATAGACTCAATTTAGAGAAAATTTACTTCATGGAAGAAATTGTTCCTTAATTGTTTAAAGTAGTCATAGTTTGAAATGACTTTGGGTTTTTATAACCACTGATACAAATACAAATATCTTTTGAAAATAAAATGAAACAAAAAAGATTAAAAGAAATCCAAATGGCTTATTTCAAAAATAAACACCACATTCCATTCAGAAATAAGAGCTTTCAAAAAAAAATGTACTTCAAGGTTCCAGTTGTAGACTTATTATGAGAATGAATTTATCTCCAAAGAAAATCTAGTTTTAAATATAACAGAAATAGAGAATCTAGTCTCAAGAAGACCACATAGAAGAAAACTGTCATTTGCTGAAGTTATGATAAGATTGATGCATCCTTTTCCACGGTTCTAACTTTACAATGTAGGGTTTTTAAGTTTTAGTGTCAGTAAAAAATACCATTTTGAAAGCCTTGAAAATTGGATTCCTTTTTCACAAGAGAAGAATATTTGGAGTTTTCACACTTTTCTAAGTAGCTTATCTGATCTACATTTCCAATGACTCAGTGTTTTTGTCTAAACTTAAAACAACAATATTCTTTATGAAACAGTGACAAAACTTGTTGTCACAAAAACATGGTACTTATAAGTAGTCTAAACTACTAAAAAAATTCTCTGAATCTTTACAGAGTAAAAGCATGAAAAATCTAAATTTTATTTGTAAATAATATTTTTATTTTATTTTGAAATGTTATAATAAAATCAGCTTATTTTAAAACTATTTTATTTTTACTATACATATTGGGTAACTACAAAGTAGGTTTTTTTTCAGAAAACTTTAATACTATTTTTATTAATATTATTAATTTTTCTTCCAGGTTATCACACATAATTTGTCTTCTACCAATGTAAAACAAAACAAAACAAAACAAAAAAAAACAAAAACAAAAAACAAAAACAAAAAAAGTGTTAAATGTGTAGTAATATACATCAGAATAATTATTAGTAATTTATTAATGTTTCTTGGGGAAAATACTTTTTTTAAGATTTTATTTATTTATTTTATTTTTTAAAAAGATTTTATTTATTCATATGGGGAAAATACTTTTTTTAAAGATTTTATTTATTTATTTATTTATTTATTTATTTATTTATTTATTTATTCAGAGAGAGTGAGAGGGGCAGAGTCACAGGCAGAGGGAGAAGCAGGCTCCATGCAGGAGCCCAACTTGGGACTTGATCCCAGGTCTCCAGGATCACATCCCCGGCTACAGGCAGCGCTAGACCACTGCGCCACCTGGGCTGCCCTATTTATTTATTTTAAAGAGAGAGCACAAGAGTGGGTAATGGGGCAGAGGGAGAGGAAAAGGGCAAGAATTCCAAGCAGACTCTAAACTGAGCACAGAGCCTGATGGTATGGCAGGAGCCATGACCTGAGCTGAAACCAAGAGTCAGACACTTACCTGACTGAGCCACCCAGGTGCCCCAAGGGAAAAAATACTTTTGAGATGCCTACAACAAACTCACAATAAAAGAGGAAACTTATTAAAGCAGTTGGCATGGCTGGTATAATTTGAAGTATATTTCCAACTTAATTCAAAATTAAATTAAATATAACTATGGAACCTTGTAAACATTTTAGATTTTTCAAATTCAGTCAGGTAACAGCGAGAAAAGACAAGTATATCCTACTTCTTATTTTGCATATCATGCATATTTTGTCATTCTCTTTATAACCATGACTGGCATAAATACAGTTATCTTGTTAAATGGTATGCCAAGAGGGATTTAGATAGCCACCACCATCAATATCATATATGATCAAAAAAACAATACATTTTTCTAAGGATTATTTATATCATGCTATTGTGGGGGCCTGAATAAATTTCTTCAAAGAGGGCATCATAATCCCCAGAACTGTGTAGTACCTTAAGTTTAAAATAACTCTTCAGATGTGATTATCTTGAGATAAGGGATTATTTTAGATTATCCAAAATGACCCAATTGATATTATAAGTGTCCTTATAAAAGGGAGGCAGAAGGCCAGAAAAGGTAGAAGATGATATGTTGCTGGCTTTGAAGAGGAAAGAAAGGGTCAGAAGCTGAAGAATAGCATGGCCTCCAGAAGCTAAAAAAAAAAAAAAAAAAAAAAAAAAACAAGAAAATTAATATTTTCATGAACCCTCCAGAAGAAATAAAGCCCTGCCAGCACCTTGATTTTAAGATTTGACTCCCAAAACTACACAATAGTGTGTTTTAAGTTTATGATAATTTGCCACAGTAGGGAAACTATCAGTTAATTTAATACCTTGTTATTTGATTACTTTTAAAATTTGTTTCTATAATTTATGAATAGGAAACTATTTTGGAATGCATATCTTTTACAAAATGTATGATTTTAGAAGATGAAATATTAAAAAATCTACTTGGGCCAATTTGAACAAAGAATTGGGTCTTTGTTTATTCACTAGTAAACTAAGGATTGAAATGTTTAATATTTTTACTTTTTCTTCTAATTCAGAATTTACTTTAGAAATTATTTGTAAATGCTATGAAATCCTAGTGTGATGCTCACAGACAAAAGTCTGTGCTCTGGAGTAGACTGGCTCAGATTTGAACTCAGCCTTCACCTGCATACCTGGGCAATAACACCTCTTAGTATCTACATTCATTTGTGAAATAAGAATAACCCTCCCTAGGGTGCTTTAAGCATTAAATTAAATAATAAGGTATTTAAAAGTGCTGGCCATATATTAAGCTCAGTAAATTATGAGGATGACAGTGCTGCTGATAAAGACTTTAAAAACATGACAACAGACCCTAAATGGAGCTGCATATTTTAAGGCCTATGTCACCAAACTGAGATTTAATTGAATTACAGTTTCAGCTCTCCCAGGAAATGGAACCTTAAACCAGACTATCAGGATTGATCAGCATTATTAGGTCATCTGCCTGATAGACTCCTGCCACTCAGGACAAGAAGAGTAACCTTGAAATAACCAAACTACTTTTTAGCCTAGTACAACTTCCTTGGTCCTGCTCCCTTCTGCCTAGAACTACTCTTGTGTTGTCTAGTTCTTGGAAACTCCTTCCTAATCTGCTAGAATGGAGGCTGTCCAGTTTGTGAATCCTTGAATAAAGCTAGTAAGATCCTTACTCAGTTGGGGTTGTTTTTTATTTTGTTTTTTTTAACAAAGATATGATGATAAATATATGATGATTTTCTGCTGTCAATACTGACTGGAATCCTAACCCTGAAGTCCTTGCAGAGGCCCCACTTTAAGATTTGGGGGATCTAATATGTAGACACAACTTTTAAAAAATATCAGCTATGTCAGTACAAAAAAGACAGAAGTCAACCCAACTTTCCAAGAATGGCCTCACTGGTGTTAGCAGTGACAGTTGTGAAGGAGGAAGTGGAGAGGTAGGGGAGAGGCCAGAAGCAGAAGCAAAGAAAGGTTAAGTGGTTTGACAAGTTTATTGGGAACCAGCATGGAACACAGATCTATAAAACTAGACTCAATGAGATTAAAGAGCTAATTTCTACTGAAGGAAAAATAAAATGATTAAATGGGCGGTGGGGGGCAGGTGGGAGGAGATTTTGGGTCACAAAGCCAGAATTCTTTTTAGATGATTTTTGAATACTAAAGAACCCTTTAAAACTTTCATTTCATCCTCTTTTTATTGAAAAATGCTATTTTAGTCATTTTATACAAAACAATCCTCAACGAAGATAAGCTATTGAAATTCCAAATTTTGTTATTTAAACCAATATTCCCAATGAGTACTTCCTGCTGTACCAGCTCTTCACAATGTGATAACAGAAAATTAGCCATATATTTGGAGAGTTTCCTCTTCCCATTGCTTTCTGTTCCTCCCCCTACACACAATCACAAAACCTATGGATATGCACTTAAGCTTAGGTCATTAAAGCTTCCAATAAATAATTTTTATTACAATATATTCTGAAGTGTTGGGTAAAAAATTTAGCTGGTCCTAAAGTGTTTTTCTATAGCAAACTCTAAAGATTCTATTTTAGCTCTAGTCACTGATCTCTCAAAACACTTAAAGCTCAAATTCCGTTAAGCATCTATGCCTGACATTTTCTTCCAAAAGGAAATTAGGAGTAATCAATCATGATGGCCTGAGGGAGTTTCCAGTGAAAAGAGCTATTTGAATATCTGACTTGTAGGCTTCACTTCCTAATTTGTTATGAATATGCATTTCTCTCTTTATAAAATGACTACTTAAAAATAAATAAATAAATAAAAAACACTGTGGGCATAAACCTCTAATACAAACTACTTTTAAAAGACCCATGCTCTATTTTGACCTCATGTTTAGGAAAGCAGTAAGCAAGATGCGTATTGGTTACTTTCCACAACTAATTATTTTTCCCACTTTTAAATTTTAATTGTTTTATTTGGTTTGTGTTAGTACTACTTTAAGTTCAAAAAATTACAGTAGTAGTTGAGATTTAAGTAGGGTCTGGATAGCTCTTTAAAAAAAAGACAAGTATTCAACAGCTATTAATGCACAATATTACATATGTGGAATTTGTAGCTTTCGTAGAGATTTAGAAGTATACATATAGTCATTTTGGTAATACAGTTTTGGCAGAACAGTGAGAAGCCCTTAATATTATGTTATTTATAAGGCTTTATGTTTTGCATTATTACAATAAGCAAATCATATTTATCACTTTTCATAAAGAGATTTCTACAGGAAAAAAGCAGTTAAATACTCATCTGATTTTTCCTAGTTTCTTTTTTATACCAGTTCCCAATCTTCAAATAGTTCACTAGTTTTCTGTGAATCTTTTGAATCACATCATAAGATAAAAACAAATACAGCCTCTGATTTAAAATTGATTTGGCAATATTGGCTTGCTGCAATTTTCACTTCCCAATAAAATAAAATAAGGGAAAAGAAAAGATGAAAACCTGAACACCACTGCAAATGTAGTCATTATGTTTCAAATATGGGAGGTTTCCTCTGAAATATGGACTATTGTAACAAAATTAAGAATTGTAACTGCTGATAAACATATGCTGTAGTCACGTGATACTATAAAGAAATATACTTTATCCCTCCTGCCTGCTATTTATCTGAGTCTACAAACTGGGTTTTTTCCCCTCCCTCAGAAAATTGAGTAATTACCATCTACTATATTGGTGCTGTTGTTTAAGGCAGCCTAAATATTATTTCCAAAACTTCAATCTCTGAAAATGGTATTTATTTGTCAACATCCAGAAAAAGACTACAAACACCATCTCCGTATATGTGTGTGCGCGCCCCAAAATTTGCTCAAAGTCAGGAGGCACCTATATGTTGTTACACGCTTGCAAGTTTAATCCCCACAAATATACCACAAAGTGTCAAGAGAAGAAAGACCCCCAGTGGCAATGCACCAGAGACAAGTTTTAATGTTGTTCATGTTTTTGGAGTATCAAAAATCTAGGGAGTAGTGGGAAGAAAAGATTCAATTTACTAGAACCCCAGTAAATTAAACTCCGCCATTCTCTGGCAATAGGAGTAATTGGTATGCACATTTACCCAGTATGTAGCTAAAAATCTTTATAGTGAAGAAATAGCAAGTCAAGGGACTATGTATGTTTGGCTTATTGACATATACTTTCCAGACAGATCTATCTTCCTCAGTAGATGCATAGTTTAATCATGATTACCTAACTGGCTTATTAAACAAAATTGTAAAACAAAAAATAGTATCTCTTAAATCGAAAGAGAATATATTTAAGTTCTATTTATCAAGTTATATAATTTTACATGAAATATATATTTTATGTACAAAATATACATATTTACTACAAAGTCCAAATTAATATTTTAGAAAATTATCACTCATTCTCAATAGAATTTAAGAGGAGAAAAATACAGAACCTTTATTTAACAAGAGGAAAAAAAATGGTAACATCAACTTGACTAAAATTGAGATAGAGGTGATAAGAAAAATACAGAGACAAAATTAATTAGAATTTAAAGCAAGATTAGGGATAATCAGTTTCTAAGTTTATACTCAAATAATTTTTTAAAAGTGTGGAAAAGAAAGTTTAAAAGTCATCATTGAATGAATAGGAAAAAGAATTAAAATTTTACACTACTTTTAAAGCTGATAAATAGGGTATAGAAACAACATAGGTCCAAGTCATAATTTATTGACACATTTGGGGGGGAAAAATAAAACTAGTAATATAGAATTTAAGCATTGAAGTGCTCATTGGAATCCAGTAAATATGTCTGAATTATAAAAGTAAAGGCAGGTTACACAGATCTCTTAAAAGGAAGAAAGTTATAACTAGCCTTATCTCTTAGCAAAACTAAATTCCACATGACAATATAACAAATGCCTATAGATTTTTAGGGACAATTTGGTGACCCAGTAATTTTAGACTCAATTTGTTCTGTTGTCCACTAGTGACCATGTAAAAGCAGCAACAATATCTTTATATCTGGAAGATCCCAAAAATATGTCTCCTATTCCCTCTTAGAGAAAAACTTTTGAAGACGGGTATATAAGACATCTGAAATCAAGTCAAAATTAGCAAAGTCATAATTTTAAAACAATTAAATACTTGTTTTAGGGGCATCTGAGTGGCTCAGTCAGTTAAGTGTTTGCCTTTGGCTCAGGTCATGATCCCAGGGTCCTGGGATCAAACCCCCAATTGGTCTCCCAGCTCAGCAAAGAGCCTGCTTCTCCCTTTCCTGCTGCCTGCCACTGCTTCCCCTAATTGTGTTCTCTCTAATAAATAAAGTCTTTAAAAATAATAATAAATAAATAAATACTTGTTTCAGGGGGCTTGGTTGGCTTAGTCCGTTAAGCACCCGACCCTTGATTTCAGCTCAGGTCATTATCCTGGGTCCTGAGATCAGGCCCTGCCTTAGGCTTTGTGCTGGGCATGGAGCCTGCTTAGGATTGTCTCTGTCCCTCTCCTTTTACCCCTCCTCCACTGCACAATCAATCAATAAAATCAATAAAATACTTGTTTCATATCCTATAGAATCACCAGAAATCCTGAATTCAATGGGGTGCTGTCAAACCTCATTCATTCACAGCCTCAAAAAGTGCAGTTTCTCATTGCCTGCACCATGCAGGTATTGGCTGCATTCTCAATGGGATGGATATAGAGAAGACATGAAAAGTAAGCGGTAGATATCCCCCAAAAAAGTAGATTATGTAATATATTAGGGAATAATGGGTGTTATGAAAACAAAAAAAAGCACAATTGGAGGGAATATGTCAGGAAATGGGAGGGTGAGTAAATTGCAATATAAATAGCAACAAGTCACAACTATTTGAACACACAGGGATATGCAGGTAAAGAAAGGGAAGTAATGGAGGAGACAAACCATGAGAGACCCTTAATGCTAAGAAACAAACGGGTTGCCAGAGGGGAGGGGAGGGATGGGGTAGGGTAACTGGGTGATGGGCATGAAGGAAGGCATGTGATGTCATGAGCACTGGCTGTTATAAGCAACTGATGAATTACTGAATTCTACTTCTGAAACTGATGATGTACTATATGTTGGCTAATTACATTTAGATTAAAAAATTTTAAAAAAGACTTTAAACTCATATTATTAGTCATTATTGCTAGTATTGCTACTACATACTTCTGCTACCATTAGTATTACTACCATCATTATTACTGCTGTTCCCGCTGCTGCTGACACTGTTCCTAATGATATAATTACCATTTATGAAGTATTCCCTATGTTCTCATACATCGTAATGTGTGCTTTGCACAGTTAATGCTCATAATCTCATAAACCTGTTACTATTATTTCCATTTTCTAGGTATCTAAGCCAGATTTTTAGCAAGTTACCCACTACCTTGTAAGTCTTTCACATTGACTGAAGATTAAAATCAACACATTCTCATGTGATTTTTAAAACTTCATTCAATTACCTTGTAATTAGACTCAAGAAATACCTGTGGAAAGCCTTTCCTTCAGGCGGCATTGGCAAACAGATTCATAATTCTCTTTAAATATAATTATCCTGATTTAAGTTAAAACACTGAGACCTTCAGAAAGTAAATACACCCCAAATGCTAACTTACATCTTCAGACTAAAATGACTTTTATTAACCTAAAGTTTACTTAGTGTTATGTTAATTTTCAGGGTTATGTGTCTCAGTGTGAGAAACAAAGTCAGGTAAAGGAAAAACACTGAAGATAGCCCACAGATCTAAGAAACCCCATGAAGTATTTATGACTGGTCCATAAAACATCTTTAAAAATGCTTCCTTTAGCACTTGGCCAGTTCTTCTTTGTGGTGCGGAGAAGCAATAATGAATTTTAACTTCAGTCTGCGGAGAAAAAATGTATTTCATTCCATAATCAGATTAATATTGGGACCAATTTTTGACATCTTCTACTGGTGGTTAAGGACAAGCTTTGGCCGTCATGGTGATTCCAACATGTTCACAAAGGTACTAGGATTCTCTTAGCGGTAACTGACAGTAAAGGATACTCATAGATAAGTGTGCCTATTTGGGGGGATACTCTCGGCCCCAAATCACCTTGGATCCCTTTACTATTTTGGTGTACCTCTTCCTAGGTTTAGCATACCTTTGCCTCTAAAGCCCTGCAGGTGCCAGGCTTCTTGGGAAGAATTCCCTTGGGCTGGGATCCCTGGGTGGCTCAGCGGTTTAGCGCCTGCCTTTGGCCCAGGGCGCGATCCTGGAGACCCGGGATCGAATCCCACGTCGGGCTCCCGGTGCATGGAGCCTGCTTCTCCCTCTGCCTGTGTCTCTGCCTCTCTCTCTCTCTCTCTCTGTGTGTGTGACTATCATAAATAAATAAAAATTAAAAAAAAAAAAAAGAATTCCCTTGGGCTATGGAGCTGCTCTGCCTCTGGACTAGGACCTTGCATCTGTGCCCCTGCTTCGGAGGCCCTCAGCCTGGAGTGGACTGGAGTAGAAGTTAGGAGATGCTGGCCCCTTGGCTTTCTGACCATGTGTATATATGTGCTAGAGTTGATGCTATGTGTTTTGGGGGGCTTCTCCACTTAGACTAACTCAGCTGATTTCCTTCATAGCTCTTACCATATCTGTACATTTTTCTTGCTTCTTTTTTGCTTACCTATGTCTTATCAACTAGGACTATAAGGTGCACAGTATTTACTCCTAACTTTATTCATCCATTAGTTCATTTGGGCAATCATTCACTCAGCTGGTATGTACTAAGTGCTTACCAGGTGCCAGCATGAGTTTCCCCATCAGTCTAGACAGCAGGAAAGCTCATTAAGCTTAGAAACATTGTCAGATTTTATCCGCAGTGCTCCAGCCTCTCATCTTTGCCCGAGTAGAGAGGATCACAGCCATTAATTTACTGATAAGGCAATTCGTAAGTAAACTCCCTCCATCTATAAATTTAGATTTCTCAGATTCTGAGGACTATCTCTGGTATGTTTTATTTCTTAAGGTGCATGAAATATTAGATACAGCACATGCATTTGTTGCATAAAAAAATGTACATAGGTTCTTACCATCATGTTAAGAGAGTAAACTGAGTTTACAGTGGAAAAACCATTACAGTAATGCCAATGCCTTTATTTGACAGATGGGGAAGACTAAGTCCCAGGCATAGGACCTTACTCCCTGAATGCAGGTCTTTGTCACAGAAAGAACATTCACACTAAAATGGTTATCTCATTGTCTCTGGATTCTAATACCTTATTCTATTATTTTTCTGCTATATTTCTGATTTTTCTCTGTCCAAATATTCTAAAATCAAAACTAATAAAGTAAAAAGCCAGGAGATAGGGAATAGGAAAAGTTTTAAAGGGTTAATATTCTTTTTTTTTTTTTTTATGTCGGTGCCTGCCCAAATTTTGCAACCCCTGATGAAACTTTTCAGTCTGAACCCTAAACTGTAGTCTTCTCCTGGACTTGTTTGAATTGGTAGTTTTTCTTAATGACTTGAGGCCCCAGAATAACTTTTTGTGGGCCTGCCTGTTCTCGGCCCATTTACTTCTTATACCTAATCACAGAACACAGCTCATGTTCCTGCCAATGACAAGAAGGCGGGGCAGTCTCACTCCCAGAAAGAACCTCCTGCCATCTCCTGCCTTTTCCCCTCATATTGCCATGTGCAAAAGTGTTCCCTATCTTACACGAAAAGGAATCAAATATAAATTAAAATTATATTGTCAAAGTATAATTTTCAAATTTTCAAAACATGATTCTGATGTAAATGAGCAGTGAAGATGCAAAAAAACTTTTCTTTAACACATTACTGAGAGCACAGCAGGGAAACAAATCCAGTCCAAAAGGAAATTCCAAAAAGCTGAATTTTATATTCAGTGGGAAAAATGTGCTTATATAAGATAGTTATGTTAGACAAAACTGGTAAATGTCCTACAGGGAGTGGGGAGCAGTCACAATTTTCAGGGTTATTTTTTCTACTAGGCAAAAAAGAAAATAAATTTACCTCTAACTTTACAGAGTTACAAAGTATAATATGCATTTCTAAGAACATAAGAAAATACATATAATCAACAGTAAATAGCAAATCAAATAAATTTATGCATCTCTAGGCTCACATGACCTATACGTGGATCACCCAGTAGTTGGATTTGTCAGGCAATGCTTGGGATTAAATTTAAAAGTTATCCATTTTCCCCCCATTTCCAAATGTTGGATAAATATCTTTAACTCAAACTCATTCTGTCCTTTTTTTTTTTACTTTCTATTGTCTCTAGGAAATTTTATCAGATCTCTTCCATTTGTTTTGTCATGACTTGCTCACTTTTTATGATCTTGTATTAGATCAACTTTCTCTAACACCAAAAACCCCAAACCAGGGTACTAGCAATGATCTAATAGATTCCAAATACAAACATTTTTTTTTTCTAGAAAGGCTCTCCTTATTAATGTTTAGCAATTTGGTAGTACTCTTCATTTCCTAAAAATCTTTTTTTTCTTCATTTTTTCATGGCATTGCACAAATCATCCTTCTTTCTTGGAGCACTCTTTTTCTCATCCCTTTTTTGTATCTAGTTACCCCCATAGATTTAGCATTTTTGAAAAAATATTTTCTTTATTTATTTATGAAAGACACACAGAGAGAGGAAGAGACATAAGTAGAGGAAGAAGCAGGGCCCTGGCAGGGAGCCCAATGTGGGACTCAATCCCGGGACCCCAGGAGCACTCCCCAAGCCAAAGGCAAACACTCAACCACTGAGCCACCCTGGCATACTAAATTTAACATTTTTGAATGCTAAAAAATGTGAAGACCTGAGCTAAGCTACCAGGGCAGAGAGTGCCAGGGTATTGGAGGATAGTGGTGGATGAACAAACATTTAGTGTATTAAGGAGAGAACAATCATGTCAGAAATATAGGTCAGGGTCAAATCATAAATGGCCTTAAAATCAAGGAGATTGAATTTTATCATCTCAAAAATTTTATCACCTAAAACTAGGGCCTCATAATTCAAATCTTTGTTTTCTAAATAAGTATTCTACTAAAGAATTCATTTGTTCTCAATATTTTAAGATTCTATTTATTTGAGAGAGAGAAAGAGAGAGAGAATACAAGGAGGGGGGGAGAGGGAGAAGCAGGCTCTCTGCTGATAAGGGAGCCCCATGTGGGGCTCGATCCCAGGACTCTGAGATCATGACCTGAGCCAAAGGCAGACACTTACCCAATAATTATTTTTATAAGAAATCTGGGGCCAATTTATTCTAACTCAGGGGCCATGATTTTACTAGCAACTGCCAACTAGATGTTCTTATTTGTTATCATTACCCACGTTTAAAGCATGTAAAATTAGAAGTCATCTTAGAGGCCCACTGCCCACACAGTTCCTATCTTTTGTTAATTAGAGGGCTGTTTTCCCAAGTTGGGTGTCTAAAATTTTACTGTAAGTGTTACCTCTTTCCTTTATTTGCTACATCCAGTGGTTAGAACCCTATTAGTTAAACACTCGGTTGTGAGTTTGTGATTCCTTTTGCATCATTCTTATTCGCTCGACCAATACACAGATTAGAATCTTTCTACTTCCTATGACCTAGCTTGCTGGCTCATTTTGCTGAAGGCAAACTTATTCTCACTCATAGAGCCAAATTGAAGAGCTTAAAGTATGATTTTCATATTCCCTCTGTTAAAAACTTTTCCTAAAGCCTTTTGAGATGATAAAATTCAATTCACTGATTTTAAGGGTATCCATGATTTGACCTGACCTACATTTCTGACATGAATGTCCTCTCCTCAATACACTAAATGTTTGTCCATCCACTATCCTCCAATACCCTAGCACTCTCAGACCTGGTAACTCAGCTCAGGTCTTCTCCATGCCCCTTCTTAGAATGATTGTTTCCTCCTCAGCACTTGTCCAACATTTAGAAGGAGGCACACTCGTATCAAGGGAAATGCAATCAAATTCCTGTCTACTTTGGCACCAATATCCATGGGTCACGTACTGCACCATGTGGTTGACGGCTATAACTCTTATTAAATCACGCACATTTTCCCTCAACAGAAATATTTAAGGCCTACTTTGTGTATTGAAATAGAGTAGTGTGTGAAAGAGACTAGGTCCTACTCTCATGGAACTTGTATTAACAATAATTGGAGCCAGAGAGTATTAACAAAGCTTGGCATATTAAAAACAACAACAACAGGTGGACACGTAGGGGAAGGTGGGTCGTATAAGTTGAAATCTAAGACCAGGAGGCATCAGGCTGTGCAGATGACCAGCCAAGAACAGACGAAGACCTTGACTAACAGCACCACTGAAGGGGGAAATCAATACCAGGGTTTCCAATAGGATTTGAAGATAGAATTGTAATTGTCTAAAGGAGTGGATTAAAGTAGGGGGTGAAGAAATGTTTCAAGACTGTTTTAAGGTTTTTACTTGCGAAACTAGTAGAATAAAGACCCAGTTAAAAGGGGAGTAGGGAAGACAAAGTCTACGTCATCTGTGGGAAAATGGCAACTTGTTTTGAAAATGTTTACTTGGATATTCCTATTCTCCATCTAAGTAGGAGCGAAGATTAGTCAGTTTGCTGGACATGTGGAACTGAAGGCAGAGGTCTCTGCTGGAGATAATTCGGGAAATGTCGACAAGAGGAGAGAGTAGGTAGCGGGCAAAGAACACATGATCCTGGACTGATCCTTGGAGTGTTCCAGTAGTTAGAGGAAGGGAAGCTAGTGAAGTAAAGAAGGATGAAGAGAGCTGTGTTGGAAGCCCACTGAAAGTTTTTCGGAAGGAGAAGTGCAGAGTAGTTTCCAACAAGATCATGACTAATTTAATATTGATGGCTCCAGTTTCCTTGAATAGTTTTCTGACCCCTTGCCACCCCCTCCTCAGTACCTTTCAGAGTAGGCATTCAATCAACAGTCATTAGCCATCTCTTTTTGTCACTGCTGCATCATGTTGTCACATCAAGATTTATAGTGACAAGTTTCAAAGTATAAGTATAGTACTGGCTTATCTCAGGAGTAAATTGGAGGCACTACATCCAATACATGCTCTTAAAGTTCTTCTATTAGTATAAATCCTTCAGGTACGATGCCCATTTCCAAGACCAAAGTGACTGTGGCTAAGTGACTATAGATATTCATTTCAGTCTATCTTTTATTCATGTTAGCTATAGTCACATTTACAGTTTGAAGAGTCTATTACTTCCAAATGCCTCCCAAGAGGAGGGGGGAAAAGTTACTAAATAAATCAGTATATGTATTAAGTGCCAAAGAGTATCCCATGTGAACTTATTCTTTTCTTTAGGACTTCATGTCCAAAACCAATCTAGTATTTCTACAAAAAAACAAGAGGAAAAAAAATGAGCTTTTAAACATTCCCATCATTTCTACATGAAAATGCTCCATTATCTGACACTCACAATAACCCCAAGTATATAAAAGACTGTGGGTGGCCTAATAAAACCTATTTCCCTTAAAGACACAGACACATTCTGGCTCCAACCTCTTACTTTTCAACATATCAACAGTCACTATTTAAAATGAACTTGAAGAATGGACCAAACTTTTTCTCTGCCTGACTCCTAACAGGCCCAATGACCTTTATAAATGACAGCAAATCTCCGTTGAATGAAAGATGAAGGCAAAGAGGAAAACATTAAGATATTTTGTCCTACTTTTTTGTGACTTGTTGAAAATAATCATGGGGCATATTTGTCACACTGGAGCTTTGTCTCTTCCCCCCCTAACATCTGACAGGCTCGATGAAAAAAGTGCAAGTAAAGATGAATTGGCAGCAGCATCATTTCTGCTCTGTCTCTTGGTCTTTCTAATTTCGCCTCAGATGAAATATATATACAATATCAAGTCTGTTAAGTGAAGAAACATCTATAGGGAGAAGGAGAGTAACCAAGCCCTTTTTCTAGTATAGAAACAGCTATTAAACAATATCTGTCTCCTTCACTTTCATAGTCCAGTTATACCCCCAAATCTTTATATCCACAAAATGAAAATGTGTTTTCCTTTAGAAAAGACAAATGACAGATGGTCCTGGGAGGCAGAGGATTGAGAGGAAATGAAAGGGAGGAACAGAGAACTCAGGTTAAATAAATACTAACCACCATAAACTGAGTTAAGGGAAAAGGTTATATTCTACAAGACATTGTCAGGATGAAATGTTTTGAGGTAAATAGAACAATTCACTCAAGAAATAATATGGCCCAGAAAATGACTTACAATGATGACATAGGACTGCACTGCATAATTTAGAGCTAACAGAAAAGTTTGCGGTTCACTGAGTCATCTGGTGTAAGGATTCTTTCTGCAGTCTCCTTGACAGTCACCGAGTCCCTCTCGGAGCAAACTGGAGCAGAGCATTTCTTTTCCAAGATGCCGAGTCCTTTGGTCGGACACCTTTTATTTTGGACTAAGGTAACGTCCATTCCTCAGTCCTAACCAATCTTACATGTTTGTTCCCTATTTTTGGTGAGAAATGTCTTCCAAGTTTGGCTTTCTCTCTCGGTTAAATAATCTTACGTCTTTTGTTCTGCTTTTGGTTTTAATTTAATGCTGTTTCTATGTGACATTGTTGCTAGACCCTATTGTATTTCTCAAGTTTCAGTTGTATATTGTTTATAAATATTATGCCAATATTCATAATCTGTATTTGTATAGCAGCTAATTGCCCTATTACTTTTAAGTAGGCATTGCTGATTCATACTGAATATGTTTAAATAACTCACAAAGCTTTTGTCTTTCTTTGCTCTTCCATGAATCACTGCTCAACAACTAAAGCAGTTGTGTTACTAAATTAAGTATGGGAGCTGGACTTCTTGAAATCGGACATGGCCAAGTATCTGACTCCAGCCAGTAAAAATGAGAAGTGACATTTTTTATTTCTGAACAAAACAGTGTAAGACCCAAGATGTAATCTTCTTTCCCTCTTACACTCCCTAGCTATTATAACGTCATCTTATGGCACTGCAATAAATTCAGGTAGCTTTAACTGAAGAGTCCCGACCTGTAGGATACCTGCCCTACAGCATCCATAGGGAGAGAAAAACTGGCTCTCTTTTCTTGCTGCATAGCCCATCTTACCCCAGCTGATCTCATCAGTAAATTAGAATCAGTACAAAAATTCCCTATTTGGGATAATCCATATATGAGTCGGCCCAATCCAGACCATCACTAAGCAGAACAATGGTTTTTGTGACACCATGTTCAGCTAGTACATAAATATTTCATAGGCCTATCCATTCCCAGTTCATGCCAGGGCCATTCACAGGAAGATATTAGTTTGGTGGACAAAGAATTAAGAATTTCTCAAATTCTCAAAGGTATTCATGAACCAAAAAAGATTAAGATGATCTAGAAGAAACTATGTCAGATGAAGTAAGATTTGAAACCTGGACCAGGATTTGAAAAGCACACAGCCCATCAAACCGTTAGATCATCCTGCCTGAGCAATAGAGACAAATAGAGATGTAGGTAAAATACAAGGGCTTCTCTTCTATCAGAAGGACCAGACATAAAAATAACTCCTCATATGCCTATTATGTTCATTAAATAAAAACTACAGGTAGCAAAGGACAGTAAATGGAAAATACTGGATTTAATTCTTAAATTATGATGCATGCAATTATTTTGCATTCTATTTACTTATTTGCTGTAGTTAAGAACAAAAAGGAAGCATATTATTGTTTATGTTTTCCATGGGTTCCCCAATCTTACTATTTTCCACATGATCTCAAGTTGCTGAATTACAAATAATTTTAACCTGAGGAAGGTCATCATTAACAAATTCAAAAGGGAAAACATGGTATTATTCTTCCTTTGTGGTTGATTCTAAGAATCAAAGTACCAATCAATAAGAAGATATTTAATAGTATATTTCTAATATTTAAAAAGCAATTCAAATTCCAACAAATAGAATTTTGAGAACCATATGCTGTCACTTAACTGTTAAACATCTTGAGCATCATGATGGTGTGAGTTGTTCCCTTTGTCCCTTCCCTTCTGCTTATAACTGGTAGAACATCCATAACCCAACAAAGGTACTCAGGACAGCATATCAGGACATCAGAGATATACCTGCATGGGTACAGCTAAAGCTAACCTGGGGAGGAAATGGGGCTACCAATAAGGAGTAAGGTGGTCACAGAGGCTCCTGCCATCCCTTCCAGTAACTCCAACAGCTGGCACTCCTCTGGCAGAGAGGTGGAGGGCAGAAAGTGGTGAGAGAAAGTCTATGCTACTCTTCCAGCAGCAGCTAGAGGGTCCTGTTGCACTTCAGCAGGGCCTGGTCCTATGAGGAGACACATCCTCACTGCAGGGATGGCAGAGGGGTGGGGATGAAATGAAAGGGAAGGAGACAGGGAGAAACACAGTACGTGCTGCCTGTCCCTGGAATTCTGAAAGAGGACCATCTAGGACTTCCTCACTGAAGGAGTCCCCTACCAGGTAGTGGGAACACCTAAAGCCCTAAGGGCCAAGTACACATCTCCCCTACTCTGTTGCTACCCCCTCCTTTTTTTCTTCTGTGCAAGCTCCCAAACATAGCCAAGAAGCATCGCAGTTAGGAGTAGCCAAAAACTTGTAGTATAGAGCCACCTGCTGTAAAACAAAAGAACAGCGTCTAATTGCCAACCTGTTGGACTGTTACAATCAAAGTCAACAAAACTGCACCTAAATAAGAAAGGTGTGTTTGCTACTCTAATGTGCCAGTAGAGGCACATCTCAAACACCATGAAAAATTGTGGTAATATGGTAGCACACACACACACACACACACACACACACAGCGACAAAAGAATCCTCCAGAAATGGAACTCAAACTCATGGAAGATTGTGATCTGACAAAAAAATTCAGAGTAACTGTCATAAAAAAAATCCAATGAGCTATAAGAAAACTCAGAAAGGCAATTCAATGAGATCACAAAACTACTGAAGGAATACTTTACCAATGAGATTGAAATTCTAAAAACAAACAAACAAACATATTCTAGGACTAAAGAACTCAATAATGAGATGAAGAATGCATTAGAAAGCAATAGTAATAGAGCAGACTAGATTGAAGAGAGAATAAGAAATTTAGAAGTTAAAAATCTAGAAATGATTCAGGTAGAAGAGAGAAAACCAAGATTCAAGAAAGGTAAAAAAAAGTCAAGAAATCCTACAAGAGCTATAAGACTCTATTATAAAAGCTAACATAATCATGGGTACAGGAAAAGACAAAGAGAGGGGCACAGAACACTTAAATAAATGAGAATTTGAGAATTTCCCAAACCTGAGGAAAGAACTGGACATGGAATTCCACACAACTCCTAGATCACCACCTTACTATCTCAATGCAAAAAGACCTTCTTCAAGACACATTATAATGAAGCTGTCAAAAATCAGTGAAAAAAAATATTAAGGGGAGCCAGAAAGGAAAAGTAAGTAACCTAAAAAGAAACCCCCATTAGTCTATCATCAGATCTCTCAGCAGAAACTCCACAGGTCAGGAGAGATTAGAATGACATATTCAAAGTATTCAAACAACAACAAAATCCACAAACATTTCTAGCTAAGAATACACTATCCAGCAAAGTTAGCCTTCAGGTATGAAGGAGAAATAAAGGCTTTCACAGCAAACAAAAGCTGAGGGAGCTCCCCAGCACTAGACCTGCTCTATAAGAAATGTTGAAAGGGGATCTTCTACCTAAAATGAAAAGACAAAAGTACACAAAACTCTGAGTAAGGTGATAAATAGAATGAAAAAAGCATAACTATTTTAGAAAAGATTGTAAAATTCTTATAGCACAAAGGTTAAAGGAAAAAACATTAAACATTAAACTATAGCTACTACAATGAACTCACAGCATAAAAATGGATAATTTGTGATGGCAAAAATATAAAAGAGGAAAGAAATAATGGAACCCATACAGGCAAATGAGGATCAGTTGCTATCAGCAGAAAAAATATTCTTTTATCTATAAAACATCTCATGCAAACCTCACAGTTATTGCAAAACAAAAATTCAAAGCAGAGATGTGAAACTGAGCAAATCATCACGGAAAACAGCTAACGTTAAAAAGGAGACAAATACCGGGGTACCTGAGTGGCTCAGTTGGTTAAGTGTCTCCCTTTGGATCAGGTCAAGATCCCAGGGTCCTGGGATTGAGCCCTGCTTTGGGATCCCTGCTCAGCAGGGAGTCTGCTTCTTCTTTACCTGTTCCCCTTGCTTGTGTGTGTGCGCACGCGGGCAGTCACACTCTCTCGGTCAAATAAATAAATAAATAAATAAATAAATAAATAAAATCTTTTAAAAAATTAGATAAGCAGAAGGAAAAACAATAGAGATGCAAACCAACCAGAAAACAAAAGATAAAGTAGTAAGTCCTCACATATCAAGAAATATAAATAAATAAATAAATATAATCTTTTAAAAAATTAGATAAGCAGATGGAAAAACAATAGAGATGCAAAACAACCATAAAACAAAAGATAAAGTAGTAAGTCCTCACATATCAAGAAATATAAATGTAAATGGACTGCACTCACTGAAAAGCAGAGTGGCTGGCTGGATTAAAAAACGAGACCCAACTCCGTGTTGCCTTCAGAAGACTAATTTCAGCCTTAAGACACACATAGGCTCAAAGTGAAGGGGTAGAAAATGATACTCCAAGCAAATGAAAGTGTATGTAGCCATACTTTTATCAGACAAAATAGCTGTCAAGCCAAAAATGGTAACAAAAAACAAAAAAAGCATCATATAATGATAAAAAGATCAATACATCAAAAAGATATCAGTATATATACTCCAAAACCTGATCCCTGAAATATATTAAGTAAATACTAACAGATATTAATGGAGAAATAGACACCAATACAATAATAGCAAGGGAATTCAATAACCCATTATCAGCAATGAATAGATCACCCAAGACAGAAAATCAGCATGCAAATGTTGGAATTCAACCACACTTTAGAACAAGTGGACTTGACATATATAGAGCATTTCATCCAACAGCAGCGGAATACGTATTCTCAAGTGCACATGGGACATTCTTCATGATAGATCACACGATAGGCCACAAAATATGTATTAGCAAGTTTAAGCAAATTGAAATTATACCAACTGTCTTCTCTGACCACCGTGCTATGAAATTAGAAATCAACATCAAGAAAAAAAGTTGATGTGGGTAGATCCACAAATATGTGAAAACCAAACAACACACTCCTAAACTATCAACCAATCCAAGAATAAAAAGAAAAATAAAAAAAAATTAACTTGAAACAAATGAAAATGAGAATAAAACATATCAAATGTTGTGGGATACAGCATAAGCAGTTTGAAAGCAAAGTTTATGGAAATAAATGCATGTGTTAACGAGTTAGATCTCAAACAACCTAACTTTATACTTTTTAACTTAACACCTCAAGGAATTAGGAAGAAAAACCAATTAAACCCAAAGTTAGGAGGAGAAAGGAAATAATAATAACCAGAACAAAAATGAGACCAACAATTATAAAAAAAAATCAATGAAATTAAAGGCTGTTTCTTTAAAAAAAACATATGGTAAACATTATGGAGGTTCCTCAAAAACTAAAAATAGAGCTACCATACAATCTTCAGTTTCACTTCTAGGAATGTCAAATTCCTATTCTTCTATCCTTTGGGTATAAGGTACACATACACCTGGGTTTATTACAGTACTATTCACAGTAGCCAAAATAAGGAAATAACCCAAACGCTCATCAATAAATGTTGAAAAAAGATGTGGTACATATACACAATGAATTGTAAGTTAGCCATAAGAAAGGAAGATATCCTATTTGTGACAATATGGATGGAACTTAACATTATGCTAAACAAAAACAGCCAAAGACAAGTACTGCATGATATTGCTCATATGTAGAATAAAAACTAAATAAACATGAGAAAAAAAGATAAAGAATAAAATGGTAGTTACCAGAAGATGAAGGTGGGGAGATAAAATTGATAGTGTTTAAAGGTACAGAGGTGTAACAAGTATTAAAATAGTTATAAAAATTTAATGTCTATTTATTGAACATAGACACTAATATTGTACTATTTTGTACTATGTTGTAATAAGTACGTAATATGATAAATATCACTACAACAGCAACCATATTACAATATATAAATGTATCAAAGTAGTGCAATATACACCTTGAATTTATAAATGTTATATGCCAAGTTTATCCAATAAACATTTCTTTTGTTACTGCTGACGTAACATGCGTGCCCATTCAAATGCATATTTTTCTGATATTTCTTGCATAATTATACATGAAGTTATTTTTTTGCTGTTTTTATTTACTATTTGTAGCATTTTATATATTTAGTAAATGTTTTATAGAAGGTGCAATAGGAAAGGACATGAAATTTAGAGTCAGATGAGTCAAAGTTTGGTTCTTCCTTGTTTCAGTTTTTAGCTGTGCAATGCTAGGAAAACATGGATATAGCAAAGTATATATATGAATACGTATTTGTAGAAAGATTTATTTACTTAATGGCAGGCATATTTGAGGGCTGATAAAGAATCACAGCCATGACCCTGTGAATACCTCCATACTCCCAACCCCTCTAGCATCTCTTTCTGGAAGAGTTTCCAAGAAACAGTTTCTCATTTTCAGATTTCCAGAGTCAACTGCAAGGAATTCAACAGCAGAAAGATCAGATTCCTCATGGAGAAACAAAGGCCTCTGAAGTGCATTCACTCAAGGGCCGTTAACCAAGCCTCAGATGGACATCCTAATAAGACAAGCTATTGAAGCTGATGGTCCCATGGAGCCAGGCCATCCCATCAAATCCCTTGCTTATATGAAACACACGAGATGGGAGACCCCTTGGTTATAAACGTTCTACACTTATAAAATAGTACACCGAAACCAACATCATGAAAGTACCAAATATCAAATAAGATGGTTTTGAGGTTACTGGAATAGAGTAGGTAATACATGATACCTATTGTTTTATAATTTATTTTTGATATATTTTTTATAAAAATTTTTCATGATAATGTTCACTGTTTAACTTGATTAATTTTGAAACAAATCTTTTGCTTCCATGTTTGTTTTGGAGCTTTCATGGTTACATATTTTTTCCCTCTTTCAGAGTTTGAATCAACATTAAATGCCTTTTTATTGAAAGTAATTTAATTTTTACCTGTAGCTGTTCACTAATTATGGAATTTATTAAGATGTATAATATAAATTTTTTTCTAAATTGCTAATTAATATTCCAGAATAATTTCTTGAGTATTGGTATGGAGGGATAATAAAACCATAATCAAAATGATTATCTACACTAAATGGAGAAATTAGGTGGGAAGAACAGGAAAAAAAATTTATGGAAACATACCTATTATTCATTTTGACATTTAAACTAGGTAAATATTTTATGTACTTTAAAAACCATACCATAAAACAATCCCTAAATACTGGGCTTGAGGGTAAGGAGACTGAAATAAATAACATCGAACATTATAGCAGAGGCTGCAAATCACAGAGAGAACGTTATTTTAGTTTTGAGAAAGTAGTTAAAATATATTGAATTATTGTTTCAAAACCATTACTAGTATGCTGTAGATAAAAGCAAATGGTTATGTTAATATTGTTAAGAACAAACATTTTCATCAAAAGAGAAAAATATTTAAGTATAAAGTCGAAGAAGTAAAATATGAAATATCCAATTTGAATTTGAAATAACAGAATAAATACATGCACACTGTTTCTCTTCAACATATTAATAGTCTGATCTATCAAATGAAAAGACCTGGAAGCAAAAAGATCAAATTGGTTCTTTGGCTGTGTAGAATGCAAGAGAGCAATAAAAATCCAATGACATTATGACAAAAGGACAAAGAATTTCAGAGTCTATACTGGACAATTTAAACAGTGTAAAAAAATAATAATGACTATGATGCGTTAGAGTATATCAAGTATACTAAAATTCCTAAGGTTATACTAAAAAAAAAAAAATAGTATCATTGGACACCACGGAAGTTCCTAGGGTACCAACTCACTGCTTTCTACCTTTCCCTTACATTTAGATGCAGAGTAGCAAGAGGTTGATGTGATAAATTTCCTTTCATAGAATTCCAGTAAATAAGGACAGCAGGAAGATAATATTAGAACATTTACACTTGAAAATCTTAACAGAGTGCTAAAACCTTTCATCATTATCTCAATGATGCTATGCTAAAAGAGGACATAGTCATCAATTAAGAATTATTGCCTAAAGATTAAGTATATAGATCTATCAATTTACAGGAAGTACTGGAAGAAGCAAAATAAACAACTCCATGAGGCAACAATCAGCAAGTTAAAAAGCATCTCTGATACAATCTGGGGGATTCAGTATGAGCTAGGTATTAGAGGCTATTAAGGAACTACTATTAATTCTCAAGGATCCGTAATGACATAGTGGTTACGTCAAGAAGAAAGTTCTGATTCATACATAACTGGGGTTAGCTGTTTTAAAAGAACAATTCATGAAACTACACACATGCTTGAAATGGGAAGAAGTCTTGGCAAAGACTTCAAGAAGGCAATTACAAACAGTAGTTTGTCATATAATTTGCTTTATGTACATTTGAAAATGTCCTTAATAAAAAAATCAAATAAAATGAAGAGTCACAGAAAGTCAAAATCTTGTGAAAGCTGAACCTGGAAAGAGAAATCAGATGTAGGAGGTTGGTAAGTAGAGAAAGCAGGATTAGACAGAGAAATGGGGAAATTGTCTCTAAAGATGTCTAGTTCTAGTCTTGGTAAAAATCCCAGGGAATTCTTTTTTTTTTTTTAAATAAGTTAATGATTTTTCAATTCAACAAGCCTGACTACTATTTTAAAAGGACAAAAATAGGTCCTGGTGAACAGTGACTCAAAAGTGCTTCAAACTGATATCACTAATTAAGATGAAAATGAGCTTTTATTTACTGAGTATTGTGAAACACTAAAAACCAGTACTGGATTTCCATGTATATATTATCCCTTTAAATTAAAAGTTGTTTTGTGTCACTCTGGTGAGGAGAGATACAAATCCTTTGTCTTTTTGATGGCCTCAGAGAAAATCCCTCCTTCGGTAACCTAGCAAAGGAATACTCAGTTAAACTAACTCTACAGAGGGGCTTTGAGGTCTAACTATAACTCCAATACCAACCAATGAAACAAATCAATCTCCAAAACCTCTTTGAAAAATAAGGTCTTTCCCTGAACCCAGACAACACAAACTACAGCTACAAATCCACACAGTGCAGATTGCTTCTGGTTCAACTCTGAGTTCTGAGTTCCCAGGCTCCAGTTGGAGGTGTTTCTGTTAGTTCTAACTGGGATGGCCCCTTGTCTTGGTTCACGCATCACACACTGGATAAAGCTATTGATTCAAAGGTTAGTGTTTTAAATAAAATAGCAGGTTTGTTTTTTTTTTTGCATTCTGCTTACCTCTCTGCATTCCTGTTTTATTTTTGTCTCAAATTTTATCTGGGTATGGTTTATAATCTTGTCAGGACTTTGATCCTTTAAGCAAGATGGTTTTTATTTTTTCTTTAGCATCTATAATGGTTTTCAGCAGGATGGTTTGTCTCAATTACCTACTCCACTGTTATCAGAAACTAGGATTCTCAATATTCAAGTGTTTAGCAAATAGATATATATTAAACCATAGGTCTAAATGAAGCAACTATATAAACAGAGAGATTAAAGGCTAGAGGACAAATCTTTGAAAATGTCCAAAAGTTGGGCAGACAAGTCCATGGAAGATAAAGCAGGAAATAATTTGGAATAAAACAAGAAAACATTATCAGAGGAAATCAGCAGAAAGCTGGGTATGTGAATGAAAGAATATCCAATGCCAAATGTAACAGAAACAATGAATAATGTAAAGCCAGAAAAATAATCAGTGGATTTACCCATGTGCAAGCATTAGCGACTTTAGCGATAGCTCTTTCAAAGGAGTGAAAGAGACGGGAGCCAAATTAACACTGCCGTGAATGGTGAGTGGAGGGTATAGTGTGAGACCTGATTATGCTTTCAAGAAGCTTTAATGAACAGAGGAAGGAAAGAGAGGGCCAAGAAGTCTAAAGTGGGCTTTTGATGGCTTATTGTAAAGTGACAGGTACTCAAAAGTAAGCATATGCTTTGGAAATGAACCACTAGAAAAATATGGGTAAAGACACATGAAGGAGAGATTTATTGCCAGAATTTGTTGAATTTGATTCACTGAAATCCACCTAAAAATGACTTTATCAACAAATAAATGGTACTGCTCTCTAAGGGCTCAAATGCAACCATCAGATGGCATCCTAGCGCCCTCAGTGAGGTTATCTCTCCATATGATGAGAAAGGAAGCCAGTGGCAACACACACACCTACCAACCTTATACCTTCGGGTGCATGAACATCTCAGTACCTCTACCAGAGGAGTCTCAGGGAAGACAATAGTATCAGAAACCAAGTAGGTTATGTACCATCCTAAATTACTTTTATGCTGGTAAGGGAGGTGAAATAGATTAATTGATAATGCTTAGATTATATGTAACATTGAGGCCTGACCCAATCCTAATAGGAAAGAATGAAGCAAATTGCTGCTCTGGCAAAAACAAATGTTGTATTGAGTGGAAAATACCTGGCATAAGGTATTCCAGGAAGCAGGTAGAAACAGATTTCAAAGGAAAGATTTAAAGGTGGCTCAGTGAGTTAAGTGTTTCCCTTTGACTCAGGTCATGATCTCAGGGTCCTGGAGTTGAGCCCCTCATTGGGCTCCCTGCTCAGTCAGGAGTCTGCTTCTCCCTCTCCACCCCACCCCCACCGATTGTGTTTTTCTGTCTCAAATAAATAAATTCTTAAAAAAAAACAAAAACAAAAGAAAGATTTGAGAATTCACTCTCTGATTAAAAAAAAAAGATTTTATTTATTTATTCATGAGAGACACAGAGAGAGAGAGAGAGAGAGAGAGAGAGAGAGAGGCAGAGGCTCCCTGGGGAGAGTCTGATACAGGACTTGATCCCAGGACCCCAGGATCACACCCTGAGCTGATGGTAGACGCTCATCCACTGAGCCACCCAGGCATGGCTTTAGTAGGGTTCAAATGTGCTTACCAGATACGGCACAGAGACTTGTCAATAAGTAACCAATGCTCTGTATTTAAAGAGACTTAAAAAAATATTTTGGAAATCAAAAAGTAAACATTCTAAAAACTCCAATATACAGGGAAAATTACCATTAGATTTTACAATATGAAAAATTTCCCAAAGCAGCATGTGAAACTAAATGGCCTATGAAAATAAAGAGGTAGAAATCCCCACAGACTGTACCAGTGTAAGGTAGTTTCATAGAAAGGAAATAAAAAGCAGGTGAAGGACATCCCATGAATAGGTTCCACGTGTAAGAATTTGGGAGATGCCACTCTGTCCTAACAACAGCTAAAAAAGCTGAACAGAGAAATCAACAATGCTTCTTGGATCCATAAAAGAAGGAGGACACAGAGCCAACCCTTTGCCCTCAAGATTGAGGATTGACAAATGTAGGGACTCCAGACTTACTGAAGAAGACTCACAAGCCAAAACCACTGCAGCAACTGCGTGAACAAGGAAATCAGCTGGAACTGCCAAATTGCTGGAGGCTCAATGCAGACAACTCTGAGAGCTAGAAGCACTGGGGGATCCAATCATGGTTGGGTGGTGTCTTATAATATTGTGAGATTTACCTCCAGGTGATTAGCCATACTCTCATAGTAAATATCAGGCAAACATTCTGTAAGGCTCCAGCAGAGAGAGGGGAAAAGGAGCCATTTTGAAAAACTCTACAGGCTTCTGTTCTCAACGAGGCCTGCCCTCAGTGGAAACTATGTAACTAGAACCTCACTTGCTAAGTATTATTGGAGCCTAATTGACCTGGGGATGGAAAACCAATTCCAGCCAGCTCTACCATTCTGTCCCACCTGAGGGGAGAGGAAGAAAATGAGAATCAGTAAAGCAGACAGGCAATGTAAGTAGAGAGATATAACTCTAAGAAACAATCATCAGAAATGCTAAAAATAATAACACATTGTAAGAGAAAGAAAGAATATATTTTATGCGCTTATTGTAGACTGGACAGGGCTGAGGAAAGACTCTCTGAGCTGGTAGAGATAGAAATCCCTGCAGACTGGACCAGTGTATGGTAGTTTCATAGAAAAAGAATAAAAAGCAGGTGAAGGACATCCCATTAATAGGTTCCACATGCAAGAAGCTTGGGAGATTCCACTCTGTCCTAACAACAGCTATCCTCTGAGCTGGAGGATATAGACAGAATCCTCAAAAACTGAAAAGCAGAGAGAACAGAGACTGAAAAATAGGAGCACAATAAGAACCCTGGGACCACAAAACATATTGGGAATGCCAGAGGAGAAGAAATGGGGAAAGGGACAGAAGAAATATTGACAACAATGACGATTGAGAATTTCCCTAAGCAGAGACTGGAGAAGCAATTCGGATTTTTTGCTTTTATATTTTGTTTTTATATCCAACAAGTGAGATAGTGTTATTTGAAAGCAGATTTGGATTGGTTATAAATGTATATGATAAACCCTAGGACAACCACAAAATGTTTCAAAAAGAAGTATAACTGACGTGATAAGAAGGAAAAAAAATGAAATCATAGAAAATGCTCAATTAAAACCACAGAGACAGAAAAAGAGTGGAAGACCAAAGTAGGAACCTATAAGGAGAGCAGCAAATAGAAAACAGCAATGAAAATGGTAGATATTAATCCAACTGTTATCAATGACCACTGTGAATGTCAATGGCTTAAATGTATCAGACAAAAGACAGAGACTGTCAGAGTGAATCAAAAAACACTACTCAATTATGTGCTGTCTACAAGAAATCCACTTTAAATACAAAAACACAGAGATTAAAAGTGAAGGGATGGAGAAATGTTAACCATGCTAACACTAATCAAAAGAAAGCAGGAGTGGGAAATATCAGAAAGGGAGACGGAACATGAGAGACTCTTAACTTTGGGAAACGAACTAAGGGTGATGGAAGGGAGGTGGGCGGGGGGTAGGGGTGACTGGGTGATGGGCACTGAGGGGGGCACTTGATGGGATGAGCACTGGGTGTTATTCTATATGTTGGCAATTTGAACACCAATAAAAAAATAAATTTATAAAAAAAAAGAAAGCAGGAGTATTTATTTCAGACAGAGCAGATTTCTAAGTAAGAAAAGTTATCAGTGATAAAGAAAGGGATTACCATAATGATAAAGGGGTCAATTCTCCAAGAACACATACCAATGTTTAATGTGTATGTGCCTAGCAACAAAGCATCAAAGGATGTGAGGCAAAAAGATAAAACAGCAAGGAGAGAGAGAAATGAATCATACTTGGAGATTTCAACACAGCTCTCTCAGAAAGGGATGGATTCAACAGGCAGAAAATCAGCCAGGACAGAGTTGAACTTGATTCCACTAACAATCAGTTGGATATAATTGGAATCTCTAGACTGCTTCATCCAACAGCAGCAGATGACACGTGCTTCTGTAGTTCACATGCAAGTTTCACCAAGATAGACCACATTCAGGGCCATAAAACATATCCCTAGCAAATTAAAAGAAGATAAATCATACAATGCCTGTTCTCAGACCAGTGGATATTACCTACAAATCAATGACAGAGAAGTGGAAAGTCCCAAAATATGGGAGATTTAAAGATACACTTCTAAATAACAGGTCAAAGAATACATCTCAAGAGAATTTTAAAATGTCCTGAACTACATGAAAATGAAAACACAACTTATCAAAATTGGTGAGATGTGGTGAAAGCAGGGCTTGGAGGGAAATCTATAGCATTGATTGCATACATTTAAAAAGATAAATATTTAAAAGCAATAATCTAAGCTTTCATCTTAGGAAACTAGAAAAATGAGCAAATTAAACCCAAAGCAAGCAGAGGAAGAGAAATAAGGAGAGTTCAAGAAGAAAACAAAGAAAGTAAAAATAGAAAATCATTTCCAATGAGCAAATTTTATTTATGAAAAGCTGAATTTCAAAGAGCAAAGTGAAAGAATTTAGAGGCATGCATCACCTCTCACCAAGACTCACCTAACATGGATAACCACCTTGAGAAAAGAAGGAGATCTGGATATCAATAAGTCAAAAACTTTTAAAATTCAAATTACCTTGCAATCCATCTCACTAACTACCAGTATGTATTTATTTATTCATTCAACAAATGTGTTTAGAAAACCTACTATATACTCGGTACTGTTCTAATATCCATGTATACCCTTTTTAGTAATAAAAATTTTAAAAGCTCCAAGTTAACTTAATTCAACTCTGCATTATGCAGCCTGAAGTACACTCAAAAAACAATTCAAATTCTTATCTCTTAACTATTTCAGCTCCAAAAATCTCTGATGCCTCTTTTCCTTCTGCTTCTTTTGCGATTGTTTCAATAATCAGCTATCTGTAGACCAAAATGTATAATTAACCTCCACAAACAAATCCCACATATAATAATCAAGGAAAGGAGAAATGAGAAAAGGGTAAATGAGCAAAATTTTGAAATCCTTTGTTGTGTGAGCCTTCTTCCTACATGTTTGACTTCGTAATTGGTCTCCTACACATACTGGAATTGGATTCTAATTATAGGTCTGGAGATAATGAAGAGCGATGGGGAAGGAACATGAGAAAATTAACTTCCTCTTGAAAGGTAAACTCCTCTGACAAGGCACTAACAGTGTCTTTCTTCAAAGGAGGAAAGAATTATCAAATGAGGGAAGAAGAGGCTGTGACGCCTGACGTGGAAGTTTTAGCAGGAGGCCATTCAGGTTATTCCAAAAACAGTTCTATATTGCCACACAAAAGCCCCAAGGGTTCAAACCTATCCCATATCTGATTCTTCCCCATCTATCTCTCCCCAAAATTAGAAAAAATAAGAAATTCAAATGTCTGCTACACCTCCTGACATTCCTCAACCTCGTTTGTTGTGTCTCCTGTCAGGCCAAGTATATTTTTGTTCCAGTGCCCACAGATGTAGGAGTCCTCCCTTTTTTTTTTTTGTTTTTGCAGGAGAGATATATAGCTCTAAAACTGTTCTCATTTAGGGGGAAAGGTCAGAGAGCTCAATTATGGCCTCAGGTTCAAGCTGCATTTTGCAATTTGAACTTATTCTTAATAAAGGTGATTAAGAATAATTAAATCTCCTCTCTGCAATCATAGGGATTAAGAACGTGTTAAAGGAGAACTATAATAAATTGTCACATCAAAGCATCTGCTATCTATGTAGAACAGGAAAACTATTAAAATGTATTCAATAAAATGGCAAGGTAACATGGAAAAGTGAATAAAATTTCAGCACCCAACCAATCTACCAAATCCCAAAAAGGAACCAAAAAATCTATTGCATAGCACAACTGTAAGATTTCCATGAATAAATACAAGGTCTTTGAGGTTTCATAGGAGAAAAAAAAATGCATTACTAAAACCTACAGAGGAATGTTTAATAAATGGAAATATCCAGATATTCATTACTCTATTCCTTGAAATCATTACCAATGGCAGTTTTGAAACATGATAGGCTGATTCAAAGATGCCTACAGAAAAATACGTGTACAGAAATACCTAAGGAAATTATGAATAAGAGGAACAAAGACCAATGGTTTGACCTACTAAATAATAAAAATACTAGAAAATAGTCATATTTAAAACAGTATATCACTGATATAGAGACAAATTGATTACAAAAATTGAAGAGTGAGTACACAAAGTAACCCATGCACATATGTAAATATGTATTGTTTCATAGAGGTGCAAAAGCTAAACTACTCAATAAATGCAAAAGAGAATATTGTTCACTCTAACCATACCAAAAAGCAAGATCCATTAAATAAAGATATAAAGTCTTAATGCTAAAAAATGAAATGTGAAAGCTTCTATTAAAAATATATGGCTAAAATATAAGATCCTAAGTACAGTTAAGAGACATACAATTGACTGAAAGAAAATGTTTGTAATATTTATAACAATTTTAATACCTACAATACAGTATATAATGAATCTCAACTAAAAGTATGAAAAATGTTTAATTAAAAATATACTCCTGGCACAGGGGGAAAATATATGGCCACTTAATATATGAATATTAATAAATAAAATGAAATTAAACCTTGTTGATAAAGAAACATTAACAAGAAATAATGATAAATTATTCATCACTCATTATAATGGCAAAAGTTAAAAGCTTTTAATAATGCCCCATGTTTGGTTGTGAGGAAATAAGAATTGTTGCATATTGTTGGTCAATCTGCAAGTTGGAGGACACTCAGAGAACATTTTATCACCATCCATCAGAATTTTGAGTCTCCTAAATCTCACTTTATAACCCCACTTAAAGACTATAGCGAACACATATTCTGAGCATTTGTGTACAAAGATATTCATGCAAGGGTATTCAATGCAGTGTAGTTTATGTTTTTTGTAGAATTGTGTATAATACTGTAGAGTTTTAAACAACCTAAATGTATCTTTAAATATATCAAGCTGCATTTCTATTCAGAATACCAGGCAGCAGTTACAAAAGATCAGGCTGGAATTATTAATGATTTCGTGAACAATTGTGGGGGAAGAGAATGTAATTGAGAAAGATAAAAATTCACTTGTGAAAGAAAAAAGTATTCCATAATTTTGTGAATGGCTTCAAATTTTTACAATCACAAGAACATAAGTATTTCTTTTCTAAGGTTTAACCAATTTAAAAAACATAGAGTCAGAGGGTTGCTGGATGCTGAGATTGACCTGGGTCACACAGCAGGATGAATTTTGCACCTGCCACCAACATTTACTGAAGAGACTGAATTCCACACAATTTCAAATTATGTTGAACATCTTTTGGCCTCAAAGATCTTTTCATCTAGTCTAAGATCCAGAAGATTGTAATATTAAAACATGAGAAAAGTCACTTATCAACCATCCCTCCCAGGAGACCAGAAACATCATGTAATTTCTTCATAATTGTTTCTTTAGCACCAACAGAAGGCCCTAGTATATGGTAGGCAGCCAATATTTCATCACGTAAGCATAGAGTGAATATCAATCTTTTCATAAAATCGAAAGCAATTATTTTATTTCTTTTGCTCCGCCTGTTTCTCTTGAGATTTGCAATTTCTATTACTGTCCTACATTAAATTATTATATTGTTAAGAAGCCCTCAAAAATAGCTGTGCTTTGTTTCAGTTAACGTTTCAGTTCAAAACAAAATACTTATAATGCCTAATATTTGAAATATTTCCCTAGATTTTAAAATACAAGTTCTTTAAACTTTAAAATAAAATATGGGTGCCTAGGTGGCTCAGTCAGTGAAGCATCTGCCTTCAGCTCAGGTCATGATCCTGGGGTCCTGGGATCCAGCCTCCTGTCCTGTCAGGCTCCCGGCTCAGCAGGGAGTCTGCTTCTCCCTCTGCCCCTCCCACTGCTCATGCTCTCTCTCTCTCTCTAATAAATAAATAAAAATCTTTAAAAAAAAATAGAATACAAGTTGTTTTTAATGTGCTTTTCTTCCTCTGAACAAAATCAGTGTTAATTTATTAGAAAATTCATTAAATTTTTTTCTCTAGGTATTATGAAAGAGCATTTATATGTTGCTACCAGATCTGAGCAGGCTTCATCGAAGCAGATGCAGCAAGAATTTTAATAGGATTCTATTTTATGTTGTGGCAAAGAATCAGTAGCTTGCCTCACTGCCCCAATCTTCTATCGGAGCTATTATGAAAAGGAAAAACAAATTAATCCAAGATAGTGTCATTCCCCCAGAAACAGAGAGGGCAGACATCAAAATCTGTGATAGTTAGTGTAATGTCACCAAACCTGCAAATGAGCTGGAGAAAAAAAAAAAAAAAACGAAACAATTACTCTACAGTCTGTTCCAATGTTATATTACTAAGGGAAATATTTCTTCTCTATCAATTTAGTGTGTTGACTTTCAGACACAAATAATACTTATCTTTGAGATGTTCTTACTTAAAATATTACTTAGTAAAATGATTAGCAAGTCTGTCACTGTCTCTATTGAGAAAGTTGAACTGGAATGGAAGGACATTCATTCACCCTTTATAACGGGACAGGAGCCTAGGAAAGGGATGGTGAGGCAACTATTAATCAGTGCACACTTGAGTCTCAGGCACTCCTGGAAAGTAAAAGAGTCTAGAAATAACTAATGAAGTAAGAGCTTCTCCTATGAAAGAGAGCCAGTGTTCCTTAGGGTATAATAAAAAACTGGTCCCTCTTCCTCGTGGGAGAGCATGAGGTTGTAGCACAGAGAGATTTAAGAAGGGATACATTTGAAGCAAAATCCTGCACCTGAAGGCAGGATTGGCAGGGAAAGATGGAAGGAACATCCATGAGTCGCTCTTTTCTGAAGACTTCAAAACACCAGGTGCTTTCTTTGAGCACTTATAAGAAAAGTCCAAGTTGGCAGGTTCAGACATGTTAAGTTTCCATTAACGATGCTGTATTAGTTTCCCATGGCTACTGTAACAACCTACTTCAGGCCGGGCGGCTTAAAACAATAGAAATTTCTTCTCTCACTCCAAATCTGAAATCAAGGTGCCAACAAAATTGGTTTCCCCTGAAGGCTCTGAGGGAAAATAGGTCCCATGACTCTCTTAGCTTGTGCCATTGCTGGCAACTCGTGGTGTTCCTTGGTTACAGCTGTATCCTTCCAATCTCTGCTTCCATGGCCATCTTCTCTGTGTGCCAAATTTCCTTCTTCTTATAGGACACCAGTCATATTGGATTTAGGACCCACTCCAATATGACATCGTCTTACCTTCATTACATCTGCAGAGAATTTATTTCCAAATAAGGTCACATTTACAGGTTCTGGGTAGACATGAGTTTCGAGGAAATGCTATTCAATCCAGCACAAACCCACAGTAAGAAATATATTTTGTAGGTATGTGAAAAAAAAAAAAATCAAAAGCCTCCAAGGACAATACTTAGCCTTGCTCTGTACAATGAACTCTGTTATTTTCTATTCTCTTATTTTTAATTTTTAAAAAACTGGCTACCATACACAAAATAGAGTCCATGGTTCATTAACATGTGACCATGTTGGCCTGGAAACCCTAAGACTAATACCTTGTCTCTTTAACATTTTAAGTCACTTGTGACGTTGCACTAAATCTTCAACAAAAAGGTTGGCACAGCAAGGAAAGGAGCAGCAGGATATTTGTCCCATCAGATATCTTCTTTTTTGCAAACCTACAGAAGAGAAGGGGCATGGGTTCTATGGGTGGTCTAAAACACAGAGTTACCAGTGTTACTGCCATCAACAAAGAGTCCCACAGTCCTGTAGGCAAGATTCTACACGAACAGACACAATATGTATAAACTAGATCATAATCCATCCCAGGGGTTAGCAAAGGTGAGACCTTGAAAGAAAAAAAAAAGAAAGAAAGAAGGGTTAGAAGGAGCAATACATATATAGGCTGCATTTATATTAAATTGAAATCTATATTATTTTTCATTAAAAATAGCTATGATCAATAAACTTTAGAAAGTACCTAGCTGTTTTCATGTTTTCTTCATCTGCAAAAAAAGTTCTAATTAAAACAAAGATAACATCCCTGAAAGGTAACCCAATACTCTTTTTACAATTCCTTTGGCATATGTGTTATTCAAGAAATCTGCAAGTACCAAATTGAATAAATCTGAGCTAAAGTCCTTGCTAGAAAATAAAGAACAGAGGTGTCCTTTCCAAGTCACTTTTATGACTAGCCCCAAACCTTAACTACAAGCTAAGAGATCATACCAATGATTAACCCGGGAACAAAACTCTTCTACAATATTAATTGATCTAATAAAATATTCTTCCTCAGGCTACTTTTCACGTATTCATTTTAGTATCAAGGAGGCAACCAGTCATAGGAGTTATAATTCTTTTTTTTTTTTTTTTGGTACTCATATTCTGGGATGAAGTAATAGTGTGATGAGCTAGCCCTTTATAACATTGCTCCAGAGAAACTAGAAAAAAATAAAGTTGTAACTTAAATCACTGAAGGTATCAAGGTGAGATTCTAATTCATGGTGTTATGCTTATGAATTTCAGATGGCTGTAGTCTGTCTGTCCATCCTCACCCTCTGAATTTGGTTTCTCACAGGCTCTCCTAACCTTAATCATATCCTTCTTATTTAAGGACACCTTTATAACTTGTTCAAATATAAAAGCTGTCATTCTAAACCCAAAACACTGGCCAAATCTAGTCTTGAATATAATATTATGTAAATAAGTACCCTGGAAAATTTTTATATATTTATGTAATTATCATGTTTCTTATAATGTGTTAAAGTTAGTTTGTCACTTTCTTTGCTGTAAGGCACTTTCATTGCCGTATCAGACATCTAAAGTGGTGGTATCTTTAACATATGCTAGGCAAGAAAATCTCTCTAAGGTTTAGAGATCTAGGTTGCCATCTGGAGAAAATAGAGTGATTTTGTTTTCTTTCTCATTGCACAGAGTCCATAGTATCCTGAGGCAAAGCTCAGAGTTTAATACTCTCCAGTTCTAACACATTGGATTTGGTTTCTACCCTCCTATGAATGGAAAGGATTTACAATTCATTATCTTTTGGCCAATCCATGGCAATATTATTTTTATTTTTTTTAAAGATTTTATTTATTCATTCATGAGAGACACAGAGAAAAAGAGAGGCAGAGACACAGGCAGAGGGAGAAGCAGGCTCCATGCTGGGAGACTGACATGGGACTCGATCCTGGGACCCCAGGATCATACCGTAGGCTGATGGCGGCACTAAACCGCTGAGCCACCTGGGCTGCCCTTTTTTTTTTTTTTTTAAGATTTTATTTATTTATTCATGAGAGACGCAGAGAGAAAGAGAGGCAGAGACACAGGCAGAGGGAGAAGCTGGCTCCATGCTGGGAGCCTGATGCTGTGGCAATATTATTTTTAAATAACATTTTTAATAAACTCCTAGACTGAAGAATGGTTTGCTAAGCTATGTCAAGTGAAGACCTGGATATTGCTTCTAAAATAAAGAGGTATTCCCACCATCTATCTTCAGTATCTTCATAACAGATCTCCCTATGGTAATAACTCAACTTTAATTCTTTATTTACTGATTAGTATGGACCACAAGACCAGTTGAAATAATACAATTTTTTAATTTGGGGAGACCTTCTCCGAAAACTCAGGTTGGTTCTAAAATATGTCACATACCTGAATGACAGTGAACAGTGCTCAGTCCTCTGCTCTGTGATTTTGTACATCAAGGAGACCAGTGATTAAGTTCCACTAACCATCTGGATCTTCTTTGTCATAGATCAGCATTGTTTCTCTTTTTTTTTTTTTCAAGATATTTTATTTTGACTACAGGAGAAATAGTCAAATTTATTTTGACTGAAGGTAATTTTTTGAATGGGAAGAAAGTAAACTCTCACATATCCACCACAAACACTTTTAAAATTCCCTTTATATCTCTGTTATTTTCTACATTGATTTTTGAAATCACTCACAAAATCTCCAAAGCTTACTCCATCCTCAAAAGCACACAACTCTTATCTTCCTCCACTGTCATTATCTATGTATTTGTATTTTCTTTTCATTCAGTTTTTTAAATACTCATCTTGCTCTCTATAAATTGCTTTATCCATTTATTATACAATTTAAGAAGACCCTACTATTCCATCCTGAAACTCAAAACAGATGAAGTTTGAAGTGCAGAGCATCACCTGTTAAAAAAAGACATTATCACAGTATTGTTCCTCTGCGCATCATCACCTCTATTACAGCACTCAAAATGATGTTTCCAATGCAAGGATCAATTGTCAGTTCAGAAAAACATAGGCAGGATAGGAAACTGAGTTTCACCAGTGCAATTTTAAACTGTGGGGTCAGACGGAATGTCATCTGAAAACGTCCTCTCTATTTTCCAAAAGGAGATGCTGCCTGGAGGTATCGACAGAGCAAACATGTCCCCTAAATGCTTGGAGCAGCTACCCAATGAACTAAAACAGAATGGATTTGTCTTTCCTGGCCACAAAAACCCTAGAGAGCTTTTCCTTAAAACCTAAAGGAGAGCATCAAATGTTTACAATGTTTACCTCTCCAATCCAACTTGTTCTCAACTTCTTTGTGTATCACTTGTGCTTGTTTCCCGTCAATAATCGGAAAGTGGATATTCACTGAGCCCACAATAGATGCTATCTCTCGTCTTATCACACATATCACTACATTTCTGGGGCAGACAGAAATTTTGCTTGTAGATGCTCCTTGTAGGTACTTGGTAAAGAAAGAAAAGACACTGTAAAGCTGCAAGAAGGTTCACTGCAATTGGTGTTTAATTTCTAGACCCTTTTATAAGTTGCTTCTTATCTCCTTCCTTTGGGGAAAAATGTATGTGATGACTAGAAAGGCATCTTTCTTACAGGCAGAAAGGTAAGGAGCAAAAGAACACGATTTTAAACTGTCCACCTTGACCTTTTGCCTCTAAGTGATTCTATTCTCTTGAATCAGAAAAGAACAAACTAATTTTACCAAGGATACGATACTCAGAGTCCAATGTTGGCCATTAGACCGTTGTGACTTTAGTTATTTTAAAACTCTTTGAATAGGATGGTAAGAGACAACTAAGGGGTCAGTTGCATTCTTTCATGCTCCCTCGAAAAGCCTGCCCCCTTCACACCCTCCCCCAATACATTCACTGTGAAGGAGGCTGTTCCATGACAAGAGAGATGGGTTAATAATGCTGTTAATAACAGATCATCTGTAACTCTATCACCATTGTATGAGCTACCTCAACTACTTATTACCCTGTATTAAGGATAAATTTTTTAACTTTGGTCACTACTTTCTAGAGCCTGGGTGACTCCCAGAAAATGACTTCAGAACCTTGGGTGGAAGTCTAACATATTTACTATTATAATAAAAATAGCTACCATTTATTAAGCACTTAAACATTCTATTCATTGTGTTAAGTATTTTATGTTATTCCATTTAATAGTCAAAATAGTTGTTAGGTTAATATGTTGTGAGGTTAACATGATTATCGTCATTTTGCAGCTGAAGAATCTGAGGCGTACAGAGGTTAACCATCTTCCTCAAAGTCTTGAGGTGGAGCAAGGATTTTAATGCAAAACTGACTAATCCCAAATCCTATCTTGTTAAACTTTAAGCTTTACTCCTTTTTCTCTGCTTTGGTTTCGTGATGACTGATTCAGATTGCCAAAACTATATGTTATATGAGCCATTATAACTTCAACAAGTTTTTGATAATAAACAGCCAGTATTTTGGTCCAGATAAAATAAACGGAAATGAGGGGCCTATATCTAAGAAAATTGAGGGGGGGGAGGAGTGTGCCTTTGCAGGAGCAGAATTGGACCTTGCTAAATATAAAAAACTTAATTTACAAAAGAAAGGCAGTTTTATGTAGCAAATCTGTGTACTCTTTCAAATTCCTTTTTATTTAGTCAAATTTCCTAACAAATTTATAAAGCTAATTAAATTTCAACACTAGACACAGTTCAAAAATACCTGGCATGAGTGTGGCTTCCATGAATAACTTTTTTTTAAACTGAAATAAAAAGGTGGAACCTATTTTCTTGAAACATCCTTCTACATTTGATAACATGTGAATTAACTAACTATTTTTTTAAGTTTTTTTTTTTTTTTTTTATTCATGAGAGACACAGAGAGAGAGAGGAAGAGACACAAGCAGAGGGAGAAGCAGGCTCCATGCAGGGAGCCTGATGCTGGACTCGATCCCGGGTAATATTAATTTACTTAGACTAAGAGCATCATATTACTGGTTAGCTCACCCTAATCCCAACCAAGGGATCCCAATCAAGCTATTTAAGCATCTGCTATCTTTCTCCTGGTATTAACTAAAAATGAAATCATACCTAATCATATACTCTATCAATTTGGTTTCCATTTTTTATCACTCCTTCTTAGGCTTTTCATGTGTGCTTAATCAATGCTTAATTAACAGATGCACACTTTTGCATAATCATTTTATCAGTATTAATATATATGGTCATGATAGAAACCTTTATATGAATTAGTTTCAAATACCTATTTCCATAAATAAACATATTTCATATCAACAGTATTCTTCATTGTCAAGTGTGGTTCCTGAACAACACCTCCTCGATAGTTACTCTCTCCTAAACCAGTGACCAGGAATATTCAATGTGATCTCCAGTTCAATGGAGCAAAATGGAAACTATTTTTTGCAAAATGGAAAATAACTCGTCTTAAACATTATGGTCCCAAGTGTAGTCACTATCATTACCATCCCTTGTAAGGCCTCACAGCCTAATTACATATTCCTCTCAAGCAGAAATAGAGATCTTCAATAAACAATTATTCATTTCTCTCTTAAATATATCGTTTGACCATTGACATGATCTCATTTGAGCTTCACACCATGTTGTGAAGTAGGGTGGGCTGTTATGACTCCAGATAGTTCCAAATAAAGTATTTGCAAATATTTGGCTTTGCCCAGCTTTAAAAATGCTTCCAGATGCCTAGTGTCAGGCCATCCACTACTCACTCCTTAGAGAGGATCTCAGACTGAGGAGCAGATAATTGTAACTGAGTAAGCAGGTTCCCTGGCTGAGCATCAGGGATGGAACACTGACGTCAGAGACAATCTATCAAGATCCTGGACAGGGGAAACACAGCACCTGACTCAGGCCTTTCAGACATGGGTGCACTCCCAGCGAAACCACTTAAAATTCTAGTATGATTGTAGCATGTTTTCACATCATCATCCTCTCCAAGAACAACTTATCCTTGGCCTCTGTGTGTTCGCCATCCCTTGTGCCTCTTCTACCTCTTTGCTTAGGTCGTGAGCGCATTACCCCTATTCCTCACTCTTCTACATTTTTGATCACTTTACTCTCTTTTTTTCAAGTCAGCTCCAGCCTGCTGCCTTTGGTGAAGAATCTCTGTCTCCCATCAAGTTTTGACCTGCCAGTCATGATTGCCAGCTGCTTATCATTCTCTAATTAAACCTATATTCAGCAATGCTAGCACATTCTGTCTTGCATGCTAAGCCAAACCAGATCACCAGACCGTATCTGCACTCTGCAATTTCTGTTGTAGATATTTTACCTACCTGAAAATGCTTTTACTCAGGACCTCAGCCACATGTGCCTGACCCCAGACCCCAGCTTCTTTCCACCATGCCACAGAACAGGAGACATGCCAGAGATGGACCAAATGTAAACACGGATTATAACTCGCCTGAAAAAGCATATTCCTAAAACACACTGTATTTCTACAAATTTCTTAGACTGTATAGAAAGTAGGTGATTTAAAAATTTCTATTGGGGGATCCCTGGGTGGCTCAGCGGTTTAGCACCGCCTTCAACCCAGGGTGTGATCCTGGAGACCCAGGATCGAGTCCCACGTCGGGCTCCCTGCCTGGAGCCTGCTTCTCCCTCTGCCTGTGTCTCTGCCTCTCTCTCTCCCTCTGTCTCTCTCATGAATAAATAAATAAAATCTTTAAAAAATAAATAAATAAAATTTTCTATTGAATTAGCTTTACTGTTAGTGTCAGTTAACATACTGTGCATTATTGACATCACGTACATATGCATGGCACAACATTATTTTCAAAGCACTGTTATATGACACATGCAAAGAAAGCACTGTGCAAACCATAAAAAATACTGGATTGTTCCCATTTAGAAGCTGAGAATTCTGAGTCTTAAAGATATTATGTGAATTTATTAAAAATCACAAGCTAGGAAGCGCCTGGACCAGGGACTAAAATCAAATAATTTTAATTTCTGATGCAGAACTCTTTCCTCCACATATTATGGATTCCCTGGAAGGCTGTTGAGATTGGTAGCTCATTAGCCCCTACTCAAAATGGCCTCACTAAGCTGTGATTTTGGAGGACTTGCACATTTTCCCATAATATTCCTGTTCCTCCCAGGGGGAGGAAGTTGTCAGTTACTTTTCTCTTTTTGTCACTGTGGCTTTTTATAGTAGTTCCCCATTATCCTTCCTTTTAAATTCCTGCTACCAATTTGCTGTTGGCTTGAAATCCAATCATTAAATGTTTAAAATAAAAAATCTGCTGGCTATGAGAGACCATCTAAAAGTAAATCATGTGAGCTTGCATTTTATAGGAGACTTTTGGTTGCTCTTTATAATTTTTTTTCTGACTGTGAAATTAACCCACGCTCATTATTTAAAAAATAACACAATGTAGGAAGTTTTAACCACGAAGACTGAATACATCATCATTAATCTCAGCAGGTAGATAACAGCTCAATATTTTAGAGCATTTTCTACTGTATATGCCTTAATATTATTACTATTAGTGTGATTATCATTAATGTTATTACTTTTAGAAAATGGAACAGCTTGTATCTTGCTTTTTTCACTTAGCATTTAAATTGGAATATTTTCCTATGTAAATAAATAATTTTCAAACACATGAATTTTGATTTCCATATAAGCATTGTGATGTGAATATGCCATGGTTTATTTCGCTATTCTCCTTTGTTCTGCATATTGTTGCTATTGCTTTCATTTGGGGCTATAATTCTATGAAAATCACTTTTGCCTAATCAAAACTCTAACTTGGATTTCTGGTTATGAGTTCAAGGTCTAAGTTTATGAAAAATACAGGCAATAGTTAAATAACAGCCAAATTCTTTTTTCAGCCGTTATATAAATTTATACTCCCACCAAAAGTAAATGAACTTTAATTATTTTTAATTACTTACTCTAGCTCTGATAATGCTTTTTCTTGCTCATTCCAGGTTGGCTGGTTGTGTTCCAAACATTTGAGGTTGAAATCAGAGGTCACTAAAAATGTGAGGTGTTGCTATAATCAGAATACAAGGTTTTCATCCCACAGTTAGAAGTTTTTATTACCCTTAAAATTCAATTTTATTTTTAATAATTAGAAATGATATTACTGAATCTCACAAATCCACAAAAGGCCTTGTGCTCTGAGCTGCCTTTACAGCATTTGGGGACTGGCACACAGAGCTATCTGTATTCTTTCTTACTCCCCTCTTCAGATTTGTACATAATTCCTAAACAGCTGTGTGATATTAAATGACAATCTGTAACTCTGCTGTAGTGTAAAGTTAATTTGTCCATACTGTTAGTAAATCTGTTGGAAGAAAACAAGAAGACTATCGTAAAGCATAACCATTTTCAGGATATAAAAAGGGAAAAAAACCTTTTAAAAAGTTAAGAAACAGGACGCCTGCGTAGCTCAGTGGTTGAGTGTCTGCCTTTAGCCCAGGGCATGGCCCCAGGGTCCTGAGATGGAGTCCCACATTGGGCTCCCTGCAGAGTCTGCTTCTCCCTCTGCCTATCTGTCTGCCTCTTTCTCTGTGTCTCTCATGAATAAATAAATAAAATCTTTTTAAAAAATTTTTAAAAACATGCAAAATATATATTAAAATCCATCTTAGTCTATTTGGGCTGCTACAACAAAATACCAAAGACTGGGCGGCCTATAAAATAGCCAAAATTTACCTCTCACAATTCTGGAGCCTGGGAAGTCCAAGATCACAGTGTCAGCAGGCAGCATCCTGATGAAGGATCTCTTCATCGTTGTACACAGTCGACTTCTTGCTGTGGCTTCCTGTGATGAAAGGAGCTAGGGAACTCTCCCAGGCTTCTTTTGTAAGGGTCTTAGTCTCATTCATGAAGGCCCTGCCCTCCTGACCTAATCACTTCGAGAGGCCCCATCTACTAAAACTGTCACCTTGGGAGTGGGCTTTCCAGTACGAATTTTGGAGCAATGCAAACATTCAGAACACAGCAGAATCTAATTTTATGTAACAATAGCACATAGTAACCATGGAGTTAGGGAGACCCCAAAATTCTTATTTATTAGATGGTATTAATAAGGTAGGATCCCTTTACAGTTCAGGCTCTAGAAAGAGGTCACAAACCTCAAGACCATTCACTTAAAGTAAGTGTGTTTCCACAGTGGGTATGTGACACCCCACTGGCTTTCATGATGATCCCCTCTCTATGGACTCATACTATCATCTCTACTATTTAAGCTTCTGGCCCACTTATATCAAATGAACATAATGGACCCTAAAATTGAGAAGACCAGTGTTCATGGACTATGACCAGTGGTTTTAATGGATGATCAGGAACTTAGAAGGAATAGGAATGGGAAATTGGTGACAAATTTGGGGAAGTTGTATCTTATCAGACCTGCCTAATTGGGCAAATACATGAAGATATCCTATAGATACAAGTCAGCCTCTTTCTCCAAAGAACCTTCCACTGTCCAGATAATGAATTGTCCTATCCACTTAATTATTAAAACCATCCTCTGCTGAAGGATGCCTTTGATGAGCACTTATAATGGGACACAGACATGGAGATTATGCATAATGGAGTTGGACTCACCAAGGTTGATCCAACTACACCTGCTTTGGGAGTGCCCAATCTGCCAGCAGCAAAGCCCCTGAGACTAACACTGAGACCCAGAATAACACCCTTCTCCAGGATGATCAGCCAGCCTTTTTGTGGCAAGTTGATTATATTGGACTGTTTCCATCATGGAAGGAACAGCATTTTGTCCTTATTGGAGCAAACTCCCTGGATACAGACTTGCCTTCCCACACACAATTCTTCTGCCGAAACTACCACCCATGAACTTACAGAGTGCCTTATCCACCATCATAGTATTCCACACAGCATTGCACGGACCAAAGAAATGGGACAGCAAAAGAAATGGGACAGTGGGCCATGCTCATGCTCACTGACCTTATCATGTTCCTCACCATCCTAAAGCAGCCCAGCTTGATATGACAGTGGCATGGCTTTCTGAAGACCAGTCACAGAGCCAGCTAGGTGGCAATACCTGGTAGAGCTGGGGCAAGGTTGTCCAGGAGGCTATATATGCTCTGAATCAGCATCTGATATACAGTGCTATTTCTTGGATAGCCAGGATTCAGGAATCCAGGAATCAAGGCGTGAAAATGAGAGTGACACCATTTACAGGTACCCCTAGAAACCCACTAGCAAAATTTTTGTTCCCTGTTCTCATACATTTTATAATCTGTTGGCCTAGAGATTCTAACTCCACTGGGAGGAATGTTTTCAGTAGAAAACACAACGATGAGCCCATTGAACTGGTAGTTAGCACAGCCACATGGCCACCTTAGGCCTCTTGTGCCTCTGAATCAACAAGTTAAAAAGGAATTACGGTGTCGGCTAGGGTGATTGATCCTGACTACCAAGGAAAACTGGACTACTCTTCTATAATAGAGGTATAGAAGACTACGTCTGGAATACAGGAGATCCTGTTGGGCATTGCTTAGTATGAGCATGCCTTGTAATTGAAGTCAAAGGAAAACTACAACAACTCAATCCACGTAGGACTTCTAATGGCCCAGACTCTTCAAGAATGAAGGTTTGAGCCAAACCATCAAGTAAAAAGTCAAGATCAACTGAAGTTCTTGCTTAAGGTGAAGGGACTATGGAATGGGTAGTAGAAGGCTGTAATTATAAATACCAGTAGAACCATGTTAGCAATTACAGAAATAATGATGAATAATTAAATACTTCCCCTTATTTTGTAATTATTATGTGTATATATATATGAGAGAGAGAGAGCATGCAACTGTAACATACATTAAACGAATACTCTCTTTTCTTCCCTCTCTTATTCCTTTATTATGTAACATAAAATGTATTGACTTTATGTATTTAAGTGTTGTTAATTTAACATTATAGTATGTGAGTTATGAGGTTATCAGGAGAAGAATACATATCCCTCAAGGACTTTATCTCCTCTTCTGAGAAAGAGATTAGGCATTTTTGGTTGTAAGCAGGATAGTCTATCATGTTAGGTAGAAGTATGACTTGCTACTGTCTTTATTTGGAGATTAAGTGTGGTTTAAGGAGATGGGTGCCAAGGTGACGAGGGGTAGACCTATGATGACTAATTTTATGTGTCAAACTGACTGAGCTAAGGGATGACCAGACAGCCAGTAAAACATTATTTCTAGGTGTGTCTGTGAGGGTGTCTCTAGAAGAGATTATCATTTGAGCCAGGAGCCTGAGGAAAGAAGATTGCTCTCACCAGTGCTAGTGTACCCCAACAATCCTTTCAGAGCCTGAATAGAGCAAAAAGGTAGAGGTAGGTCGAATCCATTCTTCCTGCTAGAGCTGATACACCCAGCTTCTCCTGCCATCAGACTTCTGTGTTCTTTGTTCTCTGGCTTTTGGATTCAGACTGAGAATTATACCACCAGCCCCCCAATTCTTAGGCTTTCAGACTCAGACTGAATTGCACCACCGGTTTTCCTTGTTTTCCAGCTTGCAGACAGCAGAACTGTGGGACTTCTTGGCCTCTGTAACCTTGTGAGCCAGTTCCTATAATAAATGTCCTGTACATCTATATCTATCTATATCAATATTGATCTATCTTCAATTGGTTCCATTTCCCCAGAGAGTTCCTTAATCCTGATTAAATGGGTAGAAAGGCCATTTACACAGTATTAATCCCTTTCTTTATACCATACCCAATAACCGGTTATTGTACTTGTGTATATTAAAGCCTAGCTTTACATTCAAATTACTGCTATGGCAAACATAAGTAATTAGGGAAAGTGCCACCTCAAACTGGAGATATTTATTTCCTCTTAGAGGATCCTTTTCCCTAGGATGAGACAAATCTGGCTCCATGTGTAACGAGGCCTTTCCTCTTATGGTCTAGTCTAGACTCATCATTTGTTTTATTGGAACTACATTGCCAAGTGAAACCAGGAAGAAATAGTAAGAAACTATCAAAACAAAACAACTTCTCATTCTTAAGATCTATAAATTATAAGTCATATATTGTTAAGCACATTTCTATTTTACACTTTCGCATATATACTTTTCTTTCTCTATGAAGGGATTATTTTCCCTTATCTTTCTCTTCTTTCTGATCTTGTATGCATTTTCTTGCACCTCATAAAAGCATATTCAATTCCTAGCCCTGTAACATCCCTATGGTTAAAGTGGAGAACCTTAGAATTTCTCACTTATTTTTGCTGACTTACAAATAAATATAGCACTTTTCTATGGAACATTATGAAGTGAAGAAATCTTAAACTAATGTCTTTTTCTTTTTTTAATTTTAATTTAAATTCAATTTGTTTAACATATAGTGTCCTATTTGTTTAAGAGGTAGAGTTTAGTGATTTATCAGTTGCTTGTAACGCCCAGCACTTATTACATCACGTGCCCTCCTTAATGCCCATGTCCCAGTTACCCCATCCCCTCACCCCATCTCCCCTCCAGCAACCCTCAGTTTCTTCCCTACAGTTAGGTGTCTCCTATGGTTTGCTTCTCTCTCCGTTTTTATCTTATTTTATTTTTTTCCCTCCCTTCCCCTATGTTCAACCATTTTATTTCTTAAATTCCACATAAGAGTGAAATCATATGGCATTGTCTTTCTCAGATCGACTTACTTTGCTTAGCATAATACCTTCTAGTTCCTTAATGTCTTTTTCATACTTGCCTTAAGTGAGACCAGGCTGTGCGTGTGTGTGTGTGTGTGTGTGTGTGTGTGTCACATGCACATACTTTGCCAGAGGTCAGAACCTCTGCACTGAAGCCTCAGATCTCTTGAAGGCTCCTCTTGGGTCCCCAGTTAAGTACACCAAGTACCCCCTTATAACAAGACTCTAGTATTCCAAGACAGCCTGCAATCATTATAACAATGTTATAAATGGAATTGTTAATGAGTGAATGCTACTCCTAGCTTTACCTGGCTCAAATTATAAAGATTGACTAGTTGGGGAATTTTTGTTTATTTAAGCTAAAAAAAAAAAAAAAAAAAAAAGGAAGAACAAAAGGCTATGATATTTTGACAGCCTTTGCTATTTTTCCCTTGACAAATGTGTGGCAGCTTTCAATCTGATCCAAGTACTTTTGTTTTTATTCTCAACCTCATCTCTAAAAATGATTACTGTATTTTGCTATTGGTCTTACTCTGACTAATTTTTATACAGCATATTGATTTCTAATTTTGTTGCTGGCAGTTCATCATTCACTTGTAAGACACATCATTCTTTCTGTGAATTGAAGTTTCATATGATCCATCTTGATCCTTTATTCTAAGCAATGTTATCTCCTTTCTTTATACCTCAGGCCTTTTTCCCTCCCTAAAGAGTTATCTTGTTTAAAAATGCATGTTCCTTCATGGGTTTTTTTGTTAATGAGGTATTAAACTTTATTACCACGCACACAAGGGGATTGAATTTGAAGCTTTATTTTTGAGAAAGTAGGAACAAGTTATCACCTAACTTTAATGATGCGCTAGTAATATAAGGTGTGTACTCAGAAGCCCCGAAGCCATGAGGAAGCCAAAATCAGAGCCCTTTGTTCCTCTTTCGTGCAATTTTCTTTCCTAGAACCACTTATGGATTGATATGAGCACCCTGACATCTGTCTCTCTTGAATGAGAAGCACAGGAAGATGAGAAATATATTGAACCAAATCCAGAAGAAGCAGAAGCAGAATCACAGAACCATCTACACACTCCACCAGCATTTGTACCAGGGAAGCATCCTTTACAGTTCTTTTTTAGTTTATCTTTAGGCGAAAGAAGCTCTGATTGTCAGCTGGCTCTTCTGGGCCACAAGAAGGCCTCCCTCTGGGCATGGTGGGGAGGGAGAGGAGAGAACCAAGAACTTCCACTTCTTAAGGAATACTTCTAAACTCCTGGTGGAGCTGGCTCAGCAGTATCTGCAGACCTCCTTACCCACACTCCCCCTGCCTTTACAGCCATTCTGCACATCACTCCCACACTAATCTTCTAAAGTAGAGCTTTTATCATGTCACTCCCCTGCTCAGGCTGGAGTGGATGAGAATAATAGTATTAATGCCTCACATTAGCATAGAGTCTTTCCATTTACCAAGTGCTCTCACATATGTTATTTCATTTCCTCCTAACAGCAATCTCTGAGTACTTATTAGATCAAATCCAAACTCCTTATCCATAGCACGGTCTTGACTAGTTAGCTGTCTTCCTCTGACTTTTCCCGAAAAAAGTCTTCAGCCTCTCATTCTCTCTTGCACAGCATTTATTTTCACCTTCAAGAGCTGCCATTCATATATCCCTCTTCCCTCTGCCTGAAAATGCTCCAGCCTCCTTTTGCTTCCCTATGAAAGCCAGGAGGAAATGCCACCAGCCCCGGGAAATCCTGGTGTCTGAAGACAGTCTGAGGACAATCCCACCCTTGCTGGCCTCACTTTATCCAGTTTGTACATGGACATATTATGCAATTCCTTCCAGGTCCCGAGGAATGACTCATTGTTAGTGAACCTGTGTTTGGCATATCAGGCTTCTGACCCTCATCTACATGTCATGCTATTTTTTTTGGGGGGGGGGGGGCTCAGTTTGCTTGCAGATGCAAATTAGGCAATGATTATACCCACCTACTCTACCCTCAACCACCTTATATGGCTCTGAAATGTTCCTATCAGAATCCCATCATTAGAAAAACTATGGCATATCCATTAACAGAAAATTCTGTAGAGGTTTTTTTTTTTTTTTTTTCAGTTTACTTTGTATTAACTTCACTTTCTTTTTGGGAAGACTTTAAAATTATCTACATGACATAATCTATTCTCTTAAACCTGAAAGACTAATGTGGGTAGGAGTAAGTAATGCAGACTTTCTTAACCTCTGTAGCCTTCAAAGTCCTCATAAAGGTGCTCCGTTTCTTAGTCTCTCTGACAGCTGGATGGTAGGTCAGGTGCAAACCAAAGCCAAGACTTTTTTTTCTCTATAAAATTTTAGCCACAATATTAACTCCTGAGACCTTTATGAAATGATCTGTAATAGGATTGTACTTTTCTCTGATTTTTTAAATCAAGTATTAAAACTTCATGAAAATAGATGTCTAAGGGCCCAAAGTTAAAAAGTACTCTTCATCTTAGCCTTTCTGTATGGAAAAGGCTTTTCCTTTTTTTCCTTTTTTTTTTTCTTTTTTGTCATTCTCTTTACCACTCAATTTATCCCTCTTTTTTTCTCTCCCCTTTGCTCTCCTTCTTTCTTCCTTTCTCCCTGTTCTCTCTTGCTTTTCCCCCTTCCCTCCTTCCTTCTCTTTCTTTCCTCACTCTTCCTTTTCTTCTTCATTCTAATTTATTAATTTCAGTAATTATCAATTGGCCATAATTTAAACAAATATCAAGTCTGAACAGAAAAGTTCCCAAGAATAAAGTATAAGGTCTATTTTTTCTTTTTCTTTTAAAGAAACTTATCTATCATCTATCTATCAATGTATTATCTATCCATTGATCTATCTCTATACCCAACATGGGGCTCTAACTCATGACCCTGAGATCAAGAATTGAATGCTCTACTGACTGAGCCAGCTAGGTACCCTGAAAGTCTATTTTTTCACCCAGATTCCCCTATTTATCAACAAACCCAAGCAGAAAGGCCATTATTGGCAAATGGCCACAAATGGCAATCACCTGGCAAGGAAGAAGACTACTTGTCGATGTGTCTATTTCCTCGACCACTGTGGCCTCCTGTTTACTTCCAGTCACTGCGCTTATGTTATCATCTCTGATCATCATCCTGATTTGTTCCCTTCAACTTTACTAGCAGAACTATTTCATTGACCATCATTCAGCATAGGATCTTTTCTTTCAGCACCTACCATCCTAACATAGCAGAGGACAAACAGCAAACAATTATCATTACACAAACAAAAATCTAGCCTAGCCTTAAGCCATGGAAACTGATAACTCCACTCCTCCATTTCTTTTCTTCATCCTAATTTCTATGGTTCCCTTTACACTCAAACAATAAGAATATCCACATTTGTTCTAACCCATTTCATTAGATATAAGCCGCTCACTTTCAGCTATGCCTCTACTGGGTCTTACCTTCTGTTCAAACTTTAGTGTGACCTAAACCTGAACCCCAGAGGCTATTGAACCCCCTCATCACCAAGCCCTTCCCAGACTGAGGATACTGACTTACGCATTTACCATAAAAATTTAGCATTAGAAAGTCAAGATGCACCCAACGGGATTGCTTGAGCACTGAGCCCCACTATATAACCATAGCCCAATTGCCTCTTCATAATCAGGGTCCAACTTGTGACTCTTTCCTTGTCTTATATTCCCTTGACACTCTGAATGGCACAAGTGGAGTTGAAGGAAATGTGGTGCCACTTCCTTCTGGCTTTTCTGGTTTATGGTGAAAAATCATCAGTGATTCTAATTATTTTTCTCTTGCAGCTTTCAATAGTTTGGTCAAATGTCTTTTCATATTTTTGTCCATTTTCTAATTGGATTTTTTTGTTTACTGTTAAGTTTTGAGAGGTCTTTATTCTAAATTTTTTTCTTTGTTTCTAGTTTTCAGAAGTTTGACTATGATGTGTATTGGTGTGGATTACTTTGAGTTTATTCTATTGGGATTTACTCAGCTCTTGAATCATTACATTCATGTCTTTTGATAAATTTGAGATATTTTTCAGCCATTATTTTGAGTATTTTTCAACTCTTCTTCTAGATGCTGATGACATAAATGTGAGAATTTTTCTTTTTATATTCCCACAGGTTCCAAAGGATCTGTTCTTTTCTCTTTTAAAATCTATTTTCTCAGCCGTTCAGATTGCATAATTTCTATTACAGTATGTTTTTCTTCTGTCCCTTCCATTCTGCTTCTGAGCCATCCACTGAGTTTTTATACCAGTTATTTTATTTTTCAGTTATAAAATTTTCATTTGTTTATTTTTGTATCTTCTACTTTTTTTTTTTTTTACCGTTTTCTGTCTCTTTGGCAACACTTTATTTTCATTTGTTTAAGGCATGTTTCTAATTGCTTGCTGAAGCATCTTGTAATGACTACTTTAAATTCTTTCTCAGATAAATTTAATATCCCTGTCACCTCAGTGTTGATGTCTCTTGTCTATCTTTTTTCCACTCAAGCTGAGATGTTCCTGGTTCTTGGTATGCTGAGTAATTTTAAACAGCTATCTGAATATCTTGTGTGTTACATTATGAGACCCCAGTACTTACTTAAACCTTCTGTTTTTACCTGGCTTCTTCTGACCCTGCTCCTGTAGGAGGGGTCATGCCATCTCCTTACTGCCAGATGGGGGTAGAAGTTCAGGTTTCCCCCCTGGCCTCCACTGACATTACAGGAGCATGAATATGGTGGGAGGAGGGCCTTAACATTAGGCTGGGGTAATAGTGAAAGTCTGGACTCCCCTACTAAACTTTCCTTCTCTGTCACTAACCTAGAGGGTAAGAGAAGGGGTGCCTCATTCTGCTGGATTAAGTGTGTGGCAGCCTCAGAAAGGTTTCTGACCATGGATGAGGCAATTCCCTGACTCTTAATAGTGGAACACAGATTTCTAAATATTTATAAATTTAACACAATCCATTTCTTTCTGAAGATTATTAACTTCTACAAATTTATACTCCTCAGCCAATTTTTAACTATCTCCATCTTCTAAATAAGCTGTGTGATTTCTTTCAATAAGTCCATGTAGATGAAAAAAATGACCAGAAAATTTAAAAATATATATATGTTATGAAGATGATGACTCTTCCCTGGCATAAATGTCAGTATCTAGAAATAGCCTTAATGAGTCAGCATTTTTTCTCAGGAAAGACAACAATGGAGGCATGAGTGGATAAATAACTATGATGATAGTATTTATGCAGTTGCTTACTAATCATTAAATTATCTATTTTTATTTAAAATTACCCTTGTTTATCATTTGAGATAAAAATAATACCCCCATGATAAGGCCACAAATTTAAAGGTATGAAAATATTCTTTATCCCATTTGCTAAAATATTAAGAGCATGTATCCCACATACGACAGACTCAAACTGCCACATCAAGTCATTGAAAAAATAATCTAAGCACTATAATGTATGCTGGAAAGTGTGAACTTACTAAATACCAATAAGAGGATCTGAATTCCAGTCTCCATTTTCCTGTAAGAAGTGTAATGACTTTGCTAAAACTGTTTCTTGATCTGCAAAAAGAAGAGCAAGAGCTTGGATTAAGGGAGTCAATGCCTGATACAACTCTAATATTTCATACATTAGAGTAAGGATAAAATGATTACATTTAAATATGTCAGTGGAGCTTCGTTGCAACTATGTAACCGAGGTATGTAGAATTAGACATTGTTTTAGAATAATGAAATGTTTTATATTATAGGAGTGAGGAGTCATTTGCTTCACTCTTTTATCAGTTTCTCTAGTTAATATATCAGGGCTCTCTAGAGAAACAACAATAGGTGATAGATAGATAATAGATAGATATAGATAGATGATAGATAGATAGATAGATAGATAGATAGATAGATAGATAGATAGATGATAGATAGAATTGGCTTACATGATTGTGGAGACTGGCAAGTCCAAAATCCATACGGCAGGCAGGTGGCTGTTGGAATAAAAGTTCAGATAGGGTTTCCATGTTACAGTATCGAGGCAGAAATGCTTCTTCTCTCAGAAATTTCAGTAGCTGCTCTTAAAGCTTTCAGCTGATTAGATAAGGCTCACCTGCATTACCCAGGGTAATCTTTTCATTTTAAGTCAAGTGATTGTAAATGTTAATCTCTTCTACCTTCACAGCAATATCTGTGCTAGTGTTTGACCAAAGAACTGGCCCCATAGTCTAGCCAAGTTGACACATCAAATTAACCATCACAGTGATGATATGTACTAACGATAGTACCTGTTATGTAGTACCTAAAATGCCTCAAATTATTCTTGGTGCTTTGAATGAGTAGTCTTATGTAATTCTCAATGTAATCTCATGAACTACCTTGTTATTTTCACTTGAGACATGAGGAAACTGACTCTCAAAATAATTTTGCCCAATGTCATAAAGCCAATATAAATGATACAGTCAGGATTGAAATTTAGGCTTACTTGACTTAAAAAATGTGACAAAGTGAACACTGGAAAGAGAAGTCAGAAAGTTCAGATTTGGATAATTTCTTTCCCAGTAGCTCACTTTTGAACTTGAGGCATGTAATGGCATTCTTTTCTGCTTATCTATAATGAAGAGATAGAATTGGGCATTCTCTAAAAATATTCTGTGATTCTTTTTTGATACTGTACACATTTTACCTGCTTTTCTTTTCAAATACATTATTATCCTTTAAAGGGTCGACATTTCATTGGAGTTTGGGTCGGGTCATTCTTGAGCTGCATAATGAACATCTTGTGCTAGTTGATTATTCAATTACAACAGAGAAGAGACAAACCATTATAAGAAATTATGAATCTACACATCAGAAGGAAATCCTGTGATTTTGTTTTGCCCATCAGCCTTTCCATCTGTACTTCTGTTATAATGAAACAAAATATAATTTAATGAATAGGGAGCCACGTGAACCGAAGAAAACAGTAAGGATGGCTGATGCCAGATGGTGAATTTTGCAGAGTTTCACTCAACACTTTTTTTTTTTCTCCCTAGGTGTCTTGGCCCAGTATCTACTTACCTCAGTAACAGAAAACAAGTTTTTCACACCATTACGTCCTGCTGAGCCAATGCAGTTATGAAAGAGCAGGCTGGATTCTTTTTGTCCCATACATCAACTACAACACCATCGGCTAAGTTCCATCTGCAGAATCTTTATTACTGCTGATGATGTCAGAGGAAAGGAACATAGCTTGATTAATAGATTGCAGGTGGAATTTACAACACTGGCAGGTGAAAATGATCTTTTGATTTATAAACTCAGAACATTCAATTTAAAAGTCACTGAGAGTGAATAAATATGTTCAAAACCCACCAGATCACTTTAGAAATCAATTCTCTATTTATAATTACAATTTAAATGCCATTAAAAAGCTCCTTTCGTTGCTGTTTTGTATTTTTTTTTAATCTGTTAGAATCATCTGCTTTTCTGGGTGGAATCATTACAGAGAATCCTACCACAAGGACCTACTCTTTGTAGGTTCTTTGTGAGTAACTTATTTCAAGACAATGTAGTGTTGTGTATGTGTACTCTGTAGATCCACAGACTCATAACAGCACACGCATAAAATGTGAAAATCTGAAAGTTAACTACTATCACCGAAAATATGATCAATGACAGGAACATATAATTATTGTTACAATACTCACTTCTTCAGAACTTTTTTTTTTTTTGAGGTTAAACAAAACAGCTTCTGACTTTACCATACTCCTCTAAAGTTTCTTTAATCAGGTAGAGTTGAAATTTTTTTATTGTCTAATGTCAAGATTTATTTCAGGACATCTGAATAAAGCTCATATTTTTTTTTCTTGTGTACAGTAGAGACAGCTAGGGTTAGGCGGTGCACACTTGCTTGGAGTGGAGGTCAGTTGTTTGCACATCTTATTATACCACTACCTTCTAAATAGGCATCCAAATGGAAAGGCACTTGATATGCTTTTTTTGTAAACAGGAAATTGCACAAAGAATAAAAGTGATATTTTTTAAAGAAGAATTCCTGAGTATTGCAATATTAACATGTTATTAAAAGTATGAGAAACACATTGAAAGATATTGGTACGGACTACATTCTTGCCTCATGCTAGCCTAACTTGATTTTCTTTGTTGAGTCTGCAACAACCCTCCCCATCGTTTGAAGTTGGTGGAGATGATTTTTCGTTCATCCTCATTCTTTTGTTCAACTGACATTTTAATATTAATATTTAGGTGCTCAACTTTACCCATAATGGAATGTACATCTGTGTAGTGTCAGAAATACACAATATATATCATAGAGGATCAACTATCAGAAGATATTGAGAAAGCTCAATAGTGGGCAGCCCAGGTGGCTCAGCAGTTTAGCACCGCCTTCAGCCCAGGTCGTGATCCTGGAGTCCCAGAATCGAGTCCCATGTCGGGCTCCCTGCATGGAGCCTGCTTCTCCCTCTGCCTGTGTCTCTGCCTCTGTGTGTGTGTGTGTGTGTGTGTGTGTGTGTGTCTCATGAATAAATAAATAAAATTTAAAAAAAGAGCTCAGTAGTAATACCAGCTTCTTTATATTAGGGATAACCTAACCTTCAGGATTCTCTGTATTATTATGTGACATTAATATGTTAATGTCCACATTAATTTTTTTAATGTAGCTCTTGTTTGTGTCCTTGGACTTACTTTAAACAAGCTTTTAACAGCCTAAATCTATAGATACAATCACTGATATCATCTGTCAGAGCTTTAATTATTTTTTCACTATGATTCTCCATGGTTACTCTACACTTAACATATGATGTTTTTTAAGAAAATCCATCCAAAAATATCTAAAATTTGTCTAAGTTACTCTGGTCAATTTATACATCAAAAGTCAATTGGCAATATGCAAATGTGTCTCTCAGTCAACAGACCTAGGTATGAAGGAAATTTAAGTTTATGTTCTCTTTTTTCAATTTAATAACTCAATCCCTTTGAGTTATTAATGACATTATCTTAGTCTTTGGGATGAAGGGTCGGAGGTTTTCCCTGATTTCTGATATCTCAGGTTTTGCCAAGGTTTAGAATGGCTTACATATTGTCAAGGATTTAAGGGACAAGAGGCTAGCTGACCTTTGAGTTATCAATTTGCAAGTCATAAACCATCACCTAAGATGCATGCAGTCTTTGGTGTTATGGCTTAAGTGTCATCACATCCCCAAGTTTATCTGTATTGTCCTCCCACCTTATCTTCTGGAGTTTAATAGTTTTACGTTTTATATTTAGATCCATTATCTATTTTGAGTTGATTTTTATACGTTTATATTTAGGTCTATTATCTGTTTGCAGTACATTTTGTTCATTTTGTGAGGTTTGTGTCTAGTTGTTCCAGGACCAGTTAAAAGACTGCCTTTTCTTCATTACATTATCATTGTCCTTTGCCGAAGATCAGTTGGCTATGTTAAAGATAGGATAAAAGGGATTTCTGCATTGGCTGGAAGGAAGAACTCTGTCCTTAAAGAAAGAGATTTCTTTCAATGTTAAGATTTGACAATTTAATTGACTAATAAGATTGATATTAGTAAGCATTTCTTTAAATTTCATTTGTTTTCAAATATATTATTAAAAGTGGCCAATCCAGTGAAACTAAGCAAGTTTCTGCTTTCTCCAGGGAATATTAACCCAAGGAAACTTGGATTGCAAGTTTTCCTATTTCTCGCTCTTATACACAGCTTCTCAAGGTCTTCTAGTAAAATTCACTTGAGGAGACTAATGGCTATATATTTTCAAGACATCTATAGTGCAGAATTAGCTTCTATAATGCACTATGTACCTTGCTTATAAAATTCAACACTCCAAACTCTACTTCAGATCCTTTGGTGGCCTCTATATTGTCCACTAAAATTATTTCCTAATGGATAAATTCTTTTTTGCCACTAAACTTGTCGAGAGTTAAAAATCTCCTTCAGAGTAAAGAAGAGCTCCAAGAAAGGTATTTCCTAGGTTTTAAATCATTTTGCAAGTTTTACAGTAAAAAAGTAAACATATGAAACAGATAATTATCAAAACAAAACAGTCTAAAAACATTAAGAGTATAGACATCTTGAAAACTCACCTTAACCATAGTCCAGTTGTACAAAGTAGATCTGAAAATAGGAAAAAAAGGGGAAAATGCATGTGTCTCTTCAGCATTTTATATGATTTAATAATACAAAGTGATTCTTATGATTTTTGTAACACCTCATTTTATAAGTGGATGTTTCATCTTAAAACATGGAATCATTTTCCAAGTAAACATGAATACATAGTAAATTCTTTGAGGTACTAAGCATCTTGGAAGTGTACTTGTCTTTTTTTATTCACTCAAAAAATATCCATTGAAGGTCCAATAGTGTTACTTAGGACATGGGGGGAGGTAGGTTATAGATAACTGTTGATTGAACTGAGTTTACTTCTTCGGGCATTTTTTTCCAATATTTGCTCAACTTAATATACTATTCCATCTATCACTGCTGGCTCGATCCTGAAAGGGTAGCATTTTGGCATTGGCAGCCATGCAATGCTAGATTGGCTACCGTCTGCTCTAGGTTCTTTTTTCTCTTCTAAAGTTTACCAGCATTCAGATAAAGTTATCAGCTTCTGCTTAAACTCTTGTTTGTTCACATTTCAATCATTCCTGATTTGTGTTGAGTCCAGCTTTCTTTTCTGATTGCACATCCACATTTTTTCCACAGGAGAAAAATTACCTTGGAAATTGTTCTGGGTGAATTTTTCAAAAAATATATTAATATTTTGCATTTATAATACTCTATTTTAGAAACCTAAACTTTGTCATTGGGTCATTAGGCACTCCCTTCCCACTGGTCAATATGCCTTTGGCCCATTAAGCTTCAGTTGGATAAGCCAGTGATAACAGTTGAAACTAAACACAACAGTAACTTCCCTGATCATCAATATTTCAGTACAAGGGAAAAAAAGAGCTGTTGCTGCAGTATTCAGCACGGCACTCACTCTGCTAGGCCTGAGATAAGACTTAGCACAATGTCATAAGTAAGTAATGATCAAAGAAAGTCCACACTGCAAGATCCAGTTTGATACACATGAAAGCAAGTGTTGAATACAATGGAAACAGTCAATCACAAAACACAATCCAGAACATCCTGAACTCCTTCAGAATTGTTGAACAAGTTCTAATTTCACAAAACACCCAACGAGATCATCAATATTCAGAATTTAAATATTTCCGATGTAACACACAATATTTAGCACAGAGAATCGATTAACTTCTCATTCAACATATAAATTTATTTTTTTTAATTACAAGGAAAGCCATATCACTAAGAATTTCATTTTAAGTTTAAACATATATTGCAAGAATCACAAATTATGGCAACTCACTTAACAAAAATAAAAAATATTGATTGTTTCATAGACAGCAAACTCTACTTGAATCTATTTGGTGATACTCAAAAAAGAGGAAATCGTCTCTGCTTTCAAAGAATTTATAATCTAGTGCAGGGAAAAAAAAATAACCAGAGCTTAAAATGCAACTAGAAAACATTTATAAAGCATTAAGCCACAGCTAATATAATTAAGCCACAGTTAATATAATATAGCCACAGTTAATATAATTCAGTAATATGAAGCAAGAAAGGAGCAAAAAAGTGGTCAGAGTGGGTAGTGGAACATATAGTTATGGGTTGCAAAGCATTTTGAGATGAAAGATTGTAGCAGTTCCTCTTTATTCATGCAGAACTAGCTGAGTGCAGAAATCAAACTTTTTACCAGCAGGTCACAACACATGCGAGTCAGTTTAGTGGAACTACTAGGCGCTTTCAACGAAAACTCAAGAGCACGGTTTAGCATAGTTCTTGCTCTGAAGAAGCAAAGTTGAGCACTTTGCAAACCAAATAAAAGAATGCTATGGGAGACACATTGTCTCTTGGTGACCTTGATCTTTTTGCTGTCCCTTTCATGACCTGCCTTGCTATATGTCTCCTTTGCCATTTCAGTTGACTATCCAGCTTAGAGTAATATACCCCTTTCTAATTTCTGCTTTGCAGTTCCTGCTTTGAAACATTGAACCACTAACAGACGTCCTTTAGCGTGGCTTCAGGGCATGGAAACTCTTGGGAGAGACTTTTTATTTATTTTTTAAAAATATTTTATTTATTTATTCACGAGAGACACAAAGAGAGAGGCAGAAACATGGGCAGAGAGAGACTCCCTGAGGGGACCCCAATGCAGGACTCAATCCTAGGACCCTGGGACCACACCCTGAGCCAAAGGCAGATGCTCGACCACTGAGCCACTCAGGTGTCCCCAGAGAGTCTTTTCATAACTACAGTCCTGTCAAAGGTTTTGAACTATAACTTGACTAAAGTTTCCTGTAGTACTGATGTAGGCTTCAGAAAGACTCAACAAAGAAGTCTGTGTGTGTGTGTGTGTGTGTGTGTGTGTGTGTGTGTGTGTGTGTTTTCTGGGCTGTAAGTGGATATAGTATATGTATGAAATGTCTATGAAGAAGTTTCTGGAAGTTATATACAAATGTTAACCTCAGTTGAATGATATCAGAAAGCTTTGAGCTTCTTAGCAAAAATTTACAAATTTTCAAATTTCAAATTTACAAATGAATTTAAATTTGTTCTGTATTTCCTAGCCAAAAATAATAATATAATAATAATAATAATAATAATAACAAAAAGGTAAATCAACACTAGAATCTATACTTCCTTACTGTATGGTTATTATTACTATTATTTTCTTACAAAATAAACAGTTAATCTATTCTCATCAGGTTATATATCAATATTCTCACAAGGTTAACAAGTAAAATTGCCCTCAAATTTGGGATATGAACAAATTCAGGTTCTGATAGGTAGCCTTATCCGTGTTCCACACATTTTTTTTTTAGATAAAAGCTATTGATCATACTTGATGATTGCTCCTAACCCTGGAATCAAAAAGTCTGAAAAGTAATATTAGAGAGACACCTGGGTGGCTCAGTGGTTGAACATTTGCCTTCGGTTCAGGTCGTGATCCTGGGATCCAAGAGTCCTAGGATCAAGTCCTGCATCGGGTTCCCCATAGGGATCCTGCTTCTCCCTCCCCCTATGTCTCTGCCTCTCTCTCTGTCTCATGAACAAATAAAAAAAATATTTTTTTAAAGAGCAATATTAGAGAAAAAAAAACAGTTACCTTTCAACAAAACATTGCTAGTAATTTTCTTGTTAGGACTTCTTATATTTTTGGTCTTAGTATTACCTTTTTATACATTAACAGTCATGTCCTTATTTGATATATAGAACTATAAAAGTGAGGGCAATGGAGGGAAAGGACATGTGAGAGATGAGGGGGATCGTCTATTTTATGTACCACACTCTTCAGACATTTACTTATGACTACTGGATCTGTATTTCATACTGAACTTTCTTCTTTTAGCAGGAGACTTAAGATTTTCGCATTGGAATATTCACTCACCCTCTTCTTAAAATTCTGTATTCAGAATTGTTTTGTCTAAGTTTACCAACTGAAATATATTCTCATTCTATATTCATCATATAAAGAAAATTGTCTTCACGTTTTAGGATTGTTGAATCATGTTTAGTTATCCTGAATCCTTTTTTAAAAATAGTAGCTTTATTACTTCATTTTTCAAACATTCTTACGATTACATATCGTATATTATCTGAGAAAATAAAACAGTGCAAACAGTACCATGTTCTTTATTTAAAGTGGAAATGAAATTTTCTCCATATAAATCTTATGTAATTCTCATGGTATATCCTATTTCCTTTTTTTGGAATAAAGTTATAAACTACAACATCTTCATTGACAAACTACCTTATCTACAAAAAATAGATTTCACCTTATAATATTTATATGAGAATGAAGTGATGTCACGTATGTCTTGAATAATTTGAAATATGTTAAGCAGTTTTTATAGACTTTCTAGTAATTTTAAATGAATTAAAGGTGCAAATGGATTGTTTTAAGATAACATACAGAAAACTTGGTTAGTAAAAGAAATTGCTGAATATCACAGAGGAGTCAACCCCAAACATAGATATATTATATTATAATAGACATAACCGAGCATTAAAATATTTAGAAGTGTTACTTCTTTTGTCCATTTACAGCAACACTACATTAATCTAGAGTAGGGAAAATCTCACTTAAAAATATTAAACTTTTAACAATACTTACAGGGATAAAATTCTAAAACTCTAGCTACTTGAAATTAGACATTCAAATTAGACAAATTTCACTTAATATCAAAACAATGTTTCATATCACTGAGATTCATTATTGACACCAGAGTATTGTAACATATTTCCAGCTATCTGATCCCAAAAACTCAGTGATGTAAGCAGGGCACACAGATTATAATCTTTCTTTACCTCACCAAAGGGGCTCAGAGTTAATGACTGCATTGCTTTCACAGGACTAGCAGAGGGAAAGGTTGGGAAGGGAACAAAGCTATCAGTAGTCATAGGATTTCCTCAATTTTTGCCTTGGAAGTTTCATTCAATGACACTTATTAATCCTTTAAAAAATAACTCTTCATACAAAAGGAAAATAATTATGAATACAATATTCCCCTCCACATCTACATGATCTATATTTTCAGAACAAAGAAAATACACGTGGTTTTAAGGTATGCAGCTAGAAGTTCTTGTTTGTTAGTAGGCAGGTCTGCTTATTATCAAATATTCCCAGTTCCAAAATTAGTATTCATGTTTTTATTTCTCTTTGCATTAATCTGAATACTCAGCAAGATTTAATAGTTACTTTCAGCATTCAGTATGGGTTTTTTTCTCTGTGTGTGCTATATTTCTTAAGACACATAATCAGATGAAAGGCTTTGAGATAAAACACAAAAAAAAAGTTGAAGTATTTGCTGCGGTTCTGCTATTGTTGCATTTTAATTCCTATCAAAATCAATTACATTACCGAGCCCCTGGATAGAGAAGTCTGTATCTGCTGATGATTGAAAGGACAGTACACTTATTACATTGATATGGATAAGTCTTCCTTCCTCTCTCTCCAACCCTCACAGCAATCATTAACAATGAAGCCTTCATCACAATGGGCTGTCAGTGCTTTCCCCTCTATTAGAAGAAAAATATACCACCCATCTCCATGGAGAATAGGTAATGTAAGCTGAAAAATGTGGCGACGTGAAGCAAGGCATCACTTCAAGTTATTTTACCTAATTCCATTTGACATCTGGAAGAAAGTAATATTCATTTTATCTTACTATTGTAGATACTGGATGGGAACAATCAAGGCAATATATTCTGGACTTAAGAGGTAATACCGGCAAGGCCATCAAAAGTTTTCTGTTGTGACTGTGATTCAGTTTGACAGGTTTTATTGGTGCTGGTGGTGATCTTGGTGATGCTGGTATTGACTTGAGAATTTCCCAAGTTTTGTAGGATTTTGCAGATTAGAACCCATAATGCAACTGTAGAATCCTATTCTCAAGTTCAGATGTTAAAATGTTTAAAATGTTTAAATGTTTAATGCTAGAGAATACGAAATTAACATTTAAGTTATGTGTACTTTTGTTCTGTCTCCTTATTATTACCATCAAGAAAATGTTTTTTAAAAAATTTATTTGGGGGCACCTGGATGGTTCAGTGGTTGAGCAGCTGGTTTTTGCTCAGGTCTTGATCCTGGGGTCCTGGGATTGAGTCCCTCATCAAGCTCATCAAGCTCCCCTCAGGGAGCCTGCTTCTCCCTCTGCCTATGTCTCTGCTTTTCTCTGTGCTTCTCATGAATAAATAAAATCATAAAAAAATTCATATTTCAGATGTCAGTTGGGGATACTCATAAACAAATCAGATTAAATATAATGTGGCTAACTGCTATTCCCTGGAAATTACACTATAACTTACATTAGAGACATAACATTACTTCCTCTTAGTTGAAGGAAATGTGCCTAATAGCAAAACAAGCAGCCATAAAAGGTAGTGCATTCACTGTCATAAGAAATATTCAAAGACCAGATGACTACTCATCAAAAATGTCCTAATAAAAAAATGGAAATTTTTTGAGCAAAATCTTAGATGAATGAATTTACTCTGAAGTCCCTCCCTACCTTGTCATTCTATGCTTCTGTGAAAAAAAATAACATGATGTAAAAGATTAAAACTGGTCAAAATTACTCTAAGGCACTAAGAATTACCAGGAAGATATGTTTAAGATACAGAAGCAACAGAGTGCCTGAGTGGCTCAGTCAGTTGAGTGTTTGACTCTTGGTTTTGGCTCAGGTCATAATCTCAGGGTCATGAGATCGAGCCCCAGGTAGGGCTCTGCACTCAGAGTGGAGTCTTCTTGAAATTCTCTCTCTCCATCTCCTTCTTCCCCTCCCTTCCAACTCACTCATTCACTGACTCTCTCTCTCTCTCTCTCTCAAAATAAATAAATAAATAAAATCTTTTTAAAAATATAAAGAAGCAATTCATATCAAGCACTTGTATATGCCATAGCTTGTGACACTACTTAAAACAAAGAAAGAGAAACACACAAGTTTAAATCAGGAGAAATGTTTCTCTATTCTATTGCTAAAGCAATTTTCATACAGATTTCTAAGTGAAATTTGAGCAACATAAACATATAACCATAATGTACCATTTTCTTGCTGTCTTGATTAGAATTTAATACAGTGGCCTATATTCTATATTTAATTAATCACCAGAATTTACAAAACAGTCTTTCCAATTTGAGTGAGAAGGTATAAAACTCCATTTTATTCCTCTATATAGGTAGCCACTTTTACTTTGAAACAAACAAAAAAATGCCACTGCCAGAAAATTTACTTTACTGGTACTTTAAGGTCAACAATTTAATTTTATGTAAGCACTTTCCTTTCTCTTATTTCCATATCTTCATTATAGCTCACTTTCACATAAAGCTAAATGTACTCTTTCATCACCAAGGCAGTAAAAAGGTTAATTTAAAGCAAGAGAAAGAAAGAAAAAAATAAGTCAGCACTTTACCATGGCCCAATCTTGAGTTCTCTTCAACTGCTTTATTTGTCTCACCATTTTCATTCTGAAATATTCCAAACACCCCAAAATAGACTAATAAAGTGAAGACCGGAGTACCAATCATTCTGCTCTGCTTAATCCTGACATCTGGCAAACCTGCTTCATATTTTTAAAATCAATAAAACATTATTTAGGGAGCCGGCCCCTCCCTCTGTCATGAGGAATCTGATTTTCAATCTCAGACACAGGTTTGTGCTGTTGCTACTGAGTATTTATATGCAACTCAGAAGAAGGCCTACACAAAGACGTCCACACGCATCGCCTTATTTAATCTTTAGAAAAATCTTCTGCATTATAGTTATTATTATTCTTATTTTTCAGATAAGGCCAAAACTAAGGCTGCCAGAGTTTAAGGAATTCCCATGAACCCATAGTGGCAAAAATAGAATCAAACAGAGGTCTTTTGCAGATTTCATTACCGTGTCCTACTTATTGCCTGTTTTTATGTAACTATAAGGAAGCTTTAGGACTTTTCAGGTGTTTCCTGGAAAGTAGAACTCCTTTTAAAATGTAGATAATATTATAAAACAGGCTTATACTTATTGTGCAGAGTCACTTTCTGTTTTAAAAATCATTTCTACAGGGCGAATTCGGAATTCCCAACTGCTTTCTACAAAACCATTTGCAAAATAGGGGATTGAGAGAGAAAGGTGCGGGGTGGGGGTGAGGGGGCAGTGGGGAGGGAAGGAGAGAGAAAGAGAAGAAGGAGGAGGAGGGAGAGAGAGAAGGAGGGAGGGAGGGAAATAGAACTGTTTTGTTACTAACAGCAGAATGAGAACATCAGTCAATTTCCTTCAGTGTAGAGAGAGCTGTATAATAAATTCAAGTGTCCCATATTAGAGATGGGCTATTTTATACTCTGCCCATTTTGCCTAAGAGTGCGGAGTCTCAAATGCACAACATGAACAGTCACAGCTGTTATTTCCACTATTTCAGAAACTCCAACCCTAAAATAAATCCCACGCTTAATTAGCAATTCAAATACTGCATAAAATATTTCTATGCTCCAATTTTTTCAGCTGATAAAAATTCAGGTTTTTTAATAAAAAGGAAGACAACTAAAATATTATAAGTCCAAGGAGAATGCAGGAATAAAATTGATTTTAATTGTAATTTTTCCCCTAAAGGAAAAACATTTTCCTCATGTAAAGTATGTTTAGGGATCACTAAAATTTTTGCAATTGCTTAACAGCTGCCTGGCAGCTTCACAAAAGAAAAAAAAATAATAAAGTGGGTATTTGGGGGGAAAAGTTTTGAAAACTGTCAAAAGTATATGCTGTAAACTATTAAAACATGAAACTGCCTGCTGCTTTTAATTCCATACATGAGAGATTATTCTCCAACACAGAGATGAAGCACCTGTACGTGTATATATTGAATTTCTCCCATTAGTATTGGCTAAGAAGTCATCCAAGATGTCTTCAAGACATTTCTTTTCCTTGGTTCTATTCACATTATGCTCTAAACCCAGAAGAAGACGAAGTTCCATGTAGGTTTTTTGGTCAGGAAATTTTAGAAAAATCACTCCGAAGCTTTTCTCATTTTGCTAAGCCTACAAATACATGTGTTTGGGGAGACATTTGCTACACTGTCAATTAGTACTCATAGTAGCCATGTGTGACTCAAGTCTAATGGCCATTAAACACTAAAATAGTAAGGAGGTCGTTGAAACTCTCAGTTGACTAAATTATCTTCCCTGGGGCAGTCTTTTCTTTAGTGCTTGCATTAGTTTCTCGTCATCATTCACAGTGAAATTCAGGTGACAACCCCTGGTGCTTCTTAAACCTTTTCTAATTATACTGCTCCAGGTGTTCTGGTGGACTTGGGTTCTGTTCAAATATATCTTGAATGTTAGGAACGGAACGGTTCTAGTGGTGTGAATTGAGTGAAACTGTGTCTTCACTTCCTCGAGTTTTCCACTTTGTCATTATTCTGTTTATTTTTGAGGTAAAGATGGAACACTTCAGAAGCGATGGTTCTTTCCCCTCCGAGAGCACTGCAGAGTCCTTACTAACTAACTGGCTGGAGAAGACTGTTCCCTGTTTCTTGAGAATTATGCATGGTGACAATTTGTCACAAAACAACTGTGAACTTCCAGAATCTCTAGAAATCACTATTTGGTATTGTCATGTAGCCATCTAGGCAGTCATCTATGCAGCTTTAGCTATTATGCCAGGTGTTTTACTCCTTGGTGTTTCACCAGCTGTCCTCTGGGGTATCCAAAGTTAGTGACTCTATCTTTTGAAAATAACTTGGCCAGGCTCATGCCATTATACTTTCTGTCTACTACCTACCCAGTGGACAATTATGGCTTTTACATGGGCAAAGAAAAACAAATAAAGGCAGAAAGCAGAGCCAAATTAAAATTAGTGGTAGCTTCCCAGTATGGAATTCTACATTAGTGAAATATATTGGAAAGAGTGTCAGCTAACTATCTTACACGACAGGAACAGTGTAAACTGATTAAGTCATGGAGGGGGAATGAACAAGATGCACCAGCCAGACGGCTACCACTTAAAGTTGTCATTCATAAGCAGCTGATATTCTGAGAGAAAAACATGGTGTAGTGCAGTTTTACTGGGGACAAATGGAGTGAATTGTATGTATGCAGTTTAAATCCCTCTCAAGGAATTTTTCAGAAAATGTATAGTAATAAATTCCATATTTGAACAAGCCTAAATCTTTACTAATAAAAAATATATCTGTCCATGCATCCAACTAAATAAATGTTAAACAGATATTTAAGGGCTATAAGATTTTGGAGGAAGCCAAAAAAATTAATGTAACATATCTCATTACCAGTTCAGTCTTGATCCTGTCAGAATTAGACATAGAATTCCCACTTAAAAAGAAAAAAAGAGTTATCTATTTATTTTAGAGAGAGATAGAGTGTGCAAGCCAAGAGTTGAGGGAGGAGCAGAGAGAGAGAATTTTCAAGCAGACTCTGCACTGAGTGCTGAGCTCAACATGGGGCTTGACCTCATGACCCTGAGATCATGACCTGAACCCAAACCAAGAGTCAGACTCTTAACAGACTGAGCCACTCACATGACCCAAATTCTCATATTTTGGTCCTCAAAAGGAGACCATAGCTTTACCATTTTTTATATTCTGAATGACACAGAGATGTCCTATCTGTCCTATCCTAATAGGACGACCCTAATTCCCACTATCTGAAAGCTACAGCAATGAGATGCCATTTGTAATTTTTTTATAATCTGAGGGAAAATTATACCATCATATGTAAAATACACTTATCTTTGTTATAACTATACAAAGAGTTATAAGTGCCCTTATTTTTGTAAATGTATTCTGTTGTATTTTGAGAACTTTTATATTGGATGTAATTCTTTTTTTTAAGATTTTATTTATTATTTATTCATGATAGACACAGAGAAAGAGAGAGAAAGACAGAGACACAGGCAGAGGGAGAAGCAGGCTCCATGCTGGGAGCCCCAAGCGGGACTCCATCCCAGGACTCCAGGATCACGCCCTGGGCCAAAGGCAGGCACCGAACCGCTGAGCCACCCAGGGATCCCTACTGGATGTAATTCTAACATCACTAACACTGCTTTCTAAAAATTCATATTGAAGACAATGCAGCTTTGCCCAAAGATGTGTTTTTTGCAATTGTAAAGTATGAACTAAATTATGAATAACTATAGCCCAGTGAATGAAAGCAGCTTTAATATGTTACTAAAGCCTAAGAGGAAAAGCATCCCTGTCACGTTTATAATATTAACAAAGAAGCTAAAATGTGTAAAATCTGCCTCACATTTTTTGATATGTCCTAATGATGCCAATTCTCAGTTTATAAGACAAACATCTCCATCATTCTGCAAATAATTTAGTAGTTTTTCATTTAAGTGGTCATATTTGTTCCTTTGGATCTCAGAGGGCCTCTTTCCTTATCCCATTTGGTGACTCAATCACCACCATCCATCGTCTCTAACTGTTCAGCCTCCCCTGGGCCTGTGACCCAGAGCCCCTTCCAAGGAGGCAACAGACTGGGGCACGCTGTGAACAGTTTTTCTGTGAACCCAAATCTTATTAATTTAGCACATTCATCCAGATGTAGAACACTTTCCTGCAACTCTGAAAAGGTGCAGCACTGTAAAAAAAAAAAAAATAGGCAAATTGTCCAAAGGAATACAGAGCATGTTTATGAAGTGAAATCGCTCTTCTGGAAGTGTATTAAATAGGATCCTGGTGAGGCAGCACTATATTGGGGGTATATGTTTGTTTCAACATTTGTATCATACTAATTGAGATACTTTAATTAATATTAATAAATTAAATTAATCATTAATTATTAATAAATTAATTAATAGTTTTAATTGAGAAACTACCTTTCTCTTCATTATTTAAAAGTTTTTATTTTGAAGTAATTCTAGACTTGCAGGAAGCTGCAACAAAAATAATACAGAATCCTGTGAATCTTCATCAGGTCGCCCAATGTTAACAAGTCACACAACCTTAGTATAATAATTACTTGAAACCAGGAAGTTGATGCTGGTTCAATATTGTTAACTAGACTACAAATCTTACTCAGATTTCACCAGTTAACACATGCAACTTTTAGCATGTGTGTAGAATGTTACACAATTTTATCACATGTATATGCTCATGTAACCACAACCAAAATAAAGATGCAGAACTGTTCCATTACACAAAGTAGCTCCCCTCCCCTTGTCCCTACTAACCACTACACTGCTCTTCATCTCTATCCTTTTGTTACTGCAAGAATGTTATATAAATGGATTCATGTGCATATGACTTTTTGAGGGCAACTTATTGCCTTCATTTTGTCTCAATGGTTTTGTTTTCAAGTGTGCTCATGTCCTGAAATATCAAAAGTGAAGACGCTTTAGAAAGGGGTAAATTCCTATGTATTTCTGCTAATGCTCTAAAACCAGATGGGAGGCCAACATGCTAATATCATTTACATAGGATTTATATCTTTTGGCAAATACATGGGAAGTTAAAAACATGGCACCTTCTTCAGTCCTGAACTTCCTCAATTTCTGATGTAAACTTGAGAATTCACCGTTGAGTAGTTGACCTGTATATAACTTTTGTGACTGACTGTTTTTACTCAAGTGTATTGGCCTTGAAATCCTTCCAAGTTGTACTGGGCATCTGTAGTTTGTTTCCTGTTATTGCTGAGTAGTGTTCCATTGTATGGATGTACCATAATATGCCTAGCCATTCACCCTTTGGAGGACTTTTGAGTTGTTTCCAGTTTGAGGCTATCTGGGTGCTATGAACATTCACATGCAGATTTTTTGTGAATGTATGTGTTCATATTTCTAGGATAAATGCCTACAAGTGCAATGGTGGAAATAATTGTTTATGAGGGGGATAATAAGCCTAAATTAACTTTAGCTGTATACATAGCGTTAAGAACAAAAATCATAATAAAAGTAAAAGGAGTTAATAATGAGATTGAACTTAATGCTAAACAAAAATAACATGGAAAGGGATGGGACTTTGTCTATAGATGAGTGAAGAGGTTGGCAAATCTTCTCCCACAAAACAGGTATAAAACTACACACACAAAAAAACAAACAAACAAACAAACAAACAACAACAACAAAAAAAAAGAAAAAACTACACAAAAATTTCCCAAAACAACCATATCAGAGATCTGGATATCAACAAAAAGCAAACATCAAATTGAGAAGCCATGATTCACACAGCACTGCTGAACTTCAGGTAAGAGCTGTGGGTGTCTACTTCATTTATGCCTGGGGCTCCCGCTACCTCCCACATCACCTGGAACAGCATGGTTATCCTACTGAGCCATGGCTGGTTATGCCCACCAGAGGCAAATTGGCCAGAGGAGATGAACACCCTTCCACTCCAGGATGCACTCAGATGCACTGTCAGTGCGAGTAGCAAATCCAGGAGAAAATTATGGGCACAACCTTCGGCAACCTTAGCCTGAGAATGTAGTCCCAGTTAAGTCACAGAGTAGACTAGAGGAAGAGCCAGAAATTTAACAAGGTGATCTTGAAACTGATGGACCCATAGAGGCTTCATAATCTCTCCATTCATCTCAGGCACTTATCTCAGGTGTGTGTAGGGAAGATGTGAGAGGATGCAGCGAAACTATAAAACAGAGGCAATTTAAAAAATCACCTGAATTTTGGACACATTTTCAAACCCACACACTGATCTATCATCAGACGATGGAATCTTATCCCTCAGAGCATTTCAGCACAACAGCACAGCCTACAGTGAATCACTGGCTGGTCACAAAGACATCCCGGAAATTCGCCTAAATTTAAGCAATCATCATCACCATCATCTAAGGAGAGACATCAGTGATTGTACAGCACAGAGGAGAAAGAATCCACAGGCTAAGTCCACTCAAGTTACTTTTAAAATAAATAAGCAAACAACAAAGCAAAAGCAACAATCCTCAAGGGGAAAAAAATCAGAATATGGAGTTACTAAATGACCTAAAATGTCCAGTTTTCAACAAAATAAGATGAAAAGGCAAAGAAGTAGTAATCTGACCTATTTCTCAGTAAAAAAAGTAATCAGTAGAAATTGTCATTGAGTGGAACAAGATATTTGATTTGGCAGACAAAGATTTCAAAGCAGATACAACAAAAATATTTAAGCAATTAAAGGTAACCAAGTTTAAAATAATAAAGAAATATATGATTATAATAACACAATAAAGAATATCAATAAAGCAAAAGAAACAAATGCAAATTCTAGATGTGAAATGTACAATAATTTTAATGAAAAATTCACTAGATGGGCTCAAGAGTAGACTTGAAATGACATGACAAATAATCAAGTGAACTTGAACATGGATGCATAGAAACCATCCAATCTACAGAACAACAGCAACAACAAATTGGAAAGGGAATGCAGGACCTGTGGGATAACAGCAAATGTACCAACATATATGTAATGGGAGTCCCAGAGATGAGAAGAGAGAGAGAAAAGAGCCAAAAAGACAAAAAAGAAACAAAAAAGAAAAAGAAAAAGAAAAAAAAAAGAGGAGAAAAAAAAAAAAAACTAATAGAAAACTTCTCAATCTCGATGAATATTTCCAAAGTTCCATTCTTCCAGTCTCTGATTTTGTTAGGTATTTCAGTCCTTTTGCTTTTAATGTAATTATCTATGTGTTTGGATTTAGATCTACCACTTAATTATTTTTTTCCTTTGTATTACATGCTATCTTATTCCTTTGGGTTATTTGGAAATCTTTAGCATTCCATTTTAATTAATTAAGTTTGATTTTGACTATACATCTTTTATATTTTTAATGGCTTCTCTAGGGATTATGAAATGCATATGTAATTTTACAATCTATTTAGAATCAGAATTTTGCCACTTTAATTATAGTGTGGAAATACTATCACTTTCTAGGTCCTTTTATACTCTAATTGTCATATAAATTACATATACATACACTGGAACCATTAAACTCATATTAAAGAACTGAAGAGAAGAATACCTATTCTGTGTACCCAGTATTTACCTTTTCTGTTGTGTATCCTTCCTTAGTGATATTCCAAGCTTCCTTCCAGTTATCATTTCCTTTTATCTTAAAAGCTCTCTTTGGTAGTTATTGTAAGTCAGTTTGGCTGGCTACATATTCTCTTAGTTTTCCTTCAACTGAGAATGTTTTATTTTATCTTCATAGCTGAAGGATATTTTCACTGGACATGGCATTCTGGGTTAACAGGGTTTTTAGCACTAGAAATTTAGTGCCACTCTGTTCTGGACCATTCACTCATTAGAATCTTGGTTCCCTTAAAAATGAAGGTGTCATTTTCCAGGGGTTGCTTTCAAGGTTTATTTGTCTTTAGTTTTCTGTGGTTTGATTATGTAGAAGCATAGATTATTTGGATTTCCTACTGATGGTTCGCCTTCTGTAGGCTGTGGTTTCAACGAGTTCAATTTTTAAAGCTTTTTTATATGTTTACTACCCAGGTGTTTACCAGCTATTGGTGAGTCTGTGCCATAGATTACAACTGCATAACATGCTAAAGACTACAAATATGTCACATTAAGTTATCAGGATCAATAAACCTAGGTCTGCCCTCAAGAACATCTTAGCCTAATAACAAAATCAAGCACGGAAATAACACCAACATATAGTTTGTAGATATGTACAAAGTTAACACAGAAAACAGAGGAACTAAAAGAAGAAATCTATGGGTCAATGTCAGTAGAATTCATTTTCCTTAAATGCAGTATAAATTTTTAAAATTTTATATTAAAATGTACATTTCCATCTATTGAAATGGTTTCCATACTGTTATTTGACCTGTACAGAAATAATTTCAAAAGCTTTGACTTAGATCATCATAGCATAATCATCCTTACCTTAGCTAACAAACATGACAGGGAACACTGAAAATGCCATGGACAAGAAATATTTCTAACAGTAATTTGATTAGCAGGTGCTCAATATTCACTAAAAGAATATTTCCAGGAAAATCCTAAATTACTGAAATATTTCTGACTGCATTTGCCCTACACATCTTGTAAGCTTTATCAATCACCTCATATATAACCCCAAAAATACTGCCTAGCATAAACAGCTATAATTTTCTGTCACTGTCATGAATGTGTTTTGTTTTGTCTTGCTATATGCATAACATTTTTAAAGTACTTATTATTGCTAAGACTCAAACTTGGACCATCTTCTAGAAGTATTTTGCCTTCCCTCTACTACGTACTTCTCTTCTACTATGTCCCTTTGAGTATGTAATTGTGTTGGATATATATATATTATATTATATTATATTATATTATATTATATTATATTATAATTATTATAATAATATATTATATTAATATATATTATTATTAAGAATATATATATTCATGCTTTACTTAACTCTGGATTTTCTTCAATACTCACCCACATAGTGTCCCTAAGAGCAAGACTAATTCTAAAAAAAAAAGGAGGGGTGGAAAGGAAAATCATAGCTGCCAAAGTATAAATTATACATAGGGTATTGGATACATTTGTTCATGTTGGTGAATTTGGGATTCATAACATAAACTAAAGAAAAATCCATCATAGCAAGGAATGGTAAAGCATAGAAATTTACTCCTTATTTATAATAACAAAACACAATTTCATGTCTGAGGAGGGAATTCAGTTGTCTCTATTTAATGTTATTTGTTTAGTAAGCTTTTAAATAATACGCAGTTTCTTTAACACATAACTCCAAATGCATATAGGGATTGCTCTCCCACTCAAATGGTACTGCTAAGTTAAACTATTGATCTGTAGTGTTTTAATAACAGCGTTTGAGTTTACCAATAAATTACAATATAGGTGTTTAGGTTTAAAGCCTACATCGTGAGGTGAATGTGCGAATAATGCATGAGGATATCTGCAAAATTCTATTTATAAATGTCTTTCTCTTAACAAGGCTAGATAGAGATAACATTTTTATATGGTTTCTAAGTGCTTAACCAGTTACATCCCTGAAGTCTATTCTTAGGAATTTAATGTGTATTAGAACAACTTGCCTTTTTATTCCAGTATTTATCTGAATACACTAATTCCTATTTTTGTACCACAGGAGTTGAATTTAACAATTCAGCTAATTTTCATATGGCATTATTTTGTGCTAGCAAGATTCTTTCTTCTTCTTCACTGTCATCACAGTTTTGATCCATGGCCAGAATAAATATATTGATTGATCTGACATTAGTAGATTTGGCTTCTCCTTACGTAAAATATTTAAGAATTTAGTTGGAAAAGTGCTCTGTCATCCAAAAGAAAAACTATACTAAAAACAAAAATTAACGCAAGTGACTAAAAGTCATTAACAAAAAAATAAATTATGAAAGTCATAGCTCAAAAGTAAATACCTAGTACAGAAGATACTGTCATTTCTAGACGTAAGAGAATATTGTTCTAGCACACAAGGATATGTGAAAAAAACTCTTCAAAAACAAGTGTATTGGCTCACATTTCTACCAACAGAGGACAAGAATAAGGTAAAAGATAAGATGTGAAAGCATTTCAATAAAATTCAAAAGCCCTTTCTTTCACTCGGGCATGAGATCCTATTCCCTCTCAACAACTCTAATATTTGCCATAATAATTCTCTCTCCTACAGAATCAGTTTCTTCCTCCTTTATGACTATTCTAATTAGCACAGAAATATGCTGTGCTTTTCCCTCATTAAAAAAAAAAAAAAGAAAAATCTCCTCTGGCCCCACCTTCTCATCAGCTGCAATTCCCTGTTGTTGCTCATCAAAGAGCTGTCCAAACTCAATTTATCCTGCTCCTCTCTTTCTACTCTCTTTTAAAACCACTCCATGTAAGCAAACATCTCATACCTGAACAAAACTAATTTTGTTGAAGTCACCAACCTTCAGTCTCTTAAATCCAATAGTCAATTCTTATTCTGCATCTCACCTGACCCACTAGCAATACTTGACACCCATCACCCCTTCCTTGATTCCTTCCTTCTCCTTGATATACTCTCTTTGATTTTCAGAACACTACAGCCTCTTAATATCCTCTTATCATGCTGTTCTCTTCTTATCAAGTCTCCTGTTCTTATTCCTCCTTTCTGCCTGACCTCTTAAAATTATAGTGCTCCAAGACTCAGCCTTTGATTCTCTAGTCCATCTATACTCACTACACTGGTATTTCTATACAGTCCCTTGGATCTGTCCTCATGCCAACAAATTCCAAATTCATATCTGTAGCCCATACCTCTCTTTTAACTCCAAACTCATATTTCAAATCTTGACTCGTTTCCACTTGGGTATCCAGTAAATATCTGTAAGTGAATATCTAAAAAAAATTATACTTGAATATTTAATAAACTTTTCCATTTGGATAGCTCATATTTCAAATTTAACATAATCCTAACTGAAACTCTGATATTTCCTAAAACTGTTTTTACCTGCATTCTTCATCTTAGTTGACAGCTCCATCTTTCTAATTGCTCAAGCCAAAAAATTTAGATTCATCCTTGAGTTTTTTCCCTTGCAACTATAACCAATCCTTCAAAAACTTCTCTTGGCTATATCTTCAAAATACATCAACAATTTGCCCACTACTCACATTTTGTCTTTAACACTTTAGTACAATCCGCTTTTGGTTTTTTGTTGTTTGGGGGGGGGGGGGGATTGTTTGTTTGGTTTGGTTTGGTTTGGTTTGGTTTGGATCATTGCAGTAGCCTCCTAACCAGGTCCTAGCTTCCTTCCTTGCCGCATTCAAGTATTCTCAATAAAGCATTTAAAGTGATTTTTTTTAAGAATGCGAGCCATAGGGATCCCTGGGTGGCGCAGTGGTTTGGTGCCTGCCTTTGGCCCAGGGCGCGATCCTGGAGACCCGGGATCGAATCCCACGTCGGGCTCCCAGTGTATGGAGCCTGCTTCTCCCTCTGCCTATGTCTCTGCCTCTCTCTCTCTCTCTCTCTCTCTCTGTGACTATCATAAATAAATAAAGAATTAAAAAAAAAAGAATGCGAGCCATATTCTTATGTCAAGCCTAGCACAAAGTTATCAAATGTTTCTCCCTTCCTTTCAGAGGAAAATCTGAAATATTTACAATAATTGTGTGTCCCTACCTAACTTCTCTCCTACTCTGCCTAGCCCTCTTACCTCCTTTCCTCTCACTCTCCCCCTTGCTTCGTCCATCCTAGCTCCACTGCTCCTTTGCTGTTCCTAGACTATTCCAATTATTGCCTTTGCCCTATTCTTTACCTACAATCTTCTTTTCCTAGACAGCTGCATAGCAACCTCTTGGCTCAAACAGTACATTCTTAGTGAGATCTTCCATAAACTTATTTAAAATTGAATTTCTACATTCCATAATCAACATTTCTGATCTCTTTTATCTTGCTCTATCTGTGTAAGAAGTACTTGTTTTCTAAGATTCTATATAACTTACTTATATAGTTAAGTACAGGGCTTTTGTATCTGCTTTGTTTACTCATGCATCTCATTCACTAGAACAGTTAACAAAGAGTGTTAACATATAGTAAGTACTCAATAAATATTTGTTAAATTAATGACATGTGAACAGTTTTAATCTGTGTGTTCAGTAGGATATTTCTCAGATTCTACTGGGCACCAGACCTAGGGAGCACTTACCACATGTCTACAATAATAATGTAAAAATTTAAAGGGGTATCTGTTCACTAGAGAATCAATGATCCAAATTTGAATTTAACTCTATATGCATTTCCTCTTCAATTTTCAATATTTATTCAAACTCATTAATCTCCATTTATTTCTTTTGTACCTTCTGTGCATTTTATATAGGGAAGAATTAGAATCCCTCTCCAAAATTAGAAATGAGTGAGTGTATACTTATATTTGAACTCTAATTCTAAGATTTGAATTGTCCTATGACAACCATAATAAGAACCAAATATGGCAAACATAACTTGCAAGGTTTTACATTAAAGAAAGCCATAATAAAATAGAACAAGTGTAAAGCTTGCTTTGCCAGACTGAGTGGACTGTAAGAAGACAAAGGTAGTATAAATAAATCAGATACCAGGTCCTTGCTCTACCTGTCTTTCAGGGCCAGTAGAAATGTATGGGAAAACCGAAGAATATACAGATCTAAGACTTAATTAGTCAGGAGTAGCAGAGAAAGAAAAGTAGGAAAGGTTCCAGAAGGCCCATAAGAGCATCCTATCCATGTTTGGTACAATTCTTAAATGACTGCCAAAGTTACCCTACTCTATTCTTTGAAAACTATGAATGTGATACAACAGCATGCCCCTGAATATGTTATGTTATTTGGCAAAAAAAAAAAATCTCTTTGTAGATGCTATATAGCTTCCCTCTAGGGGAAGAGCACAATTCCTGGCTAACAACCCAGCAAGGAAAAGGGACCTCAGTCCTACAACCACAAAGAACTAAATTCTGCCAACACTGTGAATGACCTTGGAAGCAGTCTCTTCCTAAGTCTCTGGAAGAAAGATAGCCTCGTGTATATCAAATTTAGATGGTTTAGATGATGAGAACTTAGAATTTTGAGTTGATAAGATTTAGATGAGATTTTAGACTTGAAAATGATGCTGTAATAAAATGAAACGTTTCATGAAACGTACCATGAAATGGGGTAGATACATTTTGTTTTGGGAGGGACATGATTATATGGGGACCAGAAGGCAAACTGTGGTCCTCCCGAGATTCCACTCCCTTGGCTTTTTTTTTTTTTTAAGATTTTATTTATTTATTCATGAGACAGAGAGAGAGAGAGAGAGAGAGGCAGAGACATAAGCAGGCTCCATGCAGGGAGCCCCCTGTGGGAATCAATCCTGGGTCTCTAGGATCACACCCTGGACTGAAGGTGGCGCTAAACCACTGAGCCATCTGGGCTGCCCTCCCTTGGCTTTTCAAACACTAATCTAGGTACTGCTTTGAAGGAATTTTACAAATTAAAGTTCCAAGTCAATTGGTTTAAGATGGAAATTATTCAGGCAAGCCTGACCTAATCAGATAAAAGTATACAAAAGCTGACTATTCTGTTTTTGGTGGAACAGAAGAAATCATCAGAAAGATTTGAAGTATGGAAGGAACTTGGCATTCTGTGGCTGGTTTGAAGATGGAGAGAGTCACACAACAAGGAATGTAGGCAGCCTTACAGTTGGCCTTGGCCAACAGCCAGGAAGAAAGGGATCTCATCTTACAGCTGTAAGGAACTTAAGTCTATCATCAACCAGAATCCAGGGGCCAATTCACCAACTAAGGCCCCCTTCTCTCCATCCAGACATGGGTACACTAATTCACTCAGACATGGTCCTGAGGTATAGCAGGGAAAGGAATGAAAGAGAATGATTAATACAAAGGCTCTTGCATCCTACCAATCCTGGGAGTTAGATTTTAAGTTAAAATTCAAGTAGACAAATCACTTACAGTACAAAGAAACTCATTGACTCAGGAAATAAGGAGATGTGAGTCTTGACAGGATGAGCACTGGGTGTTATGCTATATGTTGGCAAATCGAACTCCAATAAAAAAAATATACAAAAACAAAAAACAAAACAAAACAAACAAACAAAAAAAAACAGAGATGTGCATAAGTAAAAGTTTGTCATCCAATAGACAGAAGTTTCAATTATTGGAAAAAAACACTTAATCTTTTTTGCATGAGTAGAGTGATTCAGTTCTTTACCTTGTTCCATTAGCATAGTAAATACCAATTCATGTGTGTCATTTATAGAAATGGAAACAAAATTAAGAGGACTGTGAAGATAGTTCATTTACCCAAAATAATTCTTAATTACAAGAGATATATAGACACCAGTAAATAAAAACGTTTCAAATATTTTATTATGCTTATTGTGACTAGGAGCGAAACCCAATAGAGTGCACTTTAATGAAAAGTTCAAAACCTTGAAAACAGTTCTTGCCTTTATCTCCCCACCTCTAATATTGAGCAAAATATTATGTGCCTATGGAGGTATGTAATGTGATAATGGGACAGGTTGTGTTTTATGAAGAGATTGTAAAACCTGCGAAAAGTTGCCCACAGCCAAAAGGAAATTAGGCTTAAAAAGCATATAGCTAGTTGAAAATAAGAATTTTAATAAAAATGAAAATACAGCCTATCTCCCTCTTTTATACTTCTTCTGGCTACCAGTGTTCTCACCCAGCCATGTTTCATTGTTACAACACTGATAAGCATGAAGAAAGTAGGTAAAAGTTTCTAGAGCTGGCAATTTTTTTTTTTAATTAAGCTACCTGAAACCTAGTATGACAGAAATAGTTCACTGATAGTATTAATTTGGCTGTCATATTAATGACATAATGACATAACTAAAAGTGGGTAATATTTTACATGTATTAGGATGAAATAATAATTAGTTTTCAGGTAGAGAAAATAACTGAGAATCTATCTCTCAATTCACAGCCATGAACACAGAGGATTAGAAAGAGTAATAGTTAATAGATATATTTCAACCAAGTGGAAAATCTGAAATTTAGGCCTATCCCTTTGATCCCATCTTTGTATACTTCACTCTACCAGATAGAAATGATTTATGAGAGAGTTTAAATGTTCTAAAGGGAAAAAATTAATTAAATGGTAACATTTACTTCCTTAAAGCGTTGATATTACCAATATTACTATTAAAATCAGGTAGCCAGCACTTCCAAGAGGGCTTCCTTTGTTCCTATCTTTAATAAAACAGGATGGAAAGGAACTTAATTAGTCAAGGGAAACTCCAGCTGTATCTGAATCTATCCAAATTGATTAAACAGGTTAGCCTTTCTCTAGTCTTGATGCATAATGAAATTCCTTTCTGCGGTGTGTAGTTCTCTTTGGTGATTTCATGTTCTTATAGTAGTACTGACAGCTGGGACCTTTCAAGATATGCTCACAATTGTGGAGAGGTCCTCAAAGCCAGTTATTCTCCTAGAACAAAAGCTCCATTTTCATTACACCTACACACACACTTACGTACTCAAATACTGACACACTCCTCATGAGGAAAAACATTCTTTTTTTTGTTTTAAAGGAAGTAAAAAAAAAAAAAAAAAAAAAAAAGGAAGTCAAATTTAGCTGGCTTTACAACCAAAGGAGTCCTAACTCATGGGTTAGTTTCTGTGCCTGCAATTGCTAACTTCTTTCTAATATTTCCCTATAGGGTAGAGGACGAGAATGAGGTCAAAACAGATAGTACCCCATAAGCTGACTTCATTCAATGGCCCCTAAGAATTGTGCTTTACCCACACCCAGGAATGCTGAATCCTAGGATAGGTTGGATGGTCGGAAACATGAATTGAATGCATACATGGTTTCGTCTTTCATCTACATGGTAATCTGCACAGACACAAGGGACAGAGCTGATGGAAGCATGTTTCATTGTGTTCAGCACAAAGTTAAATTTTAAAGACTGTAAAACAAAAGGAAGAATACACTCTATGGCAAAATCACAGAAGGAAGGCTAGTTCCGAGGCCTTCCATGTGGAATAAAGGGGAAATTAAAACATGTAAGAAAGACTCATCCTTTCTCATGAACATTTGTGCCTTATGTTATGGGGTAATTACAGGCAAGGACTCACGTAGGGCCATAAATCCACAGAAGCGTCATATGACTAGGAGATAATACAAAGCATTGGTTCCAAATAACACAGTAATGTGGTTTGCTCTGTCTGCAATCTTTAAATCTACTCCATTACAAGTAAGGATTTAGAGGTCTCTATAGGACACAGCCTCTATGCCTATACTGACAAGCGAGCTTTGAAATTATTAAGGCAGGCTTCCATGGGTGGTGGCATTGTGAGTGCATACTTAAAATTTTCACCTCCCAAGAAATGGTATCAGAGATCCAAGCTGAAAATGAAACTTTCTTCGAAGTGGCTGAAGCTTTAAAATCTACCTATCTAATATTCTCTCATGTAAATTTAGAGTCTGGTGATGGAGATTTAAATCCAAAAGGATGGCATTTGGGAAGGGAAGATGTGTCTGAATACATGACAGTAAGGACACCCCAAACCACAGCATGAGCTAGAGTCCATGAGGATGGATTGAAATATGTGTCAGTTCTTGTTGCCTATAATATTGAAGGTAAGGAAATCCTGCAGGGGAAGCTGGTGCCCTCCATTATGGAAGTGAACATACTTTTCTGGACCAGAAGAAGAAAAAGTTGAAAAGATCCAGAGGAAGGATGAGCACTTGCAGGATGAGAAGCTGTCCCATACCAATGACCTGAGCGAGCAGATGAGCTACAATACGGATGAGTTATAAAGTGGCTGCTGCCTTAATTCTGTCCTCCAAATCTCACTCACGAATCTCTCTTGTTGACTCTCTAGTTGGAAACATATACTGAATCTTTGAATATGGTATTTTTAGCTCAAACTGCTTTCCAATGAAAGAATGTAGTCTACGAGGTCCCAATAGAAAAGCTACACGATTATTGGAGTGGAATCTTAGTCACATATGGGAGAGGAAATAGGACATAGTTTCAACAACAGCCACAGAATATTTGTGTCTATTCTGATCATGGACATGGCAAGAATAATTTTTCCTAATTCTATGGAAATATCACTACCAAAATTAACTGTATATATATACATATACATATATACACATATATACATATATATGTAAACATATACATATGTATGTATATAGTATTGTTTGTGCATTGTGTTGTCAGATTTCATACACACACACACACACACACACACACTGTGAAACCATTACAACAATCAAGATAATAAAAATATCCATCATCCCCAAAGTTTACATGTGACTTTGCAGCCTCCCTTCATGCCTCTCTGTACTCCTGATTCCCAATTCTAGGCAACCTCAAATCTGCTTTCTGTCTCTACAGATCAATTTAAATTTTCTAGAATTTTATGTAAATGGAGTCATAGAGTATGTGCTCTTTCTTTGTCTGGCTTCTTCCCAGCGTAATTATGCTGAGATTCATCCATGTTGTTGGATATCACCAAAGTGCATTCAGTTTTTAATGGGACAGTAATATACTATTATATGAATGTATTACAATTTATTTAATTATTCAATTATTGATGGACATTTGGGTCATTCTTAGTTTTAGTACAAAGAAATTTTCTATGAACATTTGTATATGTGTCTTTGTGTGGAAACATGCTTCAGATAAATACCTAGGAGTGAATAGCCAAGTCACGCCATAGGTGTGTATATAAATGTTTTCTAAGATGCTTGTGCTTTTTCACATTCCCACTAACAAGATATAAGAGATGAGGTAGTTCCACACCTTTGCCATAATCGTTTTGATCAAGCTTCTTATTTCTATATTACACGTTCTACTGTGCAATGAGATCTCATTGTTGTTTTAAATTTGCATTTTCTTAATGACTAAAGAATGATGTTGAGCATCTTCTCAAGGGCTAAGCTTTAATGTATGTATCTTTTTGTTGAAATGTCTGTTCACATTTTTTCCTTATGTTCTATTTATGTTGTTTGCTAACCATAGGTCGTATTTCATCTTCACATGGTGAATAGAGGTCACCACCTGGGCCTAGAATTTTCTTTGTTTAGTAAAATTCAAATTGTTTAGTAGAAAAAGCACAATTCAAAAAAAAAAAAAAAAAAGAAAAAGCACAATTCAGTTATCTATTTCTTTTTGAAGGAACTTTGGCACTTTGTGTCTTTCAAGGAATTTTTGTACTTCATCTCAGTTGTCATATATTAACATAAAGTTGTCCATGATATTCCCTTATCCTTAAACTCTGTAGTCTCTGTACTATTATTGTCTCCTCTCTCATTTCTGATATTGGTAAATTGTCTCACCTCTTCCCTTCAGGTTGGCTAGGGATTTATAAATTATATTAATTTTTTTTCAAAGAATCAGATTTTAGTCTCTTTAATTTTCTTTTTCTGATTTCTTATTTCTGTTCTTGCTTTTCTCCTGCCTTTAAATTGGTTTTATTTGGTTTAATTTGCTCTTCTTTTTAGAGTTTGGTTTTAGGTTGTTTTTTGTTTTGTTTTGTTTTTGCTTTTCTTTAAAAAAAAGATTAAATCAGTGACCTTAGAAACATGTCCTTCTTTTCTAAGATATATATATCCAGAATATTCCCTTATTATCTATACACATGCATACATGCATACACATATGCTATAAATTCTACTCCGAGCACTGCGTTACCTGCATTAAATAATTTTAATAGGCTTTGCTTTCATTCTTATTAGGTTTTAAGTGTATTTCAATCTCCCTTTTGAAGGGCTCCTGGGTGGCTCAGTCTGGTAAGTGTCTGCCTTCAGCTCTGCTCAGGTCATGATCCCAGAGTCCTGGGTTTTAGTCCCTCATGGGGCTCTCTGCTTTTCCCTCTACCCCTCCCCCTCTCATGCTTGGCATCTCTCAAATAAATAAATAAATAAATAAATAAATAAATAAATAAATAAAATCTTTTTAAAAAATTTCCTTTTCAATTCCTTTTTTCTCCCCCATGAGTTAGTTAGAAATGTACTACTTCATTTCCAAATACTTGCAAATTTTCTAGCTGTCTTTCTATTATTGATTTCTAATTCCATTCCATTTGGTCATAAAATATATTTTATATGTTGAGACCTTTTAAAATTTATTGTGGGTTATTTTCTGGCCCAGAATATGTCTAAGTTGATAAATATTCCAAAAGTACTTGAAAAGAATATGTGATCTGTCCCTGGGGGTGAAATATTCTGTAAATATATCAGTTAGGTAAAGTTGATTACTAATGTTTCTAATGAGAAGTGTTACAGTATCTCACTGTAATTATGACTGTATCTATTTCTTTTTTAAAAAAGATTTTATTTACTTATTCATGAGAAACACGGAGAGAAGCAGAGAAAAGGCAGAGGGAGAAGCAGGCTCCCTGCAAGGGGCCCGGTGAGGGACTCAATTCTAGGACCCCAGGATCACACTCTGAGCTGAAGGCAGATGCTCAACCACTGAGCCACCCAGGTGTCCCATGACTGTATCTATTTCTTCTTGTTCTTCTATAAGTTCTTGCTTCCTGCACTTTGAAACTGCTGTTAGTTAAAAAATATTCAAAGTGCTCGTGCTCCTTTGATAAATTGACTCCTTTACCATTAGGAAGTGACTCTTTACTCCTGATTTTATTCTTTGATCTGAAATCCACTTTGATCATCACATTTTGCTCATGCTCACATTTTGCTCAGTGTTAGTGTGGTATATTCTCTTCCATCCTTGAATAGTTAACCTATTTGTGTTTTTCCATTTAAATTGGGTTTCTTACAGTCAACAAAACTAAAAGACAACCTACAGAATGGGAGAAGATATTTGCAAATGACCTATCAGATAAAGGGCTAGTATCCAAGATCTATAAAGACTTTATTCAACTCATCAGCAAAGAAACAATCCAATCATCAAATGGGCAAAAGACATGAACAGAAATCTCATAGAGGAAGACATAGACATGGCCAACATGCACATGAGAAAATGCTCTGCATCACTTGCCATCAGGGAAATACAAATCAAAACCACAATGAGATACCACCTCACACCAGTGAGAATGGGGAACATTAACAAGGCAGGAAACAAATGTTGGAGAGGATGCGGAGAAAAGGGAACCCTCCTGCACTGTTGGTGGGAATGTGAACTGGTGCAGCCACTCTGGAAAACTGTGTGGAGGTTCCTCAAAGAGTTAACAATGGATCCGCTCTATGACCCAGCAATTGCACTGGTGGAGATATACCCCAAAGATACAGATGCAGTGAAACGCTGGGACACCTGCACCCTGATGTTTATAGCAGCAATGTCCACAATAGCCAAACTGTGGAAGGAGCCTCGGTGTCCATCGAAAGATGAGTGGATAAAGAAGATGTGGTCTCTGTATACAATGGAATATTCCTCAGCCATTAGAAACGACAAATACCCACCATTTGCTTCAACGTGGATGGAACTGGAGGGTATTATGCTGAGTGAAATGAGTCAATCGGAGAAGGACAAACAGTGTATGTTCTCATTCATTTGGGGAATATAAATAATAGTGAAAGGGAATAAAGGGAAAAGGGTAGAAAATGAGTGGGAAATATCAGAGAGGGTGACAAAACATGAGAGACTCCTAACTGTGGGAAACGAACAAGGGGTAATGGAAGGGGTGGTGGGCGGGGAATTGGGGTGACTGGGTGACAGGCACTGAGTGGGGCACTTGATGGGATGAGCACTGGGTGTTATGCTATATGTTGGCATATCGAACTCCAATAAAAAATTTAAAAAAAAATAAATAAATTGGCTTTCTTTTAAGCAGTATATTCTTGAATCTTGCTTTTTAGCCAATCTGTACTTTTTAAAATCCAATCTTTATTGAGTATAATTCCTGAGTTCATTTAATGTCAACTGGTTTATTGGTCAAATTATTGTATTTTTAGCAGTTGCTTTAGCATTTATATTTTTTAGTGTATCTAGTGCTATATTCAAGTAATACTGCAGCGCTCACCATGGAAAAAACCCTTCACTCTGCCTTTTTGTTCTTATTGTCAGATATTTTTACATGTGTTATAAACCCAACAATCCATTATTATTATTTTTATTTGAAACAGTGATTATTTTTAGATATTATACATTTTAAATGACTTTTTATTTATCTACGTATTTACCATTTCTAGAACTTTTCTTTTTTAAAAAAATTTTAAAGCATTTATTTATTTATTCATGAGAGACACAGAGAGAGAGGCAGAGACACAAGCAGAGGGAGAAGCAGGCTCCATGCAGGGAGCCTGATGTGGAACTGGATCCCAGGTCTCCAGGATCACGCCCTGGGCTGAAGGCGGCGCTAAACCGCTGAGCCACCCGGGCTGCCTGAACTACTACTACTTCTTCTTTCTCCTCCTCCTCCTCCTCCTCCTCCTCCTCCTCCTCCTCCTCCTCCTCCTCCTCTTCTTCTTCTTCTTCTTCTTCTTCTTCTTCTTCTTCTTCTTCTTCTTCTTCTTCTTCTTTCTTCTTTCTTCTTCCTTTCTTCCCATTTCTATATGTAGATCTCCATTGTCATCTCGTGTCACTTTCCTTCTGCCTGAAGAATCTCTTTTAATAGTTCCTTTGGTATAGATTTAATGGTGATGAGTTCCTTCAGTTTTTGTAGGAGTGAAAAAAAACCATTCCTGTTTTATTTTTGAAAAATATTCCTACTAGGGCACCTGAGTGGCTCAGTTGGTCAAATGTCTGTCCCTGGGTCCAGGAATCCAGCCCTGCATCATCAGATCAGGCTCCCTCCTCAGCAGAGAGCCTGCTTCTTTCTCTGCCTCTGCCCTTCCCCCCCAGCTTATGCACTCTGTCACCCTCTCTCCCCCACTAAATAAAATAAGATAAAATAAAATAAAATCTTAACAAAAACAAAACAATATATCCTAGGCCCAGCATCCATAAAGTTCCCCACAGCAAAACTAAGGCAGAGTCTAACTTAAAAATATACATGTTAAAGTTCCTAACATGACAAGAAAACAAGATCTTATCTTAAAAAAAAGAATCCATTTTTATTGGATAAAGAATGCAAGATGCAAAGATTTTCTTTCTGCTTTTCAGCAACTCTAAAGATATTACTCCTGTCATTATCTTTATTCTTCCTTACATATTATATTCTTCTGACTTTTTTTTCCAACTGCTTTTAATTTTTTTCCCTAATGGCTAATTTTAAGCAATTTGACTTTGATGTGCCTTAGTGTGCTTTACTTCATATTTCTTGTGCTTATGATGTGTTGAATTTATTAGGAAGTTTTCAGCTTTCATCAAATTTGGAGAATTAAAGCATTTGGTCATTATATCTTTTCTCTCTCTTTCCTCTCTTAGATGGACTGCAATTACATGTACATAAACCTCTCCGAAACTCTCCTCTAGTTGTTGCTGGGTTCATTTTCTTAGTTTCTTTTCTGTGTTTCAATGTAGATAGTTGCTAGTCCTGATATCAACTTCCCTGCTCTATGTGTCTGACCTGTTGTTATACCCATCAGAGTATTTGTCATCTCTGACATTGTAGTTTTCATCTCTAGAAGCTTAACTTGGGCTTTATCATATCCTTTATATCTCTACTTAACATGCATAATCTTTCTTCTTTCTTACATATACACCATATGAGTATAATAGCTGCTCTAATATTCTTGTCCTAATTCTATCATCTGTACCTTTCACAGGTTTGTTTCTACTGATTGATTTTTTCCCATCCTATTACGCATCATATTTTTCTGCTTCTTTGCATGCCTAGTAACTTTGGATCAGAAGTCAAACACTGTGAATTCTACCTTTTTTTGGACCCTGCATATTTTTATATTCCTGTAAATATTCTTCATCTTTATTCAGGAGTGTGGTAGACTTACTTGGAAACAGTTTGATCCTTTCAAAGCTTGCTCTTATACTCCTTTTGGTTGGACCAGACATGATCTTAGTCCAGAGCTAGTTTTGCTGCATTACGGAGGCAATTTACTTCTGTGTACTTTAACCCAAGTCCTTTAATTACAAAAATCGCAACCCCTCTGAATGATGCAAACAAGAACTATTGCCACTCTTGGTGACTTCTGTAAATTGTTTCCTCTAGTCCTTTTGCATATTCTTCTCCAGCCTTGGATAGTTGTCTCACGTGCAATCGATCAGTACTCAGCTAAAGACAAAAGGGAAACTTTGTAGATGCTCAGATCCTCACCCTCATACTTCTCTCTCTCTCTCTTTCTCTTTCTCTCTGTCACTTGGTACTCTGCTGGGCAAATTTAAATCACTTAGTCCCTCCTCCTTTCCTCAACTCAGTGAGTCCATGAAGCGGCAGTAACCTGAGCCAATCAGAGACTCACCTCTTTGTCTCCTCTCCCTCAGGGATCACCCTTCTGATGTCTAATGTCTAACAATCATAGTTATGTATACTCTTTCTATTTTTTATTGTTTCAAATGGAAGATAAGTCTGGTCTCTGTTACTTTATCTTCCAAAGAATATATTAAGACCTTCATTTCCATATAGTGCAAAGATCATCAGATTTAGAATCAGAATATCTAAATTCAAAATCTAATTGGCTTCTGACCAGCAGTGGCTTACTTTTTTACCAACTATAGCAACTTTGACAGATAATTTAATACATCACTCTAAAATGCCTTTCCCCTTTTACAAAATAAGGATAGTTATACATGTTATGAGGTATTTTGTGAAGGAAAATGAGCACTAAATTACATGAAGTTGTTGCTACTTTCACAGCTGAATTCTCTTTTCCAAAACCAGTCTTGTCTCCACAATTGTTTGCTTTTTTAAATATACACTTTAGGAATTGATTCTTGTTAATAAAGCACTCTAGAGGCTAGCATGACTTTCCTTACATCTTGTGGTTTTCCCCTTCCACATTTTCTTTTTTTTATATGAATTTATTTTTTATTGGTGTTTAAATTGCCAACTTATAGAATAACACCCAGTGCTCATCCCGTCAAGTGCCCACCTCAGTGCCCATCACCCAGTCACCCCCACTCCCCCGCCCACCTCCCCTTCCACCACCCCTAGTTCGTTTCCCAGAGTTAGGAGTCTTTCATGTTCTGTCTTCCTTTCTGATATTTCCCACTCATTTTTTCTCCTTTCCCCTTTATTCCCTTTCACTACCCTTTTCATATTTTCTGGCTGGATATCAGAACTCCATATTAGTCTTGAAGTATTTATACAACTTTCATCTAAAAATTGAGATAGTCTCCAGTTGCATTTAGAATCCGGCTATAAATAGCTCGGTAGAATGAATGCTTATAGCCATAGGCAGTTATATATTATTATTACTACCTGCATAAGGCAATTCTTAATTCTCCTTACACAAAGAAGTCCTTGCCACCTCAAAAGCAGTGTAAAATATTCAACAAATGTTATAGAATGAGAGCCAACTTTAGTCAATGTGCAGATAAGGAAACTTGGTTAGAACAAAACAAAACAGATCCTAGGTCGGAGATTTAAGTTTAGAAACGATTTTGCAAAAAAAAAAAATATAGTGGAAATACATGTTGATGACATTTACTTTCAATACTCTCTATGCCTTCTTACCTCCAGTGATTATCTTCCCTGGTATGTCTTTCCTGGTACTTTCATATTCCTCCCTCTCTCCCTTTGAAAATAGCTCTTGAAAAAAGGTTATGAAAAACTCCTACTATGGAAATGTCTGCTACAGAGAAGCCATTCCAAGAGATAATGTAGCATTTTTCTTTTTGGTTTCTTTTTTTTGTATGGGGTTAAAAAAGTAACACAGCCTTATTATTTTTTTCAGCTTAGTTCAGAAGAGGCATGCTTGGAACAAATGATCTGCAACATCATTTCTAATCTTGATTCTTCTATAACTCTCTGAATGAAGATTTGATGATAGAAATTCAACAGTTAGTTATCAAGGGATTCTGGTATAGAAATGATGAGAAAATTCACTGAAATATAATTTTCAGAGGTGTGCAAAATATAGGACCGAGAGTCAGGAAACAATTTTGAGACTGATTCTCGCTCAGAGTCCCAAAGCTCTCCTTGTAGACTTGGATAAAAATTTCTCAGAATGCAGTTTTCTCATTTGAAAAAACGTAAACAGTTAAAAAGCCAGGGATTATCTACAGCATTTAGCACAGAGAGTCCACATTGAAAATGTTCAATCTGTCTTTGTGAATTGAAATATCTTATTCAGTGTCTTGCAAAACTCTCCAGAGGAAGAAGCAACTTTCTTCTACTTATAAACTTTCACTAATTTTCAGACAAGAAAAATCAAGCCCCTTGAATAAAATGAATGTGAATAATTTTTATTTGTTTCTCTTCAATTTGAGATCCTAGAAAGATGGACTCAGGAAGACATCATAACAAAGAAAAAGAATTTATGTATTTTTTTATTTTTAAAAGATTTTATTTATTTATTTATTTATTTATTTATTTATTTATTTATTTATGAAAGAGACAGAGAGAGCATTGAGAGAAAGGGCTGGGGAGTGGGGGCAGAAGGAGCAGGAGAAGCAGACTCCCCGCTCAGGGAGCCCTATGTTGGGCTTGATCCTAGGACCCTGAGATCATGACCTGAGCTGAAGGCAGATGCTTAACCAACTGAGTCACCAAGAACCCAAGAAAAAGTATTTATTAAAGTTGGTTAATTACAATCTAGATCAAAGTAAGTAATTTGGAAATATTATGTCATGTCTACTTCCACCAAAGTTAGGACAAAAGCTTTAGCTATTAAGACTTTAGGGAGCTTGCAATATTCTTTTCTCTTTTTTCTAGTAAGGGAAAGTTTATAGGTAGAACAATCTTAGGTCTTGCATGAAGCCTCCTTAAACCAGTTTTCAAAATTTCCAAAGAAATTTTTTTGGAAAGTAAATTTTCAAATGAAGTGAATATCTTAGGTTCAAACTACACTATATTATCCTGCCCTTAAACTAGGTGACAACCTAAAAAGTGATTTCTTTCTGCGGACATTATGATTTACTTCTTAATTGGCTGAGAAAATTCTCCTATATTTCTTCAAAAGAAAGCATGATATATTAGAGAAATTTTAAATATTTTAATATATTTAATTCCTTCCATGCTCACACTTAAAACAATGGTTATTGATAAACTATTAATTGGTTATTAAAGACAAATGTTATTAACTGCAAAAAGGCATCAACAATATTCTAGAGTTTGTGTATAAACCCGCTATTTCTGTGGATGTTTTGTTTTACTTCTACCTAAAAAAATTCTCTGCCAAACTCTCAATCCCATGTAAAATTTGAATTTTTATAAGTGTGGAACCTCAGAAACTAGAGGATAATCATTTCACTGCAAGTGTTCTATAAACAATAGGAGAGATATTTTATTGCTCCTTTCATTCAAGTTAAATATATTCAAAGCTTTGTTGACATTTGAGAAACTCCAGAACTTATTAGGGGAAAATACATTCTTTGGGATTTACATCAGCCATTGGGACACTTTTCTCACCCTAGTCCCTTAGATTGTGATCACTAATCTTTGATATGCGTAAGGATCCCCCAGGCATCTTTGGAAAGATATTTATGGTCCCCACATATGTGACATGTCTGCCTCAATCACCCTACGTGGAAAACTTCTGATTGATAATTTTATCAAATGAGGATCCAAACAATATGGAGTGCTAGAACATAGTTGTCAACATTAGAGTTTTGTCGGTAGGCCTTCCTGTCTGGTTCTGGGTGTGGGATTTGAGGACAAAGGGTTTTCTCAGAGCCCTCCAAGTCATCTGTCTTTAAGTATTTCCATATTATGTCATGCTCAAAATACATGCTCATTTAGTAATCCATTTGCTCAAAAATATTTACTGTGCATATACAATGTGATAAGAACTATGCTGAATACAATGGATGCAACACTGGCCAATACTTATTTAACTCACTTCATACACCTTAATATTCAGCCCCATTCTTTTAAATGTGAAAGCCAACAATGATTATTTTACATCAATATATTTTTTAATTCATCTGATTCTCTAGACATGATACAAGGCTCTTGGCATGGTGATGACTAAAATATTATTCTTTCCCCCTAAACAGTACAGAACTAAATGCAAATGAAGCCTAAAGGAGGGAAGGATTAATCCTCCTTTAGAGGACCTAAAGGTCTATTGAACAAGGTAAAGTTTATCAGGGAAGGAAGGAGAAAAACATATTTCTTAGAAGAATGAACAAGACATGGGGTGGTGACAGTGTGTTTGGACGATGAGAAAATATTTGATACAGGAAAGATACGTGGTGTCCTTCAGAAAACTGGTAATTAAAACCAGAAAGGTAAATTAGGAAACTACTTTGAAAGATTTAGTTGACTCAACAGAGTTTGGATATTAATTCTTACTGATTTGTCAGCATAAAATTTAGGCATATGAGTGATGTGATCATACCCTATCTTCAGAAAAAATGACAGCTTAGAAATGCACCTGAGGAGGAGTAAGTGGGAGTTTTAGAAACAATCTGGAAGTTGCCACCACATGGGGCAGAAAAATGTTCAGGGGGAAGGTGAAGGCAGTGCCAGTGAGGAGGCATGAGGGATATATTTTATTTCAAATGAAGGGGATTTTATGACTGGTTGAAGTTTTCAACGGATGGTAAAAGAAAGGAAAAGCCAAAGACCTGAACATTTCAACCTGGAGAAGTAAAATGGCAGTATTATTAATTAAATACAGACACAGGAGGAGGAACTACTTCATAGGTGAAGAAATCGAATTTAGTTTGGGGCAGATCATGTGTTAGGAACCTGTAGAACTCTGAGTCGTGAATGTTGGATAGGTTGCTAAATGGATGAATACAGATGAATAGAAGGCAGAAGTGGAGATACAGGGGCACCTGGGGGGTTCAGTTGGTTAAGCATCTGCCTTCAGCTCACGTCTGGATGTTGGGGGGTAGGGTCCCTGCTCAGTGGAGAGCCTGCTTCACTTCCTCTCCCCCTGCTCCCCACTCCCATCCTCACCCTCGTGTGTGTGCACTCTCTCTCTTTCTCTCTCTCCCTCTCTCAAATAAATAGATTTTTTTTTTTTTTTTTTTAGGTGGAGTTACAGGTTTGAATCCTGGTGGAGGGCATATTTTTTGGAAAAAAAATATTTTCAGTTGGCAAAATTTTATAAACTGCCAATACTATTCTAGTCTATACATTTTAGTGATCTTAACTGTTTTTTAAAACCTAACATCTGGAAACTACCATGGAATAGACTTTTTAGAACAACCAGTTTATAAGAAGAATTAGGAAACAGGTCCAAAATAAGAAACTGCTTTGCGCAAATTCTCACAGTAAATTATTGGCATATTCAGAATTACAACCTAGGTCTTTGATTCTCAGGTAAAAATTCTTTCCATCGTATCACCCACACTATCCAGGAGCCAAATCCCTATGTTTGACTAGAAAATCATCACCTAGGAAGATCACAGGTCAGGGTGTGCAAGATATAAGAAACAGGAGAGAAAGAAGGAAAATATTAGGGAACTTTGCAGTGGCAAAAGTACATGGATATACAGATCCTCACTCACATATAATGCTAGAAATTATTTTCCTTATCATAAAATCTCCTGCTAGAAAACATTGTGAATAATAAAATTAATAATAAGGTATCATTCTTTGGATCCAAAATAATAAATAAATAACAGGATAGCAATCAAATTGAGGGCTGAAGGTAAATGGTAATACATCAAATTAAATTAAATTACATAAAGCAAAATAAGCCAGGGTGCTTCCACAGACCAACGATATTACTGCGCTAATAGTGAAGAGTGAGATCAACTTAATTCTTTAATACCTAAATGTAAATACCTAAGTTTCAAGTATATTACATCTACATACTTTTTACTCTTCTTTTTACTCTTCAGATATATTAAAATAAAAATCAGTGCTATTTTAAAAGATATTGATTTCATTTTGACTATTTCTTAATATTATACACTCTCCTAAGACTCTACTTATTTTTAAGAAGAAACAGAAGTCCCTACTATAGAGAAGAAAGGCTAAATGATGCAATAAAAGATCATTATCATAAAGACAGATTGCATTTGTCTTAAACAGAATCATCTTGATAAAATGCACATTTCTATACAAATTTGGTTACCATTGTCTATTGTCTAATTCATTCATCTTCAGAGCAAGTTGTCATAATTCAGGAAGCACATGAGATGATCCCCTGGGATGTGAGAAGACTATATTGAAATTTATTTTTATATTTTTATTTCAAAATATAATGGAGCTATTAAAAAAACAGTGATTTAATTCCAAATATTATAGACAAGTTATCATCATCTAAATAAAAAAAAAAAAAACAGAACATTCATTTGTCACCATCCTCATTGCTTTTCACAAATTACTAACTATTCATAGGCCCCATAGAATTACTCACCATCCTCACTTGCATGGTATTTATTTTCTTAATTTGTTTACAGTCTATGAGCTAAATGTGCACCCTTAAAAAGTGTTTTTATTTTAGCTTTGTCTGATTTTTTGAACAATATATATAAATAAAAGGAATCATACATCCTAAACCTGTTTGTTCCTATATTTGATTACTCAACCTTTTATTTCTCAGGTGGATTCATACTCTGGATAACTACATTTCATTCACTTTCGGTGCTGTATAATAGTTTCAGATGAATGTCACAATTTAATATCTATTCTGTTGTTCTTAGATATTTGGATGGTTTGTATTTAAAAGGTATTGTGGGCAGCCCCATGGCTCAGCGATTTAGCACCTGCCTTCCGCCCAAGACGTGATCCTGGAGACCCAGGATCGAGTCCCACGTCGGGCTCCCTCTGCCTGTGTCTCTGCCTCTCTCTCTCTCTCTCTGTCTCTCACAAATAAATAAATAAAACCAAAAAAATAAAAATAAAAGGCATTGCAAATAATGCTGCTGTGAACATTATTTTCAAAGTATACCTGTTAGCTGTAAACCTATGAGTGAATTTGTCAATTCATTTAATTTCAGAACCACTTTGTATCATTTACTAGTGTTTTTAAGGTTTTAGATTTTGTTTTTATTATTTTGTTTACCCTGATTTTATTTTATGTAGGTTTTGTGTGTTTCTTACTAAATATACTCAAAGTAAACATACTATTTTTACTTTTTGTGGTTATTATAAATAGGGTGATATCTTCCATCATAGCTTCTGACTCTTAACGATGAATACAAAAATATTTGATTTGTGGTAATTTTATATCTTGTTATCTTACTGATTTTTTCTTGTTGTATAAGTTCAAATTCTCCAACTTTATTATTTGTTTCAAATTTGATTTGACTATTCTAGGTCTTTGGCATTTCCATATGAGTTTTAGAATCAGTTCACCATTTCTATAAAAGAACATGCTGGGATTTGAGTTGTGATTTCTTTAAAACTGGAATTGTATTACGTTTGTACATCAATTTGGGAAAAAGTGACATTTTAGCAACATTAAGTCATCTACTCTATGGATATGGGATATCTATGTGCTTAGATATTATTTAACTTCTCTCATCAATGTATTGTTCCTCAGTTTACTGGTCTTCCATCTGTTATGCCAGATGTATCCTTAATTAGTGAATTTCTTTGAAGCTTGTGACTTCAAATTATAACATCCCCCAACAAAAAAGCATGTTCTAATAATTATATTATGGATTGAATTAGGCCCTCCCAAAATTTGTATGTGGTATGTACTAACCCCAATACCTCGGAATGTGCCTTATTTATAGATAGGTCTGTACAAAGGTCATCAAGTTAAAATGAAATAATTAGGGAAGGCTCTAATATTATGCCTGCATCATAAAAAATAGGAAATGTGGAGATAGATAGGCACTGAAAGAATACCACGCAACCATGAAGGCAAGAGTAAAGGTGATGCTTTCCTACGCCATGGGAACACCAGATTGTCAGCAAAAGGGTGGAAGTGAGGAGAGAGGCATGGGATAGATTTTCCTCACATCTCTCAGAAGGAATTAACCCTGCTGACATCTTGATCTCAAAGAGCAGGCCTCTGGAATTGTGAGACAATAAATATCTGTTATTTAAGCCACTCAGCTTGTAGTACTTTGTTATGGCAGCCCTAGCAAGTTAATACAAATGCTATGCATTAAGATTCAGGATACACTGGATTTTGTTTCAAGACTGGAAATAACTAATCTCTTTTTTGAGATCACAGATACAGACTATGCCAGTGTCTCATCTATTTCTAAGCAAATGGAGACACCATTAATCCCCTCAGACTCTGGGATTATCATTCACTACAATTAACCTCCGTGGTGCAAAGGAAGGAGTAGCCTGGAAATGAAGCCTGCCCCAAACACTCAGGGCTTAAAAAGAGCTACCCAACGCTGTCCCACCCTGGATCCTATCACCTGCATGCACTGTGCCCGGATCTTCCTAGGCGTGAGCTGCTTGCTCATTGAGGTCACATGTTTGGAAGTTATGTTAACTCATGCAAGGCTCCAGTGTATCATTTAGAGTAATTCACCAGTTTGGAACTGGCCAAGACTGGCCCTACATTATACTAAGTACTACCCTAAAGGCCTGAAGGAGTTAATGTAGCTTCCAAAGTGGCCTCCTCTAAATATACAATCTGCCAATTCCAGACAACTACAGCCTGCTCACACAGCATCTTCTGGGAAATATCAGAGAATTGCACTCTCAGGAAAATAATGGACATTTTACTATCCTAGGTTCTAACCAACAGAAAAACTCCAAAATTATTTATGTGGCCACCACTGGGAATAATAAGCATAAGTACGCTCTATTTATGTCTTAATTATTATTATTACACAGTAAGAGAAAAGAGGGTTACACAGATGAGCAAATGAAAAATAGCATTAACTTCAGAAAAGCTAAAAAGCCTATATACTGATTTCAACCTTTGTCCACCTTAAACCCATGCTTCTGTTCTAGATGCTTCATATCCTCATACCCCTGCTTTCATTTTTTAAAATGTTTTCAAAAATTACTCACATTTATAGTAGGGAATACAGAGTTAATAATGACTCCGATTTACTCTCAAAAGAAATTGATAAGCGAATGAGAAAAACAGGATAGCCGGGGGAAGAAGCTAGGAAAAGGATGTGGGTTTAGGAGAAATGAAGATCAGTGTGGTCCCACAGGAAGCTCTGGAGCATGGCTTGCACCACTGTTGTACTGCCTGACACAGGGAGGGTAAACTAGTACATCCCCAGGGTGTGATGCTTGACCTCTCAGGGATCATCAGGCAAGGCATCTCCCAATGCCCAAGACCACCCTCCAGAGATGGGTACAGCAGAGTGCCCTCAGCAGCAGACACCTCAGCAGCTGAGAGTGGGTGCCTCCTCGCACTCAACAGGACCTGGGAAGGGCATCAGCAGCTTCTAACACAACCATTAACCTCTGCTACTTGGTCCCTAACTGACTTACCGCAGATGCATTAAGGTAAGTCATAGGCCCCATTCTCCTGAAGTTTAACCTTATTGAGAAGATAAGACATATACATATGTAAACGTTAAGCAATGAAAATAGGTTTCTATTTTAGTGTAACCTATTATGCTGAATCAGACAACCTTTAAGAGATTACAGCAAAATCTTTTATCTTTGAATTTATCTCAAAGAAATGGAAATTTTTAACACTAGTTTTCCTCACAATAAAATGAAAAATATTCATGTTGAAGCTACAGAAAGAAAAAGACTTAAATGAGTTTGATAATTTTTGAAGTTTGGAAAGTATTTTATAAAACCTCATACGTGAATTTTAGATTTAATAAGAAATATCTTGGTCATATAAGCCAAAGACCTAATGGTGTTGAAGAATGTTTTACCAGAACTACTATTTTCATGTGTTTCCCAGTATTTATTTTCCTTACTTTTCAAAAACAAAATCTTAATATCTCAAGTCCTATTGATTAAATTTTCCTATACAAGGGTGAATATGAAAACAGTCCTCTGTTCTACACCGTACATATAGATATACACCAGACATATGTAGAAAGTTCTCTCACAAGAAGGTATTTTGTGGGAATAATTAACTATTAAGGTCAATCAAACATCACCTGTTATCTAAGTACATTTGAGTGGCTTGGCCTATGTCTTAATTACAAAATTCATAATTTTTGAAGAAAAACAAAAAAAATCATGGTTTTATGGATAGAAAGATATATCTTAATGTTTATCGTTGTCCTAATATTTTCATGAAGAATGATCCTCATGGTTATTGAAATTTGTAGTTTCACAAATAATATTAATAACAAAGCTCTTCTGCCATGAGTTCTCCTGCCCAAAAGAATTGGCAGTTATTTGTACTATGGGAGATTGGTGACAGGAAGCCTGCTTGATGAGTAGTTGCAAATATCTTATATTCAGGTACTTGATAGTTGAAGTAAAACAACAGTAGTGATAAAGATTCTGATCTATGCAATATGCTGTCAAGTATATGCATTGAAACTTAGTAGTTTCAAAAAAAGAGTATTTTTTTCTTCCTTGGGATACCAGCATTGATTTCTGTATATTCTGACAATTGACCTGGAGCTGTGTTTCCAGCATGCCTCACTTCTGATAAGGAGGTGACTGCCACACCAGTGATGCTTACAGGCCACAGTCAACTCTCCTGGACTGCTGGATGCGGAGTCAGACTTACAGTCCAAAATATGATCGTTTAAAATAAATTTAAGGATTTTACAGTTTATACTTATGGTCACATAGGTCATTTTTTCTTGACACTCATAATTTCAAATGTCAAAAAAAAAAATCCTGGAATACCAGATTAAAAATTCAAGAATACAAAGTTCAGTCATGAAGAGAACAAGCAATTACCAGCATTAGGAGTGTGTGCTTCCGAATTCTCCATTTGTTATTACCAAAGCAAATGTCCATGGAATTAAAGTAACGTTTTAAAGAAAAGCTAATAACCTTACTTACTCAGAATGAATCAAGCTAAGACATGTAATTATAAGGTAACATGGTTAAATTCTTTACAAGACTTTATAAATTGTATATGTAAATTATTTAGTCCCTTAAAGTAGCTTCATTATCAATCTATACATCCATTCCAGTAACACCAGCATTTCTTACTTTAAAAAGGGGTGAGACAGTGACAGCTTCCTTAGGACTTTCAGTATCTTCTTTTTTTTTTTTTTTAAGATCTATTTATTTATTTGAGAGAGAGAGTATGTGTGTGCATGTGCAAGGGCAGGGGAGGGGCAGAGGGAGAATCCCAAGCAAACTTAAGCTGAACAAGGAGTGGTAGTGGTGGAGGCGGGTGAAGTGGGGTTTTAACCCCGAGATAATGACCTGAGCCAAAATCAAAAGTCAGTCACTCAACTGACTGAGCCACCCCTGGAAATTTTAGCATCTTTTCCTAATGTTGGTAAATCCTTACCTATAAAGGTGGCCTTCATTTTCAGAAATAGCAAAAAAGACAGGGAGATGCAAATGAATAATACAAAAATCACACAATCAGTAAATGCATAGAGAGGCTTTGAAATGATATAAGGACTGTCTTCCAGGCATATATGGTATATTAAATGCTCATAGTTATTATAATAATGTATATGACTTGATATGTTTTAGAGTTTATCAACTCTCTAAGGATTCTTTTTTTTTTTTTTTTTAAGATTTTATTTATTTATTCATGATAGTCACAGAGAGAGAGAGAGAGAGGCAGAGACACAAGCAGAGGGAGAAGCAGGCTCCATGCACCAGGAGCCCGATGTGGGATTCGATCCCGGGTCTCCAGGATCGTGCCCTGGGCCAAAGGCAGGCGCCAAACCGCTGCGCCACCCAGGGATCCCCCTCTAAGGATTCTGAAAAGTTATTTCTAAGACTACTTCTTACAGCTTGAGAATCCATCTAACAATTCTATCAGCTCCTGTGAAATAAGGAGGTCAGGAAAATATTTCCTCCCGTAATAACATCATCAGTATTAAAATTACCTTACTACCTCCAAAAGCGAGCTGTGAACTGTGGGCTTGATGGTAAGTTGTGTCTTATTACAGTTGGTCACTGGCCAGCCTCTCTCAATCTCTCTCCTTAACAAATATGAATCATGAGTTCATAGGTTGCATTAACTCTATTCTAAGAAAAACAAGTTAACCTTTGTGGTCAGGGGTGGCCTTGCTCAGTTAGTGGAGGGTATATTTCTAAATAATGAAGATAAAATGGCAAGATATCAATAGACTTTGTAACTATTATGGATGGGTAACTCTCTTATTAGACACGGCTGGAAATGATTTGTCTTCAGTAATATAGAAGAATTATAGTGTACCAGTAAATGATGTTGTTGGGAATTACTTAAATAGTTATTTCCCTTGGAAGTTCAATGCATGATGTTGGAGGAAAGTTTGTGATCTGCCCAAATGTTAACCCTATTTTAAAAGTAACCCTTGTAGAGTTAGAACATTCTTAAATTTCATCGTTGACATAAAGCCGTATGTCCCAAAGGTAAACCTCTAAAACTCAAGAGTTTATGCCTTTGGTGTATATGTTAGTGGCTTATACAATAGCAAGGCATTATTTATTTGCATGTCTCTTATGTGTTTTTGTGTGCATCTGTATGTGTGTAAGAGAGAGAATACTCCCATATTTCACTATTACTAGGCTTTCAGAAATTAGTGAGGTGAAAATATGCATCATTATAAATAATTAACTATTTCTTCTTCTTTATTTCCTTCTGAGCTTACTCCACTTTATTTAGTGATGGGTACTGAAAGGTTGAATCCCAGTAGAAGTTTCCTTTATGGGTTTATTTTTTTATGGCTAAGGAAAGACAAAAGAAATGCTTGTCACCATCTAATTTGCTGAGCATACACTAGCTATAAATGAAAGGTAACTTTTTGACAGCCTCTAAATTATTTTATTTCTTTTTGATTGTCACACTATCTGACTTATTAAGAAAACTCATGCATTCTTTCAGTCATCCAAATTCAGATTACTATAAAGAGCCCTTGCAAAATATGGAAGTAAAACATGATTCCTGGTATATAAAAATAGCTTAGAATAAAATGCCCTACACTTACCAATACCACCTATAGGATTTAAGCTGGTCACTGAACAGTAGTTCTTTTTTTTTAATAAATTTATTTTTTATTGGTGTTCAATTTACCAACATACAGAATAACACCCAGTGCTCATCCCGTCAAGTGTCCCCCTCAGTGCCCGTCACCCATTCACCCCCACCCCCCGCCCTCCTCCCCTTCTACCACCCCTAGTTCATTTCCCAGAGTTAGGAGTCTTTATGTTCTATCTCCCTTTCTGATATTTCCCACACATACCTCATTTTGAATGTATACCAATGAGGGTTTCAGAATCTAGGCAGAGAATATAGATGGAAGGGATAATGTATAAGAAAAGATTGTCTTTTGGGGCACCTGGGTGGCTAGTCCATTAACCTTCTGACTTTGGCTCGGGTCTCCATTTCAAGGACCACGGATCTAGCCCTGTGTCTGGCTCCCTGCTCAGCCAAGAATTTGCCAGTCCCTCTCCCTCTGCTCCTCCCCTGCTTGTGCTCTCCCTCTGTCAAATAAATAAATAAATAAATAAATAAATAAATAAATAAATAAATAAATAAGTCTTCATTCTGTGACCTCAAACGAGGAAGATTACCATTAAAAAAAAAAAAAAAAAAAAAGAAAGATCAGGATTTGTAGTTATAAGTTTGGGTACTAACTCTTCCAACTTTTAGCAGCGTTGCCTCTGGCAAATTAGATAATCTTCCTGAGTTTCAGTTCTTCAGCTTTTAAAATAAGGATGATAATGTAAATGTAATATTCTAATAATATATAAAATAATATAAATAAATTATAAGATATTACAAATTTCTATTGAAAGCATCCTAGATTATTCACCTTAATCTGTGCATATTCCATTAATATCTATGTAAAGTTGCACTCTACACATAGTAATAATGACTGCTGTCAGTTCTAATTCTTAACATTATTTATTGTTTATCCAAGGGCTGTCATTATATTCAGCCTTGGGGGTAAGTATTTCTCTTCATTAACCCCAGGATCTCCACACCCCTTCCTATCTCAAACAAATAAGCTTACATATTTTTGTGGAAAATGGACCAAAAAAGAAAAACCATCTTAGAAAATAAGGGGAAGAAATATTAACATATAACATTAGGGCCATGTGTGAAACAGAAAAAGAAAAAAGGTATTTGCCACAAATAGCCCTGGTTTTGAAAAGTAGGTAGGTATTTAAATAGGTAATTAGGATTAATAAATCTGGAGGTGCTAGGAAGAAAGAGAAAGATAAAATGGCTTAACACTGCACATGTAGCATACCCAAAATTACATTAATTCTGAGCTTTTAGCCCCATTGGAAACCATATAATTGAGTTGTTTGATTTTATTTTACTTTAAAATTATTCTTATGGATATCAAAGTTTTCAGGGCTTACAGGCTTTATCTCTTGTTTACTATGATATCTGTAAGATGTAGGATAGTGCCTAGTAAAAGCAGAAATTACTAAACACGTGTTGACTGCATGCATGGTTAGATGGCTAGCCAACTGGATGGATACATACACTGTAGGTCATATTTTGGACATATTTGTGGTGCCAACTTTATCATGGTTTACATCTAATTTTTGTTATATATGACAAAAACAATAAATATTAGTATTATCATAAATCAATACCACCATAAATACAAGTTGGGAGTCTTAGAGTCTATATAGAAATATTCACTCATGTTTCCATGGTGACTCTTGGTTGCTCCTGTTATTCATTCAAACAACTATGCTTTTCTACCTATGGCCTGAAGCTTCAAGATGTAAAGATTATCCCAAGTTTCCTCTGATGTAGAGGAAAACAAGGAAAATGACATAAGAATATCCATACATTATGATAAGGAGTGACTTTTTTGTTATGGTTAAATAAACAAGTATACAACAAAGATGTTAATTAGAGTGTTAAATTTATATGCAATCTATTCTATACCTGTATCAAAATGTTTTATCAAATACAATGGAAGATATGTGCACAGATTTCTTCTCTATATAGAATAAATATTTATTGCTAAAACTGCCATTTCCAAATAAATCATCTTCAAATTTTTAATAATCAACTAGTCAAAATAATTTAGATGTATCATGCAACTTGTAAAAGGACCAATGAAAAAATTTATCATTAATCTGTTTAAATTTTTTATTAATTACAACCAAAGAGTATAAATATTTCATTTCATAGGAAGTTAAACAAAATGGAAAATATATTTTGATATCCTCATGGATTTCAACTCAATGGGTATTCAACTCAAAAGTAATGAAACTTTCTGGGAATGAGCATGTCACAGCTATATAACAACTTTTGCATCATCTAGAAAAAAATCTTAAATGGTATCTAGTGTTTTAGTTCAAACAGAGATTTGTGAAGTCCTAATTTGAGGAATCATGCTTGGATCACCGACTCCACGTCAATCAAGATAGTTTTACATTTATCTCTCATGACATTGTGATTTATAAGAAATATACATCTGGTTTTCATCTACAGTTCCTGGCTCATAGCTCTCAAAACCCTTGATAAGAGCAATGGGAACATCTTTTGTTATAATATTTGATCTTTTGAATCCAGTCCTAAAATCATTAGGGAATCATAAAGGTGAAATGGATATCTTATTATTCTTAACAAGCCCCTTTCTTCCATAACAGGTTTTATGTTAATGAAGTAACTTTTGAAAAGCACAGAATGGTGGGGGCTGGTTGTCAGGGGAGCCAACCCTATAATTAGACCTTTGGTTGGAACTTTCAATCCAACTGCTGATTTCTGGGGAGGAGAGAAGGGCTGGAGGTTGAACCAATCACCAATGGCTAATGATTTAATCAATTCTGTCTATGTAATGAAGCCTCTATAAAAACACAAAATGGACAGGGTTCAGAGGGCTTCCAGTAGGATATCAGACCTCTTCCAAACTCCACAAGGACAAAAGTTCCTCTGCTTGGAACCTCTGCCCTATATATCTATTCATCTGGCTGTTGATTCATATCCTTTGTAATAAATCAGTAATCCAGTGAGTCAACTCATGTCCTGAGTTCTGTGAAGTGCTCTAGCAAATTAATCAAAGCCAAGGAGGATGTTGTGGAAACCTCTAATAGACAGCCAGTCAGTCGGAAGCACAGGTAAGCACCTAAACTTGCAATTATTATTTAAAGTGGAGGGCAGTCTTGGGGCACTGAGCCCTCCACCTGTGGGATCTGATGCTATTTCCCAGTAGAGAGTTGCAGAATTTGAATTGAACTGTGGGACACCCAGCTGGTATTGGAGAATTTCTTGTAGGGATGGGGGAAAAACGCACACATTAGAATTGGTTGCAAACCCCTTATCTCTGTTATATTGTGGTTCTGTCTATGTTTCATTTTAATAAAGATGTTTAGGACATTAAAAGTATGAAAACTAGAGTTTGAGAACAATAAGACAGGAGCCATGTATTTCGCATTTATCAGCATTTGACACGGTGCCTGGTATTCATTGCACAGATGCTCAGTAAATACCTATTGAATTAATGAAGGAATGAGTATCTCCTCTGACTCTTAAATGACCTCCATAACATTCAGACCATGTAGTGGGCCAGCTTATTTTCACCCATTTCTAGTAACAGAAAACATACACGATGAATAAATTCTATCTTGGGTATTTGGTTTAAAATTTCTTCCTATTGAAAGACCAACTCTCTTATATTTCTGCTTTTCCTATTGATCCTGATTCTACCTCCACATATCATGGTTGAAACTTTCCCAAATAACAAAAATTTTTAAGAGTCTTTGAAGGAAGCACTAATTTCCATATAGTGTTTCTTGCTCTAGATAAGATATTCACGGCTGAATTTAGAATTCTTCTCCACTGAGATCACCTCAGTGAGTGCATCATGCAGATAGGACAGGATTCTCTCTCTCCCTCATCTGAGGTTTTATGAATCCATTTTTTAACACTTTTGGTACTGACATCATTCTCTTGACTTATTTTAGGTTTAATGTTAAATAAGATAGCAATCATTTACAATACTTCCATTATCCTCTTCTTTGAAAAAGAAAATATGATATAAAAATATAAAAGTATGTAACATTTAAACATACATGTCAAAGAAGAAAAATAAAATGGATACCCATGTGTCAATCACTCAACTTCAGAAATAAACTCTATCCTTTCCTTTAACCTCCTGTGTGCCCTCCCAGACAACCAATTGTTCCTTCTATCCCATTAACTAGCAAAGTGATTTTTGTGAATATCCATGTCATTGGTATGTATATGCATAAATAGATGATAATTTAATTTTTAACTTACATCACATTTCAAAAAATAAAAGTCTCATATTTTACAAACTGTATCATTTTTAACATGATTTTTACTACATTGTGGTATGCCACCCAGCTTGGTGTCAGGACTGACAAGTGACTCAGCAGTGGCCAGGAGCCATGGCTGCTAGTGTCTAGCTTGTCCCCACCAGAAATGGCCCTCAGGTAATGGAAACTGTCATACCAAGTTATACCCCTTCCCAGAAGCAGCCTGAATTCAATGACTGGCTGATACACAAGAACAAATGCTTGGCCTTTTTGTCTTGCATAGAATATCTGAAGACACATCTCAGCTACAAATGTCCCTATTGTGTCTGTTGCAACTGCATGGCAAGTCAACTTCTACTTCTGCCCCATATGGCTTCTCTCAAGCCTAATAGGTGTCAATCTTACTGACATCCCTAATAAATGGACATGCACACAAAGTCTGTTTCCCATGGAACATAATCTATAATATTGGTGTCAGTGGTGGACTTAGGAAACCAACTAAGATTCTGCAGTAGGTCAGTGCACGCTCCATAATTTCCAGTAAGTGGAGCACTGGTTGCCCCTGATGTGTGGTTGTGGTGCATTTGTTAGACTTTTGTCAGTGGAGAACTGGGATGAAATGCTAGAGGAAGGAAATTCACTGGTGGGTGCAATAACTCAAATGTTACACAAGTATAAGGAAAATAGAAATTGTAAGGCCTATGGACTAGTATAACTGTTGCTAGGGCCCATCAGTGCACTGGAGGAAGATAACATAAGGCTAAAAGTTATAAATCACTAATATAAAAAACAGTGTAAAAGCTAGAAGCAGTTCTTTACAGCGTATAAAGGGTCTCTGATTTCCTATAGCTGAGGGGGCAGAAAGGCTGAGAATTAGGCAGAGGATTCCCTAAGAGTAACAACTCCATGGAAGTCAACACCAGAGGGATTGCTATATGAACATCAGGTCTCTGATGTGGAAGGGATGGGATGCAAAGTCTTTGCATGGGATGTCTGGGTCAATGAACTCAAATATCTGGAATCTCAGATTCTCCTGAACACTCTGGAACCGGCAACTGGCTCAGTCTTTCCTGTCAGAAACAAGTATTCCATTCTTGTTTGGAGATATTGAGGGGTCTTCTGCTCTGCAAGACAACATATACCCCCCAAGATGCACTTCTCTCTCCCTCCTTGGCTGTCAAACCAATCACTAGGGTCAACTCACAACATAATCTGGACAGGGAATGCCTGGGTCTGCCAAGAGAAAAAAGGGACTATATCCAAAAGTAGCTGTAAGACCTAGCTAACACAAACCAGCAGGAGCTGGGAGAGTGTATAGGGACTAGATCTTTTAGGCTCTATAATAAAGGAGATGGATATAAAGTTGGAGTTCATTGAAATGGGTGCATACTCCCATGATACAGATTTGCACTCTGGCAAGGATCGTGGAATAGAGTGTTAATATTCATCTAGATTTGCACAGAAACACCTGCAAAAAGCAATGGTTCAAATTAGGAAAGTAGAAATCCAGAATTTCCATGGCAAATGGTAGCTGAAGAGATCCAAAAGGCTCAGAGAATTGGGAATTTTAAAGTTAAAAAAAAAAAAAAAACAACAAACAAACCTCACCAGAGAACCCAGAGGATGTTCTATTCATCACAGTAATAAGAAATGTCCTAGTGAGGGGGGTACTTGGGTGACTCAGTCAGTTAAGTGTCTGCCTTAGGCTCAGGTCATGATCTCAGAGTCCTGGGATTGAGCCCCTCATCGGGCTCCCTGCCAATGGGGAACTTGATTCCCCTCTCTTTCTGTCCCTATTCCTGCTTTCTCTCTCTCTCTCTCTCTCTCTCATAAATAAAATCTTAAAAAAAAAAAGAAAGAAATGTCCTAGTAATTTGGGCACTCGAATCATGTTCTCTGCAAGCCAAGGGCTAAAGGTACAATATGCTATTAAAGATCTTGGTTATGTAATTACGAGACTCTTAAACAATGATTACAAGCAAAATAAGCATAATTATTTTATTGAGTGGCACTGTCAGAGTGTCAACAGGGGTATCTGGCCCCCAACAAGTTATGGAGATGGTCAGTGGAACACAGTGTTCCCAGCTGAAAGAGAGATGAGCACCTAATAAAGATAATGCCCAATCTGCTTGATGTAGGGCACAAAAGTCCAGCCCCTTTGCTTCAGTTGGGACAGTGCTGAAGGGCCATCCCAATCAAAGCTCCACAGCCTTGGCTGAGGCCTCCTATGACAGCATTACAGTTTTCTCTTTCCAAACCTGCTTCCCTCACTGCTTACATGCATTGTTCCCAAGAGCGTCCCCACAGCAATCTCCTAATCATCTGTCAGTCTGATTTCTGGGGACTGTACCCTACATCATTCAACAGTTTATTTTCTTTAATTAATCTATGTTGACCTATATGACTGAGTTTATTCATTTTTTACAGCATCCTGTAGGATGACTGAGGTCAGTTGACTTAACCCTGTGGTTTATGAACATCCAAGTTGATATATTAAAATATTATAATATTCTGCTAATGTTGCTGTGAACAATCTCATTCTTATCTCTTGGGTTACTTACATATGAGAGATTTTAAAGCAGATTTCTCAGACCTACCCGCACATAAAAATCATGCTAAGAGCTCTTTAGAAATACTAATGTTTAGGCATCATCTCCAAGAGTCTTGAATTATGTGGTTTTGATGAAGTCCTGGAATTCAATGTACTTTTAAAGCTTTCCGGAAGGCTTTCATGTTGTTGCCAAATAATCACAACTAAAGAATAAATCATGTCATAGATGTATACATGTTTAATTCTATACAGCAATAATGAACTGTGCTCCAAGGTCTCCCATTTACTTTTATCCCAGTAACAAACGAGAGTTTCTGTTGATTCTCATCTTTGTCTACACTTAGGATTTTCAGATTTTTAAAATTTGGACGTCTTGTGGAGTTTAAATAGTAAAATTTGTATTTGGTGGTCACTGCTGAAGCTGAATTTCTTATTCCCTTTTCTTTATAATTCCATTTTTTTGCTTTAGCACATGCTTCTAGTCATTTAGCTTTTAAGTTATTGATTCTTTGTATGTTTTAGATTCTCTAGCTTTTATTAATTAAATATACTGTTATAGTCTGAGTATGTGGATTTTACTTCTTTTTTCTTTATAATGATTTTAGTGTAATTGAGGCTTTCAATCTGTTCTATTTTAGTTTGCACTGCTTGAGTATTTAAGAAATCTTTACTTAATCAAAAGTTATGGCTTCTTCCATATTGTGTTCTAGAAATTTTATGGCTTTCTTTTCATACTGATATCTGTATCTGTCTTGAATTGGTATTTGTGGATAGTTGGACATAGAGAAACTTTTTGTTTTCTTCTCTATGACTCATCTCCTATCCCAGTACATTTACAGAAAATTTTATCCTAACTCAACTGATCTGTCTTATATCAGAATGTCATCCAGATAGAGATGTATATCCAGGCTCTGAATTTTATCCTATAAATGATTTTATCTGTGTACCAAATACCTTACTTAATTATTGTGACTTTAAGATATGCCTTAATATCTGATAAAGCAAGTCTTTCTGCCTTTGTCTCTATCTCTAATATATAATGCTCATACAAATTGGACATGACATATTCAAGACCAATATGGAGACTATTCTAAAACACTTTTGAAAGAAATAAAGATTGAAGAAATGAAAATGGATAGTTTGACTTTTTTATTGGAGTTCAATTTGCCAACATATAGCATAATCAATACCCAGTGCTCATCCCAAGTGCCCCCCTCAGTGCCCATCACCCAGTCACCCCAACCCCCCCACCCACCTGCCCTTCCACTACCCCTTGTTCAATTCCCAGAGTTAGGTGTCTCTCATGTTTTGCCACCCTCAGTGATATTTTCACTCATTTTCTCTCCTTTACCCTTTATTCATTTTCACTAATTTTTATATTCCCCAAATGAGTGAGACCATATGTTTGTCCTTCTCCAATTGACTTACTTCACTTAGCATAATACCCTCCAGTTCCATCCACGTCAAAGCAAATGGTGGGTATTTGCCATTTCTAATGGCTGAGTAATATCCCATTGCATACAGAGACCACATCTTCTTTTTTTTAATATAAATTTATTTTTTATTGGTGTTCAATTTGCCAACATACAGAATAACACCCAGTTCTCATCCCGTCAAGTGCCCCACTCAGTGCCCGTCACCCCTTCACCCCGACCCCCGCCCTCCTCCCCTTCCACCACCCCTAGTTCATTTCCCAGAGTTAGGAGTCTTCATGTTCTGTCTCCCTTTCTGATATTTCCTACCCATTTCTTCTCCCTTCCCCTCTATTCCCTTTCACTATTATTTATATTCCCCAAATGAATGGGACCATATAATGTTTGTCCTTTCACTCAGCATAATACCCTCCAGTTCCAACCACGTTGAAGCAAATGGTGGGTATTTGTCATTTCTAATGGCTGAGGAATATTCCATTGTATACATAAACCACATCTTCTCTATCCATTCATCTTTCGATGGACACCGAGGCTCCTTCCACAGTTTGGCTATTGTGGACATTGCTGCTATAAACAATGGGGTGCAGGTATCTCGGCATTTCACTGCATCTGTATCTTTGGGGTAAATCCCCAGCAATGCAATTGCTGGGTCATAGAGCAGATCCATTTTTAATTCTTTGAGGAACCTCCACACAGTTTTCCAGAGTGGCTGCACCAGTTCACATTCCCACCAACAGTGCAGGAGGGTTCCCCTTTCTCCACATCCTCTCCAACATTTGTGGTTTCCTGCCTTGTTAATTTTCTCCATTCTCACTGGTGTGAGGTGGTATCTCATTGTGGTTTTGATTTGTATTTCTGTGATGGCCAGTGATGCAGAGCATTTTCTCACGTGCTTGTTGGCCATGTCTATGTCTTCCTCTGTGAGATTTCTCTTCATGTCTTTTGCCCATTTCACGATTGGATTGTTGGTTTCTTTGCTGTTGAGTTGAATTAAGTTCTTTATAGATCTTGGAAACTAGCCCTTTATCTGATAGGTCATTTACAAATATCCTCTCCCATTCTGTAGATTGTCTTTTAGTTTTCTTGACTGTTTCTTTTGCTGTGCAGAAGATTTTTATCTTGATGAAGTCCCAATAGTTCATTTTTGCTTTTGTTTCTCTTGCCTTCGTGGATGTATCTTGCAAGAAGTTACTGTGGCCAAGTTCAAAAAGGGTGTTGCCTGTGTTCTCCTCTAGGATTTTGATGGAATCTTGTCTCACATTTAGATCTTTCATCCATTTTGAGTTTATCTTTGTGTATGGTGTAAGAGAATGGTCCAGTTTCATTCTTCTGCATGTGGATGTCCAATGTTCCCAGCACCATTTATTGAAGGGACTGTCTTTCTTCCAGTGGATGGTCTTTCCTGCTTTGTCGAGTATTCATTGACCATAGAGTTGAGGGTCTACTTCTGGATTCTCTATTCTGTTCCATTGATCCATGTGTCTGTTTTTGTGCCAGTACCACACTGTCTTGATGAGCACAGCTTTGTAGCACAACCTGAAATCTGGCATTGTGATGCTGCAGTCTTTGGTTTTCTTTTTTAATATTCCCCTGGCTATTCGGGGTCTTTTCTGATTCCACACAAATCTTAAGATGATTTGTTCCAACTCTCTGAAAAAAACTCCATGGTATTTTGATAGAGATTGCATTAAATGTGTAAATTGCCCTGGGTAACATTGACATTTTCACAATATTAATTCTTCCAATCCATGAGCATGGAATATTTTTCCATCTCTTTGTGTCTTCCTCAATTTCTTTCAGAAGTGTTCTGTAGTTTTTAGGGTATAGATCCTTTACCTCCTTGGTTAGGTTTATTCCTAGTTATCTTATGTTTTTGGGTGCAATTGTAAATGGGATTGACTCCTTAATTTCTCTTTCTTCAGTCTCATCGTTAGTGTATAGAAATGCCACTGGTTTCTGGGCATTGGTTTTGTATCCTGCCACACTTGCCGAATTGCTGTATGAGTTCTAGCAATCTTGGGGTGGAGTCTTTTGGGTTTTCTATGTACAGTATCATGTCATCTGTGAAGAGGGAGAGTTTGACTTCTTCTTTGCCAATTTGAACACCTTTTATTTCTTTTTTTGCCCGATTGCTGAGGTTAGGACTTCTTGTACTATGTTGAATAGCAGTGGTGAGAGTGGACATCCCTGTCTTGTTCCTGATCTTAGGGGAAAGTCTCCCGGTGTTTCCCCATTGAGAATGATATTCGCTGTGGGATTTTCATAGATGGCTTTTAAGATGCTGAGGAATGTTCTCTCTATTCCTACACCCTGAAGAGTTTTGGTCAGGAATGAATGCTGTATTTTGTCAAATGCTTTCTCTGCACCTATTGAGAGGATCATCTGGTTCTTGTTTTTTCTCTCGCTGATATGATAAATCACATTGATGGCTTTACGAGTGTTGAACCAGCCTTGCATCCTGGGGATAAATCCCACTTGGTCATGGTGAATAATCTTCTTAATGTGGATAATTTGACTTTTAATTTAAAAACATTGCATCATAAGATATATCTACACTGCCCCCTCATTTCCATCAACACACACACACACACACACACACACAGACATGCACACTGGTTTTATTATCTTTCTCTGTCTTGTTTTCCCATATATTCACCTTGAATTTATGTTATCATTTGCTTATTATACTTCATTATTTCTCTACCATCACCATATGTGAGCTCCCTAAGCCCAGCTGATCTCCATCAATTAGACACAGCTTTGTGCATAATAAGTACTCAATTAACAGGTACTGATGGACACAAAATAAGGGTGTATAAATGGAAAAATGTGTTTTTTGTATAAGTATACTCAACTTTAGATACATACATATATACATTCTGGTCCTCTGTATCCCCATTTCCTACTTTAGTTTCTTCTATAGCACTGGCAATTTTTAATATATTGTACTATTTACCCATTTTATTTTCCTATTGGTTATATTCCACCACTAAAATGTAAGTTCTTTAAGGGCAGTGAAGTTTTTTTTTGTTTTGTTTTGTTTTTTTTTCTTTTTATCCACTGTAGATTCCCAGCACTGGAACAGTATCTGGCATGAAATAAATATTTGTTGTTTATAAATTATTTTACACATTTAAAATTAATCCAAATAAAAATTTACTTTCTTTAGACCTATATAAGCAGATGTTAAGATTCTTATAAAAATAAATAAGAATAGTCAGTGTATTTTTGTAAAAGATTCAAGTAGGAGGTCTAAACCTATGAGGACTATAAAGATATAGTCTCAACATTTGAAGTAATATGGCACCAATCTACAAATTGCCCAATCAAAGGTATGGAAAAAAACAACAAAACAGAATTAGACTAAAAATTATATACATATGGAAATTTGCCATATCAAATTTGTAAAGGAATGGTCAGTTTTTCAATAAATAGTATCACCAAAACCACATCATAAACCAGGATAAATCTTAAATATATCAAATATTTAGATATATAACCTAAACAAATGTATGTAAGGAAACAAGTGAGTATTCCTTTATAATCTTTTAGTAGGGAAGGCCTTTCGTGCTTTGAGACAAAATCCAAAACCCATAAAATAATGATTGATAAAATAGTCTCATAAGAATTAAAAATTTCTAGAAGAAAAAAATAGGCCAGTGAAAACTTGAATGAATAAATGAATATTAAACTGTAAAAAATATTTGCAATTCACATCAGAAAAGCTGATCTCTTTAATACATTAAACAGCCTTCAGAAATCAACCACAAAAGGCTGATAACACAATAGAAATATGCATAAAATACATGAACAAATTTTTTCATCAAAAAGGAAGTTCAAGTGATTCTCCATCATATAAGTTGCAGAATTTAGTTCATAACATGGGAAATCTCATTTAAACTGCAAAGATAAATGTCTTTTCACCTATGAATGTAGCAGAAATCCAAGAAATTATTAACATCCTCTGTTGGCAAGGCTATGGGAAAATATATGATCAATAACTAACACAGCTTGAAATCTCTATGGAAAACAATTTTCCAGTATTTATCAAAATTACAAATGTATGTATATTTTGACTCAACATCCCCACTTATGGGGGTTTCCCTGCAGTAGTATACTTGCACATGTGCAAAATATATCTTGGGTATGATGTATTGTGGGGGGAAAACCCTCAAAGTCTATCAATAGGAAACTGGTTTAAAAACCATCATGGTATCTGAATATAAAAAAGAATAAAAGCATCCTATATCATATAATGATACAACAAGATGTACATATTATAGTATATATGAAGAATGCAAAATGTAGAAGAGTATAAATAGTATGCAACCTTTTATGAGAAAATAATAAAAATATATATTTCTCTGCTTATACTTCAGTAAGGAAATCTGTGTATGAATAGAAACTAATAGAAGTAGTTAAGTGAAAAAGAGAGCAGGAGTCTGAGGAAGATGGGTCAGAACTTCAAGCCACCTATACTGCTTGGTATACTGCTTCTCCTCTATTATTGTTATTGTTATTATTATAGCAATGCTTGTTTAGTAAGCATTAGGTCAACAATATGTACATTTACTAGTCACTTTATTGGAAACATTTAAATAACATTTCCCATATACACTAATTCAATCACACTGATTAGAGATGCTTATCATCTTTACCAATACTACACTAGTGAAGATGGGAAGCATCCTTAATGTAATAATTTTAAATAATTTTATTAGCATCGAGACAATACTTCATTCTTCTACTAAACTTCTACTAAACTTACTTACTCTTGCTTCTTTTCAAGACAAATGCACAGATACAATAATTTTCTTTTGCTCTTTGCACGACTTTTTAAAACTTTTGCCCTTAGCACAACTCTCAGCTTTGATTTTACTTTAGATTATGGAATTCAGGCAGTTAGTAAACTGTGATCTTAGTTTACAGATTTCCTAATTAAAGTTTGGTCTGTAGACATTATTGATATCATCTGGAAGCTTGCTGGCAATGGAGAATGAAAGGCTCCAACCTAGAACAATAGAGTCAGAATCTGCATTTTTAACAAGAGGCCCAGGTCATATCTATGAAGTTTGAGAAGCACTGATTTACAGGACAATATACCTAGCTCCTTTGGTTACCTCTATATATTAAATACATACAATATTTACACATTTTTAAGGTTCCCTGTAAATGTTTCCACATTCTATTCCATTTGCCATGTTCTTTCCCTCTTAATTTTTCCTCTCCTTACTGAATGTTTTCCTTTTACCATGTTTCTAAGTTTTCCTGTTCTTCTGTTATCAAAATATCAAGAGATTTTATATACTTTGGGTTCTGAGCAATTTTAGCACTATTTTGACCTGTACTAGAAAATTTAACCCTTTAAGAGCTTCTAAGCAATAATTTTCTTCAATATCTGTATTATTTTAATTTGTTTCTATCAGAGAACTTCATTTATTTTAATTCTGCTGAGGTAGCAGACTGCTGAGAGACTGCTAAAGATTTTCCGCATTACAATACAAATAACCATAAGAAAACCAGATATATGAGCCTACAAAGTAAGGTTATTTTTAAAAGGATCATTGGAGCACCTGAGTGGTTCAGTTGGCTAAGCGTCTACCTTCGACTCAGGTCATGGTCCCAGGGTCCTGGGATTGACTCCTGCATCTGTTTCTCCATCTGCCCCACCTTGTGTGCTCTCTCCCTTTCGCTCTCAAATAAATAAATAAATAAAATCCTTAAAAAGTATTTAAAAATGTTAAAAGGATCATGGTCTTGCATACCTAATGACTATTTTTTAAAAGATTTTATTTTATTTATTTATTCATGAGAGACACACAGAGAGAGGCAGAGACACAGGCAGAGGGAGAAGCAGGCTCCTCCCACAGAGCCAGATGGACTCAATCCCGGGACCCTGGGATCATGCCCTGAACAGAAGGCAGACCCTCAACTGCTGAGCCACCCAGGCGTCCCACCTATTATTATTTTTGAATTTTATTTGGGGGGCACAAATCCAATCTGAGACCTTAAAATTTTTTTAGTAAAATACTTAAAGCACATGCATGTAAAATTTTGCATATGGCTTCTGGGTGTTCATACAGTCTGAAACCGAATTTCACAATCTAAGGTCAAATAAATATAAATGTCTACACTTCCTTATCGGTGTTTCAGCCAACTAAAAAATACGGGTTGCTCTGGGAAAGAAAGTAAACTTTTTTGTTTCTGCCGATGCACATTAATTGTGAAATATTGGTATAATCATAACAAACCAAATGAAATATAAATTCCCTTTAGTGAACTGAAGATAATTCCCTCTCAGATGATGAAATGGAGCAGCCCACTAACCATTTGTTTTATGATGTAAAGCTCCTTATATGCAAAACCTTACGGTCAGAAAAGCTCAGCCAATTGAGCAATTGGGTTGGCTGCACATCCTCAAGTGCTGTATAATTTAGGTCAAGCAGGTTAATTAGCATATTATTGTTTGGCCAAATGAACAGCATGAAGTTGCCAAACCTAAATTCCTTAAATAGTAACACATAAATCTTAGTACTGTGGCACTTCTACAGATGGCAGCATGCTATCTGATGGATGGAAAGGAGTGCCTGAGCATAACATTAGGATTCTCAACAGCAAAAGAACTCCACACTGAACAAATTTCACAGGGCGGCAGAAATTTATCATGTTTGTTTTGTCACTCTAACTCACATCTTGCCAACCCAACCTCAGAAAGAAATAAAGGGACGCATAGAGGAGGTAACAAAAGGGGGAGTTAACAAACAATTTATGCAAAACTGCACAATCAACTGCTTTCTAAGAAAGAAATGATGTAGAGTGTTCTGTTGTTGCTTTGTTTTGTTTTGTTTTAATGGATGATGTAAACTTCCAGGTCTCTTTCATTTGTTTCTTATTTACCTAGCTTCTCATATCAGTACACAATAGTTTTGGAAGCTTCTGGTCAGGTACTAATTCTCTCTTTTATTGTTTTCTGCCTTCTGTCTGATGGGCATTATATTTATCCTTAAATTCAAACAGAACATCGTAGCATACATGTATTATGACAGCAGTTCCTGAGAAAAGGTTTGAGGAGTAGAGAGAAGGAATGGGTTCTACTCTTCAAGTCTGTTTTTTTTTTTTAATTTTTTTTTCTCAACTCAAGATTTTATGAAAATCTAAGTTAAATCTTGTGTCTCGTGGTTGTCAGAGGCCCAGAAAACCACCCTCAGGCTTGATTCACTGGAAGGAAGAATTTACAGGATACAGCAGAGCTGTTACATTTATGAGTATGGTTCATTATAGCAAGAGTATATAGATTAAAATCAGTAAAGAAGAAGGTGTATAGGGTGGAGCCCACAAGAAACCAGGCAGGAGCTTCCAGTTTTCTTCCCCCAGTGGAGCCACACCATCAGGATCAGTTGTCCCAAAAACAGTGTGACAACATATGCAAAGTGCTGTCAGTCAGGAAAGTTCACCAGAGCCCTAGTGTTCAGGGATTCATTTTGAGTTAATCACCTAGGTATTCAGTGCCTGTGTAACTGATGTCAGTTCTTAGATTAGCATCTCCTCAAATCTGGACAGCATGGCTCAAAGCTCCAAGCATCCAGGGAAAAATAGGTATTTATCATAAATCACATTGTTAGAATAATCTATCCAGCATGGCTCAAGTCACAGGTATGCAAAGGCAATCATACCAAGCAGGATAGCCCTTTGGCTCAGAAGTTATCTTCCAAGAGCCAGAAAATGGCCAGTCCTACAGACCTATAGAATCTGCAAGGTTTGGGCAACTGAGACCTGGTGAGTTAGCCTTTAACCGTATGCCATGGAATGAGAAAAGTACCCATGGCCATATATTCACTCTAAGGTTTTACCTCACTAACTAGTATTGCCCCTAATTTTTCCCCAAATTTCTCATTGCCATATACTCTGACAAGACTATATTTTTACTTTCTGGAAACTCTGATATCTATGTGTACCCAAGTATTATAACTTTATTTTATTCTTTTCAGGCATCCAGATGTATTTTTTTTCAAAGCAATGTCAATCCTTATTAAGTTAATTACCCAACATCTGAATATATGAACCTTGGGGAGGCAAGATGCCTGACCTCCTAAAGAAGCCAAAATGTCTAAAGCTTGTTTCCTTGCTCCTCTGGTTGTTAGGGTATAGGCATGGGACCTTGGATCAGCCAATAATTACCATCCCATCTGGGACTGAATCTCACACAAGGATCGTAAAGAAAGAGATAAAAGTGTTCGTCCCAACAGGCTCTTGTAGATTCCCAAGCATTGCTTAATTCCTACCCATTTTGGATCCAGGCTCTTTAACTTCCCCCAAATTTCTACAAACTATAAAATATCTTTTCAGAAAATTAAGTTTATATTAAAATTTCCCAAAGTCAAATTTTGTTGCTTTCAACAAAGAATTTTGCCTGATATAGGAGCACTACAGAAGTATTAAAATAGAAATGAATAAACCATTACAGGAAAGATTTCTAAATTTGTAACAGAAGTCTAGCAGCAGATTTCATGGGTGACACAATTTCTCAGAGATTCAGATTCCCTACAAGACTACCAATTTCTTTTCTCGTCCTGTCTGAGCAAATTCTAATATGAAGTGATTTCTTTGTGTGGGCTCTGTTGTGAGATCTATTGAGAACCTCCATCTCTCCCAGGCTATATTTCCTGATCTTTCTAAATGTGACCTTAATGTCCTGAGTTTTGCTGCACTTTTTGATTTTATGGCCCTGTCAATTTTCCTCTGTATCTAGATCTAATAGTGATGAAGACTGCTTTATTTGTTTGTTTATTTTTGTTTTGAGTTTTTATTTAAATTCCAAATGGTTAATTTATAGGGTAGTAGTTTCAGGAGTAAGAATTCAGTGATTCAACACTTACCTACAGCACCCAATGCACATCACAACAAAAGCCCTCCTTAATACCCATCACCCATTTAGCCCATCTTCCAACTACCTCCCTATCAGCAACCCTCAACTCTTCTTTTCCACATTAAGAGTCTGTTTTATGGTTTGCTGCACTCTTTCCTTTCCCCATGTTCATTTGTTTCATTTCTTGAATTCCACATGTGTGAAATCATATTGTATTTGTCTTTTTCTGGCTGACTTATTTTGCTTAACATAATACACTCTAGTTCCATCCATGTAATTGCAAATGGCAAGATGTCACTCCTTTTGATGGATGAGCAATATTCCATTGCGTATATATTCAACATCTTTTTTATCCATTCATCAGTTGATGGACCTTTGGACTCTTCCCATATTTTGGCTATGCTGGTAATGCTGCTATAAAAATGGGGTGTATGTGTCCCTTCAAATCAGTATTTTTGTATCTTTTGGGTAAATATCTAGTAGTATACTTTCTTGATGATAGGGTAGCTCTATTTTTAACTTTCTGAGGAATCTCCAGACTGCTTTCCAGAGTGGCTACACCAGTTTACAATCTCATCAACAGTGTAAGAGGGTTCCCCTTTCTCCACATCCTCATCAACATCTATTGTTTCCTGTGTTGCTAATTTTAGCCATCCTGACAGGAGTGAAGTGATACCTCATCTTGGTTTTGATTTGTATTTCCCTGATGATGAATGATGTTGAGCATCTTTTCATGTGTCCATTAGCCATCTGTATGTGAAGACTCCTTTTATGTATATATGGTGTATACACACACACACACAAACACACTCCACATCCTCTTTATCCATTCATTAGTTAATGGACATCTGGGCTTTCACAGTTTGGCTGTTGTTGATAATGCTGCTATAAACATTGGGGTGCATGTAACCCTTTGAATCTGTATTTTCATATCTTTTGGGTAAATATCTAGTAATGCAATTGCTGGATTACAGGGTAGATAAAGAATTTTCCAGACAAACAAAAACTAAAGGAGTTCATGACCACTAAACCAGCCCTGTAAGAAATTTTAAGTGGGACTCGGAGTGGAGAAAAAACACCAAAAGCAACAGAGACTAGAAAGGACAAGAAAACATCACCAGAAACACCAATTCTACAAGTACAATGGCACTAAATTCATATCTCTCAATAATTACTCTGGATCTAAATGGACTAAATTCACCAATCAAAAGACATGAGGTTTCAGAATGGATAAAAAAACACAAGATCCATCTATATGCTGCCTACAAAAGACTCATTTTAGACTTAAAAACACCTGCAGATTAAAAGTGAGGAGATGCAGAACCATCTATCATGCTAATGGACATCAAAAGAAAGCCAGAGTAGCCATACTTATATCACACAAACTAAATTTTAAGCCAAAAACTGTAACAAGAGAGGAAGAAGGGCATTATATCATGGTTAAGGGATCTATCCATCTAAAATATCTAACAATTGTAAATGTTTATGCCCCCAACTTGGGAGCACCCAAGTATATAAATCAATTAATAACAAACATAAAGAAGCTCATTGGTGATAATACAATAACAGCAGGAGACTTTAACACCCCACTTACAGCAATGGACATATTATCTAAGCAGAAAATCAACAAGGAAACAATGGCTTTGAATGACACACTGAACTGGATGGACTTAACAGATATATTCAGAACATTTCATCCTAAAGCAGCAGAATACACAATTCTTCTTGGGTGCACATGGAGCATTCTCCAGAATAGATCACATACTGGGTCACAAATCAGCCCTCAACTAGTACAAAAAGATCAAGATCATGCATATTTTCAGACCACAATGCTAATAACCTGGAGGTCAAGAACAAGAAAAAAAATTGGAAAAGCCTCAAATACATGGAGGTTAAAGAACATCCTACTAAAGAATGAATTAACCAGGATATTAAAGAATAATTTTAAAAATGCATGAACACAAATGAAAATGAAAATATGACAGTCCAAAACCTTTGGGAGGTAGCAAAAGCAGTCCTAAGAAGGAAATATGTAGGAGTACAGGACTACCTCAAGAAGCAAGAAAAGGCGCAGCCTGGGTGGCTCAGCTGTTTAGCGCTGCCTTCAGCCCAGGGCGTGATCCTGGAGACCTGTGATGGAGTCCCACGTCAAGTTCCCTGCATGGAGTCTGCCTTCTCCTTCTGTCTCTGCCTCTCTCATTCTCTCTCTCTCTCTCTCTCTTTCTCATGATAAATAAAATCTTAAAAAAAAAAAAAGAAAAGTCACAAATACACAACCTAACCTTACGCCTAAAGAATCTAGAAAAGGAGCAGCCAATAAAGCCTAAAGCCAGCAGAAGAAGGGAAATAATAAAGATTAGGGCAGAAATAAATGATACAGAAACAAGCAAACAAACAAAACAGTAGAATGAATTAGTAAAAACTAAAAGCTGGTTCTTCAAAAGGATTAATAAAAATGATAAACCCCTAGCCAGACTTATTATAAAGAAAAGAACCCAGATAGATCTTTTGATTTTTGATGATAGGTACAAGGTCTCTAGATTCCTATGAAATGAAAACAAATTGGGTTGTTATTGCTTTCACCTTTTAAACAATGACACCCAGTTTAAGGTCCTCCATTGAACTCTTCCTCTAGATGAAGAAAAAATATATTCTTGGTTTATGTGAAAAACAGAAACTCTTAATAAATCCTAAATGCCCATTCACCCTTAAACCCAGGAAGGGAAATCCCTGCCCCAATCCTTGCAATTTGGGTGGCCTGATTTTGGCTTAAACCCTCTGCTGGCTATACTCCTTTCAACCAATAGGAAAAGGAGTTTGTTAGTCAAAGTGATGTGTCTACTCCAACTTTCCTGTCCCTTTCTTGACTATTGATTGTTCCTTTCTTAGATTCCTAAGAACCAGAAACTGCTGGGCAAATATTCCAAACATGCATGTGGGACATGTACACTCCTTCTTGCCAAGGTTTATTCTCCTGAGAGCCCCTTTTCACAGATTATAGGCATCCTTAGGTTCACGGAGCCACAGTTGCAGAGGAGTGGGAAGCGCTAGGGCTTTATGTCCACACATGTATGCAAGGGCAGAAGGTCTTCCTTGGGGTTCAAACCAGGACCTGGGTCTACCATATTCTTGCATGCCATTAGAAGAGGCTGAAAATTTGAAGTCCAAATCAGACCTTCCAGATCATCATGGAAGATATTTGTCAAGGAAAGAAGGAAAGTTGGCTAACTTTATGTCAATTTTTAAAATATTTATACATATGGCATATCGCCTCCATTTGTATCCATATTCCAGGCAACTTTGCTGATCCTAATAAATGACTGATTTTCTCTGGGGTTACTTGTTGAAATCTACACAACTTCTTAGAGTATGTTTTCCAGGAGGAATTAATATATATTCTGCAGAAGTATATAAACATATCCTCACATAAAGGAATGATTTCATCTCTGTTTAAGGCTGTCACTGAGTTACATTAGAGAAGAAAATTTACCAAATCTGATTATAATATTCAGACATTGTAGAACTGTATCAGTTTCATGGTATATTTTGTTTTTCCATTTCTGCCCATTTCCCCATCTTTCATGGGTTTTATCCACATGCATGTGTATTTACACATCAAGAGGACAGACTGTCTTGTGGATGGGAACTCTTATCTTAGGCAGGAAGGACACATAGGGCTCTAACCCCGAGCTCTGAGTGGTTGGGGTTTAAAGAACAAGGACTGAATATTAAAGGAAAAACTGAGTTATCAAAGATTTGGGGCTGGAGGGTGACAGCAAACTAAAATAAAAGAGTCAAATCCGAAGGGAGAGAGAGAGGCAAACTCTGGCCACAACATAGACACTGTCACAGAAGGCAGGCAATATGGAGCAATTCATTTTAGCAAAGTAAATACAAGATGGATCATGGAGAAAGTCCCCAACTCTTTAGTACACAGAAGATGACAGGTCACTTGTCACTTGTGTTTGCTAAGGGGAGGAATGGCGATTTCGACATTGTGGGTATGAATTTACACACATTCTAAATAACAGTGAACACATTAAAGGTATAATTATGAAGAGTAGCCCTGCTTGTTAAGTGAACATGGGGGCTGGGAGCAATGGGAAGGTGATGAGATGTGCAAAGTTTCAGACTTTAAACAAAGGGGGAAAAAACTTAAAAAGAAAAAAAAAGAAGGGAAGCAGAGAAGGAGGGAGAAAGGGAACATGAATGTTCAAAAGGCAAATCCATGGAAATAGCATGCATCGATGAAGGATTTGAATAATAAAGTCAAATTGTGAAATAAGAAAATAAAGAAGATAAACCTAGTGGGAAATTTTAGGGGAGATTAAAATAGAACAGTAGTGTAGTCCAAGAAAGCTCCCACATACCAGGTATACTGAAGTGGAGATAGAAAGGATGAGATTTGAAGGAAAGAAAGAGAGACAGAAAAGGACATAGAATTGAAATTAATTAAGTTAAAATGCTCTAGAATTATGGGGAATCCAAATGCTATTCATGCCACAGATAATACTGAAATCTAGCTAATGAGCAAAATTCATTCAGTCACTCAGGCATTAGCTATTGAATGCCTCCTTTGCGCTGATCCCTGTTCTTGGTACAAGCTATCTAGTGCTGAACAAGCAAAATATGGTTCCTGCTCTCATAGGGCTTACTATCCATGGGAGCAACAGACTGTGGGAAAAATTGACACAGATTCATAAATTGCTGAATTGCCAAATATAACTTGTGGTGTTAAAAATATTTCAATATGAAAACCAGAGTTTATAAAAGTTCTCTTTAGAAGCTACTATTAATATACAATCTGAAATATGAAGGAGGAAATTAGCCAAGCTACCAGAGATACTAGTAGTTCAAGCAAAAGGTAGAGAATGACCAAGATTCCTCAGATGAAAAGAAGGTTGGCTTGGTCAGGTTGCTGAGGGAAAGCCAATATGGGCAATGCACGGTCAGCAAAATGGAGAGCAGTAGGACACAACATTATAAAGTCCACTGCATATTAATGGAAATGTCTACTGCATATTAAGGATGTGAGCTTTTATCCTAATATATACTAATTTTCAATACAAAGTGAGACCAAAGCAATTTTTGAAGTACATAATAAGTCAGAGTAAGAAATCAAGATGGGTTGGTGTTTAAAAAAATAAAAACATAATGTGTTGAATGAAGTCTGTAAGACCCCAAGCCATATATGCATCCTAAGGAACATTAATCTTTAGGATACTGGGCTAGAGACAACAGAGAATATTAATAAGTAAAGAACATATGTACCCGATAATATAAACTCAAGCTGTTCCCTGGTCATGCTGAATTTTAACAACAGCCCTTATAAAGATGATTGAAAGTATTTTCATAAGTGGACTGTTAAAAAACATAATGCAGAGTGCACCCAAACACCACAGATTTTGCAGCACTAGGCAGCTGCGTTATTTGGCAGTGCTACCTCTCATTCTCCAAGGAAAGCAAGAAGAGGTCTAGGATGTAAGAGTGATATGATGGCCTCTCACCACAAGAAATGTAGAGGCATTAGCTGAGGAGCTGGGCATCAACACCTACTAAAGTATATATAATCGAAACAAATTCAAATTCATATTTTTGCATGTTAAATTAAAACTAGAAAACGGCATTTTATGTTTAGCTACTTATATTTGATTTTTTTAGCTTTAATCTTGGAATGTGACATCATCATGAAAGAAATCTTTCTTACAAATGATAAATAATGCAAAGAGCCCTAACCTTAAGAGAAGTAGACTACTGTCCTGTTGCTAAATTCTTTACTCAAAAGCACCCAAGGAATTATTCCACTTTATTTTCTTCTAGATTCAGGTTTTGTTCTGGTGCAAAATAACTGTACTAATCCATATTTATTCTGCATTTTCATTATACTTCTCAAAGGTTATAGTACATCATTATGGTTTTGAGGGCAGGTTTCGAGATTTATATCCAGGCTCTAGTATTTGGCAAGTTGGAGACCTTACTGTGTCTGTATCATACATTGGTAGAAAGGACTGTCTCATGGAACTATGGGAATTGAATCCTTCATAATAGCACCCAGGATATAGCATGGAGCCAGTGGATATTATTATTTTGTGAATATCTATTAAATGAGGCAAACATGTTTAAGTACTTAGAAGTATTAAGTGGTATGCAAAGTGTGACCCATTATTACTTTTATGAGGTAACATTTTTATTTTCTCTTGAAGTCAAAGGGCATCAATGTGAAATTCAGCTTTTTATGACACTCTAATGTCTGTGGCTAATAGTGACAATTGACAGTATTAAAAGAAATGTATTTGCTTGATATATGGCAGGTACAAATAGGCAAGGATGGCTGTGCCAAATACTTGTATTTTCTACTCTAGAACCATTCTCCATCCTTCCTCATCCCGTTCTGGGCCTCTGAGGCTTACCTTCAAGGATTACACCAACAGGACAACCATGCGCTCTTCCTTCCAAATGAGTTCAGTCAATAAGGAATCCTAAAATGATCAGACAAAGAGAGGAAATGCACTAGTTCTTTAGTTAGTTCCATTCTCCGTTGTCTCCTGTCCAGTATCATCACCTTGCAAATCACATATTCCATAGAGTCCTTCCCTGAGCAATTGCCTCCTGCTGGCTGACTCCAAGGAAATGGAGCCTGTGCCCCATGTGACTCTCTCTCCACGTTCTGATCTCTTTGGCCCTAGGAGTGGTGGCAGCCCCTCTGCTGCTACTCCAGGTCCCTGCACTCTTGTGGCTCCTTAACACCTTGCCTTAACACCTCTGTCATAAGATCCACTGTATATAAGTCTTCTTTGAATGATCCTAACTGAATCTCCTCCTGGTTGGATCTTGACTAATACAGGGACCTTAAATTATTCTTAATTTTACTCTAGCAGATCTTTATCTCAGACAATATATAAGCTATGGCACCAGCATCCCTACCATGAATGACTGAAAAAGAGTCAATTCTGAAGGAGTGAGGTGTTTGACTACCCTTTTCCTAGGGAAATGGTTGGCAGCAGTCCCTAGCAGAGGCTGAGACACTCAGGAAGAAGCCCAGGAGGATGACTGTGTTGAGGACTATAGCTCAGAGGACTTCCTGAGATTCCAGAGGGGAGAAGAAAAGCATGAAAAGTGGATCTGGAACTCTGCATTAGGAGTATAAATTGACTCATTAATAGTTAGGCATACATATTAATGGGATCTCAACGATAGATGTTGAGGGTTCTACTGTTGTTGTTTTACAGTCCTTAGTGACAACTGGGCTTGCCCATTGAGTCTTAGTAACAGGTCATGACTTGTACTTTTGAAACACTTCCTCACAGTGGTCCAGGCCAGTGCAAACTCCTCCTGCAGCTACCTTGGTGTTCTAACACTGTTCAGTACAAAAGGGAAAAAATAATAGAAGAAAACTCAATGACTAATTATGCTTAATTATCTCCAAATGAGTAAATTATACTCATAAATTTAATTTGGGGGCTCCCTAGATCTCAAAAGACATCTAGAAAGTGTTCCATTTACTCTTGAGACCTAAAAAATAAATGCAGTAAAGACCCAGTTATATCCCCTCAAACATGCTTTCTGTCACATTCTGAACACATTGAGCTCTATTCAAATGATAAGGGTATTAATGGAGAAGATGTGTAATCTGGCACCTTAGATTTACAGAGCAACCCTTTATAAAATGTCCTATATTTTAGGACTATTGCAATGGATTTAAATACTAGAGATTACAGATTGCACTTATTTCTTCAACAAAAGAAAAAAGAGGAAGATAATTTGAGATGAGACGGGAGAGGTAAGCATGGTCCAAGATGCATGGCAGTAAGAAAGAAGGGCAGGGGCCCTAGTGATGGATTTGTTTAAGTGTCAGAGTTGCACACCCCTACCTCTGTCCTTTGCTCCTGAACCTTCTGACAAAGTGCTTCTTTCACATATTCAACAATTTCAGTAACAGGAAATCTGATCTTTCACTGGAAATTCTGATGTAGTTTAAGAAGATATTATTTTTATTCAGTAATTCCTACTGAAACCCCTTTCTAATTTTATTTCTTCTTCCTCTGTAAGTGCTTTTATTTATGATCTCTTATTAATGGCATGGTATGGTATTTTAACATCAATAACCATTAAGTGTTAGGAAAATGTGGTTTATTGAAAATGATTTCCAAAGGGTTCCAAGTATTTTGCCATTAAAGTTTAAGTATTTGAATACTTAAAACTGAATTACTTTAGGCTATGTTAAGGAAGAGATTTTCAGAGGTGAAAAAAATTGCCAAAGGACATTAATAGAGACAATAAGCCTCTTGAAGGGATTAACAAGAAATGGAATCACATTTACAAATAACAAAGGTTGTGTTCTAATAAAATGATTCCCTTCACCCGGGTCTAGAAAGACAACACTCCCATTCAAAAGATCATTACTTTGCAAGACATTTAAAGCAAGAACATGACTATTGTACAATACGAATAATAAATTATAAAGTCAAGAATTAGTGTGTGGGTGTATTATTGTCATTTATATTCTATAACACAGAAAAGACCATTTAATAAATTAACTGTCAGCTCAGAATTCCTTACAGTTATTTGTTCTACAAGGTTTATTCCGTAGTTGCCTTCTTTGGGGGATTGTTAGGTCAAGTGACATTTTAAAAACACATGATGAAAAGTATATGTCTTTCAAAACTGTTACTTCTATGTTGAGACATTTGATATTTTCAGGCAATTTTGTATTGTTTCACATTATAAAGATGTAATTTACTACCTTCTACTTTATATTGAATATAGCTGTACTTGAGGTATATATACTGGGATAGTTTAATATGCCATAATGTTTCTTAATAAAAGCCCCCCACTTCTTCCTTACTTAAATCCCATTGGAAGAAGCCAAGAAAGTCCCATTTCATTTGAAAACACTTTTGAATAGTAAACATTGCTCTAATGAGGTTTCCATGCATTAAAAAGTTGATTCCAGTTCCAAAAGTACTTTACTCAAACTCAGGGAGTGACAGAGGTACCAAGAGACAATGACTCATTATTCTTTGGTGACTGTCTATTGCAATCCTCAAAAACCTTACATTCATCTGGTTTACTAGTTAGCACTCACCAGGGATCTCTCTGGAATGTTCTACCCTTAACTTCTGTCTTTTCATAATATGTTAATTTTTCTACTTCCTTTCGTTTTTGTATTCCTATTCAGATATTTGCACTTTATTAGCTGTATTTTAATCATCCCTTCATTGTCAGCAGGTCTTAATTTATACTATATTGGAAGTGCTCATTTGGGGCTTAATTTTATTTATGTACTTAAAATAATACTCTACATTTGATGAATTGATTTTTTAGTAAGAGAAAATTTATTATGGAGTACCTTATGAATATCCCATCTTGAAATCCCTTTTCCTAATGCATAAAGTGCACACAATGACATGACTTTTCACAATAGGTTTGAAAAATAAATCATGAGCAATATTTCAGAAATAACATCGCTAGTAGCTTCCAAAAGTAAAGAAAGGGAAACAAAATTTCAAGGACAGCTAACGATACACAAGGCATAAAGAAATGCTCCACATTCAATGAGGTGCTTTTTATGTTTGCCAGAATTAGAAGAAAAATAGATACGAATAACATTTTTCTTATACCTGCTGAAAAAAAAATATGTACACAGACTTGCCATTTTTACAATAGCGGATAATTTGATGTGCCATGAAGTCAAGAAAACAATAAAGAGCAATATAAAGCTGTGGGAAGGATAGATACCTGACCCAGTTTTCTGCCTTGGAAAGAATGACCAAAGATAATAGAGATAAAAGTTGCATTTGTCAGTTTTCCAACATGTAGCACATTCCCATTTTCCTATGTGTATTTTTGCATGCGTTAAGGACTAATAGGTATTAAGTTTAATTGTATGGAAGTTTTGACTAAGATTGCTTGAACAGGATACTTACTACCAAAAACAAGAGACTGTCCTGACATCCAAACATCTAAATAAGCCTGCAGAGGAGATATTGTATCAAACAAGAGACAAATTTAGTTTAGTTTGATCTGGTGTAGCGTTTCTCCAGAGTATGCTAATCAGCAAATTTTTGTCAGGAAGCATTTATTCTCATAAAAGCTATGGTCACAACAGCTGTTAATAGCATTAACAACACCAATAAAATTAAGATGCTCTCCTCCTTGTGGTTAAAAACGAAAAAACCTGCTGACCCGAGTTGGACACCTAAGTATACAAAATAAATACAGGAAGCTTACACTTGTGCAATAAGCAAAAATGATATGATACAAATCATTTGCAGAGGTTTTACTGCTAAGAACCTATTACAGCTAGACATAGAGCATTAAGAACCAACGGACCGTGTTGTATTGGCCCATTTATACTGTATACACAGTGTGTACTCATTGTTAATACCAGGAGTAATCCAGCAGAGCACATCTAGCCAGAACTGTCACATAAAGGAGTGGACTGTTTGAAGAGGTTATGGAACATGAATGGAGCTAGTCATAAGAGCCATAAGGCAGTCATGAGACCAGAAATCTTCCCTTACCTGTTCCCTAGCTGTTCCTAAAAACCATGAAGATTTCGAGCAGTTTAGAAAGCCCTTTCGCTGGAGAGACTATCCCCCTGACATTGCCCCCATAGCGTCCCTAAGTGGCAAGGAATCAGCTCTGATTCAGGTGAGTCAGGAAAACCTGTACCATTCTGGCCAATGAGTTCAATATCTTCACTTCTTAAAATGTTTTTAACATATTTATGGAGGTATTATTAATATATGACAAATTACACATATTCAAATTACACAGTCTTGTGAGTTTGGCATATGCATCCATGGTAACAAACATGCATCGTTCCAAAAAGTTTCCTTATGCTCCTTGGCAATCCTTTTCCCACATCCCCTCCACTGTTCTCCAGTCACCTTGTCACCAGATAGTGATTTGCTTTCTGTCACTATAGAGTAATTTGCCATTTCTAAAATTTTTATATGAATTTAATTTATGTGAATTGAATCATGCAGTAAGCTCACTTCTTTGTCTGGGTTCTTTTACTTGCCATAATTATTTTGCAAGTATCAATGGTTGCATGTGTACCAACAATTTACTCAACGTCCTTTTGCTCAACATAATTATTTTGAGTGTATTAAGAGTTTATCCCCATTTATTGCTAACTTTGGGCCTCAAAGACCAAAAAGTGCATTTCATCAGAGGCTTTGACTTCAATTAAAGATGATTTGTGCGACAATCTTTTGTTGTTATTCAAGATTGCATTTTTAAGTAATCTCTACACCCAGTGTGGGGCTTGAGCTCACAATCCCAAGATCAAGGGTCACGTGTTCTACTGACTGAGCCAGCCAGGCATCTCTGTGCAACAACTTTTGTTGCTTTCTTGCTTCTATCACAGTGATAAGAAATAGCAATGAAATCTTTTTTCCTGCTACCAGCTAGATGTCCCATCATCTGCTGATACAGCTTCAAGAGCATGCCTTCCTGTTATGAGAATGAATATCTTATAGCTGAGAATAAAGATTATAAAATCCCAATGGACTAAATTCAAAAGGAATTTACCCCAAAGAGGTAGTGCAACATATTCCTAAGTATGATCCTTGTTTGTGCACTCTAACCAAAACCCTTCCTCCCTACTTAACAGTTGTACAACTATAAGAAATATACCCCCTGCCCAAGGGTCCTGGGTAGCTCAGTCCATTAAGTGTCTGCCTTGGGTCAGGGCATGATCTCAGGGTCTTGGGATTGAGCCTGCTTCAGGCTCCCTGTTCAGTGAGGAATCTGCTCTCCCTCTCCCTTTGTCCCTCCCCCCTGCTCCTGCTCACTCTCTCTCAAATAAATAAATAAAATCTTAAAAAAAAAAGAAAGAAAGAAATATGCCCTTTATTGTACCTCTCCTTTTTCATCTGTAAAATTGGGTTGTGCCTAATTGATAGATTTTTGTGAAGACAAAATGAGCTAATTATGTGGAGAACAATTAGAATAGTGCCTGATACACAGTTACCACTGCAAGCGTTACTCGTTGTTAGAAGTGGTGGTTATGGGGACACCTGGGTGGCTTGGTTGAGCATCTGCCTTTGGCTCAGGTCTTAATCCTGGGGTCCTGGGATGGAGTCCTGTATCCCTCTGCCTGTGTCTCTGCCTTTCTCTCTTTCTGTGTCTCTCCCATGAATAAATAAATAAGATCTTTTAAAAAAGAAGTCATAGTTACATGTAAACAGCATTTTTCATAAATGACACATACTCTTGATCCATATAATGTTAGAGAAATAAAAATGGTTTTCCAGGTTTTTGATTTTTTGTTCCTATTAGTAAAAAGATCAAAGGTAATAAGATAAAAGAAAAGTCTGACAACAAACCCTTCTTACATAACTTATTGGTTCTTCTCCTCTTCTATTTAAATATTAAATATTGACATTCATAGCACAACAGCATGTCCTACAGTTGACCCACTTTGCTCTTACAGTTGTAAATCAGCCCACCACAACAGCCTCTGTCTAGGATTAGGAATTCTAACTTGGGTATCAACTCGCTCCCACACCCCATGAAGGAGATGGTACCAAGATAGCCAAAGGGAGTCCTTTCTATGAGGTGCTCTGTGCTTCCAACCTTGCATCATGAACCTAAAACAAAAACCAAAATAAAAATCCAAGTTGTTGGCCATATTCAGAAAGTCCTATCTCCATGTGGAATTTATCAGTGAGAGTGTGTTGTCATAATGCTTAAAATATTTAATAAATGAGATGATAGGTTTCCATACAATTTACTGAGTTAGGAGTAGGACTCCAGCTACTGGCTGGCCTAGGACCCTAAGGTCTTGCTCTGGGAAAAGTTGCCAGCAAGAATGGGAAGAATGATCAGGGTACCAGCTACAGTGGTACCAGGTCCATGAAACTAGAAGACTGTTGAAAACCATGCAGCAGTCCATGGCCAGGACAAACTGGTGACAGTTTGGTGAGAGTCAGTGGGCACAGAGGGGCACAGAGATTCCTGAGGTGCATTTTCCTAGGGAAGCAAATTGCCTCCTGATCTACTGGCAAAGTGAATTGGGCTCAAGATTCTACCAGCAGGTCTGTTTCAGGTAAGCTCAGAAGCCAATCCTCTAGGATGAAAGTCTTCACTACCTGTGGATGGTTGCACTGGTCTAGCAGGGAATGACAGCACAGGAGGAGATAAAAGTTTATGTGTCTTTAGGTAAAATGATGACAATAAATAAAATAGTGAAATCTTATTCCTTAATTGAGAGAGTTCTGAGTAGTTGCCTTTAAAAAAACACATTCTTATTTCAATGAAAAGTAAAAATCATTCTTCAAAATGTGACACGAGAATTTTGTTTTCTTCTCCGTCAAAAATATTTATTTGTACTAATGGGCCTTTTCTGGTTGTGACACAACTGTCTCCTCTCTTTATTGCAAAACTTCCTTGTAAGAAAATCCTTGCCTCAACCCCTTCTTGAAAGGAGTTTTGCTTTTCTTCATTTTATAGTTATTGGAACCCCAATTCACTGAAGTGGTGCATTATTTTAAATGTTAGATTTTGGGACACCTCAGTGGCTTAGCAGTTGAGCATCTGCCTTCAGCTCAGGGTGTGGGCCTGGAGTCCTAGAATTGAGTCCCACATCAGGCACCCCTTGAGGAGCCTGCTTCTCCCTTTGCCTGTGTCTCTGCCTCCCTCTGTGTGTCTCTCATGAATAAATAAATAAAATTTTTTAAAAAATAAAAGTTAGATTTTTTTTTACTGGCTCATTCTAAGTACAAATATCAACCATAAGAGAAGAAGAAATAATTTTAAAGACAAATCATTTTCAAATTAGAGGAGAGGAGAGGAGAGGGGAGGGGATGGGGAGGGAAGGGAAGGGGAGGGGAAGGGAGGGAAGAGAAGGGAAGGGGAAGGAAGGGAAGGGGAGGAGAGGGGAGGGAAGGGGAGGGGAGGAAGAAGGGACAAAGGAAGGAAGGGAGAAAGGAAGAAAAATACACACACATTTTTTTTTTTCACACAATAAGCAGCAGTTTTTGTCCTGAAAGTAATTCGAGAATGGACACTCATTTTTATTTTTGTGTTGAGAATGATTTGGCTATAAATGCATGAATCCTGCTGAGGAGTCCCTCCTGTGGAGCAATGTCAGAAAAAAAGGATTATGTTTTAAAGGTGGATTCGTTTCTGTGGCTCAGCATACACAGATATGATGTGGGTCTGCTCCACAGTGTTCAATGAGCTCAAATGCAAAATGCCGTTCTAAGCCCCATAAGCATTACAAGAAACTTTCCAAAAAAGTTCCTGTCTTCGAGAGCCTTACTATTAATTCACATATAAACTTAATAGATTTTAAATTTTTCATTAAAAATAAAAGAATATTGTATGAAAATGAGCAATTATACTCGTTTTGCAGCAGCTGTTTCAAAATATTTCATTATGGTTAGCAACAATGGGAGTTGATTTAAGTAAATCAACTATAATATGGAGTTTATTGAATGCGGGTGAAATTTCCTTGAGGAAGAAAAGTTAATTCAAGAATAAATAAGGAGAACTACTTAAAATCTCTTCATTTCCTAGCATAGAATGAAAATGTTATTTCAGCCGTGTGGTCTCCTTTAGAGTTACATTAGCATGCAATAGTCTAGTTGGGCCATCAACAGAAAATTAGGAGAGTATGTTACTGTAGATCCTGCTCTTTGGAAACCTCCAATAGTTCAGTTATTGACAGGCAGAACTTAGTTTGCATCATTTGGACCAGCTACATCACTGGCTAAAGCCTACTGCTATAGTCCAATATATAAACATAGAAGAACTTTATTTTAATTGTAGGAAGTCTTGTAGAGCTAGCAATTGAGGGTCGGATTATATAAAGGTAATTGAACAGGCAATTCACCGTAAAGCCTTATGTCATTCATAAGACTATACCACGCCAAAGACTGGTAGGTTTCAGGGGATGGTGCTTAGTCTTCACAAAGGCCTGAAAGCTTTTGAGTACCCCTATTCTTCGGAACTTAGAAAGTTTAAACCTTGCACTCTAGGATTGTTTGTGATAATAGGTCAAGACTACATTTGTCAAAAATTGCCCATTGTAAATAGTAAAGCATTTTGGGATGCAAGATGTTAATCCCAATTTAAAAAGGAGGATGGGGCTTACTGCGACAAAATATAATGTAAGAGCACATTGTATTTTTGATACAGTCTTTGAGAGTCTAGAATATGCTCTCATTTATTGGGAGGATTAAAAATATAGCTTTACACAAGAAGAAAAAAAACTTAAGTGCTATTTAGGGAAACTATATGGTGTGCTGTGCATTTATCCAGAATCAGTACGATTTTTCTTTCATGGTTGCGACATTGGTCATTAATCTTTGCAAGCGGCCAAGTGGAAATCTAAGGTGTCATCCATGCATAGCTTTATATTCACAGACTACTAGCAGTACATTTTAAAGTTCAGCTTACTGAATGATTGAGCAACTTACTTTCTCTAAAGAAGTGTACTTTGATCCACACCTTTCAAACTGGCAATGATCAGAGATCTTCACTTAATTACTTTTTAGCAGTGTCATCATTTTTCAAAACAAGAAAGCATACAAATATATTTTGATTGCAGTTGAAAATAACTTGAAGGGCATTAGATTTGCACAGAAATGGCATTCTAAGTGTAATCACAGTCTTAGTAAATCAAAATCCAACTTCTTTCTTGTAGACAAATTCCCCTCCTTAATTTAGGTGTTCAGCTGGCAGTGCTCAATAACCACTAGGAGGGTCTCAAAGAATTGTATTAATTTAATGATAATACTGCCAAACACATTCTACTTCAGGCTAGAGGCAAAGGCGATTGCAGAAGAATTGTCTCAGGCAGGCGTGGTTTATGTACACCTAAATCGTTACAAAGAATAAACTGAAGATGTTCAGGAGACCTAGATATAACCTGATTCCACCTCTTACTAGTTGTGCGACCTTGGGCGAGGAACATGCCTCTCACAATATTCATCTAGAAAATAATGATATGGCTTGCTCTACCTAACACACCAAATCCCTATAAAGTTCAAATGAAATTATGCATATGAATGTGACATTCCAAGTTTAAATGCTACTCAGGAGAAGCCTGATTATCATACTGCTACATTTTTGCCTCTTCACCTTTCGAGTGTCACCTTCCTATAGCATCTCAAGATAAGAGGGTCTGTTTCACACCATTCCTAAGCCAGTTCACAGGCCTACTCCTAACTCCTAACTCCCAAGTGTGTCCTTTCAGTCCCAGGCTCCATTTCATGCCTGGTCTTGCCCTCAAATTCTTCTACAAGGTAGCACTCCTGCCAAAGTGGCTCTAGTGGAGGGTCTATACTTCTAGCCACTTCCTTGCCCTTAGTTTACTACATAACGAAAGTCAGGCTGCTGCATCAGCAGATCAGGAAAGATTAGGCACCATGGAGGAGGGAGTGCTGCTTGGGGCAGAGGGAATTAATTGAATTAAAGCTATGCAAGGTACATCAGTTCTTCCCAGTTATCACACCTACTGAGAATTTTCCTTCAGGCTAGATACCCTTAGTCTTGTTAAACCAAGACCCTGTTCTTCTCTCTTCCCTTTCTCTATCCGACAAGTTTCAAACTCCAATCCATTTCCTTGCCATCCATTCCAAAGTAGGTTCTCAACTTCCCTTTGCAGAACCCCTCCCAAAATGAAGTCTCAAAGTAACATAACATCGCTGTGTTCCATTCCTTGGCCCTTACCGAGAAATCAGTTTTTTGAATTATTTTTTTAAACAGGTGTGAGTGTGCATGTGTATTTGGTTGTTGTTTTATAGTTGTTAAGTTTTAGGTAAGATTCTCACACACAAAAGGAGTGATAAACTAATCATAAATATTGATGCAAAAACACTAAATATTTCTGAGCAAAAATCAGCGTGATGTTAAAAAATAAAATCATCAGTGTTTAGAAGCTATTCTCAGATTTCAAGGATGAGCCGATATCAAGAAAAGTAGGGCACCTATGTGGCTCAGTCAGTTAAGCAACCAACTCTTGATTTCAGCTCAGGTCATGATTTCGAAGTTGTGGGATTGAGCCCTGCAATGGGCTCTGCACTCAGCATGAAGTCTGCTTGGGATTTTCTCTCTCTCTCAAAATAAATAAAATATTGAAAAAAAAATGAAAGTAAAAAATATGATTTTCCTTACTGATAAAGCTAACACAAAATTATGTGACTATCTTTACAGATACTGAAAAGGTATTTGATGAAATTGAAAACCCATTCTGTATATAAATCATTCAATGATATAGGGAAAATAGAGAACTTTAAAATTATTTCTGTATTTACATGTAATTTTGTATATATTATGTATGTATGTATGTATGTATGTATAAAATAGTGGAGGCATTTACATCCAAAATACAGAAAAGTCATTCTGTATTACCTATACTATTTAACACTGTACTGTAGCAATGAGCCAATACAGTTAGAAATGAGAACTTAATTAGAAATTTCTAGTTTCAGAAGATGACTGTACCCCAGAAAAGGTAAGAATATATTGAAAAAATATTACTAAAAGAGTACAGAAAAAAAAAAAAAAAAAAAGAGTACAGAAAATATTTTTTAAAGATTTATTTTTTTATTCATGAGAGACACAAAGAGAGAAGCAGAGACATAGGCAGAGGGAGAAGCAGGCTCCTCACAAGGAGCCCGATATGGGACTCAATCCTGGACCCCAGGATCACAACCTGAGCCAAAGACAGATGCTCCACCACGGAGCCACCCAGGCATCCCAGAAAGGAAATGTTTAAAAGAGGACATAAAGGGAGAAAAGACTGTTTACAGTGACAACCCCAAACATAAAATATTGAGGAAAAAGATTAACAAGAAACATGTAAATTATAAATGAGGACATTTTTAAAGCAATACTAAACAAGAGAACACGAACAAATGGAAGCCATGCAATCCTCCTAGGCAAAAAGCCAATGCCATGTTTACATGTACTGAGGTTTGTTTTAAGGCCTAGCAGATAGTCTACCCTGGTGAATAGTACACGTGCCCAAAAGATCTATTTTCCTGTGGCTGAATATACTGTTCTATGGATGTCTGTTAGATCTAGCTGGTTGTGTAGTGTTCTTCTAGTCTTCTACTTCCTTTTTGATCTTCTGCTTAGCTATTCTACAACTTTTCCCAGTTTTTGTTTTCATAGTAATGCCTTTATTTTGTTCTCAATCCCTTGTAAGTGATGATTTGTTTTCCTTTCACTGCTTTCAAGGTTCTCTCTTTGGTCTTTATCTTTTAGCATTTTTACTGAGATATGTAGGCTTGTGGATCTCTTTGTATTGTTTGGAGTTTGCTATTTCTTAAATATGTAAATTAATGTTTACTGATAAATTTGTGACATTTTCAGCCATTATTTATTTGAATATGGTAGTGAATATAAAGTATGTTCTCTGAACCACAGTGAAATAAAATTTCAAATAGGTGAAATTTGGCAAATTCACAAAAACATGAAAATTAAGCCACACATTCATAAATAACCAATAGGTCAAACAGGCCACCAAAAGAAAAATTAGAAAAGACTTTGAAACAAATGAAATTAAAGACACAGCCTATCAGAGCTTATGGGATACAGCTGAAGCAGTTCTTAGAGGAATTTAATATAGCTGTATGTGCCCATATTAAAAGATGAGGTGGAGGAATGGAGAAGATCCCAAATCAAGAACTTAACCTTCCATCATAAGACACTGGATAAGGAAGAGAAAATATAACCTGAAACAAGTAGACAGAAGGAAATAATAAAGATTAGAAGTGAAATTAATGAAATAGAGAACAGAAAAGCAATAGAGAAAATTGTTTTAAACCCAAAGTTTCCTTGAAAATCAATAAAATTGACAGAGCATTAAGTAGATTGACCAAAAAAAGGAGAAAATTCAAATTTCTAGAATTAGAATAAAAGAAGGTACATAAATAATTTTTTAAAAGGGATACTGGGAATAATTGTAAGCCAACACATTGTGTAACTTATATGAAACGGACATATTCTTAGAAAGACACAAACCACCCAACTGACCAGAGAAGAAATAGACAATACAAATAGATTTACAAGTAAAGAGATTATTTAGTAATCAAAAATGACCACAAAGCAACAAATCCACAGAACAAAACTCAGGCAGATGAATTCACTGGTAGACTCTACCAGGATACTTAGAAAAGAATTAATACCAATTCTTTGTAGGCTTTCCCAAAAAATGGAAGAGGAAGGAACACTTCCCAAGTCATTTGATAAAACCAGACCTGACAAAGATAGAAAACCGTAGATCAATGTTTCTTATAAATATGGATTCAAAAATTCTAACAAACTGAATCCATCAGCATGTAAAAAAGAATTATATACTATGGTGAGATTTATATCAGGAATTCAAGGTCAGTTTAATTACCAAAAAATAGACTAATGTAATATACCATATTAATAGAATAAAATATAAAAGCTATCTGATCATTTCAATAGATGAAGGGAAGTATTTGACAAAATCCAACCTTTTATGATAAAAGCACTCAAGAAACTAGGAATAGAAAGGACTTTTATCAACCTGATAAAAGGTATCTACAAAAATCTTACAGCTAACATCATACTTGATGACAAAAGACTGGGTGCTTTCCCCCGTATTTACCTCTGCGTATAAAAGAATAACACTTCCTGCCTGCCCTTTGAGTTGCTTGCATATCTTTTGATTACAGCATTCTCCATATTGTAATAACCTCTTTCCCCTTATTGCAATAGCAATATTTGCAACAATTGTTTTGAATAAAGTCTCTCTCTACCTAAGTCATAATTTTTTTGACACCTTGCAACTACTTTTAAGGAAATGTACCTGTTGTATTTTACAGAAGTTTTCAGTTGCAGAATTGTTTATAACAGAATAATATTGGGAACAAAAAGCCATCAATAGGGCACGAGTGAACAAAATAGTAGTATTTTGACATGATGGAACATCATGAAACCATGGAAAAGAATGAGAAACCTATGTTCAGTTATAGAAAGATCTTTAAAATGCATCCTGAGAGAAGAAAACAAAGAGCAGAGCCACATATGTGGTATACAACATTTGGTGTAAAAAAAGGTGAGAGTACTAATAATATATCTGTGTATTTGCTTATTTTTGCAGGAAGGAAACCAATAAGCAGTCACTTTTGGAGTAAGGTATAAATTGGATGGGAACGGCGTATATCCTTATGTTGTATCAAGTCAATAGTCACACTGGGATTGTATTGCTTATAAACACACACACACACACTATAAGAAACTAGGACTGCTCCTGAAAGCAAGACCTATCTATTTGACCTAAATAGAAACACTACTTGCTAGTGTGTTGTTGCTAGTACTTCACTTAGGAGAAGTAGCAGATTGGACTACATATAGGTCTGCTGTTTCACTGAATTTCATTTTTCAGGGTATATACCCAACTTCTTTTTTTTTTTAGTTTTCATTTACATTCCAGCTAGTGTAATATTAGTTTCAGGTGTACAATGTAGTGATTCAACACCTCCACACATCACCCAGTGCTCATCACAACAGGTGCACTCCTTAATCCCCATCACCTATTTCACCCATCCCCCCACCACCACCTCTTCTCTGTAACCATCAGTTTGTTCTCTATAATTCAGCGTCTGTTTCTTATTTTGCCTCTCTCTCTCTCTCTCCTCTCTCTCCTCTCCTTTGCTCATTTGTTTTGTTTCTTAAATTCCACATATGAGTAAAATCATATGGTATTTGTCTTTCTCTGATGTATTTCACTTAGCAAAATACTCTGTGGCTCCATCCATATTATTCCAAATGGCAAGAATTCATTCTTGTTTATGGCTGGGTAATATTCCATTATATATATTCTTTATCCATTCATCTATCAGTGAACTTTTGGGCTGCTTTCATAATTTGGCTATTGTAGATAATACCGCTATAAACATAGAGGTGTATGTATCCCTTTGAAACAGTATTTTTGTACTTGTTGGGTCCATACCTAGTAGTGAAATTGCTGGATCATTGGGTAGTTCTATTTTTAAATTTTTGAGGAAATTTCATACTGTTTTCCACAGTAACTGCCCCAATTTGCACTCCCACCAACGGTGCACAATGTTCCCCTTTCTCCACATCCTCACCAACACCTGTAGTTTCTTATGTTGGTGATTTTAGCCATTCTGACAGGTATGAGATGATACCTCATTGTAGTTTTGATTTGTATTGCCTGGGTAATCAGTATTATTGAGTATCTCTAACGTGTCTGTTGGTCACCTGTATGTCTTTAGAAAAATGTCTACTCCTATCTTCTGCCCATTTTTTAACCTGGTTTGGGGTGTGTGGAGTTTGATAAGTTTTTTATATATTTTGGATACTAAACCTTTATCAGATATGTCATTTACAAATATCTTCTCCCATTCCATAGGTCGCCTTTTAGTTTTGTTGATTGTTTCCTTCACTGTGCGGAAGCTTTTTATTTTGATGAAATCTCAATAGTTTATTTTTTTCCCCTTTGATATCTAGTAAGATGTTGCTATGTCTGATGTCAAAAAGGTTACTGCCTGCATTCTCCTCTAGGGTTTTGATGGTTTCCTGTCTCATATGTAGGTCTTTCATCCATTCTGAATTTATGTCTGTGAGTCCGTTTCATCGTTTTGCATGCAGCTTCCAGTTTTCCCAACACCATTTGTTGAAGAGATTGTCTTCTTCCCATTGGATATTCCACAACTCTATCATCAATCAATCTTCAACAAAGCAGGAAAAAATACCCAAATGGAAAAGGACAATCACTTCTTCACTTCTTGAGGTGATAATGGAAAGCTACCACCAGGTTTTCATGCTGCATTCCAATCTGTCTTTGAGAACACTCTTCAAACCCTTCAGAAGTTGACTCTACCATATCTAACATTTGGAGTCTGAGAGGCCTAGCAGCTTCTCAGAGAAAACTGTTCCTACAGATTTCTATTCCCATTTAGGCAACTTCTTTCCTAAATTCACACATGCATACCTGTGCACACTAAATAGGTTACCATCTCCTAAGAACGTGACATTATTTGAGATTTTGCCACTATTCACTGGGGATCCTGGGAAGTGGAAAGAGGCAATAATCTGACTTTTAAAATATTAAGATTTTTTAAATATTTTACCAAAAGCTAATCATAATAATAAGAATTCAGTAACAACTCCTTACTCATAGAAATCATGGGTTCATCTTTATGTCTCTAACATTTAGGATGATTCCTGGCATATAGTGTTTATAGAATGATCGATGAATGAATAAGTGGATGGATGATAAATTGTGTGTCATGTTTCATAACTCTGTAGAAATATCATATTCTGTCTCCTACCAAAAAACCCAATACCTTGATTCTTGTAAACTTGAGCCTATGTTATTAAAGTATGCAAACTTAGAATTATTATATGTTCCAAGTGAATTGAACTTTGTTTCTAGATTTATGACTTAAAATTGAAATCTATTTTTGTTCTATGTTAATGTAACTACACCAGCTTTTTGAATAAATACTCACCCAGTATCTCTCTCTAGAATCTTTACTTTCAACTTCTCATATATAGAGTAGATTGAATCATTAGCTATTCATTCCCTGTGATGATCTCATAGAAATGGAGTATATATCCATGGAAATTTTGTAGGATATAAAATCGACAGTTTCTGATTCAGTAGGTCTGATGTGGGGGCCAGAGAATCTGCATTTCTAGTAAGTTTCTGAGTAATGCTGATGCTGCTTTCTTAGGACCACAACTTTAGAAGCATGTTTCAAGAAGAAAAAAAAAAATTATATTTGTATTTTAAGCAACCACTCAGGTGATGCTGTTGTTGCTGATCTAGGAACCAAATTTTGAATTGTGCTTCTTTTCTGCCTCTGAATTCTTCTGAATTTTCCATCTTTTTTCTCTTTGTGCTGTATCTGGATAATTTTATATTTTTATCTTTATTCCAGTTTCCAATACCCTATTCTGCTGTTTTCAATCTCTTAATATAACCATGAAGTTTTTAATTTAGGTTATCTTGATATTCATTTAAAAAAATTATCTTTGCTTATTTTCAAGCCTACTATGTCACATTTATAAAATCTAATGCGCGGCTGATTTGACATTTGGCATCTTATACTTAAGCAGAGTAAGCAGAGTTATATTAAAATTTATGTCTGAGGTTTGCAATTTGTTTTATACTGCTACTTCATATTCACAGTGTTTTGTTTCTCCATGTGATTAGTTAATATTTTAAAAATTAAAAGCCACTGGATTTGAAATATTTTTTGTGAGTATCCGCTGGTCCGAGGATGCAGGAATCTGCTTTCAAAAACTTCCCTTGTGCTTCTGCCAGGTGCATAGTTACTACAAGTCATGGATCCCCTCTGAATAAATTCTTGTCTGGGCATTTCTTGGTCATCCCAGGCCAAGTGTATTCAGAAAGTCCATGCAAAGGCAGGTCCTTGGCCCTATGTTCTCATTTCCTCCCTTCTGGTTTGTTCTCCGTTCTGCTCAGAGGCATGTCAGACATCTCTGAAGTCCCTGGGGAGTCAAACTGGGGTACAGCTAGAATGGGATTACATCTGGTATACCATTATCCTAAAGACATGGATCTTTGAGTTCCCTACTTAATTAGGAAAGGAAATCCTACAGGACTGAGCCTTGGTCAGATCCTGGGCCTTAACTTCTGTCTCTCTTACTATGTTCATGGTATCAAATCACAGGCAAAGATAACTTTATCATCAAATGCTCCCAAGGCAAAAATCGACTTAGTATTTTATCTCTGCTAACAGGTTTTTATTTACGTATTTGGTCTTGGTGTTCTCCCATTGTCTTCTAACTCATCGTTGTTTATAAAATGAGTTTTTAAAAATATATTTCTTTGGGCATGTTTTGTTATTTTTAGTGGAAGAGTTGATCAAGTAACTCAATTTTATCATTACCTGAGACTACCCTTGATTTTAAAATACGCATTTTTTGACAAGAATGTAGATAATATGGATATATATTAGGTTAAAATGTCTTTAGAAGTATAAGTAATACCTGTTTTCATTGTTCTTTAAGTATACTTATTTCACTTGAGTGATAATAACCCTACTGTGTGTGAAATAATTTTGGCTAGCAGTTAGATACTCTGAAACCAGCATTTTTATACATATAACATAAGGCTTTCTGTTCCATTATATAACTAATGTTTCACTGTAAGATTTGACTTTTCCTGGTACTTACCATAAACTAGCTATGAATTTCTTGCAAAACAAAATTTTAATGTCTAAGTAGGCTAAGGGTAAATAAAAATTAAAAATAAGAGGCTTAATTCTCTCTGTTAAAGATAAAGGAAAAGACTCTATCCACCCTCCCTTTTTTTTAGAACACTTTGGTAAACTTGCAAATTCCTTCTGTCCCTTTGAAATGTATGTAAATCATTTTTAAAAACTAAATAAGCCTCTAACTGGCATCACAATCTCAGACTGCCTTTCTCAAATACGTGGAAATCATCCTCTTTGAAATATAATCATCAAGAAAAAGGTCTGCTTCCTGGTCTCATGGGAGCATAGGAGACTAATCTCAGTTGCAGGCTGCCTCTCTCAAAAATGCAAAATCATCGTAAGATATGAAAAGTTTATTTTCTCCCATAAATATTGTCAATTAACTAACACAGAAGTTCACTTCAACTACAAAAAAAAAAAAAAAATTGTAATGAACAAATAGTCCTGACAAGTTTTCTTAATTGAGGACTAGTTTTGCTTATCTCCAGAAAATGTACACAATGAGTACACCTGCTTGGCTACATTAAAGAGTAAGACCTTTTCTAACTTTTAAAACTTTGTGATGGATTGTCTATGGTGTGTGTCATATTTTAGTTTAATGCTTATCCAATAAAAAAATTATTTTCCTTCTCTTCTACCTTTGTGCAGAAATTTTCTGCCTTGGGAGGAGATTTTTGTTTGTAATTGTATTTCCCCAATCACACCAAGTTACATCCAGCTGAGGTACTGTTAAGTATATAATGAAGTAAGCACTAAGAAATCCTTCAATAAACTATAACATATAAAAGAAAATTTCTACCAACAGTCACCTACAGTATGTTTAACTATAGATGGAACTAAACATTTGTAATGTAGCTAGAAATGTTATTTTGTTTTTTTAGAGGTTGCGGAAGGGCAGAGGGACAGGGAGAGAGAAAATCTTAAGCTGGCTCCACAGCCAGCATGGGGTTCAACGTGGGGCTCGATCTCACGACTCTGAGATCATTACCTGAGTGGAAACCAAGACTTGGATGACTAACTGACTGAGACACCTAGGCACCCCATAAGTGTTATTTCTTAACCTCCATTCAAGATAAATATACTTGTTATGCCATATTTAGAAGAGTAGTTATAACATCACTAATAATTGCCTATACTTAATATTTTTAGAGTATCATCATTTATTTTTTTTAAAGATTTTATTTATTTGTTCATGAGAAACACACACAGAGAGAGAGAGAGAGAGAGAGAGAGGCAGAGGGAGAAGCAGGCTCCATGCAGGGAGCCTGACATGGGACTGGATCCCAGGTCTCCAGGATCACCCCCTGGGCTGAAGGCAGTGCTAAACCGCTGAGCCACCCAGGCTGCCCGAGTGCCATCATTTATAACTATGGCTTAGTTTTACAAACCTAACACACCGCAGCACATAAAACCATTGAAATTTTGTATATTATAAACTGAATAATAGTGTTATGATTACATAATTCTACCAATTAATGGATTGAGATAAAATATAGGAAAGAGAATTGATTTTTATCATAATGCAAATCAATGACACAATTAAAAACAATTTTCATATCCATCCAAGTTCCTGAATTTCTATTTCCAAAATCATAATTTGGATTTCTGAATGATCACAAGAGCTATCTAGCCTACAAAAATACAACAAAAATAAATATTAGTATTTTCATAACAATGTGGGTTAAGCTTCAACTATTCTCATTTGATTATTTTATTATTATTGGATGTTGTTTCAACATTTTAAGTAAGCCAACCCTTGTTACCCCTGTGCCCACATTATCAGTGTTTGATTTGGTGTGTATTTAGATGTGTGTGTGTGTGTGTGTGTGTGTATGCACAACATCAAATCTTAATTGATTTAGCCATGTTCTCTGGGAAGTTGTTTGATATAAAGGTTTGGGCCTTTGTAAAATTTGAAAAAAAAAATCATGTTCTCCCAATGAGCCTTAACATTTTCTGTTGTCCCCACTATACATCCCGTTATATCTTCCCAACACTCCAATCACACTAAGCTAGAGCTCATGTCATCATTCACAAGGCCAATAATGATTTTTAATTGATACCTTTATCAATCACTTCACTTTCTGTATTTGGAATGGCCAGCACTCTTTCCTCCTTGGTGTCTAAATACAAACTATCTTTCATAACCCAGCTCAAGCTTCATCTCCTAAATCTTCTCTGAAGATTCTTATCAGTGTAGAGCTCTCTTTTCTATTACCTCTACTCTGATGAACAGGGCCACACCTTTGAAACTTTCTATTCAACAAAATCCCTAATATGTTGCCATGTGTTACAATTTTCCTATATTTAAATTACTTTTCCAGAACTTAAATGAGCCTTATTATACTGTTAACATAACATATAATTTCTTTAACATGTGATTGTTAGGATTTTTCCAAATGGCTGCTTTCTAGCTTGCCCTTATAAGCCTCTATTCGCTATACTGAATGACTTCTGATGCTTGAAGTGACTAGTCTATAAAAGATTTTCAGTACTTTTAGTTTTCCTATGCAAAGGAGGCTTTTAAATTTGTTATTAGAGTTCTAATCATCTGATGATAATTCTGCACTTAGAATTTTAGCCCTATGCCTTTCAGTTATTCCTTTTTTAAAAAAGATTTTATTTATTTATTCATGAGAGACACACACACACACCGAAAGAGAGAGAGAGAGAGAGAGAGAGAGAGGCAGAGACACAGGCAGAAGGAGAAGCAGGCTTCATGCAGGGACCCCAATGTGGGACTTGATCCCGGGACTCCAGAATCGCACCCTGAGCCAAAGGCAAATGCTTAACCGCTAAGCCACCCAGGCATCCCCTTTCAGTTATTCCTAATGAACACTATGGAATATTAAACATATCAGCAAGGGGAGTCCCAAATGTCTTAGAGAAGTCATTAAAAATAAACTAAGAGATGCATTTTTAAAATGGAAAATCTAATATCTGCTACTGTTGAGATGATCCAATAGAGGGATTTCTGGAGATGTGAATAATATGAGATATAGCTTATAATTTGAATAAATGATCATCATAATTAACAGTGTTTTGAATAAGTAATAAAAACTCAAAAGTTTTCTTAAACTTTATAGGTTATTTAGTACAATCACTATACACAAAGCATTATTTAGATCACCATACAATGTATATGAAAACCAAGAACCCTGAAGTTGCACACTTATCTCTGCCACTAAGCGTTTTGGACAAATCACTTAATTTCTTTCATGTTCATATCCAAAATTTGAGCATGGAGGTAGAATTCTCATTCTGTTTTTTTTTTTTTTTAAGTTTGCTCCAAGCCAAATGCAGGGCTTAAATTCACAACCCTGAGATCAAGTTAGATGTTCTACTAACTGACCAAGTGACCTCTCATTCTGTAATTAGGATTGCATCTTTTTACTTCATTTTATAGAACCTTCTCTCGATCCTTTATTTTCACAGGAATAAGATTCAGCTTTGTACATAAGGTATAAAAGTCTGTCTGAGGACATCAGCAAGAAGGCAGATGAGAAAGCTATGGCCATCTTTTCCTCCACAGAGACACTAAGTTAACAACATATGGACCAGAATATCTCTGTAGGAACTCTTAAAGATTGGTTGAGAAACTATAATACCCCGACTGTTGTAAAACCAATAAGGGATTCCAATGAAAGAGGTAAGAAATTTTGCAGGTTTTGACACATCCTCATGCCTCTTCATGTATGTGGCACAGCATGGAGCAACCAGGAGGAAATCTCCCATACCGAAGGTCCTCTCTTGTGACAGAAACAAAAGAGTGGATCCTAAATCCAACATCCATGCTTATGTGACTGCTGCCCAAGGCAATAGCTTCTATCTCCCCTGACTCAGCACTAATGGGTCAGCACCAGGGTTTGGAAGCCACTGGAAACAGAGGTGTGCATGTTAGGCCTGCAGTTCCATAGGCAAACATGAGAGGCAGCAACAGAACAGAAAAGGTTTGAAAGACCCTAGAACTTCCAGTCTGCTGATTGGTAAAGGATTCCCCTGTGTTAAGCCAGTATGCAGACTGAGATAGGTTGTTTTCTCAAATGTCCACATCAATCCCTGCCAAAAATATTATAAGGCATACAAAGAAACATAGCCCAATTAAAGGAACAAATTGATACTACAGAAACCAATGCTAAAAAAAATGCAGATCTGTAAGGAATTTAAAATAAGTGTCATAAAAATGCCCCAGGTAAAAAAGAACACAGACACTAAACTAAGTGAAATCTGGGAAACAATAGAAGAGCAAAATGAGAATATGAACAAAGAAATCAATTCTATAAAAATCAACCAAATTCTGTTACTGAAAAACGACAATACCTGAACTGAAAAATTCATCAGAAGGGCTTAATATCAGACTTAATCAGGCAAAAGAAAGAATCTGCAAACTTGAAGAAAAGTAATTTTAAATCATTGAGTCAGAAGAACAAAATCAAAAAAGAATAAAGAAGTGAAGAGTGACTAAGGGATTTATGGGATATTATCAAGGTAACCAATATACACATTATGAGTATCCCAGAAGAATAAAAGCAAGAGAAGAACTTATCTGAAGAAATGATACCACAAAAGTTCCCAAATCTGAGGAAAGAAATGTTCATATAGATTCAAGAAACTAAAAAACTCCAAACTTACATGAAGCTAACTTGATAGAGTTGAAGAGAGAAATAGACAGCAACAAAATGGTCATAGGAGACTTCAATATCCCTCTGCTAGTGATGGATAGAAAGCCAGACGGAATATCAATGAGGAATTAGAGGACTTGAACAATGCTATAAACCAACTGAACTTAAATGTCATTTACACAATACTTTACCCAACAACAGCAGAAAATACATTCTTCTCAAGGGCGTGTAAAACATTCTCCAGTATAGATTATGTGTTAAGTCACAAAACAACTCCTAATAAATTCAAAAAGGTTGAAATCATACAAAGTATATTTTCTGATCACAATAAAATGAAACTAAAAATCAATAGCTCAAGGAAAATTGAAAAATACACAAATATGTGGAAATTAAACAACTTACTTTTAATCAACAAATGGGTCAAAACAGATATCACATGGGAAATTAGAAAATACCTCAGAATAAGTGAAAATGGAAACACAACATACCAAAAACAATGGAATGCAAGAAAGGCAGTGCTAAGAAGGAATTGTATAGTTGTTAAATATGTATATTAGTAAAAAGAAAGATCTCATATTATCAACCTGACTTTACACCTCAATAAACTGGAAAAAGAAGAACAAACCTAACCCAAACTAGCAGAAGGACAGAAGCAATAAAAATCAGGGAAAAAATAGAAAATTCTAAAAAGAGAAAAAAAATCAACAAAACTATAAGAAACTAAGAGGTTTTTTAAAAAGATTAACAAAATTGACAAATCTTTAATTAGCTTAAAAAAAAGATAGACTCAAATAACCAATCAGAAATAAAATGAAGGGACATTACAACCAATGCTGCAGAAATTAAAAGGATTATAAAAGAATAAAAAACTTGGAAAACCTAGAAGAAATGTATATATCCCAGGAAACACAACCTACCAAGACTGAGTCATGAAGAATTATAAAATCTGAACAAATCACCAAATCACCAAAACAATTTTGAATGAAAATTAATTTGGGGAATTCACATTTCCTCATTTGAAAACATCTTACAAAGCTACCATAATCAAAACAGTCATAAAGACAAATACTAATGAAATACTACAGAGAGCCTGGAAATAAACCCTCATATAAATGGTCAAATAATCTTTCACAATGATGCTAAGATCGCTCAGTTGAGAAAGGACAGTCTCTTCAACAAATAGTGTTAGGAAAATTCGATATATGCATGTAAAAGAAATGAAGTCAAACCTTATCTGACACCATATACAAAAATTAATTGAAAAATAAAGACATGAAATTAAAGATTTAAAATTTAAATTAAGTAAGTATAAAACTTCTACAAGAAAACATGGGGAAAATGCTTCAGAACACTGGACTTAACAATTCTTTTGCATATACAACAATAAAACTGCAGAAAAAAAAAAAGATAATCATAGAGCTACGTCAAACTGAAAAACTTTTATGTCTGAAAGGACAACAGAAGAGAGAAAAAGTAAGGTGCCTCAGTCAGTCAGTTGAGCATCCAACTTTTGATTTGGGCTCAGGTCATGATCTCAGGGTCATGAGATCAAGCCCCACTCTGGCTCTGTGCTGAGTGTGGAGCCTGCTTAAGATTCTCTCTCCTACTCTCCCCCTACCCCTCTACCTCTCTAGCTCTATCTCTTTCCCTCTATCTCTCCCAAGAAGATATTTGGAAAAAAAAAAAAAAAGAGAGAATGAGAGAGAAAAGCAACCTATAGAATGGGAGGAAACATTTGCAAATCATATATCTAATAGGCAATTAATATCCAGAGTATAAACAAGAACTCTTCCACTTCAACAACAAAAATCAAATAATCTGATTTTTTAAATGGGCAAAGGACTTGAATAGACATTTCTCCAAAGATGATATACAAATGGTCAACAAGCATATTTTAAAAATGCTAAACATCACTAATCATCAGAGAAATGTAAATCAAAACTGCAAATATATATCACTTTCCACATATTTGCATATCTAGTATCAAAAAATATTGAGAAAGTAACAAATGCTGGTAAGAATATAGAGAAATTGAAACCACTGTGCACTACAGATGAGATTGCAAAATGGCTTGACCCACATGGATCAAGAGAATGAAGAGTCCTGAAAAAATTAAAAATAGAACTACCACATTACCTAGCAATCTCAATTATGGGTTTTTATCCAAAAGAACTGAATACCAGGTCTCAAAGAAATAGTCATCAATTCATCTTCATAGCAACACTATTCATAAAAGCCAAGACGTGGGAGCAACACAAACATCCCCTGACAGATAAATGGATAAACACAAAGTGGTACATACATACAGTGGAATATTATTTAGCCTTAAAAAGGATGGAAATCCATTATCACAGCATGGATGAAACTTGAGGACATCATGCTAAGTGGAATAAGCTAATCACAAAATGACAAGTAGTGTATAATTCCAATTATGTGAGCACTCTAACATAGTAACATTCACAGAAGTAGAAAGTAGAATGGGGGTTTCCAGGGGCTGGAGGAGGAAGAAAGGAAGGGCTGCTGCTTAATGAGCACAGCGTTTCTGATGTGCAAGACAAAGAAAATTGAAAGCAATGGGAAATTACATAACCTCACTGAACTGTATACTTAAAAATGGTTCATAGGGTAAATTTAATTCATGCATTTCTTACCACAATTTTATTTATTTATTTTAAGATTTTATTTATTTATTCATGAGAGATAGAGAGAGAGAGAGAGAGAGAGAGGCAGAGACACAGGCAGAGGGAGAAGCAGGGAGCCTGACATGGGACTTGATCCCAGGTCTCGAGGATCACACCCTGGGCTGAAGGCGGCGCTAAACTGCTGGGCCATCAGAGCTGCCCCCTTTCTTACCACAATTTTAAAGAATCCCTGTGTAAGGTTTCTCTAAACCTATTTTTCCAGTTTCATGTTACAACAGTCCCACCATATATCCAATCCTCTAATGGCCACCACACTAAGGGGTCATTTGAAACCCCTAAGCATCTCCCATATACTCTTTTCTCCACTTGGAGCACTGTGATCTATTTTCTCAATTTAAAGGACTCCTCATTTGGAAGGAAAACTCTCCATGGTCCAAATCAGCAGCAGGGTAAGGACTAAAGAAGAGAAACATCTTGCAAGAACTAGGCTCACATAGAACTGCTGCCCAATTTCAAAGGCACCCTCTTTGTGACTAACCTTGACTTGTTAAACCTGGCTTAGCTGCCCTTTTTCTGATTTGGCCTGTGGTTACAAATTAGCCAGATCTTTGCTACCCTTTGCTTCTCTCCTTTTGCAAATGTGCTTTACTCCAATCATATTTCATTTCTTTTTGGAAACAGTCCTATTTTCCCCCACTTCCGGGCTTTAGCAACGTGCTTAAATGTGCTGGGACACTGTACCCCCTCCCTCCTCACCTGAGTAATTTCTACTCAGTTGTTAGTTTATATGGAATTTCCAATTTCCTCTATACAGTCCCATCTGACATAAAATGTTTTGAGTTATCTGTTGTTTCCATCAAGTTCTAGATTGTTCTAATAGTATCCAGAGATTGCTCAACCACAGTGTTTAATATTGATTACAATTGCCTGTTTATATGTCTCGATCAGCATTGCATCCATAGAACCTTGGTACTCTAGAAAATTTGCTAGGTTGATGAAGCGGTGAATAAATCAGCGCTCTTCCTTGTGATCTGGGGAGGAATACTGAGAGAAGCAATCCTGCAACAGACGCCTAGAAAGTAGAGATTGACAGGGTGATGTGTTAATGACCGGACAGTTAATAGAGTGATTGAGGAAATCTGCTCCCACTTGCTATGTAGAAATTCACAGAAGAAAATCATTCTCACTCTGACAAGAACAGGCTGGAAAACCTACAAGATCATGATTATTTTGAGCCCATCACAGAGGTGATGTCACAAAGTAAACAAATGAACTAAAATCAGAAAAGTGACAGCTTGCCTCGGAAAAATGGAATGCGGAACTGTTTCATGTATGGCAGAGCTGGCAAGAAGGAGGAAGTCACCCAGGGAATCGGGTGAAAAGAAAGCAACTGAACTTTTTTTTTAAAGATTTTATTTATTTAGTTAGTTAGTTATTCATTCATTCATTCATTCATTCATTCATTCATGAGAAACAAAGAGAGAGAGAAAGAGAGAAAGAGAGAGAGAGAGGCAGAGACACAGGCAGAGGGAGAAGCAGGCTCCATACAGGGAGTCCAACATGGGACTCAATCCCAGGTCTCCAGGATCATACCCTGGGCCAAAAGTGGTGCTAAACCACTGAGCCACCTGGGCTGCCCAGCAACTGAACTTTTAACACATGTTTATTCTTTTATTTTTAATTTTTTTAGTTTATATACATGAAGGAGTATATATGTATATATATATAATTGAAGTTCAATTTGCCAACTTATAGTATAGCACCCAGTGCTCATCCCATCAAGTGCCCTCTTTTAACGCATTTTTAAAGGCCAATTGCAAACTTGCCTGGCAGTTTAAGAGCCTGGGAGCCCCACGCAGAGGAAAGTGCATGCTGTGCCAATTCTGTTCCATGGACCCTTCCTGGGCGCTCAGAGAAAGACTGGTGTAGGTCAGTAAGATCTGAGAGACTGGCTCTAAAACACAAGGGTGCCAGCCTGCCAGTGCCTCCAGGCAGACTTAGAAGCCCAAGGAAAACACTCTCACACCCTGGCAGCCAGGGCGTGTGAGGCAGCTGGCATTACCCTGGGAATGAACCCCTAGTGCTGAGAGATGTAGTCAAAAAGTCCAGCTACCTGGGGCTTGCCTAGGGTTGAGGGTGAAGCAGGAATTTAGGAGAAAGCCTCCCACACTCTAGGCCATGGAATGAGTATGAGACAACCACTACTACTGCTTACAATCAGCAAAGAGTGAGAAACCCCTCCCTCACTTGATAGGCACCCAGGATCTGCCTGAGTCTGGAAGTGAAACATGGGACCCAAGAGACACCTTGCAACACCATGTAACTAAGAAGTACAAGACAGTGGGAAGAGATACCAGGCAAACAGGAGGCATATGAAAGTTTGTGTGGCTACGTCAATACCAGACAAAATAGGTTTTGAGGTGAGCAATAACACCAGTTAAAGAAGGATATCTTATAAGAGTCAACTAGCCTAATAAAACTCCCAGGGGTGCCTGGGTGGCTCAGTCAGTGAAGCGTCTGCCTTCGGCTCAGGCCATGATCCCAGCGTCCTGGAATCAAGCCCCCCATCAGGCTCAATGCTTCACAGGGGTGTGGGAGGGTCTGTTTCTCCCTCTCTTTCTGCTGTTCCCCCCACTTGTGCTCCCTGGTTCTCTCTCTGTCAAGCAAATAAAATAAAAATTAAAAAAAAAAAAAAAACATAAACAAAACTCCCAAACACATTATGGCAAAAATTCATAGAAATTTTTGGGGAAAAATTGATAGGGAAATAGGAAAAAATCACATTCATAGTTAGAGATTTTAACCCACTTGTCTCAAAAATTGATAAAGCACTAGAAAACACATCAGGAAGGATATAGACAATTTGAGCAATATTAATAACCTCATTGACAGATACTCGGAGAACAGTATACTTGGCAACCACAGAATGCATATTTTTCTCAAATGTACCATATTCACTAGAAGAGACCCTATGCCTGCCCAAACACATGTCTAAATCATTTTAAAATGATCAAAATCATACAGATTAGGTGTTCTGATAAAAACAGTGTTAAGTTAGAAATCAATATATAGAAATCCCTGTATAACCAATGGGATCAGCAATTACAAAGGATATTAAAAGATATTCTGAACTGAATAATGATGAAATTATAACATTGGAATGTAGGAGATGACCTAAAGATAAATGCATTACTTCATGTGCCTGTATTAGAAAAATAATTAAGAAGGTCAGAATCTTTAAATCTTAAAAAAAAAAAAAAAGGGGGGGATCCCTGGGCGGCTCAGTGATTTAGTGTCTGCCTTTGGCCCAGGCCATGATCCTGGAGACCTGGGATTGAGTCCCACATCAGGTTCCCTGCATGGAGCCTGCTTTTCCCTCTGCCTGTGTCTCTGCCTCTCGCTCTGTGTCTCTCATGAATAAATAAATACAATCTTTAAAAAAAAAAAGGCGGCCAAAATGTTTTTTAAATATCAATTACTAGTAAAACACTAAAGATTAGAAAAACATGGACTATAATTATCCATAAAGAAATATATGTACTTTGAAATCGCTTTTCAAATTTAATAAATTTTTATTTGGAGAAGTATAACATTGAAAATTTTTCTATTTATTTGTTTGTAATTCCATGTCTGGCTATGAAAGAGTGACACACACCAGATTTGCTCTATGGCCACACACAAATAAAAACTAGACAAAATCTCTGAAACTACTGTTTTCAGACTTCAGGAAACAACAGCACAGAGCTGTAATTTCTGTAGGAAGGGAAGCAAAAAAAGTGAGCCCTATATTTGGCCCAACTCGATACTCAGAAGCAAATTCTGAACCTTACAACAGGGAGGAAAATTCTAAACAGAGCACTGATTTTAAAGTGTCCAAAGTGGCTAAAAGTTGTGAGGCAGACATACAATTTGAATATTTGAAAGAGAAGAGTGTAAAGGGAGCACAGAAAAATATTTGAATAAATAATGTTTTTTTAATTTAATTTTTATTAATTAATTTTTTTTCCAAATTTCATGAAAATTATGAACCCACAAATCTAAGAGGTCCAGTTAACCCCAAGCATAACACACTTGTGGAAAATACCAAGATGCTTCTTTCTAACTAAATTGTTTAAAACCAGTGACAAAGAGAAAACTTTAAAATAGTCATCAAAAATAAAGCTCATTGAGTGTAAGACAACAACAAAAATAAAGATGACAGTAAGTTGGGATTCCTGGGTGGCTCAGCGGTTGAGTGTCTGCCTTTAGCTCAAGGTATGGTCCTGGAGTCCTGGGATCGAGTCCCACATCGGGCTCCCTGCATGGAGCCTGCTTCTCCCTCTGCCTGTGTCTCTGCCCACCCCTCCCCCTCTTTCTCTTTCTCTCTCTGCGTCTCTCATGAATAAATGACTTTTTTTAAAAAAAGAGGACAGTAAATTCTCCCAACAGTGCAAGAAAAATACAATGAAACAGGATCTTAAAAGTAATTTTAATAACCTATTAACTTAGAATCTCATCCCCAGCAACATAGCTCTCAAAAATGAGGTGAAATAGTATCCTTTTAAGACTACCAAAGGCTGAAAGAACTCATCAGAAGCAGACTAAAAAGCCACAGACGTAAAAGAACGCGCAGCAGCCAGAAGGAAAATGATGCCCCATAAAATAGAACAAAGGAGTGAAGAGCGTAAGAATGGATAATAATATGGATAAATATATGAGGTCTTTTCTTATTATTTAAATACCTTTAAAAGAAAAAAGCCTACAGAAAAATAATAACAGTAAGTCGCTGGATTTATAAACTCTGTAGAATGACAAACTGTGACAATATAGCAAAAAGTCCAGGAGGGAAGAAATTAACGTGTAGTGTAAGATTCTTATAATATATGTGAAGGGCTACAATTACTATAATACCACTTGATGAGAGACCATGATAAATGAAAGTCGTAGAATGTGGCGTCCAAAGCCACCAGTAAAACAATAAAACAAAGAATTACATTTAGTGAGCAAAGAAGGTAAAATTGGGAATCATTCTAATACATACTTAATCCGGAAGAATTAAAAAAGCAGACAAGGAAGAGAAAAGAAGCCAAGAACAGACGTGACAAAGAAAACAATCAGGAAGGTGGTAGATTTAACTTCACCATATCGATGGTCATCATGAACATTAATATTCCAAATACTCCAATTAAAAGGCAGATTGTCAGTCTGGGTTAAAAAAAAAAGTACAAAAACCAAAAAAACAACAGCTATGCCCAACTGTATGTTATCTACGAGAAATCTGTTTTAAGTAGAAGACTCAGATTAATTGTGAATGGACGACTTTGATTTCAACTTACACACAGTGAGCTGCAAAAGCAGAGGTCTCATCTGCACAGCAAGCCAACAAGATGGACAGGCAGCAAATGAAGGACTTTTCTTGGACCCATTAGAGAACCCACAGGACAGAGGACACGTGCCCTTCACATATAAGAATCTTACAATACACATTAATTTCTTCCCTCCTGGACTTTTTGCTATATTGTCACAGTTTGTCATTCTACAGTTTATAAATCCAGCGACTTACTGTTATTATTTTTCTGTAGGCTGTTTTCTTTTAAAGGCATTTAAATAATAAGAAAAGACCTCATATATTTATCCATATTATTATCCATTATTATGCTCTTCACTCCTTTGTTCTATTTTATGGGGCTGGCTGATGAGCGTTCTTTTACGTCTGTTGCTTTTTAGTACCATCCTGAAGAGACAGACTTGCAGGGAAACACAGGATTTGCTTACGTGTCAAGGAAGCCACTGCTGGACATCGTGTATATTGGCAGAAATATTAGAGATTCTGGGGCATCGCTGGTAAAAATGTGAAAACTCCTGGGGGCTGAAGTCATAAGGAGGTTCCCATCCTTCTCCAGGCTCCTCCTCCAGGCCCTCATGGAAAGGACATGGGAGAAACTGAAGAAATCTCCTCTTGTGGCACTAGCGGGAGACAAGAAAAGGCAGCCACTGTAAAATCCATCCAGACTCTTCTCCCTTATGGAGCAAGAGGCTCAATCTCCAGGGAAAATGATATCACCTGAGAGCCTAAGTAAAACACCTCAGCTAGGAGAAGAGAGCTCTGCCCTATGCCTATCTCCCTGTCTCACTTAAGAAGAAATCCATAAAAGCCCTAATCTCCCTGGGAGAGTGTCTCAAGGACACGCTGAGAACACTGGAAAATGCTTATTCTGGGGGGAAGAAGGGGAACCTCCATCCCTGGAGAAGGAACACTTGTGAAGACCATGGCCCATATGCCTTCTGGAGACAGGGGTTTAATCAGAGCAGCTGGTGGCAGGCTAACAAGCCTCCAGTCCAGCTGGGAGAACTGGAAGATCAAAAAACCTAAAGGGGAGAAGTCACTAGAGGAATTTGCAGCTTCTGGTGCTCACAGCAACCACAGACTTCAAACAACCCAACTCCTGACTTGATTAACATAAATTCCCACTCTAAAGACCTATTTATCTCACTATCTGCTTCCCTACACACATGCCAAACAAAACATTCCAAAGCACGCCAAAGGGCAAGGAAATACAGTCAGAAGGCATAAAGCATTCCTCAGAATGAGACAAAGATGACGTGGAAGTTGTAATTATGAGACAGGGGAATGTAACTATGATTAACATAATAAAGGTTGTTGTAAAGGAAAGGTAGCCTACCAGCAAGATTCCGGAGGTCATTGGAGCGGAGAGGTGGAAACTATAAGAAAGAATTAAATGGAAATGCTGGAATGTGAGCCAAATTACTCTCCTCGATATCCTTTAGTCTTTTTCCCCCCTCTAGTTCACCATCCACACCAGTAAAAAAACAAAAAAACAAAAAAGTAACTGTTCCTAACTATCAGTAAACACCTTATGGCTCTCCTCCAGTTAAGAATCTTCAAAGGGAAACCATAGGATAAAAAATAAGATTGGAGCCACACAGACTTAGAATAAATGCTGGCTTCATCCCTTCTTAGCTGTGAGATCCAGAACGCCTCAAACACTTTCTGAGCCTCTCTCTCCATCTGAAAAGTGGGAATAATAATAAGCGTACTATGAGGATTAAAACAGGTAACAGACACACTAAGTCATAGGACACATAAAGAGACACGTGGTGGCAGCTGTTGTCCTCTGTTAAATCCTAACCTTCAGGACGTAAAGCCTTTCTTTGCTTACACCACCACTCAGTCCCGATAGCTGCATAGACACTGTTTTTCCACTGCATCCAGTCGGGTCCTGCTCCTTACCAACCCTAAAATAATGAAATTCTTTTTGAAGACTCGCTGACTATTCTACTCCTGCTGTTGTGCCCAAGATTGGGAATCCGAGAAACCACCCAGGAGCCGACACCGATGCAAGCACATGAGGGTTTATTTACAAGCTCGAGCTAGGGTCCAAGTATATACTCCACACAGCAGAGCAGGGGCTTGGACCCCCAAGGAGGTTACAGCTGGGTTTTTTATGGGCTGGTCTAGGGGATTTTCAGAAGGGGTGGAGGAATTTTTTCCATTCCAATATAGGGGAAAGGGTGGGGCAGTTTCTTAAGATCTCATATGGGATTCCCTGCCAAGGGCATTCTGAGCTCTGTTGTCTTCCTGATATGGGATTCCCTGTCAAGGACATTCTGCAGTTTTTCCTGTAAAGTTCAGCTCTTATTCCCAGGGGTCTAAGAAGGCTGTACTTGTGCTAGTGCTAAACTTGAAGTGGAATGGCCTTAATTTTCTCGGCCTCCACATTGCCAAGCCCTCTTCCTGTGTTTCTGAAGTACATTAGTATATGTACCCAAAATGTAGCATTAATTATTGACCCTCTGTTTTCCCAGTTAGCTTACCAACACCTCAAGGGCAACGGTGTTCTCTTGAATCTCTGTTTGCTTCACTCTATCTGGTACAATTTGGGTGAACTTTACTTTTATTCTTACCCAAACTATATCATATTCAAGATGTAGAAAGGTAGAAATCTCTTTGGGATAATTTAAATAAGTTCTATCTTTCTGAAATTTTCTCTTTTTTTTAATTTTTATTCATTTGTTTGAGAGAAAGAGTGCGCATTGCAAGCAGAGGGAGCAGCAGAGGGAGAGGGAGAAGCAGGCTCCCCGCTGAGCAGGAAGCCTGACACAGGTGCTTGATTCCAGGGTGCTGAGGTCACCCCCAGAGCTGAAGGCAGACTCAGTTTAACCAACTGAGCCACCCAGGCGCCCCTGAAATTTTAATAGATCCTACAACACTGATGTTCATTCAGTCACGTTAAGTTGGAGGACACAATTTTCTGTCTCACATTTCTCCAACTCTTTTGAATTCCCAGACATAAGCATATGTAAAACAAACAAACAAAAATCTTTCTGCGTCACTTCCTTTTTTGTCTCCAAATGTTAGTTGTTTTCTTTGTTTTGTTTTGTTTTTGGTCCACTTCTGTTTGATATCATTTTGGCAATAGAGTTCCTATTTACTAAAAAGAAAAAAATTCCACAGTATGACCCAGCCCTTGAAGTAAAAATGAAAGGTTTTTATCCCCGCTGAATGCAATAAGTAAAATGTGCATCTTCAAAATGCATAATAAAATAAGGCTATATTGTGTTTTTTGTTTGTTTTGTTGTTTTACTTTTTTTACGTTGTGTTTTATGATAAATATTTGTTACTAAGTTTTATGTAAGTCACAAAAATCACAATGAGAAACATAATTCAATAGAAAATATACATGTCTATATTTTATTTATCCTACCTGCAGCATATGAACAGGCAATGCTTGATAGTTCCGATGATGTCCTCGTCACCAAAGAGCGAGAATTGATTCGGATATTTTCATATGTTCAGGTAACTGGCCCAGTTAACTCTCAGATGTTTTTCAATGTATTTACAACATCATATAATACACAACTTCATCTTTCCTGGGGTAACGGATGGTCTTTAAATTTGCTGAAGACAGCTGAGACTGTCACATCCCAAAGGCATGACCTTGCCTCTCTGGGCTATGTAGGATTATCCGAGGGTCAGGTCAGAGACTTGAAGAACTGCAGAGAACCTACAGGTAAAGGCAGAGAGCAAATATAACTGATAACGAAGGTAAGTTTCTGCTTTCTTGCTTGATCACTCTTACCTAACAGCTCTACTGTTGGATTTTATGTATCCCCTCCCAGTTTAGATCTCATGGTCAGATTTTTCAGAGTTATCCTTTCTGGAACCATCCATTACTTTTCATTTTACTCTGGCAACTGACCAGCTGCTTCCATTGCTTCCATTGGTGCCTGTTGAGGACAGCTAAAAAATAAGGTTAAACAAGCAAAAATCCAACCACCACCACCATACTCTGATGGACTCCACCACAAATAAGCCCTGCCTGACATCAATCAAACCCTCTCTCCAGTTCTCCGATTCTTTTATTCATCCCTGTCCCCTAAAGCTGATTCTTGTTCTGGTGATTTATTAAATTCAATGCCCTTAGGAGTCAAGTAGTGAGGAAGCAGGCTAGGTAGGATATGGGGAGAAAAATGCAAGGAGGAATATGTTTCACCAGGAGGCTATTCTGTTCCACTGCAAAGCTCTAGTCATGAATTGCCCCCACAGAGATGGTCCCACCTTGAGTCAAGGGAGTTGGTGTTTTCCCACTTCTATGTCAATACCTGGCTGGGGTCTGCAGCCAAGAGGTGGTCCTATTCTAGAGAGGGTACAGCTGCAAGAACTTAGCAGCCAATAGTCATGGCAGTCAGAGGTGGGCACACTGCCAGTAAAGGGGATGCAGATGGGGTACCAAGAGTGACCGGTGTAACTTCCTTCATACTAGCTTTTATTCTTCACACCAGATTTTTTAAAGGCCTCCCCCATTCCATTTAAGGTCTTGAAGAAGTAAAAAAACTTGATGCCAATTTCCCTCAGCTCTCTTGCCACCTCAATACTTCTCCGTAACTCCGCTGTTTGTACCATCCCCAAAGTTTCTCCACATTTTTAGCCTTTCTTGTGTTTTGCCATTCTAGATCAACATAAGAAATATTTTCCAGAGGTTTTTTTTTTTCCCTTTTGCTTTCCATTTCATCACCGTCTCTCATCTTCAATATACTCATTTCTATACATTCTTCTTTTTTTTTAAAAAAAAAAAAAAGCTATTCCTTGATATTGTGCACTTTGGTCCACTATATTTTCTCACTAACAAACTTTTTGAAAGAGTAGTTTTGGCTCCTGTCTCCACTTAATTACCATCTGTTCATTCCTTAACCATTTTCTTTTTTGGCTCTAAATTGCAATATAATCACATATACTTGGAAGCGGTAAAAACACATTTTCTTCGCTGAAGGAATATCATGATCTGGTTTTTCTGCCGCCAGGATTATTACTGAAATTATTCCACAATAGATTAGCTATCTCCTCACCAAATTCAATGGCATTTTCTCAGTTTCAAAATCCTAAATGTCATTCACCATCACTGATTAACGCATTTTTTAATTTCTTTTATTCGGTAGAGTGAACTGGAGAAAAAGTGTATCCTTTTGTATTGTATGGAGAAAATTGTATCCTATTGGCTTCTATTTCTATTTCCGTGTAACAATAAGCCACAATCAACAGCATAAGAAGTTTCTTTCAAGCTAAGGACATTCTGCTGATTGTCAGGTTGCTTGTTGGACAGAAAACTTAGATGAGTGTCCTATTCAAATTTGGGTTCAAAGCAAGATTATTCTGCATAGGTGTGAAGAGAGAAACCCACAATGTGAATACCGGGTAGAGTGAATCATTAGTGAGGGAGTAAGAAGCACAAAATTTGGGATATAAAATACATTTTAAAATATATAAAAATATCTATGGGGATTTTTTTAAGTAAAATTTTGCATGCTATGGGACACAATTCTTCCTGTTAATCTCATTAAACCATCAGTCAAGATTATAAAAATTACGAAGCCTGGTATAACTATCTTATAAAAACCAGAATTGCCTGATTGACTTAGGATAGAAAGCAATCAACCAGCACATAAAAGTGGAAAATGGACAATGAGGTCATTCCTGGCTTCCTCAATTCTACATTATACTCTGCTTGAGGGGATCCCTGGGTGGCTCAGTGGTTTAGTGCCTGCCTTTGGCCCAGGGCATGATCCTGGAGTCCTGGGATCGAGTCCCGTCGGGCTCTCTGCATGGAGCCTGCTTCTCCCTCCTCCTGTGTCTCTGTCTCTGTCTCTGTCTCTCTCTCTCTCTCTCATGAATAAATTTAAAAAAAAAAATCTTTATACTCTCCTTGAAGCTACTCTTCAATTCCATTTGCTGGATATAGTGTGGAGGTGGTTGACCAGTAGTACATAACCTTCATTGAGGACTTACAATTAGACAGGCACTATGATAAACATTTTGTATAGATATTTTATTTAATACTCAAAACCTGTATGGAGGTTGGTTATATTATTAACCCAATCTTTCAGATAAATAAATTGAGACTTACACTGATGACTGCTTTAGCTATATTTAGTTGTAATTGTAACTTCACTTTTCCAATCCTTACTAGTAAACTGTCATGGTTTTGTTCACCTTTTTATGTCCTCTCTTCCCAAATACGACTACAGCTTATAAAATACAGACCACACCTTAGTATCCTTTGTATCTGACAGAATTTGTGATGCTGAGAATACCAATTTAGAACATACTTCTGAAGACACTGAAGGTGTCCTAACAGATTCAAGACACACAGGATGAAAAGCTTAGGCTTCTTAGCTTTTCAAATTATTATTTACGAAATGCTTACTGTTCTTAAAATAATCCCTTAGGCCACTTATTTAAGTAGAAAGTTCACTGGAAAAAAAATCATAAAGGCACAAACTCCATGAGGGCAGAAACTCCATAGGTTGAGTATGTCATTGACTAATATGTTTAATATCAGTGGTGATAGAATATTTGGCCACTGATAAAACACATGAATAAACCAGTTAGAAATATTTTGGATACTATAATTGCACACTGCATATGACCATCAGCCCTTCTAGTGCCTAATGCCTATTTACTGTCTCCAATAAATATTGGAATAAATGTGAAAGAAGGGAGAAAGAAAGGAGAGAAGGAAGGAGGGAGAAATGAGACTTTCTTCACAATTCTAAAATACGTTTAGCTGATATATAAACTCCATGTGTATGTCCCAAAGGAAGCAAAGCACAAAGCTTTTAAAATTTCCTTTTAAGGGAGCACCTGGGTAGCCCAGTTGATTAAGTATCTGACCCTTCATCTGAGCTCAAGTCTTGATCTCAGGGTTGTGAATTCAAGCCTTGTGTTGGGCTCTACTGTGGGTGGGGAATTTACTCAAAAAAAAAATTCCTTTTCAGAGGTAAATGTTGCTTATGGATTGATTGCTATAGTTAAAATTCTTGTAAAAAAAAGGGGGGGGGTTATTTTTTTCTTATAAAGAGAATACCACTTGATCCACACCTTAGGATTTGGTGTTAGGATAAATTTGTTCTCACCGTGGCTAAAGATGAAAAACACTTTTGATCCCTAGAAATGATGCTTTAGTAATACAGGTTTGGAAAAATCAGCTTTGATCTCTCCTAACACCCTCACATGTGCTTGAATATTTGCTAATTCCTTGTATCTAGTGGTGATATTTAAGAAGGACTCCAATTTACTGGTACCAGCATAACCTATGCCAACCTACTGGTGAGAAAGCAGCATGCTCTGGTAGCTTAACAACTCCCCAGATCCTCTATTGAAGCCACTGTGAGGGATAGATGGACTTCCATTGCACCACTTTCATCCAGTCACTTTTTATGGTTATAACTGCATTTAAAAGTCACCGTGGCTGTCACTGATCCATCTTGGCATTCCAGCTGATCCTCCATATAGTCAATCTTGCTGCTTGAAACCATCAGTATCTGTAGTGCAAGTATGTCAAGCAGTAGGAATAGGGAGTTCAGCATTTCATTGGCTGTCTAAATCAATCATTTTTTGAGCATGAATAAGTCATGCTTAAATGGATGGCTTCAGCCCACATTAAGCAACACTTGTGTGAGGAGAAAGTTGAAAAATAGAATAAATTCAGGTGTGGGGATGCCACAATGCATTCTCCTTTAGCCAGTCTCACTTTTTCTTTTGCCAAAATGATAGATATACAATCACTTTAATACAAATCCTGCTTAAGTCTCCTGAAACTGATTTAATAGAACAGCTTGTGATATTCCAGGAGAGAACTCATTAAGGAAATTCAAGATTCTGAAATCAGAATAGCGTTGCTGCCTTTCAGAACATGAAATGATAGATGGGAATGTCTTGCTATGCATGTTTACCAGAAGGCAGGTGTATTTCATTCCCTTGATCCCTTAAAGAACAGTTGAAGGATTTTTTCAGCATTAACTTCTCTCTTTTCAATTCCATCATCAATCTGTAATTCATTTCAGGATGTGTTTTTGTTGGGCATCTGTCTCGGTGAGCATTTCATTGGTTTCTTTTGAAGGTCATACCTTTGTATTTTTCCTACAGCAGAGTTGAGATTTTGCCAAGAGCAATGGGTTATGTGCTAAGGGACTAACCTATATTTCTTCAGTTTCACATTTTCCGTGGCCTCTGCCATATTTGGTTGCATACAAATACAAGAACAACTCACTGCCCCAAAAGAAACCTTAATGATTGAGGAGATAACTGCACAATAGAAATCAAGAGAAAAACAAGACCTCCATGCTGTAATGCAAGCTATAAACAGACACATGGACTATTTAGGTGAATTACCAAAACTCTCATTCAATATTCTCACACTTACATTCTACACCTGTGTTGATAAACCTAGTTGTATGATTTTACATTTCATATAAGATTAGAATCATCAACTAGTAACAAAAAAGCTGGCAACATTTACATTGGAAAAAGCATAATTACCTAGCAGAGAAAAACCAACGTTTATAATTCCATTATATTCATATAATAGAATACTATAGAGCAAACAAGCCAAATGATTTACAGCAAGAGTTCGCAAACTTCTCTTGTAAGAGACCCGGTAGTAAATATTTTAGGCTCTGTAGGTCATAAGTTTCTGTCACAACTACTGAACTCTGCTGCTGTGACAAGAAAGCAGCATAGACAATATGTAAGGCCGACTACATCCCATGGCCAATATTCCAATACAACTGTACAAAGACAGGCAGTGATACAGCTCTAGCCTGCAGGCTGTAGTTTACAACCCCTGATGTACAGTTAGGGAGAGAAACACAGACGAGTCTCAAAAAAAAAAAGAAAAAAGATTCAGAATGAAAAAAATAAGTTGCTAAATGATATACACAGGGTGATGCCACATATTTATTGAAGTAAAAAAAGACATGACATTTCATTGTATGGTGTTTATGGATCGACACACATATCCTAAAATTAAAAGAGCATGCAGAAGAGTGATAAACATAAAATCATGGTAGTGATTATATCTGGAGAGAAAGCTTAGGGGAAGAGGGAAAACAAGATGTGCCAGCTATTTCTGCAATAACTTTTCTTCTTAAGCTCTATGTTGGCTGCAAATATGTTCATTATATTACTGTATAGATTTTTGTGTAACTGAAATATTTCATAATCATAAAAATAGGCACTTTAACTCAAGCAACATGGCATGCTGGGGCAATTTAATAGGGGCAAAAAATGAATTATACCACTTAGTATCTCTAAGTTTATCAATATTTTACATGAAGCAAAAAGAAAATTCATGCATATAACAACAATTATAAAGTTAATAAAAAATAGAAAAATTCAATTTAGAACAGACTTCTGTTGAAGAGTCTAAACACATTTTAAATATATTTCAGAAAGAAAACAAAGTTAAGCTCTTGAGCTAGAATATTTTAATGCTTATATTGCTTTCTGTTATTGAAGACAATCATGTGGAATATTTCATGTTTGATTTGCCAAAAAGAGTTTTAGTACGTTGTAATCTTTTTCAGTGTTCAATATCATTTAAAACATATGTGAATATATTTGTATTCTCCAAATTTTCTAGGAATCTTTCCTTACTTCTCGGTAAAAGTGACTATACTATATTTTTAAAAACAGCATGGGATGGGCCTGCTTATTCAAAGTGGCTTCCTCAGCAGAAATTTTTAAGGTTTTAAGCAAAAGAACATGTGACTTTCAAATCAGAAAATTGTGAAAGTTATTCCAATATAAGTGACCTCAACTATACCTTAATTATCATTACCAGGCAATAAATCAGTAACCAAGCACTAATAAAGAGGATTCATAGGAAAGAAAATTCTTTCTTCTAAGTGTGGAATTTTAAGGATTACTTCTTGAAGGTATAAAATATCCTTCCAGTTACCGGGAATCAGAATAACAAACCTATAGAGGTTATAGACTTTTTGAAGACAATAAACAATTTTTCATGTAAGTATATATTAATTATTGTAATCAATACATAGACAATGTTCTAGTCCCTGAAAAGGCAATTGTGTATAGACAATCTTGGCTCTGTCGGTTGCAAGAACCTAGAAGTAACAACATCCTAGTAGCAATGAGCATACCTCACACAGAAATCTTAGTTTCTAATAATATTCTTCAGAAAAAGGAACCAACATCAAGACAGTGTGGTACTGGCACAAAAACAGACACATGGATCAATGGAACAGAATAGAGAATCCAGAAGTGGACCCTCAAATTTATGGTCAACTAATATTTGATGAATGGATAAAGAAAATGTGGTCTCTGTATACAATGGAATATTCCTCAGCCATTAGAAATGACAAATACCCACCATTTGCTTCAACGTGGATGGAACTGGAGGGTATGATGCTGAGTGAAATAAGTCAATTGGAGAAGGACAAACATTATATGGTCTCATTCATTTAGGGAATATAAAAAATAGTGAAAGGGAATAGAAGGGAAGGGAGAAGAAATGGATGGGAAATGTCAGAAAAGGAGACAGAACATAAAGACTCCTAACTCTGGGAAACGAACTAGGGGTGGTGGAAGGGGAGGAGGGTGGGAGGTGGGGTGAATGGGTGACAGGCACTGAGGAGGGCACTTGACAGGATGAGCACTGGGTGTTATTCTGTATGCTGGCAAATTGAACACCAATAAAAAATAAATTTATTATTAAAAAAAAAAAAAGGGATCCCTGGGTGGCACAGCGGTTTGGCGCCTGCCTTTGGCCCAGGGCGCGATCCTGGAGACCCGGGATCGAATCCCACGTCGGGCTCCCGGTGCATGGAGCCTGCTTCTCCCTCTGCCTATGTCTCTGCCTCTCTCTCTTTCTCTCTCTGTGAATATCATAAATAAATAAAAATTAAAAAAAAAAGAAAAGAAAAAGGAACCAAGAGGGGCACCTGGGTGGTACATTCGGTTAAGTGTCTGACTCTTAGTTTGGGCTCAGGTCCTGATCTCTGGGTCACTAGATGGAGCCTGGCATCGTACTCCACACTCAGCACAGTCTGCTTATGATTCTCTCTCCCTCTCCCTCCCCCTCACCCTCCCCCATGTGTTTCTCCCTATTTCTCAAATAAATAAATAAATCTTTTAAAAGAGGGGAAAAAAAGGAACCAAGATTCCACTCCTTGGAAAAATGTCTGAGTCTAGAACAGTGGCAGGGAGGACACAGGATAATCCTGATCATCTCATAGAACCAGAAAGGAAGGAAATGCCCAAGTACATAGACAGATGGGGACACACATGCACACACATACACACACACACAACAATGGGAGTATGTCAAGGACACATAGGCACCAACTGAAACAGCTCCTAGCTGTCGTAGCTGGAACAATCTGAGTAACAAAACGAAGTAGAATTGAATTATAACCAAATATAAAATAAATACCCATGACTGTGCCGATATAAAAAATAATTGAATAACAAATAGGGGAAAAGTGACAAATCTCCCACTCAGACAAATGCCAAATGATGTATATAGATACTCTATCCTCAGTGAGCTTAACCATAACTCCTTATTCCTTAATTCTGGGCTGCTCACAATAACTTCTTTCCAAAAATTACAGAATAGAAAAAGGGGGAAAAGAGTAACTTTATAATGAAGAAACTTCATAATGAACAAACACTACTTCAGTCAGGTGATCAAGGTCAACATCAACAGTAAAGTCCTGTCAATAATAGGAAGCTTTATATGATGTGAATAAAATGGCACTTTATTTTTGTGGTCTTCTGACCAAGAACACATCATCCCAGTCTAATGATGAGAAAAATGGACAAATGTAAATTGAATGACATTGTACAGAAGACCTGACCAGTATGCCTCAAAATTCTCAAGGTCATCAAAGACAAGGAAAATCTGCGAAATTGCCAGATCAAAGAGGATTCAAGGAGACATGACTACTAGATGTAAATGACACCCTGGATGAAATTCAGATAAAGGACATTAGGTGACAATGAAGGAAGTCTAAATAAAGTGTGGACTTAGCACTGAGTTATCAATAATGATCCCTTAATTATATGTACACTACCAAAGTAAAATGTTCATATAAGTGAAACTGGATGTGGGAAATATGGAGCTCTGTAATATCGTCACAATTTTTTTCTGTAAATTTAAAACTGTTCTTAATTAAAAATTTATTTTTAAAAAGAAGCAATTGTGCAGTTTATTTCTCCTTTGTTATTTAAACAGGAAATGTTTATTGGCTACATATAATTCAGCTATGTTGAAGTAGATCTCCCCCGAGCATTTATCCCCATCTGATGTAATGTATATTTATTACTTGAAAATTACCATGAAAGCAGAGTTTCTGCATGTTTTATTTAATGCTGTATCTCCTTCATTAGATTGGTTAGCTACTGTTAATCAACAAACCACTCTAAAATTTAGTAGTTTTAACCAATAGTCATTTACTATTTCTCACATGTTTATGGATCTATAGGTAGTTTCCCTGTGGGCAGCTCCCCTAGGAAATCTGTGCCAGGTTTGGCTGATTCTTGCCGGTTTCATTCATGAGTCTTTGGCCAGCTGGCTCGTAGCTGAAGGCTCATGGGTCTAGGATGGCCTTAGCTGCAATGCCTTGGCTCCTTTCTCTCTGCATGTCTCTCACATCCCTATAGCAGGTTAGCCTGGGTTTGTTCTCATGGTAGTTAGTAGCAGGGTTCTGTAAAAGGGAACAGAAATGTGCAAACATTTTAAAAATATTTCATGAATATTTCATTAACTTTGCAGTTGTTTCATTGGTCCAATCAAGTCACATTGGCCAAGCCCAAAATTGGTGTGCCAGGATACTATCAAAGGCTTTGGATACAGAGGTGTAAGAAAGGGAGGCTCTTGATACAATCAACCTATCAGAATCTTCTAGAATAGCGCTAGGCCCATAATAAATAATAAGCACTTGGTAAATATCTGTTGAATGACAGAATGAAACTTAACTTCTTTAAAATAACATAAAATTTTTATTGATTCTATACTATGTGCAGAACACATCTATTAAATGTGAAATCTAGAAATTTCCTTTATGAAATATAGACTCCTATAATACATATGCAAATATAAATTTAAATAAACAGAAAATGAAAAGATACATCAGACTTAACAACAGTCTTCATTAATGTGTGTGTGCTTGAGTTTAGACTTTCTATTCCATTTCATTAGTTTATCTACCTTTATATGAAAGTCCACACTATTTTAATTACTGTAGCTTTCTAATGGAGATTAATATCTTGTGATATAAATCCTCCAACTTTCTTTATCTTCTTCAGGATCACCCTGCCTATTCTTAGCTCCTTTGCCTTTGCAGATGAATTTTAGAATTAACTTATCAATTCCCACAAATTGATTTTGATTGAGATATATATATAATATATAGATATTAAATCTATATATTATTCTGGGGAGAACTGACATCTTTACAATGTTACAATCTAGTACCATACAATATCACTTCATTTACTTAATCCCTTACTAATAAAGTTTTATAGTTTTTTGTGTTGAAGTTTTGCGCAGCTTTCATTCAATTTTTCCTAGGTCTTTGATTTTTGTAGATGCTATTATTAACCAAATCTTTCAAAAATCTTATTTACTATGGTTGCTTGCTGCTATATATTTTAAATTTGATTCTTTGTTTTTTTTAAAAAAAGATTTTATTTATTTATTCCTGAGAGACACAGAGAGAGAGAGAGGCAGAGACACAGGATCAGGAAGAAGCAGGCTCCCTGCAGGGACCCCAATGTGGGACTGGATCCTGGGACTCCAGGATCACACCCTGGGCCAAAGGCAGACGCTAAACCCCTGAGCCACCCAGGGATTCCCCTAAATTTGATTCTTTTATATTGAATTTACAACCAGCACACTTACTAAATTCACTTTTTAATTTGAATCATCTGTTTATAAATTCTTTTGGAAGTTTTAGGTACACAACCATGTCCATCTGTGAATAATGATACTTTTCAAGTACGTGTGTGTGTGTGTGTGTGTGTGTGTATTTTACATAGATTCAAATTTGTCTTTTTTTTCCAATGTCAACAATAATATGCCAGTGATCTTTCACTCATTCTAATTCTTATTGAATTCATATCGAACCAACAATTCTTCTGTTATTCCTTGAAATGTCTTCTATGCACATTCCTTCATTTCTCTTTTCATAGCCCCTACCACCGTGTTTCTCATCAGTTATTATGGAGATAAATATAATAGTGTCTTAGTCATTCCTCATATATCCTCTCTTCCTTTTTTCACTCATGATTGACCCCTTCATTAAATTATATGATAGTAATATAATATATGATAGTAAAGTCTATCACATTACTATCAACATCAACTACTGTTCCTTAGGCCCAATATTCCCCTGATTCTTTACTCATTTCATGAAAAGTCTAAATTTCTCAACCTAGTAAATTTAAAACTATAAGAAATAGTCCCTAATATAACTTTGCAGCCCATTCATTTCTGAATTGTACATCAAGACAAACTGTTTACTTAATTCAAATCTTCATGCACTTGCATTTCCCTATTATAACTTGGCTTTCTTTAGCTCCTTCTACTTCACACCTATAGAATCTTTCCTTTTACAAATATTTTCTACTTCTTTCAAATGCATATAGAACTCCTGCTGTTCTTTTCATATAGAATTTAATTAGATACTGCTTTATAATATTACTTGATACTTCTCTTGAGCTATATAGATATTTTCATGTGTCCTGATTTCCCAAAATCAACAAGTTCCTATAACTCAAGATTTAGCAAATAACTAATTAATGAAACTATGTTTCAGGCATTTTGGAGACAAGGTGTTTGCCTGTCATGATCACAGCAAGATAAAGAATAGTCAAAATTAGATATATTTTTTTACTTTTTTTAAGTGCTGTAAAGAAAATGAACAGTAAGATGTGGTAGTAGGTGAGGTCAACTTTGCAGTCATCAGTAAAGGAATCTCTTAGGAGACCATATTTGTGTCAAGAAAAATATGATGAGTAAGAGCCAACTATGATATAAGTTGAGGAGAGAACATTCCACACAGAAGGAATAGCAAGTAAAAAACCTCTAACAGATGAAAGAGCTATTTATGCCGAAGGATTAGAAAGGAGGAGAGTTGTCTGGAGATAACTGAAGAGGGAGACCGTATTCATATATCTTCTTATATGAAGATATAAAGTTATCTTATAACTTTATAAGATAAAGTTAGAGGAGTATATAGATTACTAAGGAGCTTAAAAGACATTGAAAATATTTGGATTTTTCCTAAGAAGGATTGGAAGCCAATGAATGGATATAAAAGTAGGGGAAAACATGATTTCTTTTATTCTTGCATAAGATCATTCTAGCTGATGTGTAAAGACTTAGGTAGATTAAGAGCAAGAATAGAAACTGGAAGACAAGATTTGAGGTTAATTTCAGTTTTCTGGGGGAGAGATGATGTTAGTTGGATTCATTCAGGTGGAGGTTGCCAATATGGAGACAAGTCAATGGAGTTGAGAAATATTTTTTTAAGATTGATTTTATTTATTTATTTATTTATTTATTTATTTATTTATTTATTTATTTATTTGAGAGAAAGAAAGCACAAGCAAGAGGAGAAGCAGAGGGAGAAGCAGACTCCCTGCTGAACACAGAGCCTGATCCCAGGACCTTAAGATCATGACCCCAGCCAAAAGCAGCTGCTTAACCAATTGAGCCACCCACATGCCCCAAGAAGTACTTGAAAGGTGTAAAGATCTGGACTTCATAATGAATTCGATACAGACAGATTGAGCAGCCATTTTTACTGCGATTACAGGAGTCTTGGAAAGGAACAGGTTTTTGATGGGGGTTCCATTGTTAGAAGACTAGACTATTGACTAAAGCTTCATAGTGGCAGATGATATGAGTGGGGAATAAATAAATTTGAATTATCAGTGATAGAAGGTATTTAAGACTGTGAGACAAGATAGCATCCAAGAGGCCAACTAATTAAAGAAGAAAAGAAGGACTAGGACTGACCCCTGGAAATTCCAAAATTTAAAGGTCTGATATAAAAGGGGCCATGAAAAAAGACTGAAAAGGAGCAGCCAATAAGACATTAGGAGCCAGATAGTGTGGTGTCACAAAAACTCATAAATGGATATTTACAGAAAGAAGGAATAGTGGACTGATTAAATATTACTCAGAAGTTAGATAATTTAAGAAAAGTTCCCATATAATTAGGCAACATAGAGAAATGTGATTTTTTTTTTTTTTAGATTATTTGAGTAGTTGGTATGAAAAACAAATTGGAAGACTCAGGCTGGAGGAGGGAAAGAAGGAGGTGTTGGAGGCAGTGAAGATAGATCACAACTTTTTTTTGATAGATCACAATTTTTAAGAGATGTTTTTCTGTAAAATAGTGAAGAAATATGTGGTGTCAGCTGGAGGGTTTGTGAAGTCAAAGGACATTTGAGATTTTTGTTTTTTCTTTGGGCTGGTTTTGCTTTATTCACTTGAAGATGGATGTTTCCAGAACATGTGTATACACTGATGGGGATGAAATGGTTCAGAGAGAAGGACTAGTGATGTATGAGAGAGAAGCCATAAGTTGAAAAGTGATGTTTTAAAATATTGCTGAACTGATCTGACCCTGGCCCTTCAGGCTCATAAATAGAGCACACTCCTTATTGTTCCTATTACCAAAGACCTGGGTCAGCAGAGATAGATAAAACTTGGCATCATCCCAATGCCCAGGCTGACTATGAATCTCAATCTTCTCTCTTTTCCTTCATCTACTAATTTATTTTACATCCAAAGCTGTTAACAAGTCATGAAATATGTGTAATGTCATCCTTTCCACAGTTCCTTTATGGAATGAGACTAGTATCTTTAAGAAGAAAATGGTCAAATTTATATAATGAAAGCAATGAAGAAGCAACAAATACTGTCAGTCCACAAATTTACCAAACAATTTTTAAATTTGTTTTCATTAGACACCAAATTCTTCACATGATGGCTGTTTGCTGAAGTATGCTTGAAGGACTGTTGTAGTAAACCAGGTGACTTGACAGCAGGTGCCATACTGATGGATCAGGAGAGGAAGGGAGCCCCAACTGCAAAGGTAGGGACAAGCTGGGAGAAAAGGCAGCAAGGGGAACAATGGATAAGAAGGGAGGGAGGGGACAGGTATGAGAAAAAAGTCTGGAAGCTGCTGAAGTTTCCCTATCTGGCTTATTATGACTCAGGGTGTGTGCACAGGGCACATTCCTAAATATGTCTAGGTTCTTTTTATTTTTTTAATTTTATTTATATATTTATTCATAGAGAGAGAGAGGCAGAGTCACAGGGAGAGGGAGAAGCAGGCTCCATGCAGGGAGCCCAACGTGGGACTCGATCCTAGGTCTCCAAGATCACACCCCAGGCTGCAGGCGGCACCAAACCGCTGCACCATGGAGGCTGCCCAATATATCTAGGTTCTTGCACAGAATCCTGCTTTAGAGAATTTAGAGTAGGGGTGGGGCAGCTGAGGTTAGATAACTAGAAAACAGAGGAACAGCCCCTACCTAAGCAAGGTCAGCTCCTGCCGGGCACAGCTGGAACCCAGGATCAAGTGCTTGAAGAAGATGAAGGCAAGGCTGAAGTTCTAGTCCAGTCCAGCTTGCTCAGAGGCAGCTGAGTTGAACTATGAGAAGAGATTCTCAGGAGTCTGTTAGAAATGTATTCTGGTCTTGGCTGAGACAACTATGTGAGCCTCCTGTATCACATCACCTCTCTGGGATTCAATCACATGGTATGCATAACTAACCTAGGAGTTTGTAAGTGCAATGTCTGAGTGTCTGGTTAAAAAAAAAAAAAAAAAAAAAAAGACTGAACCCTGGTTGGAAACCCTTTCACTTGTTCATTCAGTCTTCCAATCTGTATATAATTGTGTGAATTACCTAGTTATTATTAACTTATCAGAAACACTTGTTGCAAATATCCTAAACATGAGGAATTGATAGTTTTGTTGATACTTAGCAAAACTGGGAGTTATTAAATAAAGACATGTTCTGAAGAGTACATCCAGAAGAGCCTTCCAGACGGTTTCTTGAAATAAAAGCTTGCTGAGGAAAAACCACTTATATCATTTTGATTGATAAAAAATTAATTTTTAGCATTGGAGAGATGGTTAAATATTTTTTATGTTTTCCTACTCATAGATATGCTGACTGATATTAAACATTTTTAAATAGCTGTGCATAATTAACTTTAAACCCCATTTTCATCTCAAACGGGCAATGTACTGTGTAATTATTAGTGACTAGCAAACCCTATTTCACAGCCCAGAAATTCTGTAAATCAATGACATACAATATTGCACTGTTCTACTTAATTTTTTTTATTTTTAAAGTCAATAGTATAGCTTGGGTACACATTCATATTTTGTTGTATATGTATAACATGTTTTGGTGCATACACATTTTTATGGTTACCTTATATATATCACAGGTAAGTAGTTATTTTATACATGGAAACATAAAATTTATTATATAAATAAAGTGAAAAAAAGAATACTTTTAAATACTACAATAATAATGGAATGAGACTATGGCAAGTAGTATGAAGGTAATTATAAAAACAGAACAAAGCAGAAAAACTGAAGTTTTTTAAGAAATGCTGTCTTAATAAAGAAAATTAAAACGCTGACCATCCTTAATCAAAGACTTGTCTTTTCCCCAATCAATGACTACAGAGAATCAAATTTATTTCTCAAGATCATTCTGGAGTTAGAGCCATTTTCTTACACTTGTAACTACTTTTCTTTAAATAGGCTGAAAAAAATTTTAAAGCTACTTTAAGAAATGGTGCTCAATTATGATTCCCAGTGTATCAAGGTGATTTTTTAAAATTTAATAATGCTACAATATAACATTTGAGTAGGTATAGCCCTACCTATATTAAAAAATGAAAGTTAAAAAAACTGTATTACTGCTACCTAAATATAAGGTTTGCCCAAAAAAGGCTCATAAAATCCTTTCTCAGCTGCCCTGAGGTGGTGGGCTGCAGGAACAGGCATTCCAATGAAATGATAACAGCACCAGCTGATTGGCCTGAAACAAGGTCACAGTGCAGACCAGAGAGAGCAATACTTGAAAAGTTGCCTGAATTTTGTTTTAGAAAGGTAACTTTTGCCTATTCTCTGAAAATTGCTAATTTTACTCTGAAGCTTGTGGACTCAAATACTCAAAAACTGAAAGTTAGAAATTCTTAATCATTTTTGCTATTCATTCAGTGACAAGTTCAAGGAAAGATTAACCAACCACCTTTGCAAACATTATCAATAGTTGAGACAAAATTATTTCTTCTCCTGTGTCTATTCACTACTCATCACAGGAGAGACCCAGAGAGGAAAGGTACCTGATACATATGATTTCAGATTTTAGAAATTTAAGAGCCGAAGAGGACCCACCTCAGAAATCATCTAATGCAGCTATCTGCACAAAGGAAGAAATTAAGGCCCCAGAGTGGAAGTGGCCCGGGCATGTGCACATGCACGTGTACAACCGACTAATGATACGGAAAATGTCACATGTTCTTTGTAAGGCAAAATCTTTTTCAAATGATATATGAGGATTCGCCATCTCCTCATTTTTGTTATTTAATTGAAGGTGTTTCTTTCAAAGAAAAGTAACATAGATCCCTATATTCTAGTTTACAGTTTGCCTACATTTTCTGTCCTAAAATGTATCTCTAAGAAATAGTTTTCCGGAAAACTGCTTATCAAAAGGAACAGGAATAAGGGTGACACTTCAGAACAGGTATCAGAGACCAGGAGACACAGAGCTCAATATAATAGCCCTCAGTTGGGAGCCTTGAGGCCACCTTGATTTGGTCTCTATTACAGCTAAGACAATAACTCTCCCCTTCTTAGAGCTGGCTCACATCAACGAGTTTATTTCATTTCTTAAAAATAATACATACCCACAGAATTCTTTTTTTGATCATAGGAGAAATAATAATTCATGGTTATTATAGAAAATCTGGAAACCTGGAAAAGAACAGGAACAATAATAAAAATCAATCTCAATCCCACTGTAGTGGGAAATTATTGATTTCATTATCAGAATCCATTCCTACTTCTTAAAAACCTCTAGTTTTATTTTTGAATTCGTATGTTTCTGGGAAAACAGATGTCTTTCGAGCACCAAAGGGGGTGCCCAATCAGTGTATATCCCCTGTCTGTGGCCACAGTGATAGTCAGGAGTAAAGTCAACTGTGTGATTGCTTTTTTGATGAAGGATATTATCTAATTATCATATTTATTGCTAATAGCTCCCAATATGTTTTTTTCAAGATTTTTAAGATTTATTTATTCATGAGAGACACAGAGAGAGAGGCAGAGACACAGGCAGAGGGAGAAGCAGGCTTCCTGCGGGGGACCTGATGCAGGCAGGACTCAATCCCAGGACTCCAGAATCACGCCCTGGGCCAAAGGCAGATGCTCAACCACTGAGTCACCCTGGTGTCCCTCCCAATCTGTTTTTGTTTTCCTTATTTTGTTTATGATATTTTAATATAAACAATTACTGAAATTTTTCATGCTTGCAAGTACACTTTTCTGTTTAGAATTTTGTTATTGCTTTCAGGTTGAAGAGTCCATTTCTGCTATGGCCTGAAATTTTGTGTTGCCCCAAATTCATAGGTTGAAATCGTAACCTCCCGATATAAGGGTAATAGGAGCTGGGGATTTTTCAAACTGATCAGTTTATGAGGGAAGAGCCCTCATGAATGGCAGCGGTGCCTTAACAAAAGACCTCACAGAACTCAAGTTCCTTCTACCCCATGAGGACACATGAGAAGGTGCTACCTATGAACCAGGAAGAAGACCCTTAACCAGGATGTTACCATAAGACATGTTGATCTCAGACTTCTAGTCTCAGAACTATAAGAAATAAATATCTGTTGCTTATAAGCTACTTAGTCTGTGATATTTTGTTACAGCAGAACAAATGGACTAAGACAATAACTGAACCAGAACCACTTACATATTTATCTAGGTTTATGGCATCATGTCTTGTATCAAATAAAAAAATTAATACTAGTTAGAAAAGCAACCCAAAAACTGTAAGTACTTTCTATCCATATAGTCCTAGGTTATTTTTTTTCATATGTGTTATTTTTAATTTATTTAGCATTCACTCAAAATACATTCATTGAGTTCAGACTGTATGTTAAACTCTGTGGCCATTACACTAACAGAGTTTCTATTAGAAATAGAATATATTCTATATATTCAGAATTATAATAGAAATCAGAATTATAATAGAATGTCACAGGGACTCCTGGGTGGCTTTGCTGGTCAAGCAACCAACTCTTGGTTTCAGCTCAGATCATGATCTCAGGGTCCTGAAATTGAACTCCACATTGGGTTCCATGCTGAGCATAGAGTCTGCTTGAGATTCTCTCCCTCTCCCTCTGCCCCTCCTCCTGCCCTGTCTGTCTGCCTGTCTCCCTCTCTCTCCCAAACAAATACATAAATAATCTTAAAAAAAATAAAGAAAGAATGTCCCAAACTTCAGATTTAGGAAGAGAATTTCCTTATACTTGAAGTCAATATGATGGACTCCATGAAGGATTCTGAGGAGGGCAGGGAAGGGTTTAAAGGCAGAGATATAAGAAGCTGAAGTATAAAGAGGGAGAAGCTTAGGGAACATGATTCACCTTCACTGAAACCTAGCACACACGAAGAAAAGTAGTTAAAAATAAGACTGGACAAATGGAGATAACACAACACAGAGGCCTTGAAAAATCAGACAAATTTGTACATTATTTCTGGCACAATGAGTCCGTTCAAAGGGTTTTTGCAGGAAATTGAAAAGAGAGATGTTTTAGCAACTATATCGCTAAATTGTATTTAAAGAAAAGACTGAATAATTACATATTTCTAATCTTGATAATAAAATAAAAAGGAAATCTGACAGCTTTTGATAGTGTCAAAGACACTTCACATGATAGCAGATAAGTTGAACCACACCTACAGTTTTCTTAACAATAACAAAGTTCATTCATCACTTTATAGGAAAATTGTTATATTGTTCTTCCTTACCATTTATTTGAAAATGAAAGGGTCAGGAATGCTATCCTTCAGGTCCTCCTGCGAGGTCCTCAGAGATAGAAAAAAAATTCTAATGAGAAATTAGTCAAATAAAGCAAGGAGAATAGCTGTGAGGGGTTTTCTCCTCCATCTTGTTCTCTTAAGATTTCCAAACATTATATTTAAGTTTTGAAGTAAATACTACTCTTCCTCTCCATTTTTAATTGCTTCTTAGGCTGATAGCTATCTTTAGAGAGACACAGTGAATTTCTAATTCCTATTCATGCATTGTACTCTTTGCTACTATGAAATTAAATTCGAGCTGAAAGTGGAAATTTTCCTGCTGCATTAATTCCACCACACACAGCATAGTTTGAATCATGTTGCTCTTCATGGTTTCTCCTGGGGGCAAAGTGAACTTCATAGAGCCAATTTATGACCCCCTATAGCAATTTTATGAACCTGAAAGTATGGAGCCACCTCTATGTGCTTTTCATGTACCTTAGAGAATCAGATTCAGATGTAATAGAATTAATCTTTGTATTATATTCCATGAAATGTTGACGTTCCTTCTGCCATACTAGCTCACAATGCCCTGAAAAAAATTTTACCTTAAAAAATTCTAAATATTGAAAATAATGGGTTTACATTTATCATGGTCCGTTTGAGCAAGATGCCCAGGTATAACTAGGGTCTTTATTTGAACTAAATCCTGATCTAAAGTCCTATTGTAAATGTGACCCCTAGATTTTTATGGCCGGGCTATAGTTTGAATGAAAAATTACCTCATTTAAACATAGTTTCAGGTAATGTTTTTCTTGACTTTTATACAATGAAGTGTTTTACTGCAGCTGCTAGTGGATAAGGTACAAATTTTCAAATCAATGTGCTCAGCACTTTTGAAGAAACTAATTCACTTTTCATAGAGCTAAAATCATATACATTTATACTCAAGCATTAAATTCCTAAAAAATATCTATTCTGTGATACTTACCTAATAGCAATACATTCATATTTAGTAACTAGTATATTAGTATTTTAGTACTAATTCAATTATTTGTACATTCTGGTTATGCTTTTATAACAACAGAAACAAAACTGCTCAAAAATGGTAATTGTTGAAATATTTCAACAACTTAGTAAGAGTAAATCAAACTGAGTGTCAGAATATTAGGGGAATAAATGTGTAGACAGTATTTGATTAGGCCATAGTTTATAATTAAACATACGCAAACTATGGTAAAATTTAAAATGCCATAAAATTATTATTATAAACATAAAAACTAACCATATTTTAACTAAGGGAACATTTATGAAATATGTGGAAAGTAAGTGACCTTCAGAAGAACATAGTGCGTATATATCTAAGCAACAAATAGCTCTGTAGATAATATTCAGGTAAGTGATTCAATTATCAAAGTGATGGCTTAATCCCAAAAACCTAAATTAGAAAATAGAAATAAATGAACAGATCAGAGAAAATATGGTTGTCTGGATACTCACTGACCAGTTGAGTACAAAGCCAGTTACTGACAGGATATCTGTTGACTTCAGAAAATGAAAAATAAGCCAAACTCAGAAGGTATAAACAAATTTAAAATCTTACTAATTAAAGCAAAAATAATAACTATGTGGGGCCCCTGAGTGGCTCAGTCAGTTAAGCATCTGCCTCTTGATTTCAGCTCAGGTCATGATCTCAGGGTCCTGGGGTCCAGCCCCAGCTGGGCACCCCACTCAGCAGATTGCTTATCGCCCTCAGCCGCACCCCACCCCCGCCTCAGTCCCTGCATGTCCTCTAAAATAAATAGACAAATAAACCTTTTTAAAAATATTCATAATAATAACAATATATAGTAGATCTTTTAGCATATTTAGAAGTAGAATGTGTGACAAAAATACCATAAAAGATGGGAGGGGGGAAAGAACTAATTTTGTGCAGATTTCTTCCACTGCCATGGAAGGATACAAAGTATTTGAAGGTAGACTCAGAAGCTAAAAATGTGCATTAAAATCCCAAAAGAAACTACTTTGATAAAAGAAAACAATGAGGTGTAGTTGATAAAACACTAAGTGGAAATAAAATGAAGTCATAAGAACAAAACTTAGTTGATACAAAAGAAGACAAGAGAAGAAACAAATTGGAACAAAGAACATATGAGGCATATACAAACAATAAACTCAGAGATTTAAATAAAATCATATTGATTAATTAAATAAGCAAGTTAACCTCAAATATAAATAGTCTAATCACTGAATTAAAAAAACAGAAACTTTAGAATTAAAAATCTAAACACAACTATCTGTTGTTTATAAGAACCAGAAGTTACACTACTGTCTGTATATTTGAAAATTGTTTAGAGAATAGATCCTAAGGATTCTCATTACAAGGAAAAAAACTTTTTTTCTTTCTCTCTCTCTTTTTTTTTCTATCTACATTAGAGAATGGATGTTAACTAAATCTATTGTGGTGATCATTTCATAGTAATATAAGTCAAGTCCTTTTGCTGTATACGGTAAATATACACACTGCTGTATGTTAATTGTATCTCAATATTTTTGGAAAAAAAACAAATTTTATGTACAACAACACAATGAGGATAAAAATTTTAAAATACTACAAATTTATGTAAAATGAAGTATATTTTGAAACAAAATATTACTAGGGATAAAGAGCAATATTTTATAATGACAGAGAGTGAATCAGCAGGAGGATATAAAAATCACAAATGTGGATGCATCCAAAAAACATAGCTTCAGAATAAATGAGGAAAAAAACTGGTGGAGCTTAACAAAGAAATAGACTAATCAACAATTTGAGTTAGATATTTCAATACTCCTCTCTTGGTAACTGCTAGAAAAAGTAGAGAGGCCATCAATGAAAATATAAAAGACTTGAGCAACTTTTATCAAGGTACTTGACCTAACTGATGTTTATGCTTAACTCCACCCAAAAATACCAGCATATGGGCTTTCGAGTACACTTAAAATATTCATCAAAGAAGAGCATATACTGAGCCATAAAATCCATCTCAATAAATTAAGACTAAAAACATATAAAGTATGTTCTCTACTCAAAATGAAATTAATGACAGAATAATATAGGGAAAATCCCCACAGATAGGGAAACTTAAACAACATATTTCTAAATTAGACATGGATTAAGCAGAAATCCAAGGAAATTAGAAAAATACTTTGAACTAAAAGAAAATGAAACCACAATACGTTAAAATTTGTTGGAAATCATGGCAATAAGTGCTTACACTAAAAATAAGAAAGATCTCAAATCAACGACCTAAGGAACTTCCATCCTAAGAAAGAAAGAAAAAAAATCATATTAAACCCAAGCAAGTGGAATAAAGGAAATACCAAATATAAGGATAGAAGTCAAAGAAATAGAAGGCAATAAGGAAAATCAATGAAATAAAAAAAAGTTGTTTTTTTGAAAAAAAAATCATTAAAATTGAGAAACCTCTAGCAAGCCATCTGAAAAAGAAAAAAGGAATAACATGCTTAGTCATCATAAATGAGAGGACATCACTTCAGATTGTAAAGACATTAATAAGATAATAAATATCATGAACAATTTCATGCCAATAAATTTGAAAACTTAAATGAATTGTATAAATTCCTTTAGAGACAAACTATCAAAGCTCATGTTTTAAATGAACTTGTGGTTAAAACTCCTTCCAGAAAGAAAATTCTAGGCTCACAGGGCTCCACTGTTGAATTCTGCCAAACATTTATTTAAAAAATCATCATGATTCTACACAAATTTATCCGGGAACTAGAATAGGAGGAAATATTTCTCAATTCATTTTAAGAGGATATCAAAATCAGACCAAAAAAAAAAAAAATTAACAAAAACTTCAGACTACTACCCACAATAAAGCATTAGAAAAAATCTTTAAAAATCTTAACAAATGAAATCGAGAAATCCATTTTTTAAAAGCAATACATCATGACCAATTAGAATTTATTTCCTGAGTGCAAAGTGGTTTAACATATGAAAATCCATCAGGAGGATTCACCAAATTGTGATATTAAAATTAAAAATGAATTGCCTTAATAGATGAAGAACAATACATTGGACAGCATTTCACAATCATCATGATAAAGAAAAAAAAAAAAAAAGAAAACAAAAAACCTCTTGGCAAGCCAAGAATGAAAAGAACTGTTTCCAATTGAAAACAAAATCTATTGAAAGCCTATAGCTAACATCATACGTAACTGTGAAAGAGTAAATGTCTTCTGCTTAGAATCAGAAGCAAAACAAGGGCGCCTACTTTCACCACTTCTATTTAACACAGCACTGGAAGTTCTAGTTACAGTGGTTAGGTGGAGATTTGAAGTGAGCAATAGAAGTTTAATCGTAAGTCAACTAGTAGAGCCTAATATTATTACCCTGTGAGAGAGGGAGGTACAGCCCAAATACCTAATTGGCCCTTTTCCAGCCTGAATTCAACTACTTAAATAGTTTGAATAAGGTTTTGATTCATTGTGTTTTATTTGGTAAATTGTACTGCTAAATAATGCCTTCTGAACATAGCATAAGAACGATACTATAATTGATGTTGGCAAATCGAACTCCAATAAGAAAATATAAAAAAATAAAAAGAGAGATGAATCATGAAAAAAAAAGAAACATATCAATAATAGTTGAACAGACAATACCAATAAACTAATCAATCAACTACTATTCTAACTGCTAATCAACTAGAAACCTGTAGGGAAGTTCCTTAAGAATTTCTGACTATTCCCACTATATCTCTCTTTGCTTGCCAAACTCTACGTTCATCTGATAAGTAAATACAGACTAAGCCTACTGTAGTAATCATTTCACAATATATGTAACTCATTTATATCACTACCCCTTAAACTTATACAGAGATGGATGTCAATTATTTCTCAATAAAACTGAAACGAAACATTTTTTAATTAAAAACATCTTTAATGGAAAGAAATGATCTGTGCAAATTCAGTAGGTAAGCTGTCTCTTGTGGATTGCCTCTGAAGTTTTTGCTAAGTGCATTTTAGATGCTCCTCTAAAAATAGAATCCTACTATATGTAATTTGTGTTCAAAAATTATACTGAACAACTACATACATCATAAAGCTAATCACATCAATAAACTGTAATAGATTTAATTTTCCATTTCGTTAATTTTTCACCTCTAGAGTAGGTCCTGCCTTGATCTTCAGAAACTGAATTTGGTTGTATTCCTTATGTGTCTGCTTGATGCACTCTAAAGTAAGACTGAACAGTTTCAGCTTCAAAAATAACACCAATAAAGTTTATGTATGAGAAAGGTGAGTACTTCTCTTTTGTGTATTCTTTCTCGATACACATAAATGCTAACAGCCCTGTACATATACATGAGCATAGGCATATTTTACTGAAAATCACTCATTTCACCAACTAATAGAACTCAATTCTGTATTTCTAAAATCATAATTATCAAAAGTATATACTCGTATAGTCAATGTTATCCTACGAGCATTGGACGGTGAGCATAGTGCATAGTATGATGTATAAACTTGTCAAATCACAACGTTGTACACCTGAAACTAATGTAACATTGTGTTCCAACTGCACTCAAAAAAATGTTTAAGTATAATTCTTCTGTAATGAACATCTTTGCTGAAAGCCCCACACTATTTCTAAAATTAAGGTAAGAAGTGTATTTCTATCTTTATTATTTCCTTGTTTCTGTGTTAGTATATATCCAAAGTGATGCATGAATGGACCGTGCTAATTGGAAATTAAATGAATATCCCAAGGTCCCACAGAACTTGCTGAAATCAGTGGTGACGTGCCTTAATCTATAGGCAGCATTAACTTCTGTTTTATGCGACAGTGTTCTGCTGACTGTTGAAACTCTAAGTCACCTTGTGTGGACCTCCTAATGCTTTTAATGGTAAAGCCATGGCTGCTTACTGTCTATCATTCTTAATAAGAGAAAGAAACCCTTAAAGCTTAGAAATAAGAAATGTGACTAAGTGCAAACATTTAATTTGGGAATTAAGAAGGAAAAAACAAAAGGGGCAAGGGATCAGAGTTGGGATCTCCAATCTTAGACCTCACTAAGGTCCCTGCACATGGAGGCTTCACACCTTGGAACAGGAGAGCAGGGGTAGTAGGGCTCTGGGAGCCCTTAGATCTGGCCCTTAGATCTGGCCCACACAAAGGAGAGCAGAGTAAAGCACCCAAATGCTCCCCCGCCCCCGCCACTCCTTCCACTCCTATACACAGGGTGCACCGAGCTGATTTGCATGTTCATCGCTGTCTGCTTTCTGAAGATCATTCTTCTCATCCTACATGTTCATGGAAATGAAAAATAGAACAGGATTGGGAGTGACTTTGCATAAAAAGTTGTCATGGGCAGGACATAAAAAGGAAGTGAATCAGCTTAGCTAATAGATAGCAACGAATGCAATAAGCCCCTGATTGAAAGAAGAAAACCAAAATGGGAGCAAAATAGAGGGAAAGCCAGGGAGGAGAGATACATATTTACACCTCTCTTATGTCATCCTTCATAGGTGAACACAACAGCACTGCTCACTGAAATCATTTTTACTGTAAGAAAACATACGTAGACACACACACATATATGTATGTACTGATAACTGTGAGCACTCCAGTGTTTTTTATGCACTCACAAATATCAGGCACCACATGGAAACAGTGAAGTGACTTCTGAAAGACATTTCCAATTACACGTCCAAAGGGTGTAAATTATCAGAATGATAAAAATAAAAAACAATGGGAACGGTGCTTGTCAGAGTATCTCCATTTTCTCACATTTATCTTGAATCCACATGCAGTGCTTTCATGGGGCGAGATCTGGAAATCAATACTGTAAGTGAAATATCATTGGCATCCTCTCCTCATTTCAGCTGTGGTGTGAGTGAAGAGCGGTGATGTCTCGATAAATAATGTTTAGCTTCAGTGTCTTTTACCCTCGTACCAAACAGATGAGCAATTTCTGAAAAGCAACTGTAGAAGATGCACTTTTACCTCTTCATCAAAAACATATAAAAATGAAATATATTGTGATATTTATTACCATGTATATTACAAACCACCATGGCGATCCAGTACAAATGGCTTTTTTCTCTGTGGCACCGACCTTCAAAAGTGATGATGTGGAAAGCCCTAGACTTTATGACAGCTTAACTAGAAATACATTACAGCTGCTATATTAATATGTAGTTGTGGCTTTGCTATAAAGCTGGAATATGGAAAGAAACTCTAAACCTTGTGCTCTGCTATAAACTTTAAATATGCAGAAAAATATGTTCATGAAAGCAGCAGAGGAGGTTGAGACAATGTTTATATGAAATGATGCTGCTGCTTCTTTGTAGCCTCAAAACTTCATGGCAGTTTTTGCATCACGTAATTCAGTATTAGCAACTGAATGGCTGGCCTCATCTTTAGCACAGCAGATCAGAAAAGCTTTCCAAGTTTGTAAGCGTGCACGTTCACACTTTCAGATCCCTGTGCATGGTGGCATGTGAGTCTCTACAGATACTCTATATTGAGTATTTCCTGTATAGAAAGAGATAGGTATAGATATGTTTAAATTCGATATTAAATCAACGAGTATGTTTCAGTGACCAAATGCTGAGTAGTGAAAAATTGATGGGCAATGAAATATTACTTTGAAAGCATCAAATGTGCTTCCTCTTTATGACTTCAAAGCACTTCAATATGCATAAATATTATGATGCTACGTTTTAGGAACCAATTTAACACCTATATTCAGTTTGGTGAATATTTTGGTTTTAAGTTCAAGCAGCTTTCTCTGACATATAAATGCTGTCATGGTGCATACCAAGATAATTTTTATAGGATTTCATATTTGCAAACATCCTCCAGCAGGGACATAATCTGTTCTTTTCTGTGATGGTGTAGGTGGGCATAAGATATGGCTTAAGCCTGCACTCTCAAATGGAGTCAGACATTTGAGGGCCTGTTTTAGTCAGCTTGGGCTGCTATAACAAAATAATACCATAGATTAGAGGGCTTAAAGAGCACATTCTTATTTCTCATAGTTTTTGAGGCTGGGAAGACTAAGATCAAGGTGAAAGCAGACCCAGTTCCCAGTGTGAGCCCTCCTGCTGCTTGCAGGTGAGATTGCCTTCTCACTGTGTAGTCACATGGCAGAGAGAGAGAGAGAGAAGGAGAGAGAGAGAGAGAGAGATCTTCCTATTTTCCTCATCTTAAAATAATACTATCCCATCATAGAGAACCCACCCTCATGACTCATGAAAACCTAATAACCTCAAAAAGGCCCTATCTCCAAATACCATTACATTGCAGGTTAGGTCTTCAATGTAAGAATGTCATTGGGGTGGGGGCGGAGGGACAAAATATAGTCCACAGCAAGACCTAATATCTTGATCCATTTTAGCAGATTTGCCAGTTTTTGCAAATCATTTAAACAACAGGCATGAGGTGGAAACAAGTTATATTAATTTTTATATTATTGTCATAACTAATTTCTGAATGTTGGTTTTGTATATAGTCAGCATTTGGTATCCTAGAAAAAGGAAAAATATCAATAACGTGTCCTTGAGAGAAGTATCAGCAGCCAAAATGGCAAAGAACTAGGTTGTAGATTTGGCTGAAGTGATAACTTACAATGGTGTGAAGTGAAATGAACAATATAACATAAATTAGGATGAAGGCAAAAGAGCAAATGAAGTAATACTTGTAAGTCACCTGCCATACACCGTGTCCAAGTGTTGGCCATTTTATTTTAAACACACTACAATTAATTCCCAATACTTGTCAAAGAAAGACGTAAGTAATATTAGTCTACTTTTATAGATGAGTAATAACTTGCCCAAAGGTCATACAGCTGATAGTTACAGGGCTCAGAACTGAACCCCAGGCTACTACACTGCCATGGGAAAGAGAGCAGAGATAATCCCTTGGCTCTGTACATCCCCAGGAAGAAAAGATGGAGAGAGAAGGAGATTGTTATTGAAAGAGCTGTGCATGACAGAATGAAGGGGGAGAAAAAAACCACATTTCCACATGAATCTGAAAATGGTTTCTGAAAAGAGAAGTTGAGATAATAATTCTCACAATTTATTTTGTTCCGATTTTTCTATTTGCCTTGTATGCTTTAAAACTGATAATTCTATTTGTTCTTTAGAGTTATATTTTTAAGAGAATTCCAGTGTAATCATGTCTAATCTGGCTAGAACTGGTTTATGTGCCAAAATGTATGATCTAATCTGCCTAATATTGTAGCCCCTCAGGCTGATGTGGCTATTTAAATGGAAATTGAAATAATTAATATTAAATAAAATTTAAAGTTCAGTTTCTTGGTCACAGTAGCCACATTTCAAGTATTCAATAACCACAAGTGGCCAATGGCTGCTATATTCGGCAGTGCAGATATAAAACATGGCTCTCATTGGATTAGGTTTTATGGGACAGGGGCTGCTCTTGAGTGTCAGCAAACTATGGCCTGTGGACCAAAGTGGCATACCATGTGTTTTTGTAAATAAAGTTTTATTGGAACACAGCCACACTCATTCCTTATGCATCATCTATGGCTGCTTTTTGTACTATCACAGCAGCCTTGAGGAGCTGCAAAAGAAACCATACATCTCAAAAAGTTTCTAACATATTTACTTTCTAGTCCTCTAGAGAAAGTTCACCAGTCTTTGTTCTAGAAGATGATTCTCATAGGGGTTTGTAGCTCATGTTCTGCAGATCGACATGCTGGAATTTGAAATCTGATTGTGCCAGAAATTACATTGTTTCTCAAAGCATTCTTTTCAGTTGTTTGTAAAATTAAAATAATAATACTGAGTTTTGTGAGCTTTAAATGAGTGAGGATTTAGTCAGCAAAATGACTGACTGATACATTGTAAGCCCTCAAAAAAAGGTTAAGTTTTTATCACTGTTATTTTCATTGATATTATTATTCCTGTAGCTGGCAAAAGATGTGCAGAAGTATCCTGTCTCTCAAATCTCAGATTAGAATTGCAATTCAAGAGATCACAAATTAACCAAAGGTACAAAGGCCCAATGTTTTACAGGCTCAATGCCGTAGGTAGATAATTTACTCCTCACAATGTATACTAATTTTAGGAATTATACATCTTTTGAAATTTTATATATTTTTTCCACCTAGTATGTCAGATACATAAACACATTTGAAATATACCATGCCCATGAACCAACAAGCCAAACTCTGTCTGAAATCCCTTTGGCGCGTGGTCCAAAGGCTTGGTTCTATGTGAAGCTGTATGGGGAAGCTAAATCTGTCTTTGATAATTGCTCTAATCCTCAATTATTTTATGCTTAGGGATGACCTCTCAACTCTTTGGCCTGATCAGAACGGCCAGGTGCAGTTTCCATGCTACTTACCTTCCTCCTTCCTTCTACTACCTAACAATAGCTCATGCTTGTGGTGCATGGGTGGCTCAGTCAGGTAAGTATCTGCTTTGGGCTCAGTCATGATCTTGGGGTCCTGGAATCAATCCCCACATTGGGCTCCCTGCTCGGTGGAGAGCCCACTTCTCCCTCTCCTTTTGCCCCTCCGCTTTCTCTCTCTTGCTCGATCTCAAATGAATACATAAAATCTTTTTTTTATTTTTAAAAAAAGCACAATAGTCTGTTCTTATAGAAAATTAGGAGGTTGTAGGGGAACTATTTACAGAAAATGACTTTGTCAGTAACAGAGTCACATACAGATGGTGGAAATTAACCGGTGGCAAAATTGTTTGGAAAGCTCCCAATATGATCTCATCTTCTTCTCCTTCTGTCACCCCTCTTGATTTTGGAACTTCTCATACCCCAACACCTCCCAGTCCCAGATCACTTAGACAAATGAATTCACTATTTTCATATGACCCTCCAGTGCCTAGAGCCTCTTTCCCAGACATTAATGTCCTAGGCACTTGCCCCATGCATTCAAGGACTAATGGATATGAGATCAAAGTAGAGTCTACAAAAATCAGGTCCGATGGGAAACCACACAGTTTAACAGGCTGTTCTCAGTTTTCTTTATTTTTCCTTCCAATGTTTCCTCAGCCCAACATTATGGACTTTTAGCTGGAGTTATTACTTGCAACAATATTTATCATTGCTTGCATGCATTAATCCTCTTTTCTTAAATATTATGTACCACACTTATTTCCAAATGAGCCTTGAAATAAAAAGAATTGGGGGAGGGGGAAAATGTTGCACTTCATATGTACCAAATAAAGAAAGAAGGGTAAGAGAGAGATGGAAATAAATCTACATTGAAATTGACTGTGCTTGAAATCATGCTGGGCCATTTACAAATAGTAACTTTGTGAATAATTCTTTCAACACATTTCTGAAGCAGGTAGTAAAAGCTCCCTTTTGTTACTGGGAAAACTGAGATTCCGAGAAATTAAATAATTTGCTAATAAGAGAGTATGGATCAAGTCCAGTCTGATTCCAACATTTATCTCTCATCATTTAAGGTAATCCATAGTGCATGCCATTTTATATGGTGGAATGTTTTTACAAGTGAAAATTATCTGTGATTCATCTCTTGCATAAATCTGGAGCATAGTACAATTTGATAAACTCACAAATAATCATAAATGCCAGCAATGGATTTGAATTACAGGAGACACATACAAATCTCTAAATAACCCTGTCCTTGACTTAAATTTGCAGTGAGGGCCATGTTTGAACAGCAGCTGGTAGAACTTCTTGAGCTTAGGTTCACTGCCTGGCACCACAAATTGCACAGTATAGCTTGCACTGCTTTTCTAGAATACATGCTTCCAGGGACCTAGAGCATTTATCTTAATCTGGAGCATTTGAAAGTAAATGGAACCTAGCACTCCCCACTAGATGAAACTTGGCCTTGGTTATTTCTGATGACTTCAGAAATCAGATCTCTCTCTGTTAGTCATCTTGGCAGATGATTTCAGACACCTGCCATTTATGCACAGGAGAAAGCACTAATGTGTTTTGGATTTTTGTTGGCTAAGAGCCTCAACCTTAAAATTCTTCTTTTACAGAGCTTAATTAAGCTTGAAATTGGTGACCTATAGGATATTTTACATTTAGTGATTTCTCTGAGTAACAACAATATTTGAACATCTTGTCAGATTTGAAAAGATTAATTTTTTTGTCTCAGTTTTGTCTTAGAGGAACTCAAACTCACATTGGGATGGTAAATATGCTGCTACAGCTGCTACAACTTCTATGTGACAGCAGAGGCCACCATTAATTGAGTGCTTTTTCTGCTATGGAGGTTCCTAAGGCTTTGATATACTGATCTCATTTATTTAAACAGCACAAGAACTCTGAGACACAAATCCATTGTTCTCACTTTACCAATCAGTTAATGGAGTTTCAGAAGGCATAGGGGGATTTACCCAGGGTTCTCTAACAATAGATGGCATACACAGAATTTGAACTGAGATTATTTGAGACCAAGCAAGATGTTCTGAACTACAGGTAACAAAAGGCAAAGGTACAGAGAGAAGTACTCATGTTTGAACCCAGAACCTTACGCAAACCACAGGGTAACAGGTGCAATAAAATGAATTGTTTCCCTGGAAACTTGTCCAGTTCTGTTCCAGTGTCTCAATCACCCTTTGCAAACTGTGTAGAGGTTTTAGCCTAGCTTAACTTTGCAATCACCTGGGAAGCTTTTGAAAAAATACCTACTAACTGAGCACCACTAACTAAATCAAAATATCTGGGAGAGGAGTCTATGTATTAGACATGGGTTCTATAGTGAACATTTCTTTAAGATTTTTATTTACTTGAGAGAGAGCGAGAGCATGTGCACAAGCTAGAGAGAGTGTGAGCTAGAGAGAGCACGAGAAGAGGAGCAGAGGAAGAAGAAGAAGCAGATATCCCCTTGATCAGGAAGCCTTGACACAGGGCTCCATCCCAGGACCCTGGGATCATGACCTGAGCCAAAAGTAGACACTTAACCAATTGAGTCACCCAGGTGTCCCTATAGTGAATATTTCAATAAACAATTCCACTAGCACCAGAAAGATAGGGTAATTTTGAACATAGTAGGGGTGACAGTTGTTTCAGTGGTATTAAGGGGAGGTAGATGAGGATGAAATAGTGGGGAGGAGAGATCCCAAATAAATTCTCCCAGCATTTTCAGGGATAAAAATCATTGGAGGCTGCATCAGTGCTTGCTGGTACCCACTCCCCCCATATACCTGTCCTACATCCACTAAAGTCTCTGAGGAGATCTCTGTGTCTTGACAACTGTAGTAGCCAGGCAGTCCAGTAACTGTATTGCAGTTTAAAAATACCTGATGAGTGGATAAATAGATGAAGTGATTTCAGTGTTCATTGGTTCCACAGAGGTGCAATGGAGCTTTTCAAAAAACTGCTTGCATTCCATAAAGGCAAATTTTATTGCCAAAACTCCTCTTCCAAAATATCATGATTCTTCTTCGTGGGAGTTAATTCAATAAACAACAAAGCATGATAAGTGGAACATATCTGGAGACTTATCTCATTGGGTCAAGGCAGCAGTGATGTCACTGTGAGAAATTTCTGCTACTTTACAAAGTAAATCAAATCTGGGTGAAGTGAAATAAGGATAAAGAAGAAATTCGCTTTGAGTTGGATGGAGTTAACTCTAAAAGCTGGAGTCCATTTCAAAAATAGATCCTTAGTAAATACTAAAATATCTGCCACTGAGATTACAAAATAGTAGTAAACCCAAGAAAATGCTTTACCTCTCATAGACTACTGTGTGTGTCTTCTGGAAGATTCAATTTACAAGGCTTGAGAAGGAATAATGTACCCTCAATAAGTCAATGGTTCCCTGCACGAATGTACATTTTTCAAACTTGGTCTCAGAAGTGCAGGAAGCTCATATACACCAGATAAATACTTGTTTTGTCACAAAAGTATCAAAACATTCCAGAAATAGATAACCACGTTGTAGTTAAGAAAAACCACAGGCACCTTATATGAAATGGCCAGAAGTTTGTAGGAACATTACCCATAGATTGCAAAATTCTGTATGTGAACCAGATACATCCACTTTTCTGCTCATTTCTATAGCATTCTCAAGCTTGACAGAAAATATTGAGATGTTTTAGAAATCTAAGTTTAAAAAAAAAGAACATAAACCCCTTATAGACCTTTCAAGGGGATCAAATGCATATCTGTTATTGATGGCAGACTTCAGTTACAGAAATTTTGTAAGGACTCTGCTCCAAGTTCTTTGTGTAAAACATGAATGCCCCAATGGACAAATTTCTTCCTGTAGATTCACTCATGGAATCCCTAATTTCAGCCTAGGCATTAAATATTTCTCTGAATTGGATCTGGAGACAAGTCATACACAAATATATTGGCAGCATTATAAAAGGCTTATGCTTTTTTCCCTAAATAAGACATTGATGCCTGGCGCCCACCCCCAGACATCCTTATTTAATTGGTATGGGGTAAAACAAATAATAATAATAATAATAATAATTGATATGGGGTGTGACCTGACATTTGAATTTTTTAAAACTCTCTAAGTAATTCTAATAGGTATAAATATAAAAAATATGTGAACCATATATTTGAAGAAAACTAGAAAATTCTAATGAAAGAAATTAGAAGAACTAAATAAATGAAGATATATTTTATGTTTGTGGATAGGAAGACTCAATATTGCCAAGATTGATTTCCAATTTGATCTATAGATTCAATTGCTATCCCAATCAAAATCCCAGTCTATATTTTTAGATATCAACAAACTGATTTTAAAGTTTATATGGATATCCAAAAGGCCCAGTATAGCTGATATAAGACAAGGAAAACAAAATCAGAGGACTGACAGTACCCAAAATCAAGACTTACTATAAAGATATAGTAAATTAAACAGTGTGGCATTAGTGAAAGAATAGACAAATAAATCAGTGGGACATTAAAACAGTGTGGCATTAGTGAAAGAATAGACAAATAAATCAGTGGGACCAAAGAGAACCCCCCAAATAAACCTACACAGATATAGCCAAGTGATCATTGACAAAGGAGCAAAGGCAAGTCAGTGGTGTTGGAACACCTGGATATCTACATACAAAAAATGAATCTGGACACAGACTTTATATCTTTCAAAAAAAAAAAAACAAAAAAACAACTCAAAATGGATCACAGATCCATTAAATTAAAACAGTGTGGCATTAGTGAAAGAATAGACAAATAAATCAGTGGGACCAAAGAGAACCCCCCAAATAAACCTACACAGATATAGCCAAGTGATCATTGACAAAGGAGCAAAGGCAAGTCAGTGGTGTTGGAACACCTGGATATCTACATACAAAAAATGAATCTGGACACAGACTTTATATCTTTCAAAAAAAAAAAAAAAAAAAAACACAACTCAAAATGGATCACAGATCTAAATGTAATGAGCAAAAAATTTTAAATTCCTAGAAGGTAACATAGAAGAAAATCTAGGTGATCATGGGTTTGAAATTACATTTAAGATATAACATTAAAAAGATAGTTAATGAAAAAAATTGATAAATTATACTTCATCAAAATTATAAACTATTTGGTAAAAGACACTATCAAGAGAATGAAAAATGTAAGCTACAGCCTGGGAGAATATATTGAAAAAACCCATGTCTAAAAATGGTATACCCAAAAAAGAAGTCCTAAAACTTAATACTAAGAAATTTTTTTAAAAATTAAAAATTGAGCAAAAAACCTGAAGAGGCATCTCACCAAAGAAAATAAACACATGGCAAATAAGCATATGAAAAGACATTCACACCATATATTAGAGAATTGCAAATTAAAACAATGTGACATGATTATGCACGTATTAAAATTGCTTAATAAATAAAACATTAACAATTCCAAACATTGGTGAGGATATAAAACAATAGGAACTCTCACTCATTGCTCATAGGATTGCAAAATAAATAAATTGTGGTACATCCATACAGTGGAATATTATTCAGCAGTAAAAAAAAAAAAAGAGCTATCAAGTCATGAAAAGACATAGAGGCACCTTAAATGCATAGTTAGTAAGGGATAGATGCCAATCTTCAAAGGATATATATTATGTGATTACAACGATATGACATTCTGGAAAAGGCAAAATCATGGAGGCAGTAAAAGATCAGTGGTTGTCAGAGGTTGGGAGGAGGGAGGAAGAAAGCATAGACTACAGAGAAAAAGCACTGGGGATTTTTCCGGGTAATGAAATCATTCTGTAGGATACTGCAATGGTAATTATGTAACAGTACACCATTTTTCAAAATCCATAAAACTGTAGAACAAAAGAGTGAACCTTGATATAAGATATGGACTTTAGTTAGTAACACCATATCAATATTAGTTTATCAATTGTAACAAATATACCACATTAATGCAAAGTTTTAATAATAATAAAAAGGGAAACTGTGTGGAGGAGGTGTTGGTGAGAAGTGGTATATGGGAACAATCTATACTAGAAAGTACTAGTAAGTACTCAATTTTTCTTTAAACCTAAAATTGTTCTTAAAAAAAAAAAAAAAGTCTACTAATTAAGAAAAGAAGAGTGACAAAGACATTGTTGATTCAACCTCAGGCCAAAAAATAACAGGAACTAGACTTAGCTTCCCACCTTATTTTCCTACCTAAAAAACTATAAAAATATGTAAAACAGTTCCAGGCAATGAAGGAGAGTGATCTATGAGAGGTAGAAAAAAGAATAAGATGAACTCTAGGAGAGCGAATCCTTGTTATGTAGAGCAAGTTCATGGCCATGGTGCAAGAAAAGGGAATGCAGATAAAGCCTGGTGGTATCCCACTAAGAATTCATCAGTTAATGAATGTGAGGAAATGACACAAAGTCTGGAAAGTACCAACCAGCAAGTTGAAAGGGAGCAATTCTGAGTTTGCAGAGACCAAGAAGAATTTCTCTTCAAAATAACCTACCTGGAAAATCTCATCATTGACAAGGCATCACAGAGGGTATCCAGAAAAATTCTACCTCAGTGAAGTAGAAATGTAGTCCAAGACAAACAAAGTTATTCCACTGTTTAACAGAGCTTAAAAACAAGCCAGAAAGGAACAGCCTATTTTTAAGTAACTTCACTAAATCCCAGACCACAGTGGAAGAATATTTAAAGGGATGAAAAAATCCAGAACCCAGGAATAGAAAAGTAATATTTGCATTCAATAAAAAATTGCCAGAAATGAAAAAAAAAAGGCAGGAAAATACAAATACAAATTGCCAGAAATGGAAAAAAAAAAAAAAAAAAAAAGAAGGCAGGAAAATACAAATGATGAGGAGAAAAATCAGTCAATCTAAAACAACCCTGGAGGAGATGACAAAATTAGTGAAAAGTTATAACTGTAATCTATATATTCAAAAAGCTAGAGGAAATATTAAGCATTATAAGTAAAGATAGAGAAGGTATAAATAAGACCAAAATCAAGGTCAAAAATGCAATGTCCGAGATGAAAAACACAGTGGTCGTGATAGACAACAGATCTGCCATTGCAGAACAATTTCTCAGTGAACTCCAACACCTGGCATTAGAACTACTCAAAATGAAACAGGAAAAAAACCCTACATTTTCAGTGATCATTGCTGAAAAATCAAAGGGTTTAATACATATGTAATTAGAATCCCCAAAAGAGAAGAAAGAACAGAAAAAAATATTTGAGGGAATAATGCCCCCAACTTTTGAAAGCATGATGAATACTCTAAACCTACAAACAAGAAGTACAATGAGCACCAAAGAAGGAGGATGAGGAAGAGGTTACCCCAAGACCCATCATAATCAACTGCTTCAGGCAGCCCAGGTGGCTCAGCAGTTTAGCACCTCCTTCAGCCCAGGGCCTGATCCTGGAGACTGGGGATCAAGTCCCGCATCTGGCTCCCTGCATGGAGCCTGCTTCTCCCTCTGCCTGTGTCTCTGCCTCTCTCTCTCATCTCTCATCTCTCATGAATAAATAAATAAAAATTGTTTTAAAAATAACTGCTTCAAATCAGTGATAAAGAGAAAACTATACATACATTTAATTTAAAAAAAGATAGTTTGCGTAGAAAAGAAAAATAAGAATGAAAGAAGACTTCCTGTAAGCCATCCACGACAAGAGGACAGCAAACACCAAGAGGGGGGAAAAAAACCTTTCATCCTATAATTCTATGGCCAGAAAAAAATATTTTTCAAAATTGAAGGCAAAATAAAATTTGACTCATATATAAAAATGCCAAAAGAATAATCGGCAGTAGACTTGTCCTCTAAGAAACAGTGAAGGGATTCCTGTAGGTGATGGGAAATAACACAAGATGCAAATACGGATCTATGCAAAGGAATAAAGGGCACTGGGGAGAGTAACAACCTCTGTAAATATTTTTTAAACTTTTTCTTATTTCTTAAGGATCTTTAAAAGGTATAGGACTGCTTTAAGTAAAAATAGCAACAATGAGCTTTCAGTTATACATTTAAAGTGTATGACAACAAGACAAAAGACAAGAAGAGACATTGACATACATTACGATAAAGTTCATCGTATGTATGTACTTGCTGTATGTCAAGTGGTGTAATTGTCACTTGAAAGTAGACTGTGACAATTTAAAGATGTAGACTATAAATTTTAAAGCAGCCATTAACTTAACACGACAAATGGTTATAGCTAACGAGACACCAAAGAAACTAAAATTGGACCATAAGAAAAATAATTAATGCCAAAGGAGGCAGGAAAAGAGAGCAAGGGGAATAAAAGAACAGATGGGACAAATGGAGAACAAATAACAAGATGTTAAATTTAAAACCAAGCATATCAACCTTCACATTAAATTTAAATGTAAATATTCAAATACATTTTTAAAATTCAGACTATTGTCAGATTGGATCAAAAAGAAAAATAAACTATATGCTGCCTAAAGAATTACATAGGAAATATGAAAACATAAATAGAATAAAAAATAGAATGCAAAAGGACATATAGCGCTAACAACATTAAGAAGAAAGCTTGAATGATTATATTAATATCAGATAAGTTTACTTAAGAAAAAAGAACATTAACAGAAATAGTGTCATTACATAATTATATATGAATCAATATTTTAAAAGAACATAATTGCAAATATTTATGCATCTAATAATAGAATTGCAAACACTGCAAGGATAAATAGAAAAATCTACAATTATAATTGGAGGTTTAAATACTACCCTCTCAAAAGCTGATAAAACAAGTAGACAGAAAATTAATAAGGATAAAGAAATAAATAATAATAGTATTGAGTATTGATCAACTTGATCCAACTGACTTATAATATAGTCAACAGCAACAGAATATGCAATCTTTTCAATTGCACATGGAACATTTAACAAAGTAGACTATTTTCTGGGCCACTAACAAGACTCATTGATTTTTAAAAAAAACTTAAATTATACAAATATGTTCTCTGACTCCAATGGAATTTAATTAAAAATTAACATTAGAAAGACACCTGAACAATTCTAAATATTTTGAAAATGTTCTTCTAAACTTACAGATTTAAGAAGAAATCCAAAATTAGAAAATACTTTTAACTGAATAAAAATGAAAGGACAATATAACCAACCTTGTGAGATAGAGCCAAAGCAGTATTTAGAACAAACTGATGATATCAGAGGAGTGGGAGTCGGGGTGGGGTTGAATAAGTGACAGGGATTAAGGAGTGTGCTTGTTGCAATGAGCATGGGGTGTTGTATGGAAGTGATGAATCACTGAAATGTACACCTGAATCTGATATTACCCTGTATGTTAATTAGCTGGAATTTAAATAAAAACTTTAAAGAATTTAAAGCATCAAATGCCTATATTAGAAAAGAAAGGTCTCAAATCAATTATCTTGATTTCTACTCGTAGAAACTAGAAAACCAATTTATCTCAAAGAAAACAAGAGAAATAAAGATCAAAGCAGAAAACAATGAAATAGAAAACAGAGAAATGATGAAGGAAACTGATAAAACTAAAAACTATTGCTTGTGAAAATCAATAGAATAGATAAATGTATAGTCACCGTGATCAAAACAAAGAAGTTAGAAGATACAATTATCAATAACAAAAATGAGAAAGAGGCTACTACCACCGATTTTATATATAGGAAAGGAAATTAAGTGACAATTTTGAACAATTTTATGCTGATAATTGACAACTTAGAGGAAATAAAAAATTTCTTGAAAGATATGCACTACCAAAATCTTACCCAAAAAGAAATATGTAACCTGAATAATGCATGGCTTTTCTGTTTTGTAGAAAAATATTTAATCCATGTAGCTAAACAATCTATCAATAGGCCTACCCATATACAATGACTTGATTTTTGACAAAAGAGCAATGGAAAATTCCATCAAAAAAAAGTATTCTTTTTGGGATGCCTGAGTGGCTCAGCAGTTGAGCATCTGCCTTTGGCTCAGGGTGTGATCTTGGGGTCCTGGGTTCGAGTCCTGCCTCAGGCTCTCCACAGGGAGCCTGCTTCTCCCTTGCCCTACGTCTCTGCCTCTCCCTCTGTGCCTTTCATGAATAAATAAATAAACCTCTTTTTAAAAAGTGCTCTTTTTAATCAATGGTGCTGGAATAATTGGATATGTCAAAAAATGAACTTTGATCCATGCGTACCATATAAAAAACATAATCCATTCACATAAAATGGGTCCTAGACCTAAATATAAAATCTAAAATTTTAAAACATCTAGTCAAAAACATAGAAAATATTTGTGATCTTGAGCTGGGAAAAAAAAGTTTCTTACTTAATTAAACAAGACTGGGACACCTGGGTGGCTCAACAGTTAAGCATCTGCCTTCGGCTCAGGGCTTGCCCGGATCAAGTCCCACATTGGGCTCCCTGTGAGGAGCCTGCTTCTCCCTCTGCCTATGTCTCTGCCTCTGTGTGTGTGTGTGTGTGTGTGTGTGTGTGTGTGTGTGTCTCATGAATAAACAAACAAATCTTTAAAAAAAATTAAACAAGACTCCATCAACAAAATTTTAAGAATTTCTACTTTTCAAGAGACAGTTTCTCCCTCTTCCACTGCCTACTGCTCCCCTTGCATGTGCTCTCTCTAGAATAAATGAACACAAATCTTTAAAGAGAGAGAGAGAGAGAGAGAGACTGTTAACAGCTTGAAAAGACAAACCACACCCTTAGAGAAAATATTTGCAAATCACTTACCTGACCAAACTGTTCTACTCCTAGATATTGTCCCAAGAGAAATAAAAGCATGCATCCATATAAACCTTGCACTTGAATGTTAATAACAGCTTTATTTATAATAGCCAGAAATTTGAAACAACCTAAATGTCTATGAACAGGTGAATGGGTAAACATATACCTGTACACCCATACAGTGGAACACCATTCAATAATAGAAAGAAATGAACTGTTGGTAGACACTGTAGCAACAATGAATCTCAAAATAATCACACTAAGTAAAACAAGTAACATCCAAACAAAGTACATACTGGTTGATTTTATTTATATAAAATTGTAAAATGAGAAAACTAAGCCCTACTGATAAACAGATCAGTTGCTGCTAGGTGCAGAGATAGATGGTTTACAAATGGGCCTGAGGAATCTTTTTGGAAGTCGTGGAAATATTCACTATCTTGATTATAGTGATGGTTTCACAGGTAGGTGTGTGTGTGTGTGTGTGTGTGTGTGTGAAAATGTTAATATGTTCCCTTTAAACGTTTATAATAGGTTAGTTATAAACCAATAAATCTTTTTTTAATAATAAATTTATTTTTTATTGGTGTTCAATTTGCCAACATACAGAATAACACCCAGTGCTCATCCCGTCAAGTGCCCCCCTCAGTGCCTGCCACCCAGTCACCTCCACCCCCCGCCCTCCTCCCCTTCCACCACCCCTAGTTTGTTTCCCAGAGTTAGGAGTCTTCCATGTTCTGTCTCCCTTAAACCAATAAATCTTAAAAAAAAAAAAAAAAACAGGTAACTTGATTTTATCAGAGAAATGAAAACTGATGAAATTAATAGAATATCTAAAAAAATTCTGAATGAAAGATCAAGGAAAAATTCCAGAATGGAAGATCTAAATAGGTAAACAGATAAGTGAATTAAGAAATAAAGGAATAATTAGCATTAGCACATTATTTAGTTAATGTGGGACAGGTATTGTGATAATGACCTTAGTACATGGAGCACGGGCTGTGGTGGCAGCAATGTTGGCGGCTGACAGCTCATGGGTGTGTCCTTCTCTGATACTGCCCTCTATCAAAGGAAGCTGCCTACCCAAGGTCAGGCCTCCTTTCTGAGGAGTTACTTGCATCCATTGATTGGTACAGGAAATGCAAAGACTCCCCCTGCACTCCCACCCTTGCTTTGATTGAGACATTTGCAGACATCCCACCTCTAGAGTTCCCCATGGAATCATCTGACTCTTCTGTTGCGTGTGCAGAGCAATTCACATTTCTCCCCACCAGAGCCTTCAATCTCCTACAAGTGTTGATTCCCAGAAGTTTCTCCAATTAACTTGTTACAAGCAAATATCAAAGCCTCAAAATCTATTTCCCAAGGAAAGGGGTCTGAGAGAGTTGATTATGTTATTGCATCCACCAAGCAATTCTCTAAGGTATGTTATGCTAGTATCTAGGTTTTACAAGTGAAAAAAGAACGGAAGTTAGAATTTTAAGTAACTTGTCAAAAATCACCAGGATAATGGTTGGAGGAGCTGATAACACAGGCCTTCTTACTGCCAAACTATACAGCCTCTTGGAGTGTTTTTTTCCAGGAATGAATCTAAAAAATCAAATTTAAGTGTCTTTTTAAATAACATTTCAGTTGGCATATTATATAAATGCTGAAAGCATAGTTTATCTTGATATATCAAATTATCTCAAGTAGCTTTATAAGGTGAAATTAGATATAAATAATGGTATAGATAGATGAATTAATAGCTAGTTGAATCACTGTACCCAATGAGTGTTGATTAATAGGGCCATGTCAAACTAGCCTGTGCATTTTTTGCAGGCAACATATTGTTAAGGCCTACACAGGCCTGCCACATATTTAGCACTGATAAATGCTTGTGGAATTTAATTGAAATCCTCTGGAGTCCCTGATGGATTGTCACCAAGCCCTATCCTTGACCTTGTCTTATATGATATTTATATCAATGAATTGAATGGAGCCCGCAATCATACCTACAAAATCTGTAATAAATGTTCCATTAAAATAGCACTAATAAATTACATATTAAAAGAAAATTCAAAGATACTTAATTCAGCAATATTTATACAAAAAAAATATTTATGAAGCAGCCAGTATGTACTAGGTCCCCTACTATACACTGAAGCCACAAAATTGACTAAAACATTTCTGATTGTCTGGTATAAGATAACGTTTAATAGATTTTATGAGAAGTGCTAGATTTACCTTCCACAAAAGCAATTACACAATTTGTAGTAACTGATCAAGGCTTTGGGTTTGCATTGGGCTGAGGATACAATTACAGGAAACCCAGAAGTATAATATTGTTATCAAGATTATCTGAGTCAGATGTATTCTGGATAAATGGAAACACAATGTAGATATAAATAAAAGGTAGAATGCCCAGCTGTATACTGACTTGGTCAGACCACATCTATAATACTATATTCAATCTGACCACCACATTAAAAACATCACATCTAACCATTTAAAAATGACACATACATTGGCAATTACCCAGATCAAAAAGAAAGTAGTAGGTTTGCTCTTCGATGCTTTGGAGAGGAGGTGAAAGAAAATCAGAAGGAAGCACATTTTGATTTTACCTATGCAAAAACTTTGTAACAACTACACCGATTTCAAAGAGGAGTGTTCTCTCTCAAGATATGGTGAGTCTTCTCTTCCAGGACGTATATTTTGTTTTTTTGTTTTGTTTTGTTTTGTTTTTTAATATAAATTTATTTTTTATTGGTGTTCAATTTGCCAACATGTAGAATAACACCCAGTGCTCATCCCATCAAGTGCCCCCCTTAGTGCTCATCACCCAGTTACCCTCCCTGCCCACCTCCCCTTCCACCATCTCCAGGAAGTATATTTTCAAAAGCAGCTGCATAATATTAGCTCAATAATTTTTAAAGTTATTTCTACTTCTAAAGAACAGGGAGACCTTTTGGCTTTAGGATCAACCATTTAAGGGGATTGAATGTCGTTATGATTTTTCATGGAGTTCATACATCCTGAAAAATAATGCATGTATTTCTTTCAATAATATATTTCCCCCAAGATAATATCCCCACAAACTCTGAGGAAAACCAAATTCGGAATGAACAATCTTTGTGAAATAAGTTCCAACAAATGGATTTTATCCTTTATTCTATGTATTTGAAAGCTCAAATTATTAACAATGTGGTAAAGATCATACCATACTTGTCTCCTGACCTCACTCTACCATATAATTTACAGCCATTTCAAATCTTAGCATAATATCTATATGTTCTGAATTAATGGAATATAGATATAATGCAGCTATTGCTTTTGGTGTCAATTTATTGAACTGAAACAACAATAAATTTTTATGTGTGTGTCATAAATATGATATGTATTTTTTTTCCTATTTGAGGGCAAAAGATAAATAATGTAAGACAAGAAAAATACTAAATGATATTTTGAATTCTCTCCAACCAGACAACAACTGCTATGAACATTGCATGTATTATTGAAAATAGGTAAATATTTTGGAGTCATCTGTTCTCTAAAGAGAATTAACATTTTTTTCTTTTTTGCTAAGATCCAAAGAAGAAGCTCTTATTTTCTCTCTCTGGAAAAAAAAAAGTGGTGAAAATCACTCACATGCCATCCATTGGAAAAGAAAGACTAAGGACACCTGGGGGTTCAGGGGTTGAGCATTTGCCTTTGGCTCAGGGTGTGACCCCAGGGTCCTAGGATCTAGTCCCGCATCAGGGTCCCCACAAGGAGCCTTCTCCTTCTGCCTATCTCTCTGCCTTTCTCCATGTGTCTCTCAAGACTAAATAGATCAAATCTTAAACAAAAAAAAAAAAAGGAAACGACAGACTACTAACCAGCTATAGAACAATGAGCCTTGTCCTGAAATCTTTGTATAAAAAAATTAAATGATTTTTATAAAGTTAACATCTTGAAGAAGAGAGATGTAGACAGGAAGAGAAGAGAGGAGGAGAGGAGAAGGAGAAGGAGAAGGAGAAGGAGAAGGAGAAGGAGAAGGAGAAGGAGAAGGAGACAGAAGAAGAAGAGGAAGAGGAAGAGGAAGAGGAAGAGGAAGAAGAAGAAGAAGAAGAAGAAGAAGAAGAAGAAGAAGAAGAAGAAGAAGAAGAAGAAGAAGAAGAAGGGCAGCTCTCTGGGGCACCTGGGTGGCACAGTCAGTTAAGAGGCCAGGTCTTGGTTTTGTTTCAGGTCATGATCTCAGGGCTTCTCATGATGAAGCCCCATGTCAGGCTCCGGGCATGCACTTGAGATTCTCTCTCCCTCCCCCTCATGCTCTTGTGCTTGTCTCTCTCTATCTCTCAAATAAATATTTTTTTTAAAAAAAAGCTCTCACATAGTACAGTGACTAGTAAAGTCAAGTAACACACACTTTTCTTACAACAAATATCAGCTGGAAAATACATCACTTCTCAATTTGTAGAAAGGCTAATAATTCATTATATGCAACTATCAACTCTGAAGACATTGGTCTTTTAACAAAAATCAAATAATGTGTCATGATTCTAAGACAAGGAGCTAATTAAAAAACAGAAAGTTGTGATTTTCACTTTGGGATATTGTAAGAGAAAAGGCAGATATGAAGAAATAAAATGGTTTGTAATGCATTTCTGTGGAATTTCATAAGAGCTAAAGTTTACTCAGAAAAGAAATTATTCAGACGATAATTCACAGAAAGAACTTTGATAGAACTCTATAATAACTTATAGCTTTGAGCAAATTTAAATCAGTATCAACATCCTGATAACAAATATAAGTAAAATACCTATTATGTGCAAGCCCTATAGTATGCACACTATACTGAAAAGAATAGTGAAAAGGAAATTTGAGGATGAAAAGAAATTTAATAAATGCACCCTGTTCTTACTGAGCTTAAAGTTGAGCAATCAGAGGAAGGAGATTGGCTTTACCACGAGTATCACAATTAATTTATAATGGCTTCCTGGAGTGCTATATAGTAAAGGAATCTGATAGAATGCCAAAGCTTTACAGGAAAGGGAGCCGTTTTTATTTATGAAGCTTGCCATTGGCATGGGAAAGAATAGTGACATCACGTGGATAGGCAGTATACGTAATGGTTAAAGCACAGCTCTGGAGCCAGACAGCCTGGGTTAAGAAAAAATAAGTATATTAGTATATGCTAACAATTAAACATATACCCATGTTTATACACCCATTTGAAGAGAGAATGAGAGATAAAGAAAAACCTATTTTATTGTGCATTAGTATGTAAGTGGATGAGAGATCACACAAACTATTAAGGAAAGATTTCATAGAAAAAAAGAAAGGAAACTAAATTGGTCTGTAGGAAAGGCTAAGAACTAAATAGGTGGAGTGAAAGTTCACCATAAGAGGGGCTAGGCTGAGCAATAGCAAAAAGTAGATTAATCCAGAATGAGGTTATTCCATAAACTGAAACATCTCTGTGAGTGTTGTTGTTCCAGTAGAACTCCTTGGATGAAGCAGAAATTTCTTTAGAAAGCCACAGAGAGGGGGCAGCCCTGGTGGCTTACCGGTTTAGCTCTGTCTTCCGCCTGGGTTGTGATCCTAGAGACCTGGGATCAAGTCCCACATCCGGCTCCCTGCATGGAGCCTGCTTCTCCCTCTGCCTGTGTCTCTGCCTCTCTCTCTCTCTCTCTCTCTCTCTGTGTGTCTCTCATGAATAAATAAATAAAATCTTTAAAAAAAAAAGCCACAAAGAAAACAGAATGCCAGAACAAGGATTATGGACATAATTTTATGCTTTAGGGAATAATTGATAGTTTTTAAACAAGGAAATAATGTATTTTAGAAAAAGCGTCTCTTAAAAGTATATTGGAAGAATTCTGGAAGCTCAAGGAAAATAGCTTCAACAAAGGAGGATTCCTGTGTCAGCCCTCCAAAAATCTATACAGATCATCAGATGGCATGTTTTAAAAAAACAAGAAAAATGTGAATTTAAAAAGGAGAAGATAAAAGAAAAGAACAACCCCCACCTGGTATTTTAGAGCTTTCCATATCTTTAGACCTCATTCAAACACTGGTGACTTAATGGATTCTACTAGTAAATGAGTCACATCAGGACAAATGTGTTGCCTCCATGAGGAGTTATTAGCTGTGGGCTCTGAGTTTACGCCAATATCCAGGGACTCAAAATACCCATATTGGTCCAAGAGTCAGAGTGGGGAATTGTGGAAATCATACAAATCAGATATATTTGTCCATCTAGCAATGAGTTCAGTGGACCAGATTAGATGATTCTATTACTTTGGAAAAGCACATGTCATAACTGTCAAAATCTTCATAGGTTGGCGTGTGTGTGCCTGTGAGGGCTATTATAGTAGAAAAGATCAAGGACAGTGCTTCTCCCAAAAATAAATAAAACAAAAGTGATATGGATTCTGAGGCAATTCCAGAAATTAATGCTGAGAATGAAGACCTGACAATGCAGGTGTTAATTCCTACTGTATCCTGAATAACTCAACTCTTTGGCTGACACAGGTTCCTCATGGATTCTGGAGGATGACAATACGTCATCATAAACTTACTCAGAAAGTGATATCTGTCACAGCTCCCATTGCAAGTATGGTTGTCTTTACTGGTACAAATGACTGGAGCCCCTTGCACCTGGTACGCATTTATGCATCTATGGGCTGGTGAATATTTTCTTCTCAATCCTGATTAATAAAGACAATCAGAAGATGACCTTTCTCTGGCAGGTACAACAGCACTACGCCCTCTTTGTCTTACTTAAGAGCTGTTTATAGTCTCTTCATCTCTGTCATAATGTGGTCTGCAGAGACCTCCTGGTATCCCGGAAAACATAGTGTTAGTATTTAACATGATTGTGTCATGCTAATTAGGCCTAGGAAAGTAGTATTCTGTTTGTAAGATTTAGGAAGACACATGTATGTTGGCAGGTAATGACAAATCCTGTGAAAAGCCAGGGGCCTGCTGTATCAATAACATTGCCAGGATTCAGTGTTCTACAACACGTCAAGATACCACCTGTAAAGTGAGAGACAGTGGCAATAGGTTTTTTAGTGTGGCTAAGCAAGTTGTGCATAAAATATTCACTTTAAAATTCCCATCTCATTAAACTTTTGAATATCTTCTTTTATGGCAGAGTTTAGCAAACTTTTTCTTTAAAAGGCCAGATAGTGGGCACCTAGGTGGTTCAGTCGGTTAAGCACCTGCCTTCGGCTCAGGTCATGAGTCCAGAGTCCTGTGATCAAGTCCCGTGTCAGGCTCCCAGCACGGAGCCTCTTTCTCCCTCTCCCTCTGCCTGCCAATCCGCTTGCTTATGCACTGTCTCTGTGTGTGTCAAATAAATAAACAAATAGCCAACTAGTAAATATTTTATACTTGTGTACCACGCTCTGTCCTTCTCAACTATTGGGCCATTATAGCATGAAGCAGCCATAGACAATGAATGAATGGGCATGATGGTATTTCAATGAAACTTTATTGATAGGCAATATACCATATGTGACCGGGGGTACATAGTTTATCTCAGCTTTATAATATACCAGGAAGTCCCAGCATCCCAAGCTTCTTGACTCTGGAATATGGGTTTAAATTAACACCTCCTCCCACTGAGAGAAATTGAAGCCAAACGGATGGCAGGCTAGGTAATACAATACTTAGCATCCTCTCTAATCTCACCTAAATGTTTTACTAATGGGGTACAATATCAAAGAATTTAGAGACCATATTTGAATAGTAAATACTCTATAAGTATGAAGAACCAAGTCTTAAGATTTTTCATGCATAGTGTTCACATAGAGGGGGGAGAAAGGGAATGTCCATGTAAGACATCTAAAAATTTCAGGGCTTTCTGCTTTATGGCTAGATGAAAAAATTTTTATGAACTTTGCTTCCTGGGATGACATTATGGAATCTGCTATGGCTATGGAAAAGCAATAATGCTTCCTCTCAATTTCATAAATCTAAACATGCAACTTCTATGATCTTTCTTGCACTCACTGTCCTCCAAATGGAACACTTCCTCGTGTATAATGTTAATGATTAAACAATCGGCTTTCAATGTGCATTTAGTTGATTGTGTGTTCTTCATTATCTTGATATCAGTGTTGTCCAACTTCAATCATAGGTATAGATCATACTTTAAGTTCACATCTCCATATCTTATGTTGAATACAACCAATGGCTAAAACAATGCTCAGAAAGATGATCAGCCCAGGCCTAGATGATTGTGATTTTCTATGACAGGAACCTCTCAACATGACAAAAGGGGAATATAAGGTCATCATTCTACCTCTAGACAGACCTTACAATACTTCAATCACTCCCAGACAGGTAACGAATACCTTTCCCCATTTCTGCTGGGATATTGTGAGTTGCTTATTACTTCTCTTTTATAGGCAATTGATTTTTCTTATGCACTCCATGTCATCATTACCGTCTGAGTAATGTTAATGCATCCTCACTATTGTAAACTATTTCATTTTTGCTTTAATGACTTTTTCCTCCTAAACAAACATTGAGAATCAGGAATTTTTAACTCTTGTCCTGCTCTTCCATTTACTGTTCATGTGACTTCAGGCAAATCACTCTTTCCCGAGCCTTAGTTTTCCATCTGTTGTAAGTATTCAATCACAACACTCTAAACTCATGATATCCCTTCAGTGGTATTAAACCACTGATTCTTTCCTGCAAAGTTTAACACACCTGCCAGAAAATGAGAAGTGTTTAAGGTTGAGATTAACTTAAAGTTCATCTTTATCTTAGTTTTTTCTCACTTGACAGTATTTCCTTTAGATCCTGTGTAGTTTTCCCTTTAACAATATAGACCATGCATTTGACACATTGACCACTCCCTCTTTTGCACTTCTTTGATCCCCACAATGTAAACTATATATATAATTTTTTTTTTTTTTTTGGTGCCCATTGCTAGATCCTCATCTAGCCTTCCCTCCGATATCTGTCTTCCTCAGGGCTCTGTCCTGATGTCCTCCTCCAGTCACCTCACACAATCCTCCATCTATACACATGGTTTCAAGCACCTTCTATGAATCGATGTCTGCTAATCGATATCTCCAGCTCGTATACTTCCAGAGCTGCACCACTTAGTGTTGCTGCCTGCTTGATATCACCAATCAGGTGTGGTGCAAGCACCTCCAATGTTATGTATCTGACGTGAAACTCATCACAGCTCCCACTTCTTCTCTGTGTAGTTCTATGCTTGTTCAATGTCTCATCATTCCCTCAATTGCTCAAGCCATGAACCTGGAAGTCATCTTTGAATATTCCATTCTCAATTCCTACATGCAACTAATGTCTCTGGAGAGTGTAACTGGGAGAAGGTACAAGTGGGACAGCTTTGCTTTTGGATCATATAACAGGCTTCTGTGGACAACTTCCCCCTCACCCCAAGAGGACATGAAGTTTGGTCCATGTGAGAAAAAGTTCATTAATTCATTTTGTAAAAAGTAGAATTCATATATTTTAAATGCCATGGTCTTCTCTAAATTTGAGGTTTACTTCCAGGGTGAAATTAGTGAGGTGATCTAAGGGAGTGTTCATCCTGCTAACTGGCTGCATTTAATTTTATTAATTTAATATATACACACCCCAATCCAGCCAGAAGTGCTTCTATTTTTATTCAAGTTAAAACAATAAACAATACACATTTTTATCTAACTCTGGTTTTTTGAAAGAAACAATCTAGAAAGAGACCCTGAATTGAGGTTTGTGCCAAATTAAAGAAGTATAGAAAAACTCTACTTTCTGTTAGCTTATAACATTCAATTTCCTTCTTCCATAAAAGACCAAGGATTCATTACCCATGTTGATATATTCCATGTCAGGTGACTGCAAATTTTCAAAAACACAAATAGAAACAAAGCTTTGACTCTTCCACAGTTTCTCTTCAGATAAACCTCATCAGAAAAATATTTACATAAGAACATGCATGAAATTACTTTTAAACATACAAGTTACAGCCACAATGAATAGAATTTAAATGGATTTTCTTATTTTTCATTTTACCAAGTGTTTAGTAAATGCTAGGCACTCTTTTAAGTTCTTTATAAATACAGTTGACCCTTGAACAATGAAGGGGTTAAGGGCACTGACTCTCCCACAGTCAAAAATTGCATATAACTTTTGACTCCCAAAAAACTTTAAATAGAATTATTTAGAGATTTTATTTATTTATTTGAGAGGGAGAAGCAGACTTTCTGCTAAGCAGGCTGCTGAGAACCCTGAGATCGGGACCTGAGCCAAAGGCAGACACTCAGCTGACTGAGCCACCCAGGCACTCCAAAACTTAACTATTAATAGCCTACTGTTGACCAGAAGCCTTACCAATTACATAAATTACTACACATTTTGTATAAGTATTATATGCTGCATTCTTACAATAAAGTATGCTAGAGAAAAGAAAATGTTACTGAGAAAATCATAAGGAAGAGAAAATACATTTACAGTACAGTATTGTATTTATAAAAAAAAATTTCATATATAAGTGGACCCTGCAATTCAAACCTGTGTTGTTCAAACACCAACTATACTAATTTATTTAACCCTCAGAATAAGCCTGAGATAAAAGAGATGTTTCATAAAGTCTGTAAGATGAAACAGTGCTCATTTTACAAATCAAGAAACTGATGGTCAGAGAGGCAACTTACCTAAGATTCTATAGCCAGTAAAGAGTACAACTGGGATTCAAACCAGGCTATCTGGCAGTAGAACGCATCTGCTTAATCATAATGCCATGGTCAGAGTATTTCTTAACCTGACTTCAATCAAACTCAACTGACATATGCTATATTTCTTGGAGAATCAGGGTAGTCAACTTTATCTGAGTTTCCAGATGTATAGTGAAGCACTATAAAATCTTCACAACCTATATGCAAATTATTCCTGTACTGTCTCCTTCCTTCTATTAGGCACAGGAGAAATGGTTTCCCCGCTATCCAAGTATCTGTCAGAAATTAGTTCCTAGAAGAAGATATACTTCTGTCTTAAATTTAACTTCAACAAGATCAAGGTGATATTCAAAGATGAGATTATTTAGAAGTGGTTCAGGACATAACAGCACTAGAAATGAAATGTAGTCAAAGTTTCTGAAAAGACCACAAAGACCAGAAATTTTGTCCTAAAGAAAGAAATGCTTGGAAATGCAGAATATGTGCATTAATAATTCACAAAGAAGTCTGTAGCACTACATAAAATATTCCTAGCCAGACCCTGGCCATGTGGCTTTAAATGAATTTGGGGAATAATTTTATAAACATCAGGTGTGTTCGGTCTGTGACAGACACCCACACAAGGGCATTTATATAAAAGCAATTGTTCTAACATGCGTTCTAAATGCTGACATCAATCTAACATCAAATGAACCTCAGGGACAATGCTCTAAATTTGAATGTTATTTCTGATTATTAAATAGTTATTTTAGATTTCTCTAGGCCATCGTACAGAAGCTAAGATCATTTTGTAAACTTTAAGCATGACTGTCATTCAAGTAATTTGATTAATAATATGCTGAGGGAAGCAAACTGATATAATTATGCACTCATATTTAAAATAGACACAACTAACTCTAAGATATTAACTAAAAACGCTATGGCATCATTAGTCTTCAGCTTATCAGATTTATACAAACTGCAAAGGTAGAATTATATGGCTTTTATTTATTTTATTTTTTGTAGACAACATTTTTGCTAAATGAATAAAGCTAAACCAGACACTTCGTATGTGTTTATTACCTATCAACTAATTTTTAGGATCAAATTAAGCTTCTTCAGTTCTTTAGCAAGTATCTTGCAGGATGGCCTTCTGACTGACACATAAGGTCAAACCATCCTGCCATCCCTGCTGCCAATCCAGAGGCCACAAGCACCTCTTATGTGTGCCCACTGTGATTCCTGTCACTGCCACCACATGACTGGTGGCTCTTTGTGTTACATACAAAAAAGCTAGGCAATATATTTTCACCACATAGGAAGGCTTCAGAATAATGGAACAGGTTTGCAATTAAGTCAGCATTGTCTGTTTTATAAAATAGAATTCAAAGCTAATAAATTCCATAAAATTTGACTTAGCCCAGAAGTGAATTTCACTCCAATACCTCTGGAGAGAGAATTTTAAATTACATGGTTACTTTTTAATTAAATATTCTTGACCATCAAGACTTATTTAGGTCATCGTTAGACAAGCCTATGCTCAGGAAACTTGCTGGATATTTATCCTCCCTTCTTTTACAGAAATGATCACTTAGAGTGTGATCTCTCTGAAAGTAAGCTTTTTCTATTATCTAATCATACATTCTTATAGCCCCTATCAGAATTCTTGGCACATAGCAGTTTCCTAATACAAATGTACTCATTCAGCCCAGCATTTATAAAATGTGCTCTATATCCCTGACCTACTTTATAGACATAAGATCACAGAAGTGGACCTGTCTTCAAAAAGCTTACAATCAAACAAAGGATATCAGTACAGCGTAGTAGATTTTCTGTGTGAGTCTGTGTCAAATCCTGGGAGAGTACACAGATGGTACACCTGCCTTCTATGGAAGGAAAGGCAGTGCTCAGATTAGATAGGAATGCAATGAGAAGGAGAGTGGTATGCACAAAGTCATCCAAGGTTGCAGGACAATAATGGTCAAAGTTTTAAGTAACTTAACTTGAAGGGTAGAGTGTGTGATAAGGGTAGTGGGAGAGGAAATGGGGTCATGGAAGAGGTATGATAAAATACTGGAGAAGCAGATCCAAAAAAATTTGAACAAAGTGGAAGAGTTTGGATTTTATCAGGAAGGCTATGAGAAATAGCTGGAAGTTATTAGTAGTGAACTAACAGGATTGATTGGGATTTGGGAAAGAACTCCTTAACAGCAACATATAGATTGAATTGAAGGGGACTGAAAGACACTGCAGTGACTCAGGAAAAAATGGCAATGATAGGCTAAATTATAGCAGTGACAATAGAGAAAGAAGGAAAAAACTTTTTTAAAAAAGGTTTTATTTATTTATTTATTTGAGAGACAGAGAACACAAGTCGGGGGAGGAGCAGAGGGAGAAGGACAAGCAGAATCTGCACTGAGCATGTATCTCAATGCAGGGCTAGATCCCAGGATCCTGAGATCATGAGCCCTTAAGATCACAACCTGTGCCGAAATCAAGAGTTGGACACTCAATTGACTGAACCACCTAAGCGCCCTGGAAGAAGAAAACATTCTGAGATACTGTGGAGATGGAATAAATAAGACCTCAAACTGACTATGAAAAAACATCGGGAGAAGGGAAGAACAGTTATGCCTGCTATGATTCTGCTCTGGTCACCATCGTGGATCTTGCACCATCATCAGGAGACAGGCTATGAGAAGAAGAGTATATTTGGTAGATTATGGGAGGAAAAAACTGATGAGATCTAAATGTGCTGAGTTTTGTTGCACTGTTGGATCATCTGGAAAGATGTTATCTAATAATACTATTCACTGTTATCTAATAATACTACTCACTGTCATTATTTTCACCCAAGCAATTTCAGATGGGTTCCAAAACTCAGCAGAGAAATGTGAGCCAGAGAAAGAACTTTGGGGATCATCATAACATTGGGCAGTGTTTTTCAACCATAATTGTGTATCAGAATCATCCAGGAGCATTAGAAAATGTCCTTGTCCAGTACTTCCCCCTCAGTATTACAGGGTATTAGAGGCCCTTCCCCTGGTAAGTCAGATGTACAGCCAACAGAGACATCACAGATGGGTAGACATGGAAGATGGAAGGTGAGATCTGGACAAGTAGGTAGGATGACAAGAGGTCTTAATGTTCAAGGTTTTCAGACCAAATTCATCACCTTACATGACCAGCTCTTTCTCTAGATTCTAGAATGTTACTTATCATAATGGGACTATGGGAAAATATGAACCACAATATGATGGGAAAATGCAAAGACACTAGAATCTACCGTTTTTGTACTACCTATCATGAGACATTGTGGGAACGCCAGCAACTATCCCCACCCTCAGTCATGCTGAGAAAGAATTCAAGCAGACTTTGAGAACCCTGGGGACTAGAGAAGATTCAAGGCATGATTCTTCTGTTGATGGTAGCCCTGTCCCTGGACATGTGGAAGCAAGCAAAAACTCTAGCAACACCATCCAGCTGGTAACAGCAACGTTGGTAGAGCCTCTAGTCTGAAAATACTGCATTTACATCCTGGGCTCGCAGGGAAATAGAGAGAGGGATGATGAACAGTTTTTCATATATGAGAACAACAAATGTGAGGGCTCCCTCCTCCCATCTGAAAGGACTTGTTGGTACCAACAGCCTCTTTTGACCTGGCCCTCCAGGTGGTCCACAGGAAATGACAGATCCAATGCTTCTCGAAGAAGCAGTCCCCAAAAGACCAATAGTATTAGCAATCAGGCTATTCCTGAGCTGAGCTGAGCATAACAGCAGAGAAAGAAGACTCCCTCTTTCTTTCCCAGCCCCTTACACATGTGTGTGAAATCATAGGCTATCTGTGGTATCACCTTCTTTGGAAGTCAGAGCCCTTCCTGCTGTGTTACAGCAAGTGGTCTGTACCTCTGGACCAAGCATTATCAACAGAAACACCCAATGGAAAGTCACCACTGTTCTTTAGGAAGCTTTATATAACTCTGGCTTGATCTGTTATATGTAGAAGAAGCAAGGCTTAAGTAGGCCAAAGTAGGTTATAAATATGAATCTAAAACCAGGATTTTTCCCTCCATATGATAGGGTATATTTGGAAATAATAAATACGGTAGTCCAGTTTGGCTAATTGTAGAATAAATACAGGAAATGAACTCAAAATAATGCTGGGGAAATGGTTTAGAAGATAATTTTATGCCCTAAGTCTCAAGGAAAAGAGTGAAAACCAAATTCAGTAGGGTGGAGAGACGGTAGCGTGCAGCATCAGTGCTTTTTGAACAACTCATCCATTCTATTGCACAAATATTTCAAAAAGACCCTGGGATATAAGACAATAAAGGAATGAGTATGTGGACGTGTGGGGAGAAACCAAGAAAGATAACAAGTACAAAGTCCCCAAGAGCAGAAAGAAGGCAGCCAAACCTTTGTTGACCTAATTTTGGATTCCAACTGCCTACCTAAATATTCCTTCATGGATATCTACCTTATTTATACAAGATTTGTTTTGTTCTGTTTTGTTTGTTCTGTTTTTGAGAGATACAATTTTTCACAACATGGGGTCTTTGGGAAGAAGAAAAAAAAAAAAAAGTCCTCTCCATCCTCTTTGTCCTCTAGAAAGATTAGAGCCAAAATAACTGTTTAACGAATCTACCACCACCATTGCTGTCTCCTAAGCCCTACTATCATTTTTTAGTAGACCAATTTTCTCTTTTATTGTCTGTCGACTGAGGATATACGGGAGCAGCCCTTTATTGTTATATGAAACATTCCCTGCAATTTGGGAAGGCTGAGTTTTCTTTTTGTACTTCTAATTATAAAGGGGAACCTGGACACAGCATGATTGAAGATATCAAACAGCTGTGATGAACACTTCTCTGATACTTTTGATTCATTAAAAAGCATATTTTGCTCCCTTCTGAGTAACAGCTTCCCAGAATTTCTGTAACACAATGATATTCTGACCAGCTTGATAGTTTCATATGTGCAAAACGTCATTTTTTTCAGCATTTTGAATAGAAGCCCAAAGTTACATGACTTTCTGGATGTTTTAAAGGACACAAAACACCTCAGAGAAAATTGCTTCTTAGTTATAGCTTCTGTGAAGCTAGCAAGAGTTTCAAGTTTACTGGTGTCTTTTCAAATTGGGAATATTCGAAACTTGGTTTTTTTTTTTTTTTCCCCATCATGTCACTGTAGGTCTTACCTCTTTACTCTCTTGATACTCCCTCTATTCAATGCAACTTCAGCCCAATGGTAACTCTTCATAATTTACAACTCTCCTAAAAACAAAAGGCAAAGGAAAGCTAGCAGCAAGTGCAAACAGAGCACTCTTTCTTGTCTCCGATGAAGTAAGTTTCTGGAGGATATAAAAATAGCATTATTCAAGAGGAGAAATATGGTCTTCAATTTGACCTTGACCTAATTATTGAACTTGAACCAAGCCCGGCTTCAAACCATGGCGATATTGGTAAAGTAAGGCAATATTATCTGACAAGATCCGCAAAACACCAGGAACTTCCCTGCTTAAAATACAACCTTTTCATAGAGGCTCCATTAGTAATCCATTCATTTGGGGTTCATGCTACTTTATCCCTACAATTACCTGCAAGCACCATTTATGCTGTGAAATACAGATGGTTTAACTTGAGTCTATGCAGCACTTCTCTTGGATATTTGAGTAATAGGACATGGGAATATAAAGGAAATGGGCAAGGATACATAACGTGGAGGTAAATGCTGGTCAAACCACACTAAGTCCATTTCTTCAACGTTTATCCTAGAGGCGGCCCTATGAGAGAGCCAATGGTTAAAACTCTGGCCTTTCTACAACCTTAGTGTAACCACAGAGGATGAGAGAAGGGAATGGGGGACCCAGTAAGTCGGTTTCTCCTTTAGAAATACAGACGCAGGACCAATATGCCCAGCCATTTTCATCAAATTAAATCTGGACGGAACACCCACTTGGATGGTTTCAGTCTATAGTAATTTTAAGTGCACGTTTTATGTCTTCTCTGACACAGAAGAGCACTGCAATAAAAAGGTGACAATTTGATACTTGCAGGCAAGTGAAAAGCAGAAAATTACTCCAACCTAGCAGAATAGGTTTTTTGAAAATAATATTAGGATAGCTGCCCTGAAGAAGGCAACAATTTGAGGGTTGAAATCCCAAAGAATAAAAGATGGGCTGTACAATGTAAAGGTTGTAAAATAATTGCCCATAACCATAAAAGTCTCTGTAGCATAAACATGGTGTGTTTTTGTTTGTTTGTTCATTTTTTTGTGTTTTTTTTGGCTTTAGTTTTCTTTGCCCACACCATGTGTCAGCAAAAGACAGAATATTATCATCACTATTTTGTTGCCTTCTTCATTATCCAAATGCTTTATAGACATTGATTAGTTAACTATATGAAACCTGCCAGGAGGGTCAGTATGATTAACCTGAAGGCAGAGCCAGAGTGCCCCAAGGTTAAGTGATTCATCCTTCCCTCCAAGGAGATCAGTGGAGGACAAGATCTCAACTCTAGAGTCCCTCCATCTGAAGCTGTTCCTAGCCTGGCTAACACATGTAACAGTGAAACTGCTTCTTCTTCCTCCCTAGCATAACTGATGCCAGAAAAGACTGGAGATTGAACACACTTACTGGTAAAGAATGAAATGTTATCCTGGTGAGATTCCCTATTCAATTAGAGTAGGTACATCTGGGTAAGCTTTCCAATCTGCAGCCAGTGGAGGAATTTCCACTTAAAGTTCTTATATCTTCTTGCAACAATTTGTTCCTTCTCTAAGTATTTACCTCATCATGCCCCCAGACGAAGGTTCTAGGCTCCAGAGATACTGAAGGGAATTTGAGATCCAAGATCCTATTCTCATGAGGTTTACTTCCTAAGGAGCTGAGACTAACAATAAAAACATTAAAGAAACAAGAATCCTAACAAATAGTGTAAGAATGGGGAGAGAATTGACACAGGATGAGGTGTAACTGAGCCTGGGTGATTTTTTAATGGGGTACTCAGGGAAGAAGTCTCTAAGAAGGTGGCCTGAGAGTAAGTGACAAGAAGGAGCTTAAGAAAAGGAAACCAAAGAACCTTCTGGGAAGAAATGAAAGCCAAAGGAAAATCCTTAAAGTGGAAGCGAGCTAGATAAGGCCCAGGACCTGGGTGCAATTCCCTGTGTTTGAGGGATGGTCAACAGCTGGGTGAGTTCAGTAATTCAAGGTTAGAAAAATCAGAGTACCAGAAGCTGGATATCAAAAAGGGAACTCTTTAAGTACTGATGTGACAAAGTCCTACTCCTATTTGTAAAACATTACTTTGGCTGTTATTTTGTGAGGAAAGACCAGAAGGAGGGAAACCAGTTAGCTGGCTGTTGGATAGCTGAGGAGAGACATGGTGCTGACCTGAACTAGGATGGCAGCAGTGAGGATGGAGATAACTGGATGGACTTATTTAGATTTTGATGGTAGAAGCCGTTAGGATTTGCTAATAAAGTTGAGAAATATGGGCAGTGTGGAAGCAAAGACAACTCCTTTATCTTCAGGTAGAAAAATGAAAGAAAATTAGAAAATGTTGAAATCTAAGGCTTGCCAAAATGCATTTCAACTTGGAGAAGGCAGAACACCAGGAAATAAAAGGAAATATCAGGAGTATCTCAGATAGCCTGGGAGGTCAGAAAATGCCTCTTTAGGAAGTGACTTTTTCTTTAAGATTTTATTTATTTATTTATTTATTTATTTATTTATTTATTTATTTATGAGAGAGAGAGAGAGAGAGAAAGAGAGCACAAGCTGGCAGAGTAGCAGGCAGAAGGAGAGTCCCTCCTGAGCAGGGAGCCTGACATGGGGCTCCATCCCAGGACCCTGGGGTCATGACTGGAGCTGAAGACAGATGCTTCACCAACTGAGCCACCCAGGTGCCCCTGGAAGTGACTTATAAACTAAAGTCTGAAAGACTTAGGTGGAAAAAATGCTGTGACTGTCACTGGAATGTAAAGTCATAATTCATATATAGAATGTCTTACTGACTATAGCCGTTATGTCTCCTTCAGGTTCTAGAGACAGAGCATCTGGTCAATTGGTTGAGTGGCCCTCGGGCAGGTATCCAGTCCTAGACCATTCAGCTGTAGCTTGGGAAATCAGAATGTGTCACAGGGTCTATGGTTTCCAAGTCGTAGGGGAGAGACCTTTGTCCTACAAGAGAAGTTGGGTATGACAGCAAATTGACTTATGTGTCTAATATAATCTTCCATTCACCTTTGTATTCACAGAGCTTAGCAAGAGTACCAGGCATATAGGAAACACTCAATGTCAAGTGATTAAATGAATAAAGCAATTAAAGAGACAGGAGGCAATTTGGGGCTTCTCTTAAGTAGTAAGGAAATCTATTTCCCAGATCAATCACAACCATCTTCCAAATGTACTATTGCCTCCATTCCCATAATCTCTTGAAACCATGCCTCACTAACAGACATGTTAACAATATGAGGATAGAAACAGTTCAGTTATTATTGACACCTAAAGTTTCTCACATCTGACTCCTGTGCTTCTCAAGCTTTACAGAACATAAGAATCACCCTGGCCAAATTCCTAGATCTCTCTCATTTTAGTACAGCCAGAGTAGAACCCAAGAATATGAATCTTAATAAAATCCAACTACTCCACTTCTGGCTGCATATTCAAAAGGAGTAAAACAGGATTTTGAAGAGATATTTGTATACTTATGTTCACAGCAGCACTAGTCACAATAGTCAAATGTGGAAGAAACTCAAGTTTCCATCCATAAATTAATGGGTAAATAAAATGTAGTACATACATACAATAGGATATTACTCAGCCTTAAAAAGAAGGGAAATGTTGACATATGTACAACATGGATGAACTTTGAGGGCATTATGCTAAGAGAAATAAGCCAGTCACAAATGACAAACACTGGATCATTCCACTTATTTGATGTATCTAGAGTATTCAAATTCACAGAGATGGAAAATAGAATGGTGGTTGCTGGGCAGGGGAGATGGGGAATTGTCATTTAATGGGTAGAGAGTTTGTTTCACAAGTTGAGAAAGTTCTGTAGATTGCATAATACTGTATATATCTGTAACACTACAAAACATCACACTTAAAAATAAGATGCTAAAATTTAAGTCATGTGTATTTTACCACAATCAAAAATAAAAAATAAAAGAATATGAATTCTGGCATGCCTGGGTGGCTCAGTGAGTTGAGCATTCCACGCTTGGTTTCAGCCCAGGTCATGATCTCAGGGTTGTGGGACTGAGTCCCAAGTCAGTCTTGATGCTCAGTGGGGAGTCAGCTTGAGATTCTCTCTCTCTCCCTCTCCCTCTTCCTCTGCCCTTCCCCCCTCTCGCATGCCCTCTCTCTTTCAAGTAAATAAATAAACCTTTTTAAAAAAGAATATGAGGGATCCCTGGGTGGCGCAGCGGTTTGGCGCCTGCCTTTGGCCCAGGGCGCGATCCTGGAGACCTGGGATCGAATCCCACATCGGGCATCCCGGTGCATGGAGCCTGCTTCTCCCTCTGCCTGTGTCTCTGCCTCTCTCTCTCTCTCTCTCTATCATAAATAAATGAAAATTGAAAAAAAAAATTAAAAAAGAATATGAATTTTAACAATGATCCCAAGTGATTAAGATGCAAGTGAGGACATTAATCTTTAAAACCACCACCCTCGGGATCCCTGGGTGGCGCAGCGGTTTAGCGCCTGCCTTTGGCCCAGGGCGCGATCCTGGAGAGCTGGGATTGAATCCCACGTCGGGCTCCCGGTGCATGGAGCCTGCTTCTCCCTCTGCCTATGTCTCTGCCTCTCTCTCTCTCTCTCTCTCTGTGTGACTATCATAAATAAATAAATAAAATTAAAAAACTAAAAATAAAAAAAAATAAAATAAAATAAAACCACCACCCTCTAATGGGTCCTTTCCCATATCTGATCTATTGCACACTGAAATGGCCTCATGGATTCTCTCTGCCCTCATTACCATTGTCACTGACTTAATTTAGTCCTTATCACCTACTTATTGGATTCCAACAGCTACATACTGTTGTTTTCCAGCTCTGATCTCTCCCTATCCTGCTCCACCCTGTTCTTTAACTCATATAACTTTCCCAAAATGATGATTTCTGTTTAATATAGATAGATTATGATACTGATAGAAGAGTAGAATGGAATGAAAGAAAATTTTTAAAAGATGTGGAAAATGGTCGACTACAAAGTCTATTATGTTTATATAAGAATTATAGATTTGAATTCAGTCTTTTCTATGGTTTAACCTCCTCAAACTTGAAGTCTTTTGCTTAACATGATCTATGAAAGAATCCTATTTATTTTCTTCCTCTTATATACTAAATACAAACACTGCCCACCACAAACATGGTCCTCGGTAGTTTCAACATAACATCTTTGCCAGGAGTATTTTCACCATAAACACGTTCACTGTGTAACTAATGGTCATAATGGCAATTTTGCCATAAAAGATAAAACGATGAAGAATAAAAAAGAGAGGCATTGAAAAAGATGTAATGAAACATGAAAAAATTAATAAAATTAATTCTCAATTTCTTCCTTCACTAAGAAAGGATCGATTTTCCAAATACTAGGATTCAAATTTATAACTGAGCTTCATAGTGTGTTGTGAAAGCCTTCTACACTTCTACACATTGTCCATTCTTGGCGTATTGTCATGTGTCCACTGATAGGCGTTCCTAAGTTCCATGGGGAATGTGAATGCAACCAAGTTTGTTCATTGTAACTGATATATTACCACTTTCTCATATAGCCTACTATGCAATCTGGCTTTACAGTCTCTTATTTCACATTTGCAGTGAGTTCCATCATTGTATTTTCCATCAAGTTGATCTACATAGTCGTTATCAGCTGCTATTTTAAGATCACCATGTCTACTCATCATTGTGTGGGCTCATCACAAGGGCTAAGTTTTTACATAATATAAAAATGGGAAATTTGTCAATGAAGAAATGGAACCAAACTGTCAACCAGTTATTTTATCTTTTAACACAAAACTGCCTTATAGCCAACTAGTTATACCATGAAAACTGCCTTACAGCCAACTAGTTATACCGTGAAAACATTTGCAGCCAAATGCTTGCAGGAAAGATGTCTACATCAAAGATTCTTATGGTGAAAATAGCAGACATACACAAACCCATCTCACATCCTCCACTCACCTACCTCCTCATGTTTTCTAGAGACTCTGCTTCACATGACCTGATACTCCCTGAAAGAAATCCAAAAATGAGAGTATTCAGGAAGTCTGGTGTCAAACCAGTCTTATCCACAAACAAACTGCATAAATGCAAAGCAATTTTCTTAGCTTCCCTGAGATCCATTGTTTCCATCTGTTACAGTAAGAGCACTGACTCAGATTAGTGGCTTTCAAACATTTTGATGACCAACCCCTGTAAGAAAAGAGGTTTTACCTGGCAAAAAAGTTTCACAAAATTTCCACACTGCTAGCCCTTACTCTTACTGCATGTGGGAGATGATGATATTTTATCTCCCAATCTTTCCTATTATATCCTGTATTATTTCTTTCTTAAAAAAAAAAAAAAAATGCTGGTTGCAACCCTAGTTGATTTCACAACACTACCAGATCAGAGTCCCAATTCAAAAAACACTAGTGTAGACAGTCTTTATGGTTTGCCCATTCTAATGCTCTATAAATAAATAAATATGGAGTTTCTTTTGCATATTTGTGTGTTTTCCTTATTTGTATATTATCAGTTATACAGATAAATTCTTGGGAGAAAAATAGGTTTCTAAAGATTCTCTGACCACTCTAATAAAACAGCACAGATTCCTACTGCAAATTCATAAATTAATAATTCATACATTAAAATAGTTTACTTAATAAAAACACAAGACAACAGAAAAGAAATTGGATTTCTGTCCTCGTCTTCTCAATGAGCCAAGTACAGATTATATTTCAACTATTCTTACCATGATTAAGGCAGAAGCACCACAATGGAAGGGATATCCCTTCATAATTTGGTTAAATCACTGGCTCTCAACCTTGGCTTTACTTTAAAATCACCTGGAAAAGTAAAACAATTTTCCGACCTCATTCTAGAAGTATTAATTCAGAATGTAAATACCAATTTACCAATTGGAAATACCAATTCTCAGTATTTTTGAATCTCTCCAAGTCAGGGTTGAGAACAATTAGACTAGTTGATGCAACAAAAAGTCACCATCCTTTTGGTACCCACTTAAGTCCAGCTACAGAAACCAATCAGAATGAGGGCAAACACCACAGATTTAACATTCCCTTTTAATCCCATGACCCCATATTCTTTGCTGTTGTAGACTCAATGTGCTGCCCCCTCAACAAAATTCATATGTTGAAGTGCCAGCCTTCAAGGTGATGATGGTATTTGGAGGCATCTAGTGGGTAATTAGGTGTAGGTGAGGCCATGAGGTAGGAATTAGAGGAAGAGAACCGGGCTTGAGAAGGTGGCTCTCTGCAAGCCAGAGTGACAGCTCTCACTAGACTCAACCATGCCGGCAGCCTGCTCTGTCTTTCAGCCTCCAGAAGTGTGAAGATTAAATTTCTGTTGGTTAAGCCACCTGGTCTATGGCCTGAGCTAATACACTCCCCTACACTTCACATTAATCTTCTTCTCTCTCATCATCTTCACAATCCATAACTGAGGACCATTATCTCCTGCAGTTTCAGCAAGAATGTCTTTAAGTCCCAAATCTCCTTTGTTGGCATGACTAAAATGCCTTAACAGCTCCTGAGTGTAAATGTCACACGAGATGGGTAAATCTATCCTTTCCTGTCAGTTGTACAATTCACTGTGGGGGGCAGCTGCCAACAGCTGGCAGATGCATCATTTTGAAGAACTGATAGCTGAGAGTGAGGAGTAGGAGTAACAAGCATCCCATCATACAGGTGATGGGAAGGTCTTGGAAGGTAGGCTGAAGCAACACAGGCATGTGGGAATACATTCAGGCAGACAGAAATAGTGATGGACTCAAGGGTGGTGGAAGCTGTGATTTTGGCTTTTAATATAACAAAGTCTAATTTCTGGGTAAATCACACATTAAAAACAAGCCACTGAAGAGAGAACATGGAGGTCAGAGAAAAATATACCAAAAGATAGTTCAATGAAAAAATTTAACAAACATTTAGTTTGAAGGGTTATGGTGCTTTTGGCTTTTGCTCTGTAGGCTTGATTTTATCATGGTGATTAGTTTTTCTCAATAATCAAATTAGTTGAATTTTGAGACATAAGAGGGTTGTTTTAAATTTATGAATCCTCGGTTCAGATGAAAGCTACTAGCTTTTATATGCTTCCTTACTGCCACCTGGTGTATGTGAATATATTGCAAGGGAAAGGCAACCTGGTACAACCAGCTTACCCGTGTAAGATCAAAGCTGTTGACTAATCAGCTTAATTCATCTATACCTTTGATGTAGTTCAATGAGTTGAAAATATAATAGAGAAGCATCTCCATTCACTAATATGGCTTTCTCTGGCCTTCAGAGACATAAGGACTTCCTATTGTTTTGAGATTATGACTTTTTTATGATAATATTAAATATATTTTAATAAAGTATCAGTGTAAAGAGGTGGTAGTGTTCTTATTTTATCATCATATTTTGATTAGTGTACTTGGCAAAAAGAAACTGGGACAGGCAATCCGTCTTTCTGAAGAAGGTAGGAGAGGTGTTCAGAGAGGTATACACACTCTCTCGCTTTCTCCTCTCCCTATCACGTGAACACCACCTCACTCATGTTGAGTTGGCTCAAAATCTAGAAAACAGTACGTTTGATGTAGATATCTCCTCAGTGGAAGTGCATAGATGCTTACTATAACTGCCTCTTGGGTGGTGATAAAAATCATACAAGGGTTTATGGTGAAGCAAGAATTGAGCTTCTTTCTCAGTTCTGAAGGCTTCTACCAGCTTGGCTGGTACCAGTAGATACTCTACAGAGATGGATAGGGATGCTCTATAGAGAAACGAGGGGTAAGGGAAAAGCTGCACTGAATCATGGCACATCTATTCCTGCTCTATGTAGCTGCATCATATCCATTAATTTCTGTGTCAGTGGACAAATATATTGGATCCTGCAGCACATGCATATATGGTGTGTGAGTGGTGTGTGTATGTGTGTGTGTGTGTAGGTGTCCATATTCTCTTCCTATCAATCCATCACCGAAGTAATAGCTCCATCTTACTCCCCCCACATACATATTCCCAATTTTGTTGTTACTGTTGAAATTTTGCAGGACTATAAAATCCACAAATCTAGGAAGCATTGATACGGTTAATGACAATAACAGAATGTGAAAGGAATGAGCTATTTTGGAGCCTTATTCCCTTCAGTCACTTACCAAGATGAGCACAAGCTGTTAATTATACAGCGCAGAAAATAGGCCAGCAGATACTGGTGAGATGCTAGGTTGAGAAAGGGGTGGCTGGTGGTGGGTGTGGCAGGAGAGGCTGGCTCATGAGAAAGGGGAGGATATACCTTAACTGGAATTTGGGAAGAGAGGCTGAAATAGGAGCTCAAGGCTAAGACTTATTCACATGTTTGCTTAGAGACAGGCCTGTACTTGGCCTTTTATTGCCCAGTGATCTGTAAGCATTGGTTTATGGGCATGTCCTCAACAAGAGACAAATTTTGGAAAGAGAAACACTAGGCAGCAGAGGCGTGGGTAACTGAACATGGCTCTCACTCCCTTCTTACCTCTTAGGTTTTATATAATAGTGACATCAATTGCTATGTTGTTTTTTTTTTATTCTCTTCTTCACACGTCTCTTTAATCAATATCATAGTCAAGGCTTATGAAACAAATGAGAAAAGTAGTTTATCAAACTCTAAAAAATTTGCCTACCCATTAAAATGTATATTCAATTTCTTAATTCTGTTCACCAAGACATTTAATATTTCTTAAAGCAATGCCTGATTATTCAAGAGATGCTTATTGTTTTCAAATATTGCAAGTGTCTATTGTTGGCAGAATTCTGACAGCTTCCAAAGCTTTAGCAAAGCTCACCAACTTGGTTTAATTCAGAAAAAGTCTCATTAACTTAACTAGATCAGAGAGTCACTCTGCCAAAAATTAACCTATTTAGCACAGAAATAGTTCCTCTTTACCTGTAAGTGTCATCAATCCCAGATCACTGCAGTCACACTGTCATTTTCTTTTTTCTCCACCCACAAAGACTGAGACTCCTGCAGCTCATAGAATGATCTGGCATTTTATAATATTGGGATCATTTAAAGGGCCAGGTACATGTTTTCTCAATTTTAATCTACACCGTCTCAAATACAACTTTTTACTCTAATGGATTTTATAGAAATTATCTTTCAAAAGCCATTTTTAGACTAATGTTAAAGTTCTACCAGTGATATTTATTTCAGGTCTTTTCTTTAAAATGAACAGTTACTGCTATTTGAATAAAACAGAGGGAGGTTGCTGAAAGGGGATTTTTTTGCTGCTGATTCATACAATAATTGGAAAGAGAAAAGTAGCATGCATGAAAAGCAGTAATAGTACTTTTTTATTCTGTAATCATTGAAGAGTGGGGAATTGTATAATATTTGATTCTCTATTAATACTTACAACGGCAATATATCAAATTTGAATATTTCTGTTCACTTTCATCAAACTGGGTTCTCATTGCTTTTTTAGTAGCAGTGGCTTAAAAAGCTTAAGTTATATTTATAAAATGAGCAGTTAAGTGTTTTATTGATGAGAAAAATTTAAGTTGAAATGCAGATATATTACTAAGAATCAGAATGATTGAGCGAGAAGGCAATTTAGAAGAAATATAATGGAATGCTCATTCTGACTCCTCGTTTTATTGTTTCACAGATGAGGAGACTGAGTCCCAATGAATTGCTTAATTCTACAGAGCTAATCTGTGTGTGTGGGGGGGGGGGGAGAATTTACTTCATTTTTTAAAGGAAGCCAGTAATGCATATTGCCTTAGATTAGGTGCTACAAAAGCATAGTTTATTTTCGGACTCTATAAAAAATGAAAAAACTCAGCTTCTTCTAGCGTTTAAGAAATACTATTTGCTAAGGTCTTTTGATTATACTATTCCTTACAGATAAAATAGGTAATAAATGAAATCATTTACATTATTGAGTTCGTCGTTGGTATTCATAATAGAAATGAGATCAATATTTTTTACGATATTATTAATTGAATTGGTGGGATTTTTGTGCCACTGAATAGATTTTTAACAAGTAATTGACACTTGAGACGGATTCACATTCTTACCTAAACCTAACATAGGCAGAAAGACACAGGAGCCTCCACAAAGAGAAAACCATTTAACCTTAAGCCCCAGAGGCAAATCAAAGCCAGTCCAAAGTTCTCACAGTGACCTACCCCCTTTTGAAAAGAGAAATACCCTAACTCCCAGCTCACATCTTGCAAAAGAAATGTTGTATCTGTGTCAGTCCTGAACAAACAGCCTCTTTCTGTAGCTTCAGGTTTTATTATTCTCAAGAATGGCCCTTGAGAGCCATCACAGCATTTATTATGTGGCCTTTCTAAAAGTTTCAGATCCCCAATAGTTAACTTCATCATCTAGTTTTGGTGTATATTTTCCTATAGATGAAATGGGCTTTACCAGCTTGTATTAATACAACAGGATTGAGGTGAATCTTGGCCTTTTGTTTTAAAAACTTCCTTTTAGAAGAAAGAGAAATTAAAAGAAAAATCACAGTAAAGGCATTTAAGACAATGAATCAAGCTCTAGAGATCTACTGTATAGCGTTGTACCTACAGTCAACAATGCTATCTTGTACACTTAAACATTTGCTACGAGAGTAGATCTCATTTTATGTGCTCTTACCACAATGATATAAAATTCAATAAAAGGTGGGGGAAAGAAATATCCTTAGAATCTGCTCTAACAAGTGAAGAGCTTACATCAAAAGAAACCCTTTAGTATTTTCCCTTCTTTTACTCCCTCTACCTGGAGTTGCCTCTGGTGTATTGCAAGCTGAGCTGCTTCCTAGCCTACCCTGCAGCTGTTAGGCTGAGGGCTTTGTGTCAAAAGCAGAGAACGTCCAAGATGCCTGCCTATAAGCAGCTGGGACTTTTTCCTCATGCTTAAAATCAAAGTTCTATCAGCTGAACTTTATTTAGATCTGGCAAGTCCGGCCTACCTTTCATCAAGTCAGGCCACATAGTCACCAGCAGGAACCCATAAGAAAAAAAAAAAAAAAAAATAGACCATACCCTTTTTCTAAAAAGAGACATTTGAGCAGGTAATTGCCCCCCAAACCAAATGAAAAGCGTTTCCTTTACCTGGAAAACCTGGGTTTACTTACCTCGCATAGATCAACCAGAAGAGTGAGTCACTGCCAGGTGTGTTCAAATCAGCCTTTATCTAAAGTTACGGTCACTTTCAGTGAACGATAAATTTCCAGGAAAACTCTTATGTAACAGATTTTATTTGGAAAATGTATAATGTATAAGTTCAAGGGTGAAAAGCTTCTATTACATGAAAGCATTTTGCTCTTTATCCTAAATGCAACAGGGAGTCATTGAAGAGTTTTTACAGAGCAGGAGCTCAGTCCTATGTGTTTTTGTTGTTGTTGTTGAAGATTTTATTTATTTATTTATTTATTTGACAGAGAGAGAGAGAGAGAACACAAGCATGGAGAGCTGCAGAGGGAGAGGGAGAAGCAGGTTCGATCCCAAGACCCTGAGATCATGACCTGAGCTGAAGGCAGGCATTTAACCCACTGAGCTATCCAGGCACCCCATGTCTATGTGTTTTTAAACTACTTTGTTTCATCCAGGGCTGCATTATGTCTTCCACATCATCCTTATGGACCTCTTCCTCCATTTCATATCTTATTTATATATTTATTTTATATAAAATACATTATTTATGTTTATATATTTTATTGCATATATATACAGAAACATACATATATATGCTTTATTTGGTTACTGTGTTAGTATATAAATGAATATAATCAAGGCTAGACTATATTTTTTCTTTTTTTCATATAATCCTGGCTGCATTCATTTATTCATGTATATTTTACATATGAATTCATATATATGTATATATATACACACACACAGTTCATTTTATTTACACATACCTCACTGTATTTGCATAAAGGTGAATATATATAATCCAGGCTAGACTATGTTTTCTTTTTCCTCTCTGATATTAAAACATTTTCCTGGGCCCCTAAAATTTTTGTGGACTCTCAGCCCTGTCCCTACTCTGCCCCATGCATAAGGCAGGCTGGTCTTATCAGGAGAGAACAGATTTTAGTCAAGATAAAATAGAAAACTATAATATGACAACAGGCAAGAGAAGGTGGCAGATACAGACAAGAAAAATCAATAAAATATGATTAGTTTAATTTTAAAATAAAAATAAAACATAAAACATTGACTCATACCCTTTAAATATATATTTAGAAATATATCAAGAAATATATATCAAGAAAACTAACCCAATGTTTGCTAAAGAGTGAAATGCCCTTATCCTGGTCCATTTAAATGGTGACTGAGAGCCAAGGAAAGAGAGGAGTGGAAAAGAGTGGCCAGCGAACAGGTGCAAAGGAAGAGGCCAGGGGTGGGATGGGGGGCAGAGGAACAGAGGTGGGAGAGGGAGAGAAATACAGAGCAGCAAGAAGAGAGGAAGAAGGATAATCAAGAGGGAAATGTATGTGAAAGCTCTTTGCACACCACACAAATGTAGGGGAATGTTAACAGCAACCTGAGGACACATTTGCCTGGGAGCCTGGAGCCAATCCATTAAAAACCTTTTAATGATCAGCCATGATCCTTCCGAGGAAATCCATAGAATGTGGGCCATTATCAAAACAGCACTTTTTAAAAGGAGCACGAAGGCTTGGCAAGCCAACATTTTTGCAGAGAGGCCTGTTGGGGAAATCTGGCATCACATTGGATGCTTGTTAGAGGAACTACACATGGGGGGTTGTCGTTTCCCTTGTTCTCTCTGTAAAGCTTCTGCAACGTCATTATGTGAAAAACACTCCAAGATAGTTTATATGAAAAAGGCCAATTGTGCTCACAGCCACTCCCTCCTCTCCTCCCAACAGAGTTTGACAACCTCTATGCTCTGCTCTCAGATCACCTTTTAATGCTCCGCCCTACGTGGAACAGGAGTGATACCCAGTGAGTCCAGCCTGGCTGGCTTCCCTCGGTGGCCCTACTCTCTCCTCTGCAATTTTGGTTAGTCTTATGTCGGCTTTGCCTGGCCATAGTACCCAAGTATTCAATCAAACAATGTAATTTAGGGGATCCCTGGGTGGGTGGCTCAGCGGTTTAGCACCTGCCTTTGGCTCAGGGTGTGATCCTGGAGTCCTGGAATCGAGTTCCACATCGGGATCCCTGCATGGAGCCTGCTTCTCCCTCTGCCTGTGTCTCTGCCTCTCATGAATAAATAAATAAAATCTTAAAAAAAAAAAAAAAAAACAGTAATTTAGATGTCGTGAACACAGACAACCCATTGACTCTAGTAAAGGAGATTATTCTCCATAACATGGGTGGGCCCCAGCTAATCAGTCAGGGGGACATAAATGCGAAAAACTGATGTTTCCCTGAGAAAGAAGAAACTCTGCTTTAAAACTGCAGCACCAGTTCCCACCCAAGACATCCTGGGCTGTCAGCCTGCCTTACAACATTCAGATGAGGCATCCTTCACATCCTGTGAGCCAATTCCTTGAAATAAATCTCTTAATATGTATATTCTCCTGGTTCTGTTTCTCTGAAGAACCCTGGCCGAGACAGTCTGGTACTAGGAGTGTTTCTAGAGAAACAGCGTCTTAAGGATGAGTTTTCCGAATTGGTCCTGGGGATTCTGGAACTAGTTCTGTAAACTAATTAAAAGGAGGCACTAATGATCCTAACACCAGTGTTAAAGAGGGTGCTGATGGTCCATGGGGTAATGTGGAAATTGAGACATGAAAAATATCACCATTGGATGCCATTCATCAAAATGTAAGATTTTTTACAGATGTAAAAGGCGAGCTTCTGGGTAACTATGTATTGATATCTTAGAACATTTTTGTCGAACTAATGAGTATAATAATGAAAGTGACTCATTGCTCCTAACTGTACGGAGGAAGTGGGTAAGGAAAAGGATGAGTTTATGGCTTTCAAACTCCCTGCTCTACTGCAGCATAAATGACCTGCAAGGTTCTGTGTCTGCCCTAAAAGAAATTCTTACCTCCTGGAGCTGAGGGGCTGAGATTCCTGAAACAAAAACAAAAACAAAAGCCAGAGACTCACTCATATTACAAGTGGCTAAATGATAACACAAGTGGAATTCTTGATCTCTCGGGATGTAGCTGGAAAATCTTCTGTTGGGAAGAATAAGCTTGTGACCAGTGGATCTAATCAACCATCTCAACAGAAGCCAGGAATAAAAACAAACTTATCCAGGTAAGATTGGTGGAGGGTCCTCTTGCCTGAGGGCTTACACCCTTTTAATTACATAGAAAAATACTGACAAGTTTTTATTTTAAAGAATTTTATATCAGCAGGAACACTGCCAGCCTGCATTTTAAAAGGAGCAAGATTCAGAAGATACACAGAGAAGATGATCTTGTGACAACAGAGTCAGCAAATGAAGTGTAGCTAGGAGATAGAGATTGCCAAGGAAGCCAGGTACAGGCAAGGAAGGATTCTCTCTGGAGCCTTTGGAGGGAGCATGCCCCTGCTGACACCTTGATTTCAGGCTCCTGGCCTCCAGGACTACGAGAGAACAAGTTTCTGTTGTGTTAGTCCACCCAGTTTGTGGTCATTTTGTAGAGCCACCCAAGGGAATTAACATAGCCACCACAGCCACCCAGTACATACTCCATACAAGCCTCTTCCTCGTTGTGGGAGGGGGGAGAAATGAGCGACACAGAGAAATTATAGATCTTCTGTTCCTTCTTGGAATGTATGGAAATTCAGAGGGCAGGTGGTTTTTCAAAAAAAAAAAAAAAAAAAGTTTTAATCTTTACTTACATTTTCTCTCAAGATCCATAATACAGCCTGGTGTATCAAAAATTGATCTATAGAAAGATGGTTCAAAAGAAAAGAAGGTTTTCCTTCTCTTGACTCAGATAGTACTACAATTATTAATTATTGCCAAAAAGACTAAACCGAGCAAGTAGAAGAAAGGTTGAGGAGAGATTAGAGAGCAGGCCAGGGAGCCAGTTTATTATAAATGCATGGCCTAGAAGTGAGTGTAGAGGCCCAAGAGCAGTTTATCACAGAGGCTGTTTGAGTTCAGAGAGATCTTAGATATTATGTAGTCTAGAGACATGGTATTTACCTGGAGACAAAATGTAGGGCAACTTTTCAGTATGCCTAGAATGTGAACATACGTAGTTTAGGCCTCTGAGGAATAGAAACCACAGGGACAGATGCACAACACTTATGTCCATGCCCCACGAACTGGAGAAGAGCCTGGTGGGAAAAAAAAAAAAAAAAAAAAAGCAACAGCTTGGTTCTCAATCAGTGTGCTGTGGCACCTTGGTGTGGCTCTCTGCAAACCCAAACCACATTTTGGTCTTACTGGGTCCTGATCATACTGTTTCAGAGACATCTGTCATACAGAAGACTGGGCTGAGTGGGTCCTGTGCCATGAATTCGAGCTATCTAAAACAACATGTTTCAAAGAAGTGTTTACCAGAATATGACAAACTAGAAGAGAATGGAATGAAAAAAAAAAAAAAAGTTCTAAAAAAAAAAACCAATACAGTGACAATATATTTAAATAGGTCCAAGATAACAGAGCAATAATTGTTAGTATTTTGTAAGATGTATACTCAAGTACTATTTGCGTTGTAATTAAACCTAATCTTTAAAACTGTTTTTGAAAGACTTTTGATCATTCGGTATATGCCGTTAAAAGCTGTGTGATCTCAAAAATGTTGAAAACTACTGCAATAAGATCTTTCATCATACTTTACAGATTCATGTTTCAGTAAAGTACCACCAACCTTGGTTAGCTGTGTTGTCAAATCATAATAGATTGAAAACAGGCAATTAGAGGGGAAGGACTCTGGGGCAGCCACACTTAGAGTTGACAGCCTGGTAATGAGGAAGTGAGGCTCTAACTACTATTTAGCTACCCAGTAAAAAGCTAATTTGTCATAATAATAGCAACTCTCAGGTGTTTCTGGAGGGCCTTGAGCCTAAATTGTGTACCCACCGAGATTCAGCCATGTGTGGGCATATCAGAAGGGCTGGGGAGTTACACACAAGATTATCTATTTTAAAGAACAATCTTAGAGCAGCCTTCAGAAAAGAGTACTTGAGGCACCCACAGTATCTGTTACTCATATTATCCTTTAGCTGAATCGCCATGAACTTGTCCATTCCTAAGGAATAATGAGGCTGCAATTAAGAAATGAGAGACCTGTTGCCATATAAATTTCTTTGAGTTCTTAGGGCCAAAATAATTCAAAAGTGAGAGCAAATGTCCTCTCTCCTTGGACACAGCAGCTTCAGAGATGTGACCTTGCCCCAGAGGAGCTTGCAGACATCACAGGAAATGACACCGAGTCAGCAAGTCCCCCGGCATGGTGGTGGGGGGTATGATAGCCCTCACTTCATCACAGGTAACAGAAGTCGTGGCATGCCAGTATCAGGAGGCAACATTCACTTTAGTGACATCTTAACTCAGTGCAGCAAGGACAGTTTGAGCAATCTAGATTACCCTGTCTGTGGCAGCAGGCCCAGCTGCAGTGGTGGAGTTGAGGCGTCTCCATGTGTCCACATCACTCAAGAGATCAGGAGCAGAAAAAGACACCATGGAGTATTTGAGAATTGTCCCTTTTCCCTCAGAACATAGGACACATCCTTAGGTGCTTTCAGAAATCATTATGGTGGTGGGGGTGGGGGTGGATTCGGGATTCCTGCAGTAACGAAAGGCAGCTAGGGTCAAAGAAAGTAGTTATTGCCATTACTGTCACTGCCTTTTTATTTCCTGCCAGACTCCCATGTGGTCCCATGTGATAGTTCTGGGGAAATGCTGACTACATTAAGAAAAAAGTGTTAATTATTTTAAATACACCATTTAAGATAGCAGGTGGTCCATAATACATTTTAGGTGTGTTTTCATCAAAATTGTTCTTTTATTTAAGGTTTATGCACTTGAAGCTGTATGCTTAAGTTATCTGGGAAATTCACTATGTAGAATAGCTCATCCCTGACAGCCAGATAAATAAGGTATTGCCACAATAATAGTAGTAAGCCCTGAACAAATTTGATTAACAATGGATTCAAGAACAACCAGTGTGAAGAACAACTCTTGGTTTAATTAGGAGCAAAGCAACTTCTATTTTCAATAATTATATATTAAAGTTGGGCCAGATTTCGTAAAGAATCAATTTTATTGTCCAACGCCTTTGTAAAAATTACTATTCTTCCTTCCCATCTCTACCATAGTCTGGCTGTTAGAAATGTAAATTTATGGTTGCTTTCTTTTGTAGCATAAATATGCAAGTACTGAAGTCTGTATAGTTGCCTTAGAAAGACTTTTCTTACCATTCACAGGGGAAGGCAAACATTTAACTGCTTCACAGCTGGCTGTCTTCTGCTGTGGGCGGCCTCTGCCATTCTTCCCATGCTAGAATGGACTATAAAATTAACAACTGAATGTTATGATACTCTGCAGGGCATCATGCATCTGGCCCAAGGATGCATGTTGGGCAGCAGTGACATGGGTAAGTAATTGCAAATAGAGATCAGATTCCCAAATTAGATTGGCTTTTTTTTTTTTTTGCAATAGCAGCTCTCATATCCAATTTGCATACTGTACATTATCAGCTCAAATGCTAATAAAATTTGCCCTGAGCAAATTGTTGCTTTGAATAGCAAAATGAAAGCCTGGGAGAAAAAGGAGAAAGTAGTAGTGGGGAGAATTCAAATGTACTAAATAATAAATGTAATAAATAATTTTTGCACGTTTTCCCATTAAAATATTGGATTTCCCTTGTTCAGGATTTTCTTTTAAATGAGAAAAGGCTATGCCTATACCTAGACGTATATCTAGACTGCAGACTCTCTCACCTCCGAGACCATGAGAAAAGGTAGAAAATATCTGGACTGTGAACTAGCCCCTAGGGTGTAGCCTTGGATAAGATCACTGAGGAGTCTTTCCTGAAAAAAAACACTTCATGAAGAAATACACTACCAAAATTGAGGCAGGTAGTATATTATTTCCAAAAAAATGATATGGCCCTCACAAGGTATGTTTGAGGATAAAATGAAATGTGTGTATACATGTGAAGTAATGTTTAAGTAGTCCACGCCCAGGATGATCATTCAATCAAAGCATCTTTTCTTTATTTAATAGGGAATGGAAAGCAGTAGTAAACAGAAGTCCTGCAAAGTTTCCATGTCTCAGACAAGAGGACTGGAGTAGCACTTTTGTTCTTTATCAGCTCATAAGAGGCTTTCCAAGTACCATCTCTTTTCTCCTAAGAAATGGATTATATTCTCAATTCATAAAAATATTTAAAATGGAGCTAAAAAACGTCCATACTTTTGCCTCAGATGCAGATATATCTGAAAAAAAAAAATAGAGCTGAAGCAACACAGATGAGCCTTTTAAATAGTTCTCCTTTCTGATTTCTAAAGCCAACAAATAGGACGTGTTTTGCAGAGGACACTCCAACAAAGAAAAGAAGGTCTGAAGTCCACTTGTTCACTCTCTCCTTTATCAGTGACTAAAACAGTGCTGGGACCTGCTTCGCTTCTTTATCTGGAACACTTCCATAAACAGAAGGATCCTCTCAAGTCTAATCATTTCTCTGAGGCTTGTCCAGAGAGCCAAGGAAATTAAAAGGGTAGAGGAGAAGGCCATCCTCCTTTCCGTTTGGTGGGATGACACCAACTCCTACATAAGATGGAGAAATGACTTTAAAATTATGAATTTCAGTGTATATTTTATCAAACTAGTATGTCTAATAAATTAAAAATAGAACTATCTTTCTAATGAGAATAAAGACAGCAAGGATATATTTAACTCATGAATAGGAAAACCAGGGCAGCCCGGGTGGCTCAGCCATTTAGCACCGCCTTCAGCCCAGGGCTTGATCCTGGAGACCCAGCATCGAGTCCCACATCAGGCTCCCTGCATGGAGCCTGCTTCTCCCTCTTCCTGTGTCTATGCCTCTCTCTCTCTCTCTCTCTGTGTGTTTCTCATAAATGAATAAGTAAAATCTTAAAAAAAAAAAAAAATAGGAAAACCATCAGGATGGGGAAGCCGGTTCAAGGCAGAATTGGAAAGACTGTTTCATGTCCCCCCCACATAATAATATCACAAGTTTCAGAGTCATCTATCAAGGGAACAGAAATCTTTTGCACCTCCACAGAATAGAGTCTACATGTTAACAACGTATGATTTCACACAGGCTTACATATAATAAATAGTAAATAGTAAAAATAGAGGTATGTCCATAAAAGAATTAAATAAGACCATGTTCTTTACAACATGGGGAAAACAAGCAGTGATCCTTTTGCTTTTTTTTTTTTTTTTTTAGACTTTACTAGTGCTAAACTGCTGAGCCACCTGGGCTGCCCAATCCTCTTGCCTTTTTTGCAAATTTTAGACAACCTTTTTAAATATCATCTAAATTAAATCAGTAACTTGGATTTCCTCTCAAGAAGTACTCTTTGCAGTGATTTAAGAAAGCTGTAGTGATTTAAATGCCCTTCACCATCTGAGATACGCCTTCCATCTTTGAAAACCCAGCTCAAGAATCTCCATAACCCCCATGTTAGAATGAATTGCTACCCCTTTTGTGTTCTCTGTACCTTTTGATTATAATCTCACTTTTCATAACTCATTTCTGTGCCTGCATCCCGACAAGATTGTCAGTTCTCTGATATGAAGATTATGTCTTAATCATTTTAGCATGCCAAAAGCCCTTCTAACACAGTGCTGTAAAGAAAATACTCCCTAAAATCATCATCATTGGTTGTGAACAAAGACCAGATTTCCATATGATTTTATATAATACCTCTTTATTGGAGGCTAGAGTAACCTGCCCAAAAGATGATTAGTTAGTAGCATATTATCCCCGCAGAGCGGGACAATCAGCAAAAAGTCACCAAGAATTAATGCAACATAGTCTCTTCTAACACATGTTAAAATGCACAATCCATAGTCACCTCATTTCATTTACAATATTCATAATTACACATACAGTATCTTAATTGGTTTAGATTTATTCTCCATTTTGTACAAAGGACTGTTGTCAGCCACAACTGGATGTGGCAAATATGCACTCATCCAGGATTTACAAGGCACTCATGCCTTAATTAACAGACCTTATATCCAATGAGTAGTAAACTCATTTAAATTTCAATAAAATTAAATGTCCATGTTTATGCAGTCCTTTATCTAAATGCTGCCATTTGAATAGCAACATCTATTTCATTTTTCCCTTGGTTTCCCTTGATTAAACTTGTAGTAGATTGTATTGAGGCTGAATTATCCAAAAAAGAATTCAAAAGTTCTTGGCATTTATTCAGTGTAGCAGGATGGAAATACTAAAGTTTTAGCAGTAACGACATCTGAGTTTCTGCAATGCTGCAGATTTTCCCAAAAGATGGGAAATAGGATGACTTAGACTAAACCCTAGTCAAAATCTAAGTGATATCTTTGTCAAATTACATGCACATGCAGTATGACTTTTTTAGATTTTAGATACTAGATCTAAGCTACACCAAATTAGTTGAGAGGTGGTTTTTCAGGAGAGCATTTATCTCCATATATGCCATTCATGTGAATAATTGTAAACTATGGTCTAATGGCCCACTGAATCATAATCTACTGGGTAATATCCAACATTTTTAGAAGAAACAAAGAATAAAAAAAATATGTTAGGGCTTTATTGTTGAAAATACTCCAGTGTGCTTTTGCATGTACATTTAGAAATTATTTAGTATCCATAAGGGAATGTGTGTGTGGGAAGGGAAAATGCTATTCCATTGGCTGAGGAAAAGTAATGCAAACAGCAGGTGCTTTGGTTCACGCCTAAATTCTGCATTAACTGACCAATTACGTGCAGAAGGACAACTCCCTTTATTACTACGGGCTGTGTCAGCTTCTCTATAATTGAAGAGATATTTGCACCAAATATTCCCTGATGTCTTACCCAGCTTTAATATTCAACCTCTATTTATATAGGACTAGGGAAGGATACCTTAGAAGCATTAAAAAAAAAAAAAAAATCCTTGCCTAAATCCTATCAAATCACTAACCACCAAAGATTTTTCTAAGTATTTATCTCTAACCCATTCACCTCTTTCTAACCTATAGTGGCACCGTTGGTTCAAGCTTCCAAGAATTCTTTTTTAAAGATTTTATTTATTTATTCATGAGGGACAGAAAGAGAGAGAGAGAGACAGAGACAGAGACACAGAGGGAGAAGTAGGCTCCATGCCGGGAGCCCATCGTGGGACTTGATCCCCGGTCCCCAGGATCACGTCCTGGGCTGAAGGCGGCCCTAAACCACCAAGCCACCCAGGCTGCCCCAAGCCTCCAAGAATTCTGCCTGGATTTTGGTAATAATAACCTCAGTTGGACTCAGCCATCCATCTACTCTTTGCCTAACGCCTACACATGTGCACACACACACAAATTCTTTATTTTTTTTCACACAATTCTTTTGCCCATTATAGCCAAATTGTGTTTTTAATGAAGAAGTGCATTCCTTTAAAATGTAATTAACCAGGGTCACTCCTTCCTTGGCTTTCTTTTTTCTCTTTGGATAAAGCCAGAAATCCTTCATATGGCTCTCCAGCCCTATCTCATAGCCTTTCTAGAACCCCTCACTCCAAAAATCTAGGACTTTTCTTAAACCCTCAGGATCTTCAGCATGAAGAGTTACTTTCACCTCTCTTTACCAAACAAGTTCCTCAGGAAATTTTTCCCCAATTCACATACCAGGTGAGATTGATACCTGTACTTTTCTTCCTTACTGTTTAGCACAATTATGGTCATTAAATTCTTTAATATCTATGTTGCTAGATGACTTGAGCCAGTTTGCAACAGCTGGCAGGTCACTCAATTAATTAGGAGCAACCTCCATTAAATAGAAGAGATTTTCTACAGTCTCCTCAAAAATATGCTCACTAATGGATTGTATGAGACAATTCAATGAGTCTCCAATAAATTCTTCTACATTCATTTATTAGCTAGGAGGCACCAAAACCTCCCCATATGAGTGGATCCCGCTTTCCCACCTGGACTCCGACACACACTTTTCTGGCCTCTCTCTTCTCACATGTAATATCTTCTCTGTAGACTCAGCCAACCTTCCAGTCACACCTGGTGTTACCCTTCTGGTAACCAGAGTAAGAAAGACCAGAGTTTCAAATGCCTATGTGTTGGACTGCTAGGCCTATTGTGTATGGTACTTTTGCCATTCCCAAGGTTACACTAGCTGAGTTAAAATTCACTTAGTTTCCAAAGCCCTCCCTCCAAGCCAGGAGGTTGATCTGAAGGGACTTCCAACTCTCAGGACAGGTGAGACCCTCACAGTGAGCCCAGGTAACAGTGCAGATGGTGGCTCTCTGCTTTCACAGTGAGCTCCATCTGGAGGGCCTTGGTGTATTTCCTCAGAATCAGCCTGAGGCCAAAACATCTATTTGTCAGTGGTTTAAATGTAGTGAATTTCAAAAAGAAAAGAAAAAGAAGACTACAGGGCTCATTCCTCTTTTTTTTAAAGAGCAAATTGGCTACTTTGTCTCAAAGGAGAATTTTCTTTTTTAAGATTTATTTATTCATGAGAGACACACAGAGAGAGGCAGAGATACAGACAGAGGGAGAAGCAGGCTCCATGCAGGAGCCTGATGCAGGACTCAATCCCTGGACCCCGAGATCACACCCTGAGCAGAAGGCACATGCTCAACTGCTAAACCACCCAGGTGTCCCCCAAAGGAGAAGTTTTAAATACATAAGGCTGCTGGGAGGGGCAGCTGAGTTTTAAGTTTCAAGTTAAAATAAAAATAAAGGTAATATAATAGCACACCTCTAGAGCAATTAATTGTTCTTTATTGACATCTACACAACTTAAGAGGGACCATTCAGGGAATTCTTCCCAGAACAAAGAAATTCTAGAGATGACTTCTGCCTCCTAATAGCAGAAACAACAGCAAGGATAATAATAGCAAAAATGAATTTAAATTCTGTCTAACCCGCTACATATGGATGCCATAATTATTCCTAATAGTTTGTTTAGGGGTTATTGGTACTAAAGATATTAAAGATGTCCTAATAGAAAGAAAAAAAGAAAGAAAGAAAGAAAGAAAGAAAGAAAGAAAGAAAGAAAGAAGGAAGGAAGGAAGGAAGGAAGGAAGGAAGGAAGGAAGGAAGGAAGGAAGGAAAGAAAGAAGAAAGAAAGAAAGAAAGAAAGAAAGAAAGAAAGAAAGAAAGAAAGAAAGAAAGAAAGAAAGAAAGAAAAGACAGGAAGAGGGGAGAATCTGCATCTTAAGAAAGAAAATCTCTTAAGAAAGAAAATGCCAAGAATGATTCCAGATGATGAAACAGAAGATCTGAAGGCAAAAGTTGCCTTTTTCTCAGCTGTAGTTTAGGTTGAAGGTTTGTCTTCAAAAGCCTTTAACTTATTTATTCCTTTCTTCAATGAATATTATGTGCTGACCCTGTTGCAGAGACCATGCTGGGCCCCTGTTCAAGGACCAAAGTGAACATATATGTAAAAATGCTTTGTAATGTATTATGCAATTATAGGCAAGGTATTGCCCCATGGCTAAAGTACAAAATTCAATTGAGTGAATTTTAAAGATATTATTGACTTTCTTCATTGATTCATGAATTGGCCAACAGTCAATCGAGCAGGTAAAAAGGAGAGCTGTACAAGGTGAAAGATTTTTATAGACCAAAGTGAGCAGGAACAAGGAAGGTACAGTGCACATGGGCTGATTGGGCAAAGTGGGTTACTTCCCCTATGTGGAGCAAAGGGGAGGCTTAGAGCCCAGTCCGTTAACTTGTACTGAACAGGCAAATGCTAATCGGTTGACCTAGGCCTTCCTTTTTGGAGAGAGCCAGCATAGGAATTTTTTTTTTTAAAGATTTTATTGATTTATTCATAGAGACACAGAGAGAGAGAGAGAGAGGCAGAGACACAGGCAGAGGGAGAAGCAGGCTCCATGCAGCGAGCCCGATGTGGGACTCGATCCCGGGTCTCCAGGATCACACCCCGGGCTGCAGGCGGCGCTAAACCGCTGCGCCACCGGGGCTGCCCCCAGCATAGGAATTTAATTAAGTTCTGGTTTGCTGACATGGAGCTTAGCGTGAGTGACTCCATCATGGACCTAATCTGGTGACTTTAATAACCATGCAAGTTCTCTTTTGCTGTAAGGTCCATATTGTTAAGGGAACAGAAGGACAGGGATGTTTCATTCTCTAACAGCATCACAAAGACCTCAGTCTTTAGAGTTGAAAAGTTCACAAGAGCTTAGACTGAGTAACGATCTCAAACTCAAGTCAACTTCCCACCATTAATGGCTGAGATTCGCCAAAGTATGGAAGGTGCAGCTGTGTCTTAGCTGGAAACGTAGCTGATGTAGCAGTTAGAGCCCCTCGCAGGGAGCCAACATGTTCACAGTGACTGCAGGGCAAACCTTACAATAAAACTGTGTGCTGCTGTTTTGATAGAATTTTATACATGTATTTGGATTTTACCTATGTGTACGATACCACAAATTGGGAAGCAGAGTTTGGCTGCAAGAGATCATCTAATTTGAAGTACAAAATTCTCTTGGATATTTACCTGTGGTTAGTTTACAAATGCAAGGTCTGTGGCCCATTCTAAACCGCTCTGCCTATACTGTGCTGATAGTGTTTTTATTTTCATGACCAGAAAAGATGAAGAAAACAAAAATTACCTGTGGATCTCTGCATCCCTTGCATCCCATTTCAAATATCCTAATCACCTCCAGAAGACCCCACTTAATCAAATGACTACATGAAATAAAACTACACGAGCTAGTTGGGAAAAAGATACTTAGAGCTTTTTCAGAGCAAAGAAGAAAGAATACACGGGTTTTTTCTAGCTCTTCTGCTCATTCTACAAATACGGAGTGTCTACTCTATGCCAGGCATTGATCTAGGCACTTAGAATAAATCAGTGAACAAAGGAGACAAATATTTATCATAATGGTACTTATATTCTAGCTGAGAAGGAAAGACAAAAAATAAACATAATAGATATATTGTAGAATTGTATTAATATGAGTAACACTAGCTATTGCAAAATAAATATCCCAATACCTCAAATGCTTAGTCCAAAAAGGTTTCTTTTCCTCCATGTCATAGTCTGTTATATGCTGGGTGCCCTCATCCATCTTGTGATTATCATATCTGGAAATGTGACATCTAAAGTCACTGTATGAAGATGCAAAAGAAGAGAAAAATAGAGGAAGCAAAATTGCCTTAACTAAGAAATGGTATGCATTATTTCTGCTTTTATATGATTGGCCAAATCAGCTCATAAGCCCCTAACTGCAGTGGAAGCTGGGAAATCTAGAGCAGCACATAGACATTTGATGAACACTAAAGAGTCTCCACCCTAGTATGTTAGAAGGTTAAAGTGTAATGAAAAAAAAAAAAAAAAAAGAATAGTGAAAGGGGCATTTGGAGTATGTGGGCACTGAGTAGTAAGCACAATGATATTTTAAGTAGGGTGGTCAAGGAAGGCCTCTGTCAGCAGGTAATTTTGGAAATAAGAATTTGAAAGAGAGAGAATTATTCACATGGATATTTGGGAGAAGAGACATTTAAGCAGGGGGAATTAGCCTGAGCAAGAGTTACAAAAGAGTGTATTTGGCTTATTGAAGGATTGTCTGAGAAGGCACTGCAGCCAGAGCAAACTGAGAGTGGAGGTGAGGAGGGGGACACGTTACGGAGGGGCTTGCCCACTCTAAGAACTTTAGAAATCTGGAACTTTGAAGTTGGAACTTTTGCAGGATGTTGAGAAAGGAGTAAAATGATTTATATTTTAAATAGTCATTCTGTCTTGTGTAATGAGAATAGGCTGTACTGTAGACGAAGGGTTAGGAACAGGAAACCATCACAATAACTCAAGATAAGATAACGGTGGCTTTTACCAGGATGGTAGAAATGAGGATGCAGAGGAGTGGCTGGATTCTGCAAATATGCTGGCGATAAAGCCAACGGAATTTCCTAGCAGACAAAATGTGCGCCAGAGAACAGACAAGCCACAGGCTAATGCCAAGATTTTGGCTTGAGCAACTCAGGCTAGAGTTGTTCTCACATGAGATGGTAAAGGGCAGGCTCTGAATTTCACCTAATGCACACATTAAGCTTAGATATCAAATTATGATTGTATAAGTACTGAGTTAATTCCAGACGTCTAAGCTTAAAATATAATTTAGGGAGTTACAGTCATATGGATGGCATTTAAGCAATGAGATTGGATGAGATTCCCAGAGGGGTGAGTATAGAGCAGAGGATTAGAGATTGAGCCCTGAGGCACTTCAGTATCAAGAGAGCAGAGGGAAAGGGGTGACATAGAAAAAATATCTGAGAAGGAACAACTAGTGAGGTGGAAAGAAATTTAAGAGCGTGTGGGATCCTGGAAACCACGTGAAAAAAAAATAACGGAAGAGGAGTGATGATGCCAAATGCTGTCGATAAATCCAGTTAGGTCGGGACTGATCATTGATAATTGAATTTCGCCCTAAGAAAGTAACTGAAGACTTTGAAGAGGGGTTTTTCAAACCCCTGAAATGAAAGAGAAGTGAAATGAAAGAGAATTCTAGTGAAGATGTGGAGCCAAGGGCTAATTTACAAGAGAATGAAGGAAAGAGGAATTAAGAACTCCTCAGAGAATTTTTACTGAAAATTGTACCAGACAATGGACTGGGGCATTGGCAGGGGTAGTGGGGGGATTGGGATAAAGAGAATGATTTTTAAAGATAGGAAATTAACCTCATTTTTACATGTTGATTTGAATGTTCCAGTAAACAGAAAAATAAATGATGTAAGAAAGAGAGGAGAGTGCCACACCCATGGATGAGCAAGAAGGAGGAGATCCAAAGTAGAAGTCAAGAGGGCACCTCAGTGGCTCAGTCGGTTAAGTGTCTGCCTTCGGCTCAGGTCATCATCTCAGGGTCCTGGGATCCAGCCCCATATTGGGCTCCCTGCTCATGGGGAGTCTGCTTCTTCCTCTCCCTCTAACCCTCCTCACCCCTACTCATGCTCGTTCACTCACTTTCTCTCTCAAATAAATAGAATCTTAAAAAATAATAATAATAAAGCAGAAGTCAAGAGATATGCCTTAGAAAGTAACCCAGATTAGGAAAGAAAAAGAAATATATGCCTAAAATGGCTCTTCAGGGAGAGAATGAAAGAGACACACACAGAGATAGACAGAGAGAGAGAGAGAGAGAGTGCCAACAATATTTGTAACAGACAGTGCTAGGTAAGATAACAGGTTTAGGAGAGGAATTTTTGTTAAAGAAAGTATTTTATAAATTCCACTAGCTGCCATTTAATACATAAAGGCTGAGCCAGGTAAAACGATCTGTAGAGTTCTTTTCATGATTGATAAGCCCTGAACTTAGAGTTAGAACTAAGAGGGCCATGACAAAATGGAAGCAAAACATAAACTAGTCACATTGAGATCTAGGAAAATGAGGAAAGGGAAGAGAAACAGGATAGGGGAGACAGATAGGAGGAAGGTGCACACAGGTTGACATTTGTCTTCATTCCCCCTCCCCCAGCCTAGAGAGTAAAGGGTCTAAAGAGACTTTAGGAACCTTTGGATAAGTTGAGGGACCTTGAAAGACACAGGGTTTTGCTTTGATTTATTGTGTATGCTCCAAACACACATAGTTGAAGGCTGTTGCTGCCTAACCTCCTCTGGTACCACTCATCGAAGGTTCCTGCTCACAACTCTTGTTTATGCAAAGGGAAACCTAGTTGTCCTCTGTTACCATAAAATGTGAATAAACTAGAAATATGTGCAAGTGTGATGGAGACCTTGCCAGAGTGAGCTGCCGTAGATGTCTGGTCTACTGCCTGGTTCTGGGCCCAAGAGGAAGCACTGCCAACCTCAAAGAAGATCCCCAATGATCTTCTTTAGAGATAGAACACCATGAAAGAACAGAAGGACACCGTGACAGCTGACTGGGTGCTGAGTCAGCAGAAAACGAGTACCAGAAGAATCCCAGAAAAACCAACCCAACCTCAATACACCAGCAGAAAATGCAGGCAATACATTTCTCAAGGTCCGGAAAGTAGTCCCAACCTATCCATAGCCTTCTCTGGGCAACCCTTATATAAAATGCCATCTTGGAGAGCTGGAGGATGGTGATAGAAATCTGAAATATTTTTAGCAGAAGATACTGAAAACCATCTAAACGCAGGACGGAGGCTCATTTGGCCGCCACCCTTCTTCTGATTGCCCTGTGTTTTGAGGACTAGCATCACTTGTTGCTTCAGGGTTTGCCTTCTGATTAGTTGGTGTCTGTACTAGACCAATCCCTAAATAATTTGATTTTCCTTCTTAAAGGTACTTTCTAAATTTTCATATCAGGCTGCTTTAAGCCTAACCAGACTAAAAAATATTATTTTCCCTCATTCTCAGAGAACAAGTAATCATGAAGAAGACCAGATAAAGTAGAGACAAAGTAAATGTTTTACATTTCCCCTATGATGCTTCCTATCTCCATGGTGGTTTAAAGAAGTGTACCATCTCACAGCAAGTACGGCTGGCCCAAGGAGAGTATGGATGCCAAGATGGTTAGGGCTACAAGGAATTGGTAGAAGTATTTACTCCTTTTTTCTTTCAATATGTACGTATTGCAGGTCTTCCATCCATGAGTCAAGGTCCCAAGATACTGTTCACAAGTCCATGGGGTAAAATCCTGAATGAGGGCATATATAGTTCCTAATCTGCAACATGTTTGCTATCACCACTAAATAGAGAATTTTGATTTAAAAAATGAATTTTAAGTATTCCACTGAGCAATATGAAATATACAGCATAAAAAGATTCAAGGTGGGATCCCTGGGTGGCGCAGCGGTTTGGCGCCTGCCTTTGGACCAGGGCGCGATCCTGGAGACCCGGGATCGAATCCCACGTCGGGCTCCCGGTGCATGGAGCCTGCTTCTCCCTCTGCCTGTGTCTCTGCCTCTCTCTCTCTCTCTCTCTCTCTCATGCTCATTTACTTATGACTATCATAAGTAAATAAAATAAAATAAAATAAAATAAAATAAAATAAAATAAAATAAAATAAAATGATTCAAGGTGATAGAGGCAGGGACTCTTTCCTGGTCATCTTCATCCTTGTGTCACTTTGATTTGGAGGTTGTGGTTCTTAACTAAAGCACTCAGTCAACTACTTTCCTTCTTTTAATTGGTCATTTTAATTGATCTCTAAAATTTATATGAGACCATATCAGGCAGCAGTTTGGAGGAAACAAGAAAATGTCTGGCATGTTTTTATGCAATTTGGGAAACTTCACAAACAGGAATTTTTTAAATAATGAAAATATTGAGAGTATCTTTAGTACATATAATACAGTACTTGATATAATGAAATAATAATGAAAATCAATGCAATTTAAATGTAAAAGATGCAGTTCTTAGATTTTATTGGGAATAGGTTCATCTAATCATGAGTGGAGGTACCAAACAGTGGAAGAATGAGCAATGAATCTCCACTGTGTGTTAAATTGCTGCCTATAGAGAACAGACGGAACTCACCTAATTTATTTTCTTTTTTTGAAAGGATTTTTAGATAAACCTTTTAAAAAGCACAGATCTTAGGAGTGCAGTTTGGGGAGTTCTGATGAATCTATGTATTCATATAACTAACACATCAATCAAGAATTGGAACATAACCATTACCTAAATGTTTCCTTCATCCTTTCCTGCCCCATCTCCCCCACTAGAGGAAAAACACTGTTTTGATTTCTACTTCCACAAATTTGTTTTTGCCTGTTCTAGAACTTCATACAAATTAAACCATACATTTGAACTCCTTTGTTTCCTGTTTCTTGTGCATAATGTGATGTGTGTGTGTGACTTGTTAGTTATTGCATATATTGGTGGGTGGTTCCTTTTCATGTCTAAGTTTTCCAGAAAACTTGGTGGTGTTTTCAGTCTTGTGGGTGGTATAGGTGACATTTCACAGAGCACTTTTTCATGTATTTGCTAAGCATTTTTATATCTTATTGTATGAACTGTCTGTTCAGGTCTTTGCCTATTTTTAATTGCTTTGTCTGCTTATCATTTTTTGTAGGGTTTATTTTTGTATTTTAGATACAAGTCTTTGTCTGCTATATGAACTGTATTTTTTCTCAGCCCGTGGCTCACTTCTTCATTTTGAAACTATTTTCTCTTACTTGCAGCTCATTTTATAATTTTATTAATGTTTGCCTTTTGATGCACAGATGGTTTTTAAATTTTATTACGTCTGTTTTGCTACAGCAACAAATACCAAGATAGGTTACCTAGTACAGCTAGAGAATAAGAGAACGGGTCTATTTTGTTTGGTTAAACAAAGGTTAACTAAACCCTATGTACATATTACCTTCTTCGATATTTAAAACATTGCTGTGAGGAGACATTACCCACTTCTAGGTACAATCTTGGGCAAAAAGAGGTTAAAATGAGTTGTCTAAAGAGGGACCCAGTATTAAACCAAAGTCTATCCAAATTCAAAGTTTATGTTCTTCCCACTATAAGACACAGATGCTCATTGAGAAAGAGAAATGATTTAATTTCACCCAGACTTTTATTTAAGATTTTATTTATTCATGGGAGACACACAGAGAGAGATTGAGGCAGAGACAACAGGCAGAGGGAGAAGCAGACTCCATGCAGGGAGCCCGATGTGGGACTTGATCCCAGGACCCCGGGATCACAACCTGAACCAAAGGCAGACGCTCAACCTCTGAGTCCCCCAGGCATCCCTCACATAGAGTCTGATACAATTCTTCTTGACATTGCATTCTTTAGTTCTCCAAACCTGGGACCATAAAAACTGAAAGAATAATCAGCCACACTGACTAAAACCTAGAGTGAATTTTTTTCCTAAAATTATTTCCCAGAAAAGGAGTCACCTCATCCTTGACTTTCAACAAAATCTATTAGGTTGCAGAATAAACTGCCATTTACATTATTTTGAGCTGTAAAATAATATATTGCTTGGAGAAAACATATTAATCTGAAACAGGCATCTAAGTTCTGAGGACTTCTATCAGCCAACTGGTAGGGTCTGTGCCAAAGAATCAATTAAACGAACAAACAAATGAGCCAATAAAAACACAGCACACATTTAGTGATCACTTCTGTAGGGATATCTCCGAATCGCATGCTAGATTTTGTATGAGTTAGGGCAATGCCAGATTCTGTTACAAATCAATTCTCAAATCTCTATTTTTTTAACAGAACTGAAGTAGAGTTCTTGCTGCATTAATGACAAATGGAGTTGCTGCCAGATGGCCAGAGACTTTCCTCCAGGAGTGCTGGAGTCTTATTTGGAGCCTCCATGAACCTCTGGAGGAGAGGTGAGCAGAATACAGCCCGCAGAACACAGCCATGCCTCTCTGTTGATCATATTGTCTATGTCTGCTTTCCAAATGCAACAGCAGCTTTGCCACAGAGACCACATCACCAAAATAGTCTAAAATATTACTGTCGGGTCCTTACTATAAAAACTTGCCAACAGCCTACAACTAGGGAAAGGGAAGATGGGAAAGGCACTCCCTTCAGCAGCCCCAACCCAGAAGTGACACACCTTGCTCCCGCTGAGATCTCTCTGGCAAGAACTAGTCACATGGCACCACCTCTCTGGGACCTCCTGGTTGAGAGGGGCTTGAGAAAGGTAACTGGGGCTAAGATGCTATTTCCCAGTGATGGTTCTAAACAGCTCAAGATAAAGCACAAATTTTTGGTGGACACCAACTGTTCCTACTGCAGCTGTCACTTTAGACAAGATTTTTAAAGATCTATTGGAACAGCAATAGAGATCACATATATGCACACTCAGAATGAATAAAAAACCAAATGTTCTAAAGCTGGGACTTGAGATAAAATTTCCAGCGACAGCACCCTACATAGATATAAAAATTTCAATATCTCACATTAGACAGCAAGATAAAGTGGTGTGAAAAAAACTGTGTTACATAATTCAAAATGCTGTTTTAGTGACACCGAAAGCATAAAAAAGGTATAAAAATGCATATGCAGAGTTTGATTAAAAACATTTTACAAATATAACACTTCCATATTGATATATCTCATGCCCCTTAAATATGTGTAATTCAATTAAACAATGAAGTATAAATACATATTTGACTATATCATTACTTGCCTAAAACTGTACCTATTTGTCATGTAAGGGACATGATAACCCACAGTATCAATGTCACAGGGTTAAGCAATCAATGGGATGTATTGATGACAAATGAAGGAATAAGAGAGAGCATAGGCTCTCCCATACTCCCGTTGCAGGAGATGTGCCTGCATGGACAGAGCTACTATGAAAAACCCTCCAGTAGTGGGAACCTTAGTCCTGTAAAGCATCATATAAGTGAGCCAGAGAAGGGGAACATCTAGTCTTCTATGAAATAATAGATTGAGGGATCTTGAGGCCAGGAAATGACCTTGGATTGCTTTCTGAGACCACCTAAAACACTGCACATATAACTGTTGAAATATCAGTGAAGGCTTTGATGCCAGATCATAAAAAGGAGAATGGGGAGATGTTCCCAGGGCCGCATCTAAGAGACCAAAGGTTGGTATCTCCTTAATGCTCATGTTAACCTAAAAACTTCGGGGAATGATATTGTCATTGGAAAAATAGAAGGATTGCCATATACTTGAGTTTGTATGGCCTATAGGCCATGGAGATTGTCCTTTCACTGATGCAGGAGACAAAAATTAAAATACTTTATGTAAATTGAGGTCAAAATTTTGGTGAAAATACTATTGAACCTTATTATCATAAGGGGTTTGACTTTTGTCTCCAATTTACATTAACTTGCTTTTCCCTTATTTCAAATACAAGTTAGAGCCTTAGCTAGTTTCATTTACTTTCTCTTGTCATATTTTTGCTGTGATTCTGCACCCGTATGACTTTTTTTCTTATGTGATGTTGGCTCCACTTTCAGGAAATACTAGGAAAAGAAGTGAGAGCAATAGTTATTAATCCAAGCATAATATTCTTAAGGCCCTAAAGCCTAGGGTGTGATGCTCAGATTTTTATGTTTAAGTAAAATTTTTAAAATGACTACATCTTCCAGGATAGTTCTCTATTATTTCTATTGAGTCTCATCTTCAATTACAAAATAAATTTGATTTTAGCACTACTGATACTCTTTCCAGTGCCTGAATTTTCCTTTATTATTAAAAAAGGTTGTTGGCTTCAAGAGAACCTAACCAAGATCTGAAAGGCCAGAGTGGTTTCAGAAATCCTGGAACTGCTCTTATAAGATTAAAAGAAAACCAATACTCACTGAGCACCTAGTCCTGTCATTTATTCAGCTAAGCATTTATATACATTGTATTTCACTTCCACACAAGAAAATTATAGGGGATATATTGATGTTGTCATTTATGATAGAAAAAGTGAGAGCCAGATTAGTAAAGCATCTTTCACATATACCCTAGCGTTAGCATTTGAGGCCAGGACTATCTAAAGAGTATTCAAGACAGGGCCATAAGGTAGATGACTTCTCTCCCAATGTCCTTGAGTCCTACTCTAAATTCCTAAGAACAAGAATCTAGTTTACCCACCTGGGTCAGAAAACCACATCTGGGTCAATGAGCCATAGTTAAAGGAACAAGCCTCAGAGACTTGGTTGCACAGTGGTTGAGGATGCCTCCTATAAGCCCAGGGCAGTCCAGAAAAGGGAGAAGGGGGGGATGACCCATGATCCAGCAAGACACCAAAAGAGGAACCTGCTGCATAGTCTTCAGTATTATCCCCCAGACCTGATAGGAATACTCTGTAATAGTAAACAGCCTAATCTAGTTCCCGTCTTTTCACCAATTCTTAGTAAATCATCTTTCACTGTCCAATTCTAATTGGTTTCCCAAATCAGGATGAGTCCTCTCTTAGCTATGCTATCATTCCTGGATCCCACGCCTAGCCCTGTTACTTTCCTTTTTGTTGTTGTTGTTGTTGTTAAAGATCTTATTTATCTGAGAGAGAGAGAGAGAGAGAACACGAGCAGGGGGAGGGGCAGAGGGAGAAGCAGGCTCCCCAATGAGCAGGGAGCCCGATGTGGGGCTCAATTCCAGGACTCCAGGATCATGACCTTGAGCCAAAGGCAGACCCTTAATTAACTGAGACACCCAGGTGCCTCCCTCTTGTTACTTTTCTAACACTAGCAAAGCCCATTTCCTCTGGCCTTGGCTTTTAATGAATCCCAAGCTCTACTCTTTCTCAAATACTGGGCAGTCTTTCACTAGGCTACACAGCTAGCATTTTCATCAGTGACTTCCTAAGATAAAAAGTAACTTTGTCTCTCTTACAGAAGTCTTGAAAGTTGTACTTTACCTTTTAAAAATTGCTTCCTCGAAAACGATCTGTTTAACAATCATAAACAACCCATCAGCATGTACACGCACACAAGCTTGCCTGTTGACCATATATTCTCTAAATACGACGAGTTCTAACACGGCACAGATGTGCTCAGTTCTTCCCATACTATATATGGTTGTAGAAAGTGATCCAATGACCAGCACAGCACTACTGCACATAGAGTACTGACAAAGTGTTTGTGGATTTGATTTGAGCTCCTCTGGAGAAGATATGTTACTGGAAACAGCAGCTGGAAAATAATGTTGCTTAAGAATTATGTAACTTCTCTTTATTATATAACTTCTTTCCGTTTCCTTTGTATTTGTGTTGTGTATATGTGTGTATACATATACAAATACACAAAACATATTCATACACAATATATAATGTTTCTTGGTGTATGTGTGTATATACATTACATATAGAGATCACATATATATTTATATACACACAAATATATATAATGTGTCTTTTCTAACTTTATATAAATCTAACCCACAAAATTTACCTTGAACAGATTTATTTTGTATTCATAGTCACATTAGTTATTTTAACATCCTAAAAGTCTTCTGAGATTTCCAGTAGTAATTCTGAAACACCCTTTACTTCAAAACAATGAAGTATATCTTTTAGAGCTCAAATAGAGTACAGACGCCCAAATCTCAAGTTAGATACAAATTTAAATAAATCTTCTACTACATTTAGCCAACTTATGAAATGATAAAAGCAATATAAAGGTTGGGGAGGAGAGGCATATGGGTAGAAGTTGCTCACTAACGCTGAATTACAGCTTCCTAACAGAGACCATTCACAGTGCAGGGCAAACAAAACCCTTGGACTGTGAAAGATTTATTTATTTATTCGAAAGAGCGAGCAAGCACAAGCAGAAGGAGCAGTGGGAGAGAGAATCTCAAACAGACTCAGTGCTGAGCGTAGAGCCTGACACGGGGCTCAATCCCAGACCAAGGGATCATGACCTGAGAGAAAACTAAGAGTCTGTGCTTAACCAACTGCACCACCCAGGAGCCCCAAAATCCTTGGACTTTTTTTTAAAGATTTTATTTGTTTGCTCATGAGAGACACACAGAGAGAGGCAGAGACATAGGCAGAGGGAGAAGCAGGCTCCATGCAGAGAGCCTGACTGGGACTCCATTCCAGGATCACGGGATCACGACCTGAGCCAAAGGCCGACGCTCAGCCACTAAGTCACCCAGGTGCTCCAAATCCTTGGACTTTTAAGAAGAAAGCCAATACTCACTGAGTATTGTATAGTATAAGAGTGATTAAGGACACACCATTACATAGACTATTCTACTATTCCTAAAATAACACCAACACTATCAGAGGGCCTGAAATGTCATGTAGTCTGATTTATTAGCCCTCTCAAGAGAACTTGACTTGTTTTGTTTGCTACAAATTAGAAAGATAAGAAAACTGAGCTACCTAATTATTTTACCTTAATGACGAAGCATTTTCTCCTTTCATCCCTGGGCCCAAAACCTGGTTTATGACAGCATTTTTTCCCCAACTCTATTAAATTATCCTCTTCAAATTTGTCTTCTATAACTTTTAGCTTTGTCTTAAAGGCCAAGGAACACCAAGGACCCGACAGCACAAACAAAAGATTTAGGAAAACCAGCAATGAAGTGAAGCAGTGGAACTTCCTCAAGATTATGACACAAAATCCATTGAGAGATATGGAAAAGAAGTTTTTCCCATTGTATCCAGCTTCCATCAACCCTACACCTTTCCCTCTTACCTGTACATGCGTCTCCTATGGACAAAACAAACATGGAAAAGTGTATGTTTTCAGTTAAAGTGATTTTATGAAATATTTAAATTTTAATATTAGAATTTGAATGAAAATAAACATAGCCCTAAGGTTTACCCTATATTCTCTTTCCCCATTGCTAGCCAGGACCCCATCTTAGCTCTCATCACGCTTAGTAGATTTCTAACTGTTCTTTATCGAGTATCTCCCTTTGTCAATATATTTTGCACTTCTAGCTATTTTCCCCCAAAGCACCACTATTAACATCTCACTGCCAGGTCATGAACCAATTATCTAATACGTAAAATTACATTTCTTTCCTGTAGTCTCTACTTTCATGACCTCATGCCACTTCTTGCCTACAACAGAAATTCTTCTCTCTAGCCTGGCAGGTCCTATTATTTGTCACAATGAGTCTGTTCTAGTATTTATGTTGTTACGTCCATCCAGAATGCTCTTTCGTCTTCACTTTTCCTGCCTAAATGCTGTATGGTCTTCAAGGTTGGGTTTACTTCTCAGCCTCTCTACAAACGTCTATCCAAATTCCACTGATGTTTCCAAGTTCTAAATTGGTAGGCTATCTATGACACGGGCAAGAGAACTTCTTGCCCATGACTTGAACCTCAGGCACCCTATGTATCTCTCAATCTCTTTCTCTTTCTCTCTGTCACACACACACACACACACACACACACACAAACACACACACACACACACACAGAATCCCTTTGCTAAAGAACACATGGATACTTATGTCATTCAGAGTCCAGTGGTCAATACTGGCAGAGGGCAACCCTTAACCTAAACATCTACTTTGGTTGATTGATACCGTTCAGGTCCTAGAGGCCTTCTCCATCTTATTTTCCCTATGGCGCATTTCACTGTTGGCGAACACCGTAAGGGATTTGGGTTTAGGGCCTGCCCATTTGTGATATGAACGCTGCTGTACGGCACAGGAGCAAGATGTGCTTTGATAAAAGACAAGCAAGACCCATTAACTTCTCACCCTGACTCTCCAACTACATGCTCACAGTGGAGCTTGCATAGCAAAATATCATTTCCCAGAACTGCCGAGTGTCCATGTTCTTGCTTCCATTACTAATTGATCTAATTTGCAGCTGTAGAAGTATTCATAATTTAGCATGGCATTTGCAACAATTACCAAGTATGACTAGAAGCTTTCTGCAGTATTAAAAAGTTCATATAATTCTTATGTTTATTTGTAAAAATTACATTTCTATAGATATAAAATGTATGAAGTATGATACAAATTCTTTACATGTGAAACTAGATGCTCACTGTATATTAGAAAATATTCAATAAGATTTCACCTTAAATTTTAAAAATAAAATTTTTATTTATTTATTTAAATGCCAATGTAAGGTTTTTTTATATTCATTAACTATAATTTATAAAATTTATACTTACCCATCTATTAGAATAGGTAATTTTGACTAGTTTTCAATATTTTAGTATAAAATAGTTTGGTTTTTCTTTTTAAAGATTTTATTTATTTATGAGAGACACAGAGAGATGCAGAGACATAGGCAGAAGGAGAAGCAGGCTCTCTGCAAGGAGCCCAATGTGGGACTCAATCCCAGATCCCAGGATCACACCCTGAGATGAAGGCAGAAGCTCAACTGCTGAGCCACCCAGGTGTCCCTAAAATAGTTTTTAAAAATTGGTTTATACTTTAGTAAAAATAATTCCAAATTCAGTGCCCTTTAATACAATTATATTTATTGATTAGTGATTTTAAGTCATTAGTGTAATAAAAAAAATATGTGAAAATATTAACTAGGAAGGTTAGCAGTTTTTTAACTTTCCTAAAATGAAGGGAACAAAAATAAATATGAAATAAATGTGTAATAGATTACAAATTATGTATGTTTATTTTATTGTCATTAAACATTAAAACAGTAATAACTAAAAACAGTCATTGTTGGTATTTTGTCAACTTTCAGTCATATGAAAAGCAAAGCTTTGCACAGATGTTTTTATTTCTTCATTACATAAAATACTTTGTCAGAGAAGGAGGAAAAATATGTCTTATTCAATACTTTGGTAGCTTCTCCTATAATTTTAAAACATGTAACACATGATAACTAGGCCTCCATTTGTAACTCCTGCCTTAAAACTTGCAACTATTGTACCTGGCCATAAAAATGTTTATCCAGGGGCATCCGGTTAAGTATCTGACTCTTGACTTTGGCTCATAGGATTCACTCCTTCTGCCCCTCCCCTCACTCATGCTCTCAATCTCTTTCTTTTTCTCTCTCTCTCAAATAAATAAATGAATAATCTTTTTAAAAAATGTTTATCCAAACTAAAATGTAAAACTACTTCCTTTTCTATTACTGTCGCCCCTGTAGGCATGTATGTCAACTCTCTTCCCCCATTAAATGGTGACTCACTGGGCATGTCTTCTTCCCTTCCCTATTTCTGATGGTTCTCATCACTATTGTGAGCAATACATTGTTCTCATCACTATTGTGAGCCAAGCCAATACATTAACAATGACTGTTAATTGGTTAGAAAAGAAAGGAGGTAAACACCATAAGATTTCACTCTGATGTGGAATGTAAGAAACAAAACAAATGAACAAAGAAAAAAAGAGACCAAAAAAACCCAGACTCTTACATATGGGAAACAAAATGGTGGGTGGCGGGGGGGGGGGGGGGGGGGGGGGGGGGGGGGGGGTGGAATAGGGGAAGGGATTAAGAATCCACTTCTCTTGATGAGCACTGAGAAATGGATAAACTCATTTATTGTAAACCTAAAAGTAATATAATACCTGTATTTTTAAAAAATGTTCATGAACAGGTGAACACATTGTAAATAAATACCAATAAAATTTTAAAAATAAAAAAAAATTTAAAAAGATGAGAGAAAATAATTACGAAATTTAAAATAACTAGCATTTCCAAGATGAGTCTTGGGTGCAGGTCGGTGGTGATGACAGGGTTGTATCCAGCCTGGAAGATGACAACTGCCCATAGAGACATAAAAATAGCATGAGGAGCAAGAGTAGACCTCTCTAATGAGGCTTTACATAGTTCCTGCCTGATAGAAAGCTGGTGAGCAAGAGTCTTCCTGATAGAAAAGCAGGGTTTTACAGCCACACAGCAACATTCAACAGTGTTTAATTTGAAAATGAGAGGAATAAGAAGTGAGTTCTTAGAAAGCAAATCTGCAGTCAATCTTTTTTGTTGCTCTTCTTTGCAACCATGTCAAACTCTTTCATTTCCAGACTCTCGGAGAGGTTGCTCCAAATTGATTTTTGGGTGAGCAAAATTGGAAGCTGTCCCCCCTCCCCACCACCTATCCTCACTAAAGAGAAAAGGCTTGATATTTAATGTTCAAATGACATTTAGTGACTGCCGGGTTACTGTTGACTATTAGCTTTCTTTAAAAAAAAATATTGAAACCATTATTTTACAAAGACATTTAGGTTTTGCCAGTTTGAGAGCTATTGTTGAACAGCTGCAAAACAGTTCAGTTAAAGAGATTTCTTGTGTGCAGAGAGCCTAACACTGCAAAATAAAACTGGCAGATTGCTCTCGTATTAGGTGCTTTAGTAAATATTTGTAAGATCATGCTCAAGGTAGCTTTTACTTGGGAAATGCAATTCACAATATTCCTGAAAGATCAATCGTGATTTTCTACAGTTTCCATATTCTTATTATCTGTTCCAAAATACATATATGTTCCTATATACATAAACCATGACTTGAAAAAGGATTTATATGAAACTCAAAATCTTTGCAAAAAAATACATCCTCATACTGAACTATTGTTAAAGTCTATTTCACATCTTATTTCTTATTTTCCTGTAATTCGAGTCAATAAATCTAAATAAAGCTCATTTAGATTTTAGCATATGTATGATATGTTCAAATTAAATTATGGTGAAATATAATTTCTAAAAGATTAAGCCTCAAGGACTCAGATTGGATACCAACTACCAGAAACTCTGTGAACCACAGTAAAACAAGATTAAACACTGAGCTCCTCCTCTTCCATTTTCTCTTCATGTTCCTTTCTTTTTCTAACATGAAAGCCATTTAATGGGGCCAAGCAAGACAGGCATTGTGCAGGAGTAGGGGAACCAAGGGACAGTGAATCCCGGTGACCCGAGGGATTGTTAGAGGCCAAAAGGAATGAGGACATGGCCACAGGAGGTGCATCCGGGCATGGTGCACCGGAGTTTAGTGAGGGAAAGAGAGGGATACCACACCCAGGGGCAGGCTAGTGCAGAATTTCCAAACTCAAGGCAAGTAAGGAAGGTTCCCGTATCTGTGGGGTAACATGAGTAAGGATGAGGAGGGCATGAACACAGGGTAATTTGAGGTCCAGCCCTGGATACCTGAGCACAGATAGGGTGGGGAGTGTGCCTATAAGGGGGGAACCTTTTAATATATACAGAGAAGCATACAGAAATGAATACAGCTGTAAATGTATATAGGCATGTATATACACATATTCATACATATATTCCTTAGGTTGATCCAGCACACTCCAACAGCAATGACACATCCAGTGTCCACATCTTAGTTTCCAAATACCATTCCTTCCCTCTGCACTTAAAGGAACCAAATCTCCTTGGAGAAATGGCTGATTCCAGAACTCGTGTAAGGAAAAGTGTTAGATGAGCCTTGAACATCTTGCTGTGCCAAAGAGGAATGAAGTACTGCAGAAAAAAAGTGCACTGATAGAAATAAATTGCAAGCTTGATGAAGAATGGAATATTTGTATAGTCTCAAAGTTACTTCCCACAAAATACTTACTCTTTATGAAGGAAAGACAAGATTTTTACTAAGCTTGGCAGACACCATCTTGATCAAGTGACCAAACTTGTGACTGGTAATGGGACAAATCAAAATTGTGTGCTACTTGATAAGAAAAGAACACGGTAGCACCTCTGTGATATCCTTGCCAAAGATGCATTGTCTAAATCTAATCGTGAGGAAGCATCAGGAAAACAAACTGAGGTGACTTCTATAAAGTAATTCTCTTGCAATCTTCAAAAGTGTCAGATGAGGAAAATTAAGGAAAGACTAAGGAATGCTTTCTGATTGAAGGAGAAAAAAGAAATATTACAACAGATTCCGAACTGGGATTATGAATCCTTTTGTTATAAGGGACATAATGGGGATAAGCAAAAGTTAATGTGGCCTGAGGAGAAGGGGGGTAACAGCGCATTCTTTACAACTTCACCCTGTTGATGTTTATATGGTGGTTATGCAGGAGAACTTCCTGTAGAAAAAAAATACTCAATGTCTTTAGGAGTGATGGGTCATCAATCCAGCAACTTACTCTCAAATGGTTCGAGAAAGAAAAGAATTATCGTTGCTACTTTTCTGTTAGCCTGGAATCGTCCAAATAATAAAATCTGAGCTGAACATATAAAGAAGTTCTCCTCTTAAGAGATAACACAAAATAATCTGAGAGAAGCCCTAAACTAATTTATCAGAATCCTATTCCCTCACCTAATTGTATTCCCATTTTTCATTTAGATAATATGATCAGAGCCTACTGTGCAAGCTTATATAGTAAAGTTATTACATATATAATACGGAAAAGTCAGGAAAGCTCACTTACACCACCTTCTATGATGCCTAAATTTCCATAAAAGGAATCTTTCCCCTGGACTAAGAATCATCTTTCAAAAGGACTGTTGTAGAAAATAATTTCCCGAATGCCAGATGATCAACTACAGATAGGAGAGAAGCACATGTGCAAGATGGGCTTATGTAATCCTTTTCTTGTCCAAATGTACTTTGAGAATAAAGGACAGGAGGAGCAAATGTCACATCCTAGGGGAGAAGCTGACCTTGAGTGGCCAAACCAAAGTCTATTGACCAAAAGAAAGCCATCAACACAGCCAGAGATCCATGAAGTCAGCATGACCGGGAAGAGTGTGGGGTCTGGTCTGGGACAAATGCTCCATGGAAGCCATGGGCTGTAAAGTGATTATACCCAAGAGATGAAATAAACCTGAAGGTAGACTGTAAGCACGAATGTAGGCTGTAAGCACGAAGCACTAAAAAGTTAGTCAAACATGATTCACAAGCCAGAGAACCAAAAAAAAAAAAAAAACAAAAAAACAAAAAAACAAAAAACAGGAAAGAAAAAGGTTTCCAAAAGCAAGTACACAGATGAAAGAGGTTTAAGGAAAGATTAACTTCCCACATGAGGGATGCTATTGTGCGGTCCTAGTCGATCTTTATCCCAATTTACTCCCACCTTTGGTTTGAAAGCACAGAGTAGAATAAGAGATAGACCTCAGTCTCTACCCATCTGGTCTCGGGTTTTGCAGGTGTGGAAAAGAAACACATTGTATTGTGGTAAACAAGAGATTCTCATTCAGAACTCTCTTCAAGGAAGGACTTTCTGCCTTTCTGTGGAGAATGCAGTAAACAGGCAATTAAAAAAATTGTTAACGAGGACGTGGAGAAAAGAGATCACTTGTACGCTGTGGGTGTGAATAGCATTATGGAAATCCGGAAAGATTCCTCCAAAAATTAAAAATAGACCTATATTATGATCCAGCAGTCCCACTCTGCATAGGAAATGAAATCAGTTTCTCAACAAAATATCTGCCTTCCTACAAATACTGCATTATTTACAATAGCCAAGATATGGAAACATTCTAAATGTCTGTTGGATGGAGGACTTAATAAAAAAATATGATATATATATATATATATATATAAAACGGAATACTATTCAGCTGTAAAAAAGGAAACCCTATCATGTGTGACAGCACGGATGAACCTGGAGGACATTAAGTAAAATAAGCCAGACACAGAAAGACAAAGACTCCCTGATCTTACATCTTGAATCGACAATAATCTAACTCATAGAAGATGACTATACTTTGGAGATATAACATGTGGTAATGTGATTGCTGCTAATAATAGTGAGTTGTACACTTGAAACGTGCTAAGAGGGAAAATCTTAATTCTCACCAAAGGAAAAAGAAAAGAAAGAAAGGAAGGAAGGAAGAGAAGCTGGTAACTATGGAGCAGGTCGCTGTGCACTAGTTATCAATCCCAAGAGAGGCTTCTGAACATTTTTCTCCACTGTATCTTGTTGTCAGAGTCACCAGGAGCACAATGCAGTTGAGCATTGCAAGGAACCATGCTTTACTCCCACAGAGAAGAGACAGCAAGACCAGCTTCCACAGTGGACACTGGTCCCATAACCAGCAGTTTTCACTGGAAGCCAATGCAGGGCACCTTGTCTTACACCCTTCCTGGGGCACAGAAATTCCCTGCCCCCTCCCCCACGGAGGAGACATGCCACATGGCACCTGCACAAGCTTCAAGCAAAGACAGAAGAGCACTATTTGAGCCTCACATGGGGAAAGATCCCCACACAGGGTGATAAGCCTGACACAGGCTCCTTATATCTTGGTAAGGACATGTCCTAAATGCAAAGCCCATTCTAATACAACATCATGAAACTGGAAAGATGGCATGTGCCAGACTGCTTAACTACATGAGGTGATGGACATGTTAATTAGCTTGACTAAAAAAAAAAAAATTAGCTTGACTACAGTGGTTATTTCACAATGTATGTCAAAACCATCATGTTTTATACCTTAAATATATACCATTTTTATTTTTCCAAGAAATAGACAATCTTTGCCTCCCAGCTCCCCCAGGGTTCTCCCAAAGCACAGAAAGCCAACTTATCCAAGGTGCTCTCTCCCCAGGACATCCCGCTTCCAGAGGCTGAGCAAGGTGTGAATAGGTGGAGTGCTCACTCCAGACTCCCCGCTGGGCCTCCTGAGGCTGCCTACACCCCCCACTCTGCTCTTTTCCCCTTCCTTTTATTACTGCTGATCCCTAATAAACGTCTTCTCTTATCCCAAATCTTATCTCTGTGTCTCCTTCCAGAAAACCCAAATTATGACTGTTGGTATTGGAAATTATCCAATTATCCAAATTATCCATGAGAAAGCATCGTGGAGTTTGGGATCAGAATCCTCACTGCCAAGCTAGCAATGAGGTAAATGGAGCCAGTCTCCAGTACAGGGCAGTGGTCCAGTTGTGAGCATGTTCACAGGTGCTGAACTGGGACTAGGTACTAATAATGGAAGGAAGCCCATTAGTAGGTGTGATGTGTCAAGCTTATGAGGCAAGCAGTGTTGATGGCAATCCTAAGAGCCAACGATGGTCTGATGTGCTACAGAGAGATGGCAAGCTGAGATGAATAAAAGCTAGTTGAAACTCGGGTGTGAAAGCCAGAGGATTCATTCTGGTTGTCTGTGCAGAGCCTGGGACTAGGGAAGACCAAATGAGACATTCGCTTCAGCTGAGCGTTAAGGGAGGGCCAAATGCCAAAAGCTTCAGTAATCAGGAGTGCCTTTCTCTGAGGCCTGCGAAACCTTCTTTAAAAAAAAAAAAAAAAAGATTTTATTTATTTATTCATCAGAGACACAGAGAGAGGTAGAGACATAGGCAGAAGAAGAAGCAGGCTCCCTGTGGGGAGCCTGATGCGGGACTTGATCCCAGGACCCCAGGATCACACCCTGAGCTGAAGGCAGATGCTCAACCACTGAGCCACCCAGGCGTCCCTTGCAAAACCTTCTTTAAGGGGATCCCTTTGGTATTATGCTGAGTGAAATAAGTCAATCAGAGAAGGACAAACATTATATGGTCTCATTCATTTGGGGAATATAAAAAATAGTGAAAGGGAATAAAGGGGAAAGGAGAAAAAATGAGTGGGAAATATCAGAAAGGGAGACAGAACATAGAGACTCCTAACTCTGGGAAACGAACTAGGGGTGGTGGAAGGGGAGGAGGGCGGAGGGGTGGGGGTGACTGGGTGACAGGCACTGAGGGGGGCACTTGATGGGATGAGCACTGGGTGTTATTCTACATGTTGGCAAATTGAACACCAATAAAAAATAAAATTAAAAAGAACTTACAAAAAAAAGAGGATCCCTTTGGAGTTGACATTGGGAGGAAAAAAAAGGAAGAGATACCAAATAAAAAAAAAAAAAAAAAAGGAAGAGATACCTACTTAACATAGCTGCTTATGGATATTTTCTTTTTCGGTGTCTACAAATGTTTTTAGAACATGTTAGCCTATGCAAGGTACTATATGTGTGGGTGTGTTAGATTTTGTCTATCCCAGGGGGTCCCACCAAGGAGATTTTGCTCCCAGGGGCCATTTGGTGATACCTGGAGATACTCTTGGTTTTCATGGTTGGGGGTGGTGTTCCCTGGCATCTATATTGTGTGGCCTGGAGATGCTTCTGAACATGCTATAGTACACAGGACAGCTACCCATACACAATAAACAATTATTCAGTCCAAAAAGTTAGTAGGTTGGGAAATTTTGGTCCACACCCCAGGGTGGTTACTGTTTGAAATATGCTCAAGACAAGGGCATGCTGCAGTATATGAATTATTAGATAAATGACCCTAATCAGGCGTTCAGGGGCTCGAGGTAGCCTCTACAAATGTGAACCATCACTATCTGAGTAGCACTAGTGGACTCCATAAGGAGCATTCGAAATTAGTGTTGTGGGACATCCGGGTGGCTCAGTGGTTGAGCATCTGCCTTCGGCTCAGGTCATGATCCTGGGGTCCTGGGATCTAGCCCCACATCAGGCTCTCTGCAGGGAACCTGCTTTTTCCTCTGCCTATGTCTCTGCTTCTCTGTGTCTTTCATGAATAAATAAATAAAATCTCTAAAAAAAAAAAAAAAGAAATTAGTGTTGTAAGAAGAGTGGATTATAAACCATGAGCAGGCACTTCTGTCCTTCCACGTGTAGGCATATGAGATCTGGCGATCCCTGGAGCCTGTGCACATCACAGGGTGCTCTTGGGCTAGAGCCCCAGTTCAGCGCATGTCTTTGGAGAATGTATCACTTGATCCAACAAGTTCAGCTGGCTCTTGGTAGCTCTCCCCAGTGCTAATTAACCCCCTGTGGTAGTGCCAAGCCCCTGCTGAATCAACCCACTGCAAACAGGAGTCGGTCTTCCGATCTCCGAAACCCTCTCCTCGGTGGCCATCATCAGCCTGCCCCCTATTACGTGTAGTGCATGGCGTAGAAAGAGGTGAAGGCTCAGGCCTCCTTCACCACAATATCACCGTGTCTTATGATGAAGCCAAGGACAAGGACAGCATTGACAGATACTGAGACAAGAGACCTCAGCATATTTGGACCTTTGTAATAAGCAGGTTATTTTTGGTAGAAATCAGTATCCATTTTGACACAGGCTCTCTTTATGAACACTGAGATCTCCAAAAAGCGGATTCCTGCAGGCTGCCTTGTACGATTCCTGGCGTGTCTCTCTCATGGTGTAGTGACCAAAACTACTGTCACTTGTGGGAGACTTCAGAGAGTTGCACGTCTATAACGAGGCCTTCTGATCACTCTGCTGTGATGAATGCAGCGCCTTTGTTCTCAGTAGTGTGCTATTTCAGTGGCAATTCCTGCCCAGTTGGAACAGAAAAAGATCCTGAATGCCACTTTGCAGCATTCAGTAACACCACTATTGGAGACTCCCCTCAAAACCCATATTCAAACTAAATGGTCCTTAAGGATACAGTTGGAGTTCCTCCTAAGATAATTATTTTCTTGATTTCACCATACCAATATACGAACATAAGTCCTTTATAGAAAATAAGTATTTTTTTTGTTCGCACACAGCCCTGAGAGATTTTAGATGTAGACACGAGTCCTCTGAAGCTGAACTTGTGTCAAAACAGTCACAATACTCTACACTTGATTTTTCATAATTTGCTTCAGTAGATACTTAATTAAACGCCATGTGATAGAGCTAGCACTCCCTTAATGCCTACCGCATACAGAGTAATATTTTGCTCTCAAGTGAGGGGAAAAAACCTGAAAGGAAAAATTTGTAATTGTTAGCTAGTATTCTCAACTAAGCGACACTCAGATCTGTGTCAGATCTTCTCAGAAAGTTAAATTGCACGTTATTATATTTTTACCACAAAACATTCATATTTACCTTATAAAGACCGCACTAGTTATTGTGAGAACATTTGAGGCTTGCCCAGTTTCTCTGATGCTCTTTGTTGTTGCTGCTTAAGAATGGAAAGCTCTCGGGACGCCTGTGTGGCTCAGTGGTTGAGCATCTGCCTTTGGGTCAGGGCATGATCCCAGAGTCCCCGGGTCAAGTCCCACATCAGGCTCCTGGCATGAAGCCTGCTTCTGCTCCCTCTGCCTGTGTCTCTGCCTCTGTGTGTGTGTGTGTCTCTCAAGAACAAATAAATAAAATATTAAAAAAAAAAAAGAAAAGAATGGAAAGCTCTCTGAAATCCGCCTCCATTAAAGTAACAGAGCAACATTTGGTTCTCACCACGTTAGGGGGTTCTGTATTAAGAGGGGTCCTAACCTCTTCTCCTTGAGGTAGATGCCTGGTGATGGGCAAATTCCTCTGCGTCCACCCTTCACACGTTAGGTGTCCAGTTCTGCATTTGGAAAAGATGGCCCACCGAAAAACGAGAGGGCTAAACCCAGTGGAGAAGTAATGAATGTTGTGTCTTTCTGTTTCTGCAAAGGGGAAGATTTTTGTTTTTAAGTCTCTTGATTTGCATGAATTTTCTGCCTCTTTAATTTAAAATAATTAAAAAGTAGGCTTAATTAGAAAGAAGAAAATCCTGGGTCCCTGGGTGGGGCTCAGTGGTTGAGCATCTATCTGCCTTTGGCTCGGGGCATGACCCCGGGGTCCTGGGATCCAATCCCATATCCCATATCCCCTGCAGGGCGCCTGCTTCTCCCTCTGCTTGTGTCTCTGCCTTCTTTCCATGTCTCTCATGAATAAATAAATAAAGTGTTTTTTAAAAAGACTCTGGTTAAAAAAGAAATGCCTGGTGGAGCTCCAGCCCCACTACAGCTACTAAGTATTCAAGCCTTAGAAAACTGGCAAAACCATTCCCCCGTGCAAGAAATGATATAATAAAATGATAAGGGATGCCTGGGTGGCTCAGTGGTGTAGCACCTGCCTTTGACCCAGGGCATGATCCTGGGATCGAGTCCTGCAACCGGCTCCCTGCATGGGGCCTGCTTCTCCCTCTGCCTGTGTCTCTGCTTTTCTCTCATGAACAAATTAAATCTTAAAAATAAAAATAAAAATAAAAAATAAAAATGATAAATCCGAAGTAGTTATGTTTGTTTTGCGCCCAGGATGAGGCTGCAGCAGCAGCAGCAGGGCGGGAGCCGGAGCGCGTGCGCAGGTGACCCAGGGCAAGTGGCCAGGGGGAGCCTGCGTGCATGCGCGGCCACGGGCCTCCAGCAGTGTGCAGGCTCCAGGCCCTGCGCAGGTGGGAACTGTCAGCTGATGGGAGCGTCGTTCCTCCAGGGGCCTGGGAACGGAGTGAGCCTGGGGGAGCTCTGGGGCAAGAGACGTTTGCAGTTGAGAGTCGCTGAGGCCTTTCTCTTCTGCTGGAGACACTCCTGCCAGGTGTGTGGAGCAGGGGGTGGCCGGGGAGCGTGGGGTCTGCTGTGTGGTGGTGCCTTTGAGTGAGAGGTGGGACAGGTCTGTGATGCGGAAGGTAGGGGTCAGCTCCTGACTGGACCTACCCCCCACCCCAGGGCCTTCGGGGAGGAGACCAGTTTGTTACTAGATGATTCGTTGGTCTTCTCTTTTTGGGAATGGAAGGTGCGAAGGGGTCTGCGTGGTGACAGAGGATGGCCTAGTATAGTCGCTGAATGTGGAGTCAGGTGGCACAGGCCTCTCTGGCAGCCTGCCTGCCCCCCAAGCATCATCTGGCAGCTCTGAGACCTGAGGCTCAAACTTACTCCTTTCCTATTAACCTACCCTGGGCAACCCAACCCAGCCTCAGCTGGGACACCCAATTAGAACCTTGGCCAGGTTTCTGCAATAAACACTTCTGATTAAAAAAAAAAAAAATTGGAAGCAATTATTTATTTATTTATTTATTTATTTATTTATTTATTTATTGCCTCTGAGTAAAATAGACTCAAGTGCCCTTCCCCTCTGCCGGAAGGAGGAAGGGCAAAGGTCACCTATGAGCGCAGTACAATAATTGTGTTAGTCTAAACATAAACGCTTAGACTGCTGGTAAACCAATCTGAGCTACCAGTCTCTGGCATTTCCATCCCGGGGAACCACAGTGATCAACAGCAAATTGTCATTGAACAGTTGTTGTCAGGAGAGCATTAGCAGCAGCTGTTGGAATTAGGCAACCAAATCTGGCCTCTTGAGAAAGCTGGTCCAGGTAGAATCAACAAAGTTTGTAAGTAAAATGGTTCTGAGCTCTGAGGTTGCATGAGAACTGAACCAGGTTGCACGTGTGGTTGGATAGGGGCAATTGAACACCCCAAGGAAGTGGCAGGGAGGGGACCTAGGTGAAATCTCAGGAAGGTCCCTGAGCTTTGAGAAATTTCTTCGGGGAGATCTGTGCAAGGTTAAAAAAAAAAAAAAAAAAAAGTTGGTAATTTGACTTTACAGGCATTTACTTTTCTGTGTTGGCTGTTATAAGCAGCTGCTTTTGTCTTGTGTGTGTTACAGATAAATACGATGATTACTGAACTATTTCTAAACAAATACTTCTGAGTTGCTGGGTTGTCTTTCCTCCATGTAATCATAATATTGGCCTTGTATAATAGAGTTGGCTATAAAAGGCAAGCTCTGTTGAATTTGTTAATTCCCTTTGTTATCTGAATCTGAAGCTAGAAGGTGTTGTCCCCAAGTATTTGGAGGTATCTTGGTAACAGTCACGTAAGAAACTGTAGTTGTGGGGGAAGTAATTTTTCCACTGAATTATCTTTACTAAAATGACACCTCTTAGACATGGTGACATGCTGTGCACGTCCTCCTCCAGGTGTGAAGGGCTCGTCCTTTGGGCTGCTGGGAGAGCTGCCTGATAAAAACTTGTGGGTGTCTGCTCTTGCAAAGGACCGCCTCAGCCTCATTTTTGTGTATGCCTACCCTTGAAGACTGACCAAAGGGCAGGCATGGAGGCTCCTTCAAGAGACCCAGTCTCCTACTCCCAACTCTGGATAGTTCCAAAGGGCCACTCCCAGCTGCAAAGCTCTCTGGAAACCTGTGGAGACCTTTGCTGGAATTGTAGCCTCTCTCCAATCCGCCTTTCCTTCTCTCCCTTCCATAGACAATGATCTCAAAAGCATTACTTAATAAATGCCATCCCCTGAGCACTGGATGTTATTTCTATATGTTGGCAAATTGAACACCAATAAAAAATAAATTTATAAAAAAAAAAAAATGCCATCCCCTTCATGGTCATCTCAGCTTCAGTCTGCTTCCCAGACAACACAGCCTGTGACACTGTGTGCCAGGCATGGTGCATCACAGCAAACACGAAGGTGAGATTTTGGAGCGATAGAAAACTCACCTGACGTGTTTCCTTGACAAGGATCACAGTCCTGGGATGCCGGAGGTTGAATGACTCAGTTGCCTCATGTATTTTGTCCATTTTTATGGTTGCTGGAAGCAGGAAGGGACATGTAATATTGGTTATACTATCATGGCTGAAGTGGAAGTGCAAAGGCACTTTTCTGTTATAAAAAAAGATAAAAATGGCAGACTCAAGTCAGGCATAAAGTTGGTCACTGACATCTACCTTGGGCTAGTATTTCTAATTGGATAATAGAGATGACTTCTTAAGATTTAAGAGAAAATGAAATTACTGAGTAAAGCAAACATCATTCTGGATAAACCACCCACAGGTATCCTTTGCCTGTTTAATTGAGCTAATGGGTATCCACAGAAATGATTTTGGTCTTAAAATCTCAGTAGGGGGATGCCTGGGAGGCTCAGTGGTTGAGTATCTGCCTTTGGTTCTGGGCATGATCCCGGGATCCTGGGATCGAGTCCCTCACAGGCTCTCTGCAGGGAGCCTGCTTCTCCCTCTCTTTCTATGTCTCTGCCTCTCTCTGTGTGTCTCTTATGAATAAATAAAATCTTAAAAATAAATAAAATAAAATCTCAGTAGGGACAGATAACCTTCTGATAATTACATGTAAGTAGAGTTAGATTTTTTTAGTCCTGCCCTTTTTCCCCAATAGGCTCTTGTAAAACCACCTCTTGTGTTCTGACTTGCTTTTCTTTTATTGACTTCCGTACTAGCTTTGCTCCATCTGTCAGGTCACTGCATCTACTATATAAATTATGAAAACTCACAGATGCCCTATATATTTATTTAGAGTTCTGTCATTAAGATCCATGTTCTAGCTCCTCTGACCCCCCAAAACCAAGTGCTCATATTCCTGTCCTAGTTATTTTTCCTTTTGATCTTTGTTTCTTTTTTCTTTGCATCAGCATACACATCGGTAGGACAAGGAAGAGACTGTTTCTTGTCTCTGAAAATGGAAAGTGTCATGTATCCTCCCCACTGTGGAAGCTACAATATCTAAAATTATCTTCCCAAAAACCCATATCATTTATGGTGTACCTGAATAAAATAAAAGGGGAAAATAACATTTGGTAAATGTGTTCCATATTAAGATAAAGTCTATTGGTTGAACCATTTTTTTTAATGCATTCCTTTAAGAAACTCAAATTGATTATATGAGGCCATATTGACTGAGTAATTTTATTTTCCATCTCCAACTTGTGCAATTGGAGACAATTAACTGTATGGAGAAAGATATAGATGCTAATGCACTACTCTGATACTGTCATGGCACCAACAAAACAAAACCATTTTTTCCTGGAAATGCCTGTGTAAGAATGGGTCACGTCATAAGGATGGACTTCCTGATGTACTAAAAATATATCTCTGGCAAGATTGCTAAGCTCCAGGGGCTGTCAGAGGAAAATCTTTTGGGTTATTAGTTGTTCATATTCTGACAGTAAAAAGTGTTCTCTTGAGACTTAGGGAATTCAGTGTGAGTCTGACATCACAGGACTGGATTTCTCTCCCTTAACAGACCCCGCCTGTCCCCTATGAGAAGTCAATCTTTTTTTTTTTTTTTTTTTTTTTTTTTAAAGTTTAAGATCTTTTTTTTTTTAATTTTTTTATTTATTTATGATAGTCACACAGAGAGAGAGAGAGAGGCAGAGACATAGGCAGAGGGAGAAGCAGGCTCCATGCACCGGGAGCCCGATGTGGGATTCGATCCCGGGTCTCCAGGATCGCGCCCTGGGCCAAAGGCAGGCGCCAAACCGCTGCGCCACCCAGGGATCCCCGAGAAGTCAATCCTTAAGACAGGGGAGGGAAACATGAAGAATTGTGATTATATATACCACTATGTTTTCCCCACAATAAGAGGACTCATCCTCCTTTTTAAATTTCTTTTGGCACTTTTAGAATTTTATAAATGATGTCGTAACTGTAGCTTTATGATACAGATTTAGAAGAATGTTGTGATTTCTAATTTATTCCTTAGGGTAAGAATGTTGTTTTAGTGTTTTTATTTAATTACAATCCACTTACACAAAGTTGGGATACCATATGAGTTTCAGATGAGGAAATGCCACCGACATATTCTAGTTGATCCATAGCAGTATTATAAAATTAAATATGCTGTATGCCTTACCTGAGCTCTCACCACCACTAGTATTAAGTGAAACACACCCACCTTGCAAATCTGGAAAGAAAGTCTGTGTTTTGACAGAGTTCAGTGAGAAGGAGCATCTTGCCTTAGCATTAAATGGTGAACCGACAGCTCTTAGAGAGAAGCAAATGCAATGAGGCCCAAGCCAACAAGGTCTGGGCACTTGCAGAGGGAAGGAGAGGCAGGAATTCTAGGTTGATAGGAATGCAATATGGGCTCACTGTCTGGGGAAAGGGAATTAGTACCATGAGGACCAATCTGCTTTCTAAAATTCTCAGGATGCGTGACCTGAGCAGCTGCACAGATTTGTACCTACAGAAAAGCTCCCTGCACAGCTACCACTGTGTGGGTGTGGGTGTGTGTTTGGAGGAGGGCTAGTCCATGCTCTGCTCATGAAGCTGTATACCCAGCTTGGGGCGGTCTCCATCTGAAGGAGAGGACAATTTCAAATTCATACCAAGTTATCATATGCAATAGTGGAGGCAGCCCTGTCATCTTCTCCTTACCCTTCCTCTCTCCTTTCCTTCTTTTCCTTCTGCCTTTCCTGCCCTCGTCCTTCTTTCCCCCTGTCTGTCCCGTTTATCAATCCTATTTCCTTCCTTATCCTCCTTCAGATGCTAAAGGGAGCATTACCTGGATATGCTGAGAAGTTGACTTTATTAATGAATCAGAGAAAAAAGAATAATAAAAAACAAGGCTTCTGGGGGCATCTGAGTGGCTCAGTGGGTTAAGCATCTGCCTTTGGCTCAGGTCATGATCCCAGGCTCCTGTTCAGCAGGGAGTCGGCTTCTTGCTCTCCCTCTGCCCTTCCCTGGCTTCTGCTTGCATGCTCTCTTTCTCTCTCAGATAAATAAAATCTTTAAAAAAAGAATAAGGCTTCTGGGGGAGGGAATGAGGAGGGAGGAATAGATAGGGTGTATTAAAATCTAGATCTGGGGATTTGGAATGGGTCCGAGTGTTTTGAGTGGACTGACATCATGGTAAAAAAACAATATTGGAGAGAGATTTTTCTAGCAAAGGTATCAAGAGTGACTTAGACCAAGAAGAGACTAGAGAGACTCATTTCAGTTTCTCATGAATGACTGAAATTGCAAGAAAATACCCATAAGGAAAGAAAGAACAGCTGAACTGCACTGGACCAAACAGAACTGGTCAGGACTACACTCAGGAAAATCAAGTGAGGGTCAGTGGGACAAGGTTATAACAAAAATCCAGTGACTGAATTCTGTAATAGAACATGTGTTGTTTTACACTGTTACTGGACTTTAGTTAACTTGGAACAACTCCCCACATGAGCATGTTAAACAGGTATGGAAACAAAAACAGAATATTGCAGAATACTGGAATACCGAGTAATATTTGTGTGAATTAGGAGTACTATTAATTCCTTCCTAATTAAAAGAATGCCAATTGACAGGTTAATGGGGCAAAGGAGTAAGTAACTCAGATCTCTCTTTCAATTACAATTTCTTGTTACAAAAATTCTAATGGCAAGAGTAAAGTGAAAATTTTAGCCTCATGTGATTTAAAAGTTAGAATTCCAAGACTCAATTTTGGCAATCTGTTTCCAGCATTTTATACATGTTCTTTAATTTTATTCTTTTTCCTTATAATGAGCACACAATTAACTGAGTATTCAACTGGAGCTAAAAATTCACCATTTTTAATAGCCAGTTATTTCAATCTTTGTCTCAGTTTTATGAAGTTTAGGAGACCTCAGTTCATCACGTTTTCTACTTATCACTTTATTCTTTTGGTAAATGAATAAGGGCGAATGCAATAAATTAGTCAAATAATGAAGGAACACCACTGTGAAAATTGGCAACACTGACAAAACAGAACTGTTGGCTGTCAGGCAGTGCCAACGTAGCTCAGAATTCTTGTTTTTGAGATAATGCATGGACTAAATTCAGAGCATTGCTGGAAGTGGTTTATGGATACCAGTGCATAATAATGTGAACTAAGGTTAAAGTTTATGAAAGATGGACATACAAAATTAAAGGCCCACCCACAGTTTTTAAAACCACCCTTCCAATGAAGTTTGTAATAGTGTCTCTGTGAAGGTGATAGAGTCAGCCCACAGAAGAATCTAGAATATAAAAAGATAAGAAATATATTATTTTAAATATAGAAATTGTCATTATTTAGATTTGCCAATGCCATATACATATCCCAGGTTATATATAATATATATAAATTGGGATATAAATATATCACACATATATATAAAACATATAATACATATATATGTGGTGTGGTGTCTCTGAAAAATGACAGCAGTAATAGGGAAAATGCTCATCTGGAGTTAATCTTAACCATAAACAAGAACTGGTTCATAATGTAAAAGTGATAGGATCTTGTGGAAGAGTGACTGGCATTCTGGAGAGTCTTAAAGAAATTGAGAGTCATACAAAGAATTGTCAGATATGTGTAATAGACTTAAATAGTGCAGAGTTTGTGGTTCCATGAAAAATATCTGGGGTATACTTCTTGTCTCCTATAGTTTTTCTGCTTCCTTTTCCATGACAAAATAGTTCTGTTTTAAATCTTCAATTACCAGCCTTAACTCAAGAGTCCTTAATATACGACCAATGACAACCATAAACACTCATCTGAGATTCAGTCTCCTATCTTCAGTTGCTTTCTGCATTATTTAATGTATTGACAAGTGCGTGGATATTGGGCTTTGGAATAACAAGATTCAAATCCCAGCTCTGCTCTGCAATATGTTGACTGTGCAACCCTTGGCTAGTGAGTTAATTTCTAAGTCTCAGTTTCTTTATCTTAACATTGGACAATACACATACATCAAAAATCTTATGTGAAGATTAGTGAAATCATATATATATATATATGTATATGTATATATGTAATGTGTATATATGAGATATATATCTCATATATACACATTTATATATCTCAACTAGAATAACACCTAACATGGTATTCATTCATTGATTCATTGATTCATTGATTCATTCATTCAATGTGTATCTATTGCTTACTACATGCCAAATACCATATAGGCAATAGTGATACAAAGGTAGCAGGATGGGCACAGTCCTGCCTTAACAGGGCTTAGAGACTTAGAGGTGAGATAGGCAAGCAAGAAGAAAATCACTGTAGTGTATTAATGGGATGGCAGACTCTTAAAGAGCCTTAAAATGGCTCCCAAAAGCAATGAAGTCTGCACTAAGACTAAACTGGGAATGAGCCTAATGAAGCCAGGGGCCAAAGTAGGGCAGGAGGGAAGACAACGCAGAGGAGATAATATGTGTGAAGGCAAAAGAGCTACATTCCATGCCTGAAGAACCTCGAAAGTTTAATTCTAGAATACTGCGCGCCAAGTATAGAGTAGCAAAAGTTGAGGCTGCGGTAGGAATGGAAGAGTCGTATTAGGCAGGGATTTACAAAGGAATTTATACTTCATCCTGAAGCTAATGAAAAACCAGTAACATTTTGAGCAAAGGTGACATAATTATATACTTTTTAAAAAAAAATCAATATGGATGGAGCAGACTGATGGTGAGCACTATTGGAAGTAGGGAAATCAGCTGGTTTATATTTGGCCTCATTCACTGGGTTGCCCTTCACTGTTGGTTCTCACAGATAAATCCACCCATCCCACAGTTTGTTTGGTTATCTGCTAGAGTCCTCTAAAGACTTTCTGTACCAACTGAAAAAGAATCACTCTCAGATCATGAATTCTACAGAGTTGGACCAGAGGGCCGTATTTTACTTGCCGTTTTTGTATGGCATGTCTACACAAATTAAATTCATTTCCCTTCCTATTTCCTAAATACGTATTATCTAACCACCAGTAAAGCCACGTTGTGAGTCAGCTAGTTGTGGGTAAATCCTTCAGGTACATGGATGCGATAGTAAGATGCCTGATTCTGTTCTTTTAACATCCTCCTGTTTCCCCTAAATTGTTTAAGACTATCAAATTGCTTGAAATATTATGAAAACTACTTGACTTAAACTAGCTTAATTTTCTTCGATTGCTGCTGTAACCCTTCATACAGGTAGTTTCCTTGCCATTTTATCTCAGAGTCTGCAGCAGTAATCTAAGTAGCTAGAGGCAAAGTGGAGAAAATTGATGACTACAAATATATATCGGATAGAAAACAGGATTAGGTAATAGATTGGATATTGGGAAAAGGAAAGTTAAGTGGATAGAAAAGAAAATAATATAAAGAAATACCACTGTTCAAGGACTTAATAAATACTATTTGCTCATCTATATTAGGTCATAGAGAATTGGATGTCCTAACATCACATCACAGTCAATGCATGAGTTAGATGTTTCTTTTCTAATCATCTGACATCATATCCCTCTAACTGACTTCTTTTTTAAAATCTTTTTTTAAAGATTTATTTATTTGAGAGAGGGGAGGGGACCAGGGGAGGGGAAAGAGAATCTTAAGCAGATTCCCTGCTGAATGCAGAGCCCAACTCAGGGCTTAATCCCACAACCTCTGAGATCAGGACCCGAGCTGAAACCAAGAGTCGGATGCTTAACTGACTGCACCACCCAGGTACCCCTAACTAACTGCCTTCTATTCATGGTTCTTAAGAATCAACCAGTTTAGAAATAAGGCTCTCCTGGATCCTTACATCTTCTTTTTCCTATGCATTTATTTCCCCAGTGCATTGTTAACTCATGCTTGAATCAATAGTGTAATTTTACATTTGGTCTTCCTGGTTCAGCCAAGCTGGAAGCAAACCTGAAAAAAAAATTAGTAAAGACCCTACCACCCACTTTCACAAATCTTATAGATAATTCTGTTGAGACCCACAAAAGTTAAGTGTACTGTCTAACATCATACAACTAGTAAGTTCAAAAATGACAATTATAACCAAGGAAATCTCTGTGACAATGTGGTACCTTTTCTATCACACCCCACCTGTATATTATTCTGCTTTCAGATTTATCTTCTTCAGACACTAATTTCAACACCTCAGAAGCTGCCAGTGGCTCTCCTTTGTCTGAAAATACAATCCAAATTCCATCATCAAAGGCTCTCAATTATCTGGCCTTACCTAACTGGCTCTTATTTCCCCCACTCCCAATCTCAGCTCAGACCTCTACATGTCTCTTTCCAGAATCATTCTCTCCTGCACGCACCACACTCGTTAGAGGCTATAATATTCATTTAACATGCCTATGACTCTAAAATTCTATTTTTTAATCCTTAGCACAATCTATCCTTTCCTTTCAAGTCCATTGAAGCTCCTTTCATTTTCTCCAAAACAACATTCTTTTGCTTTCTCAGCAATAATTGATCTCTAATTGAATTACTGCTTATATTATACATTTGGACAAAACAGTGTTTGTACCTTGCTAAATACTTAATAGGAGTAAATAAGTTAAAAAAAAAAGGAGTAAATAAGTTGTCTCTTACAAATTATTTTTAAAATGCTTGAGGAGGGCAGTAATCACACCTGGCATTTCTTTTGTGTTCACGTTAGCAAACACAGTGCTCATCATTATACTACTCACCCAGCAAATACTTGTTAAATGAACAAAATGAATTTTCGCTGATATTGTTAAAGAGAAATATATTTTCAAAGCAACCCTCAATTTCTTGGCTTTTACTTGGGGTCTCAGCTCTCTGTCTCGCACCATCTACTGGCAGAAAATTTGCATTGCTGAGAGAGGGAACTAATTTTTTTTTCCCCCAAAGCAAATCCCTGTGTCAACTAAGAGCATACTTCTTACTATTCAAATCAAACCAGCACCTCAAACAATCTTATATACTCAAGAATCCCTGGATCCTAGAATTTATATTTGGCCCCATCAAGAAGTTGTTCTCTAACACAGAGAAACAGTTTTATTATAAGTATTTATATATTTTAAATTAAATTTGGGAAATTGGCTGCTACTTTGCTTGATTTAATTTTAGAATTTATAGATATTTGTAATATACAAGTTCATCATTTGAGTTTGGCTAAAGTGCCTGTGGTTATTTGTTAAAAATTGAGTATCAAGAGCTTATTTCACAGTGTATCTGAACAGTATTTCAATTTTAAAGGATATTCAAATTACATAGTTTCACTTTGCTTGCTTTTTCTACAAATATAATGCTCCACAATTCTGAGAACAATTTTAGAGAGTATTATAGACCATTAGGCCTAGAAGACAATGTTAGTGATCGTACAGTCCCAAACACAATTTTATACACAAGGCTATTCCATATAAATCAATCTCCCCCTCCCACTTAGAAATGAACAGTACAGGGTAACATAAGTGTATTGTCTTATTATGATTTTTCTTATTACTTTCTGATCGAGTAAAACTAAAGTTATTCATTTGTTTGTGAGATACCTTCTACATTTTTAACCACCTTAGAACTCTGCCTCAAGGCATCTCAAAAGCCAAGAGTGTCATCAGGAATCTTAACAGTATTGTTTGGGAATATAAGATCAAAAATAGCCAGAAAATACATAAAAGAACATTGCTGAAAAGCACAGAGAATCAGGAAGTACAAATTCCCTAGAAATTGAAATCCCCACCCATATGCCAAAAATGTTCCTTTTCCATATTTATTTTTCATTTTTTCTCACACACCTGATATCCTTACCTTATCAAGTAGCTAAACTTATTTAGTATCAGCTGCATTTTCACCAATCTCTCCTCCACTTCTGTAGTTTTCAACTTTTTTGTTTTCTTATTTATCTAATAGAAATCCTAGTAATGGTCCACATGGCCCCTGAGTCATTGTAAGATTTTGGTGGACTAAAAACTAATCAATGTGAACTATATGGAGAAGTTAAAAGTATATTAGAGCTTTAAGATGTTATTATCATTCCTCTCGTAACCACTAGTGACTTTGCTGTAAACCGGAAAAAAAAAAATTGTCTTTGTATACAAGATTATAGGAATACAGGGAATTATGGAAGAAAGGGCAACATTAAATCTGTCTTAAATCTGTCTGCTTGGCTGAAGCAAAAGGAGCAGAGAGGTGAACTGGAGGAAATCAGACAAACGTTGGTATTCAAGTCAGGAAGTTGAGGTGGCCTAGCAGGCCGCCTGGCTTGGCTGTTCCCAAACACGGGCCAGCTCTTGTTCTCCTTTGTTCTTTTTTTCAGTCCCAACTCAACTGACTTACCTCCCCGACTACTCCAGACGCTTTCTCTGTTGGTCTCCAGTGTCTTCAGAACTGAACACTTTTTCTCTTCTCCAAGTAACCTCCTCCCTTCAACCTACATTTCTGGGTTTATCTTGGATAAATAGGTCTCTCCATCCAGAGCCATTTGATTTCCCCTGGGGAAAGAGAGGACTCTTGTTTACCCACCACAATGAGCCAGATTTATATATATACACATAAGCCTCAGTGTGGTTATATGAAGGAGGTCACTCGTTGACCTAGCAAGGGGAATACTCTCCATCTAAGTGCGAGTGTGTATGTGTTGATGGAGTGTAGTGTACAAATCACAGGGTCCACAGGTGAACTACAGCAGTCATCAGCTGGTCTGAAACACTGGCCAGATTAAGTCGTGGATTAATCCTTACAGACAGAAAATAGCCTACTTTGTGCCTCCCAGTGTCAGAAGCCATCTCCTCACTGTTCTGCCCTGCAGTGGTGCTCTTGACAGAAGACACTTATTCATCCTATAGGAATCATGAAGCTAGCACTCCATGATTTTCTGTGGTTATTCTAGCCCCTTCTAAGCAACAAGATAATGAAATGAACCCTTTGATGTGCAGATGTGATGTGTAAATCTATAGGCTTTAAAGGTTTCCACTGACAGAACTGGAAGTGGTAGTGAATGTCACAAAGCTCAAGTTCAGCTCTGTGCTTAGGTAGGAATCACTTGGCACAGAGCAAAGAAGACAAAATGAAGATTAGATATAGATTTTTTTTAAAAGGCAAACACAGCCAGACATCCTGAAATCCCTATAACCTAAGAATTGAGCTTAGTGTGGATGCAAAAATAAAATTTGAATATTAAATCAAATATTTGTAATGTCTCGTTTCTTTCATAGTTTTAATAATTGAACACTGAGGTCCTAGGGAATTTCTCCAAATGTGAATAACTTAAATATCATTGACCTATTTTTTAAAAACAAAACACTAAAACTCAATGTTTTCTCTCTATTGCACATAGAATCACTATATTCGTGGACATCTTAATTTGGAGCTTTATGTCATCCACTTCATAAATCTGTTTTATGTATTTTTTAAGATTTTATTTATTTATTCATGAGAGACAGAGAGAGAGAGAGAGAGGCAGAGACACAGGCAGAGGGAGAAGCAGGCTCTATGCAGGGAGCCCGACGTGGGACTCAATCCTGGGTCTCCAGGATCATCCCCTGGGCTGAAGGTGGCGCTAAACCGCAGAGCCACCCAGGCTGCCCCTGTTTTATATATATATATTTTTTAAGATTTTATTTATTTATTTATGAGAGACACAGAAAGAGAGGCAGAGACATAAGCAGAGGGAGAAGCAGGCTCCATGCAAGGAGCCTGATGTAAGACTCGATCCCGGAAATCCAGGATCATACCCTAAGCCAAAAGCAGACACTCACCCTTGAGCTACCCAGAAGTCCCATAAATTTGTTTTTTAGATCAAGCCTGGAAGTGTTGATAATTTCTTGCTAGCAAGGTCAACTATCAAGGCGTAGTAATGACTGTTAAGAGGGTATTAGGCAAGTCAGATCAAGAGGAAGTATCTCTACAAACAAGGAACCAAGATCCCAAATATAATAGAAGATCCAAAAATATAAATCTGCTGTTAAAAAAGACGATTAAAATAATGGCAACAAATTTTCCAATTCACTGTACTTGCCCAGTATAAATAGAAATTATATGAAATAAGATAGAAGGTATATATTATCTGTCCTCTTCCTCTAAGTTCAATTTTTGTCTTTGAACTATGTTAAATTTGATTTCTTCCCTTTTTATCTTAAGGATGCATACTTTGTTCCACTCATGCTTTGAGCATCAAAAAAAAAAAAAAAAGACTTTATTCTGCAGCTTAAATGTCATTTTGCAACTCTAATAATCTAATTAGAAGAGTCTTCTTCTATTATTCCACAAAATCTGAATTCTTGGTGTATTTTTGTGATTTCTTCCTGAACTTTTCCATCCAACTGGAAATTGTTGCTTCCCTGAACATTTTCAAGAAGACTAACAATGTGCTGTTAACATCACTAACATTGAAAAAACAATGTATTATCTTTGAAAATGTTAAATTACTGGCACATACGGGGTATTTTCCCCATAATTTATACATTCACTCATTCCACAGACTGATGAAGTACATTCCAAATCCTTAATTTAGAACCAGAGAACCTGAAGATGTATCTGAAAGCACACACAGATATCCAGACCCCAGTTAAGAGACAATGCATTGCAGTTAAAGCTACTACTTTAGGGGCTTATTTGAGGACACAAATGCACCAATGATTCCAAAAAGATACGGCACTACCTCGTTATATCTTGGTCATTGAGATTATTAGAAGCATGCCTTTGGCTTTATTTCCTCCAAATAAAAATCATTTGAGTCTATAAAAAGACATTCGTGTAAAAAAATAAGGTAGAGAACTTGAGGGTGTGAGAATATGTGAACAGTCTACAAGGAGTCTCAAGTTGAGAATCTCTGGTCCAGTTCAAGATCTTGATTTCCCCTCCATGAAAATTCTAGTTTCTACCTCACACTATCTGCCTCTGGTTGCCCTGAATTGTATCCCGCCTGCTTTATTCCCCCCATTGCTAGCTTTCTCTCCAGTCAAAGTATTAATTTATTCAGCAGCTGACTAACTATGGGGTCTTTTCTGTATCCTTTATGTCTCCACTTAAATTGCTCAACATATGGAGCACATTTATAATCGTTGTTTCAGTCCCCAACTCTGCCAGTTCTGACATATGGATCAATTTCAATAGGTCCTTCTTCTTATTCATGTTTCCCTGACTGATGTGCTAAGATGATTGGATACCAGAGAGAATTTTCTCTTGTTTGGTGCTGAATATTGCTTTATTCCTGCAAGTACTCTGGAGCTGTGTTCTGGGCCAGTTATATTAGATGAAAACAGTTTGATCCTTTCAGGTATTGTTTTTTGGATTTGTTAGGTGGGGTAAGAGCAGTGTTGAGGATTAGAATCAAGGTTCAAGATACCCTACTACGGAGGCAAGACACTTCTGAGTACTCTCTCCAGTACCTTGTGAATCTAAGGTTTCCTATTTCCTATTGCTGGTGACAATAGGTAATATTCTTGGCTCTGAGTGCAAGGCACTGCCTCTAATCCTTTCACTGGCTTTTTTCTCTGGCCTTGGGTACTTCCCTTGTATGCATTTACTGATATCTTCATCTGGAATACACAGAGGGGAACCCTCTACAAATTTGAGGGTCCCTCTCTCTGTCTTCTTTGTGTTACTCTGTCCTACAAACTCTAGCCATCTTGATCTCCCTGGGCTCTTAGATAGGTCTCCTCAACTCAGGGACCCTGTCCTCGTGTCTAGCACTGGGACATGGGCATTCCAACCAGCAGCAAGCTGGGACAGTCCTAAGGCTCACTTCTTTTTTTCTCATCTCTCAATGATTGCTGTTCTTTGTTGCCTTATGTCCATTGTCTTAAAAACCATTGATTTACATATTATTTAGTTTTCTTGGTTTTTTTAGGTGGGCAGGTAACACTAGTCTTTATTATTCCATCTTAACTGGAAGTGGAAGTCTATTATCTTATTAAAAACTGAAGTAAAAAATAAATAAATAAATAAAAACTGAAGTCAATTAGAGTCTCGGAATCAAGGATACATAACAAAATAATTTTGTTCATAAATTGTACGTACTCCTCACTGCATCAATTAGTGTACAGGCTAAGATATTATAACAAGTGAATAAAAATTCATGCTCCACGAGGTCATTTAAGACATTGATTTAGGACATGCCTCTTTGAGTCCTGTCTCTAGCCAGCCAGCCATATTTCCTGCTAACGCTTTAGGATTTCAGTTACTAAAAGGAAGATGGGAAAAAATGATGCCAAGGACAATAAAAGTTTTGGCCACAAACACTAAGAAAATTAATGTAAGTGTCTAATATTCTGTGTATACTTTATTTTATCTTTTGTTAAAAATACCTAAAATGGTTTTAGAGTTTGGGGAGAGGTGTAATTTTAAAAACTCTCAGGATTATAACAAATAATTAACATACTCAAAGATTTTCAATTAATCTATACTTATTCCTCACTTGAGTTTAACACTAGGCTGCTTTGGGATTTTTCTAAAATTTTGTAAAATACTCATTTAAAATATAAAGTAAATGCTTCACTGTGAATTTTCTATATCTGTTGTGATTTTAAAAATAGATGAATGTGTAGGAATTCTCAACCTTCTGTTTTCTTTTGATATGCCATTGTACACTATTCATTGACTAAATTCTTCAGGCCTGGTAACCTAACAAGTAGCTTCTCTTATCACTAGGTCCTGGACAAAATGAATCAAAGCACGAAAACTCATATAAGGCTGATTTGGGTCCACTACCCTCTCATTAATTTGATGAATTATATGAATATTTCAAATGTCAGAAGACCTATATATGTAGGTATATTAGTCAACATAAGAAAACAATTTAAAGATACCTCATGAGTGTATGGAAAGAACAGTTCTATAGACAGACGGTACCCATGGCAGACAGAACTTTGATTTTCCTGTTACACGTTTGGAGAGGGCTCCCTGGCTGCATAACTGGAAACCTAAGGTTTGGTTCTTGTGCTTCCCTTCCACTCATGTCTTCTCAGTATCCAACCAAGGACTCCACTAGGTTCAATAACATCAGCACCTAGATTCAAGAAACCATTGGTCTTTTTTATTTTATAGAAAGCCTCCAAGGGCATTTTATCCCTTTTTTAATATCTTGAGAGAGCTGGTCAATTCATGGCAGCAGATTTCCACATTTTTAACTTTCTAACAGCACAGGGAAGGGAGGTAGTTCTCCTTTAAAAAAACAGTAGGATTTAAAACCAGAAAGGTGCACTTACAATTTTCTATTCTATCTCAAATTTATGAATCATATTTTTGTAAGAATGTAACTATGGCACTATTCTTAATATATGCTTTTAAAATCTCACAATGATGCTGAATTCTAAATGGAGATGTGTGTTTTAAAAGCTTTAGGGTCCAGGGTGGGGAGCTAAAATGGCCAGGGAGTAGAAGGACCCTAGGCTTGCCTCAACCCTCGAACACAGCTAGATAATTACCAAACCATTCTGAATACTCGAGAAATTGACCTGAGGACTCTTAGGACAACTGTACAATTAGAGGGAGAAAAGAGGCCACTGCACGAAACATAGGAAGTACAGAGAGATATCTCTCCTTGGGGGAGGGGGGAATGATCATAGATGCTGTAGAGAGGAGGAAGCCCTGGTTGCAGAGAAAAGACTAGAGAGAGTGGAGTGCACAGGGAGTAGCACAAGAGGAATACTTGCCCAGAGCCATGGGCTGGGAAAAGGAGAGGGGCTGAATTTCGTGAGTTTTTGCAATCAGTGGGATTCAAAGACTGGAGTTTCAGAGGTCTGCAGTATGGCTGTGATAGAGAGCTAAGGATGCCATCCTAATCCTGGAACAGAAGCAGGCAAACAATCCCAAGGCAGACTGCATGATCTGAGGATCGCTTATGGGGCACGAGGAGAGAGAGACTCTTCATACTTTTTGGAGCACATCTAATAGAGGTGGCATTGCCTCTCTGGGGACAAAAGAACCATTGGGTGCTATTTCCTTCCCCCACCCCTCAGCATGGGTGCAGAGACACCTGCCGAGGGCAGCTAACTCAGACATTGGTGGTTTAGCCTGCTTCCTCCTAATCCCATGCCCCTGCACTCTGGTGCAACTGCCCTTTTGGGTCAAACCTGCATCTGTCCCAGTGCAGGCAGACCTTTTCCCAAAGGTCAAGTGCAGGTCCCCACCATACCAGGTCCTAAAGTTTAGAATTTTAAAAGTCATCAGGCCTGACTAGTGCAGAGCCCAAGGTACACTTTGCCATTTGCTTGTCACCAGGCAAGCAAGTGACCCAGAGGCAGACAGTATGAAATCAGTTATCTGAAAAATGTGATGGTGTGTGCACCAGGGGAAACTGCTCACTCCTCTGAAAGTGCTCCCATAAGAGCACCAAGCAGAGACTCCTCTCTCCAGGGACAAAGGAGCTGGCTGGTGCTATTTCCCTCCCCGATGCCTCAGCATAAGCCAACTTCAGTAAAACAGCACAGCACCAACATTGGCTGCCTAACCTGCTTATACCAAGTCCTGCCCCCCTACACGCTGCTGGTACTGCTTTTCTAGGGCAAGTCTGCCTAACTATGAACACAGAGGGCCCCTCCCCAAGAAGACCAGCACAAACCCCTGCACAACCACATCTATTGGCAATAGAGATTTTCAAAGCTTCATTTCTAGTGGAAATAGCATGAGATCTCTTTTAGTGAGCAGACCAGAGTACACCTAGTTAAATCTCAGCACACTCTCAGATCCAAACATACCCCACTACAGGCAAGGAGAAACCCTGCAGAGGACTGACCTGAGCAACAGACAGAGCAGCCATAACACAGCAGCAGAGTGCACATAGCACACACCAGAGACACTTTCTGAAGCACCAGGCCCTGGACATTATATAACCTTCATAAAGCCATTACTCTCAGGATCAGGAACATAACTGGCTTTCCTAACACAGAAGAAGACAGAGACCTAGGCAAAATGCCAAGATGGAGGAACTCATTCCAAAATAAAGAACAGTAAAGTCATGACCAGGGATCTTGTTAAAACAGGTATAAATAATATACCTGATACAGAATTTAAAGCAACAATCGTAAGGATACTGCCTGGGCTTGAGAAAGGCATAGAAGACATCAGGAAGACCCTTACTGCAGAGACAAAGGAGCTAAAAATGAATCGGGCTTAAAAGAAAAATGCAGTAACTAAGATTCAAAACTGACTGGATGTAATGATCACAATGATAGAAGAAGCTGAGGAATGAATAAGTGATGTAGGAGACAGAATTATGGAAAATAATAAAGCCAAAAAAGGAGGGAAAGAAAAATCTTGGATCATGAAAGTAGACTTAGGGAACTTGATGGCTCTATAAAGCATAATATTTCTATCATAGGAGTCAAGAATAAAATAGAGAAAAGAGGCAGTAGGCTTATTTGAGGAAATGATAGCTGAAAACTTCTGTAATCTGGGGAAGGAAACACATATAGATCCAGGAAGCACAGAGAACTCCTATCAAAATCAACAAAAGCAGGGCAATGCCAAGACATATTGTAGTTAAATTTGTAAAATATATAGAGAAAAAATCCTAAAAGCAGAAAGACAAAAGAAGCCCTTAACTTACAAGGGAAGACCAGTAGGGTTAGCAGCAGATCTTTCCACAAAAACTTGGCAAGCCAGAAGGGAGTGGTGTGCTACATTCAACATGTTGCATGGGAAAATTTGCAGCCAAGAATACCCTATGCAGCAAGGTTATAATTCAAAATAGGAGAGAGAAAGAGTCTCTCAGACAAAAACTAAAGAGTTCATGAACACTAAACCAGCCCTGCAAAAAATATTAAAGAAGACTCTGAGTGGGAAAGAAAGACCAAAACCAACAAAGAGTAGAAAGGAACAGAAAAAATTTCCAGAAACAATAAACAAGTAATAAAATGGCGCTAAATACATATCTACCAAGAATCACTCTGGGGGGACTTTGGTAGCTCAGTCAGTTAAGTGTCTGCCTTCTGCTCAGGTCATGATCCCAGAATCCCAGGATTGAGCCCATGTTATGGTCCTTGCTTGGTGGGGAGTCTGCTGCTCTCTCTGCTCCTCTCCCTGCTCATGTGCTCCCTTTCTTTCTCTCTCTCTCTCTTGCACGTGCGCATAAGTAAAACCTTTTTAAAAGGTTTACTCTGATTGTAAATGGACTAAATGTTGCAATCAAAAGACGTAGAGTGTCAGAATGGATTAAAAAAAAAAAGACCCATGTATATGCTGCCTACAAGAGACTCATTTTAGACTTAAACGCTTGCAGATTGAAAGTAAGGGAATGAAGAAACATTTATCATGCAAATGTATGTCAAAAGAAAGCCAGAGTAGCAATACTTATATCAGGCAAACTAGACTTTAAGCCAGACTGTAATAGATGAAGAAGGGCACTATATCATTATAAAGGTGACTGTCCAACAGGACGAACTAACAATTGTAAATACTTATGCCCCCAACTTGGGAGCACCCAAGTATATAAAACAATTAATAACAAACATAAAGGAACAATAAATAATAGTAGGGGACTCTATTACCCCACTCACATCAATGGATAGATCATCTAAGCAGAAGATTCACAAGGAAACAATGGCTTTGAATGACACGCTGGACCAGATGGACTTAACAGATATATTCAGAACATTTCAGCAGAATACACATTCTTTAAAGTGCACATAAGACAGTATCCAGAATAGATAATATACTAGGTCTCGAATCAGCCCTCAACAAGTACAAAAAGATTGAGATCACACCATGCATCCATTATAACTACAAAATTATGAAACTTGAAGTCAATCACAAGAAAAAATTTGGAAAGACCATAAGTACATGGAAGGTAAAGAACATCCTATTAAAGAATGAATGGGTCCACCAGGAAATTAAAGAGATTAAAAATACATTGGAAATGAATGGAAATGAAAACACAGTGATCCAAAACCTTTGAGATACGGCAAAAGCAGTCCTAAGAGAAAACTATATAGCAACACAGGCCTACCTCAAGAAGCAAGAAGAGTCTCAAGCAACTAACCTTTATACCTAAAGGAGCTAGGAAAAAGAACAAATGACACCTAAAGCCAGAGGCAGAAGAAGAGAAATAATAAAGATTTCAGCAGAAATAAATGTTATAGAAACAAAATAAATCAATGAAACCAGGAGCTAGTTCTTTGAAAGAATTAATAAAATTGATAAACCCCCTAGGCAGACTTATCAAAAGGAAAAAAAGAAAACACCCAAATAAATAAAATCACAAATGAGAGAGAAGTAACAACCAACACTACAGAAATACAAATATAAGAGAATATTATAAAATAAATGATATGAAAACAAATTGTGCAATTTGGGAGAAATGGATAAACTTCTAGAAACATAAACTACCAAAATTGAAACAGAAAGAAACAGGAAACTTGAACAGACTGATAACCAGCAAAGAAATTGAATCAGTAACCAAAAATCTCCCCCAAAAAACAAAAGTCCAACTCCAGATGGCTTCGCAAGGGAATTGTACCAAAGATTTAAAGAGTTAATACCTGTTCTTCTCAAATTACAAACAATAGAAATGGAAAGAAAACTTCCAAACTTATTCTATGAGTCCAGCATTACCCTGATTCTAAAACCAAAGATTCTACTAAAAAAGAGAACTACAGGGGCACCTGATGGTTCAGTCAGTTAAGTATCCCACTCTTGGCCTCAATTCAGGTCATAATCTCAGGGAGGAGATCCAGCCCTCCAGAGATTCTCTCTTCCTCTCTCCCTGCCCCCCACTTGTGTTTATGCTTTCTCCCTCTCTCTCTCTTAAAAAAAAAAAAGATAACTACAGGCCAATATCTCTGATGAATATGAATGCAAAAATTCTCAACAAAATGCTAGCAAATAAAATCCAACAGTGCATTAAAAGAATCATTCACCGCTATCAAGTGGGATTTATTCCTGGGCTGCAGGGGTGGTTCAATATCCACAAATCAATCAACATGATACATCACATTAATAAAAGAAAGGATAAGAAAACCATATGATCCCCTCAATAGATGCAGAAAAAGCATTTGACAAAGTATAATATCCATTCATAATAAAAATCCTCAACAAAATAGGGATAGAGGGAACATACCTCAACATAATAAAAGCCATATACCAAAAACCTACAGCTAATATCATCCTCATTGGGGAAAAACTGAGAGCCTTTCCTCTAAGATCAGGAATAAGGGATGTCCACTCTCACTACTGTTGTTCAATGTAGTATCGGAAGCCCTAGCTTCTAAAAGCAGACAACAACAACAACAAAAATAAAAGGCATCCAAATCAGCAAAGAAGAATCAGCACATCACCAAAGAAGAAATCAAATTTTCACTATTTGAAAACAACATAATATTTTTATAGAAAACCCAAAAATCTCCATTATAAAATTGCTAGAACTAATATATGAATTCAGTAAAGTCACAGGATACAAAATCAATGTACAGAAATCTATTGCATATCTATACACCAAAAATGAAGCAACAGAAAGGGAAATCAAGGAATTGATCCCATTATGATTGCACCAAAGACCATAAGATACCCAGGAATAAACCAACCAAAGGGAAAAAGATCTGTACTCTTTTCCTCTTTGGTTGAAAACTACAGAACACTTAAGAAAGAAATTGAAGATGATGCAAAGAAATGGAAAAAAAAAACATTCCATACCCAAGGATTGAACAAGCAAATATTGTAAAAATATCTATACTTCCCAAAGCAATCTCTACATATCATGCAATCCCAATGGAAATACCACCAGCCTTTTTCCCAGAGCTGGAACCAACAATCCTAAAATTTGTATAGAATTGCAAAAGATCCCAATAGCCCAAGCAATCTTGAAAAACAAAAAGCAAAGCTGGAGAGTCATCACAGTCTTGGACTTCAAGTTATACTTCAAAGCTGTAATGATCAAGACAGTGTGGTACTGGCACAAAAACAGACACATAGGTCAATGGAACAGAATAGAGAACCCAGAAATGGAAACTCTATGTTGACAAAGCAGGAAGAATATTCAGTGGAAAAGAGACAGCCTTTTCAACAAATGGTGTTAGGACAACCAAACAGCCACATGCAGAAGAATGAAACTGGACCACTTTCTTATATCATACACAAAAATAAATTCGAAGTAGATGAAAGACCTAAACGTGAGACAGGAATCCATCAAAATCTTAAGGACAGCAACCTCTCTAACATTGGGCATAGCGCTTCTTACTAGATACATTTCCTGAGGCCAGGGGAAACTAAAGCAAAAATAAAGTATTGGAATATCCTCAAGATTAAAAGCTTCTACACAGTGAAGGAAACAATCAACAAAACTAAAAGACAACCTATGGATTGGAAGAAGATATGTACAAATGACATATCTGATAAAAGATTAGTATCCAAAATCTATAAAGAACTTCTCAAACTCAACACCTAAAAAATAAATAATCCAGTTAAGAAATGGGCAGAAGACATGGATAGACATTTTTCCAAAGAAGACATCCAGATGGCTGACAGATGCATGAAAAGATGCCCAACATCACTCAGAATAAGAGAATACAAATCAAAACCACAATGAGACACCACCTCACACCTGTCAGAATGGCTAACAGTAACAACACAGGAAACAACAGATGCTGGCGAGGATGTGGAGAAAGGGGAACCCTCTTACACCGTTGGTGGGAATGCAAACTGGTGCAGCCACTCTGGAAAACTGTATGGAGTTTCTTCAAAAAGTTAAAAATAGAACTACCCTATGACCCAGCAATTGCACTACTAATTTTACTCATAGAATACAAAAATACTGATTCAAAAGGATATATGCACTCTGCTGTTTAAAGCAGCATTGTCAACATTAGCCAAACTATGGAGAGAGCCCAAATGTCCAATGACCGATGAATGGATAAAGAAGATGTGGTATATGTATACAATGGCCATAAAAAAGAATGAAATCTTGGGGCACCTGGGTGGCTCAGTCAAGCATCTGCCTTTGGCTCAGGTCATGATCCCAGGATCCTGGGATCAAGCTCCACATCAGGCTCTTGGCTCAGTGGGGAACCTGCCTCTCCCTCACCTACCTACTCCTGCTTGCTGTCTCTCTCAAATAAATACATAAAATCTTAAAAAAAAAAAAAAAAAAAAAAGGATGACACCTTGCCATTTGCAGTGACACGGATTGAGCTAGAGAGTATTATGTTCAGCAAAATAAGTCAAAGAAAGACAAATACCAAGTGATTTCACTCACATGTGGAGAGTAAGAATCAAAACAAATGAACACAGAAGGGATAAAAACTCTTAATGATATTGAACCAACGAGGGTTGCTGGAGGGGAAGTGGGAGGGGGATGGGATAAATGGGTCATGGGCATTAAGGGAGGACACTTATTGTGATGAGCATTGGGTGAGGTATGGAAGCGTTGAATTAACTATATTGTACACCCGAAACTAATATCACACCGTATGTTAATCCCTGAAATTTAAATAAAAACTAAAAAAAAAAAAAAAAGACATTTCTCCCAGAATGTTCTTGGGCATACTAGAACAGGGGAGGGCAGAAGCCTTGAAAGATAAAATTTCTTCATAATACAAGATGGAGAGGTGCCAGGGGGTGTCAGAGAGAAACTCTGGAGTTGAATTCTTATGAGGAAGAATATAACTAAGGAAGTGGATGGTGGATATAAAACTAACAAACTAAATCACTGAAATAAAATTTTGTACTTACTTGATACGCTTTAGGTCTGGGGGAGGTACAGGAGAAGGACATTTTAAAGTTTGTGGAGGGGGAAATAAGTTTGCTCTGTCGTTGTAAGCTTTCTGTGGCAGAGATCTTGAATGATTAATAAAGAATAGTCACCACCTGGATTTAGGGAATTTAAGCAATAGCATAGACACATCCCCTTGCCACATGCTAGCTAAGTCCATTTCCAATGTAATTCAGGCCATTATTATAGCTAAATACTGTCAAGATAAGCTGTTTCATGTCCCGTGAGAGTGAGCGTACACCGGCTTGTTAGGAGACGAAACTGCCTCAGCTTTATATTTCACATCAACTTTTTGTACCTCTGTATTGTAAACCCCTAAGGGTCTCCACTCTTCCAATTTTGTATGATTTTCACATCAAACCAGACTTACATTTACACATGAGTGCAGCAAGGCAATAGCACCTAATGAGCTAAGCCTTAGCTTTGAAATCTGCCATCCTGGCTCCTGCACTTACAAACTCTGTGATGTTGGATAAATTACGTAACTTCTCTGATGCTCCATTTCTATTATCAGTAAAGCAGGGGTGATAGTCGTTCAGTAAGTAAATAAATATTAACTGAGTGCAGGTCTGTGTTGGATACTAGAGAAGGAACAATCAACAGAATAGATATGCCTGCTTACCCTGAGAACTCTATAAGTGGGCCGGTTGTAGCATCAGATTTTGTTTCTTTAAAAGGATTTTATAAATCTTAAAGTGACACAATAGGCAGAAAATTCTTAGCAGAGTGACTGGTATATAATTGTTCAAAAACATGCTGTTTTAATGTGGGTTTTTTTAATCCTTTAAAATTTCATGTTATTTACATTCATTTAACAGAGAGCGTTGTGTTTTGATCACTACTTCCTTCACATGGCTAAAAAAAAAATAGCTACTTCTATAACATTGGTTTCAGACGTACCAAGGAAGCCCATATAGAACTAAAATACTCTTACCGCTTGATGCTAGACCTTAACAAACGTTCCAAACCCAAAATCACATCTCAGTTATGGGCAACAGTATGTTCTGGGGGAGTAAGTGAGCTACATACTAGAGGGAAGATGTGTTTAGCTTAGGTTTTGGAGAAAATTGAAATTAATACATTTTATAAAGTGAAATACTGTGGAGCTTGAAGGTATGTGTTTAAATATGAATCAAGTTGTATGTTATGACTTGAGAGGCATCTCAAGCTTATTCTTTTTTTTTTTTTTTAAGATTTTATTTATTTATTCATGAGAGACACAGAGAGAGAGAGGCAGAGACACAGGCAGAGGGAGAAGCAGGCTCCATGCAGGGAGCCCGACGTGGGACTCGATCCTGGGTCTCCAGGATCAGGCCCTGGGCTGAAGGCGGCGCTAAACCCCTGAGCCACCCAGGCCGCCCCATCTCTAGCTTATTCTAAACGTGTGCTGCCAGGAGACAGGATACCTAGTTGCTTCCAAATACTGGAATTTTTACTAAGGTTTTTGTAGATATTCAAAGTAAAGGACTGAACTTGGGGTGGAGTAATGATTAGAAACCAACACATTCATTGAAGTCGAGTCTGTGTCTTTCAACCATAAATGCAAATTGTGAACCATCACTGCTTCCCCCACCAAGCCGCTGTCATGTTAAACTCTCCCCAGTCATCTGGAATGCAGTTCACAAAAACTGTAGCATAAATAACCACATTTACATTTAAGTTGTTACTTTTCAGCTGAGGAAAGCGACCACAAGTGTGCCTCTACCTCTTTACACTGACTGGCAGAGAGACACAACAGAGACATCATCACTGTCCCAAAGGCAGAGCACGGTCAAGTTTAAGCTTATTTGAGAAATTTACTTTGAATATGGTTACCCAACCAATGCTTTTTTTATCTAGTTTACTAGGTCAGGATTTCAGCTTTCTTATGAGCACTCAGAGGGATTTCTGAGACAGTAACTGAGTATACAAGTATTTCCCCCCAGGACATTGCCTAGCTTTCCTGTAATTAAAGCTGATTCTTTTTTTAAAGGGAGAATCATATTTCTGATTTTATATTTTCCTGCATCAAAGAAGGGACGTATAATGTTTGTCTTCCACAGGGGAGCATAAGCGGAGAAGTAAACACAGGGAAGGCTTTACATCCCAGCCCCTGGGAGAAATTCAGCAAGGGCTGTGAATAAGGGGGTCAGTCATTTAAAGGCTGAAGCCACCCAGGAATTAATTACATCCCATGTAAGCAAGCTATCTGGCTGCTGCCGCGGTGTTTCATTATCTCTTGGTGCATCTTCCTAATGCAACTGAATTAAGAATATCGTTCCGTATCCAAACATTCCAGGTGGGAAGAAGTGCTCTTAACGATTCTTCTTTTCTCTCTTCAGCTCTGCTGTACCTGAAGGATGCATGTGGCAGCAGTGTCAGGCCACATGGTGATTCTCCGTGATGGCATTCCTCCCTTAGATGGGTAGATATATAGGGAGGAGATAGAGATCAAGCTTTGAAAAGCACCCCCAAAACCTTAAAAATCAGTGAAGCGGGGGCAATATGCAACCCTCCGGCAATATCTCATAAAATCAGCTCAGAGGCTTCTGGTAGATGTGCTGACACTGTCCAAAGAGTTGAGGTTCAGATTCCCTCCGAGAGAAATGTGATGTCCGTCCTTAATGCTGGATAACTAATTACTGTATCATGGAATCAACCGAAAACAAGTTATGCTGGAAAGAAATGGAAGAAGCCCTGAGGACATAGATCCATGGGAGTAGCAGCACAGAGAGCCTTGTGCCTGCTTCACAGCAGGTGCTAGCCTCACACAGGTGGCATCCAGAGAGAAAGCACGCGCCACAGGTGAAGGCTTGAGCTGGTGGTGGGCATAAATCTAGCATACCCTCTACTCTTTTTGTGACCTTAGGTAAATTGCTTATTCCTGTAAACTCCACCTTGCTCATCTCTGCCATATGGAAATTAAACCTACTTCAAGTGGCCATAGCCCTTTGAAAGAGGTGATGCTTAAGAGATCTGTAAATAATTAGCCCCCAGATCGTGTTAGTTGCCTTCATTAGTGTTACTCTTGGTGGGGGGAGGGAGAAGCACTCACCAGAGATGCTGGGTGTAGCTCTCGCGGAAGGGGAGGCTCCTCAACACCCCTGAGGCCCTCCAGTGATCTCTGCAGTCCTCAGAAGACTAATGTCTGTACTCTAGCTCAGAGCAAGAAGGATGGCTAGCCCCAGCCTATTAAATGCTCCGATCCCCACTCCGATTCATAAGAAAAGCCCATCAGGATTTTTTACCCAGAAAAAAAATCTGGATCTCATCCAAGCACCCAAAGTTTTGGTTCTCCCTTTTTCAATTCATAAAATGTGTTTAATGCTTATTTAATGGCAGAGCTGAAAAACACTACAAATTGGCCCAGAAATTGAGAACTATGAATGCACCATGTAATTTTCTTACATTTTAAATGGTTTCCTTTCTCTTCTCTTCCTTGAAGAGAAAGTGAATGCAAAAAAAAAAAAAAAAAATTTACTGAAATGGGCAAAACTTAAACCTCCAGCATTAAAAATTTTACAGTAGTGGAGCGGTAATCTTATGATATATGGTCTAGTCATATTAAATATAATTTCTAAAATAAAGAATTCTGTATCAATCTAAAAAGTGAAAATTTTGAATTTTCTAAGTACTGTGCATTGAAAATGTGAGCTTTTTTTTTTTAAGTTTTTATTTATTCATGAGAGACACACAGAGAGAGACAGAGATACAGGAAGAGGGAGAAGCAGGCTCCCCGTGGGGAGCCTGATGCAGGAATTGATCCCAGGACTCCAGGATCCTGACCTGAGCCAAAGGCAGACAGACACTCAACCACTGAGCCACCTAGGTGCCCTGAAAATGTGAGCTTTTTTTTTTTTTTTTAATGTGAGCTTTTAAGGTAAATTTAAAACTATAGATTTAGACTGACCTCATGCTTCCAAATTGGAAGTCAAAACAATTGATTGCAAGCATTCCCGTGTTCTAACATCTGCTTCTTCACAATTTCCATATCCATACATTTAATGCAATTTTTTCTCTTACCCAGTACAGTTAACCTGTAGGAGCATTACCAAGTTGTTTCAAATCTCTGCAAAAGACTATGTTCCAAGCATCTCAGTCACTTTCAAACATAGGAGTTTGAAGCAGTTCAGAAACTGCATGTTCAGAAAATGGTATGTGGAAAAGAAATTCAAAATGAACAGAATTTAAGATTGGGGAAGAATTTCAGCTTCTTCATATATAAAGCAAACCTTGCCTATGTATATTAAAATTGCAAAAACAGGTTTTCTTCCCCCCTGCAATTGTAGAGTTGCCATCTGTTAAAGTCAAATTTTAATAGGGTACACATAATAAAACTAATTTTGAGTGTGTACTGATAATACTGTGAATAGCAAAATATGATCAAGTTCTAAATGATCAACTTATTTATAAAGCAAACCTAAAGGGAATTATTTCTTTAATTACAACAGAGAGTTGGCAAACACCTAGAATAAAATAATATCAAGTCCCTGGAGTAATTAGAATGTTGATACAACGAACTATTGACTAAAGATGATAGTTCCTGATTTACCCTGATGCGGTGAAGATTTCATCTAATTATAAAAAGTAAGATACAGGATTTATGAAAACTGTTTATAGGAGAAGTGGGGTGAGATAAAAGCTGCTTGTTGATAAAGACCCAGCATTGCTGTCTTCGCTTCTTTCTCGCACCTATCACACTGACGTGCAGGGTGAACTTTCACCAAATGTTAGTTATAATAAACCAAATTTGGGGTTGCTAAAAACCAGCTGCTGAGATGTTTGAGAGCTTATTTAGGCTACAGTGCTGGGGTACAAGATAGATATTGTAGATCAGGGTCAGGCAATACGTCAGCTTCTATAATATATCTGGAGAAGAGAGATAATTAGATGGATATTCACAGGCTTTTTACTCATTTATTTATTCAGCCATTTAAAACAAATATTTACCAAGCTCACCAGTGTTCCAGAAAATATCCTCAGTCCCAGACACTCAGCAAGCATCAGGTTAGTCTTTGATCTCCAGGATCTTATAAAGTCAAAGCTTCACCTGTGCTCTGGCCACCTAAGCCGACGGGTGTCCTGAGAGAACAGGAGTGGTGAAATTTCTACTCCTAGATCTAATGTCATTCCTTTGCTTGGAATCCTCCAAGGTTTGCCCACAGTTTTAGAATAAAGTTCAGACTTCTTGGCGTTGCTTACAAAGCTCTCCTTCAGCCTCCCTCTGCATACCTCCTGACCTCAGTTATGTTCCCTCCTTTCACACTCTGAGAGCATGAATGAGTTATTTTGTTCCTCAAAAGCCTCTGCCCATGCTGCTCCCTTCCTCTGCAATGCCTCTCCCTGAATTCTTTACTGGAAAAATTGTATGGATCCAATTGCTGTTTCAATTCCTGATTTCAGTGTCTGCTTCCCATGGAAGAGAGCATATGTGCACATACACACGCACAGGCACACGCACACCCCACATCCAAACATATACCATTGCCTTTTCTGGTGCTCTTATGCTGAGCCTTTGTAATCCTGGAGCATCTTCAAAGTGCCTATCATTTAGGTTTGCAACCATTGGCTGTTTTGCCTCAACAAAGTTGCAAGAGGAAGTTGATCTTATTGAATGTTATATAAATAGCACTTACTAATTCATCCGGCCACTAACAGTTTCTCAATAGAAATCCTTACGTTATAACAGATGCCAAATATACCAAGAGATGATTCTGGAAATGAAGACGTTTCAGAAATGAAATAAGATCCTTAGGTTCTGGACCCTATGTATTTCAATTCGACCTTTTTCTGTCTTTCTGCCTTTTTACAACTTTGAGTTAAATATTTCCATAAGCCGTATCTGTATAAGCTGTGACATAATTTGACCCAAATTTAGAAAGAGACTAGATATTTGTGCAAAAGTCATAGAGTAAGAAAAGCAGAGATATTTGATGCTCAGTGAATCCTAAATGTAGTCTCTTCTATCCTCAGTGCTGAGGGAGGGTTCTAAGGGAACTGCCCGAGTTTCTTTGGTCACTCCAAAAAGGAAAGCACAAACATTTTCTACTGAGTTGCTAAAAGTGCCTCCCTGCATAGGTTTGAATGAAAAATAACAAGTTGGAAAGCTCAGAGATATGGTGTGGTGAAAGAAAAAAGTGGTGAAACCCTAGAGATTGATTTACTTTAGATGAACCATTCTTAATATCTCCTTTGTGTTGCATAAATTCACAAGAATGTTATTAATTGAATAGAGTTGATCGTTTCTGTGATTTTTTTTTCAGCAGTAATAAATGTGGCCCAGAGCTAAATTAAGACGTCCTTCCACTACTTTGGGCATAGCATTTTTTCTGAACAGCTGGTTTCCGTTAATAGGCATATCCTTCCTGCCAGAGCAAGCAAATTTGTAATCCCCATCATGCTGGCTGTGTAACTGCCCCAGAGCACATAATCACAGAGTACGTTCCTGTTGCTTTACAGGGATTTTTTTCTTTCAAAGTTGTACTTTGGGGAGACACACCATCTATTTTGTACTCTGGTTTCATGCCTTTCTTTAATTATAGCATCTGATATTTATGGTAAGGAGAAGGAAATACAACTAAAGGTGTACAATTACCTGTTTAAAATATGTGAGCTCACAAATCCTCAAAGTATAAAAAGTTCTCTGAGATGCTATAGACACATATTTCAAATCACAGAAGCATCTCTTACCACACAATTAGGAAATATTTAAAAAACAGGCTTTGGCCATACTATATTCAAGATTTAGCAAGCTCTGAAATGCCCTGATCAGGAGGGAAATGACTGCCTGATGATAACCCCAAAGTTAGTATTAGGGGTATTTGGCAATGCAATAAGATTTGGATTTTTGAGTTGTACTTGGTTTTATTTTTTCATTTTAGGCACTGATTCTATTCCTGATTTAGTAGTGGGAAAGCAATAATTGGGCTTAATACTCAGTTCACCCAGTAAATCAGATCATGGTTGATCCATAATTTCTGTTTGAGTTGACTCTCGTGGGGATCCACGTATGTTTAATTTGAAATATTTACAATTTAATTCAGAATGTACAGTTATTTGGAAAGAGAATGGGTAGATTACCTTTTCCACATGTGAAAGGAAAACTCATGTAAACAGTTTGAAGGTAAATATTTCATCTATTGAAGTGCAAGTAAAAATGTTTTCTATCACTTAAGCATAAATAAAATACACGATGTGATTTTTAAAGTATATAGGAAAAGGTTTCTTTTCAAAATTTCCTCAAAGGTTGGAAAGAGAACTGAGATGAGTTTAATCAGGAAGTGTAGGTAAGATCAGGCAGGAATAAGTGGGGAAATCATGCACGGTGATGAGACTGAGGCAAATGATTTCAAGATGGATTTACTTGGTGCCCACCCCTGAATGAGTCAGCCCCAGAATGTGGTCTCCTGGTGGGGATGCAAAAGACCCTGTTGGACGTGAAGAGGACACTTTCTAAAGATAATTTTAATTGACAGGAGGAGAAAATAGGCCTGAATTCATATTATCTAATAATATTCAGAAAAAAGAAAAAATCCAAAGAAGTGGGAAGAAATATAATTAAGTCAACACTTGTATCCAGAGACTTTTCAACAAAACAATTTCAATATCAGTTTATAAGTTGCCATTCTTTTCAAATATGCATGGGACTTTAATCATAATCAACAAATTCTGGGATATTAAACAGAATTATATAGATTGTATTCTCTGATCACAGAGAAATAGGTTAAAAAATCAACAGTAAGTAACTATTTAGAATCTCCATATGTTTAGAAATATACAGGCACAATAGCAAATATATCCCAACACATTTGAAAAGTTATATAAAATGAAAAAAATTTTAGAAAAACACAATTACAAACACTGGTGCAAAAATAAATAGAAAATCTGAATTGTCCAATGTCCGTTCAAGACACTGTTCCCATGATTAACTCTAGGCCACCATGAACACTCTAGGCCAAAATGGTGTCATCAGTGAATTCCACTAACATTTAGGGAAAAATAATTCAACTCCTGCACAGATTCTCCCAAGACAAAAAAAAAAAAAAGAGGGAGCATTTCTCAATTTATTTTAAAATTTCAGCAGGGTCTGAATATAAAAACTGACAGAAATATTGAGTAAAATACTGGCAAATCAAATCCAGCAAATATAGGAATAAAACATTAAAACCAAGATTGGATTTGCTCCAAGAATACAATGGTGTTTTGATATTAAAAGGCTCCAAATAACTTGCTACACTATGAAAACAAAAGAGAAAAAATATGACCATCTCAACAGTCGCAAACAAAATATTTGATAAATTTCAATATCCGTTCATGCCAAAAGCAAAAATAAAATCTTATTAAACTACCCAAGAAGGAAATGTCCATATGTAGAAACCAATTTCAGGTTAATTTTATGTATAATTACAAAAGGTAAATAATAAAACTTCTAGAATTGGAACCTAAAGGATAAGATCCTGTCATTCTGTAGGAATAGGGCAAGTTCTTAAACCAAATCTCACTAGCTATAAAGAAAAATTTGATAAATCAGACTATATTAATAAGAATGTCATGAAATTCATGAGAAGTCATCAAATAGAAAATATAAAAATAACCACCGAGTAGGGGTGCCTGGATGGTGCAGTTGGTTAAAAGCATCCAACTTTTGGTTTCAGCTCAGGTCATGATCTTGTGGTTGTGAGGTTGAGTCCCACATCAGGCCCCATGCTGAGCATGAAGTCTGCTTGAGAGTCTCTCTCTTTCTCACTCTCCCCCGCTAGTCCCCCCATTTGCATGCTCTCTCTCTCTCAAAAAAATACATACATACATATATACATAAACACGTAAAATATTTTTTAAAAAATACCAAGTAGAAAATATTTGCAAGCTGTATAACCATAGAAGCTCCTATCCAAGTATATACAAATTAATAAGTAACAAATAAGGAAGACAACTTAATAAAAAACAGGTAAATTACTTAAATCAGAAATTCACAAAAGATATTGTCCAATAATCTAATTAAAAACTTTCTATTTCTTTAGTCATCAGGGATATGCAAATTGTAAATGCAGTATGATACCAATGCCTGAAAACATAGCTAAAAAAGTTTTTAGTTGCATTACTAAACTAAACTAATTCCTGTTGGCAAACAGGAAGTCAGAAGAACTCTACCTCTGATCACAGGATGAATTTTACAAAAGCTGTTTGCCATTATCAAATAACACTGATAATTGACCCAACATTTTCGCATTTCTTTTTAGATGATTACTAACAGAAATACACTCACACATGCATCCGAAGGTCACACACAACAATGTTCATATCCACATTATTTATAATAAGCAAAAACTTAAAACAACCCAAGTGCCCAATAATAGTAAAATAGGTAAATTTATTATGATATACTCATACAATAGGAATAATAGCAATGAAAATTAACAGCTAAATAAAACAAAATGAATAGTTCTTATAAACTTAACATTGAACAAATGAATTTAGGCACAATATAGTTCATACAGTAGATTACATTTAAAATCATGCAAAAATAAATCTCTAGTGTTAGAAATCAGTATACTAGTGATCTTTAGGTAGAGGGAAAAGGTTGTGGTTGTAAGGGGCACAAAGTGGGTTTCTGAGGGCTGGTAATGTTCCATTTATTAACCTGGATCGTGTCACATGATTAAGTTCATTTCTTGGTTCTTCATTCAGTAGTACACTTATGATGTGCACTTTTCTGCATGTGGATAATATGTGTATTACACTTCAATGAAACAATTTTAAATAATATATTAGAGATTGCCATTTTCAGCAGTATGCTGGAATAGGTACTTAGAAAAAAAGTCTAATACAAACTGCTGAAAACGAAAAAGTTAGAAATAATATCACAAATCTTGGGGCACCCGGGTGACTCAGTCAGTTGATATCAGTTCAGGTCATGATCTCATGTATTGTGGGATTGAACCCTGAATCAGGCTCTGTGCTCCGTGGGGAATCTGCTTGAGGATTCTCTCTCTCCCTCTCCCTAAGCTCCTCCTCCTGCATGCTACGCGTGCTCTGTCTGTAAAATAAATCTTTTAAAAAAGAAAGAATATTACAAATCTCTTTATAAATGCGTTACAAGAAAATTAGCGACAGCCACAAAAACTAGGAAAGAAGAGGAAAATGAAAACCAGGCCTGGAAGTGAAGCAGTGACAGCTTTTGCTGTCATCTGACCTTGGGATATTTGATAATTTCATTAATGAAAGGGCTTGATTGCCTCTACGGAAGTTAGGCATTTGACCTAACATTCCCACAAAAAGGAAGGATTCTCCAAAGCCTACACTGTCAGGGAAAGGATGGACTAGGAAATGTGTGTGCATGTGTGTGTATGTATAACTGTGTGTGGTTGTATGTGCATGTGCACGCATGTTCAAAGGGAAGACAGCAAGGAACGTTATCAGGCTTCACCTCTGATTTAGATAGGAAAAAAGCCAAATTGTCTCCTTAAGAGCTGGCATGATACCTTCAAAAAGTATAATCCCACATTCCATCTGCTTTGGTTTAAAGTGTGTCCCGCCTACCAGGTGAGGAAGGTCTTTGGAACTAAGCACATTGCCAATTCATACTCAGGGCGATCAGATCAGCAAGGACCCAGCACTCACCTCATGTCACCACCCTTTTGCATCCCTGGTCTTTCTCACTCTGCTTTCTGGCTCATCTTCACTGTCTCCTAATATTATCTTGTGCTAAGCAGCCAGTCTGTACCCATCCATCTGTGATTTCAGAGAGGGTCCTAGGATTCCAGCACTTTTTAAATACAGCAAGATCGGGTGACACAATCAATATAATCACACTTGAGTCCTCCACATAAAAAAATCAAACTTGGCCCATCTGCCATGTAGCCTTCCAAGCCATCTCAGGGAGATCCACCTGTTGATGGTCACTTTTTTATGAAACTCTTCCTCGCTGAGATGGGACAGGATGTGGAATAACATGGGCCATGTCCTTTAGCTACTCCTCGGGCTCCCATTCAACCAAGCATTCTAGCAGCGAACAATGTCTTGGGTTGACCCTTCCAGTCAGGGGAACTGGCCCATTGGGTCCATTTGAATAAAGCTATGTGGTAGTCTTTAAATGAGGAGCATGTTTTTAGGAATCACCTGTCAGGGGTTGTAAAATTTTAATTTCATCAAATCAGCCTTCTCTGCAGTAGATCCTGCCTCTCTCCTGAGAAATTCCCTCCGAAGCTATTAATAAATGTGAGGAATTCTATTCTGGGCAGGCTTTTCCCCCAAAGTCTCGTGTTTCTCAGGATATTGAGGGCAACCTAGTCTTCCAATCGAAGTTGATCTTCCTTTGAAGTATCATATTACTTTTTCAGCAGTAACTCTCGCAATATTTAATACTCTCTGAATGTAATTATAGTTACAGGACAGTAACGTCACTGTTAAAAGTGATATTATTCCCCTAAATTAGCACTAGATTATAGAATATGCCTCAGCGAATCTTAGCCAAATTTATGGATTAATGCTAATGTATCACCCTAGTACAATTTGTATCAGTGAAAGATGAGTAGGTTAGTCTGAGGTTTCTTGTTCTTGTGATATTTCCTAATCTTACCTTCTTCATTTTCCATCTGTTTTCACAGAATTTATAGGATAATCTCTTATGTGACTTTGGTGGGTACCACCTTAAAGTTTCCTGATTTGCATTTTCCAAATGGAGTTTGATGGTTTTCATAAGGTTTCCAATTTGAATTGGTAATTTTACAAACTAGAACATTTAATTATTTCTAGTACTGAAAAAAACACTCCATTTAACCATAATCTCAGGTTTCAAAAGTTTCTGAAAACATGTTCAAAATATTGGACTTCTATATAATTGACGTAGGCTGAGGGAAAAAATAGGTTAAGTACATTTTTATTATATTTTGCATGATCTTGCTATTTTACTATTTTTTATAAATGTGGGATTTATATTTTATTTTTGAAAATCACTTTGTTCGGTGAATAAAAGAGAAGCAAAACCAGATCCATTACTTCTACATTCTCTTTGTCAACAGTGCTGGGTTTTTATTAAACACTAAGTATACTTGTGTTAAATAAATAGAGTAAATCTTTAAGTACTATGCTACCTACCATTTCCTCATTTATCTTACCGCATTAAAAAGAACTGTAAAGCATATAATCAACTTTTCTTACTTTTGATATTCTTAAGTGTCAAATAATTTGCCTTTTTAAAATTTTAGACATGACCAGTAGATATTTCTGATCCTTTTTATTCATTTTTGTTGTATATATACCCTCCCAATCCTGTACCTTGATATTTTTACACTCACGTTTGTCAGTGAATCCCCTATGCAGTTCACCTCTCCATTTTTTATCTACTTTGAAGAGCACTTTTGGAAGAAGACCAGAACACTCCAGTCCTAAACCATGAATAATTCATGTTGTACAACTTCAGCCTGACCTTCCCTGGCTCCCACAGATTCCTCCATTCAACTCTCATTGATTTTAGAGTGAAAACCGAGGCCACGTACACTCTCTTCTTCACACCCAAGAATCAATGTCCCTACTTTTATATAGCTTCCAGGCTCAGAGAAAGAATAGACCTTTTATTATACTCATGGACTTATAGAGATAAAGGGAACGTTGGAGGTCATTGAGTCTAAGTCTTTTTGTTTTACAGTCGATGACCTGAAGCCAAGAAAGGTATAGCTAGGAAACCCAAAGATCCAGGGATATCTATTCCATTATCCTTTTAATTCATTCTCTTTTGTTTAATTAAAAAAAAAACCCTGTTGTTGTCTATCTTTGCAAGATGCTGCTTTATCAAAAATTTCTTCTCTCTTGGGGCCTCTGGGTGGCATGTCAGTTAAGTATCCAACTTCTGATATCAGCTCAGGATGTGATTTCAGGGTTGTGATCTCAGGATCATGAGGTCGAGCCCCACGTTGGGCTCCATGCTCCACGTGGAGTCTGCTTAAGATTTTGTTCTCCCTCTCTCTCTTTCAAATCTTTTTAAAAAAATCCCTTGTCCCTTTAATATATTACTGGCAACTTTTGTTCACTCCATCTGCCACTATAACAATAATAAATGCATTAAATTATAAGCAAGGTAAAACCTAACAGTTGCTTTAAAATATCAGGCTTACTTTTCTTATATATCAGACTTCTAAATTTAGAATGGTAGAGGCCTCTCACATTGGTTCAGCAGCTTCAGGATGTCAGAACTGGCTTATCTGCAGTGAGTCAGCCTCCTCTTCATAGTCGCAAGATGACAACTTAGCTTCAGGCATCACAGGTCCTCGAGGCAAGAGGAAAGGCTTAAAGATACAGTACCAGTCATATTTGTACCTTTTACCAGAAAGCACAATTTTCCTCCCAATTCCACTCAAACATCTTCCATTTGTATCTTGTTGAACAGAAATATACCATGCGGTACTCTTGAATGCAAGGAAGGCTGGGAACTGTAGTGGGTTTTGCTTTATGATTTTTTTTTTTAATTGTGCACATTGCTGCCCTCAACAAAATTGAGGTGTTATCAGTAAGGATGATAGAGGACGTATAATGAGTTTGCAGCTAGCAATAGTCTCTGGTATACTGGTACCATTAGAATAGAATCCACCTTCCTTCTCATGGCCTCCAAAGCGAGGACCTTGAATAACTTGTCCCTGCCCCCCTCTTCAGCTGTATTTTGAACCTCCCTGGCCCTCACTACTGAATTCTAACCAATCAGCCTTCTTTCAGCCCTTTAGTAGGCCAGGCTTTTCTCCTCAGGGCGGCTTCTGTCTAGCATGTGCTTCCCTGCTCTTCCCATAGCTGGTTCATTCTGCCCTCAGATTCTAGAACCTTCAGGCTCCAGGTGAAACATTATTTTCTTGAAGAAGTTTTCCCTGACCATACTACCCAAAGAACATCTCCCTCTGTTCTTTATCATCAGGTAAAGAAGACTTTTTTCTTTAGAGCAATTATTACAATTTGAAAATAACCTCATATATTTTGTTAGTTTGTTTTTATCTCATCTTGATAGATGAGACGGCTGACATGACTCCTTTAGTCATTCACCTATCCAACAGAAGTTTATTGAGCAGCAGTTATGGGCCAAGCCCTATCCTGAGTGCTAGACACAGCAATGAACAAGATAAAAAGACCCTGACTGCAGAAAGTTCACATTTTAGTAGAACAGACTGTGATCGCTGTGTCTCTTATTTCACATACTGGCTGATGTCCAATAAATATTAATCGAATGCATTAATAAACAAGTATGACTTGCCAGAAACTATATTCACACTGAGGATATAGCCTTTATTCCTTTGGAGTATACCACCTATTCATGATTATATTTTTAAACAGAATAGTTTTTGGCTTAAACAATCTACCACAATCACTCTTATGAATTATAATTGAAGAATAGTATCTGCAGAAATTGCTCATTAAAGTTGGAATAATTTTATTAAGAACAATCTCTAAATAATTGGAGTAATTTACAAGTTATTTAAAATATTTAGACAAGAGGTTTAATGAGAAGGTTGGAATTAATGGCAACTAAGTTTCTATTGTATTTTTTACATCAAACCAAAGAGATAATGAAAAATGAAGATGCAGTGGGGCACCTGGGCAGCTCAGTAGGTTAAGTGTCTGACTCTTGATTTTGGCTCAGGTCATGATTTCAGGGTTCTGAGATCGAGCCCTGTGTTGGGCTCCGTGCTCAGCACAGAGTCTGCTTGTCCCCTCACCCTCTGCTCCTCCCCCTGCTCACACACTCTCTCTCTCTCAAATAAATTTTTAAAAATCTTAAAAAAAGAAAGATGAAGATGCTGAGATAAACTAAAAGATAATTCCAATGATAAAAAGAAGATCAATAGGTATAATTAAGGTTTTATAGTCTAACCACTATTATTTTAACCAGTCCAGGAAAGAAACCCTGGGTCACATGTATTTCCAAAATGTAATTTTTTACCATTAGATTTATTAAGAAAACCAAAAATGAAATTATGTGTATTAGCAACAGTTGTTGCTCCTAAAATAATGAAGATATGCATACTGTGCTTTAAGATACCTGATGATAATGTGATGGAAATGGCCCAAAGGGTCTGAATTGCAAATCATAATGTACAGGCTAACAAAAAGTTTCTCAACACTCCTAAATATTCAACAGGTGTGTGTAGTAGGAAATCAACCTCATACTGGACTACCAGCTCATTATCAAGGCCATGCCTCAGTTTCTCCACCTATAAATTTAGAGTAACAGTACCAAGATTGCAAGAGTGTTGTAATTGACAATGAGTAAGTGCTTTGTGTAGCACCGACTGTTACACATAAATTTGCTGTTATATACATATATAAAACAATATATAAACTTATTTTTATATAAAAATATGTACCTTATAATATGTTGTTAATATGTGTCATATATATAATATACAGTTGTAAAATATTTCTTGTTATATATAAAACAGCAAATTCTTATTTAGCAGTTTGTACTATGCAAAGTAATTTCTTTTTCTAAAAAATATATATATTATTACTCTAACCCATTAAAACACACACATACATATATATATACATACAATTGACCTTTGAACAACATAGGGTTTATCAATCCCCCAATGTGGTAAAAAATCTGTGTATAACTTTTAACTCCCCCAAATCCTAACTAATAACCAATTGACTGGAAGCCTTACCAGTAACATAAACAGTTGACACATATTTTTGTAGTTTGGGTTTTTTTTTTTTAATTGGAGTTCAATTTGCCTACATATAGCATAACACCCAATGTTCATCCCGCCAAGTGCCCCCCCTCAGTGCCCATCACCCAGTCACCCCAACCCCCCACCCACTTCCCCTTCCACTACCCCTTGTTCATTTCCCAGAGTTAGGTGTCTCTCATGTTTTGTCACCCTCACTGATATTTTCACTCATTTTCTCTCCTTTCCCTTTATTCCTTTTCACTAATTTTTATATTCCCCAAATGAATGAGACCATATAATGTTTGTCCTTCTCCGATTGACTTATTTCACTCAGCATAATACCCTCCAGGTCCCTCATGTCGAAGCAAATGGTGGGTATTTGTCGTTTCTAATGACTGAGCAATGTTCCATTGTGTACAGAGACCACACACCCTCCTTATCCATTCATCTTTCGATGGACACCGAGGCTCCTTCCACAGTGTGGCTATTGTGGACATTGCTGCTAGAAACATCGGGGTGCAGGTGTCCCGGCGTTTCACTGCATCTGTATCTTTGGGGTAAATCCCCAGCAGTGACACATATTTTTGTATGGTGTTTGTATTATATACAATATTCTTACAATAAAGCTAGAGACAAGGAAATGTCAAGAAAATCATAAGGAAGAGAAAATACATTTATAGTACTATACTGTATTTATCAAAAAAAAATTCATGTATAAGTAGACCAATGTAGTTCACACTTGTGTTGTTCAAGGGTCAACTCTATTACTCATGAAAATTGCTTGAACCTCTGATTTAATTCAATTCGAATTTTTTTTTTCAATTAGAATTTTGTAACTAATCATGTCCTGATCTTTCATTGTTACTGAATTTGCCCTTTGATTAGGTCAACTAAGTTTACTCCCAAAAAATAGAATGTAAATTTTCTTTGTTTTTGATGCATTAAACATTCTTTCTCATATTCACCTAAACAATTAAATAGAATAACTAAATACATGAAATTTAGTTAATCCCAGAAGCAAGAGTTGCTGTGGCATAGAATGTGACTATCTTTAGATAGTCAAACAGAATAACTAAAATATATGAAAAGTTAAATAATAATGCAAAGTCACTTAGGTCAACTGAACTAGAAGCTCCATTTGGGTAAAACAAGATCTTATGCTTTTTGTTTACTATAGTAGATGCTAAATAAATGCTGATAGATTGACTATTTAGTTGATAAAAATTAGATTTTCTTAAACTTACAGAAAAGTATTTTCATTCAATCCATATGGTTTTCCATTATAAATATTTTCACATGATTAATGTTTCATTTTTATATATTTACTGTTAATGAAATCAGATATTTTAAGAATATTTCTTATTCAACTTTATATTGAATATATATTATGTGTTTAACTGCAAGTTGAGTTAGCAAAAGCAATGCAGTTTTTTCATTCTTTGGACCATTGCCAAAATTGTCAATAAGGGCATGTCAACTATCAATAAATGAAAAACAGTATTTTTATACAATCAAACCTTCTAAAGATAGTCACATTCTATGCCACAGAAATTCTTGCTTCCGGGAATTTGGGCTCTACCACATAATGTAACCATGTAAAAGATATGCTCATAATAGAGAAATTCTGTCCAGTAGACATGCTTTCAGAATGAGTAATTCAGTCAGACATGTCTCTACAAATCTTTTTTCTGTTTTAAAAAAGAGCGATTGAGAGAGAAGAGGAAGTGTCTATAACCACCAGAAATAGCATGTACCAATCCAGTGAAAGATTTAAAATTTGCAGAAAATTCTGATGATCATCAATTCTATAATTTCTACCACATACACTGAATTTTAAGTGGAAGTTTGATTTATTTTCACTAGTATAAATGTATGAATGATAAGGCAGTGCTCTTTGAGATAAAATATGCTTTATCCCTGAAAATATATTCACATCTTTCATTCAGATTAGAGATAAATGCACACATCTGGGCCACTTTCCTTGTCATCAAGAGGAAAAGAGAAAAACTATTTTTCTTTTTTATTATCTCTTAAATATATGTAGATATTGATATATATGTATAGATATACATGTAAAGATACTTTTCTATATCTCAGTGAATACTGATACTGCTACTCTCTACTTACTGTTTTATTCTGTGATTTCTATAAACTTTGCATCTTCAGGTGCTATGCGTTTCCTAAGTAATTATGTGCCTTGTTGACTGCGCATATGCACATATGTGCAATGCTCTTCTGTCCCCAGGTGTCAGTGTTAACTTGTTCATTTAAGTCAAGCGACTGCTGGCAGGGAGCCCAGATCACTGGGGCCATGGCAGCTACATGGAGACTCCTTCCACAGTATTATTGATGATAACATTTCAAGCAGCTGGGATAGAGTTTGGAAATACTGTTCTCCCAGACATTTGGTTTCACCCTCCTCCTTGAGCAAAAGTGGACTGAGAAGTAGTATCAGAATAACATTTCTCCCTTCTCAACTCTACTCCACCGTATGTAGGCGAGGCATAGTCATGGCCCGTGGTAGTCGGAGCACCACTGGCTTGCCCTCAGTATGGATGTAAGAAGGGTACTTTTTCCCAATATTTATTTTTTTATAAAAATTGTTCATGTGGGGACATCTGGGTGGCTCAGTGGTTGAGCATCTGCCTTAGGCTCAGGGCATGATCCCTGGGTCTGGGATCGAGTCCCACATGGGCTCCCTGCAGGGAGCCTGGTTCTCCCTCTGCCTGTTCTCTGCTTCTCTTTCTGTGTCTCTTATGAATAAATAAATAAAATATTTTAAAAATTATACATATGTACATGTTTTACATACATATACATAGTGAAATGATTATTATAGCCAGGCTAATTAGCATATCCATCCCCTGTTATAGTCACTCTCTGTGTGTATGTTTGGTGAGAACATCTGAAATTTATTGTTTTAGTGAATTTCCAGTAAGTAATACATTATACACTATAGTCATCATGCTGCAGATTAGATCTCTAGAACTTATCCTACTTAACTGCTGCTTGACCCTTTGGCCAACAATATCTCTTTCATCCACCTCCCCAACCCTGGTAGCCACCGTTCTACTCTCTGCTTCTACAAATTCACCTTTTTTTTTTTTTTTTTTTTTAGATTCCACAGGTATGCGAGATCACATAGTATACTCTTTCTGCTGTCTTACCTTTCTTAGCATAATGTCCTCTGGATCCATCCATGTTGTCACAAATGGCAGTCTATATATGCAACGAAATATTATTTACCCTTTGAAAAAGGAGACTTTTTTAATACAAAAAGAGCTGTAAACATAGTCTCACCAAAATTATTGTGCTCATATATGACAAATAGATCAATCTGAAAGGTTTGCCTGGATGCTGTCTTCTTTACAGAAACATTTGCCATTCCTTCACCTAATTTGTGGATGCATATGTGAAAATATGAGATTAGAAGGATTTGGAACCACTGAATCTTTATTCTAAGATATTTAAAAAAATCAGAGTGATGTATCAGATGATATCTTCACTATTTCCAGACAGTGATGAGTACAATCAACATCAAAAGGTAGTTTTTTTTACTCTAGTGATCGTATTTCTTGAAAACAAAAGTTGTCTGTTATCTAATGCTATCTTCCATCAGAATAAGTTTAATGATCTACAACTTGAAAAATCAGAAAATGGTCATAATAGTTAAGCTTAGATGCTTTTTAAGTTTTCCTTGTCCTAGGGAAACCAAAGAAAGATAGCTTCATAATTCACTTACATATTTTAATTTCCTGTACTCACATTCCTTCTGTGAACTCTCACCACCAAAATATACACAAAATTCTTTATTTTCTCTGAATTTAGGTAGGCTTTTTTTTTCATATTGAGTCTATTCTATAAGCCTATAATCATGGTTTCTATTTTTCTTTGTGCTTTTTTTCTTTGCAATTCCTGGTGATGGGAATTGATGCAGAACGTGGTACCAGAATGTTTTACCAGTTGGAGAATTAAATTGCCTCATTTAAAATAATTCCAAAAAGGAGAAACTGTATGGTACAATTAAAGAAGTACTGAGCTTGCAGGAAGATCCTAGACTTTTAGGGTTAACTGTAGGACCTAGAGGAAATCTCTTTAGCTCCCTGGATCAGATCTGTGCCACTTTAATAAAATATGGCAGTATTGAAAAGTATTTTTATAAACTCCTAAGAACTCTAATATCCATGTAGCACCTAGCATATGCTGAAAATATCCAAGGGCTATAAAAACTATAGCAAAGTAAAATAATGGTATTTTCCTTGAGTGTTCTTAGATATTGGGGGGGGGGTAAAAAATGTGTAATATAAAATCTAGCCCCTTAAATTTTAAGTGTACAGTATAGTATTATTTTGTATACAAATTATTTAACAGCAGACCCCTAGAATTATCTCATCTTGCATGACTGGAACTATAGACATTAAACAACAACTCCCCACTCCCTCCTCCTCTAATTCCTGGCAACCACTATTCTACTTTCTGTTTCTATAACTATGACTATAGATACTTCATGTAAGTGGAATCATGCAGCGTTTTTCCTTTCGTGACTGGCTTATTTCACCTAGCCAAATCATCCATGTTGGCTTAGCATTCGACAAGATTTCTTTCTTTTTAAAAGATAAGTAATATTCCATTGTATGTATAAACTAAATTTCCTTATCTATTCCTACATCACTGGACATTTAGGTTGTCACCACCTGTTGACTATTGTGAATAATGCTGCCGTGAACATGCCATGAACAGACCACTCTCAAAGATCCCAATATCAGGGCATCTGGGTGGTATAGTTGATTGAACATCTGACTCTTGGTTTTGGCTCAGGTCTGATGTCAGGGTTGTGCGATCAAGCTTTGCATCAGGCTCCGCACTCAGCACAAAATCTGCTTGAGATTCCCTCTCTCCTTTTTGGCTCCTTCCCCCTGTGCTCTCTCTTTCTCTCTTTCTCTCCCTCTCTCTGAAATAAATCTTTAAAAAAAAAAGATCCTGATATCAATTTTGGGGGATAAATATTCAAAGGGAGATTGCTTAATCAAATGGTAATTCTATTCTCATTTTTTTTTTTAGGAACCTCCATACTGTTTCCTATAGTGGCTACACAATTTACGTAACCAGCAACAGTGTACAAGGGTTTTAATTTTTCCAACACCTCACCAACACCCCAGTAATTTTCTGGGGATTTGTTTGTTTTTTAATGATGGCCATCCTAATAGATATGAGGCAGTATCTCATTATGGTTTTGATTTATATTTCCCTGATGAATAATGATGCTAAACATCTTTTCATGTACCGTTGGCCACTTGCAGGTCTTCCTTGGGAGAATGTTTATTTAGGTCCTTTGCCATTCTAAAAATGATGTTGTTTATTTGTATATTTATTTTGCTCCTGAGTTGTAGGTGTTCCTTAAGTATTTTGCTTATTAACTCTTTATCAGATATATGGCTTGCAAATATTTTCTGCCATTCCCTTGGTTGCTTTTTTTCAATTTGTTGATTACATCCTTGCTGTACAGAAGCCTTGCAGTTTGATATAGTCCCACTTGTCCACTCTTGCTTTCGTTGCTGTGCCTTCAGTGTCACATTCAAACTATCATTACCAAAACCTGTGTTACAAGGTTTCCACCCTGGTTTCTTCTAGGAATTTTATGTGTTTAGGTCTCATGTTTAAGTCTTTATTCTATTTTGGGTTGACTCTTAGGAATAGTGTAATACAAGTCTAATTTCATTCTTTTGCTGTGAATATATGGTTTTCCCAGCATTCATTTGCTGTAGAAATTCTAACCATTATATAGTCTTAACACACTTTTCAAAGATAATTTGCTCTGTATTCTGTTCCATTGGCCTGTATATCTGTCTTTATACCAGTACCACACTGTTTTGATTATCCTAGCTTTATGATAGATTTTGAAGATATAAATCAGTCTTCTTAGATCTTAATTGTGACATAGTTTACACACATTCAGAAATGATAGATTAATATTAAACAAAGATTAAAATGAAAGGAAAGGAAAATGTTGTAGAGATCAATAAACATTAATTACTATTACTTGGTAAAACATAGAAAACGTGGATCTTATAGTTTGTGGAGAACTGTGCAAATAAAGCCCACTACAAGCTCAAAGGGGATTGCTTTACAGATATTTAGAAGTCTGTGCAAGAGTTGCAGAAATAAGGGACAAAGGAAGATGTGTCAGTAGAGGTAGGCATGGTCGTCTTTCACTGCGCACTTTAGAGCACATTTGTGATTAATACGCTCCATTTAATACTTGTTCTTTTCTTGTTTTCCCTTTTTTAAAAAGATTTATTTATTTTAGAAAGAGACAGTAAGCCAGGGAGGGACACAGGGAGAAAAATTCTCAAGCAGACTCTCTGCTAAGCGGGGAGCCTGATGCTGATGCAGGGCTCAATCCCAGGATCCTGAGATCATGACCTGAGCTGAAATCAAGAGCTGGCCACTTAAACAACTAAGCCATGCAGGCACCCCGATACTTGTTCTTTTCTTAGTGGTCATTCCACTTATTCCATGAATGGAAACCCCACTTTCCCTTGTGGACGCAGCTTCAACTGTGGTTCTCTCTCAAGTTGAGGCAACTTCATTGAGATTCCAAATCACTCACAAAGATGTGAAGCTGAATCCCTTGTGTTCAGTCTTTACCTCTTATGTTCCCTTTTTCTTCCTTCCTCCTAAAAATCCAAACTCTCCTAACACTCATGCCACCCAGCTCGATCCCCTGACATGCCTCTTAGTTTTGTCATTGTGTTAATTGCCAGGGCTGCCTGTATAAGCTCCTAGGGTGACTTAAATAACACACATTTCTTTCTCACAGTTCTGGAGACTAGAAGACTTAAGATCAAGGTGTCAGCAAGGTCGGTTTCTCCTGACCTCTCTCGTGGGCTTGTAGATGGCCTTCCCACTGTGTCCTCATGTGGGCTTTGCTCTATATTATGCATCCCTGTTCTTTTTTTTTCTCCTAATGAGGACCCCCATCATATTAGATTAGGGCCCCACACTATGACTTCATTTTACCTTAACTACTTTCTTAAAGGCCCTACATCCACATACAGTCACACTGGAGACTAGAGTTTCAATATAGGAATTGGCAGTGGCAAAGGAGGGGGGAGTGGGGTAGGAAGCATAATCCAGTCCATAACCAGCATATACTGCATTTTAGTCAGTTCCCATCACTTAAAGATGATTTTACCTGCTTTTTTCTTGTCTTTCTCTCCTCTTCAATTCTTATAACCATTCTTGTCATAAATACGCACTCACATGACCTACCCACCCAGTTCTGCTTTCAGTTCCATGAGCAACTCATCTCCAATATGTTTTTCTTCAACCAATCTGTTTCCAGGTGTCACATTTGCAGTAAATCCATCCCCTCTGAAACATCAATTTAAACATCAAGTTCTTTGATCAATGGTTCCTATGTTTCCAATTCATTGTTTCTACCCTTGAATCTCTAAAGCCATTCTCCTTGCTTATCACCACAGTATTGTCTTCTTCCTAAGAGTTTAGGTTCCATGTTCCAACAGTACATCATATTTTTACCCTTCATAGATGGTGTCAAATTTGTTTATGTTTCTCTCCTTTCTTGTTATTTGTTTAAAATGGATTGTATATAATTATATTTTTCTCTAGACTCCTAAATTAAAACCAGAACATTTATTGAGAAGTAAAACAACTGAAATTTCTTTTTTCATTTTCAATTCATAACTATATAGACCAATTAGGTATTCCATTGTCTGGATAGCCTTCCTATGTTAGTAAGATATTCCCCACATTTATAATAATTGACCATGTACTAAGTCATAAAGTAAGCTTCAGAGAAGTAAGTTTCTCTGCCCCAAGATAATTAAACCAGACATAATAATTAAAAGATGCAGTATATAAAACTTGCATTTGGAAATTTTGAAACATACTTCTAAATAATTTATTGAGCCAAAAAAAAGTATAAATTTAAAAGTGCAGCTAAGTAATATTTTTAAATACCTTGCTTTGTATTTCATATAATGAAATGGTGAGGTTTTTTTAAGATTTTATTTATTTATTCATGAGAGATACACAGAGAGAGGCAGAGACATAGGCAGAGGGAGAAGGAGGCTCCCTGCAGGGAGCCTGATGCAGGATTCAATCCCAGGACCCTGGGATCATACCCTGAGCTGGAGGCAGACGCTCAACCACTGAGCTACCCAGGCATCCTGAAAATCGTGTTTCAAGAGAACTTTATAAAAGAACAAACACTCCGTGATACCACTTATATAAGGGATATAAAGTAGTTCAACTTGTAGAAGTGGAGAATACAATAGCAGTTTCCTGAGGTTGGCAGGTGGGGAAAAATGGGGATCTATTGTTCACGGTGTCTACAGTTTCAGCTGTACTAGGTCAGTTCTAGAGATCTGCTGTACAGCACAGTATATGAAGTTAATGTAGTATTGTGCACTTCAAAATTTAAGAGGGTAGATCTCCTATTAAGGATTTTTACCACACACACACACACACACACAAATGGAGTGTTTTTACTACACAAAAAAATGTGTTTTTACCCTCACCCCCAAAAAAGAGTCTGGGAAGTACGGAGTATGTCTAGTACTTTCACTGTGGTGATGTATCACAGGTGTTTGCATATGCCCAAACCTATCAAAGTGTGCACACTATATACATGCAATTCTTTGTGTACAAGTTATAACTCAATAAAGCTGCTTTTAAAAAGAGAACTTTATAGTCTAAATGACTATATTGTAACATAAGCTGGGAATAAAATTAATTGGCTAAATTCTCATTTTAGAAATCTTTATCCTTGAGGGAAAAGCTGCAAAAGATGATAGAAGAAATAATAAATACAGGGTCAGAAATTAGAAATCAAGGACTCAATTGAAAAATAAAATCAAACTTAGTTCTTTCAAGCAATTAATAAAATAGCAAACACTGTACACGTTTATTAAGGAAAAAAAACAGAAAAATATAAAATTTCTACCTAAAAGAGAGACAAAACTACAGACATGGCAGAAATTCAAGACACAAGGCAGAGAGGAGTTTTTGCTCTGGTTAAAGATTTTATTTATTTATTCATGAGTCAGAGAGAGGCAGAGACCCAGACAAAGGGAGAAGCAGGTTCCTCACAGGGAGCCCTGATGTGGGACTCGATCCCGGGACTCTGAGACCATGTCCTGAGCCGAAGGCAGGTGCTCAGCTGCTGGGCCACCCAGGCATCCCTGCTCTGGTGCTTTAAGCCTCTCATTGTCCATTCCTTATGTAGAGTGCAGCTATAAATTCTAGATAGAATCCAAAACAAAATATCTGAAAACTCTGAGAAGTAAAGAAAAACAGATTGTTCAAGGGGTTCAAAACTTAGAGATAGAACTTACAGAGGAATGGATTTTGGGTGACTTTTCCACAGGGACAGGTCACAGGTATGGAGACCACTGCCCGAACAGCTAATGGTCCAATAGAAACCCCAGCAGAACCTCTGGAGTGGAATCAAGGAAAGCCCCTCAGAGCAGAAGAGAGAGGAGAAATTCTCAAAGGAAATAGAGCCAGAGAAGAACTTTACCTAATTTTATATATGAGCTTGTACAAGTATCAGCTTACCTCTTGGGCTTCCCATCTGCAAGATTAACCCAAATGAGAAAAGTAAACACTTAGCTGAGATTTGAACACTACTCAGAAAATGAGAGACAAAATTTACTATATAAACCTAATTATGTTTGCCTGCGAAGACAGAAGTGCTGATACTATCTAGAAGATTATAACTAAATCCAGAATCTGTACAACAAAACAAAACAAAAATTGCAAACAAAAATTTTTGTAATCACAAAAATTACAAATTATACAGTAAAATATCCAAAATTGCTCACCATGCAAACAAGCAGGAAAAGCTAAGCTGATTTTCAAAGAAAGAGACAATCTACACATGCCAGTTCCAAGATGATCCAAATGTTAGAATTATCAGACAAAAGCTTTGAAGCAGCTATTATAAATATGCACCATCATACAAAGGAGAAAAAAACATTTCAAATGAATAAACAGAAAGAAAATATTAGTAGAACAGAAAATATTTTTAAAAAACTAAATGGAAATTTTAGAGCCAAAAAAATAAAATCTGGAATTGAAAACTTACTGTATGCACCGATTAGCAGAACAAACATGTCCGGTAAGCAGTAAACATGAAGATAAGATAGATAGATAGATATATATAGACTATATATAGATATAGACTATATCTATATATAGACTCAATCTTTGTTGTTTTCAGATTAGAAGCAATAAATCTGTAACATTCCAAACAATGTAAGTAAATGGGATCACTTGAAGTGGCAAATGATTATTTTTTCCCCAAGTTAAGATGTACATTTCTTGGGTAGAGATAAGAAAAAATTCTAGTTAGTTCTGGATTTCACCTGAACTGGCTCACAGATTAATACTCTCAATTTGTATTTGACATATGTATATAAATAAATATAACCCTTGTGTGAAGATTCTGAAAAAAATATATATATATTTGTTTGGAAGAAGAGAGAGAAAACAGAGCGAAATGAAGAAAGTATGAGGTATCTGTGGGACAGTATCAGTGGTCTGATGCACATGTAATTGAGGTCCCAGAAAAAGAGAAAGAGGTTGGTAACCAACCCCTAAAAATGTCAAGAAATAATGGATTAAAACTCCCACAATTTGATGATAAACTTATATTTACAGATTCAAAACACCCAGTGAACCCTAATCAGGATAACATCAAAATATCTAGAAACATCATCATCAAACTCCTGAAATTAAAATGTTTTTTAAAAAAGTAAAACGTTAAAGGTGTCAAGAAAACAACACATTACATATGTGGACAGTTTGAATTACTGCAGATTGACATCAGATCAGAGAGGCCAGAAGACAATGGAATAACATTTTTAAAGTGCCAAACGAAAAACAAAGAAAAGAAAAGCACTCTCAGCTCAGAATTCTGTATCCAGCAAAAATATTTTTTTAGAAATTAAGGCAAAGTAAAGACTTTTTTGATGAAGGAATACCAAAACAATTTGCCACTAACAGCTAAACAAATATAAAAGAGTGTTTTTCTCTTGCTATGTATATATGGCTGCCTATTATCTTTTGGGCAATGTTTGTAGATGTAATTATATATATGAAAACTATAATAAAGTTAGTGGAGCATGAGAGTAAAGAAACCTATGTGGTTGCAAAGTTTTTACACCTTAAATGAAGCAGAACAAGATTAATGCTAAGTAAATGTACACGTTTAGTCAAATAGATGGTAACATAATACAAAAAATATTTAGCAAAAATATCTAATACAGAAGTTAAAATAGCATGCCAAAATTATTCAAATAATCCAAAAGAAGGCAGAAAAATGGGAAAAAGGGAAGAAAAACTGGAGAAGACAAATGGAAGATAAATAATGGTAGATAAATCTAAAAATATTGCATTAATGTTTTTGGTCTAAGTATTTCCATTAAAAGGCACAAATTAACAGAGTTTTAAAAAAGCAAAATTCATTCACAAGCTGCTGATGAGGGACACATTTTAGTATAAAAATTGAAGTAAGTTAAGAGCAAAGAGAATTAAAGATATGCCATAAACAAACCATAAACAATATTAAATGAAATGGACTTCAATACAAAGCATAACACCAGATATAAAGAGCAACAACATACAGTAATCATGAGGTGTAATTGATGAAGCATTCATAGAAATTATAAATGTGTACACCTAATAAAAGAGCCCCAAATCACAATGAGGATAAAATTGAAAGAATTAGAGAGCAAATTGGGCTATTTTACAAAGGACTGTGATACCACTCACTCAGAAATGCAGCATATGCATTCATTTCAAATGTACATATATATTCACCAAGAGAGACCAAAAAAAAAAAAAAAGAACTCCCTAAAATAAAACTTCAGACCAGATGATTTTACTGGCTGATTGTATCAAACATTCAAGGGAAAGTTTTAAACTTTTTTTCTAAGATTTCATTTATTTGAGATAGAGAGCAAGAGAACACAGTGAGGGGGAGGGGCAGAGAGAGAGAGGGAGAAGCAGGCTCCCCACTGAGTGGGAAACTTGACTGGGGGCTTGATCCCTGGACCCTAAGATCCTGACCTGAGCTGAATGCAGATGCTTCACTGATTGAGCCTTCCGGGCGTCCCTCAAGGGAAAATGTTATACAAACTTCTGCGGAAAAATTTTAAAAGGAGGAAGGCAGATAAATTTAGCACCAGAAACTGTCAAAGACATTACAAAACAATAGATGGAGGCTGATGGCACTCATAAATATAGATGATGAAACCTTTTAAATCCAATATTCAATGGATAATAAATTATGACCAGATTGAATTGATCAAGGAATAGAGTTGGTTAGGCATTCAAAAGCTACCAGTGTAATGCACCATGTTAACAGAATAAAGGACAGAGCACAGATTAACACTTCAATAGATACATAAAAAACCACTGGACAAAACCCAGCAACCATTTATAAGAGAAAAATAAAAACACTGACAAAACTACATTATAGTAGGAAACCCTCTCAAACCGAAAGAACATGTAGTTAACATCATATGCAATGAGGAATGACTAAATTCTTTCCTTCTAAACTCAAGAACAAGAAAAAGATGGCCACTTTTGCAACTTCAGTATCACATAGTACTGGAGGCTCTAGCCATTCTTACAAGGTAATAATAAATAAAAGGTGCGAAAATCAAGGGAGGGAGAAGTAAAGCTGTTAGCAAATGATATAATTGTATATAGAGAAAATACCAGGGAATTTTCAAAATGTCTAGTACTAATAAGGATATTCTGCAAAAATCAATTCCTTTCTTGGTAGTGGCAAATAATTGAAAATGAAATTCAAAAAACAATGCCATTGACGCTACAAAACATTATTTAGGAATGAATCTGACAAAAGAAGTCTAAGACTTTTACACTAAAAATGACAAAACTTTGCTGAGAAAAGTAAATGGGGATAGATTAGGGAAGTAGTTTTAAAAAGTTCATGGGCTGCAAAACTTGAAACTATTATAATGGCATTTCTCTCCAGAATGATCTGTCAACTCAATGCAGTCCCAATCAAAATCCTGATAGGCATTTTTTTGGCAGGGGTGGGGGAGGCAGTGGGCGGGGAAAATAAATTGAGAAGCATTGCATAGTGTATAAGGTCACTTTGAGGAAGCAAAGGAAATGTTCATGATTTGGATTTTGGAGACGGTTTCCAGGGTTGTACACATATGTCAGAATTCATCTATTTTATACTTGAAATACATACAGTTCATTGAAAACCCACTAGGCCCTCATATTGTAAAAACAAAAATATAAAGATGAGAAAATTTTGACCACCTAATGTCCATACATTTGAAAACTTACACAAAATGAGCAAATTCCTAGAAAATTATAAAATATGAAGACTGCTATGAAAAAATAGAGAGTCTGGACAATTTAAAACTAATAATTATTGAATTTATTTGTTTAAAACAATCTTTTCTCGGGCAGCCCAGGTGACTCAGTGGTTTGGCGCTGCCTTCAGCCCAGGGCCTGATTCTGGAGACCTGGGATTGAGTCCCTCATCGGGCTCCCTGCATGGAGCCTGCTTCTTCCTCTGCCTGTGTCTCTCCCTCTGTGTGTGTGTGTGTGTGTGTCTGTGTGTGTCTCATAGATAAATAAATAAAATCTTTTTTAAAAAAAGTCTTTTCTCAAAGAAAATACCAAAGACCAGATGGTTTTGCAGATGAGTTTGATCAAACCCATAATGAAAAGATCAAAGACTTCCTTAAACTATTTTTGTTTATTTCAAGTTTTTATTTGAATTCCAGTAAGTTAACTTACCACGTAATATTAGTTTCAGAAGTAGAATTTAGAGATTCATCACTTCCGTACAACACCCAGTGCTCTCCACAAGTGTCTCCCTATATACCCATCACCCATCTAGCCCATCCCCTCCAGCAACTTTCAGTGTGTTCTCTAGAGTTAGGAGCTTGTTTTAGGGTTTGCCTCTTTTTTTTCCTCTCAGATTCTTTAAAAGAATAGTGAAAGGGAGACCAGTAACCCAATTCAATCTGTGAGGCTAGAATAACCCAAACAGAAACATTAGATGCAAACAATACAGAAAATGAAAGTTAAAAACCAATCTCAGACTTGAACATGGTGCAAAATTCCTAAACACAATTATTAGTGAAACGAATTCAGCAGCATATGAAAATAAAATACATAATACCAAAATAGAGTTTATTCTAAGAATACCAGGATTGTTTAAAACCCAAAATCCAAGGGGTGCCTGGATGGCTCAGTTGCTTAAGCATCCAACTCTTGATCTCAGGATTGTGAGTTCAAGCCCTGTGTTGGTCTCCATGCTGGGTGTAGAGCCTACTTAACACCCAACAATCCAAAACTACAACTCAGAAAAGATCATGCGATTTTTTCAGAGCTTTGGAAAATGTATTATGTGAAATCAATTATTTATTATTTTCCTTAATTATCCCGGAAGCATGGAAGAAAACCTTCTTAACCAGATCAAAATTATCTCCAGAAACGAACTTAGGGGTGGTGGAAGGGAAGGTGGGCGGGGGGGGGGGGGGGGGTTGACTGGGTGACGGGCACTGAGGTGGGCACTTGACGGGATGAGCACTGGGTGATATTCTATATGTTGGCAAATTGAATACCAATAAAAAAATAAATTTATTTTTAAAAAGTATCTCCAGAACAGAAAGATAAACATTATTCCTAATAAGGAAACAAAAGAATTTTCCAGTAGCCCATTTAATGCTTTTGTAAAATCATTATAAAAAGTATACAAATTTCCTATCTTTGGAATTAATGACTGAAATAGAAATATCAAAATTTTAAAATGTTATGTATGAAATTAATGATGTCATGAATAATCTGTATGCTCTATGAAATGTGACCCTGGTAACATATCTGAAAAAAAAAAAAAAGAGGCTAAACTGAAGAATTATAGGACTCAAACTATCAGAAATCAGAAATGAGACTCACATGAGAATGTTCCCAACATAAGAGGGATGTTGAAAAGAAACTGGATGACAAAAAAAAAAAAAGTCCATTAAGATGGGGGAGATTTTTAGATTATTTTCCCAGTTATTTGTAGTCCTGTAAAATATATTCCATATAAGGTGTCATATTATAGCTTAGAATTAGTTCATTATTATGTGTTATTCTGATAAAGATACTGTGAATATCATTCTTTGATTATTTATACCATTGATTCAGTCAGTCAAAAATTTATTGAGAATTTACTAAGTGCCAAGGCACTCTTGAGCCATTAAGATACACAGGGAATGAAACAGATGAAACTTGGCCTTCATGAAACTTACATTCCAGTGAAAAACCTAGCCAATGGAGCACACCGCTACTCAGAAATCACAGGGAGTTTGAACAATAGTGGCAAACTGGAAATAAAAATCAGTGATAGTCAAAAGTAAGCCTACTATGTGGTAGTAGCTGTCAATAGGGCATTGAAAGAAATATGTAATTATCATAGTACATTATCAAAAAGTTTGGGAGGGCAAAATTCTGCTGGCAGTATGTGCCTAGTTAAGAAAAAAAGAAGTTAACCTACCCAAGTCAGAAGAGCAGTTATATTTACTGAACTACATCCTGAATGTAACACACTTACTTAAGGGCAATGTTGCAGTGCTGGGTAAAGCAATCCCTAAATATGTCAAGTGGCAATGTAAAATGGGTTCATTGCACCCTGGAAAATGCTTCATAATAAACGATGCCATACAAATATGAGCCCTTTGCTGGGCTAGTAACTCATATTCATGAAGAGGATGCATCCAGCGATGATCATTTAATTAACAAATATAGAAGATTCTAAAGAGAAATGATCCTTCCCTTATGCCGAATGTGTCATCCAATATCAGTGTCACTGCTGAGGTATCAGAAATGTCAGATAAATCTTCAAATGCCTTATACTCCATGCAGTGGAAGTAATTTCACTTGGGAATAAAACTGCCATTTGGCTCAATTACCTTCATACGGTCTAATTCTAGAAGGCAGGCAGGTTTCCTATTCAACATTCTTTTAAGTTTCGAAGGATTTCATCACCAGAATGATTTCCCTGGACATGGAATATGTTTCACTTCGGCATTAAACACAGTTTAAAAATCAAACAATCTTTGGGGTTTAGGCAATTTAGATCTCCCAGTTAGTGGGATTTTTTTTTCTAAAGCAAGCATAACAGTGAGGAAATGTTGCCATTGCACTGTATTGCCGATCAGATTTTAAAGACAACTGGCAGAGGACTGATATTTTATCAATGAATTGTGGAATGAGTAATTTATGTAAGGTCAACAAAGGTTTATAGTGAGAAGGCAGGTATCCAAAACCCTGTAGCACTGGTTATTTACCGTTCATTTCTGCATGAATGTTCCTTGTACACAGTAAGCTTTGCATTTAAAAGCACCTGATAAGATGGAAATTTAAGTTCATAGTCAAGTTTGTTTTTCAGCTTAGGGGTAAGTGATGCTTTGTTTTAGAAAAAAAATACAGCAGTGTTACTACAATGTATGCACAACACAATATAAATTCTATTTTTTAAAGATTTATTTATTTGAGAGGGAGTGAGAGTAGGAGGAGGGGCAGAGGAAGAGAGAATCTCAAGTGGACTCCCTGCTGAGCATGGACCCCCCCCCCCCCCCACACACACACACACACAGGACTCAATCTCAGGAAGCTGAGATTATGACCTGAGCGGACATTAAGAGTCGGATGCCCAACCCACTGAACAACGCAGGTGCCCCTATAAATTACAACTTTAAAAGAACATTTAAGTTGTATTTTGGACAAAATAGTTGAATTTTGACAAGCTAAAGAAAGATTTTACTATAGGGTGCCCCCCAAAATCAGATTATTTAATCAACATTATTCTGTTTTTAAATGATTTTTTTTTAAATTTTTATTTATTTATGATAGTCACACACACAGAGAGAGAGGCAGAGACATAGGCAGAGGGAGAAGCAGGCTCCATGCACCGGGAGCCCGACGTGGGACTCGATCCCGGGTCTCCAGGATCGCGCCCTGGGCCAAAGGCAGGCGCCAAACCGCTGCGCCACCCAGGGATCCCTAAATGATTTTTTTAAAGATGTATTAATTTGAGAGAGAGAGAGAGCACGAGCAGGGGGTGGGGGGGCAGTAGAGGGAGACAGAGAAGCAGACTCCCTGCTGAGGAGGGAGCCAGCCCAATATGGGGCTCCACCCCAGGACACTGGGATCATGACCTGATTCAAAGGCAGATGCTTAATCAACTGAGCCACCCGGGGACCCCTTAAGTGATTTTTAACTAAATATCTAGACATAACATTTAATTTTAAGAAACTAAATTTAGAAATATTTTCTAAAATGTAACTATTGTTGAGTCTATTATTACTTTACTAAAGTAAACAAAACATTGTATATATAATATTTAAGGAGTGAAAAAATAAAAGGCATGAGTGGAAGTTTATGTCCAGGTGTTTCCGATTTTGAATTTCTAATTGAATACTTCATGATACTGTGTTCAAAATGCCTTTCATAATACATTTTAAGTTTGGTCACCTTTAAGAATATATATTTTATTTTTCATAGATATGTTCAATTTCAAATTGTTTTCAACCTCCATTTCTTTAATTAGCACTGTACTCTTTTTCAATGGGCCTGTTTAAAATTACAACTATCAAAAAAATAAAAATAAAATTACAACTATCTTTAGCATTAGATAATTACTTAGTCATAAGAAATTTCTAAGTATTATGTAATAATACATTTTCATCTATTTCTATGGGAAAATGGATCTTTATTCTGCACCAATCATTCTCTCAAAGATCTTTTCTCATTATGTATATCTTGTCATCCCAAGTGTTTTGTACCAATAAATCCAGAGAACATTCTTACTCCCTAAGTCGTCCAAAGGAATGAGGAAGTGAGGGAAGAAAAACCTAATTAGCTAGAAGACAGTTCATTCTAGCTACTTAATTTAGAAAAACAAAACACTATCTGCTTTGCTTCAGTCTACTCCCAAGTGGAAAAATAAATAAAAGACAGGTGTTCGCTTTGATGAGCTGACAAAAGATATCACCGGAGAACAAAATTATATATTTTTTCACATAAGTTTGTTATCAAATAAACTCAAATTCAATGATCATTTCATTATTTCGTTTATATATATAGTTGATAATGTATTACTGCTAAGATTCTCATTTTTGCAAAGTTTATTCAGGTATATAATAACAAAAAATGGGCCATTTGTAAACATTGTATTGTTTCCAACCTGTATAAATTATTAACAGAATCTTTATAATTTATACATGAGAACTTTTATTATTCATAAATTAGAAGAAATCACCACCATCTCCTATTTGCACTTACTGAAATTATATTCACTATTCAACCCTCAGCTGAAACTTTTCCATTAAGATTTTGCATTTCACTTGCATATCATATTATCATAATCCCTAAGTATGTCTCTTTCATTTGAACTTCTTTATCACTTCTGTGGGGAAATAAAACTTGGATTTCTCAGTGCTTGTATAAAAAGCCTAGAGTCTTCACATGTGATGAAAACTAGGTCTGTATTCATTGGTTTAGCTAATTGTTCTGAGTTGTTCTGAAATGAGGAAGAAGGATACAGCTTCTCTTATCACCTGAAGTAGGTCCTTAAATTAAGCTCCCAAGGTGTCCAGAAGATTCAGGTGCTATCTCCCTAAATATTTACATTTCAAAAGGTATGGAATCCAGACCTTGGAGACATTTCTAGGTCAATACAGTCAGAGATTCCCAAAGTTTATTTGGCCTCTGAAAGACATATTTGCAATAACAAAGGGTTAGGGTGAGAAGCCAGGATCTTCTTGTCTCTTCTCAAAGGAACATAGTTAAATTGTTTTGTTTTTCTCCCCCTCTCTGTCCTTTCAGGAGTGAAGGGGGAATCCATTATTAATCCACTGTCCTTTGTTCCTCACCCATAGAGTATCCATCTAACTCCTATTTGAAGAATTTCCATTGCTCCTCATTGTATGGTCAAGGGGGGAAGGTGTGGAGCAGGGTGCAGGGAGGTAGTTACTAAGGACTCAGTCTCTGATCCAAAGCACCTCATGTGTGCATTCAGGGTAAAATTAGCAAAGACATATATTAACCTCAGTAAAAAAAATAAATAAATAAAACTTTTTAACACTTTCTGGTAACTTCATCTATCTTGATTTCCTCCTCGCTTTATCCCTTTGCAGTACATGTGCTTTGGACATTTAAGAAAGCAAGTGTTTGTCCCAGGCAGAGTGCTATCAGTGTTTGTTCCATGAATATGGATGGATTAAGCAAGAAATGAGCCCCTATTGTCAAGTTGGGATGTGGCAGGAGAATCTCCAAAGTGTGTAGAGTAACGGGCATTTGACCTTTGTAAGTAGCCATAATGGTATATGGCATTAGATAGTAGGAAAACCAAAAATTACCTATTTATACAGAAAAAAAATGCAGATCTTTAATTGGAAAAACATCTGTTCCTGACATTAGTTATTTATTAAATTAGGAATTTAAATATTTCTAAATGCATTTAAAAGTTTATTTAGTCTCTTGGTATAGTATTAATTTTGTCTTGTATACACATTAATGGTTGAGAGAGTTTTGCTGTATTTTTTTTCTGTTTTAGCTTTCTTTGGTATCACTGCTGTCAAACAAAAAAGGGCAAAGTGTGTACCAGGCAAGAAGATCAGCCTGTGAGGGCTCTGAGGAAGAGCAATGCAGCTGGGCCACGGTCAGTAAGGGGAAGAACAAACTAGATATTGCTGAAAACGTAAACCAGAGCCACATCCCATGGAGCTGGTAGGGCATGTGAAGGCTTATGTGGAGCCTTCGAAAGGAAGAAGGAAGCCACTTAGTACTTATTTTTAAAAATTTTATTTGGAAATAATTTCAAATGTAAAGAACAGTTGCAGGAATTGTGTTTGAATGCTATCCTTGACTCAGATTAACATTTTGTCCCATTTGTCATTTTTCTCCTGAATTGTTAGAGTATAAATTGTCTATATTATTCCCATTTCCCTAATTATCTCCAAGGATTTCCTAAGAACAAAGGAATTATCTTGCACCAGGACAGTATCAAATTCTGCAAATAGTAAGTGTTAACAATACCACAACCCATGTTCCAATTTAGTCAATTCACCCATGTTGGGCTATATTCATATTCTATCATTGCTCTAACAAGTTACCACAAATGTAGTGGCTTAAAACAATACAAGTTTATTTCTCACAGTTCTGTAGGTTACAAAGTTGGTACAAGTCTCACCGGACCACAATCAAGTCATTGGCAGACTGGGTTCCTTTCTGGAGGATTCCTCCCTCACTCATTTGAGTTGTCAGCAGAATTCAGTTCCTTGACATTGTAGGACCTAGATCCCTGTTTCCTTGCTGGCTGCTCAAGAAGCCACTCCCAGATTCTAGAGAGCATTTCACTTACTGGCTTGTGACCCCCCACCTCCATCTTCATGGCCTTCAAGGATGGTCCAGAACTGTTGTCTGTCTGTCTCTCTTTCTCTTTCTCTTTCTCTAACCATAGGAAGATTCTGACTTTTAAGGACTAGTAATTAGATTGAGCCCACCAGATAATCAGGATAATCTCACCTGATCAACATATGGAACCTTAATCACCCCTGAAAAATCTCTCAGCCATGGAAAGTAAGGCATTCCCAGGTTCCAGGATCAGGAAGTAGACATCTTAGGGGAGGGGCATTATCCTATCTACAGCACAGGGTAATAGCTCTGCCACTTGGCGCCCTAGCACCTTGCATATCTCCACCTGGGCCATATAGGCAAGATGGCCTTGAGTCCTGGCAGATGTCCTAGATTCCTCCTGGATTGAAGAAAGGTGCAGCCTTGGGAGAAGCTTCCATGAATCTGCTCCTCATCCCTCTCCCTAGTTTCAGTTGAGTAAGGCTCTTTCTGCTCCCCCCACCCACCCTTGCCACATAGCTGTAGGTGTCTGAGTAAGTCTACATAACTACTTGGCTCCTCAGACATCCACCACCCATGCCACCTGTTACCTGGCCACTGCAGCTGGTGTCATCTTGTGAGGGACACGGGGAGCTGACACCATGGTGACCTTGTCCATGGCATGTACGTAACACACTGCCTGAATCTATTGGGCCTGTTATCTCCTTACTGGCCAGATCCATGCAAGTGTGGCAGATCAGCTCAACAGCTGCAGGAGTGATCCTTTTGGCCTCAGCACCTACTATGCTGCTGCGTACGGCCTGCTTGACCACTTGATGTCCAATAATGTCCTACATCATGTTGTTTTTTTCCCACCTAGGATCCAACCCAGCATTATGCATTGTACTTATTTATCATGTCCCCTGTATTTCATTTAATCTAAAATAATTCCTTTACCATTCTCCCTGCTGAACATTGACATTTTTTTTTAAGATTTTATTTACTTTTTTATTTATTTAGAGCTCATGAGCAGAGGAGGGGCAGAGGGAGAAAGAGAATCTCAAGCAGACTCTGCACTGAGCATGGAGCCCGATATGGGGCTTAGTCTCACAACCCTGAGATCATGACCTGAGCCAAAATCAAGAATCAGATGCTTAACTGACTGAACCACACCGGCACCCCCATTGACATTTTTTTAAAGATTTTTTTTAAATTTACTTATTAATGAGAAGCACAGAGAGAGAGAGAGAGAGAGGCAGAGACACAGGCAGACCCATTGACATTTTTAGAGGACAGTTCTTCCATCTGAGTTTTTTTTTATAAATTTATTTTTTATTGGTGTTCAATTTGTCAACATATAGAATAACACCCAGTGCTCATCCCACCAAGTGCCCACCTCCATTTGAGTTTTATCTAACATTTCCTCCTGATCAGAGTCAGTTTATGCATTTGGAGCTGGAGTGCTGAATGGCTGTTGTGTGTTTTTATTGCATCACATCAAGATACATTTGACATCCATGTAACCATTTTAGGTATGCTCACTTCCATCACTGAGTTAAGCTAGTAGCCTAAACTAGTAAGTTTCTCCACTATGTCCTTACTATTTTTCCTTTTGCAATAAAAACTCTGATGTAGCAATATCTTGATTTTATGCAAATATCCTGCTCCTCCTAAAATTTCCACCTGCTAGTTTTAGCACCTTTTGAAAATTCTTGCCTAAATTATAAGGATGATCATTGCAAAACTAGTTTTCTAACTTCATCATTCAATATGTATTTGTTATTTGGCATTCTGCTAAAAGGAAGAGCTGTTCCTTCCTAATTACTTATTTAGTTGGTTACTTAATTATATTTAGTTATGGTAAAAATCATGAAATGCTTGTTTGAGGCTATCTAGTTTAGAGAATGGCATTGCTGTTTTCTTCTACTTTGTGATTGGGTTTCATGGGGGGAATTTTCAATAGCTGTGGTGTTGTGATTTTCATTTTTTCTATCTTCCTTATAGTAACTCTGTATGAATGTGATCTGCTCTTCCTTTTCCAATTCATTTTCTGGACAGAATTCCTTATTCGAAAGTGCCCTCTTCAATTAGAGTGAACTATAGCTTCATTCTTGGATAACATGGTTAGTATAGGGGCAAGTTGGTTGTCTTGTGGTTCTCTATCATTTCTGCAGTATCCTTCCTTTCCTCCTCAGACATTGTGCTCTCCTTCCACCACATATTTATAAAGATGCCCCCTGCTATCTATTTACTTTCTTGAGAAGGGTTGCTTTCTAAAGCAGCCACTCAGGCCCACACATTTCTGAGACCCTTCCCTATAACCAGAGCTGTGGTGAGTATCTTTACACTCAGCACTGGACTTTTTCTAGGGGTGACTTGGAGTGCAATTGGTCTGTGTCCTTAGACTTCTATTTGCTGCCACTCAGCTCACCCTCTCCTGCTCTCCATGTGCACAGGCCAGCAGTGGCATCAGAGGCTCCAGTGATAGTTCTGTTGTTATTTATGCAGTGAAATTTTTGCATGCTCCTTATTAACCTGACCAGTTGTTATGAAAATGCGCAAAGAAATTTGGATATAGGGACACCTGGGTGGCTCAGTGGTTGAGCATCTGCCTTCAGCTCAGGGAGTGATCCTGGGGTCCTGGGATTGAGTCCCCCATCGGGCTCCTTGCAGGAAGCCTGCTTCTCCCTCTGCCTGTGTCTCTACCTCTATCTCTCTGTGTCTCTCATGAATAAATAAACAAAACCTTTAAAAAAAAAAAAAAAAGAAAGAAATTTGGATATAGGTAGCCGATTACCTGAGGAAAAACTGGAAATTCACATAAGAATTTAGGCAGAGGGTTGATATGATTCAATTTGCATTTTGAAAAGATCCTTACTTCTTTGAAAGGAGTAGATTATAAGAATCAAGGCTGGATTCAGGACGTGGTTTCAGAGATGGTTATAGTTGTCCACGTAAAAGATTGTTCTGTTTGGATCAGAGATTCTGACAGGGGAGATAGAGAAAAATATACACAATCAAGAAATGGTTAGAAAATTTAATTGAAAAGACTTAAAGATTAATTATATGTAAGATGCCCAGCATCCTAGCATAAGCCCCAAGTGTGCTCTTACCTCAGAGCTTTGACATGTATTTTCCCACTTAATGGAATACAGATTACTAGATATGGAATGCCACCAGACACACACACATGCACACACACACACAAAGACGTCTACATCTTAGTCCCCAAAACCTATGAACACCTAACCTGACAAAGGTTCTTTGCAAATGTGATAACATTAAGGATCCTCAGATGGGGGTTACTATTGATTATTCAGGTGGATCCAATATAATCACAAGGGTCCTTATAAGAGACAGAGAGAAGAACCAACAAACCAAGGAATGTAGCCAATGTCTAACAGTGGAAATCATAAGGAACAAACTCACTCTCACCCTCCAGAAAGAAAGCAGCTCTGCCTGCACCTTGATTTTAGCCCCGGAAGAGCCTTTTTGGACTTCTGACCTCTAGAACTGTTGCTGAGTTTTTGGTGATTTATCATAGCAACCATAGCACAGTTATTCCATGTTTCTCACAAGGTACCCCTTCCCTTTCTCTAAAGCTCTCCTGAAATCTAACCTCATTAAGAAACCTTTCCTGACCATCCTATCTAGAATAATCCTCTCACTCTCAGTTGCTTTATTCTTCTTAATAGCTGTTTCATCAATTAACCTATTATGCATTTGTGTTCATTGTCTTTATTTGTCAATCAGAGCGACTTGCTTTTGATCACCAACTGCATTGTAGAGTCCTAAAACAGTGCTGGGCACATGGTGGTAAATATTTCCTGAATAAACTTATAAAATGAATGAACTATGGAATGGTAATACCATTTTCTAATATAAATAACACTGGTAGGAAAAGGATTTGGAGAAAAATAAGTATAGTTTGGGTATATGATGAGTCAGATGAGGCACTGTTTTGAACTCAAGAGGACAGCTAGTCCTATTCATGTAAATATGGCAGTCTTAATATGTGGTTGGTAGCTGAGATCATGGAAGTAGGTGACTTCTTCTAGAAACAGCATACAGTCCTTTATTGGGCATCATAATATGGGTTGCCTTACTTGTACTTCAGCATTCCGGAAAAAATATTCATTTTCTTCATCATCTCCAAATACAGGTTTCACCTTAACAATTTTATCTTAATTAATGGTACTGTCTACCAGTCATCCAAATAGAAACTTTGACTCTTCCTGCCTTTCCTACATCAATATCAAGTTACCCAGATGGGAGCAAGATAAAGACAATAGTCCTAACAAAAGGGAGCCAGGAGAGTCCAACAATTACACAAATTCTGTTGATTCTATTTCATATAAATCTCAGAAGTCCATCCATTGGCCCTGTTCCTACTGCCTATGCCCTAGTTCACAGATTTTCTCTTACTTGGTTTATCATAATAATCTCCTAGCTCCAACCCTCTTTTCGAATTTATCTTCCTATCATGAAACTAAAATATAAAATCTGTTTCCTGGCAATAAGAGAACTCCCTGGCATACTATACAAGATCTCTTACAGTTGGTTTCTAACATCCCATACCATACTTAATTTAAATCTCAAATTTCTACCCTCCCAGATAACCGCCCCCTCCAAGAGATGCTGTTTCAACCCCTCACGTGATGAACATGGCATGCTTCTTTATGCTTCTGTGCTTTTGCAAATGTTGTTGTTACTTCCCCATCTACCCAGACTCAACCCATTCTTCAAAATCCACCTGAAACTTCAACTCTTACATGGAACCTTCTATCTGCCTTTTGGACCAATGTTGGTTCCTCAGTGTGATCCCAAACTAATGTGCATATTTTTTTTATGGTGGAACTCTTAATACTCTTCTGAAATAATTTACTTGCATGCCTGTATTCATGCTTTGCAGTATTGTCAGCACTGCAAACTTTTTTTTGGTCACATTTGTTTCATACTCTCATGTGACTGGCATAGTGCCTGGCTTTTATTAGGTTCAAAATTACAGTATTATGAATGACTAAAGTCAAGCTCACTGAATTATAGCTTTGGAAATAATACATGAGGGAGGTCTAAAGATGTTTCCTAAAAAGCTTCTGATGCCAACTTGTATATGTTTATTTTTTATTATCTCTCCTTTTATTATCAAGAGGTACTATACTGTGCAATATTGGTTAAAAATGCTTTGCAATAATCAGAGAATAAGGGATGGGAGCTAATCATTTCAGGGTAAGGCAGTTTTAGAGAAAGATCACAGGAGACAGAAGTGGAAAAAAACTGAAAATCATCAAGGTTAAGATCACATTTCGGACTCCATTGTACCCCATCTTGTATCCTCTCATTCCACTGTGTACTCCAGCCTCCAATGCTGCCACCATTCTTAGGATGCATGATGGACAGCACTTTGTCTCCACTGTACTATACTCTGCGTCTTCCCAGAGTCTGGAACCCTGCTAGGGAGGGGTGAGAGGCTCAAAGAGCACAACAAGTCCAAATCCATGGGAGAATGGCTGTGGATAACTGGCTCTGTGTTCTGTTCATCAAGTGGAAAATTTTGAGATTCGTTATACACAACTCCTTAAGAATCCCAGGATGGTCTAGCCTCAGTTGCCCACGGTGGGAACACAATAGTTGTGGCAATGAACAGTATGGGGCAAAAGTAATTTTAAGAGTGTGGAGTTGGCCTCTTTTGTTAACTACTTCAAAAGCCTTGAAAAAGATATTTACAGGGTCAGAATTAGTACACTTACAACTCAAAGCATGCTGTGAAAGTCAGAAAACTTCGATGCAGTGTGAAAAGAAACCTTTATGTTGTAGACTCATGAGACAAACAAGGCTGAAAATTATATCCAGGACATATTTGTGAGGGCAACAGAGCCGAGAACAGACTATATGCATAAGCTCAACAGCTGATAGGAAAGTAATAGATCTAAGAGATGAGGCTTTGGGATATATAAAATTAAGATTTTTGAGTGCCCAGGATCTTTTGCATTCTATTTAGGTTAGCAGAATTAACTATCTCCCCATTGTTAGCAAAGGAAGTATCCCTTACCTGGAAAGGCTGAAAATACCTTACCTGAAGTAGATGTCTTGCTACATGATGCTCGTAGCTTCCTCCTTTAGAACAATCCATGTGGACTCCCATTGCTTCCAGGTTAATAATTGTAGTTGGAACATAGCACAGCCTCGATAGGGAAATAAAGTGCTTTCTCTAAGAGAGGTAGACATCCTCTCAGTTATGAGGCCTGGCTAAGTTTGCATGGGTAGCAAACAGGAACAGAGTGGCTTTTGAGGGTATCCAATCAGAAAAGACTGAAATCTGGTCAGGCAATAATGTATTGACATAGGAAGACTCATGATTTAGAATTTAGAGTTTTACGCATTGACAAGGACACTTAGCACCAGCCTAAATATGTTTATGTTTGGTCCTTAAAGTTAGGACATAACATTGGCCTGTAACAAATTTTGTAGAAATTGCCCTGGCAGAGTACCAGGGAACACCTCAGAGGTGTGGGGATGTCAGAATGGACCTTTTACACAAGACTGGAGAAGATGCCATCTGATCATATTTCCCAGGAGGGCCCAGAGAACAAGCCCTTTACTAACACAATAAAGAATCACAAGTACAGATGGCTTGCCCACTTTGATGATATGGTGATGGCTATCCTAGAACTAAGGTCTAGTTAATCAGTGGGAATGAGAGGATTCTGGAATGAGAGACTAGCTGGAAGTCCTCAACTGACCAAGGTAAGATGCATGCAGTCCTGTAATGGGCAATGAGCCTTAAGTGGCAACTGGGGTACTTTGATCCACAAAGATCTATGACGAAGTGTAATATTCTGAGGAATTAAAAATATAGGGAACCAACCATTTACGTCATTTAAGAAACAATTGAGAATTGTTTAGCAGAATGTTAATGTCAGCTACCACACTGGAAGGTTTGTAATCTCTCATTCCATTCCCAAATCTGATCAAGTTCACAGACCCAGGGCCCATTAATTGATGAGGAGGTGATGTTCAGAAAGGACTCTGAAAAGTTTCTAGAAGTGTGTAAAATCAATATTGCCCCAATCATTCCCCAAAGGGAACATTAGGCATATCCCAGAGTAACTGTGTGCTCGAGAAAGGGAAATACCCAATATTTTGAGGATTACTGAATATACCATCTGCTCTGACACCAATACCTGGGAACCCAAAAGCCATCATATTGCCTGCAAGAGTGGGGGCTTATGGAGGCCAGAGGATAAATGAAATCCTATCCCAATGAGGTATCACAGTGGATCACTGGGTCTATAAACCTATTGTGTAGTTTTTTTCCCCACTCTCCTAATCTATGACTGGAATTAATATACTTAGGATCTGGCCCAACCGGGACCTATAGAGAGAGAAGGGACCAACCGGAAGTCTCTGATGTGCACCATATCTTTTCTATTCAATCTGCTATTTTAGTTGAAGTAGTTAGAAAAAATTTACTTTACACAGATATGTAATTGGAAAAGGTAAATGTTTCATATCGTTTTCAGATAATTGCTGTTCTTTGATACTACACTAAAATTCAACAAGTAGTGACTTTTCAAATGTGAGTTTCAGTGTGGAATCCGAAACTGTATCAGTGAACCTTTCATACTTAGTTACTTAATAACCCATTTGCCTGTCTTGCATTTTGAATACATCTTTTTGCCGGTTCTGGATTTTATAGTATCTTCTTAATATGGACTCATTTCGTTATACAATAGCAAAAAAAACTTATTCATTATGATCACCACTGATCTTCTCAGAAAGGTCTTTAGGGATTTAGAAGCTGCAGTGCACAGTGCAGTTAAGCATTTTCCAGAATGCTAATTGTTGCTTTAAGGCTTAAATTTTGTCGTAATAAACAAATTCCATCAATTTTCCTTAAGGTGACAGGTTTGCTTCATTCATTTGCAATAAAATGTCTGCCAAGTTCCCAAGTCTCAATGACCAGAGTTTGTCCAGCTGTTGTTCTTTCAAGTAAAATGCTACTGTGGGGAAAAAAAATAAATGACTAGAAAAACTCAATCCTGAAGACAACCTTCATGCTTTGGTATGCAGCAAAAGGTATTACATGTACACTTCCCATTTCAGCACACAGAATATTGAAAATGCTGAGTAAAGTGTAACACAAATAACGTCTTATGGAAAATAGCTATATTTTCGAGACAGTGAACAGCAGAGTGACACTATTTTACCAGATCAGAAATGAATACTTTTATTTCATCAGGATATTCTTAACTTTTTCCCCTCTGAGTGCCTGGCAGTAGAGAATACAAGTACAGGTCGGTGCTTATTTGATTTGTACCAAGGCATCAGCAGCACTGCCAACCATTGATGTTGGCATCACTGGTGCAAGTATCAACGGTGTAAAAGGGGAAAATCACATCTTATATTATTATGAAAATAACTGGAAACAGGTCTCAAGAGTCCCTCAGAAATCCACAAACTATACTTCGAGAACTTCTGCCTTAAAGCCAATGAAGGCTGGAGTACCAGGTAGAAATAGAGACTTTTTGAGCCCCCAAATGTGATCTTTGTGAAAGTACCACACAGAATAAGGATCAGAAATTGCAACAACACTTTTCACGAGTCCCCAGCATGCGAGCAAAGGAGCTTCAGTCCCTGATGTTTCTTTCCACTGTGATGGAAACAGCCCCAGGTCCTAGCAGACAAAGAAGGCAAAGTTGCCTTTGAGAGGAAGCCAGTCACTGCTCTCCCCCCAGTTATCTTCACAGATAACCAGAGGCTCTGGGAAATTCACGTGCACCTTTTCCTATCGCCCTTAGAGCAAGGAACAATTGTGAGAATAGACGTTGAAGAGCAGCTGAAATGCCACAAAATTCCCAGAGGTTGATTTGCAAAACAAGATCTAACCTGAGTCTAGTAAAGGTTCCCTCTTCACCCTAACAGGCTTGTAATTTCATTAGCAAGGAAATACATCATTGAACTTTCTAAAATGTCTCCATAGTCCCCAGCACAGCACTGGCCCTATAATAAGACTTAGATAAATACCTGATTCACTGACTTATTGATATAATAAGAAGCTGAGCTGAGTTCGTGGGTGATGGAGGGGAACATAATGAAGCAAATATGCCCCAGGCAGAGATATTTCATGCAAACTCTCACATAATAGAGGTATGCACTCATGATCAAATTCTCTTAGTTCCATTTCCTTAATTTTTTTATTTGCAGATAAAATATCATTTTTAATGTCTTTTCATTTTCATAGACACTCCATATAGTTTGTCCTGTTCTGTAAACAATGCTCTAGTGGCTCATTCTCAGCTCGGCCTCACTCTGAGCCCTACAACCAACTGGTGGCCCCAAACAGTGCAGACAGCAGGAGGCTGACTTGCTGCCACCATGTCTCAGGCACAGCAGGTACTGGCGGGGAGTCCTGAGGTCCTTAGGAGGGCTGTGGCAGAGAATGCGCTGGAAGAGTCTAGTACTTCTCGTGTTATATGGCGAGGACTTGAAATCTATTTCCTAGGTATCAAGTGCTTCGAGAGTACCTCCCTCAAAGCACCATTTTGCTACTGTGACATTTAACAGACATTTCAAACTTGAGAATGCATTCAGCAGCTTTAGTATATGCTGGCATTGAACACAGCACTCAAAAATCTGGTCCGGAATGAAAGAAAGATCTTCATCTAAGCCCCTTGCCTCTGCAGAATGCTGCGATCGACTACAATGACCCAAAGAGACTAAATAACTTATTAAGTTTTAGCTCGTGTACAAACCATCTAGAAGATCAACATTTCATCATATGTATGTATTATATGTTTTATGTATATTTTCCATACATAATATGTATATACGGATTACATATATTTTATGTGTATCTACTTATATTTAGTATCCTCTGATTTTTTTTATTTGTTTGATTTTCAGAAAATGAAAGTCCCATTGCTAGCCTTCATCATTAGCAAAATGGGCTCTATGAGGTATAGTTTTAGGACCAGCGGAAGGGCCCCACCCCCCAGCCTTCTGAAATTCCCTCTGCTCAACCCCTTGTAGGTGAGCGAAAGCCCTTGCACAGAAGCAATGTTTTATGTACAAAAACAGCTGTCTTAAAATATACAGTAGAGACAGTAATTTTTAATTCCTTTATACAAAAGTATAAAAGAATTCCCCATTTGGTGGGCAGATATTGCAAAAGCCTGAGCTCCTGAGGGCAGTGGGTGCCATAACACAGTGTGGAGGAGGATGGAGTACCCCAGGGGGACAGAGGAGCTTTAAAGAAGGGAAAGATCAGAGCTACTGAACACCAGCTGCCCGGATTTCACAACTTCGTCAGGCCAATTCAGAAAATGTCAGTTCTTTGAAACAGTACTATACAAGACAGCCTTATTTAAATAATTCTCCTGAAGCATGGCTGCCCTCCACTAATTGCTTGTTACCCAGAGCTGTCCTAATAACAGAGTTATTTGGTGTTTTCTTTGCTTACTGTTTTCAGGGAAAAACATATTTTAGCTTTTGATGCTTGATTTTGTAATGTCTGCACGTGTATAAATATTTCGATTGTGATCACTTCTCTACAGCAAGTTCTATACATGAATGGAAGAATCCAAATGCGCAGGTAGCGTGGCCAGAAAATTCACCTGTTTGTTTGTTTGTTTGTTTGTTTGTTTGTATTGAGAAACCAGGGCCACACCCCTCCCACTCCTTCATCCTCTTGTCTTTATAAATGCTGCTGAGGGCTAGAAGCCTCTAAGAACAAAACACAGAAGAAGAAAGCAAGGACAGAAAACTGCCACGGGGTCCCGGCTCCTTCTACTTCAACAAACCTCTCTGCTTGTAGACGTCAGGTGCACCCATGGAGCTTGCTTCCAAAGCCTTGGCCCAGCTCTTCCAGGATTTTACTGCTTCCTCTTCTTTTTTTTTTTTTTTTCTCTCTCTCTCTTTCTCTTTCTCTCCCTTTCTCTTTCCCTCCCTCCCTTCTCTTTCTCTCTTTCTTCCTTACTCTCTCTCCGCATCTCAGACAGCTGTGTCTCCGTGTCTCATCTTCAAACTCCACTTATTCAAAAACTCAACTTACTTGAATATTGTTAATCCACGATGTCTGAAATTGACTTCTCCTGTCTTAAAACCTCTAGTGCTTAGAGGAGAGTTCTCCAAAAGAGCAGAATAGTAGAAAAAGAGGCATGAGTGAGCCCAAACGTGTTCTAGGTGTATTCTTTATGTTATTTTTAATTTTTTCTTTCCATGGTATGAACTCAGAAATGGAATGCATATATAATATAGAGAGAAATGGAATGGAATACATATTTGCACTACAATCGGTTTTCCATGGCCCACCAGAATATAAAATCAATCCGGAGTTACCATGAAGTCAGGCTTTCCATCAGGACTCTGGATGCTCCCTCTGTCCTCCGTGTGGCTCCTCCACCTGCCTCCCTCTGCCCCATCTGCGCACACTGGGTTGGGGCACATGACACCTCTGACCTGCCATTTGCAATCCAGTGGCTCACACCATCTTTCTATAATTGCTGTTCTGGAATTTTTAAGAGGTTCACCATTTTATAAATCCTTGTCAAATTATTCCAGCTTGAAGAATAATTCTGGTGGCGATATGCCCAAGTGATTTATTCTCTACTTCATCTTAAATATTCTCACAATCATTTTTCTCCTTTAAGTTTTTTTTCTTACTTTCATATTTTTGCTCTTAACTCTTCCTTCTCCTCAAATCCATCTAGAATAACAGTTTAAGGTTTCCATGCCATTGCTTTTTATCATTGTGCTTAAATTTTTTACTGCTTCTATACTAATGTTTTTAGGATTTGGTCTTAGCATTTATTTCGAATTGAATCTATTTTAACTGAAGTTTTAAATTTTAGCTTTAATGTTTAACTTTCATATTAGAGCTCAGCTCTCCTATGTTTATGGGAATTAAGAGTTAGTAACATACTCCCATCTGTTTAACATTTCTTCTCAACATTTTATGTTCTTACAATTTTTAAAATATATTTTCCCAATTGCACCTCTTCTCTTATTCTTTTCTATACCCTTTTATAACATTTGGTGAGAACCTTGGTCCCCTTCTGTGTAAATTGTGTAATGAGTCTGAATTATCAAAAAATAGAGGAGGGTGCAGGTTTATTTCTGGAGTTGTCCTTAGGCTTACTTCTCCGGCATTTCCAAACAGATCTAGACCTCACACCTCTAATGAGGAACGTTCAAAAACAAACTTGAAACACTCAATTTAACCTATAGGTTAATCCTTAAAAGATTTTGTTCTTCCCAGGTAGGCTTCCCTTCATAAGGGAGGGTCTCTCATCTTATGTAGAGAGAGACACATTTTGACATTTATAACCTTTGCACATATTATACACATGTACCATGAGCCTGAAGGTTTTGCAAATTCAAAGCTAGGGCAGGACCCTCCATTCACTGCCCCTGGCCTGAATCCTGAAGAAATCAGGTGGTTATAGACCTGCTGCCAGTTATAGACCTTATGATTAATAATATAGCAGTGAACCAGAGAAAAATTCTAGTTACACTTGCACACTCAATCAATTTTCTGGATTGTGACAGTTCCCTTCTCAGAGGACCATCCAGGGGTCCTCCAAGTGTTGGAATACACTGACCCCCTTCACTCATTGGAAGGGTTAAGGTGAAGGTTCCAAGGAAAATTTGATCCAGATTCTGAGAGATGGGTGTTTATTTATGTGGGGAACTATATTGGGAAAATCCCAGGATAAAAAACATACCAGACCCTAAAGAGAAGAAACATTTTTGCTTTAGATCAATTTTTCGGTTCTCTTTAGGAAAATTCTGTATCGCGATGGATAGAAATGTTCTTCCTAAAGGAGCACTGAATATTCTTCTGGGGAGAATATAATTTCAGAAAGAAAACCTAAATCTATAAAGTCCTAGATGAAAATCAAATTATTTGTGGGTTTTTGCACTTTATATCCCTTCTGGTGAACCCTACTATGTAGTTTTTTTGTCTTATCATGGAGTTAACTTGAATTTCCATATAATGACGAATGTCAATGAACATTTTTCCATGTGTTTCTTGGTCATTTGAATATCTTCTTTTGGTGAAGTGACATTCAAATCTTTTGCAGATTTTGTTTTTTTTTTTTTATATTCTTATTATTGAGGTATAAGAGTTTTAAATGTTTAACACAAATGATATGTTAAGTACCTATTTTGAAAATATATTTTTCAGTCTGTGGCTTTTCATTTTCTTAAAAACCCAGAGAGGCTTATGTGTTTTGGCCAGGATCACACAGCAAGCCCGCTTGATTCTAATTCCACTGTTGTTTCCAATAAGCCATAATAAAGGCAGACTTTCCCCTCATACCACTGAGGAAAATCTGTGGTATGAGAAACATACCCACAGATCAGGAATCTATGGTGGGGGAAGGGGGCAGTAATCTGCAATTAATATGTTGCCTCTTAAGAAGAAACCCTGTTGGTAATTTCCCAAGTGGAAAGACTACCAGGCTCAAGTATTAATAGTCAACCCTTTGGTTTTTTAAGACCATTTCTAATGCAAGAAATAAATCTGATTTTTAAAAGCCCTCAGGACACATGGGTGACTTGGTTGGTTAAGCATCCGACTCTTGATTTTGTCTCAGGTCATGATCCCCAGGTTCTGAGACTGAGTCCTACATTGAGATCTGTGCCGGGCATGTAGCATGCTTCGGGTTCCTTCTCTTCCTCTGCCCCTCTCCCCACTAAAAAAATTAATAAATCAATAAACTTTTAAAAGCCCTCAATGTTTGACATGGACTCTATATATAAACAAATTTAAGCTTTAATAGAATGCAAAAAAAAAAAAATAGCTTTGCAGAGATTTCAGTGGGCCAGTACTATAAAATAGCAGTTTATACATAAGCACAGAATTTTGCTGAAGTAACAGAACCCCCATTTAAGGCCATAACAATGACCTGAGTGTTATTCTCTTTTCCATAGGAACACACATTCTAATAGAACATCCCTAGTCCATGAAGAGCACTGATATGTTTGTACTGATCATTTGTATCCTTCCACTTCATTCCCTTTGAAGTAACTGGCTAGGCATAGAAGGATATACAAAGTGACCTAAACATGGACTCAGTCTACCCCTTTGGCCTAATGCTTCTGACCAACTTATTGACTTTATTTTCCTCTAAAAGCAAAATTTATTTAAATGTTTCTTAATGACCTGAAAGAATTCCTAGTTATATTCAGTTACTAATTTAAGACAGTACAAGAAATCACGGAAAAGCATCTTATTTCCTAAACGATTAACTTCAAAGGAAATTGCAACTTATGATTTACCAAGAAATTGTCACATTCCAGAGAGAAGATTTTATGATACATGCATAGTTTCTCCTCAACTGAGACAGATGCATATTCTTTCAATTATATGGAAGCAAGTTGTTTTCTGAGTTCTTACAATGCTTTCTGATTTTAAAAAATTTCATTTAAAAGCCTAATTGGAAAAAAACAGAAAGAGAAACAAATGCCTGGGGAAGATGTTCTTACCCAAGAACTGATCAAGGAGTTCTTTGAACCATGGGCTTTAATTATTGGCTGGTCATTTCTTTTTATCCACACTGTTGGCATGGTTCCAGCTACATGGATGCAAAGGATAGTCTATGTAAGTTTTAAAAGAGTCACTCAGTACTTACTTCTGCCAAAATTGTAGACTCATCATTTTAATCATTTTATTATATAGTCTGCCTAAAATGCATGCCACTGTTTTCCTTGATAAACAGCAGACTGGGCCTTATCAGGCCTGTAGGTCAGTAAACCTAGAATTACATGCAGAATTTGGACATGAGTATTCCTCAGATGAGCCCAATTCTAAATTTTGTTTAAAGTTTTTATTTTTATCAAAATTATATGCCTATGTTTTAAACTTAAATATTTCTGTACTATTGTTATATAAAATAACTTCCCTGACCAATTCTCCTTTGTCCCATTCCCTCCTCTCCTTAGGTAGCCACATTCAATTCTTTCCAAGCTGACATTTTAAAAAAATTACTTTGATATTATTAAATAGCATGCTTACTAATTCTTGACTATTTAGCTTTAGTGTTTTCAAAAGGATACCCATTACAGAGGATGAGGATGAATCTTTATTTTCTCTCCCACCACTCTGTACTTGCCTGTCCCTCATCTCCATGTACTCTTGTTATAGTTTAATCATAATATAAATCAATAGTCAACATATACGTTGATAGGACTATGTAAACACTATTCCCAGCTGAGTTGCACAATAAACTATGATTACTCAACCTCACTGTACACCTCTTTGTTTTTCCTGGGTTAATAATTGCATACTTGTCTAATTTTCTAGGTAATTATCAATTTAACCTTAAATATTCAGGCAATCCTGTATCTCTCCTTAGTAAATAACAAATATATAAGGTAGTCTATCAATTTCATCTTCTTTAAGAAATATCCTCTGGAGTCATCTGAGGTGTTCCCATATGGACCAGTTGTTTACTAAACCTCCATCCCCTCCTAAAGATTCCCTTTTCTCTCCTCTCAGTGAGTTTTTTTATTGTTTTTTATTTTATACCTTCCTCATTCCTGGGTTACTTTCTTATTTTGATAAAGGATATTTTCCAGTATCTCCCAAGATAGGATGCACTAGTAGTAAATTTTTGAGAACTTACATATCTAGCAATACCTACTTTTTTTTCATACTCCATTGATAACTTGCCTGAGTATAGAATTATAAGATTGGAAATCATTTTCCTTTAGAATTTTGTTCTCCAGCTTTTAGTGTCTAGTTGGGTTTCCCACCACCCCCCCCACCCAAGGGTTCTGGTATGTCTAGATAATTTTCCTTGGTGAAGGTGAAATTTTGCCCATTTTTCTAGACACTCATTGGGCCTATTTGCTTAATAACTCATGTATATCAGATCAGGAAAAATTCTTTAAATCATTGCCTGAAAAAAAAAATCATTGCCTGATAATTTTTTCCCTTCATTTTCTGTTTTCTTTCTGAAACTTCTATTATTTATATAATGTATCTGCTGTAGTTCTCTAACTTATTTATTATTTCTCCTATTTTCCATTTCTTAGCTCTGTTTTCTGGGAAATTAATTTTATTTTCCAGTGTCTACTGTTGAGTTATTTTTTTCTGCTGTCTTATTTTTTAATTTTGAGGTCTTTGTTTCCTATGTCAGCATTTTTAGTTTCATCTGTTCTTGTTTCATGGTTATAATAGCTCCTTTAGTTCTTTCAGGATAGTCATGATGTTTTTTAAATCATCTCCGCTTTGTGTGTATTTCTAATCATTTCCTCTGTTTCCTCCAAGTTTCCTTTTTCCCTTCTTCATCTGTTTAATCTCTCCCTCTCTCTTTAATAAAAGAGGTTTTCCTCAGCTATCTGGCAGGTCTAAGTTGTCTGTTTTAATTTAAGAGTAAGAAAGTAAGAATGGACTCAATAATACATGGGCTAAGACTCAAAGCATGAATTTTATTGTGAGATGAGCAGAGGCACCTAGGTGGCTCAGTTGGTTGAGCAAACGACTCTTGATCTGCTCAGGTCATGATCACAGGGTCTTGAGTTTGAGCCTCGTCTTGGGCTCTGTTCTCAGCATGGAGTCTGCTTGCCCTTCTTCTTTCTGTTCCTCCCTCTGCTTGTGCTCTCTCTCTCTCTCTTTCTCTCTCTCTCAAATAAATAAATAATCTTTATTATGAGGGGAGGAGACAAGCATTTTATTAGAAGATCAGTGATGTTGGGACATCTGAGTGGCTCAGTGGTTGAGCGTCTGTCTTTGGCTCGGGTTGTGATCCCAAGGTCCCGGGATCAAATCCTGCATCAGACTCCCTGCAGCAGGCTCCCTGCTTCCTGCAGGGAGCCTGCTTCTCCTCTGCCTATGTCTCTCCTCTCTCTGTGTCTCTCATGAATAAATAAATAAAATATTAAAAAAAAAAAGAAAGTAACCCTATGTGTTCAACATCCTTTGCCTAATCACAGATAGGAACAACCTAGCGACCACAACTAGCTAGTGTGAAGTTTATGCCACCTCTGAACCTCAGGGTTTACAGGTTTAGATCTGTAGAAGCTTCCACCCTCTCCTACCCCAATTCACAAGGTCCACAAGTTTGAAGTATGCAGTTAGGATATACTGCCACTGGGTAGTGGATCTCAGTATCATTCCTAAGGTCTCAACTATAAATTGCATATTTTGAAAGAGATTCAAAGTTTATCCACTGATGTTTCTGTTCATATTATTTATGAAAAGAAATGTTTTCCTTTAAAGTGCAAATATTTAAATGTGTCCTAAGAAGGAATACAAGTGACGTTGAATCGGTTTGATACGTAATTTCTAAGGGAAATATCCTTCTCACTAACCTTTGTTATAAAAAACAGTTTAATCCAACCCTGTTCTTTATATAAATATCATATAGAATATTCCTTCTAACACTTCTTGAATTCTAAATTTCAAAGCAATATTTTAAATATTTACCTATGACTTTTTAGCCTTCAACAACTTTTGCCTTCCAAACCTGGAAGATTTTGAAATACATCTTCATTTCTCCTAGTATTTTGTTTCTTCTGGCTGTTGTAGTCCGCTGAATTGCTAGTGATACCTGGATAAATCTTCCCACACCTCATTAGAGCAAGAGAGATCATGCCAAGAACCAAAATCTAAATCGGTCAAAAGCCATTGTGAGAATAAGTAATACTCAGCACTAAAAATAAGCAAACTATTGATACACATAACTTAGGTACATCTCAAGGACATGATTATGAGGGAAAAAAGCCACACTCAAAGGTCATCCACTGTATGATTCCATTTATATAACATTCCCCAAATGACAAAATCATAGAGATGAAAAGCAGTTCATGATTGGCAGGGAGGAGGAGGCAGGTATGACTCTACAGAGTAGCAAGAGAGAGATCTTTGTGGTAATGGAGTAGTTTTATATCTTGACTGCAGTGGTGGCTACACAAAGTTACAAATGTGATAAAATGATACAAAACTATACATACAATGGACCAATTTCAATTTCATGGTTTTGATATTGTAATAACTATGTCAGATAGAACCATTAGGGGAAACTGGGTGAAGGGTACCAGAAACACTCTGTACTATCTTTCCAATTTCCTATGAATATAAAAGAATTTCAGGGGCACTTGGTGTCTCAGTCAGTAAAGCATCTGCCTTCAGGTCAGGTCAGGATTCCAGGGTCCTGGGATCGAGCCCCACATCCACCTTGGCCTCCCTGCTCAGCAGAAAGCTGGCTTCTTCCTTTGCCCCTCTCCTTGCTCATGCTCTCTCATGTTCTCTCTCTCTCTTTCTCTCTCTGTCTCTCTCTCTCTAAGTAAATAAATATTTTAAGAAAAATAATTTCAAAATAAATTTTTAGAGAAAAATTTAAAAAGAATTAATAGGGGCACCTGGGTGGCTCAGGCAATTAAGCATCCAACTCTAACTTCTGATTCAGGTCATTATCTTAGGGTGGCAAGATCAAGCCCCATGTTGGGCTCCACACTCAGTAGGGGTCTGCTTCTCTTTCCTGCTCTCCCTTTGCCCCTCCCTCCACTCATGCATGCTCTCTCTCTCTCTCTCTCTCAAATAAATCTTTTTTTTATTTAAATAAAAAGAACAAAGAAACCAATATCTTTTAATAATCAAAACTTAGATACCTGAAATTTATACATTAGAAATTGCTTTGAAGTACACCATCAGTTGTGGGCACCTTCTGTCCTGTTGTGTCTAGAGATGAAGTGAGGCAGTAAAACTCCCAGATTCCAGGTAGCAACAAATGAGTTTTATCTCACTACATCATGTTCTACATCACCACAGTGCAATTCATTTATACAGTTTGAGGATCCATGTACCATAATTTCTATATTGAGTTTGGAATTTAGCTTGAGTCTTAATTTCTAAATTTGTGCTTCTTTTTGGCTTCAACCTATTGAAACGGCATTTTTTTTAATGCTTTAAACTTGAATGTCTGTATTCAGTAATACAGCACCTTAGAATTTTGCATTTTTTTCTTTATTACTTGTCATATAGTTTTATTACTTCTTGAAATATTGTTTTCTTTTATTGTTCTGGGCTAGAGACTGTTAAAAGGTGGCAGCAGTTGCTCAGAATAACAACAACATTTTATGGAGAAGTTTAGAACCTTTATTCCATGAAGAAAAGTCATTCTGAAGTTTTAATGGTGCCCCTATCAATCATCACAATTATGTTATTGTTTGAACCTCACTACTGGAAAACAATGTGTGATATTCCCCCAAATCAAATTTTAATGAATAACAACTTGGTATTTACTGCATTGTTATTGTATTCTGGTAGCTTTGATTTACACTTGAATCATATCAACCATATATTTAGTTGATATGAAAGGCATTCCCCAGGCTAAAAACGGACTATATTCTATTCACAAATTGATGATTTTTAAACATAAAGCTTATTTTCTCATAGTAACACTATTACTTATAGTTGATTCACAGATTAATCTACAGTCAGATTTAAACCTAGAATTGGATGTATTACAACCAGAACTGTCATGGACCTATCCACTATCATTAAAGATTTGTTGATGTTGTTCCAAAAAATCAAACAAATGCACAGTTCTTTGAGGAAGATCTATTCAAACAGAGTAAAATGTCTCATATTTCCTCATATTACGTTTTCTAACTCTCCAATTGCTTATAATCTTGCTCACATTCTGTCCAATTCTGGCCTCGTGCTGACCTCCTAAGTTCAGTGGGAGATAAGGCCTCCAGCAGGAAGTTCGGATTCCACAAAGGGCACCCTGCAGGGCAAGAAGGTCAATTTGAATCCCTTTGCACCTCATCTTCCTTGCCAGTCATCAAATCAGTAGCTCTCAATTTGAAATGCATCCTTCCCTATCTGCTCTATGATACTGTTATTGTTAGCCCTTTGAGCACTTCTCTTTCAGAGTGAACACAGCATCTGAGGATGCAGGAGGGACACTCTTCTTTGGGGTCTCTGTGTGGGTGTGAGGGTATCAGCCTGGTTCTGCCAGAGACACTGATACAGAGTGCTTCTTTGTCCATCCATCCACCTTGCAGCCTCCACATGGTGTGGCCTTTCCATGGGAACCTGAGCCCCTCTAAGAGCACCAGCACTGTAGAAGCCTCATACCCCAATTCCCTCTGCGGCCCCCACAACCCTCTGCCCCTCTTGTGCCCTATAGGTTCCTACTGAGCCTCTGGAACCCATGGCTCTGCAATCCTGCCCTACTTGCTAATCACCTGCTCGCTTCCTGCTGGGCCAAAGCTGTGAACTTCTTCTCTACTATCCAGAGGTGGAGAAGGGGACAAATAGAATGGGCAACATGAGGGAGACAGTAACCTAAAGAAGAGGTTAATCCTAAAAGTAGGGTGATGGTTGGACATATGCTAACATGCATCATTCCATTCTTCTCAACAGCAAAGAAATGACTGTACCTACCAAAAGAAAATTCAAACAAGGAGATTTCATAGGTTGAAATGAGAGAGCTCCATGGGGCTGCTAGTCAACATCTAAATAGCTTTCCTGTGAGATAATGAAGAGGTGGAGGTTTCTGTTTCAGGAGGAGAGATTGAGAGACCTTGGGAAGCTTCAAGACTCCTTGGTCTCTTGGGGATGTCCTTGGATTGACTAGACCAGATATTTGTGTGTAAATTGTATTCTGATGACCAGACTGTTTATGTATTTGGAGGGGAAGGAGGATCTATGTTTGGTCAGATCTGTTAGCTTCATTTAGCATGATTTATACTTTATCATGTTGACTATATATCCTATCCTCCAGGAAGTCCAAGTTTTTCTTTTTGTTATATCTCAGCTTGGTCTCACAGAATTAAAAAAAAAAAAAAAAAAAAAAAAGGCTTCTGATGTGTCTCAGAGATTTACCATCATGCCAATTAGACAACACTGGTCAGTAATTTTTTAAAAAATCAAGGCAGAGAGTTCTAAAATGCAGATTGTCTGAAGAAGGATGGGTCTGTTTGAGAAGTCATTACCACCCATCACTAAAGGTGTCCCAAGCAGAAGTTGGACATTGGAGCTGGAAAATTACAGAAAAGCAGAAAACCATAGAGGTCTTATCAGCCCATGACTTCTAGGATTCTAAAAGCTGGGGGGAATTTGAACATTAAAATAATTACAGTTAAGTTCATTGAATTCAATTTTAGCCTATTATTCTAATATACTATTTGTGTGGCACAGATGCAGTTCCATTCTTTTCCCAAAAGGAGACAGCCTATGTCCTTCAAAGTGTAATTCTTGTGCACAAAGTTGACATTCAGAAAACGTGATCTGAGAGGCCATGCACCTCAAACTGTAAACAATAAAGGAATACTTACCCCTAAATTTTGACAGTGACCTTTAAGTATTGTTCTATTTCCTACCTGTCTAATAATATTAAGGTTTAGGTTGGAATATGGAAGCATGAATTTAGCTCTGGGGAAAATACTACTGTTTATAACCATGGGAAGAATTAAAAAGGAAGGTGGAGTTTTTTTAAGAGTTTTAAAATAATAATCCATGGGTACAATAGACTAAAAAAGTAAAAACAAACATTTTACTTCCAACATGTTTTTATTAAATTTCATGTTTTATTTTTAATAAAAAATAACTTAAACATATCCTCTTGTGACAAACTGCCATAAGCTAAACTTTCTTAGATTCGTTCAGAGTTAGACAGGAATTAGATTTAAATCATTTATACTTCTACTTATATATTTCATCAATATGTTTTTCACAGTTCACCAATGACCTACCTCAGTGTTCACAGAGCATGGCACCAGCATATGCTTGGAACATTTGATTGCTTCAAGAGAAGAAGTGATCGCAGGTTACAAAGTGAGTTTTTAATCAGCTTTCTTTTATAACACTTATCCTCTCTTGCCATTGGCCTCAGGCTTCCTGTTCTCCAAAATTCTTAGGCTTACATTTTATCTCTTTATCTGTTCAAGTGTAGCAAGCTTGTATCCAGTTCTACATGAAATTAAAATGTGTCACCACTCTCCTAGAGACATCTTATATTGCTTTTAATAATGTGTCCATCTTCTGTCATGAATAGGCAAGCACTAGTTCATCCCTCAATAGATGGTATTGATTCACTAAACCCTAAAGATTTTTGACCTTTTTAAAAAGTGATTCCCACTGCACAAGATATTTTACAAAGTGACAAGGACTTCTGTGCATTGAGATGAAATTGGTACCATTTAAATTGAGCATATTTTCTGGGGAGATTCAAAAATTGTATCGTTAACTAAGGGACATTTTGAATAATTTCAGTGTGCTTTTTCTGAAAAGGGAAATAGTGTAAAAAATGAGACTTCATGATGTAAATTGAATCTAAAATCAGCAAAGGGATTAATAACCTAAGTTGATATTGATATAAATTAGCTGTGAAGCTGAATAATGCTTTTGGGTATGAAGGAAGGATTAAACCAGAAACTAATTAGGCAATGAATGATCCAAATGACTGTGTACTTGTGATTTAGAGTCAAAAGATCCACATTCTATTCCCATGTCTGCCACCTGATGAAATTTACTTGCCTCCAAGTGCACAGTTTCTTCACAAGTGAAAGGCGGGGGCTGAATTAGATGATTGCTGAAATCTTCTCTGGATTTGGCAATCTATGATTTAGCAGGTTCACATGTCATCCAAAAATAACCTCTGGTCCAAGCTGGTTAATTTAAACAAAAGTCCTATATTCATTCATTCAATAAATATGTATTAAGCAAATGTTACATAAAAAGCATTGTAAGGTCCGTTGTAATAGATATTTGAAATTCAAAGTTTGTCGAAGGAAGTTTGAGTCTGACCTATCTGTACCTCATCCCAATAGAGGTATCCTGAAGAGCATCAAAAGGCACATACGGTTTGGAAGAGAGGTTGGAACTGGAGCTAGGGATTTGTGAGGGATCAGCATGTACTTCTCTTTTGCAATCGATGAATCATTAATACTAAAGGTGAGCACCAAGGGTCACATTTATTAAGGTAGCACATAGACCCATGGTCTCTTCTGGCCTATGGAATCTGGTGACAGATAGTACTGCCATTGATTCCTCATTCTCAGACACAAATTACTTTTCTTCTTCTCTCCTGTATCCTCCATAGCTGTCATCATTATGTCTCTCACTTGAAATGTCTTGTAGTTATTAAAATAATTTCTCAAGAGTATACACATTTCAAAGGTAATTTAGTAACCTAAAGGGATTATCTGACAACAGTGGAATGTTGGGCATCAGTGATAAGCTCTTGGAGGGATATTTCTATGAGGGGGGTATTACCAAGGCCTTAAAATTATATCATCAAGGTGAACATAAACTATGCTAATGCAAAATGCATATTCTTGAGCTTGCTTTTGCAAGCCATGGTAAATCATTCTGTTCCTAAGATTAAACTGGTAGTATCCTACTTACTTCCACTTTCAATATAGACATACCCAGGCAAATCACATATGTATTTACTAAATTGCTCAAGTACTTCCCATTTTCAGGAGGTTTTGTGTGCATGTATAGCCAAGAAATATTCTCATACTTAATGGTACTGTGAACAGATTTCTGTTATTTATATGCTCTTCATACTCAAATCAGTGTTTCATAGAGTACAATTTCTTTCACTCTATATCTTTCATTAGATCTATCTCTATCTCACTAAGCATTCAGTTAAATATGCTCAACAGAGTTTATCAGTTAAATATGCTCAACATGAGAGTAATGAATTCATTCATTCATTCATTTATTAAACCTATATAAGTTGAGGTCCTAATATATACTAAGTGCAGCTTAACTTTTTAAGAATATAAAAGTGAGTTGGGGTACCTAGGTGACTTTGTTGGTTAAACATCTAATTCTTGATTTCAGCTCAAGTCATGATCTCAGGGTCGTGAGACTGAGCCCTTTGTTGGGCTCTGTGCTGGGCATGGAGCCTGCTTGGGTTTCTCTCTCCCCTTCTGCCTCCACCTCTTCCCCCTTTTCTCTCTCCCTTCTCTCTCTTTCTCTCTCTCTCAAAAAAAAATATATGTAAAGATTTATATAAAAGTGGATATATAAAAAACAGAGTGTTTCAACTGTCAAGTGGGAAAGACAAGCAAACTGAAAGAGTTCTATCATTGCTTATAATATAAAAATTATATATATGTATATATATATAATGAAAAGTTAAATAAAACTTTAAGAGCTATAAACAGGAGATGAATTAATAATCATATATCCAATGTCCATACTGCCCAAAGCTATTTATAGAGTCAGTGGAATCTCTATCAAAATTTCAATAACATATTTCACAGAAATAGAAAAAAAATAATTCTATGAATTATGTGTAACAACAAAGTCCCCTAATAGCCAAAGCAATCCTGAGAAAGAACAAAGCGGGAGGTATCACACCTCCTGGTTTCAAATTATATTACAAAACTATTATAATCAAAATAGTATGGTATTGGCAAAAAAAAAAAAAAGACATAGATGAAAACAGATATCGGCAAACATAGACTAATGGAACAGAATTGAGAGCCCAGAAATAAACCTACACATATACAGTCAACTAATATTTGACTAGAAATCCAAGAATACTCAATGGGGAAAGGGTAGTTTCTTCAATAAATGGTGTTGAGAGAACAGGATATATTATATGCAAAAGAATGAAATTGGACCCCTATCTTAACACCAGTCAGAAAAATTAGTTTGTGGTAGATCAAGTTCTTAAATGTAAGACCTGAAACTATAAAACTTTAGAAGAAAACACAGGGAAGAGCTTCCCAACTTTGGTCTTGGCAGTGATTTTTTGAATATGAAAACAAAAACATAAGCAGCAAAAGGAAAAATCAAGTGGAACCACATCAAACTAGAAGGCTTCGGTGCAGCAATACAAACAAAACAAAAAGGCAACACAGTATAGAGAAAATATTTGCAAACCATATATCTGATAAGTGATAATATCCAAAATATGGAAGAACTCATCAACTCAATAGCAGAGAAACAAATAATTAAAAAACAGGCAAAGGATCTGAATAGATATTTCTCTAGAGAAGACATAAATGGCCAACAGGTACATGAAAAGGAGCTCAACATCACTGAACATCAGGAAAATGCAAATTACAACCCCAATGAGATGACATCTCACACCTGTTAGAATGTCTGTTATCAAAAGGCAAGAGAAAACAAGTACTGGTGATGTTATGGAACCTTTGTGCAGCATTGATGGGAATGCAAATAGGTATAGCCATTGAGAAAACCAGTATTGAAGTTCTTCAAAAAGTTAAAAATGGAACTTCCATATGATCCAGCAATCCCATTTCTGGGTATATATCCAGAAATATATAAGAAAATGAAATCACTGTCTCCAAGAGTTGTCTGCACCCATGTTCATTGCCATTATTATTCATAATAGCCAAGACATGGAAACCTAAGTGTACATCAACAATAAATAGATAAAGAAATAAGGACAATGTGATTTTATATCTCTATATAGATATAGAATAGATCAGCCTTATTATTCAGCCAAAAATAGAAAGGAAATCCTGCCATTTGCAACAATGTGGATGAATCTAAGGGCATTATGCTAAGTGAAATAAATCAAAGAAAAGACAAATATTGTATGATCTCCTTTACATGCAGAATCTTAAAAAAGCCAAACTCAGAGAAACAGATAGTAGACTGGTGCTTGCCAGGGGCTGGGGGGCAAGGGAAATGGTATTGGTCAAAGATTATAAACTTCCAATTCTAAGATTCATAAGTTCTAGGAATCTAGTATACAGAATGATGACTATAGTTAACAACACTATGTTGTATACTTGAAAATTATTAAGAAAATAGATCTTAAGTATTCTGACCATCAAAAGAAGGTAATTTGTGAGACGATGAATGTGTTAACTAATTTTCTAGTGGCAATCATTTTGCAATATATACAACGATCAAATCAGCATGTTGTACATCTTAAACTTCCAAATGGTATATGTCAATTATATATCAATAAATTTGGAAAAATACAAGACTTTTCCCATTGATTTTCATTGCAGTAAAACTTACAGTGACTTCTGATATTTACCAAATACCATATAGTCTCTCTGAAAACTGTGTAGAAGAATATCATCTAACATTAGGTGTAAAATTATGTCATATATTTTAATTTGGCCAAATAAATTAGAAAATATATTCTGGTTCATGTGAAGTTTTCTTTGAAGACTCCGACTTGAAGAATATTGCATGAAATAAAGAGAATGAGTTAAGAATCTTGCATTATGAATGGAAAATAATAATTCAATTCATAGTCAAAGACTATATTCATATTCATTATTTACAGTCAATTAAAATACCAGAGGCAACTTTCTCTAAAACTACCAGCAATAAATAGAAATATGTATGTCAAGAAATAAAAGAAGATATGGAATTAATTATATAATGACAAAAAAGTTTTTTTTAAATGTGTTACATCTTTCTCACTCTAGTGGTTTCTAGTTTGTTTTGCTACATAAACATGTATTTACATGAATGTGTTTTGTATCTTGAGTTCATATCAGTTTATAGTTTTATATCATCCTGCTATATACTCTCACTGTGAGTATACAGTATACACAGGAGAATTCTGCATATATGAATTTCTCATTATAGAAACTTTCATCTCAATAGATTTTTTTCCCCCTCTTAGTCCATAATGCTCTAAGGATTGCTTACTGGTCAATGTTGATTTTAAAAACGCTAAGTGTGGGTTTATCTTTGATCTCATGTTTGACTTTGCAAATGAAATGACTCGGATTTGGGAAGACTAGGTGTTTGTGTTGGGCTTCATGCTGAATGGTGACAGCCGTTCCAGGCTCTCAGAAATAGCAGAGACAGATCTACAGCTTCACTCATAGCCTGTTCTTCATGGTGAGCAAAGTACATATGTATCAGTAGATTACTAAAGAGACTATAAAAATTGTTAAAATATAACTCAATAGGAGTTGAAACTTTCAGGCAATTGAAATATTAGTCTTCAGATCAAGAGAGGTTTTATTACTGATGTGTTGGAGCAGATCTCTCTGATGAACAAAACTGACACACTTGGGCACTATACCCCTTACAGGAAATGGAAAACTATTTATAATTGCCTCAGTGGAGTTTATGAGAACTGAACCTGTCCGGCTGAACTCTTTCTCAACACCGTCCATCCTTAGTTACAGCTATCCATTATATATTTTGTAAGTGTAATTATTCTCATAGGCCCATTTGGAGGTTGCATGATATTGGCCTTATTTTCTCTGGCACATTTGTATGTGATCAAAGATAAACCCACACTTAGTATTTTTAAAATCAACATTGACCAATAAGCAACTCTTTCTTTTTTACCAGATTGCAAGTGGTAAGACAGTGCAGTCTCTCTATTAAAATGAGATTTCTTTGCTTCATAATTTAAATTCCCAATAACAAATACGATGCAACAATGGATCCTCCTTCTATAATTTTGTTACTTCATGCTCTTTCTTCATAACCCTCATCAGAACCTGAAAACCATTGGAAAAATGCTAAAGTTGGTAAAACTGCATTTTTACACTTGAATTTCCACAACAAACTCAAGATTCTCTCACCCCTAAAAACCTAATAAATTGATATAAGCCCAGATAAATTAACCTGTGTATAACCTACTCTGCTTGCAAAGGATTCTAGAAGCAAATAACCCATAAGCAATGCTACATTTTTCTGGATTATTCGAGATGTTACATTAATTCCTTTGGGCTCTATTTTTTTAATCTCCAAAATGGAGAAAACAAATTAGCCTCATGTGGTTTTTGTAGGCTTAAACAAGAGAATTAAAGAGGGACAAACTGTACATGAACTAAGTGATTCTCTGCCTGGTTGTACAGCAGAGTCTTCTGGAAAACTTTAAAATTCATAGAATATATTCTCAGAGATTCTAATTAAATAGATCTGGCTTGGAGCCCAGGGATCTGTGTTCTTAACCTCATACCAGAGGTTCTGATGGGTAATGGTAACCAATTAGCTTAATAAAAGTTACCTTTATTGCTTTCTAGGATCCAAGTTTCCATATATTCCTTGTCGCTGTCCTGGGTGCTGCTGGAAGTAAATCAGTCTGATCCTAGGTTTAAGCTGGTTCACCCCTATAAGCCTTCACTTTCTTACTTGTATTTTTTCACTTACTGTCTCGTATCCTTTTTACTTTTCCTCCTGAGCCTTGAGTTCCTGGAGCTTCAGGAAACATTAGGACACCAGCCCTTGCAGCCTACATGGTTGTCTGTTTGCTACCCTCTGTTGTATTACCATTGCAGCTGGCTTGAAAGCCTTGACCTCAATTGAACATTTCTAGAACACTTTGTGGCAAAATTGATCCAGACCCTGCTCTGGCATAGCCAACAGTTTTGCCAAAATTGTGCCATGAATTATTGTGGTTGATATCATAATTTTTAATTTTGTATTGCTCTTCTCAGAAAATATTTAACACATTTCAGTATAATTTTTTAAACCTCTTCCTTGTTCCTGAACAGCCTTTAAACTTCAGGACTTCAGGAAGTGGTAATATATCAGCTACATTAGTTATGGCCGCATATAACAAGAACCCCAAAATAAGAACAGCCTAGATACTACAGATTATTTCTCCTTTGTATAAGAGACATCCAGAAATGGGCATAACAGAGCTGATATGGCAGCTCCATTGTAAAAAAAAAAAAAAAAGGGCATAGGGTTTGTGAACCTGTTATACTATCCTAGCAGGTGGCTTTTATTTATAAGATTATCTCATCCTATAGTATTGTTGGAGTTCCAGTGTTTGCATAAGCATTTCTGTTACCCAGTAAGGAGGGGAAAGCAAAATAGAGATTTCTCCCAGTTCTTTTTAGGTGTCCTCAAGGAAGTCCCAAGAGTTCCACATTGCTATAAGTCTACGATGCTGCAGGAGAAGTAGGGCAGTGTGGTCATCTAGCTGGGTACATTGCCATCCAGAATAAAACTGGAATTATTTTACTAAGGAGACAGGGATAACAGATACTAGGGAGCAAACTGCAGTCTTTGCCACAGGGTGATCAATAAAATAAATACTGCTAATGATCCCATCACAGTGAGATTTCCAACCCAGCTACTTAGTGTATTCTCTTTCATGTAATGTCTGGCCAATAAAACTGGTTGTGGAGAACGTAGCTGGGGGAGTATTGATGATGGCTTTCTCTGATTCCTTATCCAAGAAGTTGTTGAAAATACAACCAGGGAGACGGGAAACATAGGTCTCAACAGTAATTGCTGTTACTTTCTGACCACTTCCTTTGTGTCAGGAGAATTACATGTGCTCCATTATTGAGTCCTTACAACAAAACCAAGGGATTATCATTCCCATTGTACAGATGAAGAAACTGAAACTTAGAGAAGGTTAAGTAACCCAGGCTGTGCCCTTTACTCCAAGTCTGCACTGCTGTTGCTTGAAACAACTATTGCATGGCCTGTTTTAGGGTTGGGAGTCATTATGAAGCTGAAAGGTAACTGCAAGTTTATAAGCTAAGAAATATTAACAGATGCCTACTAGGGGATTCACATTGGAATGTGGGCATAGAGGGGACGTATCATCACATAATCACCACTTTTCAGAGCAGCATTTTCACAGTGTGCCCTTCAACTGGATATTAAATGTTATTTGATTTTTTAAAAAAAAGCTACGGTGAAATAAGTTTGAGAAATATTGGGTAAAATCAAGTTAACCTGGAGTTTTCAAAGTACAGAAGAGTTCACAGCTTTAAACATGCCAGTGTGCTTTCTCCATGTGTTCATTTTATGCCTTCTACTCTTGTCAATATGCACATAAGAAGTAATATCATAGGTAGAACTTCTTCCTAGCATTGTGCCATTTTTTCCATTTGGCTAAAGCGTTTTTCCTTTCTTCACCCTGTCTTTTCCTAGATCCCATCTAGGAATTATATCTAATTTTTTCTTAATCTTCTGTTGTAAACACAAGATCATAAAATAGTCATTTCTCTGTTAGTTTTCCCACTCAGAAACATGGGCATCCCTTGAGGTCAATACATATAGATCAAACTCATTTTGTGATAACTATGTGATATCACATATAATTTACCAATGACATTCAAAATAACAAACAATTGGTAAATGTCAATTGTATCTCAGTAAAACTGGAAAAAATTGTTTTTGTTTTTTCTGGACATTGATCAGTTAGAATGGTCTTCTAAAAAATAAAGAAAAAAAAGAAAAAAGAAAAGAAAAAAAAAAAAAAAACCCTGGTTTATTCCAATTGATTCTCAAACCTGCTGAGCAATTTCTAAACCATTTCTGTATGAGTTAATGTTAATGTTTCTTGGGTTTTTGTCACCACAAAAATAATTCAATAAATTTTATTGTAAGGTAATATTCTTATATCCTTTTACAGAATAAAATTGCAATTATCTACTAATTAGCATTTAAAATCAGTGTCTTTATTTCTATAAGAAATGGTCACCAAAAAATGGGATTGCTATTTCAAAGGGTACATGTATTTTTTAATTACTAATTTTTATTGTTATTACCTGAGAGACTCCAACTACCAGTGACATGAGAGTGCCTGTTGCCCACCTTTTTGACGGCATGAATTTTCATCACATCCTATTTTTTGATAATCTAATGGGCAAAAAGTAGAATTTGTATTTTCTAATTGCATATTACTGCTAAAATGGAGGATAAACATCTTTTCACTAATTTACTGGCACTTGGATTTCCTCTTGGCTGAGTTGCCTATTTATATACTTTGCCTCTTTTGTATTACTTATTTCTCTTTTTCTTGTCAGTACATAGCTTTTGCATATTGGGGCACCTGGGTGGCTCAGTAATTGAACATCCAACTCTTGATTTCAACTCAGATCATGATCCCAGTGTCCTGGGATTGAGCCCTCCATTGGGCTCTGTGTTCTGCAGGGAGTTCTGCTTGAGGATTCTCTCCCTCTCTTGTCCCTACCCTGTCTCTCAATAAGTAAATAAATATATATTTTTTAAATTCTGCATCTTAACCTTAATCTGACATAAATACTGGACATGGTTCCCCCACACTATTGCTTTTCATTTAACATACTTTCTTTGGATTTACACAAATTTTAATCATTGTGCAGTCAAATTTGCCTCTTGTTTTAAAGATTCCATGAGATCCCTGGGTGGCTCAGCGGTTTAGCGCCTGCCTTCAGACCAGGGCGTGATCCTGGAGACCAGGGATCGAGTCCTATGTCAGGCTCCCTGCATGGAGCCTGCTTCTCCCTCTGCCTGTGTCTCTGCCTCTCTCTCTCTCTCTCTCTTTCTGTATCTCTCATGAATAAATAAGTAAAATCTTTAAAAAATAAAAATTAAATAAAGATTCCAGAATTGCATTCTTGCTTTAAACAGTATCCTTCACTCCACAATTTTTCAGTGTCTATGTTTTCTTCTAGACTTTTTGTTTCATTTTAACATTATTATCCATGCTACATTCTATTTTCTGCATACTGTGAGGTAGGAGTCTATGCTTCTGTTCTTCCACATGAAGAGCCATCTTTGTCAGCACCACTTATGAAATAAGTCACCCTCTTCAATTACTGAATTAAAGTAACACATTTGTCACATATTACATGTCTGTATATACTAGATATATTTCTGGATGTTGTTTTTTCTACTACTTTATTTAGCTATTGCTTTTCTATTATCATACTTCTTTATTACTCTGATTCTGTAGATAGTTTCAGTATCTGATAACCCAAGAACTCTTTCACTATGTGATTCTTTCGTAACTTTGGGAGCTATTCTCCAATATTTATTTGTCCATTAGAATTTTAGATTTGGTATTCTGTCTCAAAAATAAAAACACATGAAGTGGCACTTTGTTAAATGCATATATTTGGGGATACAAAATAATTTTTTTACATTCTGGAACATAGCATGAGTTGAGCATTGTTCAGATCATTTTATATTTCTTAATACAATGTATAGATATTTTTTGTATAGAGCTACAAAGCAATCTAAGTTTATTCCAAAGTATTTTACAATTTTGTTATTGTTTGATTTTTTTTTTCATTTTCCATACAAACGAATTATTTCCAGTACAGATAAAACCTAATGAATTTTGTAAGGCTATTTTTTATTCAGCTAGCTTACCACCTTCTTATATTAATCTTACTAGATTTATTCCAGGGTGTATATTCATAATAAGTCAAAAGACAAAACAATCCAGGAGAAAAAAATATTTATAACAAAATGACAGATTAAAAATATATTTCTTGGGATCCCTGGGTGGCGCAGCGGTTTAGCGTCTGCCTTTGGCCCAGGGCGCGATCCTGGAGACCCGGGATCGAATCCCACGTCGGGCTCCCGGTGCATGGAGCCTGCTTCTCCCTCTGCCTGTATCTCTGCCTCTCTCTCTCTGTGTGTGACTGTCATAAATAAATCAAAAAGAGATTAAAAAATAAAATAAAATAAAAAATAAAAATATATTTCTTAACACATTAAAAAAAAAAAATAAAACCTGACAAACCAATAAGGAAAAAAATGTGATAGAAAATCTTATAAAGAATATGAAAAGGTAACTGATATAAAAGGCAAATACAAAGAATAACAGAAATGGCCTGTAAACATTTGAAAAGATGTTAAAACTCAGGACATTAAAGAAATGCAAATTAAAATGAACTACTATCACACTGGTAAACATTTCACAGGTTGCCACTGCATAGTTTTAAAGTGGCAATAACACTGAGAGACTCCTTAGCCATTCTTAATGGCAGTTTCAATTTAAATTGAACTTATGTCAATTGGTACCTACCTATTTGCTTGCCATTAGCTCCACCAGAATGTGAACATTCCAAAAGGACAGGGTTAATCACAAGATGAAAGACAGAGACAGGAAGGAGATTGTATCATGGAAGAAGAGAGTCTATTCTCTTTTCAGTTGCTAATGTCTGGAAGGACCTGCAGGGCAACTCATTACCAGAAGAACAAACAGCTTTGCTATTAGATAATCATGAGAGCACAGAGTAATGAGAATGTGCAGGTATCTTCTTTAGCCCATACAGATGCACCTCTGCTGCCTACGTGTTGTTTACTTCCCTCAAATCATTTCTCTTCTCTCCTTTCATGTTCCTTGAGTCTTTTCTACTATTTCCCCTTGACCCCAGGACTCAAGGCTGCATTTGGAGGAGTTATGTGAGGGACTCTGCTGCTGAATCTATTCAGTGAATCACTGGATAGAATCAGATATTCAGATTCTTAAGAGTAGAATATCTATCTATCTATCTATGAGACATTAAATTATTATTGACAGCCTTTCACAGCATAAATCAACTACATTTATTCTACTACAAAATGTTGCATATTTATTCCAAGGCGCTCCTCACTTCAGAAATGAATGCGAAGCAGGAGAGAAGTAGAAAGTAAACTTTGACACATAATACTCTGTGAAATATAGTAAAATATGTTAGAGACAAGAATCTTGTTGATCTTCTCTGGCTGTTTCTATATATCTCAGCTTTAAAAAATCTTATAGAATCCAGAAAGCTCAATCATATTCTTCCATTTAGTAACTGAGCCAGGTATTGACCAAAGAAAATCTGGAAATCACTAGAATGAGAATGTCTTGGACATTCTAGGATCTAGGTTGTTGCTTAGATCAACAGAGGACAAGAATGGAAAACACCTATGTGGGGTTTTTTTCGCCTCTCGTGTATATAAAATGCACTCACCTTTCAACTCACTATGGCCATTTGATTTATTTCCTGGATTTTGTGCCTTACCAGAACCCATCATTCAGGTTCAGGCCAGCACTTCTATGTAATGAATGACTGGAGCTTTTTATTCTTTTAAAGCCATTTTTTCTATGCCCTGTCTACATACCCAAGAACATAATAATTCAGGTTGAGGATGTTAAGGATTAGCAGGCAGAGAGTTCAGTCACTAAATCATTACATCAAGTTCTGGGTTCTTGCTTTTCTATCCAATTGTCTTTAGAATTCTCTTCCCAACTTCCCAGTCTATCCAGCTGATAAACACTACCCATTGTTCAGAACTCAGCTAGAATTAAGGAATCTTGCCCATCTCCCAGCCTTCACTGCCTTCTATATCCAGGCCAGGCTGTTAATCATAGTATGTATTATTTGAGGCTTTTGGGGTTGTAATGTATGAAAACAGCTACAGAAAAATTTAAGGAGTAATTATAAAAATAGAAAAGACATGAATGTAGCCATCCTCAAAATAGAAGTTGAGCTAAAAAGAAAGATGTTGAAGTCTCTTTCTCATCTTGTTTTTTTTTTCATTTCTGTTTTATTATTTTCTAGCTCTACAAACCAGTCTTATCTTTTTTCCCTCTGTCTACATACTGTATTGTGACTGCCACACAGTTTTAGTGGTTAATTTTACAGTCTAAACACATACAGAGATTTAGTAGCATTCAGAGCTCATTGTCATACTGAAAGAGGATGATTGACCCAGCTAGAATCAGGTGGACCCCAGGATCAACCACTAGTAGCTAAGCAACAAAGTTTATAACATGAGTGTCAGGACCCAAACCCTGTGGATAAAGAAAATTTTTCAGAAAATTGGGCAACATTTTAAGCAGGAAAAACCTCCCAAAATTGTTTGCTATAATCCATAATATCTTCTTGAACTGACTTACCTAACTTAACCAAAATAGAATAGAAATCGTTTGAGAGCTAGTACTGTATCTATCTCATCATTAATCTTTCACCATGTAAGGCTCAGGATGTGCCACATAATACGAGGATGTGCCTCATATTGTTTATTAAAGAAATGCCTTTTTATTAAACCCTTTTGAATGAAACGTTCACCTGGGTGCACATGGATAGTCTTATCAGAGCCTTAAGAAACTTGAGTAAAATCATAACCTTACATGGAGTATTTGTGGGAGGTGGGGCAAGACAGTATACTTTAGTGCCCACATGAAAGCATCTTTGGCCATATAATGAGACAGTAGAGCAAAGTGATTTTTTAAAAAAATAGGTTTTGGATTCAAGGACACCAGGGTTTGAATAAGGACTCTGCCACTTTATATATTGTGGGCTAAGTTATTTAACTTCTACACATCAATTTCCTCATCCATAAAATAAAGATGATAATATTGCATAGGAACATTTAAATACTGAAATGAGATAGTATATGTAAAATGCTGTACAAGAAAGTAAACAAACAAATGTGGGTTTTTTCCCCTCTTCCTACGTTTAGCATAGCTCCCTAAGTAAATTGCCCACCAAGATGCTCTGAAGTGCTTAGAGAGTAAATATAATGAGATTTAGGAGTCATAAATCAAACCGAGATTTCCAGCAAAACTCATATTGAAATATTGAAAAATTAAAGCAATAAGGAGATTACTGAGATTGAAAAAAGTTTAGACAATAATAAGTTATCAGAAAATTAAAAAAAAACATTTTGTGTATCAAAATTAGAAATTCATTTTATATATCAAAATTAAAATAGATCTGCATTACAGTAATTGAGATTTAGGGAAAGATTATCACCAGTCCTATACATAATTTTCCCCCAAATTAAAACAATTATTTTCAATGCAATACAATTTTAAATAAAATCTAAATATGATGAGGTGTCTAATAAAGTCCCCAGGATATTACATTGGACTTTATGTAACCTAACAAAAATTTTTTTATGGTCCTAAATAAAAAGATAAGATTTCTTGATGAAGGAAATAATAATCAGCTCATAGAAATGAACTTGTGTTTTACTAGCATTCATTCACATTTTGATTCATTGGAGAAGCCTCTGAATGTCACTATATACCAAGCACTCTACTGGATTTAGTTAATTACTAATGATGCTTCTAAAGTGCATCATTGCTTCAAAAAGAAGATAAATGTAACATTCACGTATGCCTCTTCCACAGTGTAGACTCTCCTAACGAAAGGAGAGATCAATTGCTATTTGTTCCTTTTGGCTTCGAAGATGAGGACCACTTGTCCAATAAATGGACATCAAAACTTCAAGGAATATGAGGCTATGTTCAAGTGAATCGATTTGCCCTAACAGAGAACGGTAATGGGAAAACTGTTTTATATTTTAGTCAAGTCCAAATATCTTGAAAAGATTTCTTTTTGAATTCCAGTATTCTCAATTCTGCCAGTAGGTTGAAATGAGGAGTTACCTTTTTGATCAGTAAAGCTTATAAAGTATTCATTCGCATAACCTCCGTGCTCAAGACTCTTGCCTTTTCCTCGTCTTTTCACTTGTTCAACATGGGATTTAAAATCGAATTATTTTTAGTTTAAAGATTTTTCCTCCCTCAAGACTTTTTCCAGCTTGTCTCAGTTCTCTTTCTTAAGCAAGGATTACATTCTCTTTTTGTCTCAGTTATGGATAGAATAGCAGAGTCCCTTAACTCAAACTGCTCAGATGTTCTGTTTTTCTGTGTTGAAGGCATTTCCCTCAGGGGTTTCTGTAATCATGCCAGAGCCTACAAAGTAGGTGATACTATGAGGTGAAAGGAAGCTCAGTTGGGCATCAGATGTAGAATTTTCCCCCCCAAATATCACCTATCGTTTAGAGAAACTGTATCTTGATCCACAAAAAATAGTTAGATCTCATGGACTCATTGACTCAACAACAAAATGAAAAACAAAACAAAACAGAACCCTGATGGATAAGTTAGAACGCAAACACATCTGTCGTTGATGAGAAAGGTCTCTGTCCCCTAATCTCAGATCACTCAGTTCTGTCTTTTTGTTGGAAGACAAAGAATGCATGAAAACAATAAAGCTAAGCAGTGAATAAAAACAGGAAAAATAAGAAAGGTGATTTTAATTCAGTTTTCCTGATCATAAAATGATTCTTGGTTTCTGGGCAAGATGGAATAACAGGGGTCTGATTTACTGTTCTCTTCTGCATAGATTCTCCATGGTCTTCATATTCTAAAGTTACTTGAGGCATAATCTCCCAAAAGCCACCCAAACCCATCCTCTCTACTCATTGCCAAGTGTTTATTTTTATTTTACCATATTGTAATCCTTCCTTTACCTGCCTTTCCCTAACTAGGCTGTATCCATCATTTGCATACCTTCAAACACTGGCATGTAGCTGGCTGTCAATAAATATTAAATAGGGAGGGAGGGAAGAAGGATGAGAGGGAGGGAGGAAAGAAGAAAGGAAAGAAGGAAGGAAACTATATATGTATGAGGATACTTTGAAAAGATTTATACTCAGTGACTACACTTTCTCTAGATTCCATCACAATTTTTCCTTTCCTTACACACTCTAAAAATTATTAACTTTTTTAAAGTGATTTTAATTTAATTCTTTCTGATGTTTAGGGAAGCATATTTAAATATAATGATGGAACTTTTTAAATCTCAGTGTAGAATGGGTTATTTCTGAAAAGATTTCTGAGGACTGCAGGTATAATTTTTATACATGGATTTTTTTTGTAATAGTACTACAAACAAGTTTCTCTTGGATTTTTTTGTTTTTATCCACTTCCTCTTAATAAATCTGTCAACATGTACCATAGGCTGCCATTTCCAAATGACTGTTGCTCATCAAACCACACCACCTTTATGTCCAAAAAACCCCACCTTCTTCTTACTTTCAAAATATTAATTTTCGGGGATCCCTGGGTGGCGCAGCGGTTTGGCGCCTGCCTTTGGCCCAGGGCGCGATCCTGGAGACCAGGGATCGAATCCCACGTCGGGCTCCCGGTGCATGGAGCCTGTTTCTCCCCCTGCCTATGTCTCTGCCTCTCTCTCTCTCTCTCTCTCCCTCTGTATGACTATTATAAATAAATAAAATAAAAATTAAAAAAAATATATTAATTTTCTAAACTACACAGAAATATTTTTGCATTTGAAAAATGGTATTGAGGAGTTTATATTAAACTCCAAAAAAGTTGAATGGTTAAACATGAAAATTAAAATCCTAAATCCCAGAAGATAAATTTTAGGCTTATTTAGTCTTTAAAAATATAAGTTTCTTAATTCTGAAGGTAGATAATTGAAAGAAGTAATATAAAAGTGTTTAACACTTAAAAATCAAAGAGACAACTTCTTAAGAAAATTTCTTTATAATACATTAAATATTGAATACATACTCAATCAAAATGTAAATAAAAATATTTAAATCCCAAAAGGTGATTCAAGAACATCTTAAAACTATAGTTATCAAATATATATATAACATCAGTGAGTCTGCTGATAAAATATATATATGAACTGAAACTCTTATATAATGCAGGTAGAAGTGAAAGTTAGTGTAACATTTTAGGAATTGATCTAGAAAGATTTATTAAAATGATTATAACCCTTGATCAAATATTTATATTTGTTGGTATTCTGAATACATTATCCAAAAGTAAAAGCAAACCACATGCATAGAAACATTCAATACTAGAATTACAGTATGTAATATTATTGTATAGCATTATTTGCAATAGTATATCATACTATAAAGAACCAAAATATCTAATAATAGGTTTTTCACTAAATACAAAAATCATAAAAACATTGAGCTGTTAAATTTAAAAATATGAAACTATTTAGCAAAGTGGAAAATGTTTATAATGTGATGTTAATTGAAAGAGGATATGACAAGTTCTACAGTATGTCTGTAATGAAATTATATATGGCCACAGAATAGATCTAGATGGGAACATGAGAAATCTAAATATTTGACTGATTACAAAAACAGAATAAGTTGATTTTTTTTAATTGACATATGTCAATTTAGATTCTTGATGACAAAATGTAATTGACGCACTCATTTTTTTAAATGAAATAACAGAAAGCTAAATTTAAAAGGATCCTTGCTTGGTAAGTTTCTTGAAGCTAGCTTACACAGTGTATGTGGCTAAAGTTCCCAGATTATCAAATAGAAAAATAGGGCTCCCAGTTAAATGTGAGTCTCAGATAAACAATGAATATGTTTTTGTGTGTGGGGTGAAAAAATTTTATTTTGGCTGATTTTTATAACTCTTTTGAAAATATTTCACCTCAAAGAAAATTGAACTCTTTCTACTACTAAGTCCATTTAAATATTTGAAACAGGGCCGTCTAGGTGGTATAGTCAGTTAAGCATCTGACTCTCAGTTTTGGCTCAGGTCATGATCTCAGGGTCCTTGGATTGAGCCCCAGGTAGGACTCCATGCTCAACAAAGAGTCTGCTTGGGTTTCTTTCCCTCTCCCTCTGCCCCTCCCCTCTTCTATGTGCTCATGCTTTCTCTCTCTCTAAAATAAATAAGTAAATATTTAAGAAATAAAATAAATAGTTGGAACATGATTTTACTATAGAAGCATTTGTTGCTTATTTGAAATTCAAAATGGAGTGATTACAATTTTATCTGGCAACCCAACTTATGCTACTTAGTACCCCATATCAACTCCAACCATTAGCCATTTATATTAAACAGTGGTGCTCCTGTGTAAGAAGTAGTAGGGGTAGGGAGGCAGATGAAAAAATCACAAGAAGATGCAGCCTTGGCTTTTACCAAATACAAAAATGTTTAATTTTATTGTCATAGTGCAGCCCGGGTGGCTCAGCAGTTTAGCGCCTGCCTTCAGCTCAGGGCATGACCCTGGAGACCCGGGATCGAGTCCCACATCGAGCTCCCTGCATGGAGCCTGCTTCTCACTCTGCCTGTGTCTCTGCCTCTCTCTCTCTGTGTCTCTCATGAATAAATAAAAATATTTTTTAAAAAAATTTTATTGTCATAATACATCCTCTAGGGAATCTTGATTTTATCCCTAAGGATCAGGAATAAGAACAGATTCTGACACAAAATTGAGATAAGAATGCTGAGGGAGAAAAAAGGAAAATATTGAGGGAGGGGCACCTGGGTGACTCAGCCAGTTAAGTGTCTGCCTTTGGCTCAGGTCATGATACTGGGGTCCTGGGATCAAGCCTTGTATCAGGCTCCCTAAAGCAGTTGAAGAAGATCCATAATGGTCCAGGAACCACAGTCACTGGTTGATCTAATCAACTCTTTCCAGATTATTTACTTTCTTCAACACTGTGCTCATGGTCATCTGTGGCTGGTTGGCTGAATAAAGCATGTGGCAATGTATAACAGCTTCCATATTATAGCTTTATCAGCTAATAAGATGTTTCATGGAAATCTGATATCCACTTTCTTCTGGATATATTATAAATCTCAGTATCTTTTGTCAAAGGTATAAATAGCCCAGGCCAAGGGGTTGGCTGGCTGTAGCAAAGACTCTACAGTGATAATCGACTTATGATGTTGCAAGCCTGTAAGGAAGCTGGTGTGGCTGGGGCTTAGTGAACAAAAGGAAGAGTGACAGATGAGTGCAGATAGGTAAATGGGCCCCAATTCTGGACCAAGTATTTGGATACTATCTGAACTTACATGAGCAGCCCTTGAGGGATGCAGAGGGAGGATTGATACTCTGATTTAGGCAAGTGATGTGGTTTTATTCCCATTAATTAGGAGTGATTTTTGACAGACAGCTTACTCCTATGTAATTGTTGCTATGAATAGGGGTTGCAGATCAACTTTTCTGGAAATAGAATCATGGAGGGTTTTTTGGCAGACATCTCAACACTCAACTGGCTTATATTTACTAATCCTATGCAGTGCTGTTAAGTCAATTTGATAAATAGACTGAATTTTATAAACAACATGTTGCTGAACCCAAACCATGATTATTCATCACCTTAACTACTTCAGTAATTTATTAAATTAATTGGTGTTCCTATTTTCACTTTTGCCCAGCTTCAATCCAGTCAACACTGAGCCAGTATAATTTTTAAATGTAAATCAACCAAATCGTGTAATTTCCATGCTTACAATGTTTTAATATGGGGGCTTGCTTCTGGGTTTCTTCTCAGGATATAAAGACCAGGAAGGATCATCACTCCCATCCATATATGACACAAAATCTAAGCAAATTTCAAGTTCATGGCTTTAAACCCACCAGGTGTGGAAGGAAAGGCATACTCACTACGGGGCATAAAACCTATCTATGTCAGACTCCACTGTCCCTGACAAAATATCCAGCTTTCAACAAAAATCATGAGGTAAATAAAAAGACAACAAGGAATAACATACTGCCAAAATACAAAACAATCTATACAACCATACTCAGATACGACACAGATATTGGAACTACCTAATGGGGAATTTAACTCTGTAAATAGCTCCAAAATATTCTTACAAATTCAAGATCAGATGACAAGTGTTACCAGAGGAAGGAAGGAAGAAAGGAAGGATGAGAGGGAGGGAGGGAAGGAAAGAGGGAAAAAGGGAAGGAGACGGGGAGGAAGGGAGGGAGCTAGGGAAAGAAAGGGAGAAGGGGAAAAGAGAAAAAGAAGGAGGGATGAAGTGGGGGAGAGAGAAAAAAACCATAACAGCAGTGAAGAATGCCTTTCATAGACATGACACAGCTGAGAATAGTCAGTAAACTTGAAGATCAGTCAACGAAAAGTCTTCAGAAGGACTTGGATCTCAATACTCAACAGTAAGAAAGCAAACACCTCAATAAGAAATGTGCCACAGATGTGGATGTTGCATCAAAGAAGATCTATAGATAGCAAATAAGGATAGAAAAAAATACTCAATATCATTAATGTAAAACAAAACCACAATGAGATACCAATTACTTTTTAGAATGACTAAAAAAAATTTTTTTCAAAGAGTTATTTATTTATTTATTTATTTATTTATTTATTTATTTATTTATGATAGACATAGAGAGAGAGAGAGGCAGAGACACAGGAGGAGGGAGAAGCAGGCTCCATGCAGGGAGCCCGACGTGGGACTTCATCCTGGGACTCCAGGATCAGGCCCTGGGCCAAAGGCAGGCGCTAAACCGCTGAGCCACCCAGGGATCCCCCTAAACAATTTTTTAATTGTTAATATCATACTTAGAAGGATGCAGAGCAATGGAACTCTCAAACATTGGGCATATGAAATGCTATAGCTACTTTAGAAAATACTTTGACATTTTCTTAAAGCTAAACATGTACTTACAATAAGACTTAACAACCTCAGTTCTAGTGTTTACCTAAGAAAACTAGAAATAATGTTCATACAAATACCTTTTACATAAACATTCATAGATTGGGTTTCTGGTTTTTGGGTGTTTTTTTTTTTTTTTTAGAGAGAAAGTATGCACTCATGAGACTGCAGTTGGGGGAGTAGGTGGAGAGGGAGAGAGAGAATCCCAAGCAGGCTCTACACCCAGTGCAGAGCTTAATACAGGGCTTGATCTCATGACCCTGAAATCATGACCTGAGTCGAAGTCAAGAGTTGGACACTTAACCGATTGAGCCATCCAGATATGCCTCATGGTTTTTGTTTTTAAACTCCAAAGACGAGGATTCCTGGGTGTCTCAGTGGTTTAGCGCCTGCCTTCACGCCAGGGCATAATCCTGGAGACCCGGGATCGAGTCCCACATCGGGCTTCCTGCATGGAGCCTGCTTCTCCCTCTGCCTGTGTTTCTGTCTCTCTGTCTCTCATGAATAAATAAATAAAATATTTTAAAAGATAATTCAGGTACTCTTCAAAGGGTAAATTGATCAAATCCGGGACATCCATTCAATACAGTGTTAATGAACAGTTGAAAAGAAGGGACTTCATTCACCCAACATGGATGAATTTCAAATGCATTGTTCCAAGAACAAGAAGTTGTATCCAAAAGGCTATGTATCCTGTGACTCCATTTGCATGGTGTTCTGTAAAAGACAAAACTGCAGGTAGGGACAGAGATCCAGGATTGTCACAGATTGAAAGAGAAGGAAGGAGCTGAGGACAGATGGGCCATGTGAGGATGCTGAGGGGTAAAATGATGCCTGCTTCGTGACTCTGGGGGTCAGTACACCACTTCGTGCATTTGCCAAAATCACAGGACTGCATGTCTCAAAGAGTCTGTTTTACTGCATCTAAAGTAAAATGAAACAAAAAAAATTACCAACAGCCTCTACAACACTTAGAATAAAATGGGAGTTGATTTCCATGCCCTGCAGCTGTGTGGCTCCTCTCTACCTCTGGCTCCATCCTCACCTCCCGGCCCAGGAAGCCCCAGCCACCCATCCCTTTCCCATTTCATGCTTTTCCACTTGCCATTAAACTCCTGGAAGATCTTTCCCCCCAGGTGTTTATTTGGTTGGTTCCTTCTTATCCTTCACATCTCCACTTTACTGTCGTCTCTTCGACACCCTTCCTTAACATCTAATCTAGAGCAAATTCCTCTTATTTGGCCTTCCCTCTGCCACATTACCTTGCTTGTCACTTTACAACAGTTATGAGAATTTGAAATCTCTTTGTTTGTTTCGTCATTTTTAAATGTTTTTTTTTTTTTTCTTATTCATTAACTGTCTCCATTTCTAGAACACAAGCTCCATGGAGGTGGTGGGGTTGGGGGCATGTCTCTTTCAGTTACAGAAGTCTCTGGACCATATAATAAGCATTGATAAGTATTTGTTCATTCATCATGTTAAATCTTCTGAGCTACTTCCTCCATGCTTCTCCCAGGCAGCACTTGACTCATATAAAAAGGAAGAAAAAGAAATGTTTGTATATAACCAAAATATTTCAAGAATAAGGTGAGTTATATTAATTAATTGATGAAATAATTTTTTAAAAGAGGTTTTGAGCCAGATCAAAAAAATCTCTACAGTTGCCCTAAACCACAGGTTTTGGTTATAATTTTGTCTGAACATGGACTCATTTATTATTGGGCTCTGGAAGTGGTTGCTTGAAAACACATGCACTCAGATACAGATTCCTTTTTATCTGAAAAAAAAAAAAATATTGTAAATCCCCTTGTGAAAGACATGAAAGCAGAAATTGTTTTGTTTGCCCCATCCTGGTGTTTCAGATGCTCAGCACAGATCCATACACGTAGTAGTAGCACAATCATTGTTTGGTGTATGCAATAAATAATTAATCAAGATGATTCCTCGATAGACAAACCCAGTGTACAAATGCGAAGCGTGGTGTAGAGATATCGTGGGTTCTACTGCCAGCTCTGAAACTAATTAGTGGTGCGACCTTAACCTTTCTGATACTCAGTTTCCATGGAATGAAGGAGCTCAGTTAGATGAGTCCTCATGTCCTTTCTGAACCTCTTGGATTTTCTCCTATGTTGTATTAAGGAATTTATTGAAAGATAGCTTTTAGAACTGGAACGGTTTTTCCTGCAGAGTCAGTGTTTCTGAGTGAAGCAAAATCTCTCAACTGTCCCAAGAAAACCTGGTCTATCCTGAATTTAATGTATTAAAAGAAACCAGAGAGAGAGAGAGAGAGAGAGTGTGTGTGTGTGTGTGTTTGTGTGAAACCAAGCAACACAACTTGGAATTGAATTAAAATGAAAAATAATAAAATTGAATATAGCTTATCTAACCAAACATAGTTTATCTTGGAAGCAGCTCCTTGAGGCAAAGTAATCTTAATTAGTGGAGAATGAGCTGGTAGATGGAAACTATTTTAGGAATTCTGAAAATGTTCTGAGCATTTTCCAGGCCTTTTATGTCCTGATGACACTCTTTTGCTTGTAATTATTATTACATCTAATATTTCTCAATGTATGACTTTCCTTTTTCTGGTTCTAATGTACCTCTCTGTCATAATTTCTACGTGTAACAGTCATGCTAAGTCATTCATTGACCTTCTCAATTGAAGAGAGAAAGATGAAGATGATTACAGGTTGTCCCGAGGCATGTGGCAGGCTTGCAAGGGGGCCAGGAGACAACTGAAGCCAACAGTAACAGTTTGTATTGGTGGTATAAGAAAGTAACTGTTTACAAGGAATTAACTAAGCTTGCAGCCATAAAAGGACTAGGCTATGGACTTGGTGGGATTTCTGAAAACAAAGAAAAGAGAAGATGGGAAGGGGGTACTGGGTGACCATCACCACCCTGGGTGACATTGGTCCAAGATGCTGTGGGTGTGTTCTGAGGGAACCAGAAGGAAAGGTAGAGCTGCTTCAGGACAGATGATTGGAAATAATTTTCCCTTTCATGTTCTTTAAGTCTTTCCACTGGCTCTTTCGGAAATTGGCCTTCCAGTCTTCTTGTGCTGTTCTTGTGGTCAACATGGAATCATAATATGCTATCTACCATTTGATTATATATAATCAAGTTTCAGAGTCATGTGGCATTCTTGTTAACATTTGAAAATGTTTAAACTCTTGAGTCCTCTGCCTGTAACACATTATGTGATGCAAATAGACACTGTCCTATTTACATCATAGCACTATGACTGTAGAGCTGTAAGGACACTGTAAATTTTGAAGGAAAAAGCCCTAAATGGTCTCAATGACAACCCAATGTTGACAAAGTAGCTTCTGTTGATATGGAATAAACAGCCGTAATGCAAGTATCACATACTTCGGTTGGAAATTTATTCTAAATGAAAAAGAGATGCAAAGGAAACAGGTCTACGTATGCTGGTAAAAACTACAAGAAATCTAAATTTTATCAGCTTACTCCCTCTTTGTTGAATGGGTCTAATGTGATGTTTCTCAAAGTGTGGTCCACAAATCACCTGCATCAGAATCACCTCCGTGCTTGTTAAAATGCAGATGCCTGAAATCTGGCCTGAGCTGCTGAGTCAGAATCTTTGGAGATGAGCCTGATATTCTGAATTTCAGCAAGCTTTCTATATTACATTTGTGTTTGCTAAAATCTCAGCATCTCTAGTGCAATGCAGGATCCCGTTGTGTCAGAGCAGGCACCATGCCAGCGCTTGGCATAGAGTTTACCAACCACAAAGTAAACTGCCCTTCCTCTCGCCCCACAACCCCCTACAGTGCTTCCAGACTCTTCTTGCCGATGACATAGATTAGATGCTTCCAAGCACTCAAAAGCCCAAAGGTTAATGAGGCATCTCATTCATATTTCATGATTGCTGTTTGCCCTTCTCTGCCTTTGGGACACACAATGGAAAAGTGCAATCAATAGAATAATATCAGGGGCACCAGACAATTAGAAGATACCAGAAATAATCCATAGACTCCTACAGTATTTAAAGCAAATGCCCTGAATTAATAAATTATCAACAGAGATCATTATTTCACCAGAATTTGTCCATGTGTGAAAAAAAAAATAGATCAAACCCTCAGAATAAACAGCACCTACAATTTCTTTGTTCAATATCCCACTCTCAACATGGCTGTTTTCATGTCTGTTCTGTTCCTTGTCATTGAGGCCATCAGTCTACTACTTTGTTCTTTGTGCTCACAGACTATTTAGAGCTCTTTACTCTCAAGCTAATATGCTCACACATGGGACCATGGTAGAAAAGACAGGGGGAGTTCAATATGTCTGTGTGGAAGACTAATTCCTCTGACATTCACTTTCTAAATTCTCTAAATCTCTGCTACATTTTAAAGTGTACTTATTGCGTAAGGTTTTTCTTAAAATCTTCTGGGAAAAGGGTTCTTTATTAATTATTATTCGCTGCATCCCCTCTTCTCTGGCTCTTCTATATAGCCCTTTGCTTTATATTTAAAAGTTGATTTAGGATAGTAATAATAAGCATTATTGAGTATCTAAAATATTCCAGAAGTTTTGTAGGCATTATTTTTTAATCTTAAACAGGCATTTGCCCAAAATATGTTTTTTGCAACTCAAGTCCTCCAAAGCATTCTTTTCAAAGAATAGGATTTGGGGAATTAGGTAATTTAGGAACTGCTTCACATTGTATCTTGACTTTCCAATTCCCCAAACACACTCACATATTAAATCATCTGAGGAAATCTACAGTGAAAACAAAACAATGCAAAAGCTATTTTCCCCAGAGTCTCTTATGTTGACTTGATCATGAAACTTTTAGGTTTAAGTGAAACCACTGTGGAAAATGCTGCCTTAAGCCAAATTTGAAAACATTTAATATTATTATTGTTATTGTTATTCTTACTTTACATATAGAACATGAAGGCAATGAAATAAATGATTTGCCCAAATCCATACCACCAATGGGTAGCAGAGCTGAAATTCTGACTCAGAAATCCACTTTGTATTCACTACTTCCACTGTATGCTTTCTTCTTCAAAACATTTTTGAAATTCTATACACTCAAAGAAACTCACATTTACCAATGGATATTGTATGTTCAAGGGGGGAGAATCCTTATTTATCAATTCTTCATAATTCCCCTCGGGAAAACAAATCTTGTTTATATAATAATGAGTATAAAGCATTAACCCTCAACACTGGTTTGCTCTGTGACCATTTTTAACATTAAATTTTAAGACAATTAAAAAAAAATTAAATTTTAAGACAAAATATTTGAAGTGGCAATTCATCCCAGGGCAAGTTTTCAAGAGATGTTGAGAAAGAATTTAGTGAAAAAGCATACTTCAGAGCGTGACATTAGGGAGAAATCTTCACAAAAGAAAAAAGGAAGGCAGGAAGAAAGGAGGGAGGAGGGAGGAAAAAGAACAGGAAAATTAAAGAATTAAATTTGGGGTGAGTGAGATGGCGAGAATAGGATTTGCTGTTCATAAGATCAAAGGACGCACTACCTTGCTTCCAGGAAAATGTTGTGCATAGATGTCTGCATAGAGAAGTCCAAGTGAAATAAGTAAAAATGTTCATGACAGCATTGTTTACAAGAAAAAATTGGAAAACAGCTTATGTCCAAACATAAGGAAGTGTTTAAGTTATGCTATAGAATATGGAGATAGGTTTATATGAACAAATAGGAAATAACTACAAGATGTGTTTTCCTCCATTAAAAAGAGGTCACAGAATAGTATGTATAGCACGATCCCAAATAGTGAAGCAAAAAGGTGAGGAGGCTGAGGTGAAGGAGATTGTGAAGGGCACCTTGCTTGCACGCCTGTGTTTGTTGCTATTTGTGTTTAATAGCCATAGGCACGTAGTCTCAGATTACTTTTCTTATTTAAAAATAATTTTAAGAGATCCATTGGAGAGTGTATGTAACGCAAGTGAACAAAACATCATCTGTATCCAGACAACCCGAATTAAACTGTAGCTCTGCATCCTATTATCTGGGTAACTTATCTTTTCTTAAATTTATTTGAGTCTTCACTTTACCAACATAAAATGGGGATAATTAATATGCGTCTCTCAGGATTCCAAGGCTTATAAAGGTGCCCAGGATAGGGTACTTAGGATTAATAATAGCAAATCACTTTGGAGAATTAGCAGTATATCACATATTTTATTGTGTGTTGTTGTGTATCTTTTGTTTTGTTTATCTGTTCCCGGATGCAAGTCCCTTGAAAAAAGATTTTGTGACTCATACTCTTAAATCTCTGTCTCTTCTACCATATTTACTTACCACTACCTGGTAATATTGTAGGATATTGCAGATGGGGGAAATAAAGTGGAATTATGTAAATTTTGGAGCTGGAAAATATCTTAGTTTACCTAGTCTGATTTCCAATTTTTTCCACTAAGAGAACAATTAGTTGTCATATTAATTAGTCCATTAAATTTGTCAGATTTATAGTGTGCATCCCAAGGTACTTTGTCTCAATGCTAACGGAGGTCTATCCTCCTAGGAAATCTTCCTGCTTAACTCCTTCATTGAACTTCATTTCCTAGTAAACGGGTGATAAGTTTAATATTTTTTTAGAGGCAAGACAAAGTTCTTTATTAGAAAATGTATCAAAACCTCAGCCCCCTGAGCCAGGTACAGAAGAGGAAGCTACTCCAGCACTGGCAAAAGTACCCAGGGAGGTTGCTTCACCAAACATACTTCCTCAGGACCATAATTGGACATTCACGGAGGTCCCAGGAAAAGTCAGACCACTCTTCTCTCCATGGAAGAGGAAGGGAGTCTAGCACTGTTCTTTCCCCAAGGGGCCAGGGTCTCCCAGGAGACATCACATTAAATCATGATGTAAGGATTCACAGTCACAAGGCCTGGCAGGTGATCCTAGGAAGAGGGACCCCATCCCCAGGCCTGAGGGAGCCCAGCTCCAGTCTAGCAGTGAGGAGAGGCCTCCAGCACAGCACTAGATTCGTTCCCTGCGCATAAAGGGGTGATGATAAGTTTAGAACATGGGATATTGGAAAGTGTACAAGTCTGAGAACCTTAAACTTTGGGAAGGCAGAGATTGACCGGAGTGGAGAGAGAGAATATAAAAACAATGGTACAAAAGACAAACCATCTGTTTAGTCATTCTTCACATTTATGTGCATCATGTCACTTAAAATAATGTCTTGTGCTTGCTTTGGTACATATATGTGTTGGATGGCTGTACCGTCTCAAGCAATAAAAGTAAGGAGAGGCAAATTGATGAAAAGACATCCCCTCTTCGCCTTACTTGTATCTAAGTTAATAGAGACCATTGGAATATTATGAAATATTTTTCAATAACGGTATTTCAGAGTTACATTTTTCAAGTTTCCTGTATTTCATCACAAATACATATCCTAACAGAGTAGGTCTTTCATATTTCAGGGCCAGAGAATTAACTCCCTATAAAGCAAATACTTTTACTTGAGGCAACATGCCCTACAGGAATCATAGCCTAAAAGAAATTTTTTTCCTATTATGAAATATTTTCAGTCACACAACGTGTATAGAAAATAACATAATCGGGCAGCCTGGATGGCTCAGCGGTTTAGTGCTGCCTTCAGCCCAGGGCATGATCCTGGAGACCTGGGATCGAGTCCCACGTCTGGCTCCCTGCATACAGCCTGCTTCATCTCTTCCTCTCTCTCGCTCTCTCTGTGTCTCTCATGAATAAATAAATAAGTAAATAAAATCTTAAAAAAAAAAAGAAAAGAAAAAATAACATAATCAACAAGGTGTACCCCTGAAAATTAACAAACAAAACATTACAGATACAAATGTAGCACCTCTCAAATCACTACCCTGGTTTGGACATTTTTCATTCCTTTCCTGTCTTCATACTTTGACTAGAAAGTGTTTGAAAGTATCCAAACTGGGACTACTGGGTGGCTCAGTGGTTGAGCATCTGCCTTTGGCAGCTCAGGGCATAATCCTGGGGTCTGGGGATGGAGTCCCATATTGGACTCCCTGCGAAGAGCCTCCTTTCCCTCTGAACTGTGTATCTGCCTCCTCTCCCTCTCTGTGTCTCTCATGAATAAATAAATAAAATCTTTTTTTAAAAAAGAAATTATCCTAACTACATATAAATTGTATCATTCTTTATATGGCCTTATACAACTTGCTTTATTTGCTTCAAGTTTTGTTTTTGAGGTTTATACATATTGACACTCATAGTTCTGGTTTATTTATTTAAGCTGCTGTTGGTAAAAGTCACTTATAAGAATATATGATAATTTAGTCTCATAATGATGAGAATTTATGTCGTTTTCAGATGACTTGCAAACAACATAGTAATAATATTCTAGTGTCTATATATCTTCTTAGTTCATGGGCATAAATTACATAATTGCCAGTCATAGGATATGTGCATCTTCAACCTTGCTAGATACTACTAAATTATTCTTCAAATTCACTTGCCAGTTTATACTCCTACTCACAGACATAAGAGATTTTCTGAGGTTTGAAAATCCTCACCAATACATAGAAGGGTCCAACTTTATAATTTTAAAAGAGCTAGCTAGTTTTGTTTTTCTTTAAGTATGTATTATGGTAATGAGATGTAGTTTGTTTTTTGTACCATACTTTGCAGATAGCAGAAAGAGATGAAAAGGAGAATTGGACATATTTGGGGTAAAATAAAAAATAATAATGATAAAACTTTGAAAGGCATCTAAGTATAAGAAAATGAGGAAATATTAAACATCCATTTTAAGGACTTTGACATGAGTGGCATTATAAATTCCCTTTGCAATTCAAAGGAATGCTCTAAGATAAAATCCTTTAATGTGTGTGTGTGCTTTATGTGTCGTACACATGTCTCCTGACAATTACAAGTCTCAATACATTATGTAAGACAGATCAATTAACTATGATAAAAGTAATTTATTCTTGTGCTTACTATTTAGAAAACATATTAGAACTTAATATTTTGATACGTTTGGAGTTTTATTCTGAACATTTTTTGTCTTCTAACTTTCAGTAGCTTGTTAGAGGGTTCTTCAATTTCTCATTTTGATCCTTCCTTTCTTGTTTACAGTTACAAAACTCTTCTAATGGTCTATAATCTAAAGAAGGTCAAGAATCAGTATTCCTTTCACTGGACAATTAGAGGTCCATGACTGTGAACTTTCTATTGAATGCCAGACTTCATTCAGGATGTTTTCACTTGGGTTTTTCTCAGGTTAGTATTGATTTCTCTTTTCAGGGCAATATCTTTTCATGTAGTAATGCCTTAAGCAGAACACAGATCCAAGAAGAATTTGAATTTTTATCTGCTGAATACTTATTTTCAAGACTTTTACATATATTGTCCCCTTCCTTCAAATCAAAAGCAGGGCTAAACCATTTTCCCTCGGAATTATATTTCATATTATAGGTTTAGAATTTCAAATAGGTAAGGGATTTGATTGGGGAGAGAAACATAGAGGGAAAGGAGTTGAATAAGCTAAAGAAAGGTCCCTTCTCAACTCCCCAGTGGTTTATATGGTTGCAGACTCTTAAATAATTTGCTATAGCCCAAGTTCTTGTAGGTTGATGCTGTTGATTTGTCAGTGCAAAGATGGGGGGCAGGCACATTACTCAAGCTCACAAAACTAACATATAAAATAAAAATATCAATTTATAGATTTATGGTAAGAAAAAATGACTTTGGAGGGGACCCACCACTCAAATCCTTTGGTCTTTGTACTTTTCCCTGCAGACATGCTACAAGAGAAGTCAAGTTGTCAGATTATATGGTGAACCTGGAAACCCTTTCCTTAAATTAATTATAAGAAGTGTAGATATTAAAAATAAAAATAATAAAGGCTCATGCATGAGAAGAACAAAAATGTCAGGGTTAAGAAAAAATACCTAAGATTCCTAATCATTTTCCCACAGACCATGGAAGATATTCCATCTATTGAAAGAGTTAGAGTTAACATCCCTCCCATAAATAAAACTCCAAATCCAGATATTTTCACTGATGAATGGTACCAGACATCTCAAGAAGACATAATACCAAGCCTATGTATACTCTTCTAAAAAAGTGTAGAGGAGGGAACATTTCCCAACTTATTTTATGAAGTCAGCATTATCATACCAAAACTAAGCATAAATATTACAAAAGAAAACTGCAGACTAACATTCCTCATGGCATAGATGAAAAATTGAATCAAGCAATATGTAAAAATGGTAATATCCCAACCCAGTAGGGTTTATCCCAGGAATGCAAAGCTAGTTTATGTTCAAAAGTCAATCAGTGTATCAACAGATGCATGATAAATGAAACATGGTATAGCCATACAGTGGACTATTAGCAAAAATAGAAATGAAGTATATGCTACCCCGTGGATGAAAATTAAAGATATTATGCCTCATGAAGTAAACCAATCACAAAGGCCACATATTATAAAACTCTACATATATGAAATATCTAGAATAAGCAAAGACATTACACAGAAAATAGATCAGTGGTTGCATGGGGGGTGGTGACATAAGAAAGAGAAAATTGGGAGGGAATGGTAAAAATTATCTAAAATTGGTAATGGTTGTACAAGTCTGAATGTAAAAAACATTCTATTGAATTGTTTGATATATAGGTAAAGCTGTTTAAAAAGTAATGTAATTTACATTAGCAAACTAAAAAAGAAAATCATGCAGTCATTTCAATAGAGGCAGGAAAGCATTTGCCAAGATCTAAAATCCATTCCTCATTAAAAAAAAAAAAATCTTAAGCAAACTAGGAATAGAAAGGAATGTCCTCACTTGATAAAAAGTATGTAGGACAAACTTACAGTTAAGCATCATACTTGTTTTCCCCATACAATCACATTTGTATCAATCATACATGTCAGTGGTCAGAAAGCTGATTAAGGAACTGCAGGTTGTCTGCTTGGGATCTAGATCCAACTGGTGGTAATTTCATAATGAATTTTGAAGAGATGAAAGAGGATTTCTACTTCAAAAATAGACTCTGATATTAATGGTTTCTTAATTACAAACATTTATAATCTAAGTAACATTCTTCTAGCCAATAAATTAAGCAATCTACATTGTCCGACCCAGTATACAGTTTTCCCACTATGTATAATAAAACTATTTTCCACATAAATGAGAATCTGTGCTTTGTAAAAATGCAGTTTTGGGTAAAGTGTTGAAGTTGGAAATGAAGGTGATGCTTGCAACTGCTCTCCAAAGGTGTCCAGCTACTACTCAGCTTGTGTGTTTGGCACTCAGTTATATGGAGGAAGAACTGAGGAATAAAATTTGACATGGATTTAGAAGTAAATGATTTTTACTAGGCAACACCTTTTTTTTTTTTTTTTTTTTTTTGGCAACACCTTTTTTTTTATTGTTCTTCTTTTTTGGCTTCTATTTTCTATTATTTATTTGTGCCTCTAGAAAAATTGTGTTTTTCCTGAGCAGTCGGGGGGGGGGAGGGGGGGCGGGTAGGGAGCTTGTTTCTTTTTTTGTTTTTATTTCTTAATTTCATGGTCACTACGGAGTGTAATCCATTATGTTCCCTGTTCGGTTGGTTACTTTTCATATATATGCATCATCTTACTCCATATTTCTTGCAGTAAATATACTCATCCTTGTTTTATTTCACTTTTTCCCCTCCAATTTTACTCTATCCCTATTCCAACAATTTATTGTTGATGTTGCTTTATCTTGTCATAGCATGTATTTTTAAACCAGTAAAAGCTGACATCATCCTGTCATGTGAGTTTCAAACACTATTATCCCCAAGCCCAAGCCAGCCCTTTCCAGATGTTGGAGGATGGGGAAAAAGAAGTGGAGACATATACAAAATCTTCCATTTCCTTAAGACAAGAATGCTTCCCAATTTCTGTTTCTAGCCTATTAATTCAGTGTATAGATCATCTTGCTTTCTTGTAGTGCTGACACTTTCTTTACAGCCATACTGAATGTAGGGCAACACTCTGATTTTTTTCATCGCTCCAAAATACCACTGACATAAGGCTATTATTGTAGTAGACAATTACTTCTCTAAAGAAAAGGGTGCTCCCTGTGGAGGCAGATTAGACCAAAGTAAATACTTCTCTATTTCATGCCATTTTGTAAATTGCTTTAATTCCTTATCAAAATAAAGGAAGCATATGAATATGCAGTTAAAAATCTTTCTGTTTCTATTGCTAATGTACAAATCTGTACAGAAGTGTTTAAAAAAAACAAACTGAAAGACTTCCTTCCTCAATTGCTTTTTTAGGGAAAAAAAAGTAGACACAAAAACAAAGATGTCACCATACTAGCATAAATGTGATAATCTCGGAATACACAGTATTAGAGAGAAAGTGGAGCTACAAGAATTCAAACATTGCTGTGGGAAGTTTAAAGTAGCAAATACACTTCAGAAAACAATTAAGAGTTATCTTGTAAGGTTGAGCATTTACATATCCTGTAGTCACATAACCTTATTCCTAAGAATAAAGACTAGAGTTGAACTGTCCAATGCAGAAGCCACTAGCCACCTTACCCTATGTCATTTTGAATTTTAAATAAATAGAATAAAATGCCCCATGGTAATGAGAAGACATGGTTCCAGACCTTGGTCTCTAATATGATTTTCCAACAAAAGGAATCAGGCTCCTTAGAGAAATGACTGATTCTAGAATTGGGGCAGGAAATATATACGATGAACCTGGAACACACACTGTCTCTCTTTCTGATGGAGGTGTGTCAGAGATACAGGAAACAACTGATGGCCAAAGCTGGAATAAGGAGCAACGCACAAAATTAGATTATTTCCCAACGTAGAAAAAAGTATGCATATGAGTTCATACTGATATATACTATTTATTGAATATGAGAGCATATGGAAGAGAAAAGACAAATCTCCCTTGTAGAATTCCAAAGAATTCCCACTCTGTAAGTGTAGGCTACACATAGTGACTTCATTCCAAAAAGTACAGCATGGAAAGGAAGTGCAGGGAGGCAGAGTAAAGAGTAAATCTTACAGACGATGATCAAGGTGATCAAGGTCAACGGGAGCAGTGGGTGGTAAGTCGTGTTGATAGTTATTTGTAGTATGTACCCTTGATATGATATGATAAAAAATGGCACTCTTCCTCTGTTGTCTTCCTCCCCCAAACCCATGACTCCAGTGTAATTATGAGGAAAACACCAGAAAATCCCAATAGCAGGACACTATACAAAATGCATGACCAGTACTCCTCAAAATTGGCCAGGTCATCAGAAACAATGTCTTCTATTTCCAACATCTTACATCAGTATTGTGCATTTGCTAATAATTACTGAACCAATATTGATTGTTAACTGAAGTCCATACCCTATTAATATTCACCTATATTATAATTTAGGTGCTATTCTAATCTAAAGTCCTATTCCTGTTCTAGGATGCCATCCAGGATACCACATTAAATTTAGTCATCATGTTTCCTTGGGCACTTTGTGACTGTGTCAGTTTGGGGGACTTGGAAATAGAACACATTGGGTGAGAGACATAGGGGAACTCTCTGTGCTACCTTTATAATTTTTCTGTAAATCTAAAACTGTTCTAAAAACTTCAGTTGTTTTTTTTTTTTAAGAAGAGATACGATCAGAGAAGCAAAACACCAGTAAAGAAATATGAGGAAACTCTATGGCATGGACTATCCTCTTTTTCCATTCATCTTTGCATCAAAATAAATTTTTTCAACACTCCATACGTTGATTTTTCTTAGAAATTAAATGCATAAAATCAATTATGTAAAAATTTTAAATTAAATAAAAATTAATTTTCTCAGTTGCACCAGCCATATTGTAGGTACTCAAAGATCCATGTGGGTATTGGCTGTGACATTGGACATCATAGATGTGGAGCGTTCTCCATCATTACAGAAAGTCTATTAGATGGTGCTGCTCTGTAGACACTCTTACAAATGTGCATCGGTAGATATACATAAGCATGTTTACAGAAGCATTGTTCATGATTTGTTTAAAGTGTAAAAACAAAACAAAACAATTCCCATCAACAGAAGAATGGATAAATAAATTATGACATATTCATAAAGTGGAATCCTATCCAACAGTGAAAATTAATGGATTATAAGTTCATATGTCAACGTGAATGAATCTTTAAAATGTTGAGTGAAAGAGGCAATTTTAAAAAGTCACATATATTATGAATCATTTTTAAAAATTCAGAAACTCCAAAACCAAATCATGCATTGCTTAGAGATACATTTGTATCTGGTAAAATTATAAGGAGAAGCAAGAGAATGATTACAAAATTCAGTCCAATCTGAAATGGAGGACAAAGGAGACATTTAACTGGGAGAAATATTTGGAGCTTCAGTGGCACTGGTAAAAATGTTTTTGCTCAGTTTGGGTGGTGGTTCCAGATTTGTTTGTTTTATTATTATGCTTCGCAATCTTCATTTTTATTTCATAAGATTTTTTGACAATATCATCTTCTCTGTCAAAGCCTTATCTGATTTCTCCTTTTGCTACATATCACTTACCAATTCTCTCTATTATGGATTTCTCATTCCCATTATCAAGTGTTGCTCCACTAGAGCAGTTGAAATTAAAACTGGCTATCATGGGTTTTACTATTTGTCTGCTGACCCTTAAACAGTTTTCGTGCTTCCAAATCTGCATTACTACATTTTAGTCTGGATTTGTAGCCTAATTTAGCACTTCAAAACTCAAAATGAATATTAATATATGCTTCTCAATTCAAGGGACATTATCTTGCAAGTCAAATGAGCAAGGCCAATTCAGACAATCTATTGTTTAATCTTGTGTCATCCAAATATTGACTGTTCTTATAATGGAGCATCATTACCTAGTGGAATCAACAGCACTTGAAATGCACGAAATGTTTCTGAACTCACTTAGTAGCCTTTATTAATATTCTTCCATAAAATGCTGTTGACACTGTTTCATTCATATTTCAAAATCCTCTCCTTGATTTACTTAACTAAATCTCTACCCACTCTTTCCAACACTTTATTAATTACTAACTTCCTTTTATATCCTGCTAGGGTTTTAAAACTAATAGGTGGGAAAGCCTATTTGGAATTATGTTTTTAGTTATTTCCCATGCTGCTTTTCTGAATTACTATATTCCTCATATTCATATTTTAAAACAAATTATATGTTTAACCACAACAGATGGATATTCTGGTTATTTTTAATGATACATAAATTTTTGAATTAGCCTATTTTATTTTTAATTATAATGTTTAAAAGTGCTCTACTGTTCAGAAATTAGATATAAAGAAAAACCAAATCAGGTTAATAGAAAAATAGGCAGTCTTTTCCAGTTAGCTAAACATTTCTCACAAAGTAAATTAGAGAGTAAAACTCCATAGTCTAAAGGTATAACCAAAGCTTTCCACTGCGATCATTGTTCCATTGTCTTATAGGTATGCCCTGAAGTATGTGCTGACTCCAGTAAAAATTGTAAATATCTATTTTCTTTTTTCAAGGATTTTATTTATTTGAGAGAGAGAGAGAGAGAGCACAAGGGTAAGGGCAGGCAGAGAGAGAGAGGCAGAAGTAGGCTCCCCACTGAACAGGGAGCCCAATGTGGGACTCGATCCCAGGACCTCAGGATCATGACCTGAGCTAAAGGCAGATGCTTCACCAACTGAGCCATCCAGGGACTCCAGTAGATACCTGTTTTCGAAATAAGAGAAAAGAAAATATTTTGGTTAAGAAATTATGTACAGCTGACCCTTGAATAACGTGGGGTTGTTAAGGGCCCCGACCCCCCTCTAGGAGGCAGTCAAAAACCCACATAAAACTTTTCACTCCCTAAAATCTTAACTACTAACAGTTGTTGACTGTTGACTGGAAGCCTTACCAATAACATAAGCAGTTGATTAAAATACATTTTGTTTTGTATATGTATTATAATCTATATTCTTACAATCAAGCAAGCTAGAGAAGAGAAATGTTAACAACAAAATCATAAGGAAGAGAACATACATTTACAGTACTTACTGCATTGATGGGAAAAACATCCACGTGTAGGTGGGCCATGCAGGTCAAGCCCCAGCTGTTCAATGGTGGACTGTAACCCATACCCACTTTTTAAGGCTCCTGTTAGGGATGAAAACCAGCCTCATTTCCACTTTCACAACATTAAGAGAGTAAGAAAGTGAAAACTCACGGTGTTGTAAACGAGTAGTGAAAGTTAACTAAATCTATAATAAATCTCCCTCAATGACAAGGCCAAGAGAACTGGACAGAACACCTGTGAGCCCCCTCTGCTGTGCCCCACCCACCCCAAAATAAGTAGAAATGTTCCTTGGTCATTCCCATTGTCTGGGCCTTGAAGCAATCAGAAAATGGCTCCCAATCCTGCAAAGGTCCAAGGTTGTTGCCTAAGACATACAGTTACCTGCCAGTAATCCATTCCCTGTATCCAGCTGGAAACTCCCCAATTCCAGTAAACGGATCTGCAGAAAGTGGAAGGAATTGGCAGTGGCAGGATTGAGAGCTGTGATTTCTGCAAGCAGGGGTGGCATGTGGGGCAATCCTAGAAACAAGAGCCTTAGCTGCCATGTTTATTGAGAACAGGGCCTTTCTATCATCCGATTCATTTATATTTGTAAAGAACCAAGTATTTTGTGACTTTTTTAAAGATTGTATTTATTTATTCATGAGAGACACAGAAAGAGAGGCAGAGACATAGGCAGAGGGAGAAGCAGGTTCCAGCCAGGGAGCCCAATTTGGGACTCCAGGATCATACCCTGAGCCAAAGGCAGATGCTCAACCACTGAGCCACCCAGGTATCCCAAGAGCCAAGTATTTTGGAAGAAGTGTCCACACCAGATGAAAGCAAATAGGCATCTAATAAAATGGACTGCCTACACAGCCATGTCCCTGCCACCTCTGCCCCGGCCCCACCCTGGCCCTAACAGCATTCACTTCTCCCCTCATCTGCATGGTAACAATGACTTGATACTATATGAGTCCAGTTCATGGACCATCGCTGATTGGACCATGGGTGAAAAATAGTTGGGCCAATGAACTTCTTCCCTAGGCCAATTGGACTTGGGAATACAATTTCAGATCATCAGAAGGTCACAGAAGAGACATTCTTTGAGAGCTAATGACCGCTGTTTTACAGCTTCAGTAGCAGAATTGAGCATAGGAGGGGAGGCTAGCCCTGAAAGGAAAGGAGGAGGAAACGGGAGGGGAGGAGAGGAGGAGAAGGAGAGTGGGAGGAAGAGGGAGGAAGAGGAGGATGAAGAAGAAGAGGAGAAGGAGGACGGGTGATGGAAGGCAAAGGCAAGAGCAGAGAGGAGACAAAAGCCCCAGTGACATTCTATCCCTGGCGCAATTGTTCCTGCTGCGCATTCGTTTCCAAGATACACTTTCGTATATTCACACTAATCTTTGTTTTACTCTAACTTAAGCCACCTACATGAATTTGTGCTGTGAATCCAGTACAATTCGAGGAAGAGGGCAGTGCTTGTTATAGAGAGAGAATTTAATTATTCTTTACACCACAACTTGCCGAAGTGCTACAAATAGACAAAGGAGCTTTAACCTACTCCAGAATATACAAATATTCTCATGTCACAAAGAGTGGAATGCGCTGCTCACAGCTCTGCTCGCAGGGAGGATTGGCTCTCCGAGCTGTGTTCAAAGCCACCTTTGAATGTGGCTGTCATGTAGCTGCCAGCCATTTTCAGCTTTCACACACACCACCCAGACTCCTTCATAAACCAAACGGGCTTTTTCCTCCTTCTGCCTCCACTTACACAGGACCTGCCATATGCCCATGGGAGTGGGCCCCAAAAGGGCTGGGGTGTGTTCCTGGTACAGGTGTCTAGGAGACCTGTTTTTTCAGCTTGCTCATGTCCTCTGGCCCTTTAGGGACTCTTCCAGATGTACTTTCCCATCTTGTGATCGCCTGCTACTAGGCTCGCCAGACTTTCTGACTCTGCTGATCCAACATAATGCAGCTCTCAATGAACAGTTCTAGATACAGTAGTCATTTGATGCCGCGTGATCAAGTTTTCAGTCTCCACCAGGGCTCAGTAACATGCCAGGAAGCGTCTCTAAAGTGACATAACTCTTTGCTACATGGCCCTGCTTCAAATTCCAGGGACTGTGTTAGTATTTTCTCACTGGGGCTTACCATGAAATTCACATTGAATCTTTCCCTACCATTAACACCCATAGTATCACAGGATCCGCTGGATCATATGACGCGAATGCCAGGGCCCTCAACCTTCCACAGAGCCCTTTCCTGGTGCAGTGCCAGCCAACGCCAACACCTTCTATGTCATGCAGTGTTAGAGAAGGAGCAACATTCCTGGTACTCTTGTGTCTCCTGGCAAGGGTACACCCCATCTCTTGCTCCTTGATGAAGTATTAAATTCATGTTCCAAGAAAGAACCGCTAAGTGAATGATGTTAGCTATCTAGTTTTACATTCTGGCCCCCCTTTTCATGCACCTGAGCTGGTAGGCAATACGTTGATAACTGGTGCAGAGATCTAGTGATATGATTTCAAGGAGATCTGTGGAGGTCATTCATCTCCCCAAATGTCTCCATATTGTGCAAAACATCTCTCATAGAGTGTGCCTTCTACTTCATGACCATGTCTATTGGGGCTTTCTTCAATGTAGATGATTCTGAAATCTGAATCTCTAGACTCGGTCTTGTCCAAGTTAACCCACTGGCCCTCAACTTTCTCTCCTGTCCTAGTTCTTTCCTCCAACCCTGTCCTGCTTCTCAGGATGGGAAAATCAAATGGAAGGCAGCATGGCATTTTGGAAACAGCAGCAGAATCCAAAACAGTCTTCACCAATGTAAGATTACATTTGAGGCTAGCTTGGAGGAAAGAATGAATTGAATATCTAGAACCAGAGTAAGGTAGGTCCAGGCAGCGGAAAGAAAAAAGGAAAGGTACAGGATGATGAGATGTGGCATGTGTGAGGAAGAGGAGTGATCCAGTGTGATCTGACAAGCCTTATAATTCTCCAGGTGGATCAGGGCGGGGGGGGGGGGGGTATTTTTGTTGTATTTTTAAAAATATCTCAAAGCCATTTCAAGGAATACAAGCTAAGAGCCATAGAAAAATGGAATATTGTATTTTATATTTGGACTCATCACTGTAGGGAAAAGAAAAGATGGTTATTTCCCAGGTCATATATACAACATGTCAGTTAATAATTTCTCATTGGACATGCACCCTTTTTCTCAGTAGCCCCTCAATGTTGCTCCACATCAAATTCATTGATGACTATCACCTTAGTGCTTTTCCCACCACATTAATGACTCCAAACCTATAATTTTCTGGCTTTCACTTCTTTTTTAATTCTTTTTCTTCAGGTTCCGTCTTTCCCTAGTCAATTGCTTTCCATTTATCTTGATTAAACCTCACTCTATTGATTTTTGTCCTTTCTCAAACTTCTCAGAAACCTGCTGTATATTAATTCTGTTTTCTGTGGTATTAACTCTCCCTCCTGGCACCGGGTTACGTTTAGGGAAGCTCTAAAATCCAACAACATTGGGTAACCTCCTTTTCAAATTTTGGATGCAATTTTTAATTCTAATAGGATGAGAAAATATATTTTACATTAGGAGGGGATTGTTCAAATAATTCACTCTTGCTTTACTGTAGAAAATTATAACACTAAAGAGGCATCTACTAAAAAGCTAAACTTTAATATATGCCTTCCTTTACAATCTTTACAAATGCCTTCTCTTTAAAATAAAGAGATAAGTGCATATCCCAATATCAAGGATACTGACTATTTTGAGCATTAAGATAATAAGCAGAATACAAATAATATATAATTACTTTTATTTTGCTGTGTATCAAATATTATGCATTCATTCATTCATTTAATTTTCATGAGAGTCCTAAGAATGCACACCTAAGTAATTTATTCAATGCGATGCAGCAAGGTGGGATTTGAACCCACATATTTCTGACTCCTCCTACTGTGATAGAATGCCCCACTTTTAATTTATTCATGCAACTTAATAACTTATTTTCTGAGAGTCTGCTATTTTCCACGCACACTGCTGGACACTGAAGATACAGTGATGAATAGATAATTTTCAGCTCTCATACATCTTGTCTGTGACTTAGACAAGTCTCTCTCTTAGGTTCATCTATATACATTACTGAACATAAAATGAAACCACTAGACAAAAAAAAAAAAAAAGAAAGAAAGAAAGAAAAGAAAGAAAGAAAGAAAGAAAGAAAGAAAGAAAGAAAGAAAGAAAGAAAGAAAGAAGAAAGAAAGAAACCACTAGACACGAGCTCCTTCAGTGGACCTCCCTGTACCTCAAAATGTGTTCATACCCGCCCATCTTTCCTTCTCTCCATTTCACTTCAGAGGGAGAAATGTCCATCCTATTCTCTTGGATCTACTGCCAGTGGCCAAAGCTGTGGTTTTGATCCCATGCACTTCCAACATTTCTGGAAACTGTTTTCCCTTAGTTATCACAAGACTCTCTCATCTTCAATCTCTCTCTCTCAACCAATTATTTCTTTTGGTCGAAATTCTCCAAAAAAATAATTGTTAATTTTTTTGGTCTTATTTCTTAAGCAACCACTTTCATTTTTGTCCTCAGCAATAACTTTAACAGCTTTTAGACTTGTTTTGACACTTTCGTGCATCCTATTCACTCTACAAACAAATGTGGTGTATCTTTTGCCTCCCCATTTTCCCACTTGAAGGTAAGAAGAAATAAATATTAAGTGCCCTAATCCCTCCCTCTACAGTATGATCCTTCTGAGGAATGTGTTTTGCTTGGCTCTGCAGGGTTTCCCTGGGAGATGTGGCTGTGGTCACACTTGGTGATGGCGTGCTATTTGCTGGCTGCATCCATCGCTGTCACATCTTGTTCCCCTACCAGCACACAGGTACTTCATCCACTCAGGTCCTCATCTCAGGTTTGCTCAGAGAACCCAAATTAAGAAAAGAGACCCTTTCAAACCAAGTCCTTTTTATTCTAATTCTTTACGCTCTTTCCAAATCTTTCTTCATATGTTCTCTGAAACTGTTTTGTTTTAAGCACTTCTCTTCTGGCTCCTGTGTGAACTTGTCTTGCTGCCTCTACCACCTTCTCCCTCTAAACCATCCCTTACACACTTTGAGTACAACCTTTCCTAAAATGTATACCTGCTCATGTCACTTCTCTGCTTAAAAACTTTTGAGGTCTTTTTTATTGTCCACAGAATGAAGTTAATGTCATTGATGTGGACTATTAAGCCCTTTTTAAATGCACACCAACCTACATTTTTGGTCTTATAACCTGCCATACTGCCCATGGTCCAGCCACATCAAATTAGTTATGCCTTCCCTAAACACGCACGATTTATTTTCATAACCCTTGTCTTTGCACACAGTTTCTTCTTCGTGGTGTGTCCCTCTTCTCTTTCCCTCTCTCCCTCACCTAGAAACACATTCATTCTTCAAGACTCCACCCAGATGCATCTAGAAAACATTCTTAGTTTTCCTAAACATGGCTATATTTCCAACGGGATGGTGTAGCACTCTGTTCAGATCTCTATCCCATGACCTACTTTCTATTGAAATTTGTGTTCACACATCTGTCTCTGTCACTAGCCGGTAAGTTCTCCCAGGTCGAGACCACCGTTTACCAATCTTGTTTCTGAATGCTAGCAACAATACCTAGCAATAAGTATCTGGATAAATGAATGAATGATAGAAACTATAGGGGCAGCCCTGGTGGCTTGGTGGTTTGGCACCATCTTTGGCCCAGGGTGTGATCCTGGAGACCCGGGATCAAGTCCCATGTCAGGTTCCCTGCATGGAGCCTGCTTCTCCCCCTGCCTGTGTCTCTGCCTCGCTCTCTCTCAATCTCTATCTGTCATGAATAAATAAATAAAATTAAAAAAAAAAAGAAAAGAAACTACAGTTAACTGATGTGAAAGGAAAGAAGCAAGTGGGATGACTCTAGGCTTTTCACTCTCCAGTTTCCTCCACCCCCCTCCTCTACCAGAACCACCACATATAAACTATAATTACTGAAGTATATTTAATTTTAAAGCAAGTCTCAGGTACAGCATAATTTTTGAAACAAGAAGTCCGTTCCAGCCCTAATAATATCTCTCAGACTACCACTCCAACACATGAAAATCTTTTATTAAAGATACAAACCTTTCATTTCAACACTAAAGAAAAAAATGCTAAAGTTCAAATGACTTGGGAGTTAACATGTTTATGCAAATTAGTTTTATTGCTAAAGTAAATTGTATCAAATTTTGATATGAGTAGAGGACTAACAACCAAGAAGGCAATGAGTCTCTGAAGAAGTGGGGCTACTGGTGCCCTGAATCCATTCCTTTGTACTGAGACAAATGAAATTTATGCACAGAAGTGTTATATTGTGTATTTCCACGTGTTCTACTAAATTGCAGATTCTTTCTTCTTCTACCACCAAAATGTGTCTATCAATGTCCCATTTCCTGAGGACCCTGCTCTGAACTTGTCTAGGCCGGCAAATATATGACCTCTTTTATAGTATTTCATTTACCTCAATTAAATATTTACTGAGTGTTGATTATATGCTCAGCATAGAGGGATGCTATATCTAATATTTCACAGTATATACAAGCCCAGTTTTTCCAACACTCTAAGTGGGCATTCATTGCCTCCAGGAAGAGTTGTTACGGTCAAGCCAGTTTAAGAGAGCCAATGCCACTCTTCATATAATAAAAATGATTTGAAAGAATGTGTCATTTAACAGAGAGAATATTTCCCTTTCCTGTACCTTAACCCATCCTCTGTTCCTTTTTTTTTTTTTAAAGACTTTATTTATGTATTTTGTTGTGCCCAAGATTGCGAATCCGAGAAACCACCAAGGAGCCGACACCAATGCAAACACACGAGGGTTTATTTACAAGCTCAAGCTTGGGTCCAAGTATACTCCATACAGCAGAGCAGAGGCTTGGACCCCGAGACTAAGAAGCACAGCAGGGTTATAGGGGCCAGTGGCCAATGAGATTGTAACATACGCAGAAAGTTGCACAGTCATGTTGGTCCACACGCAGGTGGCCAATTGAATTACGATTTACCTTATAGTGACCATTTGAACTAGCCTATTATTCTGGTTAGAATTGGCGCACAGGTTTGGCGGGCAAAAGAGGGGTTCTCATTCCTTGGCTGGTTAAAGGTCAGAGGTCCCGCATTCCTAAGTGTGCTGGTTTCTGATAAGGGTGTGCTTAATAGCTAAACTCGGGTGAGGGAGTGCCTTAAACTACAGGCAGGTGGTGTGGGGGGTTTTACATGAGATGGCAGGGGTAGCACAAAATGGAGTTAGTCCTGCTCTGCTTGTCCAGGGGTAGGGGATTTTTGTTAGATTTCCTGGGTCCCACATTTCCCCCTTTTTCAGAGGATCCTTTGCAGGACCCAATCATGGGTCCTGGGCCCCTGTTGACAAAGGCAATGGTCTTAATTTTTCTCGGCCTCCACATATTTAAGAGAGAGAGAAAGTGAGTGAGATTGAGGAAGAGAGCATGAGAGAGGGAGGGGCGGAGGGAGAGGGAAAAGCAGAGTTCCCAGCAGGGAGCCCAACTCAGGGTTGGATCCTGGGGACTCCAGGATCATGACCTGAGCAGAAAGCAGATGTTAATCAATAGAGCCACCCAGGCATTCCACCCACTCTCCTCTCCTTAGACCTCAAAGCTTCTGTACTGAGGATGAGGGAAAAGTAACTGAAGACCCAAATAAGTATAAATATTCAAGAGAAGAAGGCTTGAAAGAAAGAAAATCCCCCTGTTCTCAACAAACCCCATCCACATACATGCAGTCCTGTAGTGTTAAGATTGTTAGAGAAATATAGCAGCATGGCCAGAGCCAGCCTCCAGGGCGTCCCCTGACCTAGTGTGGAGTAGAAAATCAAACAAATTTTCCTGAGTCCCAGGGAAGATCAAGGAATTATCAGACGTTGAGCCACACTGAGAATGTCCTGAACTCTGCATGACATAGCTACAACCTGTGTGGTCTGATGAGATGGGACAGAGCCAGCCTGCACAGGTAATAACCAGTTTTCACACTCATCAATCGCCCAAGATCTGTGGGCCACCTCAGGAATGGGGATGCCCAGAATTGAGGACATCTTCAATTATCTGAGGTCAAATTTTTACCAAACAGAAGAATGAAGGCAAAGATAAAGAACTTTGATTTATAGCAAATGAAAGATACATTTCTTGTAAAACTGAAGTTGTGATCTAGCATTTATGCCAATACGTCAGCACTTACCTAAAGCAGTGAATGACTCTAAAAACAGAGTGAATTATAGGGTGCCTTCCTTAAAAAGAGTCTATGGAAGGAGAATGGACTTTAGACCCAGACTTTAGACACAGCTTGCATGTCCCCAGCTAGGGCTATGTGTTTATATTGCCTGGCTCGCTTTTGTCAGCTATAGAATGAAAATAATGTTTTAGAATTAAACAAGGGGTGGAAGTTAAAATCCTGGATACATGTTATGAGCTCAGTAGATGCTATTTCCTTTATTTCTACAAAAACTATTTTTTTCTTTTTTTTCTATTTTTTCTTAATTTAGAGGCCATATTTATATAAAAGAAAGAATAATCATGCCAAGATATAATGACTCAATCCTCTAATTACTTAGAAAGCATGACTGCGGACTTCTGTTACAGTAGGAAGAAGGTGACATTCTGCTGAATGTGTAGCGACAACTTTTTCCCTCCTACCAAATTCCACAATGCTGATTTCACCTGCTCCTAGATTTCTTAGATGTTTGGATCAGAGTTTAACCTAAGTGAACTCTGGTTGTAGTGGCCACACAGAGCTCATCTGTAAACTTGAGGTATTGTCTGATCACAATATAATAGAAGGAAGCTTTTTTTTTTAAGATTTTATTTATTTATTCTTGAGAAACACAGGGAGAAGCAGAGGGAGAAACAGAGGGAGAAACAGAGGGAGAAGCAGAGGGAGAAGCAGGCTCCCTATGGGGGGCCCAATGCCAAACTCCATCCCAGGACCCTGGGATGACGCCCTGAGCCAAAGGCAGATGCTCAACCACTGAGCCATCCAGGTGCCCCAGAAGGAAGCTTTTTTATTTTTGCTCACAGTGGTAAGATTTTGTGCAACTGAATTTGAATCGTAAAGTCCATTTCAAGCACACCCTCTTTAAGCACTGGTCTCTGCAGATGAAAGGAGTAAAATGAGGTTTCTAATTTACAGTGAGTGTTATGATGCACAAGGTAGCCATAGCTTTCGGGGAAGGAAAGTGAGGACTTGACACAGCAATTTAGAATTTTTATAGTTAGTATCATTTTCTTGTTAGTGGGTCCATTGACAATCATAATATCAGGGCATAAAAGTTGGTGTTAACTTTACTTTGCTATTCCCAAATTTTCACCTTATTTTTTTTCTAGTTCAAACAATCATTGACAATTATAGCTGAAGTGGATTGTAGAGATCAGTCAACCCACAGACAGCAGTGTGGCAGTTTCTAGGCAGAAGTTCATGTACAGGTGGTTTAATTTTCTCTCCTCAAAATGTTTCCTCCTCCTTTTCTTCTTTTTTCTTTCTTCCTTCCTTCCTTTGTTTTTTTTTTTTTTTGTTACTGTTCATTTCTATTTTTCTCTTTTTTAATATCAAAGTATGACTTAGATACAGGAAAGTGCCAAAAGCTTAAGTTTTTTAAAGATTTTATTTATTCATGAGAGACAGACAGAGAGAGAGAGAGAGAGAGGCAAAGACACAGGCAGAGGGAGAAGCAGGCTCCATGCAACGAGCCGAAATGGGACTTGATCCCAGGACCCCAGGATCATGCCCCAGGCCGAAGACAAGCACTAAACCGCTGAGCCACTCCCACATTTCAATCAAAATACTGAACATTTTTACAGTTTCTTGTAGCCCTCTTATAATCAAAACAATCCAAAATAGCCACTATTCTGATATCTGTACCCACAGATTAATTTTTGTTTGCTTAATTTTAAATCTTGCATAGACGGAATCCTATTGTATGCCATCTTTTGTGTGCATGAATACAGCTGCTATGAATAATCTTGTACATGTCTGTTGGCAGACATGTGCATCCATTTATGTGTATTTATCCAGGAATTAAATTACTAGGTCACAAGTCATAAATATTTTATATATATGCTTACATCTGCCAGTTTTCTGAAATGATTGAATTGGTTTATATATTCAGCAGCAATGTATGAGTTCTAGGTGCTCCACATCCTCACCAATACTTGGTAAAATGTTTTCAATGAATTTTAATTTGAATTTATCTAAGGTCTATGTGAATCTTCCTCAGTCTGTATGCCTCCCCCTGTTTCCCATCCAGACTTTAAGTTCAAGGCCCTTGAAGGCCGTTAGCCAAATAACAACTAATCTCATCCAATTCCTCATTTACCAGATGAAGAAAACTGGCCCCAGTAAGTCTACCTCGGTAACCCTGCATCATATAATTAGTAACAAATTTTGAATTAGATCTCAGATTGACTGGACTTCTAGCCCAAGCCTCTTTCCACTGCATGGCACTGCCACCCACTGCTACTCAGTCCCCCTTTTGACTCTTATCCCCAATTGCTAAATCCTCTTTCAGATAATTTTATGAAAGAAAAGGCACTTTTGATGATGGGCCTCGCTTGGCACCATATTGTTGGCCTGTATCACAACACTTTCTCTTGCTTCTCTTCTTGAACAATAAATGGAAAGCATAACTTCAATTATGTTTCAGAGAAGGTAGCATGCAGTAGTTAAAAAAAAAAGACTGGAATAGGAATCATCAGTTGACCACCTGCTAGATTTTACAATCATATTGAAGGAAAGAAGAGCCTACTAATAATGGAAATAGGTCTTTCTTATCCTGCCTCCAGGGCTCTATTACCACATTCACAAAATCTTTAGGGAAAAAGGGTAGTGGCTTACTGGCAAGTATTTCTTCCTCATCCCCACCTAATTCATATGGTATAAACACTCTCCTAAAAGCAGAGAGGGATATAAACAAAGTTATATGAAGAAACATGATGTGATTTGAATTAGGCAAAGACTATTAAAGAAGTTTGAAAAGTAACCAAAGACACTGACAATGTCTATTGTTTTCCTCAGTTTCTTTACATATGAAACGAGGAGTTAGCTGAATTATTTTTAAGATTGCCATTGGCTTGGTAGTTCTGTGAATGGATTAACCATAAACATAATTTATATGATGGAGGGAAAACATAAAGCAAGACCAGGGTTTATTTATGAGGATCTTGCTTGAGAAACAGACTTAATTATGTAAACTGGAGACAAGTGTCATCTGATGAGCTGGCATTTCCATTAATTGGTCATTGACATGAACTTGTCTTATTATTATGTCATCATCCATCATTCTCCTTCTCCCGCCTCACCTGCCTTCCAACTGTATTTGATTAAACAAATTTACGTTTAGTATTTGACAAAGAAATACTTTCTTTTCTTATACAGTCACACTGTATCAAAGTGATATATTCCTTACTGGTTTATCTGAGAAATATGTGATCAATTATTATGCTGTACAAGAGCAAAAATCTGAAAGCAATAAATCTATCTCAAATGAACAATATAAAATTGTATTTATAGAACCTGAAATGAAATTAACATTAGTCATCTTTTCACCAAATGATCTGAAGCATACTTCTTGTTCCAGAATGATCTGAAGCAATAGAATAAAAACTCAGAACTTTTGGGATTTCTCATGTCTAAAAAATAAATAAATAAAATAAATAAGGCCTGTGAAAAAGCTAGATTAAAATTACCAGGGAGTGTTTTGATTTGTTTTGACAGTTTGGGAACTCCAGTGATAAGACATTCAGTACCTCACTTAGGAATCACCTTTTCCCCTTGTCATACAAGGATTCATGTTTTCTTTAATTAGAAATTGATTAGAAGCCTAATAAAGCTTGATGAGTGGTTACACTAAAAATCCCTTTGCAAAAGGCTGAACTCTATCTACTTGCACAATTTCTTTCCTTGTGCTCACTCCATGTCCTCAATCCATGTCTGAAAAGAGGTTGGAGAGAAATTCAACTTATTTTTCTTTGTATAGTTTCTCACTAAATTTTTAATTACTTAGGAGCTGTTCTAATGGGTAGGTCAGAGTAACCGAAAAAGTGTAAATAATCTTTTTTTGTACAGAGTGAGATGAATAAATTTAAAGATTTGCTTGAAGTTTCTAGAGATTTGCAGAAGCAAAGATTTGCAGGAGGAGCACAGGCTTCGTTGAGAGAAATACTTTAGTTTACACCAACAGGAAGTGGTTTGTGATTCACTAAGACCAAAATCTCTAACTGTCCCCTTAAGGACAAATATATGCCTATTTGAGTCAGAAATGCAGATTCTGTGAGTCAGTAAAACAGTATAAATATCTGGGACTCCAGGATGGCTCAGCAGTTTAGTGTCTGCCTTTGGCCCAGGGCGTGATCCCGGAGTCCCGGGATCAAGTCCCACATTGGGCTCCCTGCATGGAGCCTGCTTCTCCCTCTGCCTGTGTTTCTACCTCTCTCTCTCTCTCTCTCTCTCTCTCTGCATCTCTCATGAATAAATAAATAAATAATTTTAAAAACAGTATAAAAATCTTTCAACAAAAGCTATTGAGTAAAGTTCAAAGTCTAGTAGCTCCACATGGCGGTGTAAATGATGGCCCTGGGTCACATTTTCCTCATAGTCAGGCTCAGGACTTACCAAGTGTGTATTTTGACGGAGATACAGAAAGAGGGTTACAGGTAAAACTTCTGTGGTGATGGGTAAGCAAGAGATCTTACTATTCTTTACCAGAGAAATAAAAAATTCTGTGGAAAAATAGATCAGTGAAAAAAGTCTGACCTAGAAGTAAAGCAAGCAAAGCACACTTAAAGCAAAAACAGGGTACAGAGAAATGCCCTGGCTGGCAGGTTCTGTTTGGGCCCAATAAGGAACACACTCAGCATCAGGTACCACCAGGGCAGTTACCTGAGCGAGAGTGCAACAGGGTAACACACAGGGATGTGGGGTCATGCCTAGGTGTAAGAGCAAGTGAGTAGAGACAACAGGCAGGAGTGTGGTCACCAACAAGCATGGTGAAGCTGAGTCGGGCAAGAAATGGCTCAGTGGGGATCAGAGGGACCATAGTCAAGGAAGTAAGAACAGCAAAAGATACCTGAGAAGATATCAGAATCCTGTCTTCCCACGGATTCTTATTGTTCCTGTTGTTCAGTGTGGTGGTTGATTTATCCGAGGAAATGACAGGGTCATTCTTCCCTACTAGAAGGATCTGAGGCCTAGAGGAGGGGTTTTATTTTCATCTAAATAAACTTTTTCTAGGTCTATACTGGATACTAGTCACCCTAGCCAGTCTGGAGCTATACCCAAGAAGCCAGTGGAAGCAGAATCCTTTGGATATCCTAAAACTTCCATTGTTCACTTCTTCCCTAAAACAAGAGTCCCAATGTAATAGCTATGCTCTTACCCACGATTCTCATATAAGCCAGAAAAAAAAAAAAATCCAAAGAGTCATATAGACTCCATGCTCAGCACAGAGTTTGCTTGAGATTCTCTCTCCCTCTCCTGCTCTTGCTCTCTCTCTCTCTGTAAAATAAAAAATAAATATATCTTCAAAGAGTCATAGAAGCTGGATATAGCAAAATAGGCAGCTCTAGGGAAAACAAAAATAACCAGTTGACTACTGCTCGTCAATTTGAGTGGAAAACTGAACCTGGATCCAGGATGGAATCTCAGTGAAACTAGAAAAAGTGAAAACATTTCTTATATGCCTCAGGGAAAAGTAAAGGCTGCGAGGCCATGTACAGGCCAGGTTTGGGAGGCAGACCAGGAGTGTTGGCTATAAATTTCAGTGATTGCACACCTGAAAGAATTTATATTTTTAAAAATCTTCAGGTATGGCAGTTTCTGTTTCAAAATATCCTTCCTAACCACAGTGAAGGGATTAGGGAAGAAAAGAACTAATTTATCTGAATTTTTAAAGCAGTATTTAAACTGGATATTTTTAGGTTAAAAAAAAAAAAAAACTATACTCAAACACTCTAACCTTTGTTTAGAAACTTCGTTTCTTACAGGGACACGGTTGGCAATTTTGAGTCTACTTAAGTATATTCTAGTGTTGAACAGATAAGCAAATAGTTTATAGATAATGAAAGCCAGGCTTCACACTGTTGAAGTTTTGAATAGAGAAAGGAAACGACTAGAATGAATTGTGCACTGGTGGATTAAGATTGGAGGTATTAGCATGAACTCATGGTCTTTAGATGACAGAGAGAGAGAGAGACAGAGAGAGACAAGATCTTTTTATGTGCATAGTTGGTATTGATTCGTGATTGCCTACTGCTGTCTGCTGGGAGCACCAGAAGCAATAACACCCAGGAGAAATAAACACTTTTTAGCACCACATCTTGGTTTAAATACATGATTCTCCAGTAAAAAAGAAACATTTAGAGCAGTGGTTAATTCCAGGGCTGGAGCAGGGAAAACTCAAGATGAGCTTGGAGAATCCTGAGAGGTTGTAAAGTGAGGAATTACTCCAAAACGAATAGGGGTTTCAACATGCTGAAACCACCACCCAAAGAGCTCTGAATAGCCCAACTGGGATGTTTTAAGATGAATGAATGAATGAATGAATGAGTGAATGAGATTATAACCCATGAAATAAAATAAGTACCAATTAGTAAATGTGGGAGACGAAATAGCTCTTATTCACAGCAGAATTATTTTTAATAAACATGGAAAGAGTGAGGAAGTAGACAATTACAACAGCACAGTAATAAGCAGGCAGGCAAGATCCAGCCATGGATGCTAAAATTAGTGGGCGAAATCTTGAGAAACTGTAATTTCTCAAACTATCCCCCCAAGATATTTATTAATTAAAAACGCAAACTACTAACGTCAGAGGGGAGAAGCCAGCAGATGCCACCTTCACTTGTGATAAGACAGAGTCTTCACGCACTCCCTGGGAAGGGCACAACACTTCTGTGACACTCTTGCCAAAATAAGCATAATCTCAGTCTCCTCCGGGGAAAACATCAGACCAGGGGAAGTTAAGGCACTTTTATAAAACAACAGTCATCTTCAAACGTGTCCTTGTCATGAAAGAAAAGACAGTAATTGTCCAAGATTCTGGGAGACTTAGGAGACATGACAAGTTGCAGTGTGGACGTGTGCATCGGATACTAGAACAAAGACAAGCTTTAGGGGAAAAGCTGGTGAAATCCAGATAAAGTCTGTAGTTTACATCATAGTATTGTGCCAAGGTGAATGTCTTGGTGTTGGTAACTGTATGACGGTTACATTGTGTTGACTAACACTGGATGCAATTGGGTGAAAGGTAGAGAGAAGCTCTTCGTACCGTTTTTGCAACTTTTATGTAAATCTAAAATTATTTCAAAATAGAGAGTTAAAAACTATTTTTACTTAATTATGTCTGCTGTCTTCTCACTGCATTTTGGATTGAATTGCATTGAAATGATTTAAACTCCAAGAATCAAAGACCAAGGAGGGAATGATGGGAGGAGAAAAAATAAGATGACCAATTCTCCAGAACTGAAGCTACTGAGGAGGACCCCAGGGGTGGTGTCAGGCAGTGTCAGGGGATGGGGACCCAGCTTCAGCCTAAATTATAATCTGCCTTCTCCAGCCATATTTCGTGGACTATGGAGCTGTGTCCTCCAGAAGAAAACTGACATTAGGGACTGAGGAGAGTCTGGAGAAGAATTTACTTAAGGCAGCATTTCTCAAACTTTAGTTACTTTGCATATCATTGTCACGATTCTTATTAATCCTTATGCCTCCCGAATGATTGCTTGCTGGATGATTTTTATGACATTGGCCTTGAAATTACTCACTTTTTAAACTTGCTCTTATCTCTGTGCTACCTAAAATCATCGTGGGGCTCCTGGGTAGTGCAGCTAGCCGAGCATCTGACTCCTAGTTTCAGCACAGGTTGTGATCTCAGGGTCATGAGATCAAGCCCCGCATGGAGTTCCTCACTCAACCTGGTGTCCGCTTGAGATTCTCTCTCCCTCTCCTTCTGCCCTCCTACTTACTCTCTCTCTCAATAAATAAATATTTATTTTAAAAATCATCTTGCATGTCACCAGTGGCTCACAAACTATAATAGAGAGGCAACTGAGTCTTAGAGGTTGTGAAGGAAAGCTACCAGAAATGCAGAAGCTAAGGGGACCCTTTCCCATACAACACATCACACACACACACACACACACACACACACACACACACACACACACACACCACTGTCTCTCCCTAAGCAGAGGGAAACATGGAAGAGGAGCCAGGCATTCTTGCAGCTTTGGCATGAGAAATGCCAGGCTTTGGAGCATTGAAGGATCCAGCAAACATAAGGTAGCTCTGGACCCTCTAGCACATAGACTATCAGGAGTAGGGGTGACTGTCAGGAATCCTGGAGTGGCAGAGACAGCAGAGGAGGGAGGAGTGGTGGTGGCACTGAGCCAGGGAAGGAAGGCCAGACTGGAGGTGGGAGCCCTTGTCACTATATCTGGAAGCACCCAGTATAGCTCAATGCATAGGCATAAAGCTTCTTGTGATTGTCAACAGGGTCCCACAGCTGTAAGGCCCTGTCAGGCAGGGCGTGTGCTGGGAACCACACTGAATAGGCTGGAAGGGGATTGAAGCAAACAATCGTGTTACAAAGTGACAGAAGGAACATGTATCATGACTGTTTGTGCAATACCTCATAGGACTCTGAGAAATAACTGGGGGCCAACTCGTGTGACTTCATGTGCTTGGAGGTACTGTACTAGTACCTGGGGAGGCAGTGAGAACTAATCTCGCAGGTAGCAGCCATGATATACAGTTATGGGAGTATAAATTGATAAAGCCATTCTACAAACATCTGGCAGCACTTAGTGAAATAAAGTGTGGGTGCATCTTATGATCCCTTAATAGGAGAAAATTTCCTACATGGTCTTCTAAGAGGAATTGTTCATTACAGCTTGGTTTGTGGTAGCATGTATTTGCAAGCAATCTAGCTGTTCATTATTAGAGTAGTGAATAAGTATAGTAGGGGCATACTATGGAACACTAAGCAGCAATCAGAACAAGGAATTACATGTGTGTAACATCACATGTTTTGAGCTTAAAAACAGAGAGTTGGGAGAAAGTACAAATTGATAAAATAATGTACTTGCTAACACTTATGTACACTTTTTATGTGTCAGGCACTATTCTAGGCCCTATATGCTTATGAACTCACTTGCTCCTTGCAAAAGCCTCATGAGTTAGGTACCGGCATTGTCCCCAAGATTATATGTGAGGAAATTAAAGCACATAGACATTAAATATTAAATGAGTCATCCAAGATCATATAGTAAATAAGTGGCAAAGGATATATTTTTTTTTTGCCTACCTCTAAAATCCATGCTTTTAACTACTACAGGATACCAGTACCTCTCTCAATAAAAAACAGGAAGCAACTTTGAATTCAATGCACAACTGTGATGTTAAAAAACACATACAGACTATCATAAATAAATAAAAAAGTTAAAAAAAAAAACACATCCCAAAATTTGAGTACAAATATATAAAGATACATAGTACACTTCTAAGAACATATAACGAAAAAGAGCGGAATGACTGAATATGCCTTTTTGGAGTAGAGCAGGTGAGAGTGAGTGAAGAGTAGGAGAGAAAGAGGAAAATAAAGTGAATGAAATAATGTAATATAAACTACATAAAATAGGAGTAAGGCTTAGAACTGACGAGTCATGCGGGGGAGTTTTAAGAGAAAGCAAGGGAGGCCCCGTGCTGAGAGTGTAGGTTCAGCGTCATCCAGCTTGGGAGTAAAACAAGCAAAGCCTGAAACTACTGGTCTACCACATAAATCAAAATGCACTCAGTAACTGGAGGAAGCATTACTCCAGGATAGAGAATCTGCCGTTTGGTTCGTACTTACTATATAATAATTCATTAAATTACTTGTCCATTTATTCACCCAAGCAGAATTGTTCTTGAGTTGAGATATAATTGACCTATAACAATATGTTAGTTTTAGATGTATAACATAATAATTTGATATATGTATATATTGCAAAATGATTGCCATAATAAATTTAGGCAACATCCATCACCATACATAGTTACAAACATTGTTTTTTCTCATGATGAGAACTCTTAAATGAGTTTCTCTCCTAGAAAAACTAAGAGAAACTCTTGGTTTATAGGTTTCTGTTTCTTTCTTTCTTTTTTTCTTAGATTCCACATATAAGTGAGATAGAGTATTTATCTTTCTCTGTCTGACTTATTTCACTTAGCCTAATGCCCCCAAGTTCCCTCCATGTTGTTGCATATGGCAGGATCTTCTTCCTTTTATGGCTGAATAATATTTTGCTATATGTATATGCCACACCTCCATTGTCCATTCATCTGTTGATTGGATGTCTTGGCTATTGTGAATAATGCTACAATGAATGTGGAGTGCATATATCTTTTCAAGATAGTGATTTCACTTCTTTGGATAAATACCCAGAACTGCAATTGTTGTGTCATATGGTAGTTCTATTTTTAATTTTTGTAGTAGCCTCTGTAGTCTTTTCCATTGCAGCTGCACCAATTTACATTCCCACCAACAGTGCACAAGGGTTCCCTTTTCTCCATGTCCTCGTCAACACTTGTTATTTCTTGTCTTTTGATAAAAGTCATTTTAACAGGTGTGAGATGTTTTCTCACTATGCTTTTGATTTGCATTTCCCTGATGATGAATGACGTTGAGCATCTTTTCATATACCCGTTGACCATCTGTTTGTCTTCTTCGGAAAAATGTGTATGCAATTAATCTCCTTTTTAATCAAATTGTTAGGGTTTGATTTTTTTGAGTTATGTGCATTCTTTATGTATTTTGGATATTAATTCCTCATCAGATATATGATTTGCAAATATTTTCTCCCATTCAGATAGGTTGCCTTCCCATTTCGTTGATGGTTTCCTTTGCTGTACAGAAGCTTTTTAGTTTGATGTACTCTCATTTGTTCATTTTTGCTTTTGTTGTCTTTACTTTTGGTGTCAAATCCAAAAACTCTGTGCCAAGACCCATGGCAAAGAGTTTTCCAGTTTTATTTTTTTCTGGGGTTTTATAGTTTCAGTCTTATATAAAGCAAAATATTTTGACCCCAAAATTTCATCCCTGTATGCCTCAGGTTCTATATCTTTGACCTACTAACTCTCTTTGTTGTGTCAAGAATTGTTTTTTAAGATTTTATTTTATTTATTCATGAGAGACACAGAGAGAGACACAGGCAGAGACACAGGCAGAGGGAGAAGCAGGCTCCATGCAGGGAGCCCAACCTGTGACTCGATCCCGGGTCTTCAGGATCACACTGCGGGATGAAGGTGGCACTAAACCGCTGAGCCACCAGGGCTGCCCTGTGTCAAGAATTAAATAATATCTGTTAATCTTATATCTAATTCATAATGGGTCTTCCTGGTAGCAACAATCACTACAAAATAAAACTGATGACTAAAGTTGTGCATTTAGGATTTATTAATGACTACAAAGCATTGGAAATATCAAACATTTCCTGCAAAAATATATCTCAAAATTTGGCTCAAGAAAACAGTACTTTTGATACACAGGAAATAATAGACACAAAAGAAAATGGCAGTGGTGGAAATTTTAATCTCTAGTATTGGATTAATGGATGGATTTAATCTTTTGTTGTAAAATTTATGCAGAAAACTGTTTTCAACTTAGTTTCATTAAAATAAAAATATAATAAAATTTAATGACTTTTACCCCTGCTATATAAAAAGTGATTAAGTAATATAATTATAGTTAGCTCCAGGAAATTCTTTCTTACTGAAAATTCATCCATGATGGTATTTAACGTATCTGTAGTAACAAGAAACCAACCCTCTTTTAGGGTCACAAACAGGGAGAACATTAGGTTCTCACAAACTTCAAAGCAACACCATGGCTATTTGGATACTGGGTAGAGCAAACAAACCCATCCAAATCTATATAAAGGTACTGGAAAATTCAATTAAAAGTTTAGATTTCAGAGTCAATACTGTCAGCTAGCAAGAGCAGGAAAGCTTTTCTAATCTGAGTCTTAAGTGAAGAATAAGATTTTAATGGGCACAGAGCATGGTCAGAGGAATAGGAACCATTTGAGATAATTAGTTAAATAAGGAAAATATGACATGATAAAGAAGACAAAGGATAACCTATCTGGCTTGATCATAGGTTATATGTAAGGAAATAGGAGAAGATACGGCGGAAAAAAAATAAGCTTGTGTCAGATTTCAAGAAATCTTTGAAAATCAATCTGCTTGGTTAGAAAGACCATCAAACTACCTAAAATTTTTGTTTGTTTGATAAGCGAACATTGATAAAATAAAAAAAAGAAAAATCTTCAAAATCTGGGATGCTTTAGGAAAAAATATTAGAAATTATGCACTAAAAGTCAGGATCCAATGATGGAATTTTGCACTTTCTCAAGTCCTAGTAAAATATCACACTAGCAAAAAGAGAATCCTCATAAGGTCCTTGTTCAGAGAATGATCTCTTTGCCCAGCAAGTGGAATAAATTTACTGCTTAGAATCCATCCCAACTGTTTGACGCAGCTCCAACCCAGCAGGACTCTGCCTTCACTGCAACCTTTCAAGGACTTGGGACCTCTGTCTGTGGCTGTCACATCCTGCTCAGGGCTCTTCATCTCTTCGGCTGAACCAAGCTAGCTGTTGTTAGAATGGAAAGAAGCCTAGAAGAGAGGACACAATTAGCTTCTCTGTTCAGCCACTCCAGAGCTTTGTCACCTGGGCAATTGCCTTGCCCAAACTGGGCTTCATTATATCTCCCTGCCAGATGAAGAACTTGACCTGGGATGACCTCGCAGTTTCCTCAAGCTCTGACTTTTTATGTCTCACAGACATTCCTTTAATAAGCTACCCAGCATTTCCAGAACCACTTTCTGCAATGCAACATAGAAAGTTCTCGAAAGCACGTGTTAAGAGATCCAGGTTCAGGACAAAATTATGAGGACATTAATATGTACTTTCTATATTCAGTTGAAAATACAGACCTCACAAATTTGCCTTGTTTCCATATACCTTTAAATAAGATGCATCTGAGCTACCTCAGCATAGCTGAGGTGTGGTCCAGCATCATTCTGCCCCACAGATTAGAAAACAAACAAGTTCTAGTTCCATTCTATTCTATTCTTTTCAATCTGCTCTTAATACTAATAATGGCAGAAATAAATGCAGTGATCACTAATGTAGAGATTAGGATCAGAAGACGTGTGTTTGACTATTATCACTACCACTTACTACATTACCCCGACCAAATTAATCTCCCTAAGCCTTGGTTTCTACATTTATAAAGTGATATTTTTGTGAGAATTAAACAAGATAATGTAAGGAAAGACTTGACTCTTATTAGAGCTTGGTAAACAGAATGTAATAATACTGTAAAGCATACAGAGAATATTGACTCCTAAAAGGGGATGCCTTTTAATATGGCAACTTCCCTTTAAAAAATGTCTGATTTGAAAAAGCTACCTGCTGACATTTACTGTTGTCTAATTAAGTGGCTCTTCATATTGACTTTATGGTAGAAACATTGGGGAATTTTCAAAGCTACCAATTCCAAGCCCCACCCACACCCAGTAAATCAGAATATCTGGCTCCCTTAGATGAGAGGATGTGCTGGAAAGATAGGCTACTCAATTTGAGAGCTCTCAGATCTCAAGATCTCGACATAATTTAAACTGTAGGGACTCAGATCTAATTGGATTGCATCCTCCCATAAATACCTGAAATTTATAGACCTGGACTAGTTTATAGGTGAACTCATGCTATGTTTTATACAGTGAAAATCCCCTGCAGGAAAGCAGTGATTTTTTTCCCCCCAAACCTGGGATTCTTATACAGTCTGTATATTCTGGGAAGTGTTCCTTTTCAGATATGCTGATGAATGTCTAAATCTGGAGTTTGGAATCAATTGTCTGTCATCTAGCTCAGACCTAAAAGCAGAAGGCACACCTGAATGATATATAATGACAAGATTAATACCACAAACCATACTGGACTGTTTTAGTATGTATGTTGGTGTGCTAGTACGTGATCTGATAACAGGACATGGAGTAATCTAGAAAGAAAAAAAACTTTAAAGTTTTTTATTCTCAGTATAAAATGTTTTCATGTATTCTCAGTTTATAATGCTTTATTCCTCAGTTTGATAAAGGTATTTTGTACTTAGGAGCTTTTGTTTTTAAAAATAAACTTTTAGGGAATACCTGGCTGGCTCAGTCAGAAGAACATGCAACTCTTGATGTGGGGGTTGTAAGTTCAAGCTCCACGTTGCGTGTAGAGATTTACTTAAAAAAAAAAAGGGGGGGGGGAATCCCTGGGTGGCTCAGTGGTTTAGCACCTGCTTTTGGCCCAGGGCGTGATCCTGGGGTCCTGGGATTGAGTCCTGCATCAGGCTCCCTGCATGGAGCCTGCTTCTCCCTCTGCCTCTCTCTCTCTCTCTCTCTCTCTATCTCTCTATCTCTGTCTTTCTCTCTGTGTCTTTCATGAATAAATAAATAAAATCTTTAAAAAGATAATAGAAAAGGAAAAAATATTAAATTTAAAAAATAAAATAAAAATATTTTTAAAAAGAGGGATCCCTGGGTGGCGCAGCAGTTTGGCGCCTGCCTTTGGCCCAGGGCGCGATCCTGGAGACCCGGGATCGAATCCCACGTCGGGCTCCCGGTGCATGGAGCCTGCTTCTCCCTCTGCCTGTGTCTCTGCGCCTCTCTCTCTCTCTCTCTCTGTGACTATCATAAATAAATAAAAATTTAAAAAAAAAATTAAAAAAAATATTTTTAAAAATAAAGTTTTAGGAGTAAAAGGGCCAAATAACTAAATTAAAAAATAAAGAGAAAAATTTTGATAGTTCATATGACTATTTCCATTTCAGGTTTGAAAGCATACTAGTGTTATTTCAATGATAACTTGTATATGCCAACATAAGTTTTAGCCATCGTGAGTCACTCCTGCTATGATAAAGATGAGATGACTACACCATTTTTTCCAGTGAAATTGCCACAGCTCAAAATGTTGAACCTCAATATATCATTAGCTATATTTAGAAATGACACATGGTACTAAATAACATTATCACTTTTCTCCAAAACAGGTGATTCTCTTTAGAAATTAAATTGCAAATTTGTCATTGGGGTTCCTAGACTCTGCCTCCCATAGCATATCGTGAATTAAATTGGCATAACTAAATATATCACTATCAGTCACCAAATATCCTGATGTCATATCTTGACAAATTTTTCAAATAGTACCTTTGTAGATGAAGCAGTTCATATCATAAACAAAGATATCTTTCACTAAAATAATAGCAAGTTTAACATCCTGTGATTATTACAATGGAGATTAATTCAAAAGATTCCCTGAAAATAAAAATTAAAAAAAAAAAAAAACAGGACGGGGAATAGAGACAGCACTACTCAGAGCTAGCCCCTGATCTTTGTCTAATTAATAATGTGACTCTGGAGAGATTACTTAAATTATCTGGGCTTCCATTTTCTCCCTCTATCTCTCAAATCGTTTCAAGCTTCAATATTCTGTAATTCTTTAATTATATGTGCTGTCATGTTTATAATCAAGAAAAGCAAAAGCTCATTTCCGTGATGCATGAAGTGAGTGAGTTTCTCCTTGGTTCTGTACTGATCTTTAACATGAAAATTCTGGTCTGCCTGGGACTGATATTTCTCCATTAAAATGAATCAACTTACTTCCCAGCCTAAGTTACTGTTCTGTGATTTGGGACAGCTATATTATTTAAGGAAAAGGTGAAGCTTCTGTAATAAGGAGGCCCCAGAACACAATGACCTAAAGAAGATAGAAGTTTATTTCTCTATCATCTATCATTCCAGGGGACCTTAGGAGGTGGGGAGGACAGCTCTTTTTCATGAGGTTGTTCTGGCATCCAATTTCTTTGCCTCATGCTACTCCTCCATTCCTCCAGGGTACTATGCTCATCATAATTTGGGAGTTGAAAATTTCGTTAGTAAAAGAAAAAGTTCTGGTTTCAAAACCTCAGTTTGTGGTGAAGAGTAATTCACAGAGGGGAAGTGATTTGTCAGGTGTGATACATCTACTCAGGGTTAGCATTCATCCGGCACTTTATCAATTTCGGCCATGTGTATCTTCCATTACTTCAAACTCAAAGAAGGCACTACTTTAGTTAAGCACCATGGAAAGATCAGTGGCTTTTTTTTTTTTTTTTTAATTTTATTTACTCATGAGAGACACAGAGAGAGAGGCAGAGACATAGGCAGAGGAAGAAGCAGGGAGCCCAATGTGGGACTCCATCCTGAGACTTCAGGATCACACCCTGAGCCAAAGGAAGGCACTCAATCACTGAGCCACCCCCATGTCCCAGATCAGTGACTTTAGAGTAATAAGCAAGCATCTGTTTCTCTCTTGAGCAAGTGACATGACACTGCATACAATGGAAATAATTATTTCATGGAGTTGTTGGTATGAAATCACATGATATCGGGCACCAGAGTAGATCAGTGCGTTAAGCATTCATCTCTTGGTTTCAGCTCAGGTCATGATCTTGGGGTCATGAGATCAACCCCCCCTTCCAACTCTGTGCTCAGCAGGGAGTCTGAAGAGTCTCACCCTTTGCCCCTCCCCCTACTGGGGTGCTCACTCTTTCTCTCTTTCAAATAAATTTTTTAAGAAGGAAATCACATAATGTAAATAAACTTACTTATAATGGAACTAGATACATAGTAGAGGCTATATATGCTCCTCACCCTTCCTCACACGGATATGGAAGAAAATGCTTTTCTATGCTCAAGTACTGCATTGTGGTAGCAAGATACTCTACCACAAATATCTCTTAAATGACCAGCCTTCTGAGCAATACAGTGATGTTTTACATTCGTGTAATCCTCTGCCATTATCAAACTACATTTGCACATGTGATCTCATTTGCTACCACACTGTGAGGCAGGTAGTGCCAGAAAAACCTCCCTCATTTCAGAACCACATGCATACCATTGTGTCACACTTTATACTTCCAAAGCACTCCAATATACTTTATACTATTTGATGATCACAACTTTGTGAAGAAGGAAGAGCAGATGTCATTGTCATCATTTTATATGTAAGAATCCCGAGTTTGGGAGAAGTCATTCGTTTTTTGTTTTTTTTTTTTAATCAGAATATATATAAATTTATATATGGTCAGTTCTCAAAAACTATTTTTTAAACAAAAAAAGCAAAGGGATAAATCTGACTCTTGATTTCAAATACTATTTTATCTTGAAGTCAGAGAGAAAACTATATCCCACAGTTAGGACAAGATCCTGATTAAAAATATGGACTGGTATATTTCCCACGGGACTGTACCAGAAGGTATCGGAGGTATTAGAGTCACAGAAATCAGGGCTTTTTCTCAGCATTTCTCTCTGAAAAGATAGAGATAACTGCCTCTGTGACTGTGGAGCCTGCCTGACTGCTCTATTACTTACTCTCCTCTCCTCCTACTTCAGCAGGCTGTCAACAGCAATGGCTCTGGGAGGTGGAGCTGTTGATCTACCACAGTGATGGTGTGGTTTCACTGGGCCAAGGAGGGATCTCTCCCCTAGGACCTGTGGATTCTCAAAGTCCACTGACTCTGCAATCTCCACTTCTGGGAGCTTACTCTTTTACAGCCAAAAATGCTTTGAGCTGCAGGGATCTATTTTTATCAACTAGGGATCTATTTAAAAAACAGACAATGTTAAGGGATCTATTTTTATCAACTAGAGGTCTATTAAAAAAAAATAGACAATGTTAAATGGTCATCATTCTTCGTTCAGTGGCTCTGTGATAGCAGATGCAATATCTCCATGATTTTCCTGGCCTTTCCTGGCAGCTGCACCACCAGCCCTCACATCCCTTTTCAAGACAAGATGAAATGGGACACATGCAAACATCTGCTTAAGGCTCTCTCTCATTGGCCAGAACTCTATCATATGGCCACTCTTACCTGCAAGAAAGCTAAACATGTAGGCTTAGAATAGCATCTGTTTTCACTAATCTCAGGGGAATAGAGTCTGGATATTTGGGTCATAGGGAACTAGCTTTCTTCCTAATGTATTTTTCTTTTCAAAATTAAAACAGAAAAAAATGACAATCTCCTAATCATTTTTTAAAAATTGGTAAATAATTATGTACCAATACAGAAAAAGTTCAAAACTATTTTGTATATACACACATCCAATGCCTAGAGAATGGTCTGGAAAGATATATACCAAACTTTTGACCATCATAACTCTGGGGAGAAATGTTAAATTCACTTATTTTATTTTATTTTATTTTGTTTTGTTTTTAAAAACAAAACCTCAAGTGTCACTTGCATGAATCTTTCTTTTAAAGAAGATACTGACCAAAAAATTCTTGGCGACCAAGTTCTTGAGATTTTAATTATCACCTATCTTCTTCATGAATATTCTCTCTATATAGAAAAGATGCTTCCACAGAGGCTATCTATACATTTAGCTTTTATCCAAGTGATTTTAATGAGATTGATTTCTTAAAGAATCTTTGTCCTCTGTGTTCTTGAATATTTAGAACCGTGATGTTCTACTGCAAAACAAACTTACTTATACCATGAACTCCTCACATTAATTTCTTCACCCTAGAAATAACATATAAAGTACTAATAAGATTTACTCTATGATGTTTAGTCAAACTAATATAACACATTTAAGTGCCACATGTACTATAGGAAAGAGAATAATTATGTGTAATGAATCTATAAATTACACAAAACCAGTGGGCTGCAGTTGAGCTTATTAGTGATAAAGAAATGGGATAATAAGCTCAACAATGGAATGATGTTCCATATGGGATTATTAAAGCAGCAATTTTTAAAAGAGTATAAATGGAAAACTAAAAGTACAATTAGTTCCAGAAGAATATTGATTGCGCCCTGTAGTTTTATGCAGAAACGATAAAATGAAAACATGTAGTTCTATGATTGACTATTAAAATATGATGCAGACAACATTTATAAGCCAAATGTCATTATGCTTAAGATAATATCACCAATGGGAACAATGTGTGCCTCATCACTACCTATAAATTACATTTCACACTTCCAACTGGATGCCTTGCAGCCTGTTCCCTTTGAAGAAACAATAAGAATTTATTTAAAAAAATGTTTAAAGTATATACACATTAAAAACTGGAATATTTGGGCCGTTTGGTATAGCTCATAGACCAATGTTGGCAAATAGGAGGCACATAAGAGCTATTGTTGAGTAGAGTAGATTGCTAGACTGAAATACACACCCAGGGATCCCTGGCTGGCGCAGCGGTTTGGCGCCTGCCTTTGGCCCAGGGCGCGATCCTGGAGACCCGGGATCGAATCCCACATCAGGCTCCCGGTGCATGGAGCCTGCTTCTCCCTCTGCCTATGTCTCTGCCTCTCTCTCTCTCTCTCTCTCTCTGTGACTATCATAAATAAATAAAAATTAAAAAAAAAATTGAAATACACACCCAAAAACATTATCTCTGGGAAATGAGATTAGAAGGCATTTACATTTTTCTTTCTTTTTTCTTTTTCTCTACATCTCTTAAATTGTTTTAAAAGATTTTATTTATTTATTCATGAGAGACAGAGAGAGAGAGAAAGAGGCAGAGACACAGGCAGAGGGAGAAGCAGGCTTCCTATGGGGAGCCTGATGTGGGACTCTGTCTTGGAACTCCGAGATCATGACCTGAGCCAAAGGCAGATGCTCAACCACTGAACTACCCAGGCATCCCCATCTCTTACATTTTTTTTTAAAGATTTTATTTATTTTATTAGAGATGGAGAGAGAAAGAGAGACAGAGAGGAGAGAGGAAGAAGCAGGTTCCAAGTAGGGACTCAATCCTGGGTCTCCAGGATCATGCCCTGGGCTGAAGGTGGCACTAAACCACTAAGCCACCAGGGCTGCCCTAAGTATTTAATGAATATATATTTCTTTGTCACCAGATAAAATAAATGATAATTCAATCTTTAAAACAAAGCAAATTAAGGCAAGCACCATTTGAAAACCTACTGGGTTTAGGTTACTGAGTCAGGTAGTTAGGAATAAATCACACTCAGAGTTATTTGAGGGAGACTAACAGGCAATGAGGTGAGGACAACAGCAAGGAGATACCTGATACCTGAGGCTTTACAGCCTCAGATTTTATGCCTGTTGTCACTTAGAAAGCAGGTATTCAGGAACATGTTGCTCTTCTCTGAATATAAACCTGAATATCTCTTTGCTATTCTGGGGTAATGGTCATAAATGAGCCAATAGCCTCACGGCCGGGTGAAGGGGGAAGAAACACAAAAGAACAATGTGAAAGAAAGATTAAAATGCCAGATTTGTGCTACATATGCATATGTGGTCTGAATTCAGGCTCTCCACATAGAATGCATCCTTCCCAAACAATCAGGAAAAATTGATTTAAAGGGGAGAAACCACATAAGACATGATCCCTTGATGCAACTTCATGGTAGTCCTTACCAGTGAACCTCTGAAGGTGATACTCTCGGATGATGAGCATGGATAGAGATTATAACATATGTGACATACAAAGCCATATTAGGCAAGGCAAAAAAATACAAAGATGATAATTCATAGAATGGTATTCAAATGTAATAAAACTAACTGAAAACAAAGAAAGAAAGAGACTTACAACAGGATTATTTAAAGAGTTCAAAGAGACACCATGCAGAAGAGTACCTTTCAGCAGGAACAAGCAGTTATGAAACAAGGAAAGGAGAAAGTCCAGAGCCACGGTAGTAATCCTAGATTTGAAACAAAGTCATTGAAATAAAAGTAAAATACTTAGTATACTAGTAAAAGAAGAGAATAGACACCGGTGAAAAGAGAATTAGTACATTGGAGAAACAAAGTATATCTCCCTTAATATAGCACAGAGAAAAACTTGAAAGAGAAGTCAAGGCTTAGAGAACAATGAGAGTGAGAAGCTCTGGCATCTGTCTAAGGGAAGTTCCAGAAAAAGAAGAGAGAACATGACTGAGAGAAAGTATATAATACAATAATGGCTGGCAGTTTTCTGGAAATCAGTCAAGAGATAAACCCTTGGTCCAAACAGAGCTAAATGAAATGCTTAAATCTACATCCAGATACATGTAGGGAAGTCAGATCATCAAAGATGAAATGATAACTATTTAAAGCCACTGGAGACAAGAGAGCAATTTTTCTATCAAAGAACTAAAATCAGACTGAGATGGATACCACATCAATAAAAATAGATACAGGAATGCAGTGGAGAAATGTTTCCAAAGTACTGAAGTTAAGTGATTTAGAATCTGAAATTTTTAAGCAACAAATTATTATTTTAGAGAAAGGATAAAAAAGACATTACATAAATACAAGAATATAGAAATTCATAGGCCACAGAACTACTCAATGTATTTCTGCCTAGTTCAGTTGGTGACCAACTGGAAAAAGCAACTGTTTCCAAGAATTGGACAACAGATGTGAAGGGAGTGGTCCTGGAAAGAAATAAATGACAAACTAAGCCCCATTTTCCAAATTGTGACATAGTGCATGAAACCAAACAGAATGCAGTGGCCTTGTTGGACTAAGGAAACTGATTAGAAATTGGGCATTGAGGGGAAGTTATGGAAAAACTTATGTAACTTTACTAAAAGAAATAAAAGAATTATAATCACATGAAGACATATACCATGTTTGCGGGGAGAACATACTAAATACATTTATTCTCTTCCAATTATCCTGTAAATTTCATTTCAATAAAAATTTATCCTAAAATTAAACATGGAAAAAATAAAGGTATATGCAAACCCAAGACAACTTTTTTTCGAAATGAAAACACAGAGGGAGTGTTCACACCTTGAGGCAGAGAAGATATTAAGACACAACATAAAGCAAAGGGAGATGAGTTTGACTATGCCACAATTCAAAAATTCTGTAAGGCTAAAGAAGCTATAAACAATAATCAAAATCAAGAAAAGGCCAGGAAAAAAGTACTATCCAGAATATATAAAGAGTTTTGGAAATAAAAATACATCAATAAAATGGTAAAAGGAGGAAACACTAGAAAAAGACAATTGGCAGAAGAGGGAATACTATAGCAAAGTAACTACAAAAAGTTGCCCAATTTTGACAATTATCAAGGAACCACTAATTGAAAAATGAGATACCCTTTTTCCCTCAAGTCAAACATAAAAATGTCTCATAGTATAAAGTGCTAGTGAAGATACAAGGAAAAGAAATCCTCATACACTGCAGGAGGGAGTCAGAACAAGTACGGCCACTCCAGAAGATAATTAAGCAGACTATAATAACATTGACAACACATAATTTGAACCCTGACATTTCATTTCTGGACATATTTCTTCCCTCCAGCATCTCACCCCCATCCCAAAATGCTTGTATATTTGCATGAGGAAACTCATTCAAAGATGTCAAAGATGTCTTTGCAGTGTATTTTTAATAATGAAAATAAAGGGAAGACCAACATAATTGTATGTAAACATAAGAATGAACAAGTAGCAGTATCCTTGCGATAAAATATAGCAATTTAAAAGAGTGAACTAGATTTATATATATTAAAGTGGTTTGGGATTAACATAATGGCAGATTATAGAGAGCACATACAAAATAAAATAAGATATATATATACTCACATATATGTGAATAAATATATATATATACATATATATATATATATATATGCTTGTGTATGTATTTTGCTTATTTTTAAGGAATGGAAGAGTAAGCATCATAGAATTTCAGGTTCAAAATTATGAGTGGATCAGCTAAACTTATAATACTTTAAGGAAAAAATACTGAAAGATTTGTGATAAAATATTAACAACTGTCCACTTCAGGTGGAAAAAGTAATTGTATAGTATTCTTGATCCTCTATTCTTTTAACTATCTTGAAGCTTAAAAAAATCAATGTATGTGTAACAGGTGACAGAATTTAGGAGGTGAAAAATAATTGAGAAAATCCTGGGTCATTGCAAATACTATCAAAAGTCACAAGTCATTTGGGGGACCTTGTTCTGCTTGTCAGATGTAGCGTTGAGATATCAAGATTTTCTCTTTTTATAAAAGAGGTAAATTAGAATGGCTTAGGCTTCAAGAAGAAACTTTTGTTGGTTTACCTTAAAAAACTCCCCCCTGAAATATTTGTTGGTAACACAGAAACTTGGAAGAATTCCTTTGTTCCCTGTTCTCAGGCAGTGAAGTTTTCCCTAAGAACATTTTGAAGCAAAAACCAGATACAAGGCCATGCTCTAACGGCACCATTAAATTGTTCAGCACTTGGTCTGGTACTTACAGTAATACTTAAAGAGTTCCCCCAAGACCCATCAGAATAGAGCTGAGATATTATGTTCATTCAAACAAATGTCTTGCAATTTACACCTAATGAAATTTTCTCTAACATTGTTTCCTCCGCTCCTCCCTCGTTAATCAATTAAGAAGGAGTAGAATTAAAATACCAACTGTAACATAATGCAAGAAAGTTTTCCAGCACTCCGTAACTGGGGAGTAAGCAAACTAGCACACGGTGTTTTTAAATGTGTGCAATACATCAGAAGTGGACAGAGGAAATTAATGTGAACTTGGGGAAAATAATACAGCTAATATTGTTCAGTAGCAGATCTTAGATTTTGTTTTTCTCTTTGATTTTGAAATTATTGGATACTTTTATGGATGTTGCCAGTAAAATAATTCTAGTTTTATTGCTATCCATATCCTGTGGTTTTATTTCCTAATAAAAAGATGTGTAGTGTTAGTGTTGTCCTGAAATGTAATTGATTTCTGAGAGGTATAATTTGCTATCTGGGAAATGGTCTTTTGAAAATTTCTATAAAATATAGTACATGGATGAATGAGATGCTGAGAAAGACTGCCGTGCCAAAGAGTAATAATGGAGATAAAAATTATTTTTCATTATTTCAGTATTGGGGAGTTTTGAGTTTAATTTACTGAGCTTTTAAAAGCTTTTATCAAAATTGTGTATTTCAATAGAAACCTTCAAAAATTAGTTTTGATGTCATGAAATTTTTTTCATTCCTCAAATCATTATGCTCTCAGTAATTTTAAATTGAACCCACCTTCTCTCCTACCAGAAAGGCAGACATACTTGGGAGGAAATCAATGATCACAAGAAATTTCACTGGGTAGTCCTTAAATTTACATGACAATTCTTGATTTTTTTTTAGGGTCTAGCCACAGGAATGTACCAAAATATCCCAAAGAACTTCAAATATATACTGAGAGCTCATGTGAAGCACACATCCTAAGCATTACAGGAGGCACAAAGACAACTGGGAGGAAAGATATATCCGCTTTTATTGCATCAATCTCCCATCTTTCAATCTCCTATTGAAAGATATCCCGCTCCTTACCAGAGACGTGAGGAGTATCTGCCCACAGATCCCAGCCCCAGCCTTCAAACGCTTCATCAGCCTAGCAAGGCCACTGGGGCTTTGGGAAGTAGCCCCAAGGAGAAAGCTGACTTTGCGTGCTTGCTTTTTCTCCAGAGCCACACCCTGCACCTCTGTTGTCAAATTGCCAAAACAGTTGCTTTGCATATTTTGCATATTTGCGCCTTTATGGTTGTTGATGATCTTCATTCCTACAGCATGGTCAGACCTGGAAGTCTATTCTCCTCTCTTCATATCCATATAACTATTATTTCTTTTTTCCTTCTCCTCCCACACTAGTCTGAGCTACCTGAGGGTTGGAATTATTTATTTGCTTATGATACAGACCTAAGGACCCAGCAAAATGTATATTGAATGAAACTAAAGGGACCAAAAATTTGAGTATGATTAGTGACCAAGGGTTTTTCTGATCCGGTTTTTATTATTTCCTCTGAACAAAGATGATTTCATTTTGGATTTCTCTTCAAAATAAGAATAAAATGATCAGAGGTAACAATCTCCGTATACAGATACAAAATCCCTTGTCCACAATTCTGAAAACCACTAGAACTCAATTTTTTTTCCAGTTTTGTGCCAAAATTCATTTGGTATTAAAAGCAGACCAGAAATGGCACGGGTGGTCAGCTATGTCTCCATGTCCCAGCCAAATGTACTGGCACGGATTATTGATCTTTGTTATCTTGTAAATTTTGGTTTAACTGAACAATGAAAATGTCAAGAATTAAAATTTGGGTAACATTGAAAAAAAGGAAGTGTATGTGATTATCAGCAGTGCTGAAAATGGAGTTATTGGACAACTATAAAGCATTCCTCCTGAAGAAAATAGTGTGGCACCTGCCACCATAGATGATTTAGAGGAAGGCAAAGACAAGATGCTGAAGCTTTATGGTGACAGTGATGACAAGAACCAAGGAAAACAGGGAAATTGTTTCAGAAGGGAAAAAATAAAGAGCTTAACAATGGGGTGATTAAAGAGTTCTGATTACAAAAAAAAAAAAATTTTAAGTATAGTGTTGATCAGTTTGCTGGACAAGCAAGCCACTGTCCATGAAACAGAGAATTTTCCATGATATGCTTATCAAATGTTGTGCCTAAGCAAATCACACATATTTTCCTTTCTGTTCTTCAAGATAAGGGACTATTAAGAAAATGGGACCTCGTCAAAATCCTTACATAATGCCAAAGTTTCAGTCTTCAGCACTCTTGCTCTACTGGGGAAATGCCAAACAATGCCATTCTGAGCCTTTACTTCTAGAATTAGACCAGCCAGATCACACCCTACGAGTATTCCAAAGTGTGATGTTTAATGCATGTGAGTTGGTGAAAATAATATAAAAAGATATTATAAATCAAAATCGACTTATCATATCAAATAGTAATATGTGAATTTAGACATGTTTGTATTTACCATATGTTAAAAATAATTATGCTATTAGAAGTGGTTTTGGAGGCAGGGTTTTGTAGGTCTCTGAACAATTCCTTTCCACTTTTCTAGCTTTCTTATTGGGTCAGCCTGTTCCACAGATAACACAAGAGAAACATGGTACACAGAGAAGGGAAAGGATAGAGCATAGAGCTATGATTTTTTGTTGTTGTTGTTAATTAGACTCTGGTATTATGAAGCTAAATTCTACTGCTATAATGTCCTTGAGAATTCCTTTGAGAAGAGATGTGGACCAGAATCACAGAAATTCTGATTTATTCACCCATGTACAAAGTGCTTTTTTTTCATTCCCCATCTTTTTTATTTATGCCATTAATTATGTCTAATATTATTAGAGTAAAATCACAGCATATAGAGCATTCCGGATCATTTTTCTGCACCATATTAGATTTCAAGAAAGTTGTCTGATTTTCACTTGTTTTTACATAATTGTGTTTGTATAGATGCAGCCACCAAATGGTTTTTTTTTTTTTTTTCTTTCTGGGACATAAAAACAATTTAATAAACCAGGTCTTGATCCACATTACCAATTAGAAACCTAAATACTGTGATTTGTTTATTTCCATAGTATAAACACAACTCTGAAAAAATGTGCCTCATTTCATGGATTGTTTTCTAGATAAATGAAACCTTTCCTTTTATACCTAATGGATTTAATGAAATGTATATAAAAAAATTTTCTCTTTCTCTAATAAATGTTTTTTAAGAATGTAAAAATTATATATCCAAACATAGACAATATTCTTGTAAGTTGTGTAGCTACAATTCCAAATGATAAAAAAAAACACTGAATGCCTTTCCATTGACTAAAAAAAATATAGAGATTATAAGAGCTCTTAACAAAACATGAAATGATCTTATCCCAAACAATAATAAGAACATACAGATCTGAGCAAACTTGAGATATCACTTTACCTTCCTAAATTAGCAAAAGAAATTCTAATTTTTAATTAACTTTGTCAAAGGTATGCAAAACTAATATACTTCTGTACTTTTACAAGCTTTCTTGGAAAGTAGTACAAAAGATATTGAATCATAAAAATGTTCACATATCAATTATTTAAAATAATTCTGGTGAAAAAAAATAGTCTCATAAAGGTTATTTAGTATCTAATGTGAAATCAAAGTACCACAATAATAAATGTTATGTTGACTATAATCACAACTATCAGTAAAAACCCAAAATCTTGCTCTTGCACAGAGATCTAAGAGAAAGCTAGAGCCTTATTTATCAAGAACAATCAAAATATTATCTTGTGGATTTTCTCTCCATCTTTTAAAAAAGGACAGAAGGAAATTATTTTTAGGCTGTAGAGCTGCTATATCCAATATACTAATCATTAGCCACATGTAGTTATTGAGCAACTGAAAAGGGACTAGTCCAAAGTGAGACATGCTATAAATATAAAATATACCCTGGATTTCAAAAATTTAATATAAAAAAGAATGTAAAATAAAAAATGTTATATTGATTATATGTTCAAATTAGAATATTTAGCTACATTGGATTAAATACTATATTATTAAATTAATTTTGCCTGTTTTTATATACATTTTAAAATGTGACTAGTAGGCCATTAAGCATGATTTTGAACTAAAGAACACCCAAAGACAAAGAGTTACAGATTCTTGAGAAAGTAGTCTACCAAATCTGTGAGGTGGCTCTACAGTGGACCAAGAAGGTATGGGCAGGATACCCACTGCTGGGAAAATGTTTGATTGGATCCACCATTAGTAGTAGTAGTAGTAGTAGTAGTAGTAGTAGTAGTAGTAGTAGTGAGACTGCTTTTGCTTGCAGCTGCATAAAATTCAATTCCAACTATATTGAATAATAAACAAAATGTATTATTTAATGGAACTCAAAAGTGCACAGGCAGTCCAGGTAACTTTTGATGCCATAATTCCATAATTCAACAATGTAACAAAAATCCAGTGTCCTGTATACAAAGCTGGATTCATACTAACAAGAGCCCCCTTGTGGCAGTAAGATGGTTCTCATGTGATAAACGGGAGAAGCTGTGCTTTAGACTCTCTAGTCTAAGACCAGCCAGGGAAAGAGAATGTGTCCTTATGTCTTTTTTTTTTTTTTCTCTCATGGAATGAAAAGGAAGTTTCTTTCCCAAAAGATGCTAACAAATGCCTCTCATTAGCCTTAATTGCATCCCAGTTTCATCTCTAAACCAATCACTGTTGCCAAGTGTTAAGATGAGCTGAATGACTTAAGGCAATCAGAGATCACCACCTGTATTTGAAAGCTCAAGGCTCGAGGTCAGTCCTGCCCAAAATGCACAGTTGGGAAATTCAGAGTTGTTTAGAAAAGGATAAAAAGGAAAATGGATGCTGGGGATGTACCCAACAAATATGCACTCTATAACCTGAGGCATAAACACAGAGGCAGGAATTCTGATGGGAATTTTAATTAACATCTTAGCATGAGAAAAAAATACCCACAAGGGAAAATGAATATATATACTTTGTTAGAATTTTTTTTACTTTGTACTATCTCCAAGTTCTTTGCTTTTCATCTCAGTTTTTTTTTTTCTCATAATCTGAACAATATAACCCTTAAGCTTAAGAGGCATAGGTATTTCTTTTTCTCATTAGGAAGAAAGGAATTAGTGAAGGGATACTGAGCTAAAGAGCTAGGAAAACATGGACACAAACCTAAGCAAGTATTAAGAGTTTGGAAGGACAGACATAAATCCCTCACTCCATACTTCTGCTTATCTGTCCATGTCTTAACTAGATTTATCCAAGGGAAAAAGGATTAAAATTCTGATTTGTCATTGACTATGACATTGCCTGTGCCACAATTAACTGGTAGATTTGCTTTCTATATATATTAAATGAGTAGTGTTGCTCATATACTTCCTTTATTCATATTAAGAGTAAGTTGGTAAGGTATTTCTTTTTTTTAAGATTTTATTTATTTATTCATGAGAGACACACAGAAAAGGCAGAGACATAGGCAGAGAGAGAAGCAGGCTCCCCAAGGGGAGCCCAATTCAGGACTCAGTCCTAGGATCCTGGGACCATGACCTGAGCCAAAGGCAGATGCCCAACCACTGAGCCACCCAGGTACCCCTGGTAAGGTATTTCTATCCGTAATTCTGTTTCTCTTATTTACCTTATGATCTTTCAATAAAGTGAATAAAACTGAAGGATTCTAGTTGTCTTAGCTGTAAGTGGGAATAAGTAGAAAGCCTCACTTAGACTCTGAGTCGAATTGTCTGTCCCAACTGACACTAGAAGTTCTCGATTCCAACCACTACATTAAGGGATTTTGAGTATTCACACATTTATAAAGGCATTTTTGTCCTATTTTGCTGTAATTCTTGTTGAACACAGTCACCTCACTTAAGAAATCCAAAAAGAATAAGAACAAGTAGAAGAATTTCAGCAATAATCCCCAAATAATAAGGAAGAGAAATAACTTGAATTCTGTCCAAAAGAGGAGGTAATAACTTGAATGACTGGAATGGGTAGTGGCAGAGAAAGAGAAAAGAACATCAAAATTCAGCCCTTGAAATGGAGGCATTCAAGGATATTGGCAGAAATCAAAGGTGGTTCTGCAGGATCAATTGTAGAAAAGCACACAGAAAGAAGAAAATATGAGAATAATTTTAATGTTAAATTAGTGGTTTTTCCAAGGTCGTATTAAATCCAATAATTGCTTGCAAGTAAAATCAAAAAATACTTGCCTTGGGTGAAACAAACAAAAGGATAGACAGCAGAGTTCCACTTTAAGCATTGGCAAACTAGCTCATTTGCAACCAGCCATCTCACTAAGAATAATTCAGTAACATCAAAAAAGATATTTTAGAAGTCTGTTTCAATGCTTCAGAAAATTACTATAGTAGATATGATGGTATATTCCCTACATGCCCCAGTCTGTCAATGAAGTACCCATTAATTATCCCAGCTGCTAAGAGTGTTGGCAGCCTTCAGCTTTCAACTGTGTCCCCTTCAAGGACTTGAAGACAGCCACCCTGTCTCAGGCTATATTCCTTCCTGAGGGCCCCTTTCATCCAATGACCAACATGATGAGGGAACAAAAAAACCTAGCATCTTTACCCCAGTACGACTCAACTCTAAAGGGCCATGCTAGCAGCAGAATATCATGTAAGGTCGGCTGAGGTTTGTATTGCAACTGCATTGTAGTTCAACTTCTCCCAGTCGGTCATATTTCCCTTACTCCCCATAGGTGCCAATCCCCAAAGAATTTACCAATAAATTTACTGTATGCAAATCTGCATCCCTGATTTAGCTTCACAATAGTGGATAGTTCCAGGCATGTGGTGGCAATGCTATTGTTAAAGCTTTCACTGATGATGAGCCAGGAAGGTATGCCAGTGAGAAAAAAGTCAGCTGATGGTAACAATGTATTGAACATTGAGAAATGCAGAGAAACGATAGTTATAAGGATGCTGGGATGGCTGTTGGTGAGGAATATTAATATTTTAGAGAAAGGAAATTAGTCTGAGGGTGAGTAATTGCCAATTTAATCAAAAGTGTAAAAGCCAATGGGCATCCTTGTCAGCATTTTATTTTTTGAGATTTTGCATTTATTTGAGAGAGAGAGAGAGCAGTAGGGAGGGACAGAGGGAGAGGGAAAAAGAGTCCTCGCAGACTCCTCGCAGAATGTGGAGCCCAACATGGGGCTTGATCCCACAACCCCGAGATCATGATGTGAACTGAAACCAAGAGCCTGATGAGTAACTGACTGCACCACCCAGGCACCCCCTTGTCAGCATTTTAAAACTCTTCTGCAGCCAGAGGGTAGAAAACTTTAAAGAACAGGCCCAAGATTATTATAAGATTATTAATTATAAGAGCAGCAGACCTGCTGCTAGAATGAATGAATTCTCAAACTACAAATCTGCTATGCCAAATGTTTGGGAGGAAAAAATGGGACTCTGAACCTCTTCTTCAAGACAAGAGGGTTCAGGGGATTCAAGATTTTTAAGCACATCAATTCAAACATCCTCATTCCATATCTCAACAGAGATCCTTTGGACTCCCAACCAAGATCATGCCACATGCAAGTGAAGAATTTTATACCTTTTGGAAAGAAAACATTCTAATAGAAACAGAGCAGATGACCATGGAACATAAAAGAGTCAGGAAATCAAAGCTTCCTATGATAAGCTGAGTTCTCTCAGACCCACGAAAGGCGGCAGGGCATAGCAGCAGTTCATTGTAAGATATATGTAGCTAATTTGGATTTGAGCTTGAGCAGAGCCAAAGAGTACACTTAAGACCCTCGCGTCATCTACCACTAGAGCACGAGCTCCTCTCCCTCACCTGACACCTAGGTCATATGTGTGGTCCCTTATAACTAACTGATAGAGGAGAAAAAGCACTGAATTTACAGTCTTCATGTATAAGCAAATAGAGATGGCCCTGAAAGACATCACTAAAAGTGAATCTTCCTCATGAGCAGAACCGTGGACAGTTTACCTTGTCACCCGATCTATGGAAAGAGAAGTTACTGCAGGCTTGAATACATACACATTGGTGAGCAATGGTGATTTATTGGGCTGGTTGATCAGGAGCTGGAAGGAGAGAAATTGGAAGATCAGAGACAACCCGGAGGTGTGAGGAGGAGGGTGTGGGAGGGTGTGTGCAGTGTGAAGTTCACTGAAGCACACATTTTGATAGCTTTGTGATGTGTCCCCTAGGCTAGGCTGCAATCCCCAGAATCCCCTGCCCAGTATGTTTCTTGTTAGGATGGGCTACAAGTAAAATTCTCTCTTGAGAACTGGAGGATTGAAGTGAAGAGTAACCATAGGAATGACAAGCAGCTCTTCTTCCCCTCATTGCTCAAATGCCAGTCTAGGTGCTATGGTGCAGAGATTTTGCAGATGTGATCAAAGTCCCAAATCAGAAAATTTTGAGTTATTCAAAAGGGAGACTGTCTGGGATAGGCCTAATATAATAAGGTAGAAGCCATTTAAAGAGACCAGACCTTCTCTGAGGTTTTAGAAACCCCAGGTAGAAAATGGGAAGAAAAAACATAAAAGAATCTCTATATTCTGGGTATGCTCTCATTATTGCTTATCTGAAAATCCTCCTCACTGGCATAAAGTAGCAGGTGGGCCTGCAGTTGCTCTTTCTTCAGTTTAGATCTTTCCTTGTTGTTTGCTTGATTCATAGGCCAGATAGGTGTGTAAAGCTCCATGGGGAAGAGCCCTCCCTAGCTTTAGCAATACCCTTATCATCAGGATCAGAGGGAACAAGACCAGACATGGGTTTCAGTTTGTCCTTGTGGAGTTCCAACTCATGCTCATGGGTTTTCAGGCTGTTCACAGTCTTGCTGACTCCTGGCTGTGGTCTCCAGGCTCCAGCATTAGACATGGAGACTACTTAGGCAGCCCTCACAATTGTGCCAGCCAGTTCACCATAATAAATGATGGGGCACATGACACCAAGTTCTAGAGAAAAAGGAAATCCATAAAGGTAAACCCATATTTGGCTTTACTTTTTCTGATGACAGATTTCTTGTGCTAAATCATCAGTTGAAAGACTCAGAAAGTAAGAATGAAGCAGAGGCTAGAAAGCTACACAGAGATTTCAGCAGTTTCACTGAGGCTAAGGGCAGGGAAGATTTTTACTTCAGGGCTAGTATAGGAGGGAGAGCCTGGAAAATACCCTCAGCACAAAGAACTACACCTCAGGAATAAGAATGTACTAGAAATTAACCATCTTCAAGGACTAAAGACTAGCTTTGACTTGGTATAATTTCTGCTTAATGTGATCTGCCCTCGGCCCAACTGCTTGTCAGAAACAGAAGAAAGTATTTAGCAGAGAAAAAGAAGGCCAAGAGCCAAAAAATTATTCCTACAAGATTTTTAAAAATATATTAAAAATAATCTGTATTAAAAAAAAAACCACAATTAAGAAAACTAAGAGAAAAAAATGTGGTATAGATATTGGTATTACCAGGTTGAGATTTTAAAATGCTGATCATATGTATATTAAATAAGATAGAAAACAACAGTAAAGGATAGAAAAGCATGAAATAAAAATCACATTAAAAATCTAGAACTGAGAAAACAAGAAATGCTAATAGAATTCGGTGATGGATGGTCTTACAAACAGATTAGCAACAGTTAGAGAAGATTTAATGAACTAGAAGATATGTCAGGAGAAAATGATTCAAAATGGAGTATAGAGAGACAAAAAAGATTAAAAATGCAGAAAAATAGAATAAGATACATAGAAAACATGACAAAAAGTACAATTGGAATTCCCCAAAAGACAAGGAGGGAAACTAGAACAGAACCATATTTGGGATCTGAGTCTAGAACTCTCAAAAATTTCCAATTCATGAGGGAGGGGAAAAAGTTTCCAAATCAAGATATAAATCCACAGACTCAAGCTGGAATAACAACAACAAAGGGTCAATCTAAAAGATAAGAGAAGTTTGATTTATCTTTTTGGATCCGAGCAAGTAGCTCCTTCATTAGAGAAACAAATGACTACAGGTCTAATTTTTAAGATATTTGAATATGTTTCTAAGATAAGTGAAAGCAAAATGTTGCTAAATATATAGCATATTGTTCCCCATGGCTAGGATTTTTTTTCCCGAATGCTGAAAAATCTAGGAATGTTTTATTTCCCCACTGTTATATATCCAACAGAAATCTGTCTGCATGTGTACCAAAGACATACTTAAGAATGTTCATTGCAGCATTATTCTCGAGAGCCCCAATCGGAAACCACTCAAAATATCTATCAGCAGTAGAATGAATAATTACCTATCACAGTATATTGACACAGTAGGATTCAACATAGCAATTAAAAATGAATGTTGGTGGGGCACTGGGTGTTTCAGTTGGTGAAGCACCCAACACTTGGTTTCACTCAGGTCACAATCTCAGGGTCATAAAATAAAGCCCCGTGTTAGGCTCTGCATTCACTGGTGAGTCTGATTGAGAGTCTCTCCCTGTCCCTGACCCTCCTTTTCTGCTCCTCCCCTTGTTGATGCTCTTTCTCTCAAATAAATAAATAAATAAAATATTTTTTTAAAAAATGAATGAACCTTTGCTATATGCAGCAACACAGATGATTCTCACACACATAAGCAAATGAAGCTGACATAAAAGAATATATGCTCTATGATCCCATTGAAATAAAATTCAGAAATAGGTAAAACTAATCTATGATGTTAAAAGTCAGGATAATGCTTACCTCTGACCCAAAAAAAAAAAAAAAAAAAAAAAAATGGGACAGCAGTGGGAAGAAAGCAAAACCGGAACGTCAGAGTAATATTCTATGCGTTGATTGGGTAGTGGTTACACAGGTGTGTTTATTTCATAAAACTTGATGAGCTGTTCAGCTATGATTTGTACTTTTCTGTGCATATGTTATATCCAAAACGTTATTTTTAAAAAGGGGGACATTTTTCACAAGGGCTCAGCAGTTCTGACGGAATTTAAGGTCAACAAACATTCTGGCTTCTGGAAATGCGAAAACAGAGGCGAGAAAGTGACATAACCTATGTGTCCCCTTTCTCTACCTTTCTTTCTCTCCCCTCCCTGCTTCTCGTGACTCCCTTACCTCTCTCTCTCCTTTCTCTCACGTCTACCTGCCAGAGTAAGACAGATGAAGTAGTAAGAGTAGTTAATAGTGTGATTAATATCATTTATTCCTAAAGGGTTTTCTTAATGGAAAATGTACAGGATTTGAAGTACTCTTGTTTGTTTTATTCCCAGCAGGAAGTAGAACAGATCTGATATTTTTAGCTTCTGTGTACAGACAAGGTAAGCACTCATTGAGATTGGCGTTGCCCATTCCGGATTCTTGTTAAATAGCTTGAATATGACCTCTGGCTTAGATTTTTTTAAATAAATAAAAGGTGGGGGGAGCTTCATGTCAAAGCAGATAGACACTAATTATAAATGTAAACTTTAAATTTTCTGTAAGGAAAAAATTTTGATTGCTGTAAGAATAAAATAAAGCAATCCGACAGTTTTCTACGCCAAGGGGACTACAGGTGATAGCTAGTAAATTGAGAGATATCTCTAATGTTCCAAAGCAATTTTCTGCAGCCGGAGTCATTCCTTTACACACCTGCAAAAGATTCAGAAGCCCATGGGGAAGTAAACATTTATTTCAAAAATAAACTTTAAAGTTTGGAAATAAAAACAGACAAGCTGTTTTCGTCTATAAGAAAATGTGGCTCTATGCTACCAGAGGTACTGTAATCAGGATTTCAAAGAGCGGAAAGAACAGGTGACAACTTACTCCGAGACACTCAAAGCAAGTGAACTGCAGAACAAGTGGAATTTACATCCAGTAAACACCAGCTAAGCAGAGAAAACCAGAAATAAGGAGGCAGGGGTTCCAACTCCAGTTTGCCTCAGATTCTGAATTTTCTCCTCTGTAAAATGGGAACAAGCAAGCATGCTCCATCAGGAGGGGCAAATGATCAGATGAAAATTCTCCCAAAGGAAGTAACTTGCAACTTGTATTTGTAATTATTATTAAAACCTTCTAAGGCCCATTTCTTCTTTTCCTTGTGCTTCCTCTTTTTCCTCCTCCTTTACATTTTTTTCTCCCTCTCTTTTCCTCCTTTCTCCTTATCTTTACCATTTTCTTTTTTTCAAAGATTTTATTTTTAAGATATTTCTATGCCCAACGTGACACTCCAACTCACAATCCTGAGATCAAGGTCACAAGCTCCACCGACAGAGCCAGCCAGGCACCCCTGCCTTTTTCTTCCTTTTTTACTTTCTCTATCATGGACATAACTGTCCATAGCATGTTATTTTGACTAACCATATGGTGTGTGTGGATACAGATATCAGTATAGATAAAGGTATAGATATAGATTTGTATTTCCCTCTTAACAATCAACTAAATTGCTATTTTTACTTGTTTGTGACCCAAAATGAATGTAGCTTCAATGGGTCACTGGTTTACAGGAGAAAAATTAAAAACTTTCTGTACTCCAATCTAAAAGAATCATCCTCAAAATAAAATTTTGTTTATTGAAATAAAAGATTTTGTTCGTTACTGAACGATATTTGAGGGTCACAAGGAGCCAACCTATTAGTGATTTTCCTTTCAGGGACACTGAACCAAACACAACCTCATTTCCTTTGGCTGCCCTGTGTCCTACCCTTGGGTGAGTATGTATCTAGCATGCCTCCCTTCTCTGTCCACTTCCAGAATGTTAAATGAGATCCCAGGATCTCTGATCAATGTTAATCAATCAATAAACACTTTCTTAGCATTCATAGTATGCATAGCTTGTGTTAGATCTTTGGGACACTTTGAGTCAACAGAGATGTGGTTTCTGACTTCAAATATCTTGCTACACATTTATCCTGGGAAACAGTATAAATTTAATCTTTTAAATAAGAATAGATCCATTAAGTCTTATTCACTCTTTCAATAAACATAGAGTACCCTTTGCTGGGTGCTATCAGACTGGTGAGGATACCAAGAAAATTAGGGGAGGATCACTCTACTTGAGGCATGTACCATCTAAAAGGGAAGAAAGACAAGTGAACAAACCAGTATATTATTATACTACAATGTAATAAGCATGGCAATAGTCAGAAAGAAGGATTTAACTCCCACTGAGGGAATCAAGGCTTCATAGCAGAAGAAGCATCCAGCTGAGGCTAAGGAAGCTCATGGGGACTGGTGGAAGCAAAGAACAGATAGGTGAAGTGTGGTTTTGTTATGTGTTGGCTTCTCTTCCTCTGTCCACCCCTCAAATGCTGGTATTCTTCAGAGTTCTCTACAGGGTCCCCTTGGCTTCCTACTCTGAACACGCTATTAGAGTCATTTCATCCACTCATGGCTTCTATGCCAGGACTCCCAAACCCCCATCATCAGCTTAGAAAACATCTATTTAACCACTGGCCAGAAATCTACCTTTAAAGTATCCAGAGCCACTTGACAGTCATCATTTCAAACTGAACTTCCTTTCTTGGTATTTCCCACCTATAATAATGCATCAGCCCCCTTAATTGGTCTACTCTTGTCCACTCTCAGTACTAGGGACACAACGATATCTCTAAAACATGAATTTAGTCTTGACATTTTCTCCTTTAAACTTTTCAAAATATTTCCATTGTTCTTAGAAAAAGTCAGACATCTTTTTCTTAATAAGATGCTGGATTGCCTGGTCATTGTTTACCTTTCAGTGATCTTTCTTGTTCTCTGGACTTCTCATTTTATATCCTAGTGATACTGAGTTTCCTTGAATTCCTCAGATCAAACATAATTTCAGGATTTCCCTGCTTGGGTGCTCTCTGCTCTCCACATAGTCTCCTCCTGTATTTTGTCCTGGGTAAGGCCTTCTCATTCTCCAGATGTCAGATTAAAGGCCTCTCCTTCTGGAATGCCATTCCTGGCCCTACAATGCAGGCTGGCTCCCATCCCCGAGGGTTCCCTCCACAGATCTTATTATACAGATTGTGCTTGCCCACTCACTCATTTGGCTATCCCCCCTCCACTGCAAGACCCTGGAGAGTGAATATGTCAGCCTTGAATAATGTCCTACTCTTTGGCATGTCAGTTCTCCACATGTCAGAGGAAAGACAGATAAGAACTGGTAAACATAAAGCCAGAGTGTGAGAGAAAAAAGCAAGAAGAAAGCAGTTTAAGAGAGTGCCAGGCACAGGTAAACCAGAAGAAAGAAAGCTCGCCTAGACAGAGGGCATGTGGTTCGGAGTCCAGAGAATTAAGGTATTGAAACTGGTGCTGGTTTAGAGATAATATTGACAAGCTCATATGGAAGAGCCTAGCTTAGGCATTACCCATTTCATGGCTAAATCCAATTCTTCTTTTCATTCAGATACTCCCTTGAAGAGCAGGATTATAGACCTAAGAGGTCACCTAAAGATTCTTGACTATTGGCCTCTCCTGAGGGATCTTTTATTCAGTTCCTCAGCTTCCATTGAACTCCTGGAGGGCTTGAACCACCACCCAGAATTAACATAATACAGGCTGGCACAGGGTGCTTTCTAGTTTAGTGAAGATATTTGTTCAAATAAGTTCATGTTCCTATCTCAATTGATTGAGAGTTGGAAAAGGACTTGATTATTTTTTAAGATCAACATATTAGTTAGATAAATACTTGCTATATCTCATTGGACTCATTCATGTAAATCTTGGAAGAGCCATTGGATCCTCTCTTCAGTCTTGCCATTACTGGAAATCAGTTGACAAATTAGCACAAAGCAAGACTATCATAGCTATAGAAGTTTGACCTAAAACATAATTACTTCTTCCATAACCAGCGTTACTCAAATATGTATCGTTCTGGAACGTGGTATGGAGCCATCATAGAATCATCACTAAAACGAAATTATTGAATTACTAAAATGTGCTAGTGTAAAATAAACTCAAGATAGTTCTCCTGTTTTTCTTTTTCTTTTTCTTTTTTTTTTTTTAAGTTCTGCTGCGCTCAGGAGATCAATTTTATGTTTCTATAGGTGGACTTATGGTATGTCAATAACTGAGAAAATGATGAAAGCTCAATAATCATGTGTGAATAGATTTTTAGCCTGTAGCCAGAGAAAGCAAACAGCTTGGGACTCACTGATTAGAAAGGTTCCAACAAGTCAAGGGGACATGTTATTATTCCATCTCACAGAGATGGATCCATCTCCCAGAGGGAGAGGATCCTTCTGGGAATGGATGACATATAGATCAACACAAGACACTCGGGGAAGAGTTCAATTCCAGGATCTAGGCAATAGCAAAGGCCTAAGCAGAGCTTCCTTGTGGGGGTAACTAGACTTCAGGCAAACCTCAGTCACTTACAAAATGTGAATTAGACCCAGTTCCTTTCTCTCAGTTTCTTTGATCTGCCTTCTTAATATAGGCTCTATTTTTGATTGGTCATGACCTTGAGATCCTAAAGTAGCCTCCACATCTCTCTGAGCTACCCAGTTCAAGGTTTAAATTTCAAGAAAGTCTGTGACTTGGGGAGTTCAAATTAAAGTCCTGGCTTTGAGTCTCATTGGACCGTTTTGGCCAGAGTTGAGACAAATTTCTTAACCAACCATTGTGACCAAGGGGATGAGACCTGTTGATTGGCTTAAGCCAGTTGGGTTCTAAGTTAGGAATTGACGATGGGTTTCCTCTCAACTAACTCACATGGCTGGATGATGTGTGCTATTATTTAGAAAGGAGCAAAAAAAGGCTACATTCTGGGAAGGCATCCAAAAAATACCCCGTTTCGTATCACTACAGTGACACCAAACATTTATTGTGTACATAGAATATGACAGACATTGTACTAGGTGCTGGGCTCGGGGAAGATTTAGAATGAAATATAGGGGATGTGGAAGATATAAAGATAAACATGACATGGTTACTGATTATGAGGACCCTAACCCTCTTTTTGGGGAGACAAACACCTTAATAATTTTCTTGGCAAATCATGCCAGGGAATCGACAAACATGAGTCCTTCATACAGCCACACTGGAGACCAACCTGCAAAACAACTTGGCAATGAACCTGGGTCTCCCTCCTGCCTTCATGTTCAGTGGTTCCCACATCTTGTGTACTAAGATCCTTTTATGGGGCTTATTTTGACAAAGCAGGAAAGGTCCAGATTATTGTGAGATTGTTGTAAATAGATGAGGAAGGAAGCAGAGATTTTCATTTTAAATTTTGAAAGGTTTTATAAAACCAGTGATTGCCTAAGATAACAGCGCTCATTTATTTAAATCACCCTCCATGTTTTCTTTCATAGTTTTCTTTAAATTTAATTTAGACAGCGATTATTCTTCCTCCAGCATTATGTCTTGCCTGTCTCCCCTCCTGCTGATGGTGTTTTTAAATAATGACAAAATGACATTAAAAATTCAATCAAAATGGCCATTTTTTTCATCACTCTTCGACTAGAATTATGTCTTAACTGTGAAGAATAGCCTTTTCCTCAGCGTGTGGAACATTATTAGAATGTACCGCCAAGATTCACAGGGTTTCTCTTAAAATACCAAGTCTCGCTTGTGTATTATAAAGCCACGTTTTCTGTGCCTGGCCCATAACCTAAGTATTTGGTTATCCTCTGAATTGCCAAAAATTTTGTAGTGCTCTGTTTAGATTTTCTTTAACATGTTATAAAATATCTGCTGCAGAAAATCTGGTTGGTTAGAGGATTATACAAAGTTAAAAGCGATAGAAGCTTTCTTTACTGCCCCCTAGTACCACTGTTCAGGCTTGAGCAAGAGACTGTAGGAACTGGTAAAGCCATTTTAGATAGACAGGAAAATAGAGATGAAATAAGCCCCAAAGGATAAGTATAAGCATCCTAAGAAATCCTTCTAAAGAAGAGCAGTAGGGGCACCTGGGTGGTGCAGTTGGTTAAGTGTTTGAATCTTGGTTTGGCTCAGGTCGTGATCTCATGGTCGTGGGATCAGGCCCCACATGGGGCTGCATGCTCAGCGTGGAGTCTGCTTGGTACTCTCCCTCTCTCTGTCACTCCCACTTGTTGTCTCTTTCTCTCTCTCAAATAAACAAATATATCTAAAACAAACAAACAAACAAAAAAAAAAAAACCAGAAGAGCAGGAAGGCCAGTGGTGGCATATAGACCCAAAAAAGATAAGTGCCAACGGGACTGTCAGCTTCTGGGTGGAGAACAAGTGTAGAATGAAAGAAAACATAGCTGGGGGAGGGGGTGTGAGAGACCATGGGTGTGCCCTGGAAAGGAAGGGCTGGTGAGGGGTCCTGGAGAGAGCCCTGTGGAGCCCCAGGGAGCACCCTCAGGGAAGAGCACAGTGAGGATTTCACTTTTCTGCTTCCCAATGTGTGGCCTAGCGTGCATGCAGTTTTTGATCGATTGATGCTAACTACCCCCCTCTCCAACCCTCTAGCCCCTCAAGCCAATAAATCCCTACGAGATTTGTTCAGAAACATCAGAATTCATATATGATGGTCCTGTCCATAGGAAGATTGCCGCTGGTAGAACAGCAGTAAAAAGTTGTAAATTAAAACACACAGCCCCCTTTCATCCTCTTAATTAACTCTGAGACATAGATTATTACATAACTCTGTCTCATTTCCCGGTTGTTTTGTCTGAGCTCAGAGTTAGTAGTAATAGGGCCACCACATGCTCCTTCTCATCTCTAACAGCAAGTGCTTGGCATCTCATCCTAAAGGAAATGCCAATTTTAGATGGTCACTTTCACATCTAGGTTCCAGGAGCTGTCAAAATACCCTTGATGATGTGCAGAGAAGTTCTTGCTGAGGGTCAAGTCTGTATCTCATATGGAATCTTTCTCCTTTATTTTGCCCTGAGAGTGAACTACTTCTCTCATCCTTCTTTGATGTCTCTAACTTTGTTAAGTCTCCCCAACCTATATCCAGAGAATTAAAGCAGGCTTCTGTGTTTTGACAGGGTAGCTAGGTTGGTTGACTGTTTGGAGTTATGTATGTTAGTAACCAATAATAGTTTAATAATTTTTCTAGGTAGATACATATGAATTTTTAATAGAACTCTTAATATTTTATCAGAAAGTATTATCAGGGGATCATGAAAAAGTAGCCTTTCAATATCCCCCACATAAACCATGGCTGCCTGCCTTCTTATGTACAAGATCCCTTCTCCCTGCCAATCTTACCGGAACCCTTTGTATTTTCTCCTATTGCTTAAGTGTCTGCATATTAATTTTATATGTGTATGCCTATTTGATGTTTGTTTATTGATCTTTCTGCCCTTTGGATCCATGTGCCTTGGTGATGCCTTAAATTTCTTAAATTGAAGGTAACTGGAGGAGAGGGAATCTGCCTAATTCTACCTAATATAGCATTATATTTAGGTAAATGTTCTTAATAAGTGATTTTTATTATCAAAAAATTATATGTGGGGACGCCTGGGTGGCTCAGTCAGTTAAGCATCGTACTTTTGGTTTCAGCTCAGGTCATGATCTCCGGGTCCTGAGATCAAGCCCAGTATCGGGCTCCATGCTGGAGGTGAAGCCTGCTTAAGATTCTCTCTCCTTTTCTCTTTGCCTCTCCTTCTGATCTCTCTAAAAAAATTATGTGCAATATTATGTCCCAGAATTATTTATTCACAGTATCTTTTAGGGGGTCTACTGTTCATTTGCCTTTACATTTAACTTTTTAAAATCTCTTGTAATAGTGTCCCCAGCAGAGAGGACAAGAGCAGCAGTCCTTCAAAAAGTGGGGAAAACATAGCAGACAGGGTCCCCTCATCCCTGAATATGTCCCTGATCACAGAACTCTGCGTTTCATTTCCCTGGAATGCAGTGCAGATCACATAGTTTTTATAAGACACATGTTTCCCCTGAGAATTTAAGATGACAGCTTTCTACTCAAGCCACCAACTTCCACATCTCTGTATGTCAAAAATTCGTTTCTTCTTTTTTTAACCTCTTATTTTATAAATGAGAGAATTGAGATCTTTAGAGGTTAAATGGCTTATTCATGGGGACACAGCTAATTAGCAGACTTGCGGACATCATTTATCAACCTTAAAATGTCCTTTCAGTACGTTGCCAAGTATAACCTATTACCTTAAGAAAGCTCCTTTCCTAAGAGCTAGGAGTTCTGTCAATACTTCCCACCTTCCTTTGTAATTAACTTTTGTTTTATCTCTCTTAATAGAGTCCATAAAACAGAGGACAAACAGCAGTAGGTATTTTTAACCTGTTACAGTTTCTGTATGTTATTAGACCAACTTTAAAACAATGTAAAATATCTAAAAGTAAGAACCAGCCGTGGTCTTCCCAACATCATAATGCCACACAAGTATTTGATATGGGGCTCCTTCCCAAACTTCTTCATTTAATCTAGCAATATATACTTTTTAGAAGGCTGTAGAGTATTTGTTAGATGGGTATTTATGTGTAGCATTGTTCTGTTTTTTTCTCTTAACATTATCATGTTCATTTTTCTATCCTTCTGCAAAACTACAAAAATTTCTACAAAATGCGTAATCATGATACAAGAGGATAATTAACATAACCTTTCCCTGATTCTTGGACACTTAGGTTATTTCCGGTTTGTTTCTCTTGTGAGTAATGCAGAAGAAAACACATCTGTGCAAGAAGAAGCACACCAGTCTTTACACAGGGAACCAAGCCTGGGACATATAGCCTCACGCCAGGTGAAAAATCTGGTTCAGATTTACTTCTGAGAAAAACAACATGCAAATATTGATCGTTGTCTTGACATGGAATACATTTGCTTTGTCATGACAGGGCTGGGGATAGAATGAACTTCTCTTTGAAACATTGAAATGTTTTTCTTAGAGTGTAGACTACTTTTTTGAACTCTAAATTCTGTATGTGTAAATATTTCCTTTTCTTCAATTTAGACAAGATAGGCAGTTTTATGTTATAGTATTATATATATACTATTGACCAAGTCCTTAATACATGTTATCCAGAACCTTCTCAGAAATGTATAAGGGAGGTGCTATTCCTCTGTTTTATAAATTTACAAATGAGTAACCTGAGGCTCAGAGAGCTTTGGCAACTGCAGGAGCCAATTGTCAGTCAGTTGACTTCTAGCCCACATTCTTGACATTGGACTGTCTCATGCCCCATCACAACTGAGCAAAAATGAGAGGAAACAATACTCAGTTGTTTCATTGGCACAGCTTTGTTGAGATGTAATCCACGTGCTATATGATTCACTCCCACCAAGTGTGCAGTTCAATGTTTTTTAGTAGATTCACAGATTCGTGCAACCAGACACAGTCTATTTTAGAACATTTTCATTGTGTCAAAAAGAATCCCCAAACCCTTTAGTTATTACCCAATTCCAATCCTCCCACACTCAACCCTGAGCAATAATTGATCTACTTTCTTTCCCTATGGATCTCCCCATCTGAACTTGCCTGTCATTGGAATCACACAACGGATGGACTTGTGTTGTGTCTGGCTTCCCTCACTTAGAATAACATCTTCAGGGTTCATCCAATTTGTAGCATGTGTTAGTACTTCTTTCCTTTTCATGGCCGAGTAATATTCCATTGCATGGATATGCCCCATTTTCCTTATATTGATGGACATTTGGGTTGATGGACATTTGGGTTGTTTTACCTTTTGTATTACGAATGAGGCCGTGACAAACATTCATATACAAGTTTTTATGGGTGCATATGTTTTTATTGTTCTTGGCTATATATCTCAGAATAGAATTATAAGGTCACCGTAATTATGATTAATTACTTAAGGACGTACCAGACTTTCTAAAGTGGCTGCACCATTTTAGAGTTCTACCAGCAGTGTATAAGAGTTTTCATTTCTCCACATTTTCATCAATGCTTCTTATAATCTGACTTTTTTATTCTAACCATCCTAGTGGGTGTTTTTGACTTCCTGTTCTAGTTGCCTAGAGATGCCAGGACTATATTCAGATGGACGTAAAGACTTTATGTCACTGTTGAGGAACAGTGACATATCCCCTTTGGGGATAAAGTAGATCTGACCAATCACAGAAAAAAGCTCAAAACCGAAGAAAAAATAAAAAACAAGGCAACTCAAAACTGCGTTTGTTTTTGTCAGACACAAAGGCTTAAGAGTGAGGAATACTTCTGTAATCCACCTATCCACAATCCTTATTAGACACTGAACTTATTTCAGTCGTAAAATGGTAGTTATTGGATATGTCTCTTTACCTCAACGCCCCCCCTCCTTCATTTCCTACCCCTTCATCTAAGTCACTTGTGGATGTGAGAAAATTTATTCTCTAAAGTCTCATCTGCTACTTACTTTTCAGGATTACTAGAGAATTTATTCAGTACAAATACATTTACTGAGCATCTTCTAGATCCTGACCTGGGCTATGGAAGGTGTTGGAGCTCTAGTTGTGAATACAAACCAAATAAAATGCTTGCCACATTGGGACTTATCACATAGTGAGGAAGAAGTTATCAATCAAATAATCACACAAATTTATATAAATCCACACCTGGGCTAGGTGCCACAGGGACAGGTATTTAATTTAGGGATTTACAAAAATGGTGTGTGCAGGGGAAGTGGGGAATTGGGTTGGCAAAGAAACTTTATTTGCAGGGAATATTTGTGACAGTGAGATGTTGAGTTTATGGCAGTGTATTAATAGTGTCACTTGATTTCAATTTTTCTTGGACCACACAAATAGCTTCCAGGGAGGTTTTCTTCTGGGAGCTCAGAGAAAAACGAAAGGTCTTTTTTCCTTACAATAAACAAAAATAATTTTGCTAACATAAAAGCTAGTGTTCTGAAAGATGTGTATATTAGCCTCACTAACAAGCTACCCCAAACATTCAAATATATTTCCGTGGACCTGATCACACAAAATCTGTTTTCTTTATGTGTATTTAGCTTTCTTTATTTCTTTTCCTTTGCTTCAAATCTACTTGTTTTTTCAGGTGTTTGTTACCGAGTCCTTTGTTTTACTATTTTAGATGTTTATTTCACATAATCGATGGCCCTTTTTTGAGTGTTTGAAGTTTTATCTGTTATTTTATCTACAAATAGATGAAAGTTTATTTTCAAAGCAAGACAAATCTCAGAGATTTCTACTTCGTATAAAGAGAAATGGCTTTGATCTTTTACATGTTTGTATCAAAGCCAAACTAGACTTCTAATTTATATATCTATTATTCCCTATTGTTTTAACACTGTTCTGTGGAGGACTGGGCTTCCAAACAAGTGGACTTTATCTGGATTTCTCCTGGCTTGTGTACATCTTTTTAAAATTGTTTTTAAAGGTTTTATTTATTTATTCATGAAAGACACAGAGAGAGAGGCAGAGACACAGGCAGAGGGAGAAGCAGGCTCCCCACGAGGAGCCCGATGTGGAACTCGATCCCGGGACCCCAGGATCATGACCTGAGCCAAAGGCAGATGCTCAACCACTGAGCCACCCAGGTGCCCCCTGGCTTGCTACATCTTAATGCCTGATGCTGTACAGCTAACATAGGCTCTGAGTTCAAATCTGCACCTGAGTCCAGACTCTCTTACCTACTCTGTGTGTGATCGTCAGTGGGCTGTTGAACCTCTCTAAAACTCAGTGCTTTCATCAAAACAAAAAATGGAATACTTCTGTGGGGTTTTTAGCATTAAACAATATAGTTAATATAAACTATTTTGTACATTTGAAAAAATATATTACAAAGGGTAACCTGTTGAATAATTACATTATTTTATAATGTCCAGTACTATAGATTCATCTGGAATAGAGGAAAGCTTTCTTCCTTCCTCTCAGGAGAGCTCAAGGCATTTCCTTTCTACATACTAATCTCTCTTGACCAGTGAGAAGGGTAAGCAACTCTCTTTGGGTGACTAGGGTCTGAAACCTGGCTTCTTGGGAAATCAAACACCAGCTGATTGGCCATCGAGTTCTACTGATGAGGGAGAAGTGTGCATGATGAAATGCAGCATCTTGTTTTATTTTATGGGAGGAAGGAAGATGAAAAGGTCAAGTCAGCCAGTCCTCAGTTGGGTCCCTAGAGTCTGAAGCGGGGTTACAAGAAAAAGGAGGTGGTGTCCAGAGCCTGCTCCGAGGCAGCACTTAGGAGCCAGAGGGTTCTGGAATTACCTTGGGGATGCCACTAAGTACTCAGGGAGCCTTGTGGCTGCCCCAGCCCTGCACTTGGCTTCACAGACAGAACCTGCTAAACTGCTAGGTTCAGAGCCTGATAGTGGCACCCAGCAGCAGCCACAAGGTGATGAGGGTGACCAGCCACTCCCAGTTCACAGGAACACCGAAATCACCTCAGCAGTGGTGTCAGCTGAAGCCCCAAAAGACAAGAGCTCCGCCCTATCGAGAAGTTAATAAAAAAAAAAAAAAAAATGACAGAGCTCTTTAAATATCTGGGAATTCTTGAAAAATTCCAAAGAAGAGAAAAGATCACCACCCAAACAACTGAGGGACCTCTTGCCAATTGGGCGGTTGTTTGTGGTGGAGGACAGGATGGGAGCCTTTGGGGATTTTTCAGCTAAAGCAGAGAAGAAAAGTGTGGCGTGATTTGCACTCTGAGTGATGGGAGGCAGTTCATAGCTTTTGCACATATCCACAAAAGGAATAAATATCAATTATTTGATAATGAGAGAAGCCTCTACATTATTTTGGCAGCGACACTGAAATAATAAATGCCTATATGATATTGTTATTATTTCTCCATGGTGGGTCCTTTTCTCAAATAAAACCCCGTGCTTTAGAAAACAGGTGTAAAACCATAGGAAGCCTGACTCCCTTGTTTTATCTCCCTCTTTCTCTTTCCTTTCTTTTCCCCCACATCCTAGCTGTTTCCTTTTTTCATCCAGCAGGGAAATCTCCCCTCAAACCATCACAAGGAGAAGTTTCCTAAGTAAGCACTTGATCATCTACATCCTGGACAGTGATTCTGAAATCTGCACGTGTCTGCGAAGAAAAGGTGATACTTAAAAAGTTAGCTATTTAGATAAAATATCTACGAGATCTTTTTTTTTTTTTTTTCAGGTAAAACATAACAAAACAGATGTGGTCACTGGTAACAGAAAGGGTTCTTTGGGGCTAAACTTAAGCTGAAAACCAGGACTTATTCAGATAAAGTATCTGGTGAGGTAAAACCGTAATACCTTAGTGTAATAAGATTCTGTATTAAAATAGCTGAAGTAGAAAAAAGTATATGTAATATTCCGCCTACCTAAGTAATTATGACTTACAATTTCTTTTACTGCTGTAGCTTCCAGGCCTGACCTTGTTTACCCTTGGAACTTCTGTTCTAGAGGCAGAAAGAGCCTTGTGTGGGCTGAGGAGAGACAGCAGGAGTCCTGACTCTTACAATGGTGTTGATTTGAATAGATGGACCAGGTGTTTCTTTTTGCTCTTTTAAGAACTGGTATTATTTTTCCGAGAGGCAGCAGAGTTGGCGTACATGCCATGTACTTCTTTTTTTGAGACCTTTTGAACAAATGCCTAACAGGACCTTAAAAAAAAAACATTTCCTAATAATTAAAGTGAGCCCCTGTGAACAGAAAGTTCCCAGTGAAGAGGCTGTCACATTCTTATTAATCATTATCTATTTTTAAGACAAAAAATAGTATCATGACAACCTCATGATCAGGTAAGAGGATACAGTCTCTGAAATTGTTAAAGCTTTCAGAGAAGGGCTTCCTGACATTCAAAATATTGCATACCCTGGTCTGTCTGATGTTTCACAATTAGAAAGTAATTCCTTTGGATAAGTATCCCTGACTCCTGTTAACAGAATGTACTATGCTAGATGAGTAAATCAGTAAAGAAAACCTGAGGACAGTTTTGCTAAAAGCAGATTCTCTATCAGGGCTGACTCATAAAAACACAATGTGAGTCACATGTACTTTTAGCTTTTCTAGGAGCCACGTTAAATAAGTAAAATTAAACAGCAGCAAGTAAAATTCATTTTAATAATGTATTTAATTTAAACATTTAAACAGGAAATAAATAGTAATGAGCTATTTCAGATTTATTTTTGTGCCAACCACGAAAGGACAAGTATTATATGATTCGACATAGGCGAGGTATCTAGAGCAGAGAGAGAAATCCATAGAGATAGAAAGTAGAGTGGTGGTCAACATGGGCTTAGGATGGAGGAATGGGGAGTTATTTTTTAATTGGTATAGAGTTTAGTTTGGGGTTATGGGAAAATTCTGGAAATGGACGGTGATGGTGGTTGCATCAGATTGTGAACTGCTTAATGCCACTGACTAAACACTTAAAGATGGTTAAAACAGTAAATGTTGTGTTATGTACATTTTAGCACACAAAAAAAGAAAATTCACCGCTGTCGTTCTGTGTTAATATTTAGTCTTTTAGGTCTGACTTTGTTTCCTTTACTTTGGGAAGATCAGCTTCTCCATGCTGCTTGATGATCATAGTTTAGGACGTGTTTGATTATATTATTAATCATAAAATTACACCTGTTTTCTATATGATGGAGTATCCAGGGGTTTATGTGACAGTGAGTGGGTTCAACTTTCACTTGGAATTAGAAACGCTGGAACCCAACTGAGACTCAAACACAATGTTGGAAAAGTGGATTCCTGGTATGGAGGCGGGTGTGCTCGAAAGGAAGAGAGCTGTTCAGTTCAGTGGAAGAACTGTTATTTTAAAAATACAATAAGTGAAATTCTGGCTTTTGATGAGACATTTTAAAACACTTTCTCATTAGTAAATGGACAAAAGGAATTGCCAGGGTTTGGGTTTTTGTTGTTGTTGTTGTTTTTCATAATGACTCCCACCAGTGCTGTACTCAGCCCAGCAACAGGTGTGGGCATTAAATTGGAAAAGAAGGGAACATCTTTTTAACTTAAAAGTCAATTAACCGGTACATATGTACTGAGCTTTAGGATAACCTTATCTTGATAATCAAACCTAAGAGCAACTTTATATTGTGGATGAGAGCAAGTTTCCAACTTTCCTGTTGGAAATGTTTCCATGTGTCCTGCCCACAGGACATGTGTCCTGCCCTGTTTCCATGTGTCCTGCCCACAGAAGAAATGTGATGCTAGGAAGCCCGTGTTCGGCTGTTGGAGAGACCTGCGTTCAGACCCCAGCGCTGGCATTATTAACTGCAAAGCATTAAGAAGTCAGCTAGACATTTTGAAGCTCTTTCTCACCTGTAGGATGGGGAAATATTTACTTCTCAGAATTGCCATGAGGATTCAAGGTAATTTACATGAAGTGTCTGACACTGATAAATGAACACTGCAGTTGCTCTCCTTTTGGAAGTTAGCTTAGGACTTATTCAACTTCTAGACCTACTTTTACTTTGAGGAGGGTAAAAACTTTATTTGTCCCTGTATTTCATAGAATAATTCCAATAGCAATTAAATAATTGTTTGTTTAATCACCCGATAAATGCCTCTCCCCCCGTAATATTTTTTTCTAACACTTTTTGTAAATCCCATGAAGTCCAGGGACCTGTTGTCTTCCCTGGTGTATTCGCAGATCCTTGAGAAATCACACAAAGAGATAAAGAGCCATGGAGAAAAGAGAATACTAAGGCTTGGGTGGTACCCCAGGATAGTAACCATAATTCTGAGACTAAGAGCTTCATTCATGTTCTACTGGACCCAGTTAGCATGAGCTATCAAACACAGGAGGGTGGGTTCCAGTCCCATCTGAGATGTCATCTTTGCCCTGCCATCTACTTCACAGTGGTTTATACTCTATATTTCATGATTTATATGACCAATGCATATGACCAGTGCATACGACCAGTGTATATGCATTGTGCCTACCACAGTGCCAGCACATTAAAAGTATTCAACAGAAACTTTTAATAAATCAGTTATAAATCAACCTTCTTCATGAACCAATGTGAAGGTACCCCTGACTTTGTAAACTGTAATGGTACTGTTCATATAGTCTATCACCTTTTGATCTAAACAGTCACAGAAATCTCAATATGTTCCTCTTGGCACAGATGAAATTGTAGAAACAACACTAGTCTGGTTTTGGAAAACGTGGCTTTTAAATCACTTTGACTTTGGTTTGTCCATCTTTAAAATAAGAAAGTTGACATAAATGAACTCTAGTTTCCTTCCACATATATCATTATTTGATTTTAAGATATGTATACTTCAGACAAGGAGAAAACAGTGAAAGATATAATTAAAACATTGAGTAATTTTTAGTGATTTAAAGCAGTGCAATAGCTTCCAGTTACCATAGTGTTCTGGGCAACTTATTTATATCCACCGAGTCTTAGTTAACTATTTAAATCAATGTATGTTGAAGATACTGGTCCTAATCACTCTGATGTCAGGTGAGAACTCTTGGGCAACTTCTCCATAATGCTTCCCGTAGATGGAGGCTCCTTGAGCCTGAGCAGGTATTCCTTTGTCTACTGTGTTGAAAATTTGGATGCTAAAAAATAGAGCCTTTGGAAAACAGGACCATAAATCTATCTACCCCACCACTCCACTCCTTGTTGACCCATAAAAGCAAACTGTTCACATAGATAGTTGGGTGACTATGTCTCCATCCAGTGTTATCTAATATAAACCAGAAGTACACTTCACCCTCTAATTTAAGGAATACGCAGAAAGTTATCTTTCTTGCAGCAGTCCTCTCTGGAGTGCTGTTTAGCTTCGTAGGTCTTCCTTTCAACTCCCACTTTCACTGGAATGATCCATTGAAATAGACTATTAGATAAGGTATTGTCCATCACCAGCAGACCTTGCAAAAAGATGGGGGTCTCCTGGAGCTGGCCTTCCGTCTTGCCTTTCCGGTAGCTTCAGAATCCCCAAGATTAGGTAATTGATATGTATATGTACAAAGTAGTGAAAGTCAAAATATTTAGGAACTGGCTCTGCAGAAGCATGAATCTAAAACAAAGGATGAGGGTATTTATTGCTGCAGAAGGGTCCTGAAAGCTCCCTGATGTGCCAGCAGTTAACCATTTACTTGCTGATTCCTGAGAAGGTCAGTGGTCCCAGGAATAGGTCTAGAGTGGCTGGATTGGTAGGCAAAAGAACATTTAGGGGACCTCAGGGAAGTATAATAAGAAGGAAGAACTTAATATTTTAACAATTAGTATGACCATAATATTGTGGGCTGATGGAGTATCAGCCTTGAGTATGTGTGATTGTTCTGCTAAAGAGTTCAGACAGTTTCAAAAGTGAATTACAATAGGAAGGAAAAGGTTAAAGCTCTAGCTAAATTAGATTTCTCCTTGCAGCTCCAAATGAAAGGCAGGCAAAAATGTAAATCCTAATCTTCATGTTCAAAATGCTCACCTCCTCCCATCCTTGGGATTGCGTCACATTTCCCAAGTAGCTCCTTAATCTTTCTGTTTGAATTTCCAACCACCTTCCCTTGGGAAAGCCTTTGCCTCCTCCTACCAAGAGAAACATCTTCATGTGGATCATTCTTCCCTTTGCCCAATAGTAAACCAAAAAGGCTTGAAGTGTCCCGAGAAGGATTTAGCCCAAAGGATAACAAAACTCCTCATCTTTAAACAGCTAGGGTGAGAGTGACCTCCAGTACTACTGGAAAGTTCCAGTCTGAGTTTTTTTTTTTTTTTTTTAATATTCTTACCAATGTGAGCTATAGGTCTCCCAATTTTTAGATTTTATTACACACTCCTTAAGGCAAGCACATCTACTTAAAAATCTCATTAACCATTTTCACACTACATAGTTGCTGAGAACTGAATTATGTTCCTCAAAGATTCATATGTTGAAGCCTAACCTCCAGTGTAACTGTATTTGGAGTAAGGAAGATATTAGGTTACATGAGATCATCATCAATGTGGAAACCTAATCTGATAGGATTCGTGTCCTTATAAAAAGAGACACCAGAAAGCTCACTCTGCCTTTGCCATGTGAGGTCACATCAAGAAGGTGGCCATCTGAGAACACCTGGGTAGCCCAGTGGTTGAGTGTCTGCATTCAGCTCAGAGTACGATCCCGGAGTCCTGGGATCAAGTCCCACATTAGGCTCCATGTGAGGAGCCTGCTTCTCTTTCTGCCTATGTCTCTGCCATTCTCTCTGTGTCTCTCATGAATAAATAAATACAATCTTGAAATAGAAAGAAAGAAAGAAAGAAAGAAAGAAAGAAAGAAAGAAAGAAAGAAAGAAAGAAAGAAAGAAAGAAAGAAAGAAAGAAAGAAAAGAAAAGAAAAGAAAAGAAAAGAAAAGAAAAGAAAAGAAAAGAAAAGAAAAAGAAGCCATCTGCAAACCAGGAAGAGAGCTCTCACCAGAAGCCACATTGGCCTGCATGTTGATCATGGACTTCCTACTCCTAGGCATTTTATTATGGCAGCCTGAATGGAATAAAACAATAGTCCAATCGCATAGTGAGGAAGATAATATTTTTTCAATTAACATGGGACTGCCATATCCTTTGTGCTAAATGATCTTATTTATTCAAGAAAAGTACTGCTTTGTTTTCTTTTTTTGGAGATTTATCTCCAACCTAGTAGCCTATTTCAGTCTTTGTTAAAAAGAATGCAAGCCTTGGGTTTAATGGTGGTTTTCCAAGCTTCCGAAAAGAACCCTGAAAAAGACCTTCTGATGAGGGGGATGAGCACTGAGGAGGTTTCTCTGATCATTCCATGTGCTACACTCATACCAATATCCTATAAATCTACTTCCTGCTCACAAAGAGCTCTCTTGAATTGTCAGAACTCTGAAACATACATAATTGTTTCATTTCAAAGATGTTAAACCTGGGCTCAGAACAATTAAGAAATTTCCCAAAAAAAAAAAAAAAAAAAAAAAACCCAGCAAATTAGCATAGGATACAGATACTAAACGAAGTCCTCATTTATGAGTCTAACACTTTATCCACTATGCTATTTTTTTCTTTCAGTTTTGTGCTCCTTCCCCTCTTTTGGTGCTAATCTTGATCCTGATAGAGGATAAGTTTCAAATGTTCAGAACTGTGTCAGCCTAATCAGTTTTACACAGCATCTTAGGCAGATGGCTATTAAAATCAACTTAATTCAAGATCTATTTATTGAGTATCTACTACATGCAAAGCACTATGTTAGGCGTTCTCTCCAGACCTCAGGAATTCAGTTACCAACTGATGATAGCCTGCAATCAAATTACATTATTTTAAAAAACATCTTTTTACAGACATGCCTAAATTGATTCTGGAAGAAATAAGGTTTAGGAATCTATGGAATTGTCTTCCTAGAATACTTCTCTTTTTTGTTGGCTCATTAACACCGCCCCAGCCCCCACTCAACTATTTTGATAACAAAGGAGCTGACTTCTTCTTATCTTATGTGAGCCACCCTGATACCTAACCCAAGCTGGGCCAATGAGTCCTTTTCCTAGGGTTTTAGAATTTGACATCCAGCGAATCAAAGTAAGTCTCTACTTGGAAACTAAAAACTGAAAGTTAATGGTTGGAAGCTATCAGTAAGGATACATTCCCCCACTCCCAACCCTGAGGGTAGAAACATAGTCTGCAAAAAAGAGATAATGATGCCAACAGATAGGGATAATGGAGGCTGACCCACTCTCAAGTCTCTGTTTTAGAGGTTCCTGAGATCCCTTGGGAAAGCTGCTCCTGTTCTTTCTAAAATTTGGTTTCTACTCTTCCTTTATTTCCAAAAACCAACATTCTGGGGATTCCTTGAATATGTTTGTTCCTGGTATTTTTATTTCCATTTTATGCTTTTTTTGCTTAAGTGATGTCAAGTTGGGTTTGTGGCTTCCAATCAAAGCCTCAACTGATACAAAGATCCACACATCATTTTAGTGGCAAAGTAGGGGAAGAGATTCAACTCATCATAGTCTATAAGTAAAAGTAAAATGTATGAAAATAAATTTTAACATCTTTAAATAAGATCTCTTCATTACTTGACTTTCAAACATTATTTCACAAAGAACACCTGAATTCTGCGTCTAGAAAGATACTTGGAAATTATTCCATGATAATATTTGAATGGTGCCATCATATTTTTTTACATCTAAGGACACAAAGTTCCAGAGCCTTTAAATGTCAAGCCCAGTTGTGTCAAGAATGGAATCAAGTCACCAGAGTCTGAGTGATATATTCCCTTCCATGCAAATATAGTGGCAGTGTCCAGGAACATACTAGACAACAACTAAGAGTAACACACTGTGCTGGACACTGGGGAAATCACTGTGCACATAATTGACGATACCATACAGAGTAGGATGGACATCACCTTTATCTGTCATTGACAGAGTTTCCATTTTCTCTCCACCTTTCTGTCTCTGGCTCTTAATCTTTTATCTATCTGTCTACAATTTTTACCTTTTCTCTGAGTTTATCCACCAGCAAGGTTGTCATATGTAACCACAAGGTATATTTATTTACCTGTCTTTTGTATCCCCTGTAGTCCCAAGCACAATGCATCAAAACTGGGATTGCCTGTTGGATAGTCATCAGGCTATCGGTGATAACTGAAGTGCTTCATAAGTGCTCATATTTTTCTGAAGGACCAACATTTTTGGAAATACCCATGATTAGAAGGCTTGAATAGAGTAAGAAAGATTCTGGAGGCACTATGTGGCTCAGTCAATTAAGTGTCCGACTGTAATGTCAGCTCAGATCATGATCTAGGGCTCACACCTAGTGGGTAGTTTGCTTGAGATTCTCTGCTGTTTCCTTTGTCCCTCCCTCTGCTCATGTGCCCATGCTCTTTCTCGCCAATAAATACATAAACAAAATCTTTATTTAAAAAAGGAATCCTTGAAAAAGAGAGATGAAGTTGAGTCCTTTACACTTTCTCTGCCAAATTCGTTCCTCCCTTCCATCTCCTTCCATATTTCCTCTGGCTAAATCTTCCTCACTCTTCAGGTCCTAGCTAATATCTCATTCCCTCAGGAAAGACTTTTCCAGACCCCCAAGAGTAGGTTTATGATTTCCCATAATAAATTTCCATGTATTGCATATTTCGACATTTGTGGTACTTATTACACTATTCATTATTTGTTAATATTTGCATTTGTCTCAAAGATGAAGCTCCTTGAGGAGCTTGTCTTTCCTGTTTTCTGGTGGATTAGTGAGACTGACCAGTACTTGGCATGTAAAAGACATCTAATAAATGCTGTATTTATGGATGGAATGGAAATACATTTTCATAGAAACCAAAACACAGAAAACAGGAAATTCATTCATTAATATACCTATTCACTAGTTAATCAAACATTCAATAAAGTTACAGAGCCTGTCTGTTATATTTCTAACACAATGTTATATGGAGATTGGAAGAAAAAAATCTATTGCCCCCTGAGAATGATGTTCCCTCTAATGGGGGGAGAGTCACTTTCACAAATTCTTCTAAGCAAATATAAACACTTCTAGATAAAATATAGCTATGCGAAATTTTCAACGTTACCAAAAACTATAGAGAAGTCAAGAAGAATCAAGCATATGAAACATATTACCTATAGGCATGGCATGGAATTAGTAAATTTAAGATTTGTAATTTTCTTAATTGTTTGATATGTTTAAGCCTTACCTTCTTTAAAAAGGTATATACTTAATTCTTGTGCTATAGTAAGTCTGTATATAGTCCTTCAGATTTTTTTAAAGAATTGCAGACCAAACTGTAACGTTCTATTTAAAATATATATATTTGAAATATTTTATATAAGTTTTAATCCATCACAAATACCCACAATATATATCATACTAATGCTAAATACAACTCTAATTTTGGGATAAGAGATGTGATAACTGTGTAAAAATATTCTACCAGAAAGAAGAAAATAAACATCTCATTATTCTCTGCTATTTATATGTGTATTCCACTCACTCCAGTGAATAATGAAGCGGCTGTTAAAAGTTCAGTAAAAGATAAAATACTAGTGATCCTGAACCCCAATTTAATTAGGCTTGGCCAGGATTTATTATGAGTGTAGAGAGACCGTCGAGCAAGTTTAAAGAAGTGAAGCTCAGTGGAGATTATCTATGCAGTGTGCATATGTATTTATAACTCCACTGGGCTCCTTTAACTCAACAAATAACCTTATTTTTCTCTTGCCCAAATAACTTTCTCTTTTGGAAAAAATAAATTTCCTTGAACAATAGGAACACTTATTTTTAAGTGTAGGAACTGGCTTTATTGTTGGTCAAAAGAGGCTATAAATCAAGTGATTCTTACTATATATTTGAAATCTATGACTAGCAATCTGGTGGGTTGAGAAGCTTGCCCTACTGAAACAGCCGTGCTGTTGCTACACTTAATCCTTGAAGGCACATGTTCTGAACTGTCGGGGCTCCACTAACTTGTGAAATTGTGATTATTCCTTTTGGGGACAATGTTACTGGGCCTTATCTCATGGTAAGATAAAGTGACTAAATTATATTCTGGGAGTAGAGCTGCTCACTCAATCAAGAAACAGGCTTTTCTAGAGTGTGCACAGTCCAGTCCCTGAAACAAAATGTCACTTCCTGGAGGAATAGCCCATCTTACCATTCATTATAGATGGCTGTGCAAGACAGTGGGACAGGTTTACCAACATGATACTATAGATGCCAATTTATTCCATAGAGTGAATTGTTGGATTTAAAATGCCATCTGTTTTTGTTGGGACATACTCGACCCCCTATCTCTGGAGAAAATTAACGTGACTTCAACATGCTATATGAGTTCACAGGGCGTAGGGAAGAGTTCCAGGAAGTTTAGACACAATTAATTCAATAGATACTCAGAGCTTTATAATTCTAATAGAATCCATTGTCGTGTCAAAAGTGTCTTCCAATATTATGCTGAAAACCTGGAACATCCTGTCCTTGAATGTTCATTGCGGTCGCTGAAAAGGGCTAAGGGAATTCATTTCCGTTTTGTTTTTTCACTCTTTGTTTGAACTTTTTTAACTAACTATTTTTTCCACCCTCCTCTCTTGCCATTGCTGGGGTAGCGAGTATTTGTACAGCTGTTCTCATCTCTGAGCTGCTGAATAAGGGCCTGATTATTTCAAACAACTTTTGTAATTAGCCTTCAAGAAGCAAATTGCTGTGTTATGTACAGTATCTGTGATTACGATAAAATGTTCTTTTTTATAACATTTCAATGTGGGCTTTAATTGGCAAGCCCCAGCAGCTTGTTGAGCATTCTGTGAACTCACTCAATATATTGAAAAAACAGAAGAATATTTGACAATCAATAGAACAAGTACAGTACTTTTAGCTCAGTTTGGTTTTAAAAGGATCTATTAAATCAAAAAAACCTAAAATGCAGTGTTGTACTTCTTCCCTGGAGGTAATTCTGTGACTCAGAAGTGGTAGTGATAACTTAGCAAGCTCAGTGATTCAGGCAGATAAATCTCCCAGGTTCAGCCATGCTTTGATATTTCTTTATTTAGCACTCGCTCAACAAATACTTAGGCAAACAGTTAAGATCCCTTAGAATTATTGTCAGGTACCCCCTGGGGAAATGCTCCCTAAAGCTCCCTGTCAGATATCACCAGAGAAGATGACGCTATGGGAGACTCCTGGGGCCAGCTTGAAGAATGAGCTGCCTAACTGGGAACTTACTACCCTAGCAAGGAGACAGGCCACATATGCTGGGGGTGGTGACTGTGCATGTTGGGGAAATACTTTCTGCAGCTAGCTATCCTTTTTCCCTGTTTGCCCTGTTTCCCAGGTGTGTTCAGGTGGCTATAATTTCAGGTGCTATGTGATTAGTGCATATATCTACATTTAGCCATGAAGAATGTACCCAGAAATCCAGGAGCTCAAACTGGACGAGACTTTGGCCTTTGTCCCTTTTAGGAGAGAGTGAATGCATTTCTGAGTAAATGTATGATAGTTGCCTTATGCTAATGGAACTGTCTGAAATTGTTAATACAAGTATGCATTACCTATGTTGGGAATTAAAGGGTTCTACACCCAATTTCAAAATGTGTGGGGTGGAATGGGGGGCTTCCCATACCACTAAGCAATTCTTAGCACTAGCTGGATGTCCTACAATTCAGCTCAGTTCTGACAATATCCACTCAGAGGTAACATCAGATCCCACAGGTTAAGGGGTCAGTTCTATAAGACTGCCCCTTGCCCTGACCTGACTTCAGACACCAGTCACAAGTCCAGGTTGCCACCTGTGCTTCTGACTGATTGGGTATAGACTTGCCAGCGTGGCTCATGTAACTCAGAGAAACATTTAACTTATAAGATTACCTATTTATCATTAAAGTGTATAACTTAGAAACAGCCAGGCAGGTACAGAGGTTCCCTCTCTAGCCAGGACACTCTGCCAGCAGATAGATCCATGTATCTACCAACCCAGAAGCTCTCCTAGACCTGTTTTGGGGGGTTTGTATGGAGGCTTCATTACATAGGCATGACTGATTAAATCATTGGCCATTGGTGATTGATTTGACCTCCAACCCTCCACTCCTCTCCAGCCATCCTTAGGTGCTTCCCAAAAGTCATCTCATCAACCTAAGCCCAGTTGTGGTTGAAAGAGCCTGGTTATAAATAACAAGACACTGACTTTGCCTTAATGGTTCAGGAACTGGGGACAGGAGACTAAATAATAGAACAGAAAATAATCTCATTGATCTTATTGCCCAGGAAATCACAAGGGTTTTGGGAGCTGTGAGCCAGGACCAAATATATATGAGAAATATATTTGGGTCATCTGAATGACTAAACGTATATTTCCTATGAATCACAATATTGCAGGAATCTAAGAGGTAAAATCTAGCAGACATCCATTGTTTATCCCCATTCTTTGTTCCTTCTTTATTCTGGTATAAAACCCTCTCTCCCTTTCTCTCACTGCCTGTCCCCAGTCTAATGATACTGACAATTATGAACACCAACAATATGGCACAGAGGTGATGCTGACTGGCCAAAAGGATTCTACAGAACCTTGTCCAGAGATGGGTGCTGGATTCAAACAGGCCTGGACCCCTCCACAGGGAGTGATCTTCATTCTGGGAGGTCATTGATGGGACTGGGTGCTGATGTCTTGGGAGACCAAGGCAAGGTTTCCCACCTGTGAGCTAAACATGGAAGAAATAAGGCTGTTGGTAGAACTTTTTTTTTTAAGATTTTATTTATTTATCCATGAGAGACACACACACAGAAAGAGAGAGAAAGAGAGAGGCAGAGACAGAGGGAGAGGGAGAAGCAGGCTCCATGCAGATAGCCTGATTCAGGATTCGATTCCAGGACTCCAGGATCACGCCCTGGGCCGAAGGCAGGCGCAAAACCGCTGAGCCACCCAGGGATTCCCCAGCTGGTAGAACTCCTGACATCGAAGACAACATTGTCATACTACCTAGGCAGGAAGCAGAACAAGAAAGACATATTTCAGATGAAGCCGTCATTGGTCCAATGGAGGACCAATGCCAAACTGTGGCATCTGGAGATCCAGCAAAGCAGTGAACCTGGTTTGAGGATTTCTAGAAGTTCCTGCAGCTCCCATACAACTCTGAAGAGATTGAGTGTCCTCAAACATAACCGACTTGTTAGACTTGGGTCTTTAGGTACACCCCAAATCAGTATTTTGATAAAAGTGGTTTTTTTTAGAGGTGATTTCAGGAAGCAAAGTGAAGAAGTGAGAGGTGAGACTGGAAGAAGGATGAAGAATACCAGTAAAGAGCAAGTTACTGCTATGTACAGGGAGGCCCAATCATACCAGGACCTTCTGAGAGACTGCATGCATCCTGCACAACAGACAGCAAAGAATCTGGATCTTTATCCACCAACTCTCTTCTCTCTCTTTAATTGAGGGTCACTCCTCAGCATTAACTTCCTCTGCACATTCAGCTTGCCCACAAGCTTGTCCATGTGGCCAGAGGTTGCTCCCACATAGAGGCACAGAAAGTTGAAACCATCTACAGGTGCCTCCCAAGGTGGGTCTAGGGCATGTATGTGGAACACCAAGAAAGACTGCTGCAATTTGTCACCACTCTTGGGGAATAGAGTTCTAATTATTTTATTAATTTGATTTACAAAAATAAATATTCTAATCAAAAAGACAAAATAAAAAAAATAATAAAAAGACAAAATAAGCCAATTCATGGAAACCACCTCTTTACACCCCAGCTCCAAATATAAATAAGTGCAAATGCAAATATTTAGTTTAAGAGTGGTTCATTAGAGCCAAGGTTTAAAAAAACAAGAAAAAAAACTCCAAGTGACATATACAGAACACGTGCTGCAACGACTTGAAGCAACGTGGTCCATGGGAGTAACCAAATATGTGATTTAGGACTAGGATTGTAAAACTTGAGTGAAGACAACAGTTTTAAAAATGTATCAGATAGATTCTAGATGTGGAAAATATAGCCACTGAAAGAAAAATGAAGAAATATATGTTTTTATTTCAAGTATTGTAAAGCAATGCATCCCAGTTACAAATACAAAAAAGTAACTTTAAATATAACAAAGTACTAGAAACATATCTTTACAATTCTGAGGGCAAAATTATTGAGCAAGAATTTATTGTATATTTGGCTAAATTATGAATCTATATGGTAGCAGAATTAAGATAAATTTAGATATACAAAGACCTTGCCGTTTACTCTCATATTATCTATTCTTTGAGAGATGCCTGAAGATGTACCTCAGCAAAATGAAGGAGAAAACAAAGACAGAAAGGACAGAACTTCCCAAAAACAGCCATTAATGGAAGATCTTGGATTATAGCCATGCACAGACCTGGGGAGTCACGAATCTATATATTAGTTAGAGCAGGAGGCAAGGAACTTCAATATCAATAGAGAAGGGAAAAAAACGTTTAATAGACAGTATGATTGGAAAGAGAGGGCATTCCAGAGAGGATGGGGAAAATGGCAGAGATGTGAAGCAGCATCATGTGTTCAGGGAACTTGCAACATTTCAGAAGTCAGAAGTGACAAGATATGAGTCTGGAGAGGTAAGCAAAGCAAAATCGCTCAGTGTGCCATGCATAGAAGATGTGTTGTTACCCCAGGCCATCACCACTGCTGCACACCCAAGAATATGACAGTAGGACCCCACCAGTACCCCCACCTCTCCTTTCAATCTCTGGCTTTTTTTTGGCAGGGGTGTGTGTGTGTATGTGTGTGTGTGTATGTGTGTGTGCCTGTATTTATTTATTTTTTGTTTAATTTTAATTTCAGTACAGTTAAAATATACTGTTATGTTAGTTTCAGGTGTAAAATATGGTTATTCAACAATTCCATGCATTATTTAGTGTTCATCACAATGAGTGTACTCTTAATCAGCATCACGTATTTCCCCCATCCCCCCCACCAGCCTCCCTCTGGTAACCATCAGTTTGTTCTCTATAGTTAATCTGTTTTCCAGTTTGTCTGTTTTTTCTTTTGCCCATTTGTTTTGTTTCTTAAATTACACATATGAGTGAGATCATATGGTATTTGTCTTTCTCCTACTGACTTATTTCACTTAACATTATACTCTCTAGATCCGTCCATGTTGTTGCAAGTGGCAAGAATTCATTCTTTTTTATAGCTGAGTAATATTCCATTGTTTACATGTATATCATTTTGTCTTTATCCATTCATCAGTCAAGGACACTTGGGTTGTTTCCATAATTTGATACTATACCAACCCATATCTAAATGGCCAAAGCTAACCGAGGTGAAATTTGAAGTAATCAAGTGTCCCCTTTGATGATACTTTTTGTGCCCTTTTGCTTCAGGGGCTGAATCTACCATCTGGAATCTAGGATTTTTGCTTCAATCTCTCCTCTACAAAATTTACTTTAGTAAAAGCTTCTAAAGTTAATCATTCATCATGTAAGAGTGCTACAAATGAATGTGCTGTTATCATTTTAAGCCTTTTTGACAACTGTGAAATAAAAAGTTTTGCTTTCTCCTTGGTAAACTGTTAACAATAAGCTGACAGTGCTCCAGTTGGGGAAATTTTTCTGAACTTATATAATATTATCATCATTTAAAACCAGATAACCCAGAAAGAAAACCTCTGAGGGTTTAAATATAATTACATATTAAATATAATTTACACATCTGTGTATATAATAAATTTACATAGATAATAAATATAATTACATTTAATTACATATTCAAATAATACAATAAAATCATACTTTTAAATTTAGCAAGATTTTTAAAACCTTGTAATCATATAATTAAGAGAAATGATAATTTTATAGTGAAAACATTTAAATATGTTCAAAATAATAGAAATATGATTATGCTATGCTTAACAAATTAAATGCTAATTTTTTTTAATTACATGTTTTGGTTTATATTTCCCAGCACTTCTCTTTGTAGTACCCTAAGTTTAGTCAATGATAAAACCCCTTAATACCACTACCTTTCATCTACTGAAATTACTGTAGTAATCTGTACTTTTCTTTAGCCCAGAATTCATTATCTTATACACACAGAGAAATTTTTCTTCAGTCTATATAACATACTCTGATAGGAATGGAAGCAAATTAAATGAACAAGAGATGCTACAGGATTGATTTAGTAATGAGAGAAACACTGATCTGCTGGGGCAGCCCAGGTGACATAATGTTAGAACAGTTCTAAAACTTTACCCTGTGTTGAGCCTATACTAGCTAAAAACAATCACTAAAGTTGGTAGATTTAGCCATGTTAACCTTTTTATTGTGTAGGAATAATGACGAACGTCCATTTTAGAAACCAGAGAAACATCAAAGATCTTTGCAAAACAAATACTTCTTTTCCAACACAAAAAATACTAAACCCACAGCCCTTAAATGTAATGCTTCTATTAATATAAATGTAAAATGTATATAAACATGCTCTGTACACTGTAAAGTGTCATTATACAAAAGTATTGTAAATGTCATAAAGTGGGAAAATAAGGATCAGGGTCAAATCTTAATCCCAAGGGGCATGGTAACCTCAACTCTTAGCAGAAGCAATTACAACTCGGTAATGATAAGATAATGTCGAGGGATTCCTAGATCCCCTAAACCTAGGGACTTAGATTGAATTTATGACCTAATCATTTGTGAATTCCTCTTGTGGCAAAATATGCTAATATAGGTAATATATAGATATCCATGTGTATTGCTTCCAAAGAGATGTTCGTTTTCTTAAGTTGATTTTTCCATAGGATTTCTATTTTCCCCATTAGTCTTAAGTCCATTGTTGTAGACTCTATGTAGAGTGACTATATAATACATCACCCAAACCAGGACACTTTTGCAAAGATAGGAGGTGCTATCAGGCATAAATATATCCTGAGGAGCCTGGGACATGTGGTTACCTTAGCTGTAGAGACGGACAGTATGGCTTCAACCTAATGAACTTCTGCAGCTATCCTTGTATTGAGGTTTTTTAATTTTTAAGCATGAACGACCTAAAACATGTTAATCATCTTTCATTTAGCTTTTTCAGATAGTTCACAACCTTTTAAAATTGTATGTTTAAACAATCAGAGATTTACTTGGACCTATCTATGAATGCTATCTATTCCCAACCTCTTTGGGATCAGTCAAGACAAGTAAAATGTAAAAGGTTATATATGGCACCAAAAATCAATCATTACCGCAAATATTTTTCATTAATTCTATAATTGATCAATAAGCACTATGTTTATTACATTCAAGTCATTACCAAATCATAGTGTATTGTAGGCGACAGAAAAAAAAAAAAAAAAAACATACAATCAATACACAGCTTGACAAAACTATCCTGGAAGTATCTACAAATAATTGGTAAAGAGGATACCCAAGAATTCTCAAAGGAGGTAAGGTTTAAGCTGAGTCTCAAAAGATAAGTTCATTGAGTTGATAATGACATTTCAATTCTCATGCATAAAAGTATGGAAGAATTCAGAAGTGTGGCATGTTAATGCAAGGAGATCCGAGACTACATCAGTATGACCTAATATAGCTTTTGACTGAACCAAAAGGTAAGTTAAAACTCAACCATGAAAGGCATTGGCCAAGGCTGATGATAAGGATACATATGGAAGATTAAGTTCTAAAGACAGTAAAAAAGGTGAGAATTACAGTTAGTTAAAATTGACCTTGAAAATCACATATACTGTCCATAGAGTACAGTATTCATTTTTTAAAAATATAATCCTATGTGGTGTCCTTGTGCACAGTAAGGCTCGAGATCCACTAAATTTCCTATAGGAAGGACCAAGTAAAATTGACATGCAGAGTATCCAGTCATTCAAATCTTTCTACTTTTAAGATAACTATAAAATCTGCAGGATAGGGAATAATCCTCTGCTTGCTTGCTTGGGTTATCAAATTCTGCTTTAAGATTAAGCCTCTATAACCATAATTCAAGCTAATTTGATTAGATGATGTGACTTCACTGTGTTGATTAGATTCACTTGATACAGATTGTACAGAACACATTCCATATAGAATGTTACAATAAACTAACTATAAACCCAGAATCTATAATTTACCATGAGTTAAATTAAATTTGTCTATCAAAGAGATACCATTTGTATAGCAAAATTTAAACAAATTTAAGTTTTATAAGATTAATTTAACTTATGAATAACTTTTAGATTAAATTATTCTCATGCGAATGCAAAATTTTAATTAAAAAATTGGCATTGAAACCTCTACTTGAAAAATACTGTTAGCGGTTAGTCATCAATGTGCTTGAAAACATGTATTTCTTTGTTTATAGATTTTTCTGTAATATGCTTTTTCACTAATTCAGCCTGACTCTGTCTCTCAAACTGCCCCTCCTACTCTTGTTATATTAATTTAAGTAGGTACTGTTTTAATGTTGTAGGCTTCTCCATTTCTAATTAAGAATGATATTAGGCAAATCAAATTAAAAATAAAGCAGAAGCTGCAAAACTGAGTTAAGATGTAAAGATTGTTAATAAGGTATGAACGCAAATAGATTACCATACTGTGGCTTTTTAAAAGGACTTACTTTAAATGATAGATCACTCATATCATGAGTATTACAAAGATGGGCTATCGTCTACCAAGAGTCATTTTTAATTTTTAAAATTACCTAAAAAATATTTAAACTACTAAAAAAGAATGTAGAATGAATTAGAGTCAGACACTTTCAAAATGAGGAACATAGAGATAAGGTGTTAGAATAAATTATCTATTCTGTCTGTATTATTTAGCGTTATCTTGGTGCTTTTAAATTAATTGTACTGAGCTAATGGAACTATGAAATTAGCCTTATTAAAAAAACCTTGAGATCTAGAGTGAGTAAATATTTATTGAGTGCCTACCGTTTAATGATGCAAGACAAGAGTTCTTTCCAGTTTTTGAATGGATGCTTGTATTGCGATGTATTTCCCCTTAGGACTGCTTTTGCGCATCCCAAAGATTTTGAACGGTTGTATCTTCATTCTCATTAGTTTCCATGAATCTTTTTAATTCTTCCTTAATTTCCTGGTTGACCCTTTTATCTTTTAGCAGGATGGTCCTTAACCTCCATGTGTTTGAGGTCCTTCCAAACTTCTTGTTGTGATTTAGTTCTAATTTCAAGGCATTATGGTCCGAGAATATGCAGGGGACAATCCCAATCTTTTGGTATCGGTTCAGACCCGATTTGTGACCCAATATGTGGTCTATTCTGGAGAAAGTTCCATGTGCGCTTGAGAAGAATGTGTATTCAGTTGAGTTTGGATGTAAAGTTCTGTAGATATCTGTATTCAAATAATTTGAGGTATTTTTTAAACAAACTTCTCAGTACATTCCATTGGAGGGCTCCATTTTTAAATTTTGTATTTCTCTATATCCCATCTTGTTCTACAAAAGACTTTAAAGTTGCCAATATATGAGGGTACTTTAAGGCATGTTTGAAAGCAATACCGTGAGTCAGTATATATCATATCAACTCCATTAGCATCGTACAAGCAAAAATACTATTGGATTCTGTAGAGAACAAGCTGCTTCTGTCTTTGATGATCAGAGAAGTCTTTAAGGATTTAGTACTATTTGAATCTGGTTTCAAAGGACAAATCAGATTTCAAATAAAGGGAATTGTAATTGCAAAAACAGATTATTTCAGAGTCCAGAAATGGGTTACTTAAAGGAAAGAAGACAGGCAAGCCCATGATGCATTTGAGCAGAGTGGATGCACCTAACTTTTGTTGATGGCTGATTAATTTGTTGGTTGGTTGAGAGAGGGGGGAAATAAGATGTCCCTTCATTGGTCTTTCAAGCACTGAGTTCAAGTAAGGGAAATGATGAAATTAGAAGGAGTCGTGTAGAGAAGACAGGCTTAAAAACCTATCACAGACAGACCAGGGATCAGTATCAGAGCAAGTTATTTAACCCTTGAGAACCTCTATTATTTTGTCTTCTAAAATAAGATTAATAATTGGTTACTACAAAACTTAAATAAGACAGCATATGTAGAACATCTAGCCCTGTAGCTCTGATGTGATTTTTACTATTGGAAAGAAAGAGGGCAATGCAAAATTTTGAGTGTTAATAAAAATGACAATGCTGTTGAGTGCTTACAGCGTGTCAAGCTCTGTTTTAAGTGTTTGGCAAGTATTAATTTACAGGAGGTTGAGGGAGTAGATTTCCCAAGGTCACAGAGCTAGAGCCGGGATTTAGACACCAAAACCAGCTCTAGTGAAGTTGTGACTGCAAAGGCCCTGGAGTCAGGTGCCTACATGTGAATCCTCCTGACAGCACCACTTTCTAGCTGTGTGACATTGTCAAGTAACCATCTTTCTGTGGCCTCAATTTCTTCTTCATGTGGAAAACGGAGTTACTCCTTCTTAAGGGTAAGTCTGTGTTACAGTGAAGCTTTGTTTATCAAAACACACTTTTCTCTCCCCTTGTCATAGTTTGCTGACCACTGGTCTAGCCAACTACCATCTGGGTGACATTTTGAAAATCATTTAACTAATTTTTCTAACTTTACTTTCCCCTTCAACGTCAAAGCATTATTGTGAGGGTAAAAGTAAATGAAGTGTGTAGAAGTGCTTTGTAAATTCAAACTACTATAGATTTTAGACTTTATAGTGTAAAGTTTACAAAATATAAATTGCTCTAATGGAAGATGGCATCCATTTCTATTGAAGAGCCATTGATCCCAGAGTCCCAGTGTCTCAGAATCTCAAGATCCAATGATGTTTGAACTGTTTCCTTCCTAAAATTTACAGGATCTGTGACTAGTCTTTAAAGCTTCCAATAGTGTATTTTTGATCTTTCATATCAAGCCTGTTCTTCCTATTCTGGGTTCTCATGGGCATGTATTCTGGAACTAATAAAGTAGAGACAGTGTCCATTGACACGGAGTTAGTGATACATGCTGAAAATAAATCAATTACAGGAAACCTTTGTCCATCAGAGTTCTCAAGATCCTGATTTGGTTCATTCTTTCAACAAATATTGATTGGGCTTCTATTACAAAGTTAAGCACATCAATGTCCTCGAGATACAAAGATGAATAAGATGAAGCCCCTAGTCTGTGGGAATAGACCTGTCACATGAGCTGTACTATTTCAGAATATGAAACTCTTCTACCTTGGATGGTTCAGTAAGCAAGCAATCTTTGAGCTGGACATTCAAAGATTTTGCTAAGGAGAGAATAAATGTGTGTAGTCATGAAAGGACATGTCATGAGAGGGCCATGATTCAGAAAAGACATTCATTTGCACGCTATCTTTGTAACTTTTATCATGGCTACATACCACATTCTATTATTCATGATTTCTTTTTAAATCAAAACATAGTTTTAAGTTTGAGTAAATTTATTTACAAAGAGTGACGCCTGGGTGGCTCAGTGGTTGAGCATCTGCCTTTGGCTCCGGGTGTGATCCCAGGGTCCTGGGATCAAGTCCTGCATCGGGCTCCCCATGAAAAACCGGCTTCTCATTCTGCCTATGTTTCTGCCTCTCTCTCTGTCTCTCATGAATAGATAAATAAAATCTTTAAAAATATATTTATTTGCAAAGGAAACCTAAGTTTTGTTGGAACAGTGTTCTCGGATATAAACATTAAAATAAATTAATGATTATATAAATAAAATATAGAAATAAATTTTAAAATGTTAATTCTAATGCCATTAAACATTATTTCCTTGACCACCAGTGACATGCATTGTACTTTGGGTAACGTTTGTTACTTTGGGTAACAGCATCTGGAGGACCGGTGAATTCAATGAGGGATTTGAAATTACCTAATAAAATCACAGAATGTTTAGTCTAGAAGGAATCTTAGAAGCCATGTAATCTAATTGCCTACATTTTACTGAGACCAAGGGAGAAAGTATTTTGCCCAAGATGGCAAAGATAAATCTTGAATTGAGAACTTACAACTTCTAATCTAATGTTCTTTCCAGTGCTCCATGGCATTAGATTTAGTTTTCAATACTTAATGACTCTGATAAATAAATTTATAGATCTCCAATTTTAGCATGAGTCATCTAAAAACTTGCTTGGAAAAGAATGCATTCAAGATGCCCTGTTCTTTGGTAATGACATTAATAGCTTTAAAAAACGCTAATGAGATTTCTAATTTCACTCGATACCACTGTTAGCCTAATGCCCAAAGATAAAAGAGTGAATAATGGCCCTTCTAAATAAACATGGCAAACACAAGATGTGTTCATCTCTGCTCTGCCATGAAAACTCCAGCAAAAGAACAGTGAAAGATTATTTAAAAAAAAAAAAAAAAAAAAAAAAAACGTAGCTTTCCCTCCAAAAAAAAAAAAAAAAGAAAGGAGACAACAGTAGATAGAAGGTAGCGATGAAATTTTGTGACAAGGAAAATAAGAGGATAAGCAGATACTGAATTAGCAGAGTAGAGAGATTGCTAGTATTGAAGTACCAACAAGCCAGGGCATGGGAAAACCAAAGCAAAAATTGAGAGCTCCCAGCACATTGGAATTGAAGGATAGGCTTTGAAGTGGAAGTAAAAGCAGAAGGATCAGTTGAGAGTCTGAATAAGGAGCAATTAGACCCTGCTATCTGTTCCTCAAACCACATAGCCAGACAACTGGCCCTTCTTGGGTAATTAAATCAGCAAGTCCCTGGGCTCGGGACCCCAGGCATAGCTGACAGCCATGCTTAAAAGTGAGCCTAGTGGGCAGGTGAGACCTCCTTCCACTCTCCCCGTACTCCTGGGACAGCCTAAGCAGGTGATGAAGGGATTCGTTTCTGATGAAAGTAACCAGGACCAAAGAAAGAACCTACAAGTACTGACACTTCAGTACCCCTTAATCAAATGAACAGTTAACCCAGTCAATTGTCCTGGAGTAAAGCTGACCAATCCCCCCAGGGCAAAAAGTGCCTCCAGCCCTCACACTGGCTTTGTAATAATTCTCTTTTAACTATGCATGGACAAAGGATCACCAGACATTTTAAGGGCAGCTTTAGCACAAAGAACAGTCAGAAATTAACAGAAATATGATCTGAAATTGAGAGATAAAGGGACTAGAAAAACCTAAGCAAAATTTTATTTAATTATTTCCAAGAGACAGAAGATAATTGTTTTCATTAAATAAAATCAGGTTACCAGGGAAAAAAATTTGAAGAACATTTAAAAATCAATAAAATTGGAAATTATTGAGTAGGAAAATACTTTTTTAAAATCAATGAAAGGTTGGGTGTTGAAAAGAGGAAATAACTCCCAAAAAGCAGAATCAAAAGATATATTATTAGGAAATAAGAATAGAAGAGAAAATATTTTAAAAAGTAGATTTCCCCAGTGAGACTTGTATAGAATTGATCTATTTTAATCATCAAAGAGGGGGAGGAGCAAGATGGCGGAAGAGTAGGGTCTCCAAATCACCTGTCTCCACCAAACTACCTAGAAAACCTTCAAATTATCCTGAAAATCTATGAATTCGGCCTGAGATTTAAAGAGAGACCAGCTGGAATGCTACAGTGAGAAGAGTTCGCGCATCTATCAAGGTAGGAAGACGGGGAAAAAGAAGTAAAGGAACAAAGGCCTCCAAGGGGGAGGGGCCCCGCGAGGAGCCGGGCTGAGGCCGGGGCGAGTGACCCCAGGACAGGAGAGCCCCGTCCCGGAGGAGCAGGAGCTGCACCGACCTTCCCGGGAGGAAAGGGGCTCGCAGGGAGTTGGAGCAGGACCCAGGAGGGCGGGGATGCCCTCGGGCTCCCGGGGACAGTAACAGCAACTGCGCACCCAGGAGAGTGCGCCGAGCTCCCTAAGGGCTGCAGCGCGCACGGCGGGACCCGGCGGGACCCGGAGCAGCTGAAGGGGCTCGGGCGGCGGCTCCGCGGAGGGGGCTGCGCGGCCCGGGAGCGCGAATCCAACAGCGCAGGCCCCGGAGCACAGGGCGCCGGGACACAGCCCAGGATCCCGCCTCCCCCGGGACAGGCAGAGGCCGGGAGGGCCCAGGACAGCGAGGACGCTCCTGCCCCAGCTGAGCACATCAGCGGCCCCGCCCCGGAGCCTCCAGGCCCTGCAGACGGAGTTCCTGCCGGAGCTGAATCCAGGTTTCCAGAGCTGCCCCGCCACTGGGGCTGTTCCTCCTGCGGCCTCACGGGGTAAACAACCCCCACCGAGCCCTGCACCAGGCAGGGGCACAGCAGCTCCCCCAACTGCTAACACCTGAGAATCAGCACAACAGGCCCCTCCCCCAGAACACCAGCTAGACTGACAACCTCCAGGAGAAGCCAAGGGACTTAAAGAACACAGAATCAGAAGATACTCCCCGGTGGTTCTTTTTTTGTTTGTTTGTTTTTGTTTTTGTTTTTGTTTTGTTTTGCTTTTTGATTTGTTTCCTTCCCCCACCCCCTTTTTTTCTCCTTTCTTTTTCTTTCTCTTTTTCTTCTTTTTTTTTTTTCGTTTTTTTTTTCTTTTTCTTCCCTTTTTTTTCTCTTTCTCTTTTCTTTCCTTCTTTCTCTCCTCTCTTTTTCTCTTTTTCCCAATACAACTTGCTTTTGGCCACTCTGCACTGAGCAAAATGACTAGAAGGAAAACATCACCTCAAAAGAAAGAATCAGAAACAGTCCTCTCTCCCACAGAGTTACAAAATCTGGATTACAATTCAATGTCAGAAAGCCAATTCAGAAGCACTATTATACAGCTACTGGTGGCTCTAGAAAAAAGTATAAAGGACTCAAGAGACTTCATGACTGCAGAATTTAGAGCTAATCAGGCAGAAATTAAAAATCAATTGAATGAGATGCAATCCAAACTAGAAGTCCTAACGACGAGGGTTAACGAGGTGGAAGAACGAGTGAGTGACCTAGAAGACAAGTTGATAGCAAAGAGGGAAACTGAGGAAAAAAGAGACAAACAATTAAAAGACCATGAAGATAGATTAAGGGAAATAAACGACAGCCTGAGGAAGAAAAACCTACGCTTAATTGGGGTTCCCGAGGGCGCCGAAAGGGACAGAGGGCCAGAATATGTATTTGAACAAATTCTAGCTGAAAACTTTCCTAATCTGGGAAGGGAAACAGGCATTCAGATCCAGGAAATAGAGAGATCCCCCCCTAAAATCAATAAAAACCGTTCAACACCTCGACATTTAATTGTGAAGCTTGCAAATTCCAAAGATAAAGAGAAGATCCTTAAAGCAGCAAGAGACAAGAAATCCCTGACTTTTATGGGGAGGAGTATTAGGGTAACAGCAGACCTCTCCACAGAGACCTGGCAGGCCAGAAAGGGCTGGCAGGATATATTCAGGGTCCTAAATGAAAAGAACATGCAACCAAGAATACTTTATCCAGCAAGGCTCTCATTCAAAATGGAAGGAGAGATAAAGAGCTTCCAAGACAGGCAGCAACTGAAAGAATATGTGACCTCCAAACCAGCTCTGCAAGAAATTTTAAGGGGGCCTCTTAAAATTCCCCTTTAAGAAGAAGTTCAGTGGAACAGTCCACAAAAACAAAGACTGAATAGTTATCATGATGACACTAAACTCATATCTCTCAATAGTAACTCTGAATGTGAACGGGCTTAATGACCCCATCAAAAGGCGCAGGGTTTCAGACTGGATAAAAAAGCAGGACCCATCTATTTGCTGTCTACAAGAGACTCATTTTAGACAGAAGGACACCTACAGCCTGAAAATAAAAGGTTGGAGAACCATTTACCATTCGAATGGTCCTCAAAAGAAAGCAGGGGTAGCCATCCTTATATCAGATAAACTAAAATTTACCCCAAAGACTGTAGTGAGAGATGAAGAGGGACACTATATCATACTTAAAGGATCTATTCAACAAGAGGACTTAACAATCCTCAATATATATGCTCCAAATGTGGGAGCTGCCAAATATATAAATCAATTATTAACCAAAGTGAAGAAATACTTAGATAATAATACACTTATACTTGGTGACTTCAATCTAGCTCTTTCTATACTCGATAGGTCTTCTAAGCAAAACATCTCCAAAGAAACGAGAGCTTTAAATGATACACTGGACCAGATGGATTTCACAGATATCTACAGAACTTTACATCCAAACTCAACTGAATACACATTCTTCTCAAGCGCACATGGAACTTTCTCCAGAATAGACCACATATTGGGTCACAAATCGGGTCTGAACCGATACCAAAAGATTGGGATTGTCCCCTGCATATTCTCGGACCATAATGCCTTGAAATTAGAACTAAATCACAACAAGAAGTTTGGAAGGACCTCAAACACATGGAGGTTAAGGACCATCCTGCTAAAAGATAAAAGGGTCAACCAGGAAATTAAGGAAGAATTAAAAAGATTCATGGAAACTAATGAGAATGAAGATACAACCGTTCAAAATCTTTGGGATGCAGCAAAAGCAGTCCTAAGGGGGAAATACATCGCAATACAAGCATCCATTCAAAAACTGGAAAGAACTCAAATACAAAAGCTAACCTTACACATAAAGGAGCTAGAGAAAAAACAGCAAATAGATCCTACACCCAAGAGAAGAAGGGAGTTAATAAAGATTCGAGCAGAACTCAACGAAATCGAGACCAGAAGAACTGTGGAACAGATCAACAGAACCAGGAGTTGGTTCTTTGAAAGAATTAATAAGATAGATAAACCATTAGCCAGCCTTATTAAAAAGAAGAGAGAGAAGACTCAAATTAATAAAATCATGAATGAGAAAGGAGAGATCACTACCAACACCAAGGAAATACAAACGATTTTAAAAACATATTATGAACAGCTATATGCCAATAAATTAGGCAATCTAGAAGAAATGGACGCATTCCTGGAAAGCCACAAACTACCAAAACTGGAACAGGAAGAAATAGAAAACCTGAACAGGCCAATAACCAGGGAGGAAATTGAAGCAGTCATCAAAAACCTCCCAAGACACAAGAGTCCAGGGCCAGATGGCTTCCCAGGAGAATTTTATCAAACGTTTAAAGAAGAAATCATACCTATTCTCCTAAAGCTGTTTGGAAAGATAGAAAGAGATGGAGTACTTCCAAATTCGTTCTATGAAGCCAGCATCACCTTAATTCCAAAGCCAGACAAAGACCCCGCCAAAAAGGAGAATTACAGACCAATATCCCTGATGAACATGGATGCAAAAATTCTCAACAAGATACTGGCCAATAGGATCCAACAGTACATTAAGAAAATTATTCACCATGACCAAGTAGGATTTATCCCTGGGACACAAGGCTGGTTCAACACCCGTAAAACAATCAATGTGATTCATCATATCAGCAAGAGAAAAACCAAGAACCATATGATCCTCTCATTGGATGCAGAGAAAGCATTTGACAAAATACAGCATCCATTCCTGATCAAAACTCTTCAGAGTGTAGGGATAGAGGGAACATTCCTCGACATCTTAAAAGCCATCTATGAAAAGCCCACAGCAAATATCATTCTCAATGGGGAAGCACTGGGAGCCTTTCCCCTAAGATCAGGAACAAGACAGGGATGTCCACTCTCACCACTGCTATTCAACATAGTACTGGAAGTCCTAGCCTCAGCAATCAGACAACAAAAAGACATTAAAGGCATTCAAATTGGCAAAGAAGAAGTCAAACTCTCCCTCTTCGCCGATGACATGATACTCTACATAGAAAACCCAAAAGTCTCCACCCCAAGATTGCTAGAACTCATACAGCAATTCGGTAGCGTGGCAGGATACAAAATCAATGCCCAGAAGTCAGTGGCATTTCTATACACAAACAATGAGACTGAAGAAAGAGAAATTAAGGAGTCAATCCCATTTACAATTGCACCCAAAAGCATAAGATACCTAGGAATAAACCTCACCAAAGATGTAAAGGATCTATACCCTCAAAACTATAGAACACTTCTGAAAGAAATTGAGGAAGACACAAAGAGATGGAAAAATATTCCATGCTCATGGATTGGCAGAATTAATATTGTGAAAATGTCAATGTTACCCAGGGCAATATACACGTTTAATGCAATCCCTATCAAAATACCATGGACTTTCTTCAGAGAGTTAGAACAAATTATTTTAAGATTTGTGTGGAATCAGAAAAGACCCCGAATAGCCAGGGGAATTTTAAAAAAGAAAACCATATCTGGGGGCATCACAATGCCAGATTTCAGGTTGTACTACAAAGCTGTGGTCATCAAGACAGTGTGGTACTGGCACAAAAACAGACACATAGATCAGTGGAACAGAATAGAGAATCCAGAAGTGGACCCTGAACTTTATGGGCAACTAATATTCGATAAAGGAGGAAAGACTATCCATTGGAAGAAAGACAGTCTCTTCAATAAATGGTGCTGGGAAAATTGGACATCCACATGCAGAAGAATGAAACTAGACCACTCTCTTTCACCATACACAAAGATAAACTCAAAATGGATGAAAGATCTAAATGTGAGACAAGATTCCATCAAAATCCTAGAGAAGAACACAGGCAACACCCTTTTTGAACTCGGCCATAGTAACTTCTTGCAAGATACATCCACGAAGGCAAAAGAAACAAAAGCAAAAATGAACTATTGGGACTTCATCAAGATAAGAAGCTTTTGCACAGCAAAGGATACAGTCAACAAAACTCAAAGACAACCTACAGAATGGGAGAAGATATTTGCAAATGACATATCAGATAAAGGGCTAGTTTCCAAGATCTATAAAGAACTTATTAAACTCAACACCAAAGAAACAAACAATCCAATCATGAAATGGGCAAAAGACATGAACAGAAATCTCACAGAGGATGACATAGACATGGCCAACATGCATATGAGAAAATGCTCTGCATCACTTGCCATCAGGGAAATACAAATCAAAACTACAATGAGATACCACCTCACACCAGTGAGAATGGGGAAAATTAACAAGGCAGGAAACAACAAATGTTGGAGAGGATGCGGAGAAAAGGGAACGCTCTTACACTGTTGGTGGGAATGTGAACTGGTGCAGCCACTCTGGAAAACTGTGTGGAGGTTCCTCAAAGAGTTAAAAATAGACCTGCCCTACGACCCAGCAATTGCACTGTTGGGGATTTACCCCAAAGATACAAATGCAATGAAACGCCGGGACACCTGCACCCCGATGTTTCTAGCAGCAATGGCCACTATAGCCAAACTGTGGAAGGAGCCTCGGTGTCCAACGAAAGATGAATGGATAAAGAAGATGTGGTTTATGTATACAATGGAATATTACTCAGCTATTAGAAATGACAAATACCCACCATTTGCTTCAACGTGGATGGAACTGGAGGGTATTATGCTGAGTGAAGTAAGTCAGTCGGAGAAGGACAAACATTATATGTTCTCATTCATTTGGGGAATATAAATAATAGTGAAAGGGAAAATAAGGGAAGGGAGAAGAAATGGGTGGGAAATATCAGAAAGGGAGACAGAACGTAAAGACTGCTAACTCTGGGAAACGAACTAGGGGTGGTAGAAGGGGAGGAGGGCGGGGGGTGGGAGTGAATGGGTGACGGGCACTGGGTGTTATTCTGTATGTTAGTAAATTGAACACCAATAAAAAAAAAAAAGAAAAAATAAATAAATAAAACATTCTTCCTCTCTATGAAGGAAGGCTTAATAAATATAGCTCAAGAACATATCCATTAGGAAGGCCTCATATAATTTATAGAATCTAGCAAACAGCTTTATTTTGTGTTTTAAAATAGCTTATCTATGGTTCTGTGATAAATGTGTTGTATTACAAGGAATTATTTATTTGTTCCACCAACTAAACATTGGTTTCTAGGAAGAGGGGACTTTTTTTTTTTTTATTCCAATTATCTGGAATAAATGACAAAATATATAGCAGGATCTAAATAAATATTCATTTCTTTCCAAAAAAAAAAAAAAAAAAAATCATCAAAGAGAAATTTCCCCAAGTAGTTCCTTGGGTATTTTCCATTCACATCATAGATGTTTGCATTAGACTTGCTCCAAATTGGGTTATCAAATCTTTTGATTGAGAACAGAATATTTTAAATGTTTAAAATAGTCAAGTGGCAGCTGAACCATATGAGCATAGTCTCCTATATATGTCACCATCACCTTATTCTTATTCCTGCTTTATCAACTTCAGCCCATTTGGCTCTCGTTGCTTAAACAAGCCTGCTGTGCTGTTCCTGGGGGAACTTTCATTTCCAGAGCTGCTTGATCCAATGAGTAAAGACCTTGGAGATACCGTGTAGAAATTCTTGCAACAATCACCTAATCGCATGGCCACCCAGAGATGCCAGCAGTTTGATCACTGTGTGAGGAAACCAGAGCTGGGCATTAGTAAAAGCACGAAAAACAGATTTGATTCAGGATCTGTTCAAAGGTGGGGGACAGGGGGTCACTTGAGTGCAGAATGAGTATAGACTTGAGTACACAGCATAGACAAGCGGGAATCTAGTGAAGGAAGAAGTCGGGGATGGATTCTCCCTTAAATTGGATTCCACGTGGTAGAGATGGAAGCCCAAGGTCAGGCTTACTCAAAGGAGCCTGACCAAAGTTTGGTCAAGGAGAGATCCTTTGTCATCACCTTAACACAATGGGGTGTTCACTACACTTGTAGTTTTCCCACATCATTTTAGAAACTGAGTTGAGCGCATGGCATTCCAGCCAGCTAAAACCAGTATGCAGGAGCAAGCAGCCTCCCCAGCCTAACCGTCCACACCCCACACCCACTCTGGTGAGCTCTCCTACATTGTGCCTCTCATCCCCCAAACGGAGATGTATGTGTGCACTCCCAAGTGCTGTACGGTAGAGCCTAAGAGCTCAACTTGAAACCAGAGGGTGTGGGTTCAGATTTTGATCCTGCCACTTGGTAGCCATGTAATCTTGAGAAAATTATCTCATCTCCCTCCAACTCAGTTGTTGCCTTTTGTAAATGGAGATAATCATTGTACATGAGGGGTGCCTGGGTGGCTCAGTGGTATCTGCCTTTGGCTCATATCATAATACTGGGGTCCTGGGATCGAATCCCACATCGGGCTCCCCATAGGGAGCCTGCTTCTTCCTCTACCTGTGTCTCTGTCCTTCTCTCTGTGTGTCTCTCATGAATAAATAAAATCTTTAAAAAAAGAAATCGTTGTACATGACCTCATAGAGTTGTGAGGATTCAAGATTTTACATGTAAAGCACTTGGAACAGTGTGTGGTACATGGTAAAACCTATCATTATATATACGATTACTAGTATATATATTCTTTGATGTTTGCTGTTCTGGGGAATATGGGATCTGCCAATCCCCACTCCCCCATGCTCTCGGCCTGAGACTTCTCCATCCATCCGCTCCTCTAAACCCAAACTTGCTCTCTCCCCACCACATAATTCTTTCCTATTTCTCTAGATTAAACCAGTGCCATATTGGAAAATAACAACAACAACAACAACAACAACAACAACAACAAAATCTCATAGAATCTTACAAAGAGGGTGAGACAAAACTGAATCTTCCCATCAGTGAAGCAAGCTAATTGTTCTGGATCCTTGGAAAACAAGAAACACTATTTTTAATGGGTACTATATTTTGATGAATATTTTTAAAACACAACATGATTTAGGGAAAAAAATATTAACTCAGGAGTTTTTAATGAAAAACAAACCCTTTGGGATCCCTGGGTGGCACAGCGGTTTGGCATCTGCCTTTGGCCCAGGGCGCGATCCTGGAGACCCGGGATCGAATCCCACATCGGGCTCCCTGCATGGAGCCTGCTTCTCCCTCTGCCTATGTCTCTGCCTCTCTCTCTCTCTGTGTGACTATCATGAATAAATAAATAAAATCTTTAAAAAAAAAAAAAAGAAAAAAGAAAAACAAACCCTTTGCCCCCAACATGCTCATCCTCTTCTTTCCCAAGAGCAAACATTTTTGACACTGAATATCTTTCTTCTTGTCATTGTCTTCCTACTCAACATAATATGCTTATATTAATATCTCTTATTTTTTCCACTTTATGCACCATCTAGTGCTTTTGTGCTGTGGATGAGGATGTAATTCATTTACACTATGTCCATCTCCCCCTCCGCCTCCTCCTAGCATAGTGGCATCACACTTTAGGTGAAATCAGTAAGCCATGGTTACATCACTACAAATACGGAGTGCTGTTTACTACAAAGCAAAGTGGTATATTGTGATTTTTTACCATTTTTTTTTTTTTTTTTTTTAGAGAGAGAGAGCGTGCACACTTGTGCGGTGCTGGGGAGGGGGCAGAGAGACTGGGAGAGAATCTCAAGCAGACTCCCCGCTGAGGGGCTCCATCCCAGGACCCTGACATCATGACCTGAGCCAAATCAAGAGTCAGACAGTTAACCAACAGCCACCAGCCACCCCTCCTTCTCCATTCTTGTAAAACCCTTTGTTTGCCGGGAATTTCAAATTGATGCTTTATCAGTTCTTCCACTATTTGTCTTTTCCATATTTGAAAGGGTTTGCAAGTTCTGCTTCTTCTTCCAAGAACCAGTAACTCTGAGGAGTTTCCATTTTAAGTGCAGCGTTGTCTGGCATTTTCATCTTCTTGGACTTCTGAATTGTTCCAGAGGGTACCTAGCTGCACTAAGTTTTGTGATTCATCCTTTCCAGTTCTATCCAGGTGCCGTCGTTGCTTCTTCAGTCCATTGTGCATTGGACTGACTTATGATTCTTCATGTCCTGTGGCTAAGGTTTGCTACTGAGCAACGAGAAGAGCGCAGGCTTCAAGTACTTAAATCGACCACTTACCGAATATGTGATCCTAGGCTATGTAATCACCCTGGCCCTTCAATTTGCCACTGTGCATTAAGAAATATATTAGAAAATTCTTCAAGAAATACGCATTTCCTTATTGAGCACATAACATGTCCCTCGGCACTAGTCTAAGCTCTTTACATGCATTTTTCTCATTTAATCCTCATACCAATTCATGAAGTAGATAGTAGCATAATCCTCATTTTACATCTAAGGAATCTGAGGCAAATGGAGTTTATAGAACATGCCTAAGGTCACACAGCAGCAAAAAGGTGGAGCCAGGAACCACACTCAGGAGGAGACTGACTTCCCAGCCCAGACTCTCACCTCTTACAGCGTGCTTCCCCTTAGAACGAAAATGTGTCTTGACAAACTATTCCCCATGATAATAAACCATACGGTTTCTCATAAGCATTCCATGTCCCAGGATTTATCTGTAAAGGCTGGTCAGTCTAATGGAACCTTCTGTTAAAAAACTGATCGGCTGTAACTAGTCTCTAGGCAGAGCCCGAAGCCAGCAAAGCGGAACAGTGGATAGAGTGACTGAGTACATTCCACACAGCAGATGGGACCCCACGGGCTGAGAGCTTCAGTGAGCCTTCTCGCTCCATTATGGCCTCAGCCACCACACCAGTGATGCAGAAAGTTCACGTCACACCTCCAAAAACCTGGCTCTGCAGCCTCCTACCCAGGTCTCTCATTACCAAGAAGCAAGCCTTATCCTCCTCCTTAACCTATCTCCTTGGCTCACCAAAAAGATTGCATGACACTCAACCCCCAAATTACTGGCTCTCTGAATCACCTGAGATGCTTTCCAAGATTGAGGGGACAAACAGATTATAATGTACACACACATCTGTCCTTCTGGACGTCACATCTAGAGACTCAGATTAAATAGGTCAAGGGAAGGGACACATTACACAGTTTTTATAAGCTCCTCAGATGATTCTGATGATCAGCCAGGTGTAGGAACCAGTGCTCCAGGCACCTAGCTCCATGGTCACATTGGAAGCGTCAGCTCTCTGCCCTGCGTGGCTTCTTCTGCAATGCAACGCCGTAATCAGCTGGCCTTACTCCTGTTTCTTTCTTTGCATCTTAGGGTGCCTGTTTAACTGTTGACCTTTATATTTTCTACTTAGATCATCACAGAGCTAAAACCACAAGCGTATTTCTCAGCAGATATTTCATGGACCTTTGATATTTGCCTTTTAAATTGATTCTTTTTATTGGATCTTTTTCCTTCTGTAAATTTTCCATATTAATTCCCATGGAAGTATCCCCAATTCTCATTCTCCACCGTTCACTTTGACCTTTACCTTGACCCCTCGACTCCCCTGGTTTCTGATTCACCATCAGATTTAAGTTCCCTTATCCCTTTGCACATCTGGGACCGTTACAGAGGGACCAGGCCACCAGATGGCCATAGACACATGTTTACTGGGGGGACAAGGAGAATGAGAGAGAGTTAAAGTCACCTAGTTATCTGATCCCCTGCTGCTTGCTTCCAGGCACCAGGCACCAGTGGCTCTGCTTTCTCAGCAGGAAGCTGGCAAATTGCAGAGTGGCAGGAAAGCTGTATGAGAGCCTGGAGTGGGGAGAGGACCAGAGCACAGGTAGAAAAGATGTCATTATCAAAAGACTGATACCTTGCACTTCAAGACTAGAGAAAGAACGGACAAAAATAGATGGAGAGAGAAAGAGAGATCTATTGACCCAGGTTAAGAGTGGCTAAGGGGCTTGTGCCAGGCTGTCAGAAAGTAGGAAATCCATGACCTCGAAAGTAGGATTATTTTCTGTGCTAGAGGTGATGCAGGATTAGGTGTTTGAAACAAAATTCCTCATTTGTAAAATAAACTGGGTCCTGATAGAGCTCAGACTGATGGGATGTGAGTAGGGAGGACACTGAATAAAGAGAGAGCTTTCATGCTTAGGTGGGTGAATATTTTGCTTCCCCCCACAAGGAGTGGCAGCAGCAGGAGGCATTCTGATTTGACTTCGAATCACATTGTTGGTACAATAATTTCATTAGAATACTTTCATTTTGGATGTTTATCAGTTTATACGTGCTTCAAATAAAAGTGCTCAGTGGACTGTGATCACTGCATATCCAATTTCGGTAATCCTGAGTTGGCCAGGCTGTTTAGTTAGCAAGTACCTGACACCTTATTTTCACCTGGAGGACATCTCCGCAGGACAGGAAACACCAGTGCTGGCTGGGAGGGGAGGGGGGCTCCCCTCCCAGATATATTATTGCTTTTTGAAAATGTTACAGAACAAAAACCACAGCTGAACATAAATACCACAAGGAAAAACATGCTCTGCCCCAACCTGAAAACCTTTGGCCTTGCCTGGCAAACTTACTTACCTTCCATTTATGCCTCAAAGTCACCCCACAATAAACTAGTTCATGTTCTCTCTGGGCATTTCTAGCTATTTTTTTTCTATGCTACCACAACAGTTTGAATGACTCTATAACGTACCCTGTTGATCATGATGTATTTTGAATAATTGGGTACATCTATCTCTCAATTACATTTTGAGTTTTCTCCCAGGAACTGTGTTTTATTCACCTTCCTAGCCCTTGACGGACAATGTGGTGACAGACAGGGAAGGGAGGGCTTACCAATGAGCAGCGGTAGGCATACTAGAAATAAATATTTCCATAAAATATTTTAATGATGTATAGGCGTGAGGCCCTATCCCGGGATAGGCTTGAAAATCTAGCTCTAAGATTAAACAGGCTGAATATCCAGCGGCGAGATAAAGGTAGAGATTTGTCACGACTCTCAGAATCTTGTCGCTGTGTTACATTTCCACTGGATAGAGGGTAAGAGCTCTGGATTTTGAGTCCGACAGCATGGAATTTACTAGCTCTGAGTCCTTAGGCGAGTCACTAAGGCTCAAAGCTTATCTCTTCCTCTGTATGGTGAAGAAGTTAAGGAAATGAAATAAGCACAGTCCTTGGTATGCAATAAATATTATCGTTGTCATTGTTATTCTGATCCAACCAGATTTGTACAAAAAAGGAAAAATATTATCCTGGAAAAATAAATTATCGATCCCTAGCCCTGCATTATGAATGTCAGAAAATCTTGTATAACGTTGATAAGTAGAGACTAGGTACTAAGCCAAAGCTGTGTGTCTGTGGTCTGCAGTGATGTCTATAAGCATGAATGAGACTGGTGGGGAAAAACCATGGGTAAATAATAATCGCCAAGTTACAGTTCATCATGTACCTGTTAGTATAGAACAAATGGCTTTCCTGAATTTTGTAGACTGAATTGTGTTCACGGAATAGAGCCCTAACCTACCATGTGCTTTGAATTTGATGATGGTGTCCTTAAGAAGAAAATTAAGGTTAAATGAGGTCATATAGGTTGGGCTCTCAACCAATAGGATTGATATCCTTAGAAGAAGAAAAAGAGATACCAGGAAGTCAGGCACACAGAAAAAGAGACCCTGTGAGACCCCAATGAGAAGAGACCTGTTTGCAGACCAAGAAGGGAGACCTCACCAGGACTTCCGGCCAACAGAACTGCAAGGAAATCAATTTCTGTTATTTAAGCCATCCAGTCTGTGGTATGTTGTTACAGCAGCCTGAAAGAATTAATACACTGAGTAATAGTACTCTTTGGTTTCTCACAATATGTTCTCTCTTTCTGGAAGGAGGGATCTGGAGACCACATAGTCTGGTCCTTCATTCCCAGTGGACTCCACCTCCTGTTGTGCATACACAAGTTTTCCTTCTACTCAGGGCCAGAGGGGAAGCTCCCACATCAAAGGCCTTCTCAGTGCTTATCTGCGAGCAAATATTTATGGCAGTTTCTTTTTATCTGTTAAAAACAAAACAAAACAAAACAAAACAAAAAACCCACAACCTTCTTTTTAAGGACACAGGAATAGCAGATGTGAAGTTATGGTTCCAATCCAAAGATGCCACCTCTGATGTCTGAACTTTTTCTAGAACAGACTCCTCCCAGAATTTCCCCAGCCTGGTGCATAGGAGGTCACAAAGTTTGGCTAAATGCTTAACTGAAAACTGAATAGCGTGTCAACTTATCTTATTCACACTCATATGCAGGTATATATACACACACACACACATTAGCTTTAGTTTATGGCACTTATTGGACAGGAGGAACAATAAAGCTAAAAAAGAAAAACAACTAGGGGATAAATTTGCATAAAGTCACTGAAAAATAAAATAAAATCATATCAGGAGCCTGCCCTGAAGTCCTTAAATTCAAATTTGCTAATGAAATTTTCAGTATTACCTTAGAAATACACAGATGTACTTTTTATTTTTATCTCTTTTTTAGCAGGTTCAGTTTTTACTTTCTCCCTTACCTTTAGAAAACGCATCTGTTTGGGATTTCTCCTGTTCCCAAGGCTATAGCTGGAGTGTGGAACTAGCTGATGCATAGAAGGGGCTGCCTTGTGCTTGCACCTCCCCAGGCCTCCATCCCCTGCCCCCAGGCCCCCACCCCCAGACTATTAAATTTGCTGCTGACTGCGCTGACAAAGCAGTCAGGAAGAGTTGGCTGTCTCCAATTTTGCTTTGGTCAAGGAATAGGAAAAAAAAAAAAAAAAAAGGAATGGGATCTGACCCACCTGCCTATTTCCTTTTCTAAAAACACAGAAAACTCACTTTTTCCCAAAGCTTGGGAAAAAGTCTTTCGTTGGAAGACTGAGGGAAAACAAGTCATGAATGTCTTCATATTTTTATAATACTTCAGCTTTCTGGAAACTTGCGTTGATTAGTTATTTGTTTTTTCTGTTTATGTAATAACTAACTAAAACTAATATTTCACTCATTACATTATCATGCATTGTGGAAAACTCAAGATGGGCTTTTTTTTTTTTTTTTTTTTGCATAAAAGTTCAGCAGTGAAACAAAAATACCTCAATGGCAAGCATCTATCACTCTCTAGTTTTCATTTCCTGAATATTTGAGGAGAGAGGAGGGAGGACATGATGACACCTGCCATTACTCCTGTAAAGAGTTCTTCATGGGTTAATTTTGTTCATTTTTTTAAAGATAGTTTTTTTCAGAATTTCTGTTTTGAATATTGCTTTCTACAGCTTCTGATGGCTCAGCTCACACTCGGACCTTCTCCCATTTAAAAAAAGTGAGAATAGAGGTGGTAATTTGGGATACTGTTCTGTACTTAATTCACTTGAATATCACCAATTTAGTGAAGCTTTTAAGAATCCAGAAGAAAAATGGTCTTTTCACAGACCTCTTTATCCAAAAAAAATGAATCTAACTACTACAGATGGAATTATATAACTGCTTGTAAATTTGATCAACAATATTTTTAAAGGATTAAAGTTGATTTCTAAGCCTTAATTAAAGAAGAAGGGAGGACAGATAAACACTTTCACCAAGAAATTACAACCAAATACAAAAATAAGACATTGAAACAAAAATCATTTTTGGCAAGCCACAATATCACAATATGAATAAAAAAATGAAAAGAGAATCAAGTGGGGGGAAAAAAAACTATTTAAAACTACAAGTATGTACCTGGAATAGAGCTATGATTTCCTGTGTATCCTATTGGCAGATATTTGCACATGAAGAAACTGGGAGAATAGAAATGATGTTGAGAAATTTATGTACAAATAACCTTAGAGATGATCTAATTTTTCATTCTCAATCTTCCTAGTAAGGAATAATAAGCAATCCAATATTACAAAGTGAATAACAACTAGTAAGCTAACTAAAATTAGCCAGCATTTTCCTCTCTGGAAATAAGTCCTGGCTGGGAAGTATAACTTGCTTCAGGATTTTCTCCATTTGTGACAGACAGAGAGGCAAAGGATATAGTAATGTTAAAAATTAAGGTTTATATATTTAGTATTTCTTTTTTTCCTTCATTTTTCTTTCATATTTTTTAGCAACCAACTGTCCTTAATCTAGATACAGAAGAGTCAGGTGTCTGCTATGAGTTGAGTTAACCCTTACATGTTTGGTTATATATTAGGGAACTGACAATTTAGACACCATCTCTGGACAGGTAGGAAAAAGACATAAACCAAAAAGACAGATTTTGACATAATTGTTGTGGCCATGACTCCTTCTTCCCATACAAGCATCTTCAAATAGATAAATACTTCTTGGTTTTATTCTTTTATGTCAAGAGTACAGTGTAAATTATTAGAATAAGAAGTAAATTTTGCAAGGTTACAGAAAACCAATTGTGTTACTATACACTTGCAGTGAACAATCCAAAAATGAAATTAAGAAAAAACAATTCCATTTACAATAACATCAGAAGGAATAAAATGCTTAGTAATAAATTTAACAAAAGTAGTGCTGAACTTATACTCTGAAAATTATAAAGCATGATTAAAATTAAAGATATAAATAAATAAAAATATCAATACTCCCTAACCTGATCTACAGATTCCATGCAATCTCTGTCAGAATCCCAGCTGAATTTTTCATAGATATTGACCAACTGATTCTATAATACATGTGGAATTACAAGGGACACAGAATAGCCAAAACAATCTTTAAAAAGAAGAATAAAGTAGGAGAGCTCAGACTTCCTAAATTCAAAACTTACAACAAAGCAACAGTAATCAAGATGGTAAGGTCCTGAATCAAGGACAGACATATAAACCAATGAAATGGAATTGAAAGTCAGAAAAAAAAAAAAAATCAGACACACTGTTGCCAACTGATTTTCAACAAGAATGCCTAGACCACTTAATGAAGAAATAATTCAGTCTTTTCAACATAATGATGTTGGCATGAGTGGTAATCACATGCAAAGGAAAAAAAAGAAGAATAAATTAGATCCTTCTTACACCATAAGCAAAAATAAACTCAAAATAGATCAAAGACCTAAATGTAAGTGCTTAACGTATAAAACTCTTAAGAATAAAACAGGAGGGTAAATCTTCATGACCTCAGATTTGGCAAAGGATTTTCAGACATGACATTAAAAGAATGAGCAACAAAAGATAAAAATATATAATTTTGGTATTGTCAAACTAAAAAGTTTTGTGCTTTAAAGGATGCCATGAAGAGAGTGATAGCACACAGAATGGAGGAAAACATCTGTATGTCATATATCATAAGGGAGGCATACCCATAATATGTAAAGAACTTACAACTCAACAAAAAGAGACAGCAATCAAATTTTCAAAATGGGCAAAGGGGTTGAATAGACATTTCTCCAAGGAAGATATACAAATGACCAACAACCACATGAAAAGATCTCAAAATCTTTAGTCATCAAGGAACTTCAAATCAAAACTACAATGAGATACCACATCACACCCACAAGCATGGTTAGAATCAAAAAGATAATAAACAGGTGATGGCAAACATGCAGAGAAATCAGAACCCTCATACACTACTGGTAGGAATGCAAAATGGTACAGCTGCTTTAGAAAACAATTTGACAATTCCTCAAAAAATTTAACATAAGGTTACCACATGACCTGGCATTTTCACTCTTCGGTATATATCCAAAAGAAATTAAAATACATCTCCGTAAAAACTTGTGCATGAATTACTATAGTAGCATTATTCATAACAGCCAAAAAGTGGCACTAACACAAATATCCATCAACTGACAAATAAAACAAAATGTAGTATATCCATACAACAGGGGATTTTTTTTTAATTTGGCCATAAAAGGGACAAATGTACTGATATGTGGTGCAACACCAATGAACTTCAAAAACATTATGAGATGTAAAAGCAGCCAGTTGTAGAAGTCCACATACTACAAAATTTCATTCATATGAAGTTCCAGAAGAGGGGAATCTGTAAGACAGGAAGTAGTTGCTTACAGCTCAAATGCTTGCTTGGTGTTGGGGGTGTCATGGGAGAAAGAAAAGAGGTAGTTAAAGAGTACAGGGTTTATTTTTGAGGTAATGCAATGGATTTTTTTTTTAAGACTTTATTTCTTTAAGTAATCTCTATCCCCAGTGTGGGGCTTGAACCCATGACCCCCAAGATCAATAGTCACATGCTCTACCAAATGAGCCAGCCAGGCACCCCGTGGCAATTCAATGTTCTAAAATCGATTGTAGTGATAGTTGTACATAACTGTGACTACATGAAAAACCATTGAAATTGTACACTGTAAATGGGTAAATTGTATGGTGTGTGAATTATATCTCAATAAAGGTGCTTTCAAAAAATTTTAAGTGCACCATATCAGTAATCCGGAAAGTAAAGAAAGTTATTCCATAAAATGCCTGATACATTATGCATTTTCATTTAATTTTTCATTGCTCCAGTATTTCCAGAATTGCAGCACAATTATTTTTTTCTAATATGAAACACATCAACATTATCTTTGGTCCCCAGAGCTTGCAGAGAAAAATTGGAACTCCTTAGCTTGGAATTCAGTGATCTTCACAATCTAGCTGTATACTACCACTAGAAAAAAAAAATCGATTTAAAAAGTTATATGAGCACAAGTAAATATTTAAAACCATACAAAAGGATATAAGTGAAAAGTGTAAATCTCCTTCCTATTTCAAATTCCTAGTTTCCCTCCTATAGGAAACCGATTGCCAATTTCCTTGGTATCTTCCCAGGGATGTTTTCTATGGCTCTGTACCCAACCTACTGTGGTCTCTCTCTCCAGGCATATTCCACTCATTTAGCACCTAAGATGGACTATCTTTATTATTAATTATGAGTTCATAGCACCAAAAATCCAGTACCTTCTATGTTGTAGATATCCCAGTAAATATTTGTTGATAGGCAAGATTAGAGGAAACTCCCCCCCCCACCCCAAAAAAAAAATTCTTGGCTTTCTGCTGACAGTAGAGACCTCAACAAGGCAAGAGAGGTAGCACAAGGATAGAAGTAAATGAAGGAAATATTTTCTGGAATGTTTTCACAAATGCAGAGGGACAAAAAAACAAAAAAGCCCAACACACTAACTTCCATTGAGAATAACTAAACTTGCTATTGCGTTTTGGATAAGTTTACATACTGGCTGAGAGTAAATCATACTCCCCACATGGAAATTCATGGTCAAATAATTGTGTTCATGAAATGTTACAATTATACACCCGTAAGCAATACTTTTTTGTCTTGAGGTCCATGGGATGCTTTACCAGATTACAAGTTCATTTCTAACACATAATAGATTTTCTCCTTGTAGCTCAAAACCTAGCAATGAAGACAACAATGAAACAATTGCTCTATTCATATCTCTGTATTTGATTCTTGGTATTGAGAAAAGTCATGTTTCTCTTTAAGTAACTTCTATAACCATTTGCCTTCTTCTCACACCTTCTTTTCACACTTTTTCTAGATATATTCTTTGACTTTTCTGAGTTAGTAATCATTATATTTACTTCCTTTATTTCTACATGTTTTATGAGATTGAATAACAATCTTAGTTTTTTGTACTCTTTCTGTTTTCACTTTGCTTCACTAATTAGGAACTTCTAATTAGGAACTAAGCAGGTATTCCCTTGAAGACCACAAATACAAAATTATGATGGATTCATCTTGCATTATTAAGTAATAATACTATTTTCAGATTGCACTTCAATCTCAAAGATTGGTTTTCCAAGATCCAATCTTTATCTTTCTAGGGTACTATTAATGGTGGCACAGTGCTAACTTGCCTGGACAAAATGCTTGCAAGTGAAACTAATAAACTTCATTAATTAGTGAGGTAGTTGAATGAGCAGGCTGCTTATTAGTGTTTGAATGGTAAGATGTTAAAAACAAACAACGGGGGATCCCTGGGTGGCGCAGCAGTTTGGCGCCTGCCTTTGGCCCAGGGCGCGATCCTGGAGACCCGGAATCGAATCCCACGTCGGGCTCCCGGTGCATGGAGCCTGCTTCTCCCTCTGCCTATGTTTCTGCCCCTCTCTCTGTGTGTGAGTGACTATCATAAATAAAAAAAAAAAAAAAAAAAAACGGACCACCTAACCATATAGAAAGTTACAGTTGAAATACCCAAGTGATTTATTTAAATGTTTTCAGTTGTAGAATTTCAACTTGCTCCTGTATGTGTTTATTGGTTTGTACTGTTGTTAAAATAATGATATGGTTAAATATTTCATTTCTTCTTTCCAGAAGGCAGTGATTAATTCCACATTTCAAGATTCTTTTCAGCCATGTGCTTTTTTAAAAAAGATTTTATTTATTTATTCATGAGAGACACACATCGAGAAAGGCAGAGACACAGGCAGAGGGAGAAGCAGGCTCCCTGCAAAGAGCCAGATGCGGGACTCGATCCCAGGACCCCGGAATCTGAAGCTGAAGGCAGATGCTCAACCACTGAGCCACCCAGGCATCCCCAAACATGTGCTTTACCTTAATACAATACAGCAAATAGACCAAATTAAAACTTGCCAATCTATTTGCTTTTCAAAAGACTGAAAACATCCCAAATTAATTCTAAATTTTTGTGTATTTTTTATAAGTTTGATGATTGACATTTGAGCTTAAACATGACTTCTATAACCTCATCAATCTGTGTAATATGTTTAACAAAACATACTTAGTAAAATGTTTACTTAAGAGAGACCTTCAGAATGCTAGTTAACAAATGATAGAATGATATCATATATTTGAGTACCTTAATATTTTTTAAATCATGCTCATTACAGACAACAGAATGATCCATTGGTGGAACTCCAACCACAGACCCACAGATGACAAGCTATTTAGTGAACAATTTACTGTGTGTCTCATTACCTTTTCCCCAACCACAGGCATGTTAGTTCATTCTATTAACCTTAATAAGGTTGCCTTTGAAGCTCTTTACTTCTAAGATTTAAATGGGAACTCTGTCATATGTCAGCCTACAACGGAACCTAAATAACCAGACCAATAAAGCAGATGCAATGTGTTAAAGACTTCATCTGCTACAGATGAGTTAGGATGCTTCCTTTTGCTTAAGTGAAGCTATTTATAGCCTGTCGGAAAATGAAAACTTAAGCAAGGAATAGGTTTTTATATCCTCGGAGCACTGATGCTCCTTCATCCTTTCAGGTTAGCGAAGCACATCTCTCTCTAGGGCTGACCTATATAATCCTCAGCCCAGAAAGTTATTCTAAACAGAATAATTTGAAAACCCATGAAGTGTATACACTAAAATTTAAGTCACAAAGAGCTTTCATGTTTCTAACTGAGCCAAGACAATATTAAACAGTTGATTTTGTATGACCAGCATATCCAAAGATTTGGTTCTTTACAAATGGAATAACTGCTTGTTTTGAATGCATTTTACTACTGAATGAAATGAAAGAGTGTTTAGAAGACTCATCATTTTTTGTTCGTTTTATAAAATAATTGGAAAATCCTGAGTCTTAGAAGTTAAGTGATCTTAACATCTAACCCCTCTGACAACTAGCTGCTCAGCCTCTGCTGGAAAACTTTGAGTCACAGAGAACCGAGTGCATCATTATGGAAAAGTCCAAGATTTAAAAATTCTTCCTTATGTTTAATCAAAAGCAGTTCCAGTAACTTATGTTCATTCTACCTCTTGGAGAAACCTAAATCAGTCTAAAGTCAAGGAGTAAATAAAACTATAGGTGAACAACAACAACAAAAAGCATTTCAAACTTGGTTTTCTCGAATCCTTGATTAAGTAGTTCAATCTACGTACAAGAACTTCCCAAGACATATTTACTAGAATTTCATGAAGCAAGGGAAGCCCTAATATGAAGAAAAATATATTTTTGGCATCTGAGAGATCAAAGATATATTTGTGAATACTTTTCCTCTCACTTTTGTGGCCTTTTTTCTATTTCCTTCAATTTTCCCTTTAAATTAAATCTCTTTTCCACTGAAGATGATTTCAGCTAGGTTCCTCTCTGATTAAAGTAAATGACATTGTTATTCCAAAGAGATGTTTGTTAGACTGAGTGAATATCCAATTGGTGAAATGTAGAGAATAGAATATTTTGGTACCTTTTACCACTCTGAGAAACCATTTCCCTCTCCATGTGTCCTAGGTAAGTCACCAGGGGGTAAACTACAGAGCTATTCGCATTGCTTATTAATGCACAGCCACACATTATTTGCTAACGGCTTTGCACCTTACAGGAAATAATGTCTTTAGCACTGAACCCCTAACGCGGGATAGCCTCTACCTCTCTGGGAGGAATTTATCCTCGAGGTCACATAACAAAATGCCTTTCTTTCAAATGACAGTATTAAAATTCAAATTCCGTCTTTGTTTTTGCACTGTGCTGAATCAAACAAAATCTCAGATTACATAATCATGCATGCCCATAGCATCTGAAAACTCCTCCTTTGGGGGGGATGTGATAAATGAGGATTGCATCTGGAACTTGGTTGCCAGAGGTAAAGGCTAAGTGTGAATTTGAATTGGATCCAAAGCCTGATGCTTAGTTGGACATTAAAACTGTCAAGTGGTCTTATAAAATACACCTGGTGCTTGCTTCACCGGGCCAGTGGGCCTTCAAAGTGCACTGATTTCCAAGTTGCATCCCACACTCTTGAGACTACCTAAACATCAAGAGATGTGAAACTGTTGACACAAGAGGCTATAATGTTTGCAATAAAATATTCCATTTGTCTCTTTTTTATCTATGCATTTTTTAAAATTATTTAAATTATAGGGCACTTAAGGATGTTGTTCAGGCAATCAAGTTTTGGACAGGCTTAACATTTAAACTTTTCTAAGAGTTTTAAGGAACCTTACTCTGTGAACTTCCTATAGCTGCATAGATTTATATAACAATGTGTTAAGGGATCCCTGGGTGGCTCAGCAGTTTGGCACCTGCCTTCGGCCCAGGGAATGATCCTGGAGTCCCGGGATCAGGTCCCACGTCCTTGCATGGAGCCTGCTTCTCCCTCTGCCTGTGTCTCTGCCTCTCTTTCTGTGTGTCTCTCATGAATAAATAAATTAAAAATCTTAAAAAAAAAAAAAAAAATGTGTTAAACTTAATGACTAATTGGTTGGCCTTTTTAATTCTTACTTTTTTTAAGAATTTATTTTTGGTGACATGACCCTATTTTATTACGCATTGGTTCTTATGTTCTGTTTTTTTTTTGTTGGTTTTTTTTTTTTTTTTGGTTCTTATGTTCTAAATAGACATTCTGGGTTCTTTTTTATGAAGGCATAACTTTCTTTCTGCACTGATACTTATAAGCATGTGAACAGTTGCTAATGAGGTTTTCATTGGCAAAGAAGGTAAGAATGAAGAAGTAGTTGCTTTTAGCATCTCTATTTAGAATATGTGGTGACTTGTGATAGATAGGGAACTATATTTTATTGTGCACCCTAGGAAATTCTTCTTAGACTTTCTTGGCCTCAGATTCCCCACTCATAAAATGGATATAGAAGTGTCACATTTTATCAAATCCAAGACACAGCTGATTGTGATATACATCATGTAACTAAGGAGAACAAAATACTATTTAAACTACAACACTGTCTTATCCCTTGGAATTGTTGTTTGATACCTATTAAAAGGTCTGTTTTCAGCCTTATTTAGACCTATTTAATCATATGTGACAGATTTGTCTCTGTGATTTTCCCTGTGCACAATAATTCTCAGAAAGAAGAAAGAAAGAAGAAAGAAAAGGAAGAAAAGAAAAGAAAAGAAAAAAAGAAAAGAAAAGAAAAGAAAGAAAAAGGAAGAAAGAATCCGGGAATCCTGGGATCCAGTCCTACATCAGGCTCTCTGCAGAAGACTACTTCTCCCTCTGCCTAGGTCTCTGCCTCTCTCTGTGTCTCTCATGAATAAATAAATTTTAAAAATCTAAAAAAGAAAAGAAAAGCTATATCCAAACTGTGAATTCACAGGCAATGAAAACTGTTTTCCTACCTACTATGGCTACAATCTTCCATTAATTAGAGACGTTCCTATCATCAGAGATATAGATATGTGGGGAAAAAAATATATCTAAGTCTCTATAAAGTATGGAATTATATTATGATCAATAATCTGATAGACCATTATTTTGTGGTTTGCTTTTGTTCTTAGAGCTATCAAAGTCTCTCAAGTACTATGGACAGAACCACTCTCAAATAAACTTCCCTCTAATTAAGTATACAGATAAGAGTGGCTTTTAACAGTAATTCCCTGTGAGATTGACCTAGAAGGCACCCAAATGTATAAGCCAGGCTATCTTATGTGCTGTCTTTCAACTTATACCACCTCCTGTGACAGGGAACCTTTAAAAAAATGATAGCTCCATTCTGTCAAGCTTTACAGACTTTAGGGCTTTATATAAATCCCATTGAACCTACATATTCTAACTTGATGGCCTCATCCTCGCTGAGTACTGCACTGAACTGCTTCAGTTCAGTCAGTCAGTAGAAGTATCTTTGGAATCGTTCGGTACATGCCTCCATGATTCACTTTCCCTGGCTCAGAATGCAAGGTGTACAGTACCGCAGACTTGATTTCTCCAAATTCAGTAACCTTCCTGGGTCACTCAACCAAATGAGGAAAACATTAGACTGCATAATGTAAAAATAAATCTCATAGGCAGGGATCTTTGAAAAGATTACAAATGTCTAGAGTTCATACTTAAACTCCCTTCGTCTATGTAATGAACACAAACCCAATTTGTTAAAATTCATCACTTTTGTGTTTTCAGAGTAAGAGCGAATTATTACAGAATAAATAAGAAAAGCTAGAGTCTGCTGTTGCCAATAATTGTGTATTCCTGTTCATGAGGATAAAATATAAAACGTATCATTTTAAAAGCAACCTGTTAAAAATTCTGTGAGTTTTCCAAATTTTGAGACATTTAGTGACTTTGTACTTACTATCTGTCCTCAACTTATAGCTTCTCAAATTGATTAAGTCTTCCTTTCAGTGACCTAGCCACACATCATTCCAAGGGGAGCCCTGACAAAGGGACTTTGGATGCCGCCCTGGATTTTCATCCTGAGATGTGCTCCTCTACTGCCCTCTACTGTAAGTATCAATAATTTCTACAAGGCTGCCAGAATGGATACTGTGTTATTCATTAAAAAGCAGAATATCAAGTAAAAGCTCTACTTTGGAAAGAAAAAAATGCAGAGATAAGCTTTAAAAAACAGATAATTTTTCATTATAAATTAACACCAAAAAAGTTGCTGTTTTAAGTCACCATTACTAAAACAGTGTTCCAAAAATATGACAAATCGTGCTAAGCAGAGTTGGCTACATTTGTTGAGGCAGGAGGAAATTATCTCAGGATCGCACATTGGAACTTTTTCCTTCACTCCATGGTAAGTAAATGAGTTAAAACATGAAGTATATAGTAAAGTCCATAAACTGATTTCTCCCAATTTCCTCTTTTTTAAATGTCTCCTTTCCTTACTGAGAAAAGATATTCATTTTTCCTCTTCCATCAAAAGTAAAATGTAATATATGGTCAATTATATTCACTCTTATTTATACTTGTATCAATTTCACTTTAACAAAAGTTGATTCAAATTAAGGCTTTTGTTATTTCATTTTCTTCTGTTCTGCCTTCCTTTCTTCCTGCAAAAAAAAAATATTTGTTGAGCAACTTGTACCTTGTTGAGAGCTGGAATTTGTTCCTATCCTCATGGAACTTACAGTCAATGAGGAGAAAATAGACATTTAGCAAGCAATTGCAAGAATCACTATTTAATTATAATTTTCCAGAACAACATTACAGATCCAGCAAGTAGTATAGATAAAGGCCTCTAATTGTGAGGAACTCTACAAATTGAAGAGAAATTGAAAGGTCAGCATGCTAAAGATATGTGGTATGTGAGGCTGGAGAATGAGGCAAGAGTGGAACATGCGGGATCTTTTAGGACCTGTGAAGTCTTTTGGCCTTCATCTCCAGAGCAGTTGGAAACCATTAGTCATTTTAGGAAGAGGAGGACATAATTAGACTGTGTTGAAGAGAGATAACTGTGCCATCTGGATGGAGCAGTGGGGAGAAGACTGGACGCAGATTCTTTAAGGGGATATTGCCTGAATCCAGTGAAATATTATAGAGGCCTGAAATAAGAAGGAGGCAGTGGATGAGTTGGAGAAATTTTTTAAATACACATAGGAAAGGATTTGGTGTGTGGTTGGAGGAAAGTGCAAAAGGGGGGAAGTTGTGGAATTAGACTAAAAGGAAGAGTATTTCTGAAGTAGAGGAGGCATGCAAATTCATCACTAGGTGTGCTAAGTTTCCTATGTTATTCAAAAACAAAAAACAAGGGGCACCTGGCTGGCTCAGTGGTTGAGTGTCTCCCTTCAGCTCAGATCATGTTCCCAGGTTCCTGGGATCGAGTCCCACATCAGGCTCCCCACAGAGAACCTGCTTCTCCCTCTACCTGTGTTTCTGCTTCTCTGTGTGTGTGTGTGTGTCTCTCTCATGAATAAATAAATCTTAAAAAAAAAAAAAAAACCTGCTCCTTTATCTTCTCCCGTGCTCACATGGCAGCACATATGCATACACATAGAAATCCTAACATTTTAAAGTGATTTCAGGCACATTTTAGTTATATGTCAGCTAAGCTGATATAGAAGACACATCCTCCCACCATAAATGTATTGAAATGTTAAATATTTAAATATACAAATATGTGAATATGTATATATGTATTTGTTTTGTGTATGTATGTGCATATGTATATTGTGTATAGATGTACACACACACACACACACACACACATATATATATATGTGCTTGATGATTCAGCTGCTGCTAATAAGGACTCAGACCCTGCTAGAGACCTGACAGTGGGGGACCAGAACACTAACGCACATCTGGGACTCATGTGGAGGGCCTGCGAGAAGTAAACCTTTGCATGATGCCACTTTCACTGATGAACTCAGCCAAGAAAAGCATAAGGAACCTCTGTTGTATTTTATCAGTGTATCAAAGGGAAAGGCAATTAAAAACCAGCTGGGAACAAACTAGCCTGAAATTTCTGCCACACATTGGTGCAAAAACTTTAAACTAAAATTTTAAAGTAAAATCTAATTCATAGATGTTGAAATCCAAAGGATATTTTTATAAGAAAACACAAACTACTGTTTACCTATAACCAAAACTTTTAAACCATATAAGAAACAAATAACAAGGGGATCCCTGGGTGGTGCAGCGGTTTAGCGCCTGCCTTTGGCCCAGGGCGCGATCCTGGAGACCCGGGATCGAATCCCACATCAGGCTCCCGGTGCATGCAGCCTGCTTCTCCCTCTGCCTGCGTCTCTGCCTCTCTCTCTCTCTCTGTGACTATCATAAAAAAATAAAAATTAAAAAAAAAATTAAAAAAAAAAAAGAAACAAATAACAAGGTGAAAGAGTCGGTAGATAGAGCCACTAGGAAAATTAAGACTTAAAAATTACAAGTGATTTAACAATCTGAAAAGGACTTAAAATAAGCTTACAATAACTGAAAAAGTGAAAGAAATAATAAATATCATAACAGGACATAATGGTGTGAATAAAACATCAGTTGGATTTGAGAATAAATGAAAAAAACAATTTTGAAAATATCAAAAAATTAAGAGAAAATACCTTCAGAATATGGTTGAGTAGCAAAAATAAATGAATAAATAAATAAATAAATATATAAATATTGAAAAGAGAATTGTTAGACTCTCCAAATAGAAAATAAAAGATTTATTTTCTAGAGACATCTAACCAAAAAAGATCTGAACTCAGGAATAATTGAATTTCAAAGCAAGATGCCTAAAAGAATAGTTCTATAGGTAATGGCTTGTAAGAGGGAAAGTAATGAAATCGATAACCCATTCTATCCTGTGGATCAACAGTAAAAAACTGTCCATAATGGGCACAGAACTTCCAAAGAAGTTTTTGGGATTTAAGTTTTAATTTTCAACTTGATGAAAAGAACGTCCTCCCCTATAGAAGTATGTGGCATAAGATCTGCTGTCTGCATAAACAACCAGAAAACTGCATAAAATATATGAAACAGCAGAAATGTGATGCCTGAAAGAAGAGAAACAAATAAGATGAACCCTATGATTATTTCAGCTTTTTATTCGAAACCAATTTCCACATTACAGCATAGATAGAAAACAAAACAAAATAAGTAAAAACAACTGCCTCACTGAGATGAAAAGACAGTTTCAAAATTTGGGGAGGTTAAGATGGCTGAGATTTACAGGGAAAAGTACTAAGGAACCATGCAAAAAAAAAAGCTTGAGAGATCTGCATAGAAATCACTTCAAGTCAAAAAAAAAAAAAAATAAGAAAGAAATCACTTCAAGTCTTTGAATTAATTTCTGGTCATGCATTAAGTACGAACTCTACAAGACCAGCCAAAAACAACATCTAGAAAACTATAAACTAAAAACTTCCCAGACTTCATTTTTTTAAAAAGATTGTATTTATTTATTCATGAGAGGCACACAGAGAGAGAAATAGAGAGATAGAGAGAGAAAGAGAGAGAGGCAGAGACACAGGCAGAGGGAGAAGCAGGCTCCATGCAGGGAGCCCGACGTGGGACTCGATCCCAGGTCTCCAGGATCAGGCCCTGGGCTGAAGGCAGTGCTAAACTGCTGAGCCACCCGGGCTGCCCCAAACTTCCTACACTTCAAACAGGGTTGGGAGATATTGGAATTCCTATTAGCCAGAGAAGGACAAACCTGTTAAATACACAGGGAATTCACTAGAGACCTCAAAAGAGTCATGCCTTAGTACTGAGACTCAATTGTCTTAGAGTAAAGACTGCAGTGCCAAAGACGTATTCTAACAAAGGCTGAAGACAACTCTCAGGAGGATGAAAGTAACTTAAAGTAACTTAACTGTCTGCCAAAACAAAGTTCAAGATCTCTAAAGAAAGAAAACAAAATTCACTCAACTATACAAAAATCATAATGTCAAGCATCTAACCAAAAATTGCTAGATATGTAAAGAAGCTGAATTGCTTGACCCATACCCAGGGTTGGGGGGAAGGCTACAGAAAGATCCCCAAATGGCAGAGATGATGATATTAGCAGATAAAGACTCTTAAAAAGCTATTATAATTATACTCAAGACTTTATAGGAATATGGAAGATATTTTAAAAAAATTTTTAAATATCTGTTTTAAAATAAAACAGAACTTCTAGCATTGAAAAATTACAATACCTGAAATGAAATTTCTTAGTGATGTCAGTATCATGGTGGTATAAGATGTCCATCATATTTGTACTTCTCTCTGAACAAAAATTCAGCATCTATCCACAGACAAAAATGCCCTTGAGGGAGCTGTGGGATTCCAGCACCATATAACAAGGAATCCAGGAGGAATCTTGCCTACCCATGCATAGAGTAACAGGTAGACAGACCCCAGCAGCAGTTGTGGACTCTGCAGCCAGCCATTCATGAACCAGCTCCAGCCTCACTCAGCTATGATCTGGAAGCCCCTGGAAAACACTGTCTTAGCTAATCACTCACATCTGAGAGAGCATTTGTAGAAGCACAGGTTTCCAGAGGACAGGATCCAGCACGCCATTAGAGCAAACAAACAAACAAATTTGGACACATGAATTTGGATTGGTAAGAGGAACAGCTTGACTTTACCCACATCATCCCTCTCCTAAGGCAGCACAGCTAAGGGCCCTCACCAAAACCAAAGATCTTACAGGAAAGGAATAACATTAACTTCTATTTCCTCATGATCATAGATGCAAAATCTTTAACAAAATATGAGCAAATTAAATCTAATAATATACACAAAGGATGATACAACATAACCAATTAATGGAGTTAAGATTGATTTGACATTTTAATATCAAGCAAAGTGATTGTCATATTAACTGAATTAAGTAGGAAAACCATATAATTGTAATCTTGTATCATGTAATCATATAATTATATAATCTTAACCAGTGGGGAGAAAAAAGATATTTCACAAAATTAGCTCATTTAGAGTGAAAAATCTCAGCAAACTAAGGAAGAGAAGGGAAATCCCTCACCCTAATAAAGCACATCTATGAAAAACCTACACATAACCTTATAATTAATAATAAAAGACTGAATGATCTATGCCTAAGATTTGAAGCAAGGGAAGGATGTCTATTCCTTTTGAAATTATACTGGAGGCCCTATCCACTGCAATAAAGCCAAAAATAAAGATAAATAAAAGACATACAGATTGAAAAGGAAGAAATAAAACTGTATTGTAGACAAAATAATCAAATTTGCACACATGAGCTGTAAATTCTAAAAAATCTAGAAAAGAGTTAAATGACCAATAAGTAAATTTAACAAGATCACAGGACACAAGACCAATTTAAAAAATAAATTATATTCTGTATACTAACAGGAAACAATTGATATATAACAGTTGATGTATAGATATCCCATAAGTGGCACAACCCTGAAGTATCTGTTTCCCAGCACTCCCAATAGGATGTAGCTCCAATGTCTGATAGAGATACCTAGTTTAGATACCTGGATACCTAGATATCTTCTTGTAGTCCCTTCTTTAATAACTCACCTCTTGATAAGTGCTTCTGTACCTCCAAGTAAGCCATATTTGACCCCCAAATACTGTGGGGGTTATGGATGCCAACCTCCCATGTAGTTGAAAATCCAGATATAACTTTTGACTCCCTAAAATCTTAATTACTAATAGCCTACCATTGAATGGAAGCCTTGCCAATAGCATAAATGTTGATTCTCACGTATTTTTTATGTTATATATATTAAATACTATACTCTTATGATAAAGCAAGCTAGAGAAAAGAAAATGTTAAGAAAATCATGAGAAAATGCATTTACAGTACTATAATATGTTTATAAAAACAAAATCCACACATAAGTGATCCATGTAGTTCAACCTCATATTGTCAAAGGGTCAACTGTAGTTACACCCCAAATCCCTGTCTTAGGTTCTGCTCCTGAGAAACCCAAACCAAACCATGTGGTGATATGGTATGGCCTGACGTTGAGGATATCATTGTGTTGTTGTGTACTTCCTGAGAAGTACAGACAATGGATCCTCTGTGTACAAATAGGCACAGATTATAAATAGGTGAAGTGAGGGATCATAGGCTGTGGGCCAGCAGTGGGGGAGGGGAGAATTGGGGTGTTGGGGCAGCGGGAGAGGAGTGTCTCTGCAGTGTGTGGTACTAGGCTATGCCTGTAGAAACTGTTTTGAATTGATTCCTTTATCAATGCATCATGATTCCTTTATTGATGTAATGTGATAACATCACCTTCAGTTCCCACTGATATTTGCAAGCAGTCAAAAGCCTATGATAACCAATGAAAAAGAGGCGGCAATATCATCTTGACAATCTGTCTACTTTTTCCCTCTTCGTGCTCCTGAGTGAGTGTTACTCCCAAAGGGCAAGTTGTGAGAGAGGAGGATGCTTTTCTCCTGCATTCAAAATTGCTAACCTCACAAGTCTTCATCTGGGAGATGGGAGAGGAAGAAAGTTTTTAATCAAATATGAGATCTAAGTTTTACAGTGGAATAGCCCAGAATTTTAATAACTGAGCCTATTTTAATATCCAGTCTTTAGTCTTATATTGAATTTTAGTATTAAAATATACGTATTTAATACTTAATTAAAATATACTAAAAATACTATAATACTATGTGCTATATATAATTAAAACATATTAATTTAATGCTTAATTAAAATGTACTTATTTTAATACTAAGAGTGACCAAAAAATTATGAATTGGAGTGATGTCCTAAATGAGACTCATATTCACCAGGAGATAGAGACGGGCAAAGGGTGGGTTCTGTGGTTTTAAACAGAGCACAGCTGGCAGTAGTCACCGAAAAATAAACACAGAGAAGTATATAATATGTACTATAATATGTACAGAGAAGTATAAAAATATACAGAGAAGTACATATGAGTATATAATATACATACATAAATGCTGTTTAAGTAGGCTACCTCTATTACCTGAAGTATGCAGATATATTTAACCATTGAAAAAATAAAGCATGAATTTGGGATGCTGCTTCTGAAGGATGGTTGTAAATACATCCAAATCACCTGGATTGCCAGGATTTCTGGGAGTGTGGCCCCCAAAACCTTCATTTTTAAACAAGCTCCTCATGTGAATCTTAAGAACATTACAGTCTGAAAAGTATTGTTCTTCATTTTATTCTGTACCTTGCCTTTTTTGGAGATATTTTCTCCTACTTTATTTTTCTTTTTAAAGATTGTTTTGGCTATTCTGTGTCCTTTGTAATTCCATATGTACTGCAAAATCAGTTTGTCAATTTCTATAGAATATGGTTATCTGCTTCATTTCATTTAATCACTGCATCAGATTGTAGTGTATTATTTAAATTAATATATTCAATCATTCCTCTATTTTGGACACTTTTAACTTTTTGCCATTTTAAACTATGCAACAGTAATATCTGTGTGCATATTTCATCAAAAGGTATGCAAGTACTATTCTCAGGCAGAGTTTTGGAGAGCTGGATCACAAAGTACGTGCATTTAAAATAATGATAGAAATGATCAAATTCACTATCAGAAAAGGAATTACCCACTTACAAAATGTAAATGTGTATGAAAATGCCTATTTCCCCAAGTCCTCTTTAACACTAGATATTATTCGTCTTTTCCATCCTTTAATTTTACAAGTTTTATTGTTTTTGTCTGGATTTCCATAATTATTAGAGAGTTGGGCATCTTTAGTGTATTTATTGGCATTTTTTTTTTCCTTCCATGAACTGCTTTCTTTTTTCTTACTGATTTGCAGAAGCTCTTTTTTTGTTCGGGCCAGTAGGTTTTTGCCTGATTTTATGCTGTATATATTTCTTCCCTATGTACTGTTTTATCTCTGTAGATTGTTTTTGTCTTTATAGAAGCTTGAAATCTCTTAGTCAAATCTGAGTTGACTTCTGAGTTTTATGAGTTACTGAGGAAGACCTTCATGATATAAATATTATTTTTTAAAATCTTTACTCAAAAAAGACTTGACCTTTATATTTAGCTTTTTATTAGAAATTTATCTATGGTATGAAATAGAATTTTATTTTTATTCATTTCCATGTATAGATAATTGCATCAAAGATACTTATTTAACAAGATAGTTATTAACTATATCGCTATATTTTTTGTCTAATGTAAATTGTCACCTTTGTCATAAACTAAATTCCCACACGTGTTTCTGAACTCTGCTTTGTTTTATCAGAGTATCTGTTTCTATGCTCATGCTACCTTTTTATTTTCTATTTTTTTATTATCTTTTTTAAAACTAGGCTCCACACTCAGTGTGAAGCCCAACACAGAGCTTGAACTCATGACCCTGAGATCAAGACCTGAGCTGAGATCAAGAATCGGAGCCACTTAGGCATCTGACCATTGTGCTACCTTTTAAAAATTATTGTGATGACACGTATTTTTCTTTACCTACTCATAAAAGTCTCTTCCTATTGACCTTCTTTAAAAAAAGAGTTATTAGGGTGTCTGGATGGCTCAGTCAGTAAAGCATCCAACTCTTGATTTCGGCTCAGGTCACAATCTCAGGGTTGTGAGATCAGTCCCCACCCTTCATCTGGCTCAGCGCTGCTTCAGATTCTTTCTCTCCCTCTCTCCCTGCCCCTCCTCAAACAAAACAAAACAAAACAAAACAAAACAAGTTATTCCTTTTCTGACATACTTACAAACCAGTTTGTAAAATTCCATAAAAATCTTGTTGGGATTTTGGAAAGGTATTGCATTATTTTTATTAGATTTATTTGGAGATTTTTTTTCTTTTTAGTGATAATGAGTCTTTTCAATTAAGAACATGTATGTCTTACTATTTAGAACAAAATCTTTTACTGAAAACAGGATAAGTTTTCAACATTTTTTTTTTTTGCAGGCCTCCAAAATTCTATAATTTATTGATAGAAAAACACGTAATCATCAAGACTATGATTTATAGGGTAAGGCTTTTAAATACTGAATAGTGGCAGGCTATGACGTGCAAAATATGCCACTGTGCATAAGGAATATTTTGAATGAAAAGCACTTGAAAACCAGCAGGTTCAAGAAGTGAACTCTGACCTCTCTTTGTCTTCCTGAAAGCAAGAGATAAAACTCCCTGGTGAAAGCTGCCCTCTGTATTGGGAGGAAAGAAACATTCTTTTTTTTTTTTCTTTAAACATTTTTTTTATTTATGATAGTCATACAGAGAGAGAGAGAGAGAGGCAGAGACACAACAGGCAGAGGGAGAAGCAGGCTCCATGCACCAGGAGCCCGATGTGGGATTCAGATCCCCGGTCTCCAGGATCGCGTCCTGGGCCAAAGGCAGGCGCCAAACCGCCACCCAGGGATGGCGCTGGGCGCTGCGCCACCCAGGGATCCCCTGGAAAGAAACATTCTTACCACCAGAGACCCAGAGTGGAGGCAGAGAGGATTCTGTACAAAGGGACCTTGTTAAAAGAGTTTATCTTCTGTTAGCCTCCTCAATACATTTTACTTACTTTTCCACATTGTCTTTCTTTGTTTAACCTAGTTTGAAGGCATTTGGATTTTACCACTTCTTTGGGTTTTCATTTACTTATGAGGGCTCCTATGTTACATAAAACTTCTATTAAATAACTCTGTATGCTGGTCCCCTGTTAATCTGTGTTACGTTAATTTAATTCTCAGGCGCAGCTGGTGATCCTAAAGAGGAAACAGGTGAAGTTTTGTCGTTGCCCACATTTATACAGCTATTCAGTACATTTGTATCATCCCTTTTAAATTCATTTCCCTCCCCCTCCAGGAGTCCTCCTGCATCTCAGTAAATAAAATTACCATATACCTCATTGCAAAAGCCAAAACTGCAGGACTCAAATCTCTCATACCACATGTTTGATGCATGACCAGGAAGAGCTGATTCTTACCCCAAAATACATCCCAAATCCCTGTACTTTTGTGCTTCTCTACTGCGATCACTATAGGACAGTCATCATTTCTTAGGTGATGTGTCAATTCAGACTAAGGTTGGATAGTGTATAACCAAAGGTTGACAGAGTGGGGGAACTAGATAACAATGGCTTAACTCGACAGAAACTTATTGCTCTTTCACAAATATAATGGTGTTTGAGACAAGGTAAGAGTTTGTTCCCTTTCACTACTGAAAGCCAGATTATTAATTCCTGAAACAAGAATGTTTTCTTTTATGCAAGTGGCTTCCAACATGCCTGGGAGTTCATGGAGTGGCCAGGTTTTCCTAAAGCCTTTTATGCATTTAAGTATTATCCATTGGTTAAATAAATAATATGTCTAGCTCATACTTATTCTATGGCATAATAGACATTTTTTACTGATATGCCAATCTTTTTGTGGTTAATAAATCCTACACAAATATATGTATATACACACATACATATTATGTATATATGATATGTATGAATTGTACATATATGAAATTATACATATATAAATTATGTGTATATATACATACACACAATAATGCATATATATATAGAGAGAGAGAGAGAAAGAGAGAGAGAGATCGAGAAAGATGGGGAGGGAGAGAGGCAGAGAGAGAGCTTACTATGCACCATATACTGTTTTTGGCCCTGAGAATATAGCAGTAAACAGATTAGGCCAAGTCCCTGCCTTTTCATGGAAAACAAGGTCAATAAACAAATGAAGGAGTGTTCTAAAGAAGAAAAACCATGAGCTAAGAGAGTAATTGGGGGAAGTAATTTTAGATAGGAAAATCAAAGGCTCTTTGAAGAGGTGACATTTGAGCTTGAAATGGGGCAATTATGTGAAGAATTTGGCAGGACAGGAAGGCAAACATTCCAGAAGGAAAATGAAATAGAAAGGACTTGCTCTGCATAAAAATCATGACAGGAACAAGTTTGGCAGGATCTTCATATGTAAGGGGAAGAAATGCTAGAAGATAAATTGCAGATAAGCAAAGGCCAGATTATTCAGGGCCTTTTCAGTTTGGATTTTATTCTTAAATCAACTGATGAGTTTTAAGCAAGCAGGGACATGATCTGTTTTACAGTTTAGAAGAATTTTGGCTACTCTGTGGGCACCAGAGTATAGATAAGCAGGTAGGTAGAAGAGGAAAAACAGACAGTGGTTATTATGGGGTCTGGATAAGTCACATCCAGGGATGGCTAGCTTGCTCTCAACGTTAGATCTTTCTCTGTTTAGCAATAGTACCTGTCATTTTTTTTTTTTTTTAAAGATTTCATTTATTTATTCATGAGAGACACAGACAGAGGGAGAAGCAGGCTCCATGCAGGGATCCTGATGTGGGACTTGATCCTGGGACTCCAGGATCAAGCCCTGGGCTGACAGCAGGTGCTAAACCACTGAGCCACCCAGGGATCCCCACAATAGTACCCATTTTTATCAGCTCTATTGCACCCCACTGAAAAGACTGCATTTTCCAGCCTCCCCTAAAGCTAGACCGGCCACATGATTAAATGCTGGCCAACCAGATTTGACCAAAGTATTGTGTGAGACTTGCAGGAAGCCTCTAAGGATGTTGAACTTCACCTGAGCCTGTGCTCCAGTAAGACGATGATGACTAAGAAATTCCCTCACCTTCTTGTTTGCTGAACACCTCCCCACTACCTTTTTGTGTTCCAGGAAAAGGATTACTTCATTTCTCTCCTCATAAGACTTAGATAAGACTCCCATAAGGCTCTCAGATGATTTCTTTGTGTTTATCTAAACCCCTGAGGAGGCCACAGTTCCTGCAAGTCCCTGTTTTTTGAGATAGAATTGACTACATAACACATTGGTTTCAGATGTATCCAACATTTCATTCTTTGTCTCATGAATGATTAGCTGATATTAGAAGTCTTTGCAGGGAAAGAGCTAAACACAGAGATAAGCATTTCCTGTTCAGCTGACTGAGATTTCCCCTAATTGCAAAAAGGTCCCAGGCCTACATCATCCCACCTAAGACTTATCTATGTCTCCCTAGAAATCAAAGGCAAAATTACACTGTGATGACACCTGGATCTTAGGATCTAAGATATGCTCATTATTACAATAGCCTGAAAATTATCTCCTTAATTGTCTGGTGCATTTTGTCTTTCGCATCTTTTTATAAGGCAGACAATGTATCTTCTTTGCCCTTCTTCCTTCCTAGTACTTGAAATGTATAAGGTGAAGGCTGGAGCTCAGGCAGCCTTCTTGGACACACAAGGTGGCATACATTTAAAATGAACCATATCGGGCAGCCCGGGTACCTCAGTGGTTTAGCGTCGCCTTTGGCCCAAGTTGTGACCCCAGAGTCCCCGGTGGAGGCCCACCTCGGGCTCCCTGCATGGAGCCTGCTTCTCCCTTTGCCTGTGTCTCTGCCTCTGTCTCTCTCTCTCTGTGTGTGTGTCTCTCAGGAATAAATAAATAAAATATCTTTTTAAAAACTAAATGAACCATACTATATCAGACTGTGGCAAGGCTATATAAAAGAAGCATAAAAACGTAATGAAATTATAAGCAAAATGATTGTGAGGGATTTGAGTGAATATCAAGGAAGACTTTTGAGATATTATACTTTAGATAGGTCTTAAAACAATAAGCATTTTTATTGATGGATGAGCCAAAATGACAAGCATGATAGAACCTGGATCCAAATTGACCTTAACAGGTTGGAATAAGTGATCAAAAGAATGAAATAGGCAACTGGCTGGATTTATGGACTGAAAGAAAAGGCAAATTGGGGTGTCTAGGTGGCTCAGTTGGTTGAGTGGCCTCTTGATTTTGGCTCAGGTCATGATCTCAAGGTGGAGAGATTAAGCCCTGCATAGGACTTTGCACTCAGGAGGGTATCTGCTTGAGATTCTCTCTCTCCCCCTCTGCCCCTCCTCTCCTCTCTCTCATTCTTGTTCTCGCTCAAAATAAATAAATAAATATTTTTTAAGGCAAATTAAAGTTATTTATCAAGGAATCCAGAAGAATCAGGGTGTTGGAGAAAGAAACGGAGAGACTCTGGGAGGAGCAATAAATGATTTCAGTTTAGCCACTTGAATCAGAGGTAATGGTCAAATATTTAAGTGGAAACATCCCGAAGGTAGTTAGAAATGCTGCATGAGCTGTCATAGTGAGCTCAGAACAGGTATGCATTTTGAAGTTGAGAGTAGATGTAGATGAGCTGATGGAAGCTGCCTAGAGATGGAAACTCCAAGACCACTCCAGGCAGCTGTAGAAAGAATAACTGTTGCAGCAGAGGGGAGTTGGCACCTTGGCTCATAGCCTCCTATAGATTTTCCCCCACCAGTTGTGTGGAGCCACACTGTTCTGCAAGACTTTAAAAGATGTGCCAAGAAAAAAGTGTTACTTGTTCCAGTGTCTTTGAGACATTCTGTGTTTGGAGATAAACAGCTTTTCCTGGTCTTCATGAGATGTTTAAAGATGGATAATGTGTTATAATTCTCAAAGGAGTTTAGTAATAGTGTGCTGTGTTTTCAGAAGTTACTGCACTGCAGAAAATTTTTATTATAGAATCTTTTGGAACAATATACCATATATTTTGAACTTTATCAGCTCAAGAAAATGAGGGCAGAGTGGAAGATAATTGGGAAGGAAGATAAAGAGCCATCTTTGTGTCCTGGAGAAAACCACATAACCTGCTACTAACAGGAATTCTTTGTTAGAATCCATTGAAAATTTGGTTGAAGCGATGGAATCTCTACTCTGAAAATTGTACCATGTTTGTATGTGTGGTGTCTTCTTTGGAAGCCCCGAACATGCCAGTGATTAAGAATAATGACTCATAAAAAATAGAAGAATGACTCATTAATTTTCTTTTATATACATTTTTACAAACTTAATTTTTTTAATATGCTGCAAAATATTAATACATAAAATACAAAATATGAAATCAAAAGTTATATTTCCCTCAGCCTGAGGTCTCCTATGTACTTTATCTCTTTTTCTCAGAGATCACTTTTTTTTTAAAGATTTATTTCTTTATTTGAGAGAGAGAGAGAGCACTAGAGGGAGTGAGCCGGAGTGAGAGGGAAGGGTAGAGCGAGAGGGAAAAGCAGGCTCTCCACTGAGCAGGAAGCCTGACATGGGGCTCAATCCCAGGACCCTGCGATCACGACCTGAACTGAAGGCAGACGTTTAACCAACTGAGCCACCCAGGTGTCCCTCAGAGATCACTTTTTTCTTTCTATGGATATCCAAATGCATTTTAAAATATAAGTGGGATTGTTCTGCCATTTGCATTTAAAAAATTTACTCTGTCATGAGTATTTTTCCACGTGACGGCATATTGATTTTGCTTATTTAAAAAAAATTCCTGGTACGATATAATTTTCTATTCCCTTGTCACCACTCTTTATTAATCCATTTGACAAATCTTTATTGAGTCTCTGTTATGGGTGTGGTATCCTGTTGGCTGGAGAATAGCAATGAACAAAACAGATATGGTTCCAACTCTTAGGGAGCTAGTAGAAGACAAATGATAAAGAAATAAACAGGTAAGTTAAACAACTACAGATTGTGAGGATAGCTATGCAAGAAAACAATCCTAGATGAGAGAAGGAGTGACTGGGGAAGAAAGATCTATACCAAGTCTTGATGAATGAGCCAGCTGTGAGAAGAACTGGAGAAGGGGCATCTCAGGCTTTTGCAAACAAGTACATTATGAGCATTCAGTTAGTACTCATCGATGGCTTGCTCTTTGCCAGCAACTCAGCTAGAGTATGAGGATGCAAAGGTGAACTATTAAAATTCGGTCCTTGTTGTGTTGGAGCCTGTATTTTAGGGTAATGAATTAAGATATAAAAGACCTTAGCACAATGACTATAACAAAATAATTGTTCAATAAATGTAAATTTGTTTTATTATTTAAAAGTTTGCAATCTGGAGACACATGGGTGGCTCAGTGGTTGAGCATCTACCTTTGGCTCAGGGCGCGATCCCAGGATCCTGGGATCCACTCCTGCATTGGGGCTCCCTACAGGGAGCCTGCTTCTCCCTCTGCCTGTGCCTGTGACTCTGCCTCTCTGTCTCTCTCATGAATGAATGAATAAAATAATTAATTACATATTTTTTAAAAAAATAAATAAATGTTTGCAATCTGATAAATTTATCTCACTGTTCAAATTGGCTTTTCCAAATGCTACCAATGTTATGATAAAGGAAATGTTCAACTTTTATCGTTTGTGGGCCTTATTCCTGCGCTCCCACAGAAATTATATTTTAACATTTACTAAGGTCAAAATGAGTCTGCAGAACCCCAAAGCATGGGTTCTATCTGCATCCCAGGCATGCATTGTACATCTGCTTTGTTAAAGCCTTAAGAAAGCATTTTGAACATAAAAATTAAGAAAAAGGAAGAAACTTACCTGGTTCCTGTAAGGTTCAAGTCCTATAGCCCTGCATATACTAGAAACTTACGATAAGGTCTACAACTTTCTTTTCTTTCTTTTTTTTTTTTTAAGATTTTATTTATTCATGAGAGATGAGAGAGAGAGAGAGAGAGAGGCAGGCAGAGACACAGGCAGAGGAAGAAGCAGGCTCCATGCAGGGAGCCCGACGTGGGACTCGGTCCTGGGACCCGATCCTGGGACTCCAGAATCATGCCCCAGGCTTAAGGCAGGTGCTAAACCGCTGAGCCACCCAGGGACCCCCCAGTCTACAACTTTCTGATATGTCCTTTGTCTAATGATTTGTAACTTTTTATGTTAAAAAATGTATATAACCCCATAGCAAATGTTCCTTTGCCAGAGAAGTCTCGTGTAAAGATTGTGTATCCAGGGCAGCTGCCCTGACTTGGGCTCAAATTAATCTCCTTTCTTTTAGAAATTCTAAAAGGTTTATTCATTTTGTGTCAACAGTTGTGTTTTTCACATGTTTATTTGCCATTTGAATATTTTCTGTAACTTTCCTGTATATATCCTTGGTCATTATTTTATTCTTTTATTTACCTTTTTTTCCCCTAAGATTTTATTTATTTTATTCATGAGAGACATACAGAGAGAGAGAGAAAGGCAGAGACACAGGCAGAGGGAGAAACAGGCTCCATGCAGGGAGCCTGATGTGGGACTCCATCCCGGGTCTCCAGCATCACACCCTGGGCGGAAGGCAGCGCTAAACCTCTGAGCAACCCGGGCTGCCCATATTGTTTTGTTTACCTTTTACTGATGGATTTATAGTTCTTCATAAGATCTAGATAGAACAACCACTTGTCTGTTATATATGCAAATATTCTCCCTTCACCTCCAGTTTGTTGTCTTTCTAGTTTCACTGGTAGCATCTTTAAATATGTGGACTTTTGAAATTTATTCTAGTTAAGTATTTCAATTTTCTTCTTAACAATTTTGGGAGGCACTTGGGTCTAGGTTATGCATAAAAACTTTGCAAAGGTGTATGCTACAGTTATAAACAGTGATGTCATCAAGATGTACATGGAGTACCATATTCATGGAGCAGGATAAATATTTGCTGCAAATCGATATGTGCTAGCACCGGGCCAGGTGCTTATCTATCACTTGATCTCTAAAGAACTCTTCCTAAGTAGGCAACATTGTTTCTCTCTTATACCTGAGGAAACTGAAGTTTCAATGTCCCACAGCTAGTAGGTGACATAGTTGAAATGGCCTGTGTGCCTCAACTATGATTGCACATTCATGGTATTTAATTAGCAGTTTGGTTTGAAACTGTGTATGAGATAACGTGTACATTTGGCTTAAGAGGCAAATAGGAAAAACACCGGGAAATTCTATTTATCTGGTAGCTAAAAAAATGAAGGAATATAGACAATAGCGTACTCTTCTATAACTGGATTGATGAACCCTGGGTATTGTGAGATAAACGGTCAGATATTAAAGCAGTTAAAACATTTCATTTAGGAACTACCAATAGTAGAAGAAACAGCTGAGCTCCATTCTGATTTGTGCAGAAGTGATTTGGATGTGTTAAAGGGGGAATAAGGGAGGGAGAAGATGAGGACCTAGTAGGGTCAGAGAACGAAGAATGACACAGGGTAAGTCAGCGTCAGTGTGATTAGGACAGCTCTGCTGTCCAGAAGTAGGGATTCTATCCCCCCGTAGAGACTGGGAAACAGAAGCTCTATCCTTCCTGCTGATTATATTCCAAAGAAAGGGTTTCAGGTGCTAGAAAGAGAGAGTGCATTAAGAGAGAGAAATAAGTACTTCTGAGTTGTTAGAGATACATGTCTCAATTGTAAGCCCTTTGAGAGGTCAGGGCCTATCATCAGGTGTTGGCTAGAACAAACACTAATTTTGGCAGCTGTGAAGATGGGAACAAAGGACTCCAATAATTCGAAAGTAATACCTAACAGACAGGATGGGTTCCCTGATGTCACGGGAGGAAACGCTAACAATTTAAACAGGCAGAATGACCATGAAGAATGAAACCAGTCACCCAGCCTCAAGTGACAAGCTTGCACAAAATTCAGCAAAATTTGCAAAAAGACTCCTGCAACACTTTGTGTCATGCTCTCCAAGGGCTGCCACATCCTGAAACTGCCACCAGAAATTATCAAACTGTATCCTGCTTGCCATTCTGCTCTTGAAACTAGTAGTTGGGGACTTAAGTCTGACCAGGTTCCATAAAAAGCACAAAATTTGAGTGTTTTGCCTAATTCTTCCCTTTCAGAGCATCCTCTTAGTTTGTAGCTGAAGGTTGCATTTCCCTGTTTGCAAACTGCATGATAATACAACCTTTCCTTGCCTTTGACCAAATCCACATATTCCAGGATTTTTTGTTGACAAGCTTTCTCAGGCAGGCATTTTATGGGGGTGAGAGGAACAGCACTGGGGTCAACCAAGCAACAGGCCTGGTGCAACTAGAAGCCATATTGGAAGTTGGTCAGGTGTGTTAGTCTCACAGAGGTCTCCAGGAGCTTTTGTGTGCTTGAGAGATGTGCAGTTCTCACTAGATCTTGGAGCCATGATTTATGAGCGACATTAAATATAGAGATTGGAACTAGGGTGGTCAAGTCTAAAAATCACATCACATTAGAACCTTGAGAAAATTCAGCTTAGCCTAGAAAAGGTAAAGCCTAGGTAGTTGTCACAAGCATGCTGTGGAGGTGCACACATGAGTCCTGTCTTTCCACAGTGTCAGCTTTATTTAGTCATAAAGCAAGGTTGACATAATTGTAAAGCAGTTTCAGGATTTCAAACTCAATGACTTTTTGCCACATGTTTACCTTAGCTTCCCATATATCATACCTAAGCAAAGCTAAGACAACAAAGTCACCCAACAAACAAGCTACAATAAGGGGTAGGAAGTTAATGAACCAAAATCAAAGTCTGTCTGGGAGTGTGCAGTTGAGATAAGGACTCACTCCAGTCAGAGCGAGCCCCTTGGCATGTGCTGCTTGTTATGTTCAAGCCATGGAGAATCTCTGTTCAGAGATCCATAGGGCCGAGCCTTTGTTGGCAAGTGCCTTTTTGATGTGATCAGTGGTGAAAGGATCATTATCTAGAAAGTCTGACAGTTTCTTGCAAAGGTCCTCACTTCTTAAAGTTTAATCAGACTTGAGCCTTCACAGATCTCCTTTGGGTTTGCTGATTATGAGTCCTGGGTATCCTCAGCTTGTACTATTTTCCATAATATCTGGTCTTTGCGACAACATCCTTGGCTGCAAAAATCACTGCTTAAAATAGGTCACTGACATGAGTGACTCTATCTTGCTTTGTGCTCTCTTCAGTACATTTAGGATGATTATGAGCACCAGGGATCCCTCTAACATGTGGTATTCCTGGGAGGTGGGGGGGGGGGGAACAATGACAGATACAGGGAGGGGATTTTTGCTTACCTTAAGAAATTTTCTGGTGATTAGGGTTGCTCAATTTTGGAAAAGGCTGCATGGCAACAGAATGAGCTCTCCATCCTGGGAGTGTTAAGGAACAAATGCAACCTCATTTGTTGGGTTGCTTAAAATTTGTTTGGGTAGCTTAAAATTTCTTCCGTCTAAAGCTTGACTGACCTTGGGGCACCTGGGTGGCTCAGGCTGTTAAGCGTCCAATCCTTGATTTCAGCTCTCAGGGTCCTGGGATAAGCCCCCAGTTCTTCTTAAGCTCAGTGGGGCATCTGCTTGAGGATTCTCTCTCTCTCTCTCTCTCTCTCCTTCTGCCCCTCCCCATGCTTTCATGCTGTGGTTTCTCTCAAACAAATAAATCTTAAAACAAAACAACAACAAAAAAACTCAAAAAACTTGATTGACCTGGAAGATAAAACAGCAAGTTATGTTGTCAGCCCAATGCATTTCCTCGGGAATGGCAAGGCACTGCAATTCAGGACCTGCAAGCTACGGCAAGACCCTAGGCAAGTCCAACAAACGGGAGGACCCCATTATTTCAGCTAGAAGGAGGCTGCTTTGAAGGGATAGTTGCAGAAAAGCAAGGTTCAGGGTGATGAGGGTTTCTCATTGGCCCGGTTTGCAGGGGTTGCTCAAGGACACCACCAACATCTTGTCCCGTTGGGGCCTGTTGCTTCCTTCTTCTGGAAGCTTCTCCCGTTGGGGTCTCTAATCAGTCCTTCCTCTAACTGGCAGGCGAGCGGTCCACGTTAGGGAGGTTTCCCTTTCACTACTTTCCGACAACTTTTCCTGATTCGGTGCACCAGGGAGGGAGCAGGGGCTGGGCTGGCGCAGGCGGGCTGGGCAAGGATGCAGCAGGCAGGCGGGGGAAGCAGGGGGAGCGGGGAGGGGCCCGGGAGCACGCGCCCCGGGGGGACGGCAAGTGTGCTAGGCGGCGAAGCCGGGCTGAGCGCCGCGGAGGGCAGCGGTCCACCAGAGAGCCCGGGCGGCACGAAGCCGGACGAAGCGGGCAGGGCGGGCGGGGACGCCTCAGCGCGGCGGGGGCGGGAGCGCGTGCGCGTGCGCGGCGGGGGCGCGCCGCTCCGGAAGGGGGCGGGGCCGCCTCGCGCGCCGTTCCTGAAGCCTGCGAGCGTCTGCCGCGCGCCGCCGAGGCTCCTCAGCTGAGCTCGGAGCGGTCGATCGCGCTCCGCTCGCCGCCGGCTCCACCCGCCGCTGTGTAAGTGCGGCCTCCGCTCGGCGAGCCGCCCGCGTCCTGGGCGCGTCCTGGGCGCGCGGGGGGCGGGGCTCCGCGGTCCCCGGATGCTGGCGGTGCGCGCGGGGCGGGAGGAGGGGCGGCCCCCGGGCGTCGCGCCCCCGGTCGTGGCTCCTCCCCGCCGAGCGGGTCCGCCTCCGCCTCCGCCTCCGCCTCCGCCTCCCGGTGGGGGCAGCTCCGCCCGGAAGCGGCCGGCGTTCCGGAGAGTCGGCGCGCGCTTAGTTAAGAGCGGGGGCGGCTTCTAACGCGGCGTTTCTGTTTCCTTAAGGCCGAGCCCCGCAGCCCGGCATGGAGCATGCTTTTACCCCGTTGGAGCCCCTGCTTCCTACCGGTACTGTACCTTTCCCCGCGCCCCGGGGCCCCTGGCCGGCCCCCTCGTCGCAGCCCCGAGAGGTCGGACGCAGAAAGTGTTCCCGTCGGCCACTGGTTCCCGAGTTCCGAGCCCCGAGGCCGACTCCCCGACCTCCTGCCTCAGTCCCCCCCCCCACGCCCCCCGTAATAAAAACCAAAAACCAAAAACCAAAGCGGGGGCTACACCGTCGTCCTGGCCGCACGGAGCGGCTCGGTTTCCCTGCCGGGCTGCCCTGGAGGAGCGCGAGCGCCCCCTGCGGCGGGAGCCCGTGGGCCGCGAGCCCTGCGACTAGGCTCATCCGCATCGCCTGCCCCGCCGAGTCGTAGACCCCGAGCTCATCCCGCCGGTGGTGCGTGGCCCTACAAGTCGCCCGAGGGCCGCAGAACTCGCCTCAGGGTTGTCACTGCCTTAGAGCTGCAGGCCGCCCTCCCCTGGGGCGCAGGCGGGAGGTGCATTTGCGAAGCTAGCGTTCCTTGTCGTGTGTAGTCACGGACCCACGGGATAACCTCTTAGTACTGTGTTTCCTCACCAGCTTTTCTTTGCAGTGTAGAACTTGTGTTTTATCAGTTTGCAAACTTCTTTAAAAAAAAAGAGAGAGATTTTTATTTATTTACTCACGAGAGACACGCAGAGGCAGAGACCTAGGCGGAGGGAGAAGCAGGCTTCTTGGAAGGAGCCCCTAAGCGGGAGCTTGATCCCAGGACCCCGGGAATCCTGCCTTGAGCGAAAAGCAGTCGCTCAACCACCGAGCCACCCGGGCATCCCTCAGTTCGTAAATTTAAACGGAAGGCATAATCCGATGTTTAAGGTTTCCCGTAAACACGTGAATAAACGGGTCTGGCGAGGGTATCTGGGGTTTGATGGGGTTTGATGTGGGCTTGCCCAAGTTGTTGCACATCCTGGGAGTGTGGTTGGTAAAGAACAGGAGTTAGGGACCTTGACTTCTTATTCTCCAGTTATTCACCATGCTGAGTTTTACACAAATGCCTTTATTATCTTGCTTGCACGTGAAGGAAAGTGGTAACAGAACTAGTATCTAAACCCAAACCTGACTTGGTTAAGAGGTTTGGGGTTTAATTATTACTGTAAATAGCTTTTCTTTTCTTTCTAAGATTTTATTTATTTATTCATGACACACAGACACAGGTGGAGGGAGAAGTAGGCCCTGTTCAGGGACCCCAATGCGGGACTGGATCCCCAGGATCACTCACGCCCTGGGCTGAAGACAGCGCTAAACCGCTGGGCCACTGTAAATAGCTTTTCAAAAGTTGAGAAAAGCAATGGCCAACATTTTTGCAAAATAAGTTCTTGGTAACTTGGTTATCTCGTGGTAGCCAAACCAACAGCATTTCCATAAGTAAACATCGGATCCCCGCGTTCTGTTGATAATTTAGTTTTGTGGTGAAAACCTAAGTGCTTTACTGTGATAAAAGAAATTTTTGACTTTTAGTATTGGTGGGCCCTGGGAAGCTAGCTATACTCAAACATTTACTAAGGTCAGACTGACTCTGCAGAACCTCAAAGCATAGGCTCTGTTTGTATCCTGAGCACATACTGTACATCTGCTTCATTAAAACAAAACCCAAAAAGGAACATTTTGTACACAAAACAAAAAGGAAGAAACTTCTCTATTTCTCATAAAGTCCTAGGAACCCTGCAAATTCTAGAAATTTAACATCTTCAGCACTCTGAAATGTTGTCTATTGACTTGTAACTTTTTATGTAAAAAAAAAAAATGTGTTTAGTTGTATGTGAAATGTTCCTTTGCTGGAGCACACTTGTCTTTGCTAAGATAATGTATCTAGGGCAGCTGTCCTGACTTGGGCTCTAATAAAATTTTTTTTTTTTTATTTTTAAGAAATTCTAAAAGATTAATTCATATTGTAGCAACATACGACTGAAGATTTCTAGTGTTTTCTCTGTTGAAAGGAATTTATCCTAGAGATAGTACAGTATAGTAAGGGAATCAGAATCTCTAGGTTTAAACCCTAGTTTTGCCACTATTTACTAGTGTTAAATTACAAAAATTCAGCAGTGAATGTTAGTGATGTAATTGACATTATTAATCAATTTGTGAAATTTGGCAGCATCCCAGCAGCAAGTAGAGGGGAGCTCCAGAAGGCTACAGAAAGGCAAAGGTTTTTCAAGGCAGGACAAGGAGATCAACAGAAATAAAGATTGTTTGGAATGAGGTCATCTTCCTTTGGGGAGATGGAGCATGTTCCAGAGAGACACAGGCAGAGGGAGAAGCAGGCTCCATGCAGGGAGCCCGACGTGGGACTCGATCCCGGGTCTCCAGGATCACGCCCTGCGCCGAAGGCAGTGCTAAACCGCTGAGCCACCCAGGCTGCCCTCAGACATTTAATGTGTACCTAGTAGCGAAGTAGCTTTTCAGTCAGTAACTTCGGTGGATCTCATTTGTAGACGTGGTTTACCTGTGATACTTACTCAGATTTAGTGCAGCGGGCTGCCCAACAGTTAAGCTGGCTCTCTTAGCTAAATGCCGGGTGGACCAAAATGTTTACCCCTCTGAGATCCCTAGGTCAGAGAAAGATTTATGGGTTTTTTGGATTTTTTTATTTTTTAGTAGTGGGGAGCAACTAAAAAGTAAGTTTATTATTTAAAGAAAAACAACTAATGTAGATTGTGAGAGTAACTTATTAATAGTTGGCATATGTTCTAAATACTCATTTTGGTCCATAGGCCTCAGCATGTTATTAGTCTTGTTTTAAAGAAAATGGATTCATATTATAAATTGTTTTGTAAACTATTCTTTTGGGATAGTGAAAATGTTTTTTGTTTTTTGTTTTTTTGTTTTTTTTTTACATTGTATATGTTCAAATTTTTTCAAACAAGTGTTTCTAAAGTCCATCCTACTTAGCCAATGTTATCATTCTAAAATTTTGGTTTTGTAAATTCTGTGTGTGTATATGTGAAAATAAGTAAGATAGGAACTGTTTACCATTTTCCAGCAACTTTTTTCACTTATTATGTTATCCATTTATATAGATATCTCAAGGTTTCTTTTTAACTTTAATACCAATGTACCTAATATATAATTAGTTTCAGGTGTACAATATAGCGATGCAAAAACAAAAAAAAACCAAAAAAACGATGATTAGATGCCACAAAGTAGGTGGCAGGGACTTAACTGTGTGTACGTTTGTTGTCAGGCCTGAGGGCCTCATCCATCCTTGTCAAGGGGAGTACTCGTTTTCTCTCCTTTCATACAACACTTCAAGTTGCACTATAGACTCAAATGAACTAGTCTTTCTTATTAGACATTTAGGGTATTTCTAGTTTTTATTGTTACTATCTACAATGCATATTTTTGATCATGATGTTTTTGCATATATATGAAAATGTCAGTATTATAAATTCCTAGAAATGAAATTGTTGGATTAAAAGGGTATGTTTGCATTTCTGTTATCAGGAGGAACCGACAACTAGCTAGTGTGTATTTTTTGTTAGTAGGTGCTGTAGGGGTACAAAAGTGAAAGGTGTGATCTCTTCTATTCATGAGTTTATGGTCTGGTTGGAGAGTTGAGAACAAAATAAATTCTAGTTAGATGTTGAATTATGTATTATAGGAACCCACATAGAGAAGTTAGGAACTCAGGGGAAGGAGATGAGTGCAGTTTGGAGTAGGCAGGAAGTCATGGAATGGATAGACCTCAGCTGTGCCTCTTTAAAAAGCACTAGATTTCAATTGAGAGTAGCCTAAGGGGAGCAAGAGAGTAACATAGAAGATGTGCCCTGAGTGAAGGCTTAGTGCTGCCTTCGACCAGGTATGAGCTCACCTGGTGGTGAGTGAAGAGAAGTAGGTCTGAGAAGGTTGGAGAGTGCAAATGAAGATTGTGGTTGAGGAGTGAGGGTAGTACCAGATTGTGGAGGATAGAGAAATTTAAAGCAGGATGGGAGACAAGAAGTGTTTCTGAAATTTTCTGTATCTCCCCGCCCCTTGGAACATTCTTTTTTTTTTTTTTTTTTTTTAAATTTTTTTTTTTTATTATTTATTTATGATAGTCACAGAGAGAGAGAGAGGCAGAGACACAGGCAGAGGGAGAAGCAGGCTCCATGCAGGGAGCCCGACGTGGGACTCGATCCCAGGTCTCCAGGATCACGCCCTGGGCTGAAGGCAGCACCAAACCACTGCGCCACCCTGGGCTGCCCCCCTTGGAACATTCTATGCAAAGCTGTCATCTCTGTCACAGTTCTGTATTGTTAATCTCATATGGGTTAAAGTCCTTCTCTTGGACTTGAAGACGCTTTGAGTTCTGATTCCTAACTACTTTTCCAGAATACATTTTATCCTTCTCTGTGCCCAAGCCAAGTGAACTACCCATGTTTATTAGAACATTTGTTCCAGATTTAATACTCTTGCCTTAGCTCATGCTAAATTTATCCCCTAGAATGTTCTTTTTCAATCCTTAGAGTTAGTATTACATTTTAGCCATTTGGTGGATGTCTAGAGGTATCTCTGACTTTAATCTATGTTTCTTTATGGCAGAATGCTGATTTTTTTAACGTTTATTGGCCTTTTGCAGGTCTTTTGTGAAATATTTATGACTCTTGCCATAAAGAAGGGGAGGGGTCTATCGTTTTACTCTTTTTTTATTTTTAAGTAATCTCTATACCCAACATAGGGCTTGAACTCATGACCCTTAGATAGTCATATGCTCTATCAACTGAGCCAGATAGGTGCTCCATCTTTCCTTTTTTTTTACAAATTAATAAAGAGTTGCCTGGCTGATGCAACATGTGATGCTCAATGTTGGGATTGTGGGTTCAAGCCTCACATTGAATGTAGAGATTACTTAAAAAATAAACTATTTTAAAAAACAATTTGTAATTTTTGTTTTTCTAAAAATTGATGTATAATTGACATAATACTGTATTAGTTTCAGATGTACCGCTTAATGATTTATGTGCATAGTATTGCAAAATGATTGCCAAGCAGGAGTTTCTCATATACTCTGCATGCAGCTCTTTAAATCTTGATTTTTCTCATCAGTAATATACAGAGAATGAGACTTTCCAAGGACAGTTATTGGGAAGATTTAAGATTACGTGTAAAGCATTTTAACACTGATAAATGGCAAGAATACAAACATTTTTATTTTTCTCATTGCCTTAACTTTTTATCTAAAGATTTTTGTTTTAATTCATAATGAACAATATTTAACTGTTCTAGGCATACAATTGCTGTTTTAAACTCAAGCATAGGTGATTTTTCAAAATGTTTTTGTAAATAGGGACAGTTTCTGGCTTTGTTCTTCAGTGATCATTTTTTTTTCATGAGCTTTATATTCTGAACTCCATATGTTTGAAAGTAGATTTATTTTAAACACCTGATTGCTAAAATAAAAGTGAAGAGTCAGACTATCTTCAGAACCATTATTTCACATGTACTTATTTCATAAATGTAAGACACAGCAAATGAAGAGGTATTTATTTCTGGCTTATAAAAATATTGATGTTATTTAAAAATTTTTACAACATAGTACATGCGCATTATAAAAATTTAGAAGGTAAACAAAAGTGAAATAACAATGCCATATTCCATCCTCTCAGAGATTACCACTTATTGCCATATATGTGTGTAAGTGGTATGTGTGTATTTATATCCCTCCAGATATTATACCATGAAGTATTGTTAAAGTATTATATATATAATTATATATATATGTTATATATGTAACTATACAGTGAAGTGTTTTTAAACCTAAAGGAGAACATACTATAAGTTGTTTCATTCAGTTCACAACTCCACATTTTCTACCGAAAATTTCATAGTACCTGTCCATATTTCAATTTTCCCCTTGTTCCAAAAATAACTTTTCTAGTTTCTTGTTCCCAACTGGGACCACCTGTGTGTTCTTCAGTCTTTTTAAATCTTGTTCAGTTGTTCCTCAGTTTTTAAATCTCCCTTAAGATTGAATATTGAAATTTTAAATCACTTTTATATCACTCTTAAATGGATCTGATGGAATAAAAAATATGGCAGATATGAAACATTATTCACTTAATATATAAAAAACTCTAGTTTTAAAAGTTCTATTTTATTTTCCCCACCTAATTTGATCATCATAAATAAATTTTATGCTAGAAGGCCTTTTATCTATCACTTGGTATTTCTTTGCAAAACGATTATATACATTTAATTTTTAAAAAGATTCCTGTGACCATAATGCTCTTGGGAATTATTTCTTCTAAACTGAATTACCATGGTTGAGATTTATTCTGAATTTAATTACCATTTTAAGTACTGTTAGTACACACTTGATCAAGTCACTGTAATTGTATTAAAATTTTTTATTATAACTAACATTTACATAACACTGTGCTAGGTGTAGTTTTAATGCTTTAATAGGGCGAAGCCTATACAAAGTTTAGGAACTAGAAGACTAAGGTTTGAGTTTTAGTCCATTATAAATTATGTGACATTGGGCATGTCACTTAATTTCTTAGAGCCTTAGTTTCTTTATGAAAAATAAGAATATATCCAAACATTAAGTCCTTGGGCAAATTTAAGATAAAGTATAAAAAGCTGGTTTAAGGAGTAAAGTTCTATGCAAATGTACAATTCTTTCCAGTAGATGAACTTTATTATACTGATGATTACATTTTGGATTTTCTATGATCTTTTTTTTGAAAGTGAGAGAGCGGGGGTGAGTAGGGTCAGAGGAAGAGAGAGAATCTTAAGCAGGCTCCATCTCACAATGCTGAGATCATGATCTGACCCGAGATCAAGAGTCAGCCGCTTAACTGACTGAGCCATCCAGGCACCCCTCTACCTTCATTTTTTTTTTAATTCTTAAAGGGGATATAGCTACTTATTTTAGTGTTTTCAGTCCTATTAGGCAAGTTAGCAGAACTATTCTGTTTCCTGAATTCTGTATTTTTTCTCATGCTTCTTCAACTTTATAGGTTCATGAAATTATTAATAGTGGACATACTTTTTTGATGCCTCATGGTTAAATGGTAATAAATCCAGGAATATTCTGTTCAGTATAGGATTCATGCCATCTCTTATTTTTGGAATTTAATTTCCATTGAAAATGTCCGCTAACCTAACCTCACAAGAAGCATGATAAACTCTAAAGAGGAGTATTGGCGTTCTCTAATTTACCAGTTGCTAATTTGGGAATTTCTGGGAAACTGAATCCGGAGTTCTGACTTTTTTATAGTGATAAATGTATCCTGGCCACCTGTGTTCAGTAGTTCTCTGTATTTTGAAAGAAACCTTCAGATGTCCCAAACATAGCTCTGAATTATGAACTCCCATCCCTAATCTACTCAGGAAATCATAGTAAGAATAACCCAGGGGTAGACTTGAGTCTTCTGTATTTGCATTTTGTTTTAAGATTAAACATGCTTCAGTATATAGTAAGAACACATTTTTTTTGGTTATATCTACCAACTAGTTAGGCATTTTTTTTTTTTTTTTTGAAACTTGATTTGGTGTCCTCTCTGGGTCTGTACTGTACAGTACAGTGGCCACTAGCTGCATATGTCTATTGAGCACTTGATATATGGCTGGTGTGAGTGAGGAACTGAATTTGTAACTTAATTGTAAAAGCCAAAACTCTACTCGGTAATTGGAAAAAATTTAAATGTTTGGAACAATGTATTCATGTACTAAGGCTGCCATAACAAGGTACCATAGACTGGGTGGCCTGATTCTCAGGCTAGGTGTCCAAAATCAACGTGTTGGCAGCTTTGGTTTCTTCTGAAGCCTCTCTCCTGGGCTTGCAGATGCCTGCCTTCTCTTTGTATACTCGAGGATTGCCTGTTGGATTGTTTTACTTGTGTTCTAATCTCCTATTCTTACAAAGACCCCAATCCTATTGGATTGGGTCCACCCATAGGATTTTTTTTTTTTTTTTTTTGCTTTAATTATCCTTTTAAAGGCCCTATATCCAAATATCCAAATAGAGTGACATTCTGAGGCACTGGTGTAGGACTTTAACAGGAATTCTGGGAGGGCATAACGCAGCCCCATACAATATGGCAATTTACTTTCAGCTGAAAGTGTTTTTGGTTGTCTTGGTCCATAATTCAGAATTGTCATGATTACTAAGGGAGGTTTTTAATGTCCCTCCAATAGAATGTAGATGGTATATGAATCAAAAAGACAGTTTTAGTCGTACTTAGTTGATGTTTTGTGCTTCTATATAAAGTTGATTAAAACGCTTTTTGTGTATCAGTTATGGGCCATACTGCAAGAGATGCTATAGAAAAATAATTGACAAACCTTACTGTGAAGAGTTCAGCCTGCAGCAGGCCATTCAATCCAATAGAAATGTAATTTCCTATGTAACTTAAACTTTTTTCCAGTGGCCTCATTAAAAAGATAAAACAAGTGAACTTAATTTTAATTATATATTTAACCTAATATCTAAAATGTTACTTCAATATATAATCAGAATAAGCAACTATTAACGCAGTAGTTGACTTTTTTCATTAAATATTTTTTATTCGTTTGAGAGAGTGAGCGCATGTGTGTGTGCATGCACCAGAGTGTGAGCAGGGGCAAGGGTCAGAGGGAGGGGGACTAGCGGACTCCCAGCTGAGCAGGGAGCCTGGGTCAGGGCTGGATCCCAGGACTCCGGGATCAGGATCATGACCTGAGCCCAAGGCAGACACCTGACTGAGCGTCTGAGGTGCCCCAGTAGTTGACATTTTTTGTACTAAATCTTCAAACACCAGTGTGTAGTTTACATCTGAATTCAGATGCTAAATTTTCTTTAGAAATATTTGATCTGTATTTAATGATAATTTGTGACAAATATATAGAAAACTTGTCATTTTTTTTAAGATATCATTTATTCATTTGACAGCACAAGCAGCGGGGAGCAGCAGGGAGAGGGAGAAGCAGAAAATTTGTCATATACTCTATTCATATCAGCAAGGAGCAACTAATAGACTCATAATTTTGGAATGAACTTCATACACAGGAAATATTCCTTTACTAAGGGGAAGCCTTTGGAAATGGATATTGGAGTTCGTACTGGGACTAAAATCCTGAGTTTTCTGATGACCTATTTTTCCTAAAAGTAGCATGGCATTTTGTTATTTAGATCAGAGCACTATGCCTGCTTTGAAATTTGGAAAACTTGCAGGCTTTTTTTTTTTTTTTTTTTAAACTTTATGGATGGTAAAGAAATCTCTGGCTAAAGCTGCTGCTTAAGGATTGTTATATTTTTGTTATCTGGGGCTAGTTATGATATCTAAGAGACAAAGTAGTGGATTTTCTAGTTTCAGGGGTTAATCATCTTACTTTACTCTCCTGCTACATCAGAAATCCATCCCAGGTAGTTGTCAAGTCTCTTAAATGTTCAATGGGAAATTTACTCCTTTGACTAGTTACACTTTCCTTGGGGTAGGACACATAATTGTTGGAATTCTTTTTATTCACTTATATTTATTTCTGACTTGCTGCTATAACTAACCTTCACTTTGTGTGTTTGCTGTAGTTAACTTTTTCCTGTGCTTTGATTGATTCTCATACCTGCTTTAGTTTTTGTCGTTCTTTTAATTAGTGTCACCATATTTGATGACAGAAATGTTTGGCTTATCCTCATTGTTAAGGGACAAATTGTTTCTTTTGCCTTAAGTAATATCTCATTAACTTTATAAGCCAGCTTTTCCACATCATCTAGAGAATCAATTTCCTGTGTTTTACTGGCATTAAGTCTCTAGCATCCCCACCTCATCTTTCCATATTAGCATTTTAATAGCTACATGCTTTTAGAAGCTAATGCCTCCAAAGTGTTTAAAAATAATCTTAATTCTTAAAAAAAATTTGTAACTTGGTATAATGTAGCTTTATCAGAAGTACTAGTTTTCTTTTAGATGGAACCATTGAAATTACCAAGTGATGTTATGAAGGCAGTTTTAATGTTCACAATGCTAAAATGTTATGGCTTGATCACACCAAAAAAAAAAAAAAAAAAATATCTGTGGGTTTTGATACGTTAACACCAGATGTCTTTTGAGGTTTTCTAGGAAAATGAGGTGTGTTTGTGCATTAACATCCCATCAAATGAATTTTATTATCTTTTTTTTTCTTGATTAAATCCATCAGAAAGAGTTATTCTTTGTAGGTGGCAAACAGATGCTCAAACAAATGGATTTCATTCTGAGAGTATTCCTGTATCTTTATCACACCATTGTCTTTGAAGTTATTCATTTATCACAGTGGAAGAGTTTCTTTTGTTTTTATGACTTTTGGAGAATTTAAGCTTTTGATTTACTTTGAGGTCATGTGTAAGGTTGTGGCTTCTGGCCCAACTGCTGCTGCCTGTTGAAGCAACTTTGTTTTTCATTTTCAAAGTAGGAAAACTGCTGTTGCAATTTATTCCCAATATAGTAAAGATGTGAGTAGTGAATCCGATGTGTGTGTGGGTGCAATCTTAGAAATCCTAGTGTTTGCAGGACAGGTGTGTCTTCCTTAGTGTCCCTCTGAGATGGCCATCTGGCTTTTTTGCTTGAACACATTCAGGTAGCTCTATTTGAGGAAACATATACCATTGTTGGACAACTGATTGTTAAAAATGTATATTTAAAATAGGCTGAAGTAGACCTTTCATTCCCTTATTTTCCAGCTGAAACTGTGTGGAAGACTTTGACTTGATTTCTTCTTAGCTGCCTTCAAATATTGAAACACTTTAACCAGATTCTTCCTCTTTTTTCTCTTCTTCCAGGCTAAATACTATAGTCATTTGTGCAACAGTTACTTGAGTGCTGATATTAGGAGCTCGTCTAGGTACTGGAAGAGATACCAGCAATTTTCTTGAGTTTCATACTTTTTAAATCCACTAGCCCACTATGGGTATCTATAGTCTACACCTGGAAAATTGGGTGTTCTTGTCAAGAATGCTTACTGGGAACTTTTTTTTTTTTTTTTTTAAGATTTTATTTACTTATTCTTGAGAAATACAGAGAGAGAGAGTGGCAGGCTCCATACAGGGAGCCCGACGTGAGGCTCGGTCCCAGGACTCCAGGACCACGCCCTAGGCCGAAGGCAGGCACCTAGCTGCTGAGCCACTAAGGTGCTCCTTAAGAATTCTTTTTCTTTTTTTCTTTAAATTAATTTATTTTTGTGTATTTTTTTATTGGAGTTTGATTGGCCAACATAGAGTATAAAACCCAGTACACATCCCATCCAGTGCCCCCTCAGTGCCTTAAGACTTCTTTAGAGTAGTTTTAGGTTTACAACAAATTGAGAGCAGGGTTGTATAGGTTTCCGTTGTGCCCCCTGCACATGCACAGCCTCCACCATTATCACTTCTTACCAATCACAGTGAGACATTTGTTAAAATTGATACTACATCATCACCCCAAGATCATAGTTTATCCTGGGGGTATACATCCTATAAATTTGGACAAATGTATAATAGATCCATCACGAGAGGATCATATGGAGTATTTTCACTGCCTTTAAAAATCCTTTGTGCTCTGCCTGTTTATCTAAGTTCTCCCACTCCCAACAACTACTTAGCTTTTTGTTTTCTTCAGAGTTGTGCCTTTTCCAGAATGTCATAACTCTGAATCATATAGTTTGTAGCTTTTTTCAGATGGACTTCTTTAATTGATCATGCATTTAATGTTTCTCCGTGTCTTTTCATCGTTTGAGAGTTCTTTCCTTTTTTAGCACTGAGTAATATTCCATTGTCTGGAGGTACTACGGTTTGTTTATATACTTGCCTACTGGAGTACTTCTTGGTTGCTTCTACGGTGTGGCATTTATGAAAAATGCTGTCCATATCTGCGTGCAGGTTTTTGAGTGGACACAAGTTTTTAACTCCTTTGGATGATGCTTAGGAGCACCATTGTTGGATCATATGGTAAGAGTATGTTTAGTTTTTGTAAGAAACCAGCCAGCTGTGTTCCAAAGTGGCTGGACCGTTTGGCATTCTCACCAGCAATGTGAGACTTCCTATTGTTCCATATCCTCACCAGCATTTGGTGGTGTCAGTGTTCTGAGATTTTGGCCATCATGACAGGCTTGTTATATTATCTGTGATAGTGTTGTTTTAATTTGCATTTTCCTGATGACATATGATGTAGAACATCTTTTCATATGCTTATTTGCCATCTGTATATCTTCCTAGGTGAGGTGTTCAGGTCATTAGCTCATTTTATAATTGCATTGTTTGTTTTCTTATTGTTGAGTTTTAAGTGTTTCTTGTATATTTGAAAAACAACCCTTTATCAGGTGTGTCTTCAGCAAATATTTTCTCCCAGTCTGTGACTTACCTTCTCATTCTCTTGACATTGTCTTTTGCAGAGCAGAAATTTTTAATGTTGCTGAAGACCAGTTTATCAATTATTATTCCTTGGGTTGTACCTTTGGTGTTATGTCTAAGAAGGCCTAACCTTACCTAAGAACATCTAGGTTTACTTCTATTTTACCTTGTGGGAATTTTATAATTTTGCATTTTACATCTGTTTTGAGTGGATTTTGGTGAAGAATGTAGGATCTGCATCTAAATTACTTTTTTTGCCTGCGGATGTCCAGTTGTTCCAACATTATTTTGTTGAAAGGACCATCTGCTCTATCGTCTTGCTTATGCTCCTGTGTCAAAAGATCGGTTGACTGTATTTGAGTCTATCTCTGGGCTTACTATTTTCCACTGATATATTTGTCTACTCTTTGCCAAGACCACACTGGGAAAGCTTTAAGTTTCTTAGCATTAAGTGTGATGCTTACTGTAAGTACTTTGTAGATAGTCTTTATCAAGTTGAGAAAGTTCCCCTCTGTTTCTAGTTTACTGAGAGTTTTTATGATGAATGAGTGTTGGATTTTTTCAAAAATTTTTTATGCATGTAGTCTTATAATCCTACTATATTTCTTTTTTAGTCAGTTGATGTGATGGATTACATTGATTTTTGAATGTTTGCTCAGCCCTGCATATCTGAAATCTAACTTCATTGTCATGTATAATTCTTTTCATACTTTTCTTGAATTCATTTTGCTAATATTTTGTCAAGGATTTTTACATCTATCTTCATGAGAGGAGATTGATCTGTAGTTTTCTTAAGATGTTTTTGTCTGATTTTGGCATAAGGGCAGTGCTGACCTCAGAAAATGAGTTAGGAAGCATTCCCTCTGCTTTGATCCTTTGAAAGAGATTGTGTAGAATCTTTCTTATATGTTTGGCAGAATTTACCAGCAAACCTACCTGGGTCTTGTGCTTCCTATTTTGGAAGATGGTTAATTTTTGACTCAATTTCTTCTTCTTTTTTTTTTTTTTTTTTTTTTTTACTCAATTTCTTTAATAGATACAGGTCTATTCAGATTATCCATTTCTTCTCGTGTGGATTTTGGCAGATTGTTTTTTTTTCAAGGACTTGATTTATCTAGAGTATCATGTTTTTGAGCATAGTGTCATCCATCATATTCTCTTTATATCCTTTTAATTTTCATTGTATCTATAGTGATGACCCTCTTTTATTTCTGTGTTTCCCATTGCTTTAAATGGTAGTACCTGCAGGGTATTGAGAGTCTTGCACCAGGAAGGTTTTGAAAAATCATCAGAGGAGATGGATGCTTTAGGATTCCTAAAAACAGCAACAACAAAACAGGAAAATGGAGCTATACAGACCTTTCTTTGTATTTAGAAATTTCCTCTCCTTTTTTTTTTAAGATTTTACTTATTTATTTATGAGAGATATACACACACACACAGGGGTAGAGACACAAGCAGAGGGAGAAGCAGGCTCCCCATAGGAAGCCCAATGTGGGACTTGATCCTGGGACTCTGGGATCATGCCCTGAGCCAAAGGCAGATGCTCAACCACTGAGCCACCCAGGATCTCTAGAAATTTCCTTTCTAAGAACTTGCTATTCACGTTGAAGCCCGCAGACCAGCACCATTGGTTTTATTCAGGAGCTTATGAGAAGTGCACAGTCTCTGGTTGACTTTAGAGTGACTGATGGAATAAGAACCTTATTTTAACAATATCCCTACATGAGTCTTATGCTCTTTAAAGTTTGAGAAGCATGGACTAAGAAACATCAGATTCTGTTTTAAAATATTTTTAAAAAAATCTCCATCACAATTAAGGATGATGTTTATCATTATCCAAAACTTCCTTTAAGCAAGTGACATATGTTTTTTGTTTGTTTGTTTGTTTTTTAGCTTTATCATTTTCCTTAGAAATGCATAGTGTGATAATGCAACCAGGACACACCAAGTGGCAAAGAATGACTCATCTGCCTGACGCTGTGGTGCCTTTCTGTGCCTGAGCAGTAGCTGAAGTGCATGTCTCCTTCGCTAGCAACCTGTGTGCTTTTCAAAATACCCGCATATGATCCTGATCTTCTATCAATAGAGTTGGGATGGTAACTTAAGGCTTTTCTCATAATAATTTTGTTTTGATGTCATTTAATACTCTTTTATCTCTCTTGAGGAAACCTACTCGTTTATGTATTTTTAGGCCATGTAACATTTTATTCAGTGAGCCAGCATTTGAGTGCCTACTATGCATGTGGCATTTTGCTAAATTCACACAATTGAGTTGTGTGGCACAAGTCTCCATGGAGGTTATAGCCTAATAGGGCAAAGGGATAAGCAAATCAGAAATTAGAGTGCAGCGTGACAAGAGAATCACAGAGGAAATCCTGGATATTAAATGAATTACATAGAAAGGATTTGGGGATTTAGGGCTTTTGGAAAATGTTTGAAACTGGGAAATCTACATAAGTTATTTTACATCTCTCAGTGGACATGTGGGTTGCTTCTCTATTTATTTATTTTTATTATTAATTTTAGAAAGCAGGGTGGGGAGAGGGAGAGGGATAGAATCTTAAGTAGGCTTCATGCCTAGCTTGAGTTCATGACCTGAGTTGAAATCAAGAGTCAGTTGCTAAACAGATTGAGCCACCCAGGTGTGCACCCCCCCCACCCATGGATATTTGAGTCGCTTCTATATCATGGCTATTATAAATAGTGCTGCTGTAAACATAGGCATGTATATGTGTTTTTTAAATTAGTGTTTTTGTTTTTAACATGGATATTGTACTTTGTCAGATGCTTTTTCTGCATCTGTTGAAATGATCATATGGTTTTTATCCCTTCTCTTGTTGATGGGGTTTATCATAATGATTGATTTGCACAACTTTAACATCCCAGGAATGAATCCTACTTGATCATGGTGAATTATTTTTTTAATGTATTGTTAGATTAAATTTGCTAATACTTTGGTGAGAATTTTTGCATCTATGTTTGTTAGAGATATTGGCCTATAGTTCTCTTCTTGGTGGTGTCTTTACCTGGGTTTGATATTGGGATAATGCTGGCTTCATAGAATGAGTTTGGAAATTTTCCTTCCTCTTCTGTTTTTGGGATAGTTTGAGAATAGGTATTAGCTCTTTTTTAGATGTTTGGTAGAATTCACTTGTGAAGCCTTCTGGTCTTGGACTTTTGTTTGTTGAGACTTTTTTGATTACTGATTCAATTTCATTGTTGATAATTGGTCTGTTCAGTTTTGTATTTCTTCCTAATCTAGTTTTGTAAGTTTATATGCTTCTAGGAATTTATCCATTTTTTCCTTCTATGCTGTCCAGTTTGTTGACAAACCCTCTTTCATAGTATTTTCTTATGATTTTTGTATTTTTGTGGTAGTGGTTGTTAGTTTTCCTCTATTTCTGATTTTGAATCTGCTTTCTCTTTCTCTCTCTTTGAGTCTAGCTAAAGGTTTATCAATTTTGTTGCACTTTTCAAGGAACCAGTTTCTGGTTTCATTGATCTGTTCTATTTATTAGAACATAAACATTTATTTATGTTCTAATATTTATTATTTCCTTCCTTTCACTGACATTGGGCTTTTCTTTTTGTAACTCCTTTCAGTGTAAGGTTAGGTTGTTTATTTTTCTTTTTGAGGTAGGCCTGTGTTGCTTTAATCCTCCCTCTTAGCTTTTGCTGCATCCCAAAGATTTTGGACCACTGTTTTTCATTTTCATTTGTCTCCATGTATTTTTTAATTTTCTCTTTGATTTTTTTTTTTTTTTTTTTGGTTGACACGTTCATTATTTAGTAACATGTTATTTAGCCTCCACGTGTTTGTGCTCTTTCCAGATTTTTTTCTTGTGGTTAATTCCTGGTTTGATAGCATTGTGGTTAGAAAAGATGTGTGGAATACTTCAATCTTCTTGAATTTGTTGATATTTGTTTTGTGGCCTAACCTGTGATCTGTTCTGGAGAATGTTTTATGCACTTAAAGAATGTGTATTTCCATGGTTGTTGGGTAGAATGTTCTGAATATATGTTAAGTCTTTCTGGTTTAATTTAGTGTCTTTCAGAGTTACTGTTTTCTTGTTGATTTTGTTTGGATATTCTATCTGTTGATGTCTATGAGGTGTTAAAGTCCCTTACTGTTATTTTATTACAATTTGTCCCTTTATATCTGTCAATAGTTGTTTTATGTATCTAGATGCTCCCATGTTAGATGCATACATACTTAAAATTGTTAAATCCTTTTTTTTTTTTTTAAAGATTTTATTTATTTATTCACGAGAGACACACAGAGACAGAGGCAGAGACATAGGCAGAGGGAGAAGCAGGCTCCATGCAGGGAGCCCAATGCGGAACTGGATCCCAGGACCCCGGGATCACGCTGTGAGCCAAAGGCAGAAGCTTAACCACTGAGCCACTCAGGCGTCCCTGTTAAATCCTTTTGTTGGATTTTTCCCTTTATCATTATATAGTGCTCTTCTTTGTCTCTTCATACAAAGACTCTTCATACAGTCTTTGTTTTATAGTCTATTTTGTCTGATATTGGTATTGCTACCCCAGCTTTCTTTTCACTTCCATTTGGATGGTAAGTGTTTTTCCCTACTTTCACTTTTAGTCTGCATATGTCTTTAGGTCTGAAGTGAGTCTCTTGTAGGCAGTTTATAAAAGGGTCTTGCTTTTTTGTCTATTCAGCCACCCTATGTCTTTTGATTGGAGCAGGTAGTCTATTTATATTCAAAGTAACTACTGATAGGATTGTACTTGTTGCTATTTTGTTACTTGTTTTCTGGTTGTTTTTGTGGTTATTCTCGTTTCTCTTCCACTCTTACTTTATGGTTTGATGGCTTTATATATATATCCCCTTCTCTTTATTTTTTCTTATCTGTTAGAGTTTTTGCATTGTGATCACCATTAGGCTCATATGTAAGATCTTATGCACATAGCAGTCTATATTAAGTTGAACCCATCTAAAAGCACAAAATTTTAACCCCCTCCCCCCCTTTTATGTATATGACACCACACTTTACATCTTGTTATTTTGTAAATCCCTTGACTAGTCTTTATGGATATAATTGACTTTAATGCTTTTGTGCTACTATAAGTATATAAGTTTTATAAGCAGATTAGTCTGCTACTTTTATTATATGTGTATTACTTTTGAAATTTTTCCCTTTCATAATTTTCTTACTCTTGACTATGGCCTTTTCCTTCTACTCAAAGAATTCTCTTTAACTTTTTTGTAGGGCTGATTTAGTGGTGATGGAATTAACTCCATTAACTCTTGTTTCTCTGGGAAACTTTATCTCTCCTTTTATTCTGAACAATGGTTTTGCTGGATAGAGTATTCTTGGTTGCATGTTTTTTTCCTTTCTGAATTGCAAATACATCATGCCACTCTCTTCTGGCCTGTGAAGTTTCTGCTGAAAAATCAACTGACAGCCTTTCCCTTATGTAATTGTTTCCTCCTGCTGCTTTTAAAATTCTTTGTCATTACTTTTTGCCTTTTGAATTATTATGTGTCTTGGTGTGGACGTTCTTGGGCTAATTTTGTTGGATGCTGTCTGTGCCTCTTGGATCTGGATTTGTATTTCCTTTTCCAGATTGAGAAAGTTTTCAGCTATTATTCCTTCAGATATGTTTTCTGCCCCCTGATCTCTCTCTTCCTTCTGGAATCCGTATAATGAGAATGTTACTATGCTTGATGATGTTGCTGAGTTCCCTTAACCTGTTACCATTTTTTATTACTCTTTTTTTTTTTCTTTTTGTGGTTTAGCTTAGTTGCTTTCCATTACTCTGTCTTCCAGCTTGCTGATCCATCCTGTGCTTTTTCTAATTCTAATCCACTGTTATTTCTCTGTAGTGTGTTTTTAATCAGTTATTGACTTCTTTATCTCTGATTCTTGTATTTTTGTGTTGAAGGTCACTCTGAGATCTTCCACTCTTAAGTTTAGGGAGTATTTTTATGATGATTACTTTGTATTCTTTATCAGGCCTATTATGTTCATTTCATTTATCTGTTTCTGTGTAGTAGGAATGTCTGTTCCATCTCTTGATCTTACAGTGGTGGTTTGATGAACAGATCCTGTGGTGCCCCGTAGCCCAGTGTCCCATGTTCACCAGAACTTGGTACTTTGGGAATGTTCCCTCTGTGTGTTACATGTACCCTGCTGTTGTGGCTGAGCCTCATTTGGCTGCAGTGACTCACTTTGCCTGCTGTGGACCAGATTTGGTTCCTGCTGTTAAGACCAGTCCAGGGCCATAGTGGGCTTATATAGTTGGTTGGTGTCAGCAGTCAGACCCGGTGCCTGCTTGTAGTCCATTTACTGGGGCTGCAGTGGCAATGAACTACAGGCTGCTCTCCCTAGGTTGCCTCCTGAGAGACTTTTGTTGGTGGGCAGGCTGGTATTCAGCCCAGATGCCTGGTGGGGCTGGAGCTGGAGACATACTGACTGGCAGTTAGAAGACTCAGCCGCCAAGACTGAGTTACTAGGGTATGTGGTTATCTTCCTCTCTCCTCTCCTCAGGACAAGAGTCACTTTGAAATGATGCTGCTTCTTGCTGGAGCTGCTTGCAGGTGAAACAGGGCAGGAACCCCTTGGGGAGGGAATCCTGCTGAGTGGGGCATGTTGGATGGAACATACCTGCAGGCAGACATGGGGCTGGGATGCATGCACTGCATCAGCAAGGTAGGTGAAAAGTGTGGTTTCTTGCAGGTGTCTGTCCACCTAGGCTGGCGGGGGGAGGGGTGTGAGAGAAATGGTGTCCACCTCTTTTGTTCTTGGAGAAATCTCCTAAAGTCCCTACTCCTCCAGCACACATTCTGGGATTAGTAAATTCCCTACAGGTACTTTTCAAAGTACTATTTCTATGCTATATCTTGGTGGGATTTTTACTCTGTCCCTCTAAGGGTGGGCATTTAGTTTCCCCTTGCCCTCTGGCTCTCCTGTAGCTGAGCCTGCTAATTTTTGAAGTACGTGCTATTAAGTCCTGCTCGTTATAAAAACTCAGAAAGTTCAGCCCTGCTAGTTTTCAAAGCCAAATGTTATGGGGACTTGTCCTTCCAGTGCAGGTCCCCTGTGCCTTGGGTACTGGGTGTGAAGTCTCCCCCTCCCTTCCTTGAGCTTGTGGGGTATCCCTCCCATTTGTAGTGAGTCTGGCCAGGAATTTGGTTCCTGACAATGTTTTCATCTTTACTTTTATTTGCCATGTTTCTTCGTCTGTATGGTTAAGTAGAAAGTCTATTTGGCCAGTCTTTGAGTTCTTTTCTGGGTTGGATGCACTGATGTGGTTGTTGTGGGACAGGGTAACCTCAGGATTCTCCTGTTCTGCTGTTGTCCCAGAAGTCCATGATTTTATACATTTTAAGTTTTGTATGCTTGTTCTTTGTGTGGTATGTATTACCTATTGACTATAGAAGATGACTTTTTGTTTCTACACTAGAATGTTGCAGTCAACTGAAAATGTCTCTCACCCCCCGATTTTAAGTTTTTTAAAAATTAAAATGAATTTGGAAATAAGATGAGAAGCATTTGGGACTGAGGTATCCAAGGAATGGAAAGTAAAAGAATATATCTGTGATGGAATGGAAAGGCTATGACCATTGACATAGGAGTATCAGGAATAGAACATGACCAGGGAAAAGTGAAATGATGGGAATTTACAGGTATCTGGTTTCTGAGGCTATTAAGTAAATTTTATAATCAGACTAGTTTGTGGGTGAGAAGCCTGATGGAAACAGTGTTTACTTTTTGTTCAAAACTGTAAAATAGTTCACCTTTTCAATTTCTACTTTCTCTTTCTTGATTGGAATTACTATTATCATAGGAACAATTAGGTTTTGAAAGTCATCTTTGCCTATTAAAGAGTCACCTAATTAGTGTTACCTGCTTCAGTGGCTCTGTTAGGATTTGCCTTCAGTAATTCCTGCTGATGAAAGTCTTATGTGAAGGGAGTCCAAATGCATGCCAGCTCATACAAAATGTCATTCATAGAAACAAGTAATTCAACTGAAATGTGCATTGGGGTCTGATATCAGACACTGTGAAAGGATTATGCATATTGAAGTATTGTATACTTGAAATCGATCATAAATTCACCCTTTCTATTACTGTTAGGAGATGAGTTACTGTTTCCACTTGCCAGGTAAGAACAATACTTGAGATAAAATCTGACATTACACTTTTGCCCTTCAACTGCTTTTTGAAGTGTAAATGGCCTATGTTTAGCCAATCTCCTTGTTATGAAATTGAATCATTTTTATGGAATCTGAGCTAGAACTGCTGATGCAGCTATTAACAGACACAGAAGAACTACTCAGTTGAGAGGAGCACTTTAAAGGTGGTTGAGTTCAGGGAGGAATTTTCTGCTCTCTTGTATCACTCTATTTGTGCCGTGTGTGAGCTGCATAAACTGTACTCATTTTTATCTGTTTGTGTTTGCATAATAGCTATTTGTGTTTGTATCCTCAGTATAAAGATGATGATGATTAACTCATACTTGCTGAGAGCTTATTCTGTGTGAGGAGCTATTCCAAGAGTTTTACGTGTATTACCTTGTTTGTTCTTCCAACCTTTCTCAAGAGGAATATATTTACTCCCGTTTTAGACTTGAAAATACTAAAGTACAGAGGTACCTTGGATATCTTGCCTGAGGTCACATATCTAGTTATTGGTAGAGTCATGGTTTATACCTAGGCAGTCTGGCTGCGGAGCCTGTTACATAGACCCTATACAGTATTGATTCTGTATATGTGCATGTGGGATGCCTGATAGTATTCTATTTCTCCTTGGGAGGCTTTCCCAACCTCTGTATCTCTTCTCTCTAGGACTGCTTTAAACTTGCTCTCATCCTGATCAGTGAGGCCACCACTATTCTTACTTGGCGATTAGATCAGTTAGGAATGTCTTTGGATATAAGGGATAGAAACACTAATGGCACAGTACATTTAATGATTAGGGCTTTATTTTTCTTAAATAACAAGAGGTCTTGGACGTAGGTGGTTGAAAGCTGATGCAGCTGCTGGATACTCTTGATAGGGACTCACACCTGTTCTTTGTGCTCTTCCATCCTTACCTGCTGACTGTTGACTTCATGCTTGTTAGTCTCATGGAGGCAAAAATGGTTTTTGTAACTCTAGTATTAAAGATCCATTCCAGGTAGAAAGAAAGGGATGGAGGGATTCTAAAAGGGGACAGCCAGCCTTGCTCATCCTTTTATATACAAAAAGAAAAAGCATTTCTAGAAGATTCATGCAATTGACATTTTATGTCCTATTGGCCAGAACAAGGTCATATGATCAGTCCTAGAGACCAAGCACATGGAATCATGTTATCATGACTGGTTTAGACCAGACACAGTGTGTCATCTGGGGCTTCAAGGATATACTACCACCCACATAAGTTGAAGTTGTATTAACAGAAGAAAGATTGGGTGGAGGTGGGTACTGGGAAGACAGGTGACCACGTTGACCCTTTAAATGAATGAATATCTTTAGGTAGATACTGTGATGGAAATATTATTGAGACTTTGGCTCACTGTTTTTATATGCTTTGGTGAGTTTTTGTCTGCCACTGTTATCACTGTGGTGTTCTAATGGTATTTTTCTATTTCTCTTTTCCCTTTTACATTTATTTGTATCAGTATGAACTTGTGTCTATTTTATGGATTAGAATCCAACAATATCATTTATTTTGTTTCATAAATTTTTACAGCTTTGACCATAGAGAGCTAAGATGGTTTCCCCAGCCCTTTTGAGCTATCTCTATCCTTTTTAAGCATTTTTAATTTCTGGCACAATAGGCCTATTTTGTATTTTCCCTGTCCCAGCATTTGAATCAACAGTTCAAGGAGCCCAGGCTCCTTTTATTGGAGAATAGTATTTAGAAGCCAAGATCTTGGAATTTTCTCTGCTTATTGCTGTTGTTGTATCATTTTTTTTAAGACCTTGTCTGTGGGGAGAGCCAGGGTAGTATGTACACTAACTCATGCATACATATATCTACTCTACTTCTATATGTCTGTAGATGTGCACAAAACATCTGAGTTCACACTGATACCTCAAATGAAACCCAGTATCACAGGATTCATTTCAGCCTTCCTGTGTTCCTTATTTGCATTTTCTTTGACAGTGAGAAACCTGGTTCTCATTCTCCAGGATATGTTTACTTGTTTGTTCAGCCCTAGTGTACGTATAATATGCTTGAGAATTGCTAACCCATTACCCTGTGAGAAACAAATTCACTAACTGCAGCACAAAATTTGTACATCATTCTTGTTCTCTTGAGCCTTACAGTATCTGGTCACTGTTTCCAAAGTGCTCTTTGAATTTTATTGTGCTATTTAACAAATCAAATAGTTGTTGGATTTGTCAAATGTAGGATAAAATGAAGAAAAATAGGAAAGTATGTAAAAGATGAAGGAATTAGGGCTGTTTTTTGAGGGAAATATGTGTGTTTCTCTGAAATCCTAGATTGGTTTTTGACTTCTGACACAGTTGCTAAGAGGTATTTTAGGTAATTTTGATTCAATTATCAATTTATCAGAGAGGTGAAATAATATGTTAATACAATACTTAAATTCCTTTGTATATTTTACTAGTATTAAAATTGTTGATTTTTAAAAATTCCCTTTTGATATGCTTGCAAAAAGTTATATTTTAGTATGTTTAATAATGGCACATGATGTATATCCAGCCTGATCCCATTACGAATTGTTTTAAAATAATTAGGTAACCTACCTTTTTTTTTACTTTAAAGGTCATTTTACCAGAACACTGTATGTAGTATTCTTGGAGAATGCCAATAGTATAATGCATTAAGTCTCTTGCAGTGATAAAATTATTGTTCTGTTTTCTAGAAGAGGTGAATTTGAGAAAAATTGGGAAGAGTTGTTTCCTTCTTACATATAGACAGCCAAATTAAAATATATATATATTGGAGCCCACCAGATTTCTTATCCTTAATGGAGCACCTAATTTGGGTGGTACTGTAAATAGAAACATACCTGAACTGAAAAGTCGTGCAAGAAGAGATATAATGATTGTATATTTAAGAGTTTTTAAAACAATAGTAGTTATATTTGCTCTTATATATATATTTTTTAAGATTTTATTTATTTAAGAGAAAGAGCACAAGCAGAGGGAACAGTAGGGAGAGGGAGAAGCAGACTCCTCACTGAGCAGGGAACCTGACCTGAGCCAAAGGCAGATGCTTAACTGACTGAGCCACCCAGGTGTCCCTAACTTATATTTCTTTTGTGTGCCATAACTTAAAGAAAAATGTCTTCGCACACAATATCATTCTAGTCAACTTAAACAGCTCCAGTAGATAACATCTGGCCATATATATAGCCAGCTTATTGAGAAAATCCAGAGTATATTACATTTTATATTTTGTTAAATAAATACCCTATTAAATACTATCCAAGTATAATAAAATTGTAACTATATTCATTACTATGTGTCTGTTCTATGTCTGCGGAAACAATCAAGTTTTAAAGTCTATCTTGGGAGGATTTGCCAGGTAACAAAATTCAGTGGGTCCTGTAAGGAGTAATTGCTGATTTGAGTTAATCAGAGTTATGTCTGTTAGAGTTCACTTAAAATGTAGAGTACAAAATGGGATCTCAGGAAAGCTATAAAAGTTATTTCATTGGGTTTAATGACATGACTTAAAATTAGAAATGCAACTGCCACTGCATCTTATAAGTTACAGCAAGTAATATTAAAACAAAAAAGATTGATTATAGGTTCTTGTCCTTTTCCCTTTTCCCTCTTTTTAGCTTTAAAATATTTATTTTTATTTATTCCTTTTTTTCCCCTTTCAAGCCTCTTTCCAATCTCATTTGATTTTTAACGATTTTGAGAAGCAATAGGAAGTAAAGGAGATCTCAAAACAGATTTTTGAAGTGGACAGAAGGGGCATGTGTCATGCATGTATATAATTTATCGTATGTGATGATTTTTAGAATTATAAGCATAACAAATGTATATATAACATATATATAGCACATGTATATAAAATGTAGGTACATAACAAGGTCTCAAAATCAATATTAATATAAATTGTCCTTCCATCTAAACAACCATCTGTTCTCTTGTAGCCTTCCTCATCAGAGTCTTTTCTGAATAGACAGGCTTTTTTATGTAGAATTCTGCCAATAAATTATGTATCCCAATATGTTCCCTGTTTTTGATAAAACTAGACAGTATTTGAAAACATAGAAACCTCATCCAAAACTAATCACTGCAAAGTGATCAAATAGGATTGCATGGTAGCTGGTTGCTAAATGCTGTATTCTGCTGTAAAATAGCATAAGGGCACACAGGGACTGTGGTTTGTGAGCATTTTGTGTTACTGGATATACTAAGTGTCAATTTTAGTTAGCCTTTGGGTTTTATGCATAGCCAAGGTTATTTGGTTTTGTAAAAATAAATTAATGGGGAAGGATTGTTCCTGTGGAGTGTCAGATTTTACTCTGTAAAAAAAAATTATTTTCTTGATTAGCTTTAACAATAACTTTAAATTCATGTAGACAACTGATTTTTTTTTTTTTAATAGTTTCAAACTTTTTTTTCATGGGAAAGAAGTTGTAATGTTGGTCAAGGTCTCAGACTAGTCTTTAGAGGCTCACTTAATGTATGAATGTAGCAGGATTGTCCTAATTCTAGTAGTGAGATATTGTTTCTAGCTTCTGCAATTCTGGCAGGAAACTTGAGATTGGGACTCTGGAGGGGGCTGTGGAGGCAGGTTTAAAGGGAGTGGAGGAAGGACCTCCCCTGCTCCTGAGGCCTTCCGTACTAGAAGTGGTGGCTTCTGTATGTCTAGGCTCAACTCCTGTTGGTGAGTAATTACGGAGCCTCATTTTATGTAGTAAAGCTCCATTTGCCCAATAAACCACAGGCTACATTATAACATTTCAGTTTTCCTCTTTCATATAGTCCTTGTGCATGAGCAATGGTAACTTCAAACTAATTATAATATGGAACTGAAATCTGAGTGTTCCTGGAGAAGCTTGGAATACATTGACAGCTTTTTCTTTGAAAATTACTTTAATTTCTTTTATCTTTGTTCAGTATCTTAAGCTTTTAAAATAAGTAGTTTTCAGGAGAGCTGCTCTTCTTTCCTGTAATGTCAGAATCCCACATAGTGATAGCAGGCTAAAATTCACTGAAAAGTAATTCTCTCTCTGTCTCTGTCTGTCTCCTCTTTAATGACAACACTGTCAAACTAGCAGTGGAATGATGCAAATAATTTTTGTGGGCTCTAGCTATTACTGTCCTACACGTGGAATTTCAGGTGTATTGAGGCTTTATGCAAGCTTGAAGTATAGGCAGCTGATCTGATAGTTTGCACATGTGAAGGTTTGGAAGTTTATTGTGTTTTTTTTTTTTTGGAAATTCCCATGTAAAGTTTCTAAGGGATGACAGAGTAAGCTGAGTTACTCTACAATTAAAGGCTTCATGATTTTTCTCTCTTTCAGGTTTCTATTGTCCATAGGAACGGCAGAGTGATGTTTCTTCCAAAGCTATAACCTTCAAAATCCCTTCTTTCTTCAGACTTTCCTCTAAAGTGTTACATTTCAGTAATTCTGTGGTTAGCCCTTGAGAATCCATGATTTCTTTGCTATCGAGAGAAATGACAATCTTGAGATACGAATGCTATTCAGGAAACTTTACTAGTGATCAGATAGCTACAATTCTGGTTAATTTGGATTGCAATTTTTGGCTGGGTTCTGGATGATACAGCATTGTAATGGTCACCTGAGTTCAGATTTGGCATTGTTGTCTAGGTTTTGCCCTACACCTCTTTTTCCTGTAGGAGGGATACTTCTGTCTTTTTTCTCTACTTTTACACTTCTGACTATTCTTGAAATGTTCAAGTATCATCTTCATGGCCTCCTCCTGGGAGAAACTAGAGTCCTGTTCACTTTGAACCTGGGAGCCTGTGGCCCTGGTGTGCCTCTGCAGGGTGCGTTGCATTGTCTCTCTCTTTTTTTTTTTTAAGATTTTATTTATTTATTCATGAGAGACACACAGAGAGAGGCAGAGACACAGGTAGAGGGAGAAGCAGACTCCCTGTGGAGAGCCTGATGTGGGACTTGATCCCAGGACCCCAGGATCACGCCCTGAGTCAAGGGCGATGCTCAATCGCTGAGCCACCCAGGCATCCCAGGTGCATTGCTTTATCTCTGGTCAAAGGAGGAGGCTGTTGGGGATTCTTAAGAGCTTGGCTTGGGTGGTGAAGAAATCAGATGTGTTTTCTTTGTTAAAAGGGAAAGGATAATGAGGCATATGACAAAGTATGTGGTAGAGAGTGGTTGTTGACTAAGGAATTAAGCATTGATGGGCTGATTTAATCCTAGATCATTTAGGGCTTCTGCTCTGACCGAAGAGTAAGAAGTAGCTAATATGTTGAAGAAAGTATTTTTTAGAGAAAAAGTGGTGGGCTTCTCATTTGATATAATTACAGATATAGTGGACTATTCTATTCTATTGTTTTTCGCTGAACCTTTGAATAGACCTCTTGGAGAGCAGTAACTGAATGTGAAAAGTGACGTCATCTCTGAAACAGAGTGCCGGAAAAATGCCCTCAAAGTCTCTGAAATTGTATGCAGAGATCTAGCATTAAAGGAAAGGCTTAGTAGAAGTTGCATATAGGGCCAGAGTTCTTTAGTGACTTTAGAAGTCAAAGTATTTTTTGAAGTTTTTTTGTATAGTATGAAACGTCATGATAATATACAGGGGAAAAAAGTATATTTCAATTGCTACTGCAGGGTACATAGAAGAATGAGAATAATTTGCTATGAAAATACGTATATTTGGTTATATTTGGATCTTCAGTGATGTTTGTATGTATTTGTGTGGAATCCATTTTGAGTTTAGTTACATACTTAACTAAGGAACACAGAAATGAGGCTCAACTTGCAGAATGATAAACTACTTTAATAGAATGTCATAATCACAAGAGTAAAGACCAGCTAACCATTTTTCTATTATACTCAGAATTTTCATTACTATAAAATTTCACGTTAATAAACAGCTAAACTTTAAAAACAACTTTCGTAAATTTAATTAGTTGTTTATTAACAAATAGAGAAGCACAAACTTGCTCTTCTTCTTTTTGAGGAAGCGGAATCTGTATAGTTACCTAAGCCTTAAATTTCATGATATTGAGTTGGGATTACTGACATTTAGTATATGAAAACATATATGCTTTTGGAATTACTTTAGAAATATTCCTTCATGTTTTAAAGTAGAATAATTCTCTGGTTGAAAAATGAGCTTTAAAGTCTTATTTTCCACAAATTCTTATTAGAATTGAGGATTTATATTATATCAAATTATGTTAAATTTGTGTCATGCTGATTAGTAGAGGTTGGACGTAAAAATGTAAATTGATTTTTTTTTTTGTGTGTGTGTGTGTGTGTGATAAAGAAGACTGATACAACTAGGGAGTTTTCTTCCCCCTTAGAAATATATTATGAGTTACAAAAACGTGGAAAATGAAGAATACATTAAAACTTGTAATGAAGGAAGAAGAGCATTTTTTTTTCTTCTGCCTCATATTGTTTAGTAATTTTAGAGTAAATGTTGCGGAATTAACTCTAGCCAGTCTTATTGTGAAGAGGGAGGATGTTTGTGGATATGTCTAAAGCTAATTGCAAGCAGTATTTGGATCTTTTTTGAAAGATAAAAGGTGATGAACTTAATGCTGTGTAGTTCCGGTAGCTTTAGTACTGGCAGCAGGAAATGAGCTGTTTGTGAAAATAGCATGAAATGTAATTCAGAGCATCTGTCTAATTTATCAGCAAGAACAAACTGCTCAAGTTTTAAAATATATCAATTGCTCTAGGTACCCATTATTGACCTGTTCAACCTTCTAATGTTTGCTTAAAACTAGAGAAAAGTTTGTCAGTCGTCTTAAAATAAGCCAAATGAACCTCTTATATTTCTTTTTAAGTATTAATTAAAATTTGAATTTGTATCCTGCTCACTATTAAAACAAATAAAAACTTGATTAAGGTATAATAACCAGAACCAGGAAAGTATTTAGCCTGATGAGTTTTCACATATTGGATGTACCCCCCCTGTCATCAGTACCCAAATCTTCTTGCTAGGCCTGTAGTGAGGACTGTGGGAGACCTCCGTAGGTCTCTAGATTTAGCAGTGTGGAATCATTGCTGACTGATGTGAGTGTTTGCATTGGGTGGGAGTGAAAGCCTGATAGTGTAGTGGGTTTAAAGAGAATGGGATATCAAGAGATTGGGGAAAAAATTAGGATTTTCCAAAAAAATTTTTTGAGGGATTTTGCATTAACATCAATGAGAGAAATGGAGAGAGCACTAGGGATATAGGTGTGTGTGTGTATGTGAAAGTATGGAGAATTAATACTCCACATTAAGCATTATGTGAGCTGATAGGAATGGTTATATGGGAGAACAAAGGGTAGAAAAGGACAGAAGTGATGGGATTTCATGATGAGCTCTAGTACAAGATGGAGTGGGATCCAGGGCATGGGAAGAATGGAGTGGAGGAGCATGAACAGTTGCTTGTGTAGAAAGGAGAGCAGTGATGATGTAGGTGGGCAGATGTATTTGTGTGACTTTGTGCAAGTTTCCTGACTCCCTTTTATTGTTGAAGAAAGATGAAAAGGTAAGAGTGAGAAGGAGGTTGGAGGGGAGAGAAGTGAAATAACTAGATGAGCATGGAGCATGTGGACCTTGTGTAGACCTGTTTCCAGTCGTTCAACTTGGGCCATCCTCTGTCCCTGAGAAGCATGTTGTGACTTTGAATAGTTTTTTCATTTGATTTGAGATTAGTTATTCCCATTTGTCATCAAATAATTCCATCTCCATGTATAATTCAAAGGTATTTAAAATGCCCCCCCCCCAAGCCTTTTAGCTCTGCTGTTGTAAAAGTCTGGAAAAAGTCAGCCAGTGTCCTCTCAAATTTTCAGTCCAAGAACATGCAGGATTTAACACCGGGAAGTGCTTAGTGGGGCCGGACTCCTCACTGCTGGCTCTGGGGTCCTGGCCATCTCAGTGGCCCTCTGCTGTCTTCTCATCTTCACACCTGGAAGTGGAAGTGTAGTACTATCCATTCAACAAAGCACTCAGAACATTTAGGGCTCAGGGAGTGCCAGTTAGAAAGGATGATTGCTCACCCCTTCAGCTTCCATATTGTGGCAGAAGCAGCTTTAAAACAACAACAACAACAAACTTCCTGGTTGGAAGCAGTTAGCCTCTTTTGAGTCCAATTTCTTTCCCTTGGTCACTCCCATTAATCTACAATACATACAAATGCAAAACTCAAGTTAATTTTTTTTTTTTTTTTTTTCATTTAGTAAGGTGGGCCCAGCTCCAATCTGCTCTGACAGTGACTGCTCTGACAGTTGCTTTTGATTGAGTTGCCTGGTGCCTTCCAGGAAAGGTCTCTCCCTCCTGATGTGGGAAAGGTTCATATGACACAAATACTTCCTCAGTGTTTCTTCCTGGGTCTGCGATAAAATTGGCTACACACCAAGAAGTCGCTGAATAAAGGAGAACCACAGCATGAGTGGATTCTTCTTGCTTTTGGGATAGGGCAAAGGTGGCTGGGTTACGATCTCTAAATATTTGTCGAATACTGGAAACCTTGTCTAACCTGATGATTTTCTATATTAAAAAAAAAACAAACTCAAAGAATTTATATGTGTTCTGAGGAAATAGGACATTTTGGGGGTTTCACCAGATGAGTAAAACTGCATTGTGCACAAAATGTGCTGTTTTACTGAGAATAGTAGTGCATGTTAAAAAGAGGCATTTTTGTAAACTAGTTTGTTGTAATTGAGTCTCAGTGAACCAGGAGGCCATGACAGACATGGGAGCTGACTAGGAAATAGTTTATGGAAGCAGGAAAGCACTGGATATTAGACCTGGTTCTTAGCTATTTTGCACATCTGCTGAGTGCAAACCCATCTGGTGTGCTATAGGGGAGACCAAAGTTTCTGCCCTTGAGGTATGGTGTGGCGATGGTATAAAATTGTAGGATTTATGAGAACCCAATTTAGTCCATTCTCCCTCTTATATATCCATGCAGCCAGAGTATGCAAATGCAGCCTCATACTGTATGGTGATGATTAACTGATGCCGTGGTTTGTCAGTGTACAGGTAGGATTGCAGGAGGCTGGCATCTGCATGTAACTTGTTATAGGATCACTGTGCTTTTAACTGTTCAACTGATTTCACAGCAGTTACCACATAGTTACATTTTCAAGTTACAGAACATTTAATCAACATAGGAATTTTATTTTGTGGAGGGGAGGAGACATGACCAATTCAGAAAATTCTGTTTAACACCAGGTGGGCTGCAATTTTTTATCTTTTCTTGAACCAGTATTTTTAGACATGCCTTGTTGGTTACATACAACTTCTTGGATGCTGATCTTCCTAAAATAATATTTAGTCATCCTTTTTGTAATAGCCCATTTAAGGACTATAATTCCATTTTTGACAAGAATATAAAATTTCAAGTGTTGAATTTTGCTTTGTATTTATTTGTAAATGAATTTTATTATGGCTGTAAGAAAATTGGTGAGTGCTTGATTCAAGACAATATATACTTTTAAAGTGAATATAATCTGTAAAATTAGCCTTAAAGTGATATACAGAATATTATATCATTTAATATGGCAAAGTGTCAAAATAAGGATTTTTTGGGTAACAATCTTATAAAGTGAATATAAAGTGAATATAATCTGTAAAATTAGCCTTAAAGTGATATACAGAATATTATATCATTTAATATGGCAAAGTGTCAAAATAAGGATTTTTTGGGTAACAATCTTTTTTTTTTTTTTTAAAAAAGATTTTATTATTTATTCATAGAGACACAGAGAGAGAGAAGTAGAGACATAGGCTGAGGGAGAAGCAGGCTCCATGCAAAGAGCCTGACATGGGACTCCATCCAGGGTCTCCAGGATCAGGCCCTGGGCTGAAGGCGGCGCTAAACCGCTGCGCCACCAGGGCTGCCCAACAATCTTAACACTTCATGGAAATGAATAGTAAAGTCAGTAAAACAAAATGCTAATTATCTGATTCAGAGATCACTAGGAATATTGAGTGAAAGCTAAACTAGAGAATAGCAGTGTTATACTGCTTCTTGGATGGACACAGCTTAACTAGAAAAAATTAGATCTTAATCAGAAAGGCAGTATCAAGTTTTAGGTACAAATTTTTATTTCAGTGTAAAATTTGGTTTTTGTGTTGTGTGTCAAATATATTGTCTTGTAAGTGAGCTTGTTTTTTTAATAAGAGAATTATTTACTTTTTGTTTGTATATTTTGAGGTAAAGGATATGTTGGTATTCAGCTTTTAGCTTGTATACTTTGAGCTCTGGTGGTGGTAGTCTGCTAATGAATATTTTAGCAAGCTGACCCAACACAGGCATTTTAGGAAATTCTAGTACTTCCCGTTCCATCAATCAATAGTGATTGAGTTACCTACTCTTGATCCCAAGCCCTGGTAGGCATTTTAAGGATTATGGATCTGTCACCAATATTGGACATGTATTTCCCTAGTACTCTGTTTTTGAGGAATGGTGGTACCATGTTGACAAGGTATATCTGAAATTAGTAACTTTAACACGTTAGTTGAGATAAAGTCTGTTATTAATATAATAACTGCAGTAATTATCTTTTGGTTAATATTTTCCTGCTTCTATTTTTTTTTCTATTTTTATACTTTTAGATGTATGGGTCCTTATATTTTAGCTCTCTTATAAATAGCATACAGCTGGTTTTCAGTTTTATATAGAGTCTAACTATCTTTAAACAAGAAACTAGAAATTCTACTTTGTTTCTTGACTGTAATTACTGATAATTTGTTCTTATTCCTCCAACTTTTTTTTAGAATGAAAGTTTTTGTGTGAATGCGTCTTAATTTTTTACTTTGAAATAAATGTAGATTTACAGGAAGTTGCAAAGAAAAAATATATATGGAGGTCCTATGTATACCTCACCCAGTTTACCCTAATGATAACATCCTGCATAAATATAGTAGATGTCAAAACAGTATCAAAACGAGGAAATAGACATTAGTACTTTTCACAAAGCTGATGCATATTTCACCAGTTTTATGTGTATTTGTGTGTGCATGTGACATATACTTTAGTCTACAGAGTTTTCTCTTGTTTATGTCTGTAAAACTGCCACTAAATTCAAGATATAGAACTATTACATCACCATGGGCTCCCTCATGCCACCTCCTTATAGCCTTACCTACTTCTCCCTCCCTGCCCCCCTTTTCTAGCCCTAACTTCTGGCATCCACCCATCTGTTCTGTTGCTGCAATTTTCTCTTAAGAATTTTATTTAAGTGAAACTATACCATATGTAACTTTCTGGAATTCTCTTTTTTCCACTCAGTATAATTCCCTTGAGGTCCATTTGAATTGTTGAGTGTTTCAAGAGTTAACTCCTTTTACTACAGAGTAAGACCATGGTAGAAATGAAACTTTTTAAACCATTTACTCGGTTTGGGCTGTTTCCAGTTTTTGGCTATTTCAAATAAAGCTGCTATAAACCTTCATGTATGGGTTTTTGTGTGAACAGGTCTGTGAACAGGTCTTTATTTCTCTGGGATAACAATTGTCCAGGAGTGCAATTGCTGGATCATGGTAGTTGCAGGTTTAGTTTAAGAAATGGACATATTCTTCCAGGGTTGACTGTTCTCACATATGCATGAGTGATCCAATTTCTCTGTAGCTTCCCAAACATTTAGTATTGTCACTCTTTGTATTCCACATATTCTGGTAGGTGTGTAGTGATCATCATTGTGGTTCTAATTTGCATTTCCCTAATAGCTATGGTTCATGCGCTTATTTCCTATCTGTATATCTTTTTAGTGAAATGTCTATTCATGTTTTCATGCGCTTATTTCCTATCTGTGTATCTTTTTAGTGAAATGTCTATTCATGTTTTCTGCCCGGTTTCTAATTGGATTCTCTATTTTTTTTTTTTTGTAATTGTTGAATTTTGAGAGTTTTCTGTATTTTAGATACAAATCCTTAGTGAGATATATGGTTTTCAAATATTTACTCCCAGTCTATAGTTTTTCATCCTCTAAACAGGGTCATTTGCAGAGCAAAAATCTTTGTTTTTGTTTTTGTTTTGTTTTGTTTTGTTTTTTTTCAGAGCAAAAATTCTTAATTTTGACAGGATTCTTACCAATTTTTCTTGTTGGGTATCATGCTTTGGGTGTCAAATGTGTCTTTCTTTGTTCTTATCTGGGCATTTTGTTTTTATAATTTTTATTTTATGGTAGATAAAGAGGAAAAAAGTTGAATGTTCTGCCACTTTTAACTGAACATCAGGGTAAACAAATAATTCATATGAGGGAGTTTCTCTTTATAGAAGTATTCCAGGTAATAAGTAAAAGAGTAATGATAGAATTAGAATCTCACCAACTCCTATAAGCAATGATAAAATTAAAAAGCAGCAATTAAATTAGAATCTCAAATCCTAACAAAATGATTGATGTAGACTGTGACCACACCAAAAAGATGTTTTAGTCCATTTGGCTATTGTAACACAGTACTACAGCCTGTTAGCTTATAAACAACAGAACTTTATTTCTCACAGTTCCAGAGGCTGAGAAGTCCAAGATCAAGGTGCCAACATGGTCACCTTGTGTTGAGAGCCTGCTTTCTAGCTTTTGGCTGGCACCTTCTCTCTGTGTCCTCACTAGGTGGAAAGACTGAAGGGTCTCTGTAGGATCCCTTTTATAAGGCACTAACCTCATTTATAAAAGCTCTTACCCTCAGACCTAATGGCCTCCCAAATGTCCCACCTACTACTAATGCTGTCACCTTTGGAGGAAGCTATCTAAAGTGAAGCTGGTACTTTATTGTTATGTAATTTGTGGCTTTAAAAGGTTAACTAAAATAGCAACCAAGCATATTCAGTTCTAAATAATAACTGGGTGATGGCATTAAGGAAGGCATGTGATGTAATGTGCACTAGGTATTATATAAAACTGAATCACTGACCTCTACCTCTGAAACTAATAATATACTATATGTTAATTAATTGAATTTAAATTAAAAAAAATAAAGAGATGGGACAGTTAAGATATTCTTAGATCCTAGAATTTGCTTTGGAGGTAGTTAAATGTTAACTTTATATATTTTTTTAAATTTTTATTTATTTATTTATGATAGTCACACAGAGAGAGAGAGAGAGGCAGAGACACAGGCAGAGGGAGAAGCAGGCTCCATGCACCGGGAACCCGACGTGGGATTCGATCCCGGGTCTCCAGGATCGCGCCCTGGGCCAAAGGCAGGCACTAAACCGCTGTGCCACCCAGGGATCCCTTAACTTTATATTTTAAGTTAAACATACCAGTTAGAAATTTTAAGCACAAAAAACATAAATGGGGTATATAACTTATTGACGAAGCCTAACATTGGGTTAGTTGGCACGGGAGAAATAAGTAGCATGTTCAGCTCCACTGTCAGAGCAGGCAAGAAGAGTAGATTTAGAGCCTGGGGTTGGGGAGGCAAGAAATTGACCAAACTAATAGATTATAAGAAATTTAGACAATAGAGGAGTATTCTTTTTTTTTTTTTTTAAGATTTTATTTATTTATTCATGAGAGAGAGAGAGAGGCAGAGACATAGGCAGAGGGAGAAGCAGGCTCCATGCAGGGAGCCTAACGTGGGACTCGATCCCGGGTCTGCAGGATCACGCCCTGGACCAAAGGCAGGCGCTAAACCACTGAGCCACCCAGGGATTCCCCTAGAGGAGTGTTCTATGTGATACCATTAGATACAGTCAGCAAAACTTAGAATATGGAATGAATTGCCTAGCTCCTAAAGCAAATAAATTGCAAGGAAAATAAAAAGAGATGGAAGGGAGACCTGGATTAAAACACACTTATGAGGGCACCCGGGTGGCTCAGTGAGTTAAGTATCTGCTTTCGGCTCAGGTCATAATTCTGGGGTCCTGTGATCAAGCCCTGCATGGATGGGGGAGGGGTTCCCTGCTCAGTGGGGAGTCTGCTTCTCCCTCTGCCCTTGCTCCTGTGCTCTCTATAGCTCACTCGGTCTCTTGAATAAATAAATAAAATCTTTAAGAACAAACAATTATGTATGGACCTTATTCAAATTGTCATTTGAATGAACCAAACTTAAAAAGGATTTTTCTTTGATACAAGAAAGTTGAATACAGTGTAATAGATACTAAGCAATAATTGTTCCTTTGATCTTTATTTTTTGGATGTGACAATGGTATCGTGCATATGTATTTGAAAAAAAAAAACCCTCATCTTTTAGAGATGCCTGCTGGAATATTTATAGATGAAATGATACCTTGTCTAGAATTTATTTCAGTATTGCTTTTGTTGCCTTTGTGTTGAAAAGCTGAAAGAAGGTAAATACCATGTTTTCTTAGAGTATAAAAGTTACTACTCTCCAGTACCGCCTACCTTTAGCTGTGTACAGAAGTCCTCAATCATGAATGAAGACCTGTCTTGGAAATGATGTAATTTTGAATCTTGTTCCTGGATTTTGTTTATAATGAACTGTTAGAAATTTATGTTGAAGATAACTGTCATTTACCAAGTCATATTCCATGGTTATATTCATATGCACGTATTTGGACTTGGTAGTTTATGATGTGGACAAAAGTGTCTTGTGCTTTATAGGATAGTTAATATTGTCTTATGGAAGGAAAGAAAGTCAGTGATCATTTTCAGCAGTTTAGTTGACGTAGACATATGTTTTCTGCCAGAAGCCCGAATATGTATTCTTCTGACATATTTACTGTTTCTATAAACTATGGTATTCTTAAATATTTCAAAAATGTGACTACTATAATATTTATCCTCTGCTGATATATTATTTACAGCATAAACTAGGGTTATAAATTATAAGAAAAATTCATATTAAAACAACTACAAATTCCCAAGAGACAATATTTTAGATACCAATCAGTGCTTTCATTAATTCCTGAAAAAATTTTAAATACCTGTCTTTTATAGTCCATTTTCTAGTGTTCCTCAGCCCTGTATGATTTCAGTCTTGTTCATTTCATAGCTAAAAGTAAAGTATTGGGGGATCCCTGGGTGGCGCAGCGGTTTGGCGCCTGCCTTTGGCCCAGGGCGCGATCCTGGAGACCCGGGATCGAATCCCACGTCGGGCTCCCGGTGCATGGAGCCTGCTTCTCCTTCTGCCTGTGTCTCTGCCTCTCTCTCTCTCTCTCTCTCTCTCTCTGTGACTATCATAAATAAATAAAAATTAAAAAAAAAATAAAAGTAAAGTATTGGAAATTTATGAAGTTCAAGTGGCATGGTATAAGTAATAGAAGTCAGCACCTACAAGTATGGATGATACCTGTGGTAGGAAAGGATGAGCAGAGGAGGATAGGGTGCATTTTTTGTTAAACTTAAAAACATTTTGCCTAACTTTTTAGGGGCCTCATAAGTGGGCATATCAGCTCATTCTTGAGCTTAAAACTATTATTATTTTTTTTTACATTGTAAATATCAAAAATTATGAACTACCCTAGATTTTACCTCACTTGGAAGCTAACAAGTCAGCCAGCCCCATTCTCATGGACACTGGATGAAAGACACAAGACCCATAAATCAGAGATGAAGGACAGTTTATTACTCACAGCAGTTAACAGTATTCAGATGATTAGTGGTTTTTGTGCCAGTTTTCTGGATCTCATTTCCCACAAGATGATGTGAGGAGGGTCAGAGGACTCCTGTTTGTGCTGTGGATTGCATTACAGACTGGAACCCAGAATCCAGAACTCAGGAATCTCAGATTTTTTATAATGAGAAGTAAATGCCCTGGAAGGAGATAATTATCTTTATTTTACTGGGGAGTAAGCATGCTGGCACTTGGCTGCAGAAGTGACACTGTCTCTGTCTTCCAAACTATCCTTGAAAAGATAGTCTGGAATAAAAACAGTTGACATCTCATGTTTAAGGACTGGTAGAAACATGAGAGGCCCGTGGAAATATCTTCACCAGAAATAATGAGCACTGTAGGTATTCGGTATTAAATGCCAACTACTTAATGAATTTTGAACAAAAGGATGAATGAAATATAAGTGCAAACCAAGTCTCACAGTCGACCGAAAAATTTGGAAGAGAGTAACTTACATAATTGAGTAAATACTTGCTTTCAAAGAAGGTGTTAGAAACATCTTAGCAGATTTTTTTTTTTTAAGATTTTATTTATTCATGAGGAGAGGGGCAGAGGCACAAGCAGAAGAAGAAGCAGGCCTCCCGCAAGGAGCCCAATATTCGATCCTGGATCCCAGGATCATGCCCTGAGTGGAAGGCAGATGCTCAACCACTGAGCCATCTCCATTGTAGCAGATTCTAAGAAAAACTGCATTTTTGCTTTAACAAACTAAATTTCATTTTTTTTGTAATAATTTCCTCAAGAGGAAAACCTTGAGTTATGTTTTCTTAATTTTATTTTCCATTAATGGATTTCCTTATACCTCTTTTATCTTATAATTGTTCTTTGTAATTTTCCCTTTTATTTTAGGAGGTTTCTTGAACATATCTTCTACATCTATAATGAAGTCTTTTGTCAGTGACTATTCTGTTGTTTACTTCTTGTATTGAATTTCATTATAATTTGTTTGTCACTCCTCACTCCTGTACAACTTTCCTTCCTTCCTTTGTTAACCTCATAATATCCTCAAATCTCTGAAGATTGTCATTAGGAAGTTCTTTGATCCCTGTGATCATCTCAGAGGTGGTAGTTTTGTAATTCCTTGCTCTTTTTCTTTAATACTCCTCTTTCTTATCCTTAGGTATCTCTGAACTCCGTTTCATAGAACAATGAAAATGTAAGACCTTTCAAACAATAGGACTTGTAAATGCTAACAATCTCCACCAAAATGGCCCTTCATCTTGGAGATTCCTTTAATTTTCTCATCTGCTGTCTGCTTCTTTGAAAGTTCATAGGCAGTCTCTTACTCTGCTGGAAACTGTGGTTTCACCTATGGTTGTTGAGAATCTTCCACTTAGCTTTTCCTGAGTTGGTAGTGGTGATGGTTTTTCTAAGTCAAACTCCAGGCCACAGACCTCTTGGGATTTGTGTGAAGTTAATCATAAGTAGGAAATCAACATAGGCTTGGAAGGGGTAGCTTAGAGGTTAACCACTGAGGTTTTGGTGTGAAAGTATGGCATTACTTTGCCATTTGGCAAGTTACTTTCTTTTTTCAAGTCTTAGTTTTTCCTTCGGCAAAATGGGAAGAGTGATGGAATTTTCCCCATAATATGCAATACTTTGATTTCCAACTGGTGTTTTCCTTTTTATCCTGTATTTAGTGGGTACTCATGAAGTATCTCCTTTGTAAATGTTACCTTATTGCATGAGAAGTTACTGTATAACAGTCTGTGTAACAGTATAATTTGCTGTATAATGAAATAATAGCATCTTATTATTCTTTTGAGGCTGACAATCCTCAGGGAAATGAGAGCTCTAATCATCTCTTCTTACAGCCCTACATTATGGCTCTTGCCATGTCCCTGCTCACAGGGAGGACCTGCCAGGAGTTCCAGATGACAGCTTGCTGTGTTGGCACCTATTATTCAGATGCTGATGGGATAAGTTTTGGGGCTTTTATACTTGGGAGCAGATCTAACCTGTCTTCTTTAGATTTCATTCATAATCTTATTCACATTCTTTTTAGCTTTTTGAGCAGTCTGTAATTTTAGAAGCCCTACCTGCTGAATCATAATGGTGAAGAACATGAGTTGATTAGCAAAAATAATGTTAAGAGCTATTTCATTTTAATTTGAGTGTGTCAAGTCTAATGAAGACATTCACAGCCTTACAGCTATCTGGAACACCTTGACATTGCTCTAAGCAATAGAGCCAATAATAGCCCTATCAGAATGGAGATTTTTAAACATATCAATTATTTGAGTCTTCAGAATTTTCAGTTGAAATTAATGGTGAGGGGCAAGTGGTGATCATTACTTAAAATGGTCTAAAATATATTTTACTGTGTGCCTACCACCTCTGTCTCTAGATTTTTCCATGGCCATTACTTCTGTTAAAAAGATAAACTGAGGCACATGAAAATTTTTCAAGTTTATTGGAGCAGATAACTGTTTGAATCAGGCAGCCACAAACTGAAGTAGTTAGGAGTGTTCAGCTGCCAGGAGCTAGGTGCAAAGCTTTTAGAGGGCAGCCATGGAAGCAAGGCAAGGAAATTATTTGATTTGCTGTGCGTCAGTGGTTGCCTCACATGGCAAAGAAAGCCTGGTTAGGTGTTTGTGATTAGCTGTTCTTAAATTTCATTTACTCAGATGTCAATGGATTTACAGTCAACTCTGGCTTAGGTTCCCATTTCCTTACGCTATCAAGTCTTTAGAGCCATCCCAGTTTAATAACCTTCTTAAGCCCTCTTTTCCCATTCACAGTAATTGCCAATTTTTTCGTATGTTTGACCCTTTTTGCATATATTTTCTCTGCACGGAAAGCCATACCTCTTCTACCTGTGGCACTATTGCACACCCTTCATGAGTGCTAGAATAAGTTTTCTGTGACTAATCACCCTGCCACCTGCCTCCAAGCAACCCCAGGGTAGGGGAGGGGTTATTTCACTTATGTAGGATCTCAATGTACTTGGCAAATTGGTTGGTTTTATTTCATCTGTTGTTCTTCATGTTGTTTATTTTGAGACTTAATTTCTTCATTCACAGCAAAACATTAATAACCATCTTAATATCATCAGCCCCTTACGGCATCACGGGGGAATAATGGCTCCTAAATATAAAGATTAGTTTCTGTTAGAAAAGCAGAGAATATTAGGATCATTGTTGGTTAATGCCTACTGTGTTTTATTCTGGCATCTTAATTTCACAAACTTTAACTGATTTATTTAGAAGCTTTATTACATTCACAAATATTCATGGTATTGGTAAAAAGAAATAGCAAGAGTAGCTTAAATACTGGTGTTGATTGCACTGATGATGTCATTAAGATAAATAGTTTTATTGACAATTAAAGAAGGAAAAATGTCAGTTAAACTCTAACACGACGCTAAGATACCACTGATTCTAAAATACATTCTGAATGCCTCCTAAAATGCTTTTTAGAGATGTTAAAATGTGCAAAGATGTTTATTTTTAAATCAGTGAAATATGGTAATGCTCTCTATACCTTCTAAGAAAGATTTAAGACCTTCCTCAAGGAACAAAGTGAGAGATTGGTTTCCATTTTTCTCTCCTTTCCTTCATTTGCCTTTTTGTAAATGTGCAAGCGAGCAGGGAAGTCTGGTATTTCCTGATAGTGGAGAGATAGAGGTCTTAGCCTGAAAGTAGGAAACAATAATGAGGGGCACCTGAGGGGCTCAGTCAGTGAAGCATCTGCCTTTGGGTCCTGAGATCGAGTCCTGCGTCAGGCTTCCTGCAAGGAGCCTGCTTCTCTGTCTCCCTTTGCCCCCACTCATGCTTGTTCCATCTCTCTAGTGCTCTGTCTCTCTTAAATAAATAAAATCAATTAAAAAAAAAAAAAAAAGGAAAGAAACAACCATGAAAGGCAAATGAGACTTTGTTTGTGATTGGAGAATTGCAATTCAGGGAGCAGAGATTCAGGTACTCATGCAGTGTTCCTGCTTTAGAGTGAAAGTAAGGGATGTCTAAAGGAAAAGGAAGGGGAAGCAATCACATGAAATAAGAGAAAAATTTTCTGTGAGTGTTGTAACAAGCTAAGTTCCTCGAGGTTATACATTGAGTGGCTGCTGATTTTATCTTCAGGAAGTCCTTAACTTTCAGTCTTGTGATCATGTGTCCATTTTGCTGACTTTGCAGACAGTTGTCATTTTGCCAGGTCCACAGCTTTTGGCCCTGTCCATACAAGGACAGGCAAAGTTTTCTCCAGTGGCTACTCCAGCTCCATTTGAGAATGGCTCTGGTCATGTTGGTTTTTCACAGACGACTAGACAAAGGATCTGGAAATCCACCAAATTATATAATGTGCTTTGTAATGCTAAACATGACCTAAAAATAAGAGGACTATAAGTTGATAACTGATTAGTCATATGTTTCATTAAAATTATGAATAAATGTATTGTTTGATCAACTTTGTATTATAGGACATTTTATGGGATAGCAAAACCTGCCCTGCATAGGGATTTGGAACTAAAAATAACATTGGATGCATGTTGAGAAATGAGTTGACTTGCTTTAAAATCTCACATGAAGGGTGCCTGGATGGCCCGGTTGGTTACTCATCTGACTCTTGATTTTGGCTCAGGTCATGATCTCAGGGTTGTGAGATTGCGTCCAGCATTGAACTCCATGCTCAGCAGGGAGTCTGCTTGAGATTCTCTCCCTCTGCCCCTCCTCTCATGCTCTTTCTCTGTCTAAAATAAATACAATCTTAAAAAAAAAAAAAAAAAAAAGCACCTCACATGATCGCTAGGTACAAAGGTTAGTTGTAAGAGCATGAGTTGTGGTTATCTTTGACCTGATTCCATTAATGTGTGTGTTCGTCATGTGCTAGATGTAAGGAAAGTCTCATGATGGTTTGATTTATTCTCAGGTTTTGATAGCTTTTTACATGTTGTACTTTTACAGCTTACTGATCATTTTGTAGTAACATTGAGGTCATAGAGGACAATTTGGATGGCACTAAGCACCCTACTTGTAGTTAAATGTCTAGTGGAATGAGCGGTAAACTCAGAAACAGGATCTGAAATCTCAGCTGGATTCTGGCAGTAGTTAATTATTTGAATCTTTTTCTTACTGGGTCTTGAGTTCTTTTGATATTGGCTGCTTTTCCTCGAAAATTATAGTCCTTCTCTTCTTGGACTCAGACTGTCACTTTTATGCTGTGAAACCAATAGTTGGCTGAGTTGTAAACACTGTTGAGAAAAAGGTGTATAAAATACCTTGTTGCTGAGGAGAGAGAGGAAGAGAATATTTGTCCCGTCCTCCCCTTCATGCATCTTCAGGAGCAAAATGATAGAATTTCCTGCTTTTTTCCTTTGTTGAGAGCATTATCTTTGTGATGATAGTAATTGATGTGAAAGCCTTACCACAGATCCCTTTAGTTGCTTTAAATTAAAATAAAATTAAATGTGTAAATAAGGAGGTCAGAAACATGTTTCAAACCCCAAATTAACTTATGTTTGTGGCTTTATTTCCACTTACTGCTCCCCTTTCTTATTTAGCTCTAGCTAAATTCACTTTGCCTACCTTTCTCTGAGCATTCAGGGCAAGCAGTGGCCTCAGAGTCTGCACTGGCTGTTGCTTTTCTCACAGGAAGCCTCGGGCCCCATCTCTCACTTCCTACTTACATTATCACCTCCTTGGAGTCTGGTATTCTTCCTTTTCTACTTTCCTGATTAATTTTTCTCCTTACCATTTGTCATAATCTAACATCCTGTGTATTTTTCGTATTTTTTCCTTTTGAGGAACATAAACTCCATGCTGCAGGATTTTCATTGCTGTATATCCCTTGTGCCTAGAACAGTTCTAGGTATATAAGAAAGTGTTGAGTGATACTTGGTGAATAAGTAAAACTGTAGTGGCATTTGTGGTTATTTTTCTTGTAGGAGAGAGGTTGAATTACAAAGTATTGTGTGTATAATAAACGGTTTTCCATATAGATCACGAATAGTTCTGCTTTAAAATTTAAATGATTGATGAGATAAAACAGTGAAAGATTCCAGATGCATTACAAAAATTAGTCACTGGGATTGGGTGTGTCACAACTGAATGTAGTCAGTAGAGCTTTTTCTGGCAAGTAAAGCGAATCAAAAACCAGTATGATTATGTTCCTTTTTATATTTTTTCCTTTGGTACAAATCACTTTCTATTTACTGGAACATTTCATTCTGTGTCTCTCTGTATGATAGAGGAATTATTAAACTCATGAGATATCTTTCAGGTAAAGTATAGGACATTCAGATGTTTTTACTAGAACTTTAAAATTAAATTGATTATTAAATTTTATTTATTTACAGTCAAGAACTAGGGAACTTTACTTTTTTTTCTTTTTGAAAGTTTTTATTCTTGTTGAGGCTCTGATACAATAATATCAAGCAATTGACGATGGCAGTTCATTGAGTGTATATAAAGCTGATTCAACTTACTTTGTCTTTGAAGGTTACCAGAAATCTAGGGATTCAAAGCATCATTCTTTTTGAAGAGCAGTGATTGCAAGAGAGGGTCTCCAGATGCTTACTAAATAGGAAGTTTGCAAGGCACTTGTTAGGTTCTAAATGGCCATGGCCATTTGCAGCGTGAAAATTGGCAAGTGCTAGAAATCAGGGTTCCATCTCCCTTTAGCTATTTGGGCTGGTATTTTACAGTGTAAATTTGGTAATTTTCATCAACTATATTCCCTTGGATTCCAATAGGCTTTTTAAAAAGGCTTAGAAAGAGGAAAAGTTATAACCAGTTTCATGGAAATGTGCCCAGGATATTAAAACTTCCTTTTTATGTGTTCTGGCAGGGGAAAAAGGGGGAAATGTACATTATCTCCCTTTGGCCCATATCATTTCCAGATATATGTGTGGGTGGAACAGTGGTAGTGGGGTGTAGTTTACGTGGAACCTTCTTGGCATTGGCAACTTGAGTATAAATGCTACTGATTATTCACTGGCCTATAGATCTTTGGAGCTTTGAGCACCAATGTCTTACTTTATAATGAATGCCAACGAAAGAAATACAATTCAGTTTGTAGCTGATGTAGAACTGGACCATAGGGTTCATTAAGTAAGGAACACCTATATTGAGCCTCTCATGGTTTGTTCTTTATATTAAAAGACAATTCTGGGCAGCCCGGGTGGCTCAGTGGTTTAGCACCATCTTCAGCTCAGGGCATGATCCTGGAGACTGGGATTGAGTCCCACATCGGGCTCCCTGCATGGAGCCTGTTTCTCCCTCTGCCTGTGTCTCTGCCTCTCCCTCTCTGTCTCTCGTGGATAAATAAATAATAAAATATTAAACAAATACAAATAAAAAATAATTCTAAGATTGTATCTCTGTTCATACAGCTTATGTTATTAAAAGTAATTTTATAAGACCTAGAAAGGCTTAGAGATTAATTGGAAAGTTAGAACACTCTAAAATTGTGATGGATACATTAGTTTCTGAGGGTAACTCTTTAGTGATACAAGAAACAGCACAGTGAGTGGTTTTTAAGTTCATATTACAGGACAGTTATTTCAAGACTTCTTTGTGCCAGGATCTATGCTGAGTTTTGAAAATAAAAGGGATAAGCAAATTATTTTTTCTGCATGCCTAAAGTGTATAACTTGTTATTGAAGGAGAAATGTATAAGAATGATTAGTTGGAAAGAGTTAAATACTATGGTTTATAGGTGCGAATAATGGGAAAAGAGAGAGGTAGGGAAAATGAGTACAATATTTGCTCTAGGTTTTAAAAGATAAGCAGGTCTTTTCTAGAACAGATAACTACATTTGTTGGGTATTGATTTATTTTGTTCAGACACCATACTAAGCCCTTTATATGTTTTTTTTTCCCTGTTGAATTTCCCATTATTATAGTCTATACTTTGTGGACTCAGACATGTTAATTATACTTCTCAAACATGTCAAAGTCACACAGGTAATAAATAATAAAATTGGGACTTGAACTAGGTCTCTTGAATGCCAAAGTTGATGTTCTTAATCACTGCATCATTCTGAAGATCATTTAAAGCAAAAGGAAGACCATGAACAAAGACATGAGATCTGTGAAGGTGCCTGGAGTGTCTACAGAACAGGGAACCACTCTAGATCAGTTCAGTAGACTAGAACCCAGCAGGAGTTGAGAGGGTAACTTGAAAACCTAGGTCTGACATAGCTAGCCACTGCCAAAACAGGATATGCCCTTTAGCCACTGATGTATTTGGTTAATGTTATTGGTGCAGGAAATTCAGAAATGAGCACATGGCCTGGCCTTCAAAGCCTGAGCCTAGTAATGATACTAGTATTTTTTTTTAAAGATTTATTTATTTGAAAGACAGATCTAAACAGACTCCACACTGAACAGGGAGCCCAACATGGGCCCTATCTCATGACCCTGAGTTGACACTTGAGCTGAAACCAAGAGTTGAACAGTTGAATACTTAATCGACACTGAGGGGTGCCACCTAGACGCTCTTCAGTTATTTCTTGCTTTGCATACTTGCCTAGAAATTTTTTTTTAATTAAAAATTAAATTTTTTTGATCTTTAGATGAATTTCTTCAGCTTTATAGTTTTATTTAAGTATATATATATATATATATAATATATATAGATATATTTACCATATATAGTTCAGTTCAGTTATGCTGTGTATATACTATATACTGTGTATATGGCATACAGTCTTCTAGAATTTTACTGTGTGGTATGAAGCAGGACATTTATACCATCTGTATCTTCAATTTTCATCTAAGTGGGAGGCCCTTTTGTGTTCCCTGTTGAACCACTAGGTTGCTCTAATTTCAGCGCTGCAGCTCTTGACTTAAAAAGTACGTTGTGCACGCTGTTAAAATCCTTTATAAAGTTTGGTAAACAAATACTAAACCCATTTGTGAATAAATGAACCAAAATGCAAAGATGGCTTTCTTTTAACTAGCATGTGGCTGGTGCTACCTCCCACCTGCCTTTGTCAACTTCTTCTTTTCTGATAGAGCAGAACTATCATTTTGAGGTCTACCCCAACCTGTTTTCAGTTTCTAATCTGATTTAATCTGCTGTTTTTTGCTGAAAAATAGCACCCCCCACCTCCTCCTTAAAGAGCTTTTAAATGGAGTAGAGAGTTGATTTCAGCATTTATATGATATAAAGGCAAATACAGAAAAAGTTAATGATTTCTCTCTCCCCTTTTGATTCTCATTCTCCTAAGGTAATTGGATTTTAGCTTGTTACACCTTTTTCTGTGTTCATTTCTGGCAAATGTCTACCTTAAAAATAAAATAGCCAGTTACTTTACCAGTAAAATGAGTTTATCAGGGATGGCAGAGAAATTGCAATTGGGGACAAATAAACTGTGGTGAACCATGGGCAAGTCTGTGTGTGTGTGAGAGCGCACAGGAGCAAGGTCAGCTTTTATGAGGTTTAGGAAAAAAATTGAGTTGTTTTCACTGGAATTTCATTGGAGAAGAACACGAGTTTGACGTTGTGGTTTCTCTCTCGCCGCAGGAGGTGGTTAGTGTCTTGTTGCTGGGGCAGGTAGGGATCTTCCTTTTCTTGAAGGCAGGAAATACAACTCCTATGTGAAATGAAAAGTGCCCATCCCTTGTCAAAATAATTCTGAACCTGCAGTCTTCCTGTTGGTGATGCAGGCTGAGAGTGGGTGGGTAGTGTGTGTGTGAGAGCACAGGAGCACTGGTGTGCGAGAGCGCCCCCTTCAGGACTCCACACTCCATTTTCAATGAGGTTTCATGTAACTATTGAAAAGTTCTTTGTGAGAGCAGTAGGAAAATACTAACAGAATTGAGACTTGGGTACATTCTTTTTTTTTTTTTTTAAGATTTTATTTACTTATTCATGAGAGACAGAGAGAGGCAGAGACACAGGCAGAGGAGAAGCAGGCTCCATGCAGGGAGCCTGATGGTGGGACTTGATCCTGGGACTCCATCCTGGGACTCCAGGATCACACCCTGGGCCATCGGCAGGCACTATACCGTTGAGCCACCCAGGGATCCCCAAGAGTTGGGTACATTCTTAAATGGAACACAGATATATAAAAAATCTTATTACCCTAAGCTTTGAAGAACAAATATTTCTCTAGTTTCCTATGACCTATTTTAGTGCAAGGAGGAAAAAAAACCCTGCGTTCTGTTCTATAAAGTAGAGTGTGTTGCATCTTTATTTGCTGTCCTGAGAATCTGGTTGTGAGTCACTTTCCCTAACTGCTTAAAAAGCACTTTTAAAAGCATTCGGTTTAAATAGTTAAATTACTGGTAATTTTGGGAGGAAAGATTGCTCGAGTGGTCCACAAATTATCTGCTTTTAATTTTTACTCTAAAACTTAAATAATGTACTATTTTAGTAATTCTTTGTTGTATTCCGCTGTGGCATTCAGTGATTGTTGGCCAGAATTTTTGGGTTGGAGGAATATTGTCTGAAATGTTCGTTTCTTTCCATTGGTTAAAATTTTATTTTACTTTTTTTTAATCCTATAAGCACAAGTGCTAGGTTGACAAGATATAAAAGATTAACATGTAAAATTAACGCTCCCTTCTATTTTTGTGTTTTAACACCTTTCCTCTTTGATAGATCCTCTTTGCATTTGCAAAAATATATGATATATTTTCTTTATAAAATGTTCACACAGATGGTTGTATAACATATCCGTTTAGCACGTTGCTTTTTCTCTTTACTGTTATACTGGAGATTGTTTGATATTAAAAGATACGGAGTCATCTGTGAGGAACATAGCATAAACCTATGCTAATGCATTGTTTTTGTTCTTATTCTTTTAAAAATAAAAACAAATCTTTGGATGGCCTTGCTTATAGAATTTGTGTATATATCATTTCTAGGATAAAGAAAAAAACAAAACAAAAACAGGAGTTGAGAGATCTGACCTGTTGACCTGGACCTGGATGTGTGTGAGGGCCACTGAAGTCGTTAGCTGTTAGTGTGTGAGAATGTTTACCTTTGTCCTAGTGCAGGTCATTTGTTGTCAAAGCTCAGCCTACTGATAGAAGTTCCTCTTGAATTCTCTAAAAGCCCATTCATGAGCTAAAGATGTTTATTTACCTTGAGTTTAGTAAGATTTCTTCCAGTGTGGTTTTGCCTCCTGATATGATGGACTGTGTGTCTGTAATCCAAATTACTTTGTGGTACATGGTTCTCTAGAATTAAAATTTGTGTATTTATTTCCTTTATTTTTTTATTAAAGAGTGAACAAAGACTTTTATTTAGAAGTGCTTTGATGACATGATGTGCTGTATAATCGGTGTCAATTCGAGAAGGACATTGAGTCAGTGTCTAGTAAACTCTGAAATTCCAAATAAATGTCACTTGTTTTCTCTGAACTAGAGGCCTCAGAGAATATCGGACTGGTTTGAATGTATCCCACTTTAGCTTAATTTGGACTTATTTTGGTTATAAATATTGGTATTCCTTTTGAGTCAAAATCCTGTGTAAGGAATATTAAAGTTCTCCATATTGTCATTATTTATAAGATTGCTACATGTGAAGCCCCCTCCCCCAGTCCTCCCAGTATTTCTCATGGTACCTAACCAAGCCCAAATAGAAAATCTAGAGAATGAATTTTAAAAGATAGTATTTTTTGGCGTGTTGAACCTCATTGGCCCTCACTGATGGCCAGTGAGGTTGCAGGAGTAGCCTAGGGATTAAAGGAAGGCCTTCTGATTTAGAAGCATGTGCCAAACTTAAATGGATTCTGCCTTCAGAAAATGTTATGAATCGACTTTTCAAGTGTGAGTACTATCAAGGACCTAGCTGTCAACATGTCAAAACCAATGTGAAGGACTATAATTTTTTTGTACTTCATGATGAACCCTTAAGGTTATGACACTACATCTACAGTTTGGTAGGCAGTGATTGATTTATTGATTGACGGGAAACACAGTTTATTGTGGTCCAGGTCAGCAGGGCAAAGGACAGTTGATGGAGCAGCTTTGAATTCTGTCAGTAACTCGAAAGGTGTCAGTATTCCAACATGAAGAACTCCGTTTCCTTCATTTGACTTACAGCGAGAATGTGTTTTTGGGAACAAGTATATGGCTAACCTTTGCAAAAGTGAAAAAAGAAAATATTTCTTGGTATAGACTTTTCTTTTATGTTCAGAAAGACTTAAAACTTTTTAGACTTAACTTCCTTTTCTTATTCCCCCTACCTACACAATAGAAGCTTACCAGGTGTAAAATGCATCTCTGGCATAGTGTATTCCTGTGAGAATTTATCAGGAGAATTTTGTTTTTAGTGACAAAATTTTTATAATATGAGGGTCATCAAACTTGGACAGAACCATTTATGGTTGCTTTGTGGTAGGCAGTGTTCTTCACAGAAACTGATTTAAACCTTTTAGAATCTAAATATACTTTCAACCTGTAGATAGAATGATAGTAACTAGATACAGAACAAGGTTTGCAGGGCTTTCTGGTGTAATACATGGCTTTTTTTTTTTTTTTTTCCCCCTGGAATAGGCACTAAATATAAATATCCACTTAACCTGAAAAGCCTTCATGTAATCTTATGGCAAAAAATTTCCAAACTCTTTATTTTAGTTGCACTTCTGCAGAACATCTCCAGTTTCTTTAGATTTGTCTGAATTTATAATGATCAAGATACCATTTATTCAATATAGTATTGGAAGTCCTAGCCAGAGCAATTAGGCAAGAAAAATAAATGCATCCAAATTGGAAAGGCAGCTGTAAAATCACCACAATTTCCAAATGACATATTATATATATAAAAGTCTAAAGACTCCATCAAAAAACTGTTAGAACTAATAAATTCTAAGGTTGTAGGTTATAGATTACAAAATCAATACATAAAAATCTGTTTTTCCCCCTAATAATGAGCTATCAGAGAAATTAAGAAAACAGTTCCATTTACAGTTGCATCAAGAGCATTTACAGTTGCATGAAGAGCCTAGGAGTAAATTTAACCAAGGAGGTAAAAGACATGTGCACTGAAAACTATAGTTCCTTGATGAAAGAAAGTAGAAAAGACACAAATGAATGGAAAAGATATTCCATGCTCATGGATTAGAAGAATTAATATTGTTAAAATGCGTAGACTACCCAGGAGAACATACAGATTTAATACAACCCCTATTGAAATTCCAATGGCATTTTTCACAGAAATAGAACAATCCAAAATGTGTATGGAACCATGAAACACCCTGAATAGTGAAAGTAATCTTGAGAACGAAAAACACAGGTTGAGGCATCAAGGTCCCTGATTTCAAATTATATTAGAAAGCTGTAGTGATCAAAATGGTACGTACGGTATTAGCATAAAAACAGACACATAGGTTAATGGAACAGAGTAAAAAAAAGCCCAGAAATAAACCCATGCTTATATAGTCAATTGATGACAAAGAAGCCATGAATATAGAATGGGGGAATAAATAGTGTTGGGAAAAATGGACACACACAAAATAATAAAACTAGACCACTATCTTACATCATACACAAAAAATAAAATGGATTAGAGACTTCAACATGGGACCTGTAACTGTAAAACTCCTAAAGAAAACAAAAGGGGAGTAAGCTCCTTGACATTTGTCTTGGTGATGATTTTTTTTTTTTTCTTAAATATGGTAACCAAAGCATCAGTTGGGATGTCATTCTTTTTTTTGGGGGGGGGGGAGGGGAGAAGTCGTTCTAAAAAGCTTATGCACAGCAAAGGATAGCATTGCCAAAAGAAAGGACAACTTACTGAAGGGGAGAAAACAATCATATGGAGAAAAGGGAACCCTTGTGTACAGTTGGTGGCAATATAAATCAGTGCAGCCACTATGGAAAACGATATGGAGGTTCCTCACAAAATAAGAATAGAGCTACTTTATGACTCAGCAATTCCATTTCTGGGTATTCAGAAAAACAAGTATCTCCACACTTATTGCAACATTATTTATAATAGCCAAGATATGGAGGTATCCTAAGTGTCTATTGATGGATAACTATATAAAGAAAAAATATATATATGTGTTGAAATATTATTCAGTCACAGAAAAGGAGATCTTGCCATCTGTGACAACATTGGGGTGGGGGGGATCTTGGGAATATTATGCTACTTGAAATAAGTCACAGAAAGACAATCATATGATCTGTTGTTTTACGTGGAATCTAAAAAAACCCAAAAAATAAGCTTGTAGGTACAGAGAACAGATTGCTAGTTGCCAAAAGTGAGGAGTGGGGAAAAAATGGGCCAACTGCGTTTGGGATTTTTTTTAATATAAATATATTGAAATTAAAAAACCAAACATAAACATTTAAAAAACACCATTTTGCTGTTTTAAGGCAAGACAATTGGTTTTATTGCTTACTTTTCCAGTGTCTCTCCTGGAACGTTTTGTATAATAGTCATTTAAGAGTAGTACTGAGGATTCCAGAACCTAGAAAGGGATATTGTGTTTTACAAGGGTATTTTTTCATTCTGTAAGGAATTGTATTAAGTTGGGAAACTGTTCATCCCCAGAGAAATAAGAATTGAAGAAGAGTCACTTGATTAGTAGAGAAAGTAGCTGGAGTAAATATATTATAAATGAATGTAAACAATCGGAAGAGGTACCCAACAAATATTTGAGTGTGTTTTATGCAGACGAGGAAGAAGTTGCAAAGGATCCTGAGAAGGAGTGGCCTGGCAGGTAGGAGAACCAATGGAGAATAGTTTCCAAAAAGTCAGGGAAAGAACATGATTCAGGAAGGATGGATGCAAGATGTGATCTAGTTTGTCATGCTATGGAGATGTGTCAGGCAAGATGAGAACCTATATTCAGCTGTTGAATTTTGAAATAGAAGGTCACTGGTGACTGAGACACTAGTTATTTCCGGGAGGTGGTGGGATGAAAACTTCATTGAAGTGCATTTTGATGAACACTGAAACAAAGGGATGGAGTGGCAGCTGAAGGTAGATGGCAGAATGACCATCTAACTTATCCCTTAAACCAGGGCCCTTTGCTAATGGAAGGGGGCAGATTTTATTATGCTAGTGCAACTGGGGTATATTGACTGGTCACTCTTGGTGGGTAGAGCCAGGGATTTCTCAGGGAGGTATCTGTTAATGTCTACTCTTTACTTTCTCTGAAGCAATTTCTTATATATGATTTACCAATGCTTAGTCCATTGGTAATTTGATTATTTTAATAGACTCGTATGAAATATTTCTTCAGAGCTTTTAAATACTTCTGCTTTTCCACATGCAATTTATTTCTTCAAAGAACAAAATGACTTGACAGTTTTGATTTCCCTGTACACACTTGAAAAAAATATTACTCTTAATTAATTTTTTTTTTTTTAATTTATGAGTCATAGAGAGAGAGAGAGAGGCAGAGACACAGGAGAAATGAGAAGCAGGCTCCATGCCAGGAGCCTGACGTGGGACTCGATCCTGGGACTCCAGGATCGTGCCCTGGGCCAAAGGCAGGCGCCAAACCACTGAGCCACCCAGGGATCCCCTGGCTTTCTACTATTATTAGTTAATATTTCAAGGCACCATACAAGTCTCAACTTTGATTGCCTATTAGACTCTCTTACGGTTTTGAAAAAATATGATGCACAGGCCCAACTGGCAGCATGTTGAATTAGATTTCTAGGGAAGGAGATTGGGTTTTTAAAAAAATCTGTGATGCTCATACACAGTGAGGTTGTAGAGAAAAGGGAATCATTGTGCATGAGTGGTGGCAATATAAATTGGTGAGGTTGATAGCTACTTCTCTATAGACTTTATTCATTTGTGATAATTGATGTAAATCTGAAGTTTGTATCTTACTATTATTCTTTTTTCCTCCCCTCCTTCCTTCCCTCTTTCCTATCATTTTTTTTCCTTCCTCCCTCCATCCACCAAGGTCTTCTCAGAATTGGTAAGATTGTATTTGAAAGTTAAGAGCTAATTTTAGCTCTTAGTTTTAGGCAGGAATGATGAGTTGTCATTTTCATGTATAATTATGCTTTTGCAGAATTTGTATTATCTTTAACATGTGTTGAAAAATATTTTTAAGGTACTCAGCCATTTGCAAAGATTAGTTTCTGTAAAAATCTGTCACACAGGTAAATTGCATCATCATAATGTATTGAGAGAGAAGTGAGTAATGGTGCAGTGATTATGCCTTTGTGTGGATCGAGCTCTTTTTCTTTAGGAAATCTCATTTATAATAAGTCATGACCATTTACTACAAGGACAAGTGAGATGCTAGTTCCAAATAATATATCTGATAAGGGGCTATTATCCAAAATATACAAATAATTTGTACAACTCGATAAAAAAATATCCAATGAAGAAATGGGCAGATGACAGTTTCTCACTTTTTTTGTTTAAAGTTTATTTTGAAAATAAACTCTACATACAACATGGGGCTCAAACTTAGACTTCTGAGATCAAGTCCAATGTTCTACCAACTGAGCCAATCTAGTACCCCTGACTAGACCTTTTCAAAAGAAAACATATGGATAACAAACAGGTATATGAAAAGATGCTAAATGTCATAAATCATTAAGGAAATGCAAATCAAAACTACCACAAGAGATCACCTCATGCCTGTTAGAATGGCTATTATCAAAAAAGACAAGAAATAACAAATGTTGGTGAGGATGTAGAGAAAAGGGAATCATTGTGCATGAGTGGTGGCAATATAAATTGGTGCAGTCACTGTGGAAAACAGTATAGAGATTCCTCACAAAATTAAGAAAAAAGCTACAATATGACCCAGCAATTCTACTTCTGGATATTTATCCAAAGACAATTAAAACACTAATTTATAATTTAAACAGATAAAAACATCTCCATGTTTGTTGCAGCATTACTTACAATAGCCAAGATATGGGAGCAACCTGTGTCCATTGATGGATGAATGGATAAAGAAATTTTGGTGTGTGTATATATATATATAGTGCAAATAATCAGCTCTAAAATAGAATGAAATCTTTCAATTTGCTATAATATGGATGGACCTTGAAGGCATTATGCTAAATGGAATAAGCAAAAGAAAAATCTCATATGATGTTTTCTATATGTGAAATCTAAAACAAAACCTATAGATACAGAGAACAGATTGGTAGTTACTAGAGGTAGATATGGGTGGTAGGGGAAATTGGTAAATTTTTCTTTTTCTGTTTAAATAAACTGGATTTAAAAAAAAATGATCTGAAATAGAAATTGGATTTTTTGGTATTTGCTGTTCTGTTTCCTTGCTTTACCTTCTAAATTAAAAGATAATCTTGAAATAATACATTTTTCCAAAATGAAATAGAATTGTCTTTGTCTTCCGTTGCAATGGGCTTTTTTCCTTGACTTTATATTTGAAATCCAGACTTTTGGACTCTAGTGACCCTTGTTGAAGTAATTGCTGAATCATTACTTTATGGAATAGTTTTTAGTTTTTTTTTCCCTTGCTCCAGGACTTTAAAAAATTTAGACTTTATTAAAAAAAAAAAGCTTTATATTTACAGAAAAATTGTAATAGTGAAGAGAGTTCACATAGAATGGCCCCTACCATGTTCAATTTTTTTGTATATTAATATTTTACTTGAGTATGGTACATTCATATAATTAATGAACCAGTATTAATAGTTGCATAGTTTATTCATATTTCCTTAGTTTTTACCTAATGTTAATTTTCTGTTTCTGGGTCCCTTTCACATATTTGTCATATCTCCTTAGGATCCTGTTTGTGGCAATTTCTCTTTGTACTTACTTCAGGATTTCCAGGTACCTTTGGAGTACTTGGGTTTTGATATATTCAGGATTAGGAGTTTTCATCTTCTGCTATAATTGAAACCCCTTTGAGAAAGCAATTCTGGTACTACTGACTTAATGTTTGAGAAGTTGAGGCCAGTCTATGCTGTTGTGTTCTTTAAAATGGAGTGTGTTTATATTTTATAAAGAAAAAGTTCTCTTATTCTTGCAATCATGTCCTCTTGTCTTACATTTCTCTTTGAGATTGCCTTAGGATACTTGATTTAAAAATCTGTAGTCTTTATAGTGTAACAAGAGAGTTCTGCATAGCCTTTTAATTTTTTTTTTGTGTGTGTATCCCAGAACCATATTGTTGTGACAGCTTAAAAAATACTTGAAGTAGTGCTATCCATATTCTTCTTTCCATGTTCCTGACTTTCCCTCTTCATATAAATTTTGGTAAATTTAGAGTCAAAGGCAGTGTCCCATGATTTAGTACCCCAGAGTGATGTGTTCTAGATTTTAGAATGTCTGCATTGAAGTATACTGCCATAAACTGTTCAGTTATAATAGGTAGTTTGGATGCTACTTTTTCTGCAACCTATGGATTAATAATCATGAGGGCTTTGAGTGTGAAATGAATGCCAAACTGATTTCATCAAGTTAAAATTCCAGAGGAGACTAGATGAAAAAAGGAAAGGACATCAGTTCCTAGTACCTAGATAGAACAAGCTTAACATAAATGTTATATGTAGAAATTGGTGAAGTAGTTAATTCTTGATCATTAATGACTTAATGTATGGCACGGTTAAGATTTACTAATTTTAAACCGCATCATTCTTTTCAAAAATGCCTTCCCAGGTATTACCTTCATGAAGGTATTGGTTTAGAGGAGCAATAGTGTGGATAATAAAGCTGTTCCATTCCCCCTCATCACATTGCTCTTGAGCCACAAAAATGCTGAGTTTACATATCAAAGAATCTGTGACAGAAGGCAGTTTCATTCCTTCATTTAAATATACGTATCATATTGTTGAATGCCTTTTTTAGCAGTGCAGACCTTGTCAAATATATTAAAGGACCATTGATTTATCCAAATTATTACCTCCTTGCCATTAACATTATATTGAACACTTACCATGTGTCAAGCGATTAATTTTTTTAAAAATTATTTATTAGTAAGGGAGGCAAGTAGTAGGGAGAGAGACAGGGAGAAAATATCAAGCAGACTTCCTTGCCCCCCCCACTCCCACACAGAGTCCTGGGGGAAGGGGGTTAGATGTGACCACCCTGAAATCACAACCTAAGCTGACATCGAGTTGGGTACTTAACCAACTGAGCCACCTAGGTGCTGCCCCCAGGCTACAAATTTCCTGTATTGATGTTCTGTCCATGCTGAATGAATGGGTTAAAGTTTCCCTTCCTGCATTTTGATGCATGCTTGTGCCTCTTCCAATTCCTATGTAGATTATTGCAACTTGACCCAGCCTGATCGCTGCATTAACACTTAGTTTCTCTCTATAGAGTAGGGGAACCCCAAGTAATAGTGACTTAAGGTAGAAGTTTAGTTTTTTTCACAGAAAAGAAGTCTGTAAGCAGGCATTGAAGTGGTGGAATGGAGGCTTCATGGAGTCATGGGGGACCCAGGCTCCTTCAGGCTGTTCCTCTTGTTTTTGTGGAGGCCGAGAAAATGAAGGCCATTCCACTTTAAGTTCAGTGTTATCACAAGTACAGCCATCCCAGGCCCCTGTGAATAAGAGCTGAACTTTACCTTACCTCAGTTACAGGAAAAAAACAGCTTACAGCTTAAAGTCCTAGAAAGCCCCATATTAGACTAAGAACAGAGCCCAAGCCAAGGGCAGGAAGCCCCTATTAGAATAAGAACAGAGCTCAATGCCCTTGAAGGCCCCATATCAGAATGTAAACAGAACTTGTGGAATTGCTCCCCCCCTTCTGGAGTTCCCCTAGACCAGTCCTTAAAACTAAGCTGAAACCCACCTCGGGGTCCAAGTCCCTGCTCCGCTGTGTCAGGTATACTTGGACCCAAGCTCAAGCTTGTAAATAAACCCTAGTGCGCTTGCATCGGTGTCAGCTCCTTGGTGGTTTCTTGGATTCGCGATCTTGGGCACAACATTTGGGGGCTCGTCCGGGATCTGAGAAACCCCCAGGACCCCATCCGGAGGGTTTCACGCATGGTGAGTGCACTCAACTCTTTCCACCTTTTGTGCGCATATTTTCTAGGAGCTCTGAACTGTACTTTTACCTGTAGGAATTCCAGTCTGTATTGGGTCGACATTGGCTTAGGTGGACGTGCTGGCAGGCTGTCGACCGGGGGTCTTGAGGAGACGTCCCTTGCCCCCACCTGGAGGACGGGGTCCTCATCTGTAAGGAGGATGGAGGTCCTCATCTGTAGGAGGACAGGAGTCCTCGTCTGTAAGGAGGACGGGGGTCCTCATCTGTAAGGAGGGCCGGCTGCCAGCCCTTCAGGTTACTTTCCATTTTGTCTCTGTGGTCGCATTGAAATGTTGGTCTATGTTACTATGTCCTTGTTAACTGCATTTGTCTGTGTTGTTGGGCCCTTGTTAATCGTCTTTACTGTCTGTGTCTTGGTGTGGATTGGGGACATAATGGGGGAGACAGAAACCACTCCCCTGTCTCTTATGCTCTCCCACTTCTCAGATGTTAGGGAAAGAGCTCGTGTTCCGAGCATAGACATACTCAGAGAGATTACAAATTTATTGCATATCAGAATGGCCAACCTTTGACGTGGGATGGCCCTGAGAAGGAACTTTTCACCTACCTATTATCTTACAGGTTAAGGCCGTGATCTTCAGGGACAAACCGGATGGCCACCCTGACCAGGTGCCCTACATCCTGATCTGGCAGGACATGATTGAGAATCCCCCCTCCTTGGCTAAAACCATTTTTACCCCCCAAAGCAGGACCCACCCAGATTCTAGCCCTGCGGAAAGCCGAGAAGGAGACCAACTTTATGCCCCAAGCGCCCCTATATCCGGTCTTCCAGGATTCCTCCCCGGAGGACCTGATTCTCCTGCCACCCTACCGGGCACCCCCTCCCCCTTCCACCCTTCCATTGAAGACACCCGGGGCTGCAGAAGGGGCTCCACCCCTCTCTGACGAGGGAGTCCCTGTGCGCAGGGCAGCAGTGGGGACACACAGTCAGACCCACTGGACAGCCCCACCTCTGAATGCGGAGCCGGCTGACTCCACCACCCTTCCTCTCCGCACCATGGGGCCCCCCGACGAGACTGGCAAACAGCTAATGTTATATTGGCCATTCTCCACCAGTGATTTATATAATTGGAAAACCCAAAATGCAAAGTTCTCTGATAATCCGAGAGATCTAATCAGGCTTTTAGATACTGTTCTCATTACCCACCAGCCTACTTGGGATGACTGCCAATAGCTCTTGCAGGTTCTCTTCACCACCAAGGAGAGAGAACGAATTCAGGTAGAAGCCTGGAAGTCTGTCCTGGGAGAGGACAGACAGCCGACTCAAAACCCAGACCTCATAAATCATGTTCCGTCTTCCTCCACCTATTATCCCCAATTTAAAACCTGAGGTGCTTGCTGAACTTGATGATCACCAACTTCTTTTCTCCCTCCAAATGTTACAATGAACCCATGAGCAGGTGTGGCCTAAGCTGAGGGCCCTCTATGAGACTGGGCCACCCCCGGACACCCATCAATATCGGCCGGGTGACTGGGTGTACGACGTGCAGAGATACCAACACTGGACACTTCAACCTTGCTGGAAGGGACCTTACATCCTGATCCTGACCACTCCCACCGTTCTCAAGGCCGACGGGATTACTCCCTGGGTCCGCTACACCCACGTCCGACCAGCTGACCCACACGCCGTTCTCAAGGATTTTGTTCCAGAATGGAAAAGCCAAACAGACAAGGACAATCCCCTAAAGCTAAGACTCCCTAGTCTGAGGTTGTCTGTCAAAATAGAAGGGGATTAGACTTAGTCTTCTTACAACAAAGGGTGGGGGGTGGGTTATGCACTGCCTTAATGTAGGATGTTGCTTCTTCGCTGGAATGTAAATGGGAGCAAGAACAGCAACAAGGTTGGTTCGAATCCTGGTTTAATCATTCCTCCTGGCTCACTCTGAGAGCAACCTGGACCCATGATTGGGTCCTTCCTTAGGTTCCTCTGAGAGGGGGAAATGTGGAGGCCGACAAAATGAAGGCCATTCCACTTTAAGTTCAGTGTTATCACAAGTACAGCCATCCCAGGCCCCTGTGAATAAGAGCTGAACTTTACCTTACCTCAGTTACAGGAAGAAAACAGCTTACAGCTTAAAGTCCTAGAAAGCCCCATATTAGAATAAAAACAGCCCAAGCCAAAGGCAGGAAGCCCCTATTAGAATAAGAACAGAGCTCAATGCCCTTGAAGGCCCCATATCAGAATGTAAACAGAACCTGAGGAATTGCTCCCCCCCTTCTGGAGTTCCCCTAGACCAGTCCTTAAAACTAAGCTGAAACCCACCTCAGGGTCCAAGTCCCTGCTCCCCTGTGTGGGGTACACTTGGACCCAAGCTTGAGCTTATAAATAAACCCTCGTGCGCTTGCATCAGTGTCGGCTCCTTGGTGGTTTCTTGGATTCGCGATCTTGGGCACAACAGTTTGATCATCCTAGGTGGCTGCTCAAATTTTATTCAGCAGTTCCTCAATTCTTGATCCAGCTGGCAGGATGGAGGAAGAAAAGAAGTAGAGGATCGAGCACCTTCCATTTTAAGGAGACTCCCTGCAAGTAACTTATAAATAAGGTCTAATACATGTCTCTTTGGCCAGACTTAATCTAAAAACTACATTTAGCTACAAAGGTCTGGGATATATAGTTTTTCATCTGGACAGTAATGTGCGTAAAACAAAAAACAGAGAGCAAAACAAAGTAAAAGCCAAAAATGAAACAAAATGAAAAACCCCCTCAAGATTCTGTTGTTAAAGAAGAAAAAGAATATCCTGAGGCAGTTGCTGGTCTCTGCCACAGTCATTCAGTCATTCCACACAAAGGAGCATCCTAGGTTCCCTTTACCTCTTGATAAGTGATTTTTGCCAACTCTCAAACCTCTTGTCATCGCTGTTTTAACTTGTTTATGCCTACTCCTGCTTCCCTTCTCCAGAATTAGTGGGAAGAGTCCTGAAATCAGAGATGGCTCTGACGTCCTTTATTTGCTAGTTAACTCTAAATGAATTTGTAGTTGTGAAGGTGTGTACTGCCATCTTTTGTAATCCACTTCTTACAGTGGTTGTTGTAAAATTGTTCACATTGTACTGTAATTCCATATTTTCACCTTGTTTTTGTTTACATGTAAATAAATCAGCCACACTCCACCTCTGCCTGAGTTCTGTGTGTCCTACATGTGTTCATGTACCTCGATCTCAGTACCTGTTTTCGTCAATAGGATGTAAGTCTGAGTACGGCCAGAAGCTCAGCAGTGCCTGAACAGGAGTAATTTGTGCCCTATATAAAAGCCTGCTTGAATGAATGAATGAATCCCAGCCTTTCTTCCTCTTCCTTCTCTCCAAAATTTAAGATTGTTCCTATATTTAAAGAGCCTTCTCCCTACTTTGCCGCCAGTTCCCCTGCATTTCTCAGAGTTCACTTTTTATTTTTTAGGAAGAGGCATCCGCCTCCTGGTTTACTAACTCCTTGTTCTTGAGGCTCCCTCTGTGACTTTTCAGGTTTTGCTTTGAGATTGCCCCTCCTCGTTGGCCTCTTCTGGTTGTTTAGTCTCTGCGACATCTCTGCAGCAAGCTGTGTTATTGACAGCGCATTCTGGGAAGTATGCTCTTCGCCCTTGTACCTTTCTGGCTTTTCCTTCTGCATTTCCTTTGTTGATGTCCTTCAGCTCTGTAGTGGTGAGCAAAACAGTATGGTGTTGCTTTCATCCTTTGTTCTTTTGTCTCTACCCTTTCTTTGCAATATCTTAGCTTCTGGGCTGCTCTCTGACCTTGGCTATTATCTCTGTATGCGTGATTACCAAATAGACACAGATTGCTTTTACTACTCATTTCTGCATCCCTTTTAAATCCTTCCTGTATGTCACAATTTACACTTCTCTATTTAAACACTGTGTCTGAAATCTCTGTTGTTGGTCTTATGTCTTGGGTTCCTGTCATTAGGGCATTGCTTCTGCAACTGCATGGTAGTAACCCTAATGGCAAAGGATAGCAATTTCCTGTGTGGTGCTTTCCTTGTCTGGAATGCCTCTTCCTTTATTCTTTCTAACTTCTTTTTTTTCCTTTTAAGGAAAAATCAAGTTCAAAAATCTTCATTTCACAAAGATCTCTAGGGTGACACCAGGCCTTATTGACTTTCCGGGCTTTGAACTCCTGCCACACTCATCTCTGTATTACCTGCTCCTCTTCATATACTTCTCTTGTACTGTAGAATAAATCCTCTTCATTATAAATGTTTATCTCACAGATACTCTGTAATCTTATTTCTCTTTGTACTCTCAGCACCTGCAGTATAATCAGCACTTAAGAATGTGTGCTGTGGATGATGGCATCCCCTTTTCATTTCCTTATCTTGTTCCATTTCTAACACTGAGATTGCTTAAAAAATTAATTTTTCTTATCACCAAACAAACATTTCTCTTCCATAAATGAAAAGGAGTGCTTGGACTGAGCTGAATGACAGGTTTTCAACAACCTGATTGCATTTTGCTTTGCACTATTTTTAGTACATAATAAAGGGCTTGAAATGATTGTTAGAGAAGTAACTTTTCTCTGTCTTTTGAGTGTCTTCATTTTTTTTTGAGTGTCATCTAAAAACTTGGAATAAAAGAGCCATGAAAAGAGCTAGTGGGATTCTCTGCATACACAGACAAAATTTTGTATGGGGAGGAGAGAGAATGTGAATAAATGAGAATGAGTGTAAAAACACGCGTCCTCCAGGCCCTACTGGTTGGTAAGTAATGTCAGGATGATGTCGGACCAGACAGACAGAAGAGGAGTTGTGTCAAAAGAGTGGATGCCCCTCACCCCCTATAAAAAGAAGCTTCCCCACTTGTTTTTATGATAAATTGTTTTTTTTAAATCAATTCCTCAGCAATATAGCAATGTGACAGACATATTGAATAAAGTAGATGTAGTTAAATATTGGTGTCTTTTAAAATTAAGGTATGAGAAATTAGCTGTGGTTGAAATTTAGCTCTGGAGATGGAAAATCTGGATTAGTAAAATGTTTCCAGACTCAGATGAGGGTAACAGAGGCCTCTGACTCCATTCACCTACTTATTTCACTTTTTTTTTTTTTCATAGGGAAGTTGAAATACTGCCTTGTCGTTCTCAATCAGCCCCTGGACAAATGTGTTCGCCATCTTTGGAGCAAAGGTAATCTTAATTAGTGTTTGTATTTCCTTACTTTCTTTATTTAGGATAATAAAACTACTAAATATTCCAGAATCTAACTACAATACCAAAAAGTGGAGCTTGAAGTAATTTAATTATTGAATTATCAGGTGAATGAATCTGCTTTTATGCTAAGCAGTTTCTATGGGTGGTTTCCACAGCATGGACCCCCAAGGACAGAATTACAATGTAGCATCACTACTCTGTATTTCAGATCCACTATGTAGTTCATCTTGAGTACTCACTGTTTGTTGAGGTGTAAATAAAAAGCCACAATAAAAAGCATCATTCAAGCCTCACTCATCCTAGCATCCAACAATGAGATATCTGCAGGGTGACCAGATTTGCAAAATTAAAAAAAAAAAAAAAAAAAAAAGAGAGAGAGAGAGAGAGAGACTAACCATATACTAGAATCTCTAGGGATGCTGAAAAATATAAACATGCATAGTTTTGCAGAATTAATACTTCTGTGAGTTTTCCTTTAAGAAACAGGCTTTATTAACTGCCTTTTTTTTTTTTTTTTTTTTTTACATTATCCTTTTCGTTTTTATAGCATTAGCTCTAGGCTAGAAAATAGTATTAAATATCATTTGCTGTTTTGAACCTCAGCTTTTCCATGAAATCTTGAGCTTTTTTCAAAGGGGATACTTGTGTTAAGGTTAGCAATGTAAATTTTAAGCCAAATTAGATAGGCAGAAGAACATGATTCTTGATATATTGATGCATATTTCAGATGATTCTCTTATTGTAGAAATCTTTAATATTCTCAGCATCAAGGTTATGTGTCTTATAATGCAAACCTGTTCTGTCAATAGGCTCACATCTGCGGACAGAAGTAGTTGTGATACTAAGAGGGAATAGATCATTATGGATGATTTTGTATAATGAATTTTTATTGTCCTATGTGATTACCATGAAAACTCTTTATTCTAAGTTTAGCCAACTGAAAATGTCACATTGTTCTACTGAAAGTTGGAAAGTTATTTAATCAGTAACTTCACTGTCATAGAACTTCTCACTTGCTTGTAATTAGGCATTCAGGTGCCATCAGAAAGGTCTTTTTGTTGTCAGTTCAGTGCCTAGTGCTGTGTCTGGCACGTAATTGCTTAGTAATTATAACCAGTGAAAGAGTGAATTTAATATGATTCAAATTGCTAATTAATACCAAAGTAAACTGGTTAGGCACATCTTTTGTAGCTGAACTCATTATCAGGTTTTATTATATTTTTAGGAGAGTGTGTGAACAGCTGTGTTTTATCGCACATCTTAAAAATAAAATAATCATTGACAGGAACTGCTGGAAATCTTGGGTGAGGAAAACCACATGTAGGAAGTCTGATTTCAGAGGGGGGAAGGGTCCTATTTTGTCCATAGTGTGAAATAATGTAGATTTTTTTAGCTGACTGAAGTTTCTCATTGCATTAGTTTCCTGCAATGAATTTGATTCGAAAAAGTTTCATGCTGGACACACACCAACTATATTTAATTTGTGTAAGAAATGAATGCTAGGTCAGTCTGTATACATGGAAAGAACTATAGGTATCTAAGAGTAACATGGAGTGAAATGGTTAGATAAATCTCATTTCCAAAAGAACTTTTCTTTAGGTTATCTATATGTGTTTTCATATATATCTCCAGGATAATTCTTGGCTCTCTGGAACCATTAACCATTGTAAAGAGTGGAACTGTTAATAAGTACTGAGGAAAGATAGAATAGGTTTTTTGTGATTCTCACAAAGAAGCTATGATTTTTTGTTTGTAGTGTCCTGTTTTGTGTTGCTCGTCTTCTAAGTAAAAGTAAAAAAAAAAAAAAAAAAAGGTATTGGGTACCTGGGTGGCTCAGTTGGTTATATGGATTTGGCTCAGGTCCTGATCTCAGGATCTCAGGGCTGTGACATTGAGCCCTGCATCAGGATCCACACTCAGCAGGGATTCCGCTTAAGATTCTCCCTTGGTCTCCTTCTGCCCCTCCCCTTACATGTATGCATGCATGCTGTCTCTAAAATAAATAAATCTTCTTAAAAAATTGGGTATTGAGGAGGAGGTATTGACACTTGTTTTGATGAGCATTGGTGGTTGTATGAATCATGGAATTCTACTCCTGAAACTAATATTGCACTGTATGTTAACTAACTGGAATTTAAATAAAAATTTGAAAAGAGAAAACAAAAACCAAACAAAAAGAAAAAAAAATAGGGAAACTCTGAGTTTGAGTTGCTGATGTTAACAAAAGTATAGAACAGCCTTCAGAAGGGCCTGGGATGGAAGGCAGTATTGTGGCTTGGGATTTGAGCAAGGGCCAGAGGCAGCGTGCCTGCTCCTCTTTGTCCCGAATATGGGACATTTTCTGTAACTCTCTGTAACAAATCTAAAGATTTGTGAAGAGCAGAAATCATGGGGTGAAACCCAGGCTATTCTATCAAAACACAGACAAATTCGAAGTCTGTTACACATGTGTAAGTCTTTTATATAAAATCGATGATTTATCTTACCTGAAGACTTCTGGAAAGTAGGTATTTCCTGAGATTTCTTTAAGGGGAAAGACTATTTTGAAGATTTATTACTTTTGCAATGTTTACTTGATGTATTATGCAATTATTTTAAATGACTCGAGAAGGGATTCAAGGGAGATTAAAAGTAGAGAAGATTATAAATGTATTTTTTCTTTAATACCTCATGAAGTTTCAGTGATTTTTCTTGGTTATAGGTCTTGGTCAGTTTTAATCCCTGCCTGTCCCAGCAGTTTGTGTACTCAATTTAATCTGGAGATATAAAACAAATATGTAGGTAGGTAGAGGAAAAGGCAGATAGGACAGTAGCCAGTATCTAATTTTTCTGTAACTACCAGAGGTTATTGGCATTTGTGAAAAGATACTGCTCTCAGATTTCTTAACTTTTTTTTTTTTGAGTCTTTCTCTTCCAGTAAATGTCTTTGTCACCCTGAAATATGTGATAAGTAGAGAAAAATCAGAATGTTTGTATTTGAAGGATTCTACTTATATCTTGTGCAGATCAGTTATTCTCTCCTTGGGGTCACTATGCTTACCAGGACCTTCAAAGGTAATAGGAGAACTCTGAATTACATAAAATTAAAAAAAACAAAAACTAATAAAAAATCTGACATTCACTTACCTGGGATGAGGTTTTAGATGGACCATATATCAGGTTTCTAGGCATTTGACTTCTTAACATATATCATTTTTAATGTGAGTTCATGGCTTTTCTGTCTTTTCCATTTGATCCATAGAACATGGTGGCCATGGGAATTAGATTATGAATAGATTATCAGATTACACTGATGCCAGGTACTTATCTACAGTGTAACACTCTTTTCCTTTAAAAGCAGTTGGTTTTTATCACTTGATTTCTCTTTTTTAAGTTCTCTGGTAACCTTCAGATCATGCCAGGGTATGAGCACTGTATCTGGTTCATTTCCAAGGAGGCTTTAAAAAGTTGAAAACATTTTGACAAATCAGGCAGATCTTTGAGGTTAAAAGGAGGATGCCCACGAAGCATACATGAATGGAAATAGAAACAACGCCTTTGATTTTATAGCATCAGTGTTTTCCCTTCTGGTTCATTTGTAATTGATGCTTGCTGAGGACATTCTAGGTCAGGCCTTGCATCCAAAGCTGGGATGTAACGGTGGGCTCTCAGGTGGCTACAGTTGAATTAGGGGAGCATAGACTAACTATGCTTCATGAGGTGTTTCCTCATGAAGGCAGGTCAGATGCTCTGAGAGTCACAAGTCCTTAGAATAAGCTCGCTCATCTTTGTTTCTTAAGTACCTGAAATTATCATAGTATTTGATTGACTGTACTTTGGTCATGTTTGTATGCCTTATGCTTTCTTTTTTGAAATAAAAACACCTTATATAAATCAGTTTTTAATAGAATTCTGACTTGCTTTACTAGTTAAACTGATCTCGTGCTAGTAATTGCCATCAGTTTTAAAAATTTTTAAAAGATTTTATTTATTCATGAGAGACACTGGGAGAGAGGCAGAGACACAGGCAGAGGGAGAAGCAGGCTCCCCATGGGGAGCCCAGTGTGGGACTGGATCCCAGGAGGCCTGGATCATGACCTGAGCCACAGGCAGATGCTCAACCACTGAGCCACCCAAGCTTTCCAGTTTTAAGTTTTAAATGATGTAGAAGTCTGCTGTAAAGAACCTTGCTTTGACAGTTTTGTTGTATTACTCCTTTCCTTTATAAACTGTGTATGCTAGGAATTGGTAACCTCCTTTTAACTGGTTATTTGAAGTTGAGCTCACCCAAGGTTAGAAAATCTGTATTATATAAGGTGGTTTTTTTTTTTTTTCTTCTATTCCCATTTTTCTATTCAGTGGGATCTCTACCTCATTTCCAGTGGGATTATTCTCAAAATAAGAGAAATTGAATACGTGCTATTTTTAGGTGTAGATTGATTGGTTTGCTTTAACATATGTGGTATCAATCACTTGTTTTAATCTTACTACATCTATTAGTATACTTTATCCCTATTAGAGGGATTTCCATGGAAACATGTTTTTTGATAATTACCTTAAAATTTTAAAATTACCGGCCCCTGGATGCCGCCGAGTAAGCATCGTTAAAGTCTCCCTTCCCACTGCCGTCACGTCTAAGTTAGTCTCCCAAAGAGCCTGAGCAGCTGTGGAAGCTCTTCATTGGAGGTTTGAGCTTCGAAACAACCGAAGAGAGTCTGAGGAGCCATTTTGAGCAATGGGGGACGTTTACGGACTGTGTGGTAATGAGAGACCCCAACACCAAGCGCTCCAGAGGCCTTGGGTTCCTCATGTACGCCACTGTGGAGGAGGTGGACGCAGCCATGAACGCTCGGCCACACACAAGGTGGACGGGAGAGTCGTGGAACCAAAGAGGGCTGTCTCCCTGAGAAGATTCTCAAAGACCCGGTGCCCACTTAACTGTGAAAAAGATTTTTGTCGGTGGCATTAAAGAAGACACTGAAGAACATCATCTAAGAGATTATTTTGAACAGTATGGGAAAATTGAAGTGATTGAGATCATGACTGACCGAGGCAGTGGCAAAAAAGGTTTTGCTTTTGTGACCTTTGACGACCACGACTCTGTAGACAAGATTGTCATTCAAAAATACCATCCTGTGAATGGCCACAGCTGTGAAGTAAGGAAAGCCCTATCGAAGCAAGAGATGGCTAGTGCTTCGTCCACCCAAAGAGACTTAAGTGGTTCTGGAAACTTTGGTGGTGGTCGTGGAGGTGGTTTTGGTGGGAATGACAACTTTGGTGGTGGTCGTAGAAGAAACTTCAGTGGTGGAGGTGGCTTCGGTGGCAGTCAAGGTGGTGGTGGATACGGTGGCAGTGGGGATGGCTATAACGGATTTGGTAATGATGGAAGCAACTTTGGAGGTGGCGGAAGCTATAACGATTTTGGCAATTACAATAATCCTCAAATTTTGGACCTATGAAAGGAGAAAATTTTGGAGGCAGAAGCTCTGGCCCCTATGGTGGTGGAGGCCAATACTTTGTCAAACCACTAAACCAAGGTGGCTATGGCCGTTCGGTCAGCAGCAGCAGCTATGGCAGTGGCAGAAGGTTTTAATTACTGCCAGGAAACAAAGCTTAGCAGGAGGGGAGAGCCAGAGAAGTGACAGGGAAGCCACAGGTTACAACAGATTTGTGAACTCAGCCAAGCACAGTGGTGGCAGGGCCTAGCTGCTACAAAGAAGGCATGTTTTAGACAATACTCATGTGTATGGGCAAAAAACTCGAGGACTGTATTTGTGACTAATTGTATAACAGGTTATTTTAGTTTCTGTTCTGTGGAAAGTGTAAAGCATTCCAACAAAGGGTTTTAATGTAGATTTTTTTTTTTTTTTTGCACCCATGCTGTTGATTGCTAAATGTCTGATCATGACACTGAATAAATGTGTCTTTAAAAAAAAATTTTTTTTTTAATTACCTTAATGCTTCTATTATAGCTGTCTCTGGAAGGGCTAGTCCTGGTCCTTTTTTTTTTTTTTTTTTTAAGAGTCAGTTTCTACATACTGTGTTTTGTTTTCTCTCAGGCCTCCTATCTCACAGCTATTTCTTTGTGCTTGTTTATTTTTTTTTTCTTTGTGCTTGTTTAATGATTGATTAAAAAAAGTGGACATTTGTTCCTTTTTTGTACATAGCCTAGATTATTATTTATTCATTTTGCAAACATCCTCTCATCCTTTAAAGTCCAGCACCAGTGCTGCCTCTGGTGAAGGAAGGTTCCCTTACCTTACCTAGGTAGAGTGATCATTTTCTTAGCATTCATATTGTTTTTCTATTACTTATAAATGTCACCTTATCCATCCTTGAGGAAAAGCACCTTGAAAATGGATACAAAATGCTTTGCCTGAGGGTGTTTTCTCTTCTCTTCTGTGAGACTAGCCTGGGAGGGTAGTGATTGTAGGTCATGTTGGCAATTTCTGGAGGCCATTGTTGATCTTTAATGCTTTTGAGATCCTGGAAATCCTCCTGCCCTTCTGGGAGCCCAAGAGCAGGTACATGCACAGGGGATATCTGTTGCTCTCTCTTCTGATTCTTCGGTCCTCAGCCTTGGTTTTAAATGATGTAGAAGTCGGCTTCTGCTAAACTTGAACTCTGTCACTCATTTCTTTCCCCCTCTGCTCTCTGACTCCCAGATGCTTATTTTGTATTTCCTTGTACAACTAGTTAGAACTGAAGTTTTCATTAATCTCTTGTTCTTTCCACATAGCTCATGTGCAAATGTATCACCTTTTGCCTCTATGATTTTATGCCTTTGATGGTTGAGGTGCTAACAAATGTGTCATTGGAGTATATCCTCTTTATTCATTAAATTATTATGGTAAAGTACATCTTCTGTTCTATACAAGAGTAGAAAATTATGCAGTTCAGCAGTACTCCTATCTTTTGACATTAGTGTCTAAAGAGATTTATCATATATTCTTATTATAATACTCTTAAAGCTTTAAAATAATTTTATGAAAACCGTAGATTAACTTTATTTTTGTGATATATAAATGATTTCTTCTTTAAATTTCCATCTTTAATTATAGAAATATGTGTGCATTATAAAAATTTAAAACATCATGGTTTGTAATGAAAAAAAATCAGTTCCTAGTAACTATTTACTATTCTCCTTATTGTTTCATGCTTAGATTTTTGCCTTTTTAACTATTTCCTATGAAACGATTTTCATATGTATTTTTCAGTATCAGGGTAATAGATGAAACCAAATAAGAAAATGCCCCTAAAATGATGAGTGCCAGGCCATATGATTCTGTATGCTTCATGGCAGGTAGTGTAGACATTTTAACTGCCTGTTGGACTTCATTGTTTATGCCACTAAGGCCTGTGTCCTAATTAGTAGATCAGCTTTGTTTTGTTTTGTTTTTAGATTTATTTATTTGAGAAAGAGAGCATGTGCACACAGAGAAGTGGGGCAGAGGGAGAGAGAGTCTTTAAGCAGACTCTGTGCTCAGCATGGAGCCCAATGCTGGACTCTATTTCAGGACCCTGATATCACAGCCTGAGCCGAAGCTAAGAGTTGCATGCTTAACTGACTGTGCCACTTAGGTGCCCCTAGTATGTCATTTTTAGATGTGACCAGAAAATGGCTTCCAGGTTAGCAAAGCTACTTATGTTTTATATATAATATGCATATAAAAACTACTGACATTTACTCCATGTTTAATATTTACTTGTATCTGTGTGCACACGTAAGCTTTCTTTTGCCTGATGTTAAGCCTCACTGGAGTGATCCTGATGTGTGGTTAATGAGAGCTGTATGAGCATGTTGTTGATAGTTACCCTTGCTCAGGAGACTGAGCTGCAGCCTATGTAGTGTGGTATCCTTGGTGAAACAAAGTACAAGGAAAAAAAGTCCCAAAGAATTCTAGTTCTATGCTAACTAGATGGGGTAAAGCCTGGAACACATCAGTAGAACATCCCCTCTGGATAACTCTCCAGGGGCAAATGCAACATACTGCATTTCTTTTCTTTCTATTCTTTAGATCAAGGTACTCGGGAGTTAGGAGGCCTTCCCTGAAATGCAGATTTGCCATGTTTATCAGCAATTCCCAGCAGTCTGTAATGAGAAATAAAGGTTTCTCTTTGGTGGTTTTTCTCTATTTCAGTTCAGAATACAGCTAATCCATTTAGTGTGAAAGACTTCTGAAAGAACATGCTGGAGAAGCCACCAGAGAAACATGGTGGAGTTGACATTTTCTACCCCATTGTATCATGTGTTGTGCCCTTCAGAATCTAGAAGCATTTATTTTTACCCAGATCCTACTTTAAACCCTATATACTGTTGTGTGGTAGATAAATATTAGTGTCTCTGTGTGTATTAAGTGTTTGTCCTCCTTTGCTTAGTGGCTTCTCCCTTGTAAGAGGGTGTTTCAAGGCCAGCTACATCTGGAAGTTTATTTAATCGAGTATAGAGGAGTTGAACATTTCCATTGGTTAGTATTTGTATATAATTATAGATTAAAAACTAACTTGAACTCTTCTGTAGTATTAGTCTTTGGGGGAAGCTGAGCCTCTCTGAGCTTTTAGTTTTACAAGAATAGCTGCTTGGAATCTTTGGGAAGAAGCTGCCACTGGGAGGCAAAACGATAGTGAGAGGGTCTAACCAACGGGTTCTTTACCACCTCACTGGAAGACCCATTTAGCTGAGAGAAAATCTGGTCCACATTCTTTCCATGTCTAGCTGGTGATATTTAGCCAACCTGAATGGGGCACCAGAGGAGAAGACCTTAGGGCAAAACATTTGTTTAAGCTACTACAAGAGGAAATATTCTATTTTTTGAACACATTCAGTAGAACTGAACAGTGTGAATCATTTAATGGCAGATTCTTGACGGAAATAGTGACACCTTCTAGTAAGGCTTCATTGTGATCTAAATAGTTAATTATGAGTTTAACTTTTAGGTATAAGCTGGTTATGACTACCTGGATAGGTAAAATAGCATGTACATTTTCGTTCCTTGAGTATATTGGGGCAAAGGCCTAGCAGAATGTTCTCTGGGAAAATGCTAGGCTTTAGGTTTTCAGATTTTAGTTAGGATGATCTGGGAGGCATCTGTTCTAGTAATGAGTAGCTTAGTCATTAGACTTAAGAATCCTGTAATAGTTAAGCTTATCACAGTTTATTGAACTACCAAATTGATACCATTTGTGTCATTTTCTGTGCTTAGTGTTTCGCAGAACTTATGCTTTGAGCACATTTAAGTGAACATTGAGCCAAAGATCCAATGAGCAATTTGCATACTTCGTTCAGGTCCATTAAGTAAAACAGTTATGTACAAGCTGTGGTCCCTGTAAATAAGGCTGGCAGAAAAGATCTGTCCCAGTCATACAGAAACATTTGGGAGACTACAAAAAGATTATTTGATATAGAAGACATTTCAGTATATTAGTGGCATAGCACAAAATCCGTTTTGTTTGATATGAGACCGGAGACCTAATTTTACCACTCCTATCTCCAAGATGATGGTCCATTTCTATTGAAAGAGATCTTTTATCATTCTGGGTATTATAATACAAATATTATCAGATACTAAAGACCTCCGTTATTTTCATTCCCAAGATTCCCTCCTAAGCTTTGTGTTATTCTAGTAACCATAATAACATAATTTGTAACACAGTTTCAGTACTTGATATTTGAAATACATCTGGGGGGTGCACCTGGGTGGCTCAGTTAAGTGTCCAACTCATGATTTTGTTTTTTTGTTTTTTTTTAGAAAGCATTTCTTTTTTTCTTTCTTTTTTTTTTTTTTTTTTAATGATAGTCACAGAGAGAGAGAGAGAGAGAGAGAGGCAGAGACACAGGCAGAGGGAGAAGCAGGCTCCATGCACCGGGAGCCCGACATGGGATTCGATCCCGGGTCTCCAGGATCGTGCCCTGGGCCAAAGGCAGGCGCTAAACCGCTGAGCCACCCAGGGATCCCTCAACTCATGATTTTGGCTCAGGTCATGATCTCATGGGTTGTGAGATGGAGCTGCGTGTCGGGGCTCTATACTCAGTAGGAGTTGGCTTGAGATTCTCTCCCTCTACCCCTCCCGACACTCATGTTCTCTTTCTCTCTCTCTAAAATAGATCTTTAAAAAAAATATTTGAAATACATTCATAAATCTGCTGTACTTCCTAATTCATGGTACTTTATGTAAACTGCTGCACTTGGTATTCTAAAGAAAGGTCATTTTTAAAGACCAACCTTCATAGCATTACATTTTCTAATATGTTTACTAAAAGGCAAAAAACTCTTACATTACTTTGTTTTTTAATCCGTATTTTTTTTTGAGCATGGTCTGTGTCAAGTGATGTGCAAAAACTGGGATACCAGTGAGAAAGACACAGACCTTTTTCTTAAAGTACTTATAATCTAGTGTCTGATGTACCCATTCCCAACGTACATGTCAGAATTGTCACCGTAAAGTGTATTACTGTTAGGGACTGATTTGTTTTCCCCCAAATCATCTGTAGAGTCCCCAGTGTGATGATATTTGGAGATAGTCGAGGCACCTGGGTGGCTCAGTGACTGAGCATCTGCCTTTGGCTCAGGTCGTGATTCTGGGATCGAGTCCTGCATCAGGCTCCCTGCAGGGAGCCTGCTTCTCCCTCTGCCTGTGTCTCTGCCTCTCTCTCTCTGTCTCTCATGAATAAATAAGAAAATCTTTATCTTTTTGTATTTTTCTTTATTGGAGTTCCATTTGCCAACATATGGTATATATTTAAAGACGTAGTTAAGATTACATGAGGCTTTAGGTGGAGTCTTAATGCAATAGGAATGCTGTCCTTACAAGAAGACGACACACCAGGGATGGTGCTCTGAGAAAAGGCTATGTGAGGATGCAGTGAGAAAAGGTGCTCATCTGCAGCCATGGACAGAAGCCTCAAGAGAAACCAACTCTGCTCACGCCTTGACCTTAGACCTCTAGTCTCCAGAACTGTGAGAAAATAAATTTCTGTGGTTTAAGTTACCCAGTCTGTGGTATTTTGCTATCGAATCCCTAGCAAACTAATGCAATTATATACAAGGCTTCTTGGCAAGTGGATAATTGTTCAATTTTCTCGTCTCTAGAAATAGCATTGATCTCAAAGGTCTTGTATTTATAAGCCTGGTGCCAGGGATTCTTATAGGCAGTCTAGATCTTACTGTAGTATGTTGTAGTTTCAATCCATTACTGGTAGGCATTGAACCTCCCCTGGATTCAATGCTAAATAGCCTCAGACTGAAACTGATACTCCTTGTCTACAGAGGATATTTTAGTAACTTCAGAAAAACAATGAAAGTATCGTATATGTTAGGTATTAATTCGATGGATATAAATGGATTTGGAAAATAAATTCTGTACATCTTAAATATGGAAAAAGTATAAATCAAATAGAGTGAAACAAATTTTTTTTTGAGTGAAATAAATTTAAATAACTCAATTACCGGTGATTATTTTGGGCATTAATTTATTACCTTGTATGTATGCATTTGCTTTTCTTGTAAAACCTCAATTAGAAAGTTTCTTTGCATTACTTTGGGACCATTATACCTTCAGTCTGGATATTTTTGTAGGTCATTTGACCTCAAGGCCAACTTAAAATGGATTTTTTTCCTTCCTCCTTTATAGGATGTGGTATTTATGAGATGTGGCTTGTTTGCAGTATGGTAGCCAGCTCTTTTGCATAAAATATATTCATTGAGTAGTACATAATGGATTGCAAATCCCACCATGGGACTTGGTGAGAATGTTGATACTAAATAAAATCATCTAAGGATAGAAGGATGTTTTAGATGAGGGGGACAGTAGTTTTTAAGAAAAAACTTAAGTATGTTTATAAAGAAAAGTTGTTCATGAGCATACTTTAGTTTGTTTTTATAGTTTTGTGCTTCTTACTTGGTAACAGACACGTAGGTTTTTTTTTTTTTTTTAAGATTATATTTTTAAGTCCTCTCCACTGGTGCAGGGCCCGAACTCGCAACCCCATGATCAAGAGTTGTGTGTTCCACTGATTGAGCCAACCAAGTGCCCCCAGACATACAGTGTATGATAAAAAATGTTTTGCTTTTTAATAGGTACATTAGAAAAATATCTCACCTTTCTTCACTCTCAATTCCTGCCTCCCCCCGCCCCCATACACACACACACACACACACACACACACACACGCACACACACTTGGGTAGTTTTTGTGAGGTGAATAGACTCATTGATGTAGCTGTACTGGAAAAAATGATTCAGCAGACTGTCCAAGGATGGTGAATGATGTGGGTTAGTGAAAAATCAGCCAAGGTATGTTTGCCAAATTTTCATCTTTTAGAAGTTACCTGCCTCTCTTCTTTCTATGTAACTTAGTAGTGAAAACGGGAAAAATACCAGTGGTGGTAGTTATTTCCTCCCAATAAGTAATAAATGAATGACTGTGAGAATTGAGCGTTATAAAATGTTTTAAATTCTTTCACCTTGCAGTTGAAATTTATAGGTAAGTGATCAATGTGTAAAACATATTTCAAGGTAGTGGATGTTAATGGGAAAATAATAGAATCATCCAGAATATTTGTTTTTGAGACTATGATTCTGCCATTAAATAAAATTGTATTATTTTATGCTGAAGATCAAAGTGTCAAAAAATGTACCATCCCCTCCTGTAGTCCATCATTCCCTTTAAGAACACAGGAGTATTTTGCTTGCTCAGTAATGTGATTATGTTTTTGGGATGTTCTTGAAAGTTCACAACAGAGACAATAGAGGATAAATAAGGTACAATGAATTTTTTTCAGCCGTCAGCAGCTTTTGGTTATGTTAAAAAAATAGATTGGTAATATTATTTCAAATGTACTTAACATTATCAGCCTGGATCATTCATTGGACAGGTATTTATTGAATATATAACTTATCACTGGTCACAAACCAAGCCAGTCTTTTTGCTTAATGATTACTTTATACATGTTGTTTATAACGATGCATGTGGTGATTTTGGTGCTCTCCTTGGGGTTCCACTGGCACTCACTCGTCATGCACTGCACTGTGCATTATTCCTGTTCAGCAGCATATAGAATATTGCAGAAATAATAGAAGGGGCAATATCTTTGTACTTGATGGAAATAGGCTGGATTTGTCACTTCGGAGGGAGGAGAAAAGATAAATATAGACTAACATTTGTATGAATATGATTGTACATAGAAAATGCAGGGATCTTGGGGATCCCTGGGTGGCTCAGCGGTTTGGCGCCTGCCTTCAGTCCAGGGCATGATCCTGGAGTCCTGGGATCGAGTCCCATGTCGGGCTCCCTGCATGGAGCCTGCTTCTCCCTCTGCCTGTGTCTCTGCCTCTCTCTCTCTCTCTCTCTGTGTGTGTCTCTCATGGATAAATAAATCTTAAAAAAGAAAAGAAAAAAAATTTAGGGATCTTGAGAAATAAAAATACGCCATCTTCAACAACTCTATATTTATGTAACCCAGTAGATTTGTTTTCACTTACTATATGACTTATCCGTGTCATTTGCTTAAATTTACCACATTCTCCTTTGCTTTGATTATGTAGACAGGACTATTGGTTTTGTTTTTTCTTACTTTTTAATTTTTTAAATATCAATTACTACCAAATCAAAGACTTAGAGAAAATACGCTTTTAATCCTAACATTCAATTAGGCCTCTGAGGACTATGCTCCAAAACTCTCATTAGTTGAATAAAATACCATCTCTCGTTGGAAATAGGATAGGAGTATTGTCAGTTGTCATGATGTTACTTACCCATGGAATACTGTTTCTAGTTTTTAAGGGACATTTTTTAGCAGTGGCCTCCATAATAACTTGCATTCCATTTGTTCCCTTTTTATCTTGTCCAAGCAAAAGTATAACATGTGAATGAATGTTACAAGTTAGTCTAAAACTAGCATTTTTTTTCCTGAACAAATTATAAGCATGCTTTAATAACTTCCCAATATTTTCTTGGAGAGGCGAATTGTTTATGTTCTCAGAGTATAACAACAAATCAAGATATATCAGCTTTCTGGGTTTTAAAGAAACAACATTCCTTTCCTCCAGAGGAGAATAATAAATAGACCAAATGGGCAGACTTTTTTCTCTTTTTGTAAATAGAAAGTAATCTTGTCATATTTAACAGTATTAAAGACATTACATATGTTTAGTCAAATGTGGTGTGGAAATGGTTTGGAGGTCCTACTTGCAGAAAATGGTTTTTCTATCATGTCTATGACATCTGTTAACTCTCCATAAGCACACAGCTATGAACTATTGTAGCTAAGCATAATCCTGAGAGGCCTTCTATGGTAATTGGAGACATTACCATTCATTCAGTTTAACAAAACTGAGGTTGTGGTATGAATGTGTATATTTTATTCTTTATTAGCCTCAACTCGCACTTAAGTTTCTAGAAGGAAGATGAAGCCATGTAATACCTGTATTCTTTGTTAAAAACAAAACAAAACAAACCTCTGGTTACAGCAAATTTTGATGAACTGTGAATCCCTGCAAATGAGAAATTTTTTCTGCTAATCTTACTTTTGGGGGTTTGACATTTAGGATTCACAACTTCTCAATCAGTATGAAAACAACTTGGTTAAGATTCTGTGCATTCTATTTCTTTTCTCTATCCACATTTGAATGTTGGTCTTGGTACTCAGAGATCTTTTGCCATTAAAGTGGGTAGTTATATGAACTATATGGTACTTATTATATCAGAAATAGTCACTAATTATTTTATATGAAGATTTTTATACTTGTTAAACAGTGGAACAAACTGAAAGTGTTTATGTATTATTTAATATTTGTTTCAGTGGGGGCAGCCCCCGTGGCCCAGCAGTTTAGCGCCACCTTCAGCCCAGGGCCTGATCCTAGGGACCCGGGATTGAGTCCCACGTCAGGCTCCCTGCATGGAGCCTGCTTCTCTCTCTGTTTATGTCTCTGCCTCTCTCTCTCTCTCTCTCTCTGTCTCTCATGAATAACTAAATAAAATCTTTAAAAAATTTTTGTTTCAGTGTAGTATCGATAACTTCATTAGCATTTCAATTTTAGAATGAATGTAAAATTTCCTTGTGCCTACTGAGCATTTTGGGTTTCTCTTAAACAATTTTATATTATTATACAGTTATTGATGGTGTCTTTAAAAAAATTTAAACGGTGAAATAACTAATTTTACCTGTTTTATATTCAGTTTTGAATCAAAAGTAAAAGACGACATATTCCTTGTGGTACACGGATAGTGTCACATCAGTAAATTTAAGTAGTATCTTAAGCAAAAGTAAAAATTATTAGTTGCATTTGTTTCTTCAGTTTTTTTTTTTTTTTTTTTTTAATTTATGATAGTCACACAGAGAGAGAGAGAGGCAGAGACATAGACAGAGGGAGAAGCAGGCTCCATGCACCGCGAGCCTGACGTGGGATTCGATCCTGGGTCTCCAGGATCGCGCCCTGGGCCAAAGGCAGGCGCTAAACCACTGTGCCACCCAGGGATCCCTGTTTCTTCAGTTTAATGAATGATACCAACACAGTTCTGTAACTTATTTTAATGCAAATCAAGAAATATATTTGCACAATAAGTGAAGAAACATTACTAAGATAAATATAGCAAGTGTTGACAACTATGGAATAAAAAATTATAAAATTGAATGAACTTAAAAGGTATATATAGGGGAATGTTTATCACCAAACTTTCTTTTGGTTATTGTCTGTATTGTTTCTCTTTCTTGAATGTATCAAGACAGCCTTAACCTGATGTCTGATTGATATTAGGATCATCAGATGAGGAGGTTATTATATTTGCCTGAGTAATTGGTTACTATCACCATCTTTATTTCGTTTGGTCTTTCCAAAATGCTCATTTTTCAGCTTTGATATCTTAAGTAAAAGTGAGGAGACACTGCTCCAAAACAACGTAATCCATATTTACTGCTGTTTTCATCTTCTTATAAATCCAGTGAAAAGATGTTTTTTTAAAATTAATATTAATTAGATCCCTTTCACGAAGATGGCGCCGAAGGCGAAGAAGGAAACCCCTGCCCCTCCCAAAGCCGAAGCCAAAGCAAAGGCTTTGAAAGCTAAGAAAGCGGTGCTGAAAGACGTGCACAGTCACAAAAAAAAAGAAGATCCGCACGTCACCTACATTCCAATGACCCAAGACCCTGCATCTCTGAAGGCAGCCCAAGTATCCTCGAAAGAGTGCCCCCAGGAAAACAAGCTTGATCACTATGCCATCACCAAGTTCCCCTTAACTACTGAGTCAACCATGAAGAAAATAGAAGACAACAACACACTTGTGTTCATTGTGGATGTCAAGGCCAATAAGCACCAGATCAAACAGGCTGTGAAGAAGCTCTATGACATTGACGTGGCCAAGGTCAACACCTTGATCAGGCCTGATGGAGAGAAGAAAGCATATGTTCGACTGGCTCCTGACTATGATGCTTTGGATGTTGCCAACAAAATTGGGATCATCTAAACTGAGTCCAGCCGGCTATAAATCTAAATATAAATTTTTTCACCATTAAAAAAATAAAATAAAATTAATATTAATTAATGAAATTACTTGTTTTTCTAATGGCTTCTTCAAATTTGCATGATTCTTGCCCATCATTTATTTATTACCCTTGCAACTTGGCATGATTAAGATCTTACTTTGGCACTTTTGATATTATAACAGATGATGGTAATTTTAATTTTTTTAGTAACTTTTTAAATAAATAATAAGTTGCTATTTTAAACTATTTTTAAGTAACTATTGGAAACTTTCTCCAATAAAATAACTATCATGTTAATACTACTGAAGGAAATTAAAGAATTGAAAGACATATTTTTACCCAGGATTATTTAGTAAATATGTCTGTAGATAACCAATTTTGTAAAGGGAGAAATGCAGATATTTCTCACTATGCCAAGATAACAAAAATAAAATTCCCGTGTCTGGATGAGAACATTTTCCAATTTCAAAAATTCCTTTATTTCTCTTTATTTTTTTTTTCCCTCCGGGAAATGGCATCTTTCCTGAACAAATTTTACAAGGATGAATGAACAAATGTTTCTTTGAGCTTTTGGAGATAAGCATTATATAGAAGCAAATAAAGTCAAGGGACTTTTCCTGAGATTTAAATTCATTAGCACAGCACAGACAGCTACCATAAGAAAGAATCAAGGTTTTAAATGGACACATTAATGTCAGAAGTGGAGGCTGTATTTATTTTTCCCTTCAGTATTTCCCTGCTTCCAACTCCTTTGCCACCTCCGCCGACACATAAAGCAGTGCTTTTTAACTGTATCACCTCTTCCCCAATTTTGCTTTACAATTATACTTGGAGAACAGCAATAGATAATTTTAATTAAACGGTATGGAAGTTTTTCCAGGGGGAACTACATGTAATAGGATTGTTTTAGCTGTTAACTTTCACTGTTGGATTAAGATTTGTTTTCAAATTGCTAAGCGGATGCTCGCTGTATTATTAGCCTGAAATATGCTTTCTACTGGAAATTTATGTGTTTGTCTCTTAGCACATTTGGAACTACCTTATCTTTCTCTTAAAATCAGAACTTCTGTGGTTTTCACTAAGGCTCACTCTTGGAAGCCATCCATACCCACCTGCCGCCTTTTTTTCAACCTTGAAGATGTATGGAGGTGTTGCCAGTTTTCTGATGATGATGCTTTGTTCTTAGCCATTACTCGTTTCTGCCCCCAGCTAATCTCTTCTGGGTACTATCCTGTCCTACTTGGTTGTAGTTGGTCTAGGAATTATTTGCCTACCAGTGAGGATTTTCAATCGATAGCTCTTCTGTATACCGTCTTCAGATTAATTTATTCTCCCTTTGCAGAAGCTTTGCATATGTCCCCATTGCCCTACAGGATCAAGTTCATCTTCCTTAGGCTTTTGTAGGCTTCTGTATTTAACATTTCTTTATATCCTCACCCTTACATTTGCTGTCTTCATGAGTAGATGTTTAACTTTTTGAGGGTAAGGTCTTTGATTTTTATCTCTTAAAAGTGCTCACGTAACACCGTGCGTGTTGTGGACCATTAAAGATGATAGAATCTCTACCGTTTGTGCCTCTGCTTGCCTTCCTGTCAGTCTTGTCATTCTGCCTCTGCTTGTCTGTCTATGCCACTTTGTTCATTGTTATCTCAGGTCCTGCATTTCCCATCTGATGTTTTCTATCTATTCTATCTGACATCTTTCCTCACTTTTTTTTTTTTTTTTTGTAGGCACATAAACTCAGTTTCAAGTCCTTTTCTTGATTTCCAGGATTGAACAACCAATTTTTTTCATATCATTGTCTTTCTGGGTTCTTGATAATATGAGAGCTCTGTTTATTCTATGACAAGGAAAATTATCCTTCTAGAGTATAAAGTATTTTAAAGAATTTAAAAAGTAAAAGCGAGTTCTTCCTCATGTATATCTTTGTATTTCTGATTACCTTACATACAATGATAAGTTAATATTATAGGTGATAGCAAAGTTGACATATAGAATCATTAAACAACTAACCCAAATATGATTTTGACAGCTCAGATATCTTAGTTCTGCCACCTGGTAGCATGACAGATCTCTGTAGACGTGATGCAGTCGCTTCAGAAGATACCGTTAGTTCATTAAACAGTTAAATATAGAGTTGCCTATTTGACCCAGCAGTTCCACTCTGAGGCGTATCCCCAAGAGAAAAGAAAACACATGTCCTCATAAAATCTGTATGTGACTGTTCATGGCACCATTACTCAAACTAGCCCAAATGTGGAACAATCCTAATGTTCATTAACAGGTGAATGGAGAAAAAAAAGTGCTCTGTCCATACCCTGGAAAAATGTATAGCCATAAAAAGGAATAAAATACTGCTATCTGCTACAACAAGGATACACCTTGAAAGCAGTAAGCTAAATGAAAGAATCCAGATACAAAAGACCACATACTACATAGTTTCATTCATATAAAATGTCCAGAATAAGTAAATGTATAGGAACTGAAAATATATTCGTGGATGCTTACAGCTGAGGTATGGGAATTTAGGGGAGAATTACTTAAAAGGAATGGGGTTTCTTTTTAGAGGGATGGAAATATTCTAACACTGATGACAATGATGGTTACACAACTCTCTAAATATTCTAAAACCACTAAATTCTTTAGTGTTGGGATCCCTGGGTGGCTCAGCAGTTTGGCGTCTGCCTTTGGCCCAGGGCGCGATCCTGGAGACCCAGGATGGAGTCCCATGTCAGGCTCCCTGCCTGGAGCCTGCTTCTCCCTCTGCCTGTGTCTCTGCCTTTCTCTCTCTCTCTCTCTCTATCATGAATAAATAAATAAAATCTTAAAAAAAATAAATTCTTTAGTGTTAATTTGATGGTAGTGGAATTATATCTCAGTAGTTACAAAAAATGATAGACATTAAGGTGTAATTTAGTATCTTCTAATCTTTATTTTCTAATAGCTTTTTTTTTTTTTTTTTTTTTTTAAGATTTTGTTTACTCATTAGAGACACAGAGAGACAGAGACAGGCAGAGGGAGAAGCAGGCTCCCTGCAAGGAGCCCGGTGTGGGACTCGATCCCTGGAACCTGGGATCAATGTCATGAGCCAAAGGCAGATACTCAACTGCTGAGCCACCCAGGCATCTCTATTCTAATAGCTTTTGATATTTGTCTTGATTAGGATGTTCTCTTTTCTTACGAGCTGTAATTTATACCAAACTTGTCTCCCACTCCATCCTCACTTCTGGATATGTTCATGCAGTTTGGGCTGTTGGTTCTGAAATGTGACGTGCATCAGAGTTAACTTGGCGGGTCCCAAATACAGCATTTCAGACCCATTACGTCTGGGGTTGGGCTCAAGAACTTGCCTGACAGTTTTTGACAGAACCCCTCTGGTCTGGTTTGAGAACTAGTGCTTTATGTCTTACAACATCATTTTTTTTTTTTTTAAGCACATTTATTAGCTTCTGAAGCTGGCCTTGGTAGAACTTAGGTTTTAGCTTTTAGCTCTAGGATTTCTCTTGTTCTGCATCTCTCTTTTACCAGTGAGAATACAGCTTATTAGTATTCTATTTAGTTTCCTTTTATGAGTACACTTACCCCCCACACCTCTGCCTAATGTGCTTGATGTTTGAGTGAGAGGTTCTTATTTACTATCCAACTTTATAATCTTGATTTTCCTTAACGTTTGTGGCACTATTTTCTTTGTACATCTGCCTTAGAAAGTTCAGAAATCGTATGCTTCACAAAATAAAAAATTTTGAGCAGAAAAAAATCTTATAAAGTGATACACTTAAGAAGCTAGACACACCATTTTTTGGTGCACTTTACTATTCTTAATATTTGTTTTCATTCCCAGATTAAAGACTGGCTTTAATTTGTTTTAATTAGAACATTCTCATTTGAAATGTTTTCACTAGGTAAGCTTGATATGGAAAAGTGTGACAAAGCATTCATTATTAGCAAATTCTTAATGAAAGAAACTGCTTTGGAGGAAATTTATCTTCTTGATTTAAAACAAGCAAACAAAATATTTTCTGAAAAGAAATATCCTTAGGAACTGTCATCACAAAGTCCTTAAGCCTCTTGTCCAATGTTAAGAATTAGTGATGGTTCAAAATAGTTATTAAACTAATAAATGAATGAGCCATCAGCTGGGGATCTGGCAGGTTGCTGGGATTACAGATATGATGAGACCCTTGCCTTGAAGGGATTTACAGTCTGGTAGTGTGCATTGTAAATCAATCAGAGAGGACTTACTTAGCATTTGAGATTTACCGGTGCTGTGCAAGATGCTTGAAGGGGGTCTGAGAGGCATATAAGGAAGGCCCTGCCCTTGAGAGTTTTTAACCTGTATTGAGATGAGACCCAGCACAAGAGATAGCCACCTGATATATGTAGTATATTGAGTAGTAGTGACTATGCATGCTGTTGAAATTAAAAAAGGGATATTGTGGATTGAGCTGGAGATGTCTGTGGATGATGCACATGCATCAGGAGTTCATTGAAAAACAGCTGCAAGCAAAAATGTCATCTTTGATAATAAATTGCAAGGAGATCAAAAATGATGTTTCAAAAAGAAAAAAAAAACAAGCTAGAATGTAGAATTCTTTATTGTACTGATGTGGAAGGAGCAGCTGTTAGCTATCAAACTGAGGATCCTGATGGATGCTGGCCAATTTAGTGCCCCTCTTTTGCCTACTGTGTTGTTAGAGGGCCATTGGGCTTTGGCTGGCACCATAGAGTTTGGGGAACTGTCTGGAAGAGCAGAAAAACCTAGAGGCCAAAAAATGGACAGCATACTTAGAATGTTTTACAGTGTTGGAATAAGTAATGCAGAATTTTATTTAATGAACAAAGGTAGGAATATAATGAAAAATATAGTAATACAGAGAATATTAAAAGCAATCTAATAGTTTGTGCTTATCAGCCACATGTGAGCATTAGAAAAGTCTTAGGTCATTATGACCTTAGGAAACTTTCTTATAGCTCTTCTGAGCCAAAGAACTGGATTGTGTCTCTTTTATATAATGGTAACAGTAACCTAGACCTGTATGGGGAATGCTATGTGCCTCAGGTGGGCGTTTATACGCTTAAAACTCTGATTTTAATTTAAAAATTCCTTTTGCATTTTAAATATTCTATGTATGTGTATTGAACTGTAGTTAAATTTTTTATTGATTGTTTTATTATTGCACTAACATTGGTCTTGCATTGGGTCTTGTGCCTTCAGATTTATAAGAACATCTCACTTGATTTAGGCAGATTTTTAAGTTGAGCCCATATGTTTGCTGAAGTGAATTAGTCAATAATTTATAAGCATTATGGGTATGTACATAATATATATTTGTCTTTTTTCTACCTTATTCCAAAAATGATTTAATAAAGAAATTTAAACTTAACCTGCTTTTCAACACTGCTGATTAAATATGTATAAAATATTTATCTTACCCATAAAGACTGTGTAATGATGTTGGACCCTTATGTCATATGTGGTAATATTTGCAAATGTATAAGAGACAAAAATATAAAAAATAAAAAAAAATTAGACTCTATCTTTGAAGCATCACCAAAGGAGAATTGCAGATATGTGGGCATAATTGAAAACACAATGTCTGGAAAAGGAAGTAAAAATGGAAAACGTGATTAGTTATCTCCTAGAACTTAGCCTCATTGTCTTCCTCTTTTGGATCACTTTGCAGAAGAGCTGTTGTTGTCTTGTGCTTTTTTTGGCATAATGTTTTCTATACTATTAAGATTGCTGATGAAGCAGTTTTAAAAAGAATGCTACACTGTTGGCTCCCAGACTTTTTGTTCCAAGTTGCTGTATTCAGAAATGTGAGTTTTAATCTTTGCAGAAAGTTCATAGAATGCTCTCATTGACACAATCAGGATTCATTTTCCTTTCTCAGATGCTTCTCAAATGGCTTATTGATTGAAATGGTGAAATTTTCATGGTCCAAACATGTCACTAAGAGTAACAAGCCAAGTTGATGCATGTGTAGTTAGTGACAACTATGTCACTATTACCACCAGGCCAACAAGTACTGATTTCATTAATTAGAACACACCCTAATTTCAAAATGTTAAGATATAAAAGGAATGTGTATATTATTATTCAGTGGTGTGTATAGCTAAACTTTTTGGTTGCTCAGTACTCTCCCTTTTTGCCAGTTCTCTCTCTCTCTCTCGCCCTTCTTTCTTTCTGTCTCTCTCTCTGGTAAGAGTTCCACATGTCTTTAGGGGGATTGCTGCACCCTCACCCTAACCATGTAGTCTTAGGAGGAGCTACCAATCATATCCCAGCCATCAAGTATGATCCCCCAAGGTATATCCACTTATGCAAGGATGGAAACATGACTCAGTCTGTCAGTATTGTTTGGAGTATATTTTTAAACTGGTGATAGCTAAGCCTCTCTGCTATTGTCTCCTTGTATGAGAGATAATGAGTTCGGTTACTCTTGCAGCCATATGTTCTGGTTTAGGCTGGTGGGGGAGGGGACAAACTCTTTGCAGAAAGCTAAGAAGCTAATAAGAGTTTTTGCAAATAAATTCATCTCTTTTACATTTAAGGTGATTCAAGTTGAGATAGCCCTGACTGTTAAAGATTTGTCTTTTAAGATTTCATTTATTTGATAGAGCTCCCACGAGTGGTGGGGAGGGGCAGAGGCAGAGGGAGAAGGTGCAGCATACTCCCTAATGATGAGGGAGCTTAAAAAAGCAGGGCTCAATCCCAGGACCCCAAGATCATGACCTGAGCCTAAGTCAGGTGCTTAACCAACTGAACCACCCAGGTACCCTCTGACCACTAAAGATTTTGTAAAATATGATTTGTCTTTGTTTAGTGTTCTGTCTTTACAGTGAAACATAAATATCACACCAGCCATGAAGGTGATTGTGATTTTTGTCTTATGAATTTAAATCTAACCAATCTTAGTTTTCTCATTAGCTTTTGAGTTCTATAACTAAAGATTCTTTTGCTCCTGTTTTCAAGAATGTTACCCTTGTAGTAAATGGGAAAGAAATAACCTCTTTATCAATAAGAGAACTTTTAGATTAACCATCTTGTAGACACAGTTTTTGATGTGGCGCTAATAAGGGAAAGTAAACATAAAACTGTTAGATGTCTGAATTTGTTTTCCAAGTAAATAATTGAGATTTTAAGGATTGCTTACTGGTTGATCATCTGGTTTACATTTGATTTTTACTAACATGTTTAACTGAGAGGAAGAATCATTTTGGAATAAGGAATATTACAGTTTTAGCACTCCCAGAAATCTGAAGTATGGAGCACTCCAGTTTACACATGGGACATTTGTTACATCAAGCTTCAGACTACTGCGGATGATTACTCAGGAGAATCAATAGTCCCATTAGATGTGAATTTTAATAGTAATATTTATATGCAATTTACACAGAATCTACCTGAACGTTAAAAACTAGACTTTGCTAAAAAAAAAAATTGCCATTTTATTGTCTTTGATTTCTTTCACCAGTATTTTATAACTTTTACCATGCAGAACCTTTCTGTGCATTTTTTGCACTTATACCTAAGTATTTTGCTATTTTTGAAGTGTTTAAAAGTGATAATTTGTTTTAAATTGGGGTTTCCACATGCTCATTGTCAGTATATGGAAATGTGTTCGGATTTTATCTGGGGTTGAAGTCGTCCTCATGTCAAAAATTACACTATTTGTTCCCATAGGAAATAAATGAACCACATAAATGACTTTGTTAATAAGGTAAAATCTTCAAGACTTTTTTTTTGATAATTTTTGAAGTTTTTGTATAATTTTCAACCACATCTAATAAATCTCTTTAAATATAACTTTATTTTTTTTGGGGGGGGGGGGGAATCCACAAAGAAAGTATTTGCCCAGAGAAAATAGTTTTCTAAGGAAGTGAGTGATAGATACTGATTTTGAAATGCACTTACAGCATAATATATGCAGAAACAATAATTGAAGCTTAATTTTTCTGTCAGCTATTTTTTTAGATGAAACTTGTTCTGATGATTTGCTTAGTTTTAAAAGTCAGCTTGACCAGATTTGCCTCTAAAATCACTCAGTATATTCCTTTTAAATAGACACATTACCCGTAATGATTTGGACAACTAGTTAATGGCATTTAAAATGAACTTACACATATTGATTTGCTTATTCAGTCATCTGTTTAAGAGCATATTTAAGTAAATTCAGAAGTCAGAACACACAAATTCATGTTTAAAGTCTTGCAGTGGATTTATGTGTTACTTTCTTAGTAACCTCAGGTTTGCTAGTAATTTCGTTATTCTCTGATAAGGTCTGCCTTTATTGCTTCATGTTGACTTTGCTGCCTTCACACAGTATTCACTACCACTCTTTACTGGTTGCAGAGTTACCACCACCATAAATAAATAAAGCGTGAGGAGAAGGAAGACACAGAATAGTCAATTTATTTTCATGCATTTTTGGTTGCCGTCTAAATCACAATTGTCAGAGGAAAGTGGAGTTTAATGGTCATCCTTAACAAGTTTAGGGAAAAATGTGCAGTTTTACTCTTTCCATGTTGAGTTTTATGGATATATCACATTTGGTTCAGATCATGATGATCCAATAATGACACTTTATTATCCAAGCTTGATGAATTGGATTGGGAAGGGTTGTTTATTTTATCCTTCCATTTCACTATAACTAATACTTTGACAAGAGTGAGAGACACTGACTGATGTTATACAGCGGCTGCGGCTGTTTTTTAATGAGGTGCTAGAGTTAAAATAGAAATATCTCTGGCCTAATTCAGTCCCTGGCAGGTAAGGCTTGTTCTGTGTGGTCGGTTTCTCTATTGGAGCTCTCACAAGCTTCATTTCAAATGTATGCATTGAGGATTATAATACAAACACATAGGATTATAAATGTATATAGTGAATAATCCTTTACAGTGTTTTAATTTACATTTACCTGCAAAATCCTTTTATTCAAGTGAAATCATACATGAGAAACCTTTGGAAGTTCCCAGGCCAGGAAAAAGATGGAAGTGGAGACCTTTGGCTACCAGGCTGCCCTCTACTGCCTTCCCATCTCTGCCCTGATCTATTACAAGCTATAAAATTATTGGGATTCTTGCTCATCTTTTCTTTGCTGTTTATTAGGCTTTTTTCTTCTGCTCATAATAGTTAAGCAGTAACTACCTTTGATTATAAGGAAGATTTAAAATGATTGAATGATATACTTTAACTACTTTAGATGGAATACCTCCAAAGTTGTTTTATTTTGTTTTACTTCATGAACTGCTATAACTGTAGGCAACATGACTGGAGAGGAGGGTAATTTTTAGAGAATTGAAAGTTTTAATATGGGAACTTGGCCATAAAATCAATCCAACGTAAATAGAGTTCCATTATGCTTTCATCATTTTGGTATTTGTTAACCAGTTTCCTTATGTTGGCTATGTAAGAAAATAGTGACAAAGGAAAAAGATGCTTGAAATGAATTATTCTATAAATGTCACATATTTTGTATTTTCAATTATGTGAGGTTTGAACCAGTATTCTTTGATTAAAATATTTAAATGATTTTTTTTTAGATAGAATTAAGGTTGTAATATTCCTTTTTGATAGCTGGAATACAGTGTGTATCAGTTGGATTGGCCTGCTAATATGGCTTGTCCTTTAGCCAAGACAAGATTTATTGAAGCAGGTTAGATTGCTTCAAGACTAAAGGACAGTCTATGGGTATTTTGGAAAACTGGTTTGTGGACCTGTCCATCATTCTTCTGAAGGGGCCACTCATGGCATTCTTGAAGCATGTTAACAGTGAATGTTCTTTATATATGATTTTTAATCGTTTGAATGTTTTATTATACTTCATTATTTTCCTTTTAGATGTTATAAGAAAGATATAGTCATTATTACCCTAATGTAAGTGGGATTTTGAGACAAAGCATTGGTGCATAGCTTAGTATAAAATTTGAGTTTATAATTAAAATAAATTTATGATTATTTTAAAAACAGTTAAACAGTATAAAAAAGAGGGACATCTGGGTGGCTCAGTTGCTTGTGTCTGTTTTTGGCTCAGGTCATGATCTCAGAGTCCTGGCATCAACCTTGCATCAGACTCCCTGCTAGTGAGGGGTCTGCTCCTGCTTCTCTCTGCTCCTCCCCCTGCTCATGCTGCCTCTCTCTCAAATAAATAAAATCTTAAAAAAAAAAAAAAAAAGTTAAAAAAGGGACACCTGGGTGGCTCAGTGGTTGAGCATCTGTCTTTGGCTCAGGGCATAATCCCAGGGTCCTAAGATTGAGTTCCACATCGGACTCCCCCAAGGGAGCCTGCTTCTCCCTCTGCCTGTGTCTCTGCCTCTCTGTGTGTCTCATGAATAAATAAATAAAATATTTTTAAAAATAAAGTTTAAAAAGGAGTTAAATGGTAGTGAGAGCTTTTCAATGAAATATTTCAGACATTGTGAGAATGGCATAACATCCCCACTGCAAGTCTATGGAGTGAGTGTGTTTACACATGTTTGCCTCCCAATTGTCTACAATGGAGTCCATGTATTTTTTATTTTATAAATAGAAACAACAAAATCTGTTTTGGATTACCGTGAGGATAAAGTGAGATAATACCTAAACCTGGAAGACTGTAAATACTTGATAAATTATGGTCATTATTAGAAATGTTATTTTTAAGAACACTGTACACTTACACAGTGTGTAAGTTTTTAAGTAAGTCTCTTAGCTTTTTTGAAATTTCATGAATGCACTATATTTATGGTCCAGTGGTGATGTTTGCCGAGGCTTGTCCTCCTTATTCTGTTTCAGTACTGGATTATATTTTTTCAACTGGATTCAGTATTCTATTTGTTCTTAAGAACAAAAACAAATGGAAAATGCAAAAGAAAAACAAAAGGCAGCCCATCTTACCAAGCCCAATATTTTTATCAATATTGCAAATATGATTTAAGGTTTTAGACAAAGTAAAAAACAACAAAAGGAACAGAAAAGGGCACCAGATGTTTGTGTGTTGATTTAGCATCCTGCAACTTTACTAATTTCACTTATTCCAACATTTTCTGATAGTCTTTAGGGTTTTCTATATATTATATCATCTACAAATAGTGACAGTTTTACTTTTTCCAATTTAGATGCCTTTTATTTCTTTTTCTTGTCTAATTGCTCTGGCTAGGACTTCAAATACCATGATGAATAAAAGTAGTGAGAGTGGACATACTTGTCTTGTTCCTGATTTTAGAGGACAAACTTTATTTTTTCACCCTTAATTTGATGTTAGTTATAGGCTTGTCACATATGGCCTTTATTATGTTGATATGTTTCCTCTGTAACCACTTTGTTGAATTTTTATCATAAATGGGTGTTGTATTGTGTAAAAAGCTTTTTCTGTATCTATTGATTTGATCATATGATTTTTGTTCTTTATTTTGTTAATGTGTGTATCATTCTGATTGTTAGTGGATGTTGAACTATCATATTCCTGGAATAAATCCTGCTTGATCATTGTGTATGATCTCTTTATTGTTGAATTCAGTGTGCTCTTATTTTGTTGAGAATTTTTGCATCTATGTTCATCAGGGATATTGGCCTATAATTTTCTTTGCTTGTGGCATGTTTGGTTTTGTTATCAGGTTATTGTTGTCCTTGTAAAATCATTTTGAAAGTATTCCCTTTTCTATTTTTTGGAAGAGTTTAGGAAGGATTAGTATTAATTATTTAAATGTTTGGTAAAATCCACCAGTGAAGGCATCTGGTCCTCAACTTTTGTTTGAATAGGCAATTTTAAGAATCCTCCCAACAATCTCCTTTCTAAAAATTCACTTGTTCACATCTTCTGTCTTATTATGATTTAGTCTTAATAGGTTGTATGTTTCTAGGAATTTATCCATTTCTTCCAGATTGTGCAGTTTGTTGCCATGTAATTGTACCTAACAGTCTTTTATAATCATTTGCATTTCTTTCATGTCAGTTGGAATATCTCCTCTTACATTTCTGATTTTGAGTCCTTTTATCCCCCTCTTGATAAACCTATCTAAAGGTTGTCAGTTTTCTCTTTTTAAAGAATCAGCTCTTTTATTGATCTTTTCTATTGTGTTTTTAGTTTCCATTTCATCTATTCTGCTCTAATCTTTGATTATTTTCTTCCTGCTACTAACTTTGGGCACTGTTTATTCTTTTTATAGTTTTATGAGGTGTAAAGTTAGGCTGTTTATTTGACTTTTTTATTTCTTGAGGTAGGCATTAATCACCATGGACTTCTCTCTTAGAACTGCTTTTACTGTGTTCCACAAACTTCGGTATGTTCCATTTCCATTTTCACTTATCTCAATTTTTTTTTAAATTTCTCTTTTAATTTCTTTTATCCATTGTTTCAGTTTAATCTACAAATAATTGTGAATTTTCCAGTTTTTCTTGTGTAATAATATATAGTTTTATACGATAATGATTGGAAAAGATGCTTGATATGATTTCAAGCTTCTTACATTTATTAAGACTTCCTTTGTGGTCTAGTGTAATCTATCTTTGAAAATATTCCATGCATACTTGAAAAGAATGTGTATTCTATTGCCTTTGGATGGAATGTTCTGTAAATATCTGTTAAGCTCATCTGGTCTAACATGTCATTTAAACCCAAATTCATTAAAGATGCAAGATATAAAATCAATATATAAAAATATGGTACTTCTATACTCTAATAACGACCTATCAAAAAGAGAAATTAAGAAAACAATCCTATTTATAATTGCATCAGAACGAATGAAGTACCTAGGAATATATTTAACTGGGGAGCTTAAAGACCTATATATTGAAGACTACAAGACATTGATGAAATAAATTGAAGAAGATGCAAATAAAAGGAGAGATATTCTATGCTCATGGCCTGGAAAAAATAATATTGTTAAAATGCCTATACTGCCCAAAACAACTTATAGATTCAGTGAAATCCCTATCAAAATTCCAATGGCATTTTTCACAGAAAGAGAACAAAAAGTTCTAGAGTTTGTGTGAAACCATAGAAGATCCTGATAGCCAAAGTGATCTTGAGAAAGAACAACAAAGCTGAAGGCATGATGCTCCCTGATTTCAAACTATATAATAAAGCAACAGTAGTTAAAACAATATGGTATTGACATAAAAACAGACACACACACACATACAAAAAAAAAAAAAAAAAACAGACACACATACAAGTGGTACAGAATAGAGAGCCCAGAAGTAAACCACATAGTCACAGTCAATTAATTTATGACAGAGAAACCTGGAACGTGCAATAGGGAAGGGACAATCTCTTCAGCAAATAGTGTTAGGAAAATTGGACAGCCATATGCAAAAAACAAACCTGGACCACTATTGTACACTATACACAAATATTAACTCAAAATAGAGACATGAACATAAGACTTGAAACCACGAGACTCCTAGAAGAAAACATAGGCAGTAAGCTCCTTGACGTAGGTTTTGATGATGGGTTTTTTCGACTCTGATAGCACAAGCAAAACCAACAAAGATGAAATAACTGGAGTTACATCAAACTAAAAAGCTTATGCACAGCAAAGGAAACCACCAACAAAATGAAAAGGTAACCTACAGAATGGAAGAGAATAATTGCAAATCATATATCTTAAAGGGGGCTGTTACTCAATATATAAAGAACTTGTGACACTCTGGCAAAATGAAAACATAACCAATCCAGTTAAAAATGGGAAGAAAATCTGAAGAGACATTTTTCAAAAGAAGACTTGCAGATGGCCAACAGGTAAATGAAAAGGTGTTCTACATCATTAATTACCAGGAAATACAAATCAAACCTACACACTTGTTAGGATGACTATTATCAAAAGACTAGAAATAACAGGTATTGGCAAGGATGTGGAGAAAAGGGAAGCCCCATGCACTGTTGACAATGCAGACTGATACAGCCACTATGGAAAACAGTATGGAGGTTCCTCACAAAATTAAAAATCCAGAACCCACTGGATGACCCACCAAATCCACTTCTGGGTATTTGTCAGAATAAAATGAAAAACACTTATTTGAAAAGATGTGCACCCCCAGCATTATTTACAATAGTCAATTATGAGAACAACCTCAATGTCTATCAGTAGATGAGCGGTGATAGAAATTGTGGTGTGTGTGTATTTATATGGTGGACTATTACTCAGCCATGAAAAGATGGAAGTCTTGCCACTTAAGATAACATGATGTACCTAAGAGACATTATGCCAAGTGAGATATATCAGCCAAAGACAAATACCATATGATGTCACTTATATGTGGAATCTAAATAAATAAGCCATGTATCATGGATACATCATACATTCACATATATTGTACAAAAAACTAAACCTAATGTTACAAAGAATAGCTTAGTGGTTGCCAGAAGCATAGGTTGCTGTGGGTAGGAGACATGGGTGAAACTTTTTTTCCTTTCTCAGGGGATTGTTAAATGAATTGGGGAAAAAATGGAAAGAAAAGGACATAAGGAGAAATGATATAATATCTGAAATTGTATCACCCAAAATTATCCCATTAACACCTTGAAGTATTTCTTTCTAAATTTGTGTATGTGTGTGTGTGTGTGTGTGTGTGTGCATGTGTGAGATTGTATTAACTAGGACATACTCTTTGAAAATTGATTTTTTGCTTATTGATATTTCATAGGAACTTTGAGCAGTCCTGTTGCTCTGTTCTGCAGAATAAATGAGTAGTATTTTCTCTTTGCCTTTAAAAGAAGCACCCCTCTATCAGAAGCAGTTCTGCCCAGTTTCTGCTTATGTTTTCTCCCCTTTGCACTGATATTCCTCTCCAAGTTTTTTTTTCTCGTCATGGGCTAAACTAACTCATAAGAGCTTTTTTGTTTTTTTTGTTTTTTTTACTTATTTTATATATTTTTTTATATTTTTTTAAGATTTTATTTATTTATTCATGAGAGACACACAGAGAGGTAGAGAAATAGGCAGAGGAAGAAGCAGGCTCCTCGCAGGGACTGGGATCATGGCCTGAGCCAAAGGCGGATGCTCAACCACTGAGCCACCCAGGCATCCCCCCCCCCCTTTTTTAAAGTAAGTTTATTAGTAGCCTCTATCTCAAAATGTAGCTTAGAGATATTGAATGTCGATAGGTCCTAATCTCTTCCGGGACAAAAATTGGTCTTCTGATAAGTACTGAACCTCAAAGATACTTTCAAGTAATAATGAACAAACAGTACTAATCATTTAGGACATAAGCAGTTCTTTAATGCATGTGCATTAAAACTTGTCAGTAAACTTAAAAAAAAATTGAAGTTCAGAATTATTCATTTAACAAATATTTAGCTGGATGTATGCCTACATACCACCCATTCTGGGGCTGAAATGATAAGTAAGACATAGCCTCTGTTGTCATGGAGCTTGTAGTTTATTGGGAAGGGATACAAGGAAGACAGACCATAAAGGAGTAAACAAGAAAAGGAAAATAGCCAATGGTGATACAACTGAATTAGAGCAAAAGGTGAGGTGGTCAGGGAGTGACTCTCAGAAAAGGTTTTGAGTTGCCATCTATACATAAGAAGCTAGCCACATAAAGCCCAGGTAGCAAAGCATTCCTGGCTGAGAGAACAACAGGTGCAGTGGCCCCAAGAGTGGAATGGGGCTGGTGTATTAGAGAAACAGAAAGGAGACTGTTCATGCCTAGAGGATAGGAAGTGATGAAGGTATGCGATTTCTCCTTCAAGTGGGAGAAAAAATACTCTTTGAGAGTTACATGCATACAAAAGGTGAAGAAAGAATTAAAAAATTTTTCATAATAATTATACATACTTAACCACTTTCTTAGAAACATTAAATCTGAGCTGTTAGATTTTTCAGAACCCTTTTTTAACTTTACTGCTTGACTGTTTTCTTTATTAAGGCTGAGAGGGATTGTGTGTCCAAAACTTCAATTTACCATTATTGACCACAGAAAAAAACTGGGAAGAACCCTACTTTGCATTTTTTTATATGAAGGCGGTAGCAATTCAAGTGCTTGCAGTTGATGGTGGTGGGAGTGATAGCAGTGGTCATGAGAGCTGACATTTTAAGTGTTGACAAAGTACCAGGCACTCCTGAGATCATTTCATAGATTCATTTAATTCTTAACAGTAGTAGGAAGTAGGTGTTCTTATAGTCCCTGTTTAACAGATGTGGAAATTGAGACACAAAGAAATTAAATGATTTGCCCAAGGTCACATAAGAAGTCACACTTGTTCACTGTCACAAACAAGAAACCGAGATAGAATTCAACCCCTAATTTATATATATATATATATACTTAAAGCAAAACTTGCTAATAAGTCACTGGTAATTAATTTCCTTTTGTCATATGAAAAATTAATGATTATAAAGCACAATGGGATCTAATCCTTAATTTTTTCTTTATGGAAAATCTCCTTCAAACACTCAAAGTGTATATAAAACTTTTTTTAGGTATTTAACAAAGCTTACTTTTTCTTTTACATTTTTTTTTTAAGATTTTATTTATTTGAGTGTGTGCAAGCAGCGAGAGCAGCAGGCAGAGGGAGAGAGAACCAGGCTCTCTGTGGAGAGAACAGAGAGCCCAATGTGGTACTTGATCCTAGGCCCCTGGGATCATGACCTGAGCCCAAGGCAGATGTTTCACTGACTGAGCCACCAGGTGCCCCTAAACAAAGCTTTTGAAGGAAGAAAGTGAGATGGTAGACTTTTGTTTAGTTACATTATTTTTAATATAATGAACATTTTTCAGGATTTAGAATCCTTGGAACCTATAATGTTTAAATTTGTAGGAGGGCATACATGCTTGGAATCTAACACATAGAGCATCCCTAGAGCTTAAACATGTCATGCTTCCCAAAACAGTTCTAGGGAAGCAGCTGCATTGCTGCATTAAGGGTCTGTTACGTTTTAAATGATCTCAAGGGCTTAGTTGGCCACTTACACTTTATTTAGAACAATTTGCTGAATCTGAACTACAATTTAATAATTTATATTTTATGTTCATGCACTCAATTATATGCCACATTTTTATTAGGATGCAATGACAAAAGATAACAAATTTACTTGAATGACTGTTTAAAGATCTAGCTATCCAAGGCGTCAACTTCCCTAAATGTATTTGACCCAAGGTACTGTACAGTGTGAGTAGTACTTGATGATAACATCACTTATTGTTTGTCTTGTTGATATTAATCCATTAATAAATTTTTAAAATTTATTTTTATTTTTTTATTTTTTATTTTTTATTTATTTATGATAGTCACAGAGAGAGAGAGAGGCAGAGACACAGGCAGAGGGAGAAGCAGGCTCCATGCACCGGGAGCCCGATGTGGGATTCAATCCCGGGTCTCCAGGATCGCACCCTGGGCCAAAGGCAGGCGCCAAACCGCTGCGCCACCCAGGGATCCCCCATTAATAATTTTTTAATGGTTAGAACTGAATAACCTTGTTTGCTAATTCTTCTTGACTTCAACTAACGTGTATGGAAGGGCAGTGTAGAATGAGGTAGAGTTTTTTGGTTTGTTACATATTTTTTGTAGTTGTTTAGTAATGGCTATGATGTGTTAGATTTGTCTTTTAGTCACAATTATTTACAAATTATATTGTCATACTATATAATCATTTTCTTTATAAGGGTAGCTCTGAGTGAATGATTAGATTCATGTGAACGGATAACAGTGGTCAGCTTTTTGCTAAGTGGGGAGAATAGATTAGTGAGTCCCCATGTACACATCATCCATCTTCAACAATTACTAACTCGTGGCCATTTTTGCTTCATATATACTCTTCCCCACAGGATTATTGTGAAGCAAATGGCAGACATCATGTCATTGTCATTCACAAATAAGGAAGTTATTTATGAAATGTATTCCTAAGTCTTTGTTTTATGTGGTTACACTTAATATTAGTATAATATGCTTAAGCCTTTTCTGTTGAAAAAGCGCTGGAGGGCCTCATTTGGCATGCACGATTTAAGGCAGATGCCCAGGAAAGATGTGAAAACAGATGGAATTTTTATGTGTTCTCAGTGCTGTGACCAAACGTGCCACAGATCTTTCCTTGTGATTTCCTAGATAGAAACATTGAATCCTCTTTGATGCTTTCTTGTTTTCCTTCTCCCCTTTCTGATAGGTCTTCAAGCCCTATTGATTTTTTTCATTCTTTAAATGTCTTCTTAATTCACCTTTAATTGCATATATCCACTGCTGCCATCTTCCTTCACTGATTATTTTAAGTCCCTTAAGCTGTTTTCTCTGATTGCATTTTCTTTTTTGTTGCCATTCACCTCTTGGACTGCTCTTCCTTGCTTTCACTGTATCCCTTTGTGGTGTCTATAGTGTTTATTCTACCCCATTTAAATTCCTTTTTCTGATATTCAATTTCTTCTATAAGCTGACCTTGTCATAACCTCAATTTTTTAAAATTTTTATTTACCAACATAAACCTTTTAGGCTGCTCTCTTGAATACCCTTCATACGTGCTGGGCCATGCTCATTCTTGCCTCTCTGCTTTGATGTACACTCTGCTTGATTTGTAAATCTGTCCTCTGTCTTCTTTGATCGATAGTCTACCCCTGACTAAAAGTCTAGCTTGATGACTGTGGGCCTGTACTGATCCTTCCCTTTCGTAATTTTCATGAGTATGACTATGCGTCATGAAAATGGACTCTTTGGTTGCACTTTTTCTTGTATTGTTCCAAATTCTTCTGGATCTGTGTTTCTAAAGTAGATGGATATCTTCTTGGGTATAGGGAATTTTTATAACAGTATGGTCACATGAGATGTACTGTATGTGTATCTGTTGATTAAAACTCTTGAATATGATATATACATGTACTGTTTTGGCTAACTGGGTAGTTTCCTTAGAATAGACATTCCCTTGTCTTTTTTTGAGGGTGATTGATTTCCCTTCTTCCTATTGTATTTGCTTTGAATCATCGTTCCAGTCAAGTACCTTTAGTTTCTGATAAAGGTGAACCAAGAGGGAGTGGCAGTTAGCACCCTCATGTCATCTTTATCACCATCATGACGGTGCCTCTTGTACTGAGCACTGAGCCCATGCTTACGCGTGTTGTGAGTGGCTAGTGGGCCTTCCTAATATCCAAATCTGTACTGAATTCTACTTTTTCAAGAAGCAGGAAAGGAGAAGGCTCTAAAGTTAATTAAACTCCTTGAAAAATACTTTTTAAAATAGTAGGCTCATTAAATGAGTGAAGAGCTTTATGTTTCTTCTGCAGGAACACATGTTTATTTATAAGAAGGGGAAGGAGAGGAAATGAAAATGAAGGATAGCTGTACAGAGCCAGGTAGGAGAAAAAGCAAATGAGAAGTGAGAATATAAAAGAAATGCAAAAAGACTTCAGTGAGTGTAAGAGCAGTTTCGAGTCCAGAGAGGAAGCCTGAGAGGGATAGTCTGGATTATGAAAAAGGAAAGGAAAAGATGAGATGAAACTTTAAAAACTGGAGGGAGGGGCCTGAAGTTGGAAGGGAGGAGAATGTAATCATCCTGTCAGGGCCATCAGAGACTGCTGTGTTAAATATACGCTACTACTTCTCTTATTTTTTTCTTAAAGATTTAATTTAAAGGAGGCGGGGGTTGGGGGGCAGAGAGTCTGAAGGAGACTGCACTGAGTGTGGAGCCCAGTGGGGCTCGACGCAGGACTTGATCTTCTGACCCTGAGACCAGAAACTTAGCCCAAACTGACTCAGGTGCTTAACTGACCACATCACTCAGGTGCCTCACTACTTTTCTTGTTTAAAGGAGGAAGATAGTAAGAGGAAAACAAAAAAAAAAACAAAAAAAAAAACAAAAAAACTTATAAGAGGTTGTTACCAGAAGTGACTCTTGAAAATTAACAAAAAAGACTGTATTATTAAAGATCTTAAGTTGTTGGTACTGGTGGTGATTTTGTCTGTTTATTCTGCATTGCTTGCTGGTTGTGCTGTCCCATTTGTGAGCTAGCCTGTGCAACCATAATTGAACAACTCAACTGCACCTCACACCCATCTCCACTCAGACCTCAAAGGATCAAAAGTAAGCTTTTAGAGGCATAACCTCTTCATCTTTTTGGACTGTGTTGTTTGCAATAGGGTAGTTACTACTCCCATGTGGCCATTTACATTTAAATTAATTACAGTTAAATAAATTAAAAAATTCAGTGCCTTGGTTATCACCAGCCACATTTCTAGTGCTCAGAGGCCACGTGTAAACAGAGGTAACTACTGCGGTCAGGGCAGGTCTCGAACATTCCCATCATCACATAGAGTTCTGTAGATAAATCCAGACTCTATGCCTTACAAGAAGAGAAGCTTAGGGTTTAAAAATATGATCTTAAATATTTTGCTTTCATGATGAGAATAAAATTATCATATGTTAAATATACAATTTGCAGTTACGATAAGGAAAGAGAAAAATTACTCATAAATTGATGCACCCTGGTTGTAAAAAGTTTGTTGACTGAGGGTATAAAGTTCTCTTCCTCCCCATTTCAACATGTGGCCTTTTCTGCATAGCTTTCTTCAGTTACTTAGAGTCATCCAAGGGTATCTGAATACACCTCTATCCCCAGGCCTCCTTTGTTTCCAAATGAAAATGATTCCAGGCCCATGAAAAACACAATCTGTGTTTTATATTGTAATGACTTTAAAAGGCCTTTATGCAGTCATCACGACCAGTGTTCTCTCAAATTGTATATTCTGAGATTTGACGTCTTCTAATGTAGCGTTCCTCTGTTTTGTCTAATAAGTTTTACCCATGGCTTGTGACTCCAAGGCTTTCCCTTAAAACAATGCGTCATCCTTTTTGGTGGAGGAGGCAACTGGGTGTCCTCATTTCTCTCTTGATTCCCAGGTGAGTCCTACCAGGCGAGTTTGTTGAGAACTGTTTTGACCGTGAACTTACCAAAGATTAACTTTGGCAGGTTTGTGATCGCTGACAGATATTAAATTTGCTTCACCTGAATAGACTGTGCCGTTGCCTGCCAGTAGAATATATTTACAGTGCCTGAGTAGTCTGAATTCTGACATCATGTTGTAAAATAGATGGAGGAAATATTATGGAATTAGTAATGAAACTATTTTTCTATCTGCACGTTATCATGTATTAAGTCACAGGAAATATTCTTGATCGATGAAGTTATTCAGTCATTAGTAGTAAATTATTTAATATATACTTGCGGAATAAATACATGTAAGTTCTCCTAAATAATTGAGGATCTTCTCAAGATTGAAGTTGCCTACAGTCGAGTGGCTTAGGTTTGCTTATGTTTGTGAAGCAAATATTAACTTTTGGAAGAGTCAATGACTAGTTTCATGTGTTTATAAAGTCACACCCAGTCTGTTTTATTCCTTCTTTTAATTAAAGCACGTGAGTGATGTTTATTAAAATCTAGTTTCAAAAACCATTTAAAATAAACTGTAATAACTTCGTAGTGAAAAAGCATTGTGTCATTGTTTAATTGGTGTGGTTTTTTTTTTTTCTTTCCCGGCGGTATATAGAGCAATGGTGTTTCTTTTTCTTTCTTTTTTCTTTTTCTTTTTCTTTTGTTTGTAGGGTAGGGGTGCGTGGGCGGGGGGTGGGGGGGGAGGTTGGTGGGGGGGGGGAGGTGGCGGTGGGGAGGAGGTGGAGGAGTCGGGGGGAGGGAGGGGGGGGGGGAGGTGTGTGAGGGAAGGAGGGGCGGGGTGAAGGCGTAAGTTAATGACTGGGGTCAGGGAATGGAACGGGAAGGTATTTACTGGGCGGGCATTTCCTTTTCCTTTTCCTTTTTCCTTTTCCTTTTCCTCCCCTCCATCCCTCCCTCATCTCCCTCCCCTCCTTTTTTTTAAGATTTTATTTATTTATTCATGACACAGAGAGAGAGAAGCAGAGACACAGGCAGAGGGAGAAGCAGGCTCTATGCAGGGAACCTGACGTGGGACTTGATCCCAGGTCTCTAGGATCCCTGGGTGGCGCAGCGGTTTGGCGCCTGCCTTTGGCCCAGGGCGCGATCCTGGAGACCCGGGATCGAATCCCACATCAGGCTCCTGGTGCATGGAGCCTGCTTCTCCCTCTGCCTATGTCTCTGCCTCTCTCTCTCTCTCTCTCTCTCTGTGACTATCATTAAAAAAAAAAAAAAAAAAAAAAAAAAAAAATCTAGGATCACACCCTGGGCTGAAGGTAGCGCTAAACTGCTGAGCCACCGGGCTGCCGCAATGGTGTTTCTATTAATGATGTCTTAAGTCCAGATGAACTATATTGTATTTGAACTTAGTAACTTTAGTTGACTATGTGAAGAACTTACAGGGAAACAAAGCGCACTGTATAGCATAGGATGGCATGGTGGATGAGTCCCGCCTCTACCTTATCTTAGCTATGTTGTCTAGAGCAAAGTCAGTTTATTTGAACCTTGAACCTTAGCTGCAGAATAGGGTAGTAGGTCAAATTTAGTAGTTATTAACCAGAAATTAACACTATCTTCATCTGTTCAATACTGTATCTTTTCAATAGTTCCTTTTATGTTATGATGAGGTTAATAAAGATCCTCCCTCTCCTCCCCTCCCTGCCCCCCTCCCCCCCACCAAATAAGCAGTTCATTTTACTGTAAATGTGCACCCACCCTCCCAGCTGTTCTTCTCATTAAACACAGGGACTGAAAATTTCCAAAGAGCTCTTAGGTTTCTGTTTCTTTCTATTTTACAGTAGATCCCTGTTTCTATTACACTGTGATTATAGAGTGTTACTTATCCTGTTTTCCTGTTTGGAGTTTGCATGACCTTTTCTTTATGTCCTAGATACATAGTTTTTGTGAGTTTTGTATGGACAGTAGAAAAGATCTATGCTCAGATTACGGGGTTTGATATACTTCACTTAATTGTACCTTACTAGTTATTTTTTCATGTCCTTTATCTTCTTGGATTGAGAAAGGACAGTAAGATCCTACTGGTATTGATATGTGACCCTTACTTTCTTTTTGTTTTCACTTATAAAGTATTCCTTTGCCCATTTTCAATGTTTTGGAGTTACTTTATTTTAGATACAGTATTTAGAGCACACATCTCGGTAATTTATTAGAAATGGAGAGGGAAACAGTCCAGATAAATGACATCAGAAAAGATTTTAAGGGAAGCCTGATGCTTGAGTTAATTCTTTATAGAATGAAAGAAGGGCTTTAGTATATGAGATGACAGGGACAGAGACAGACGGGCAGGAGACAGATGGGCAGGAAAACAAGAGGCTGAGAGGAGGGGGAGGGAGGGAGAGAGACAGGGAGACAGAGAAGGGCAGGGAGATAGGGAAGGAGACAGGGAGGGAGGGCAGGTGGATGATGGACGGGGAGATGGAGAAGGAGATAGTCAGGGAGATAGGGAGGGTGAGGGGAGGGTGACAGGGAGGCAGGGAGATGAACAGGGAGATGGACAGAGAGACAGGCAGGTGGCCGAGAAGGACCAGTGGGATGGGTGCTTCAGGCAGAGTTATTAGCAGAGGCTTTGATATGAGAGCCAGCCAGTCATCCTGTTTATAAGTTGTGGTAAGTTGAGGTTTTTCTTCTAGTAGTCTTTTCAAGAAACTCACTGGGAATGAAATTTTGTGGATTTAAAATGCTTCAAGATGGGTATTTGTTTCCTTTAAACTTAAACAGTCTGACTGGAAATGCTTTCATTTCCTAAGGACTTCATTGGGATCATGTCAATTCGTCAAGTATATTGAATGTTTCTGTGGAGAATTCTGAGGCTACTGAGATTTTTCCCCTCTGACTGAAGAATACAGTTGGACTTTTATCTCCCAAGTACCAGCAATTTTAATTAGACGTGACTCAGTCATTACGTATTGGATTTCCTTGGCATGCGCGCTGTGCCCTCTCAATTCATCCGCTCAAGTCTCCTGCTAGTTCTAGAAAATTGGTCTTTGATTTGTTCTGTGCTCTTCTTGAGAAAGTAGTTATACACGTGCAATTTTTTAAAATCTATTTCTCTTTTTTCTTTTAATCTTTCCTAATTCATTGTTAATTTCCATTTATTTTCTCTCATTTCTCTATTTAATCTAACATGTGTTTTACTCAGTGATGCTCACTCTGCCTCAAACAACTTATTGTTTAGATTTAATTTCCTGGATGAACTCTTTAGGTTCATAACTCATCTTGTTCTGTGAATTTGCCGTATCTTTCAAGAGCTTCTGTATCTCCTCTCGGAATGTCTGTCCTTTTTCATCAGGTCCTTTGAGTCGTGATGATATTTCTGGTCCTGATTTTCACTGCTTGATGTCCCTCCTCTCCTTTCCCTCCTTACCACTCCCTCCTTTAACTTCTTGGTCCAGTTCTTTCTTATTGATCTTTGAATGAATTGATCTGAAATTGGTTTCTTTCGGGGCAGGGAGGACAGGGATAGCAGGAGTTCCTCCTCAGACACAGTGAGGGGCTTCTTGATGATGTTTGACCTTGACTCACTGCTGCTAGCCCAGGAGCAACCAGAAGACTGCTCACAGTTCTTTATGCTTTTCCCACCTTATTTCAATGACAGTGTCTCCTGCATTGATTTTGTATCTGAACATTTAGTCAAAGACCTCTTCTCAGTAACTCCCCCCATCCCCTGCCCTTGGTGGCACTTTTCCACACACTGTGATGGGACAACAGATTTTTGCCTAGTTTTATAGAAGATGGGAACTTCATTTCTAACTTTTCATTCTGCTGTTTTGGAATCAGGAGAGAACAGAGACATCTCTACTCCGCTGTCTTAAAACACTCATCTTTAAATTTTTTTTTCTTTAAATTTTTCTGTAAATTTGTTTTGGCTAACAGAAGACTTCTTTAGAGTAATATTCAGGATTTGGCTTCATGGCTCTTTGCATTCCTCCTTTCACTGCTTGGCAGTTTTTCTTCTGGTTGTTCATTAGTTTTCCTGGGCACCCGATTTCACCATCTGTGGGTGGGTTTCTCAGATGGGTTAACTATGAACAAGAGTGGCCTCAGTGTACTGTGCGGATTGTTTCCAGGGCACACACTGGTGTTGCATTTATTCACTCTATCGTAGGGATCAATATTTCCACCTCAGTTAATTTCTCTGGACCATAGTGTACTTCTTTGCACATTTATGAGGTTGTATATCCTATGAATTTTTAAAATCAGTTGAATACATTTTTTAAAAAGATGGGAGTAACTTTTATTTGGGGGCTATCCCATCTGGAGGCACTGGTTTCCTATCAGTGAGTTCAACTTAGTGTTGCTTTTTATGTTCCAAGGAGCAAAGATACAGAGGGAAAAAATCATGGTTCTATCCTTTGGTGGGGGAAGGAGATAGTTATTTTAGTTTCGATCAAATACCAAAAGTTATTTTCAAACACTGCAGCTAAAAGAAGGAAAAAGAGAAATAGAAAAACAACAACAAAACCCAAACCCTGCCAGTCTGAAAACAGCAGCTCGGCTGCCATGCAGTACTTATAATTGTTTCAAATTTACAAACCCAACAATGAAACACATTTTGCATAATGAAATATTTATTTTTATCCATCATGCTTGCAAGCTGCTCTCCATTCATCATGTTTGCAAACAGCAACAGCAACGTTTCTTTAACATGAGCCAAATGCAATTTCCAGCTGTTGAAATTAATTCTTTTTAAAATCCTGTTAAAAACTATCATCCAACAACGAATCTCAGTATTTTTATTTTTGCTCTTTCTTACATTTCCACTGACTTTTGTTTTTATTTTGCACTTGTTAATGAAAGTGTTTGCAGTGATGCTTGATGTTTGCGATAGAACTAGAATAAATAAAAGGCCTTTTCTTCTTTTTGTGTAACTTTCTGCGTTCACTGAGTTGATCAGAATTCTAATTTTGTATCCCATTCATCTCTTAATTTAAAAAATAATAAAATGATAAAGGCACCTTTAGCCTTAGAACAAAGAAAAGCTAGTGATAATATTTTTTTAAATTGCTGTAATATGAAGATTCTTCTGTTCTCATGTAGTTTTTTTGAGTTAGGACTTGTGCTAAAGCCCTGAGGTTGTAAGATACTCTTCAGCTTTTTCCTTTGGGATGAGACAGGTTCATATATGCTGGGGTGATAGGTTTAGTCCTGGGCACTGTGTTCCCTTATCATGTTATTGATACATCTGCTTACCCTTTAGATATTTGTGATTCTGATAAGTAAGTAATTGGCACTGTGAGATAAATAATTGGTTAAAATCTATTTTCTGTGGGAAGTTTTGTTTCACTTGTCTGCAGTTGCCTCCTTTAGGGAAGAAATAATACAAGAAGATGATTATTGTTATTTTAAATGAAACTTCTGAGTTTGCCACGGGTTACCAGGAGTAACGTGGATCCGCCTAGATTCTGCCAGAGTAGCTAGCAGAATTTGTTTTCTCTCAACTCTGGGCTTCTGCCTGAAATGAATTTGTTTCCTTCTTCTTTTTCCATCTAGCTAACTCATATTTTTCAAATAATAAAACATTATTATTATTTTTTATTTGTCTCAGTTCCTGTGGTTTGGTTTTTGTGACTAAAGCTGAATGGGCTTTGCCCTTTCTGCATGCTCCCATAGAGCTTTAAACTTTCTCCACCTCATTGTGTCATTATACTTGTCCCTTATATCTTCTTTCTTTAAGGTTTTAATGTATTTAAGTAATCTCTACAGCCAATGTGGGTCTTAAACTCAAGACTCCAAGATCAAGAGTTGCATGCTCTTCTAACTGAGCCAGCAGGTACCCCTCTCATACCTTCTTGACCAGTGTTGGTTAATATAATGTGAGCCACAAATAAAGACTTGAATTTTCTTGCAGCCATGTTAAAGTAAAAAGAAAGAGAAATTAATTCTAATACTGTTGTATTTAACACAGCATATTCAGAATATCATTTCAGCATAGAACCAATATAACATTATTGTTATGTTTTGTATTATTCTTTTTACACTGAGTCTTCAAAATCTAGTGTTTATTTTACAGTTGGAGTAGCACATCTCAGTTGAGACAAGCTGCAGTTCAGATGATCAAATGTGTAAGTGGCTACTGTATCGTATAGCTCTATCTAGACTGTGCTCTCCTGGACAGTTGTGTCTGGTTATTGCTGGTTAGATATCTGGCTACAGTTGGTGCTCATTCGTTCATTATCTGCCTACAAAGGAATGAATGAGTAAAATCTATCAGGAGGGTTATGTAGATGGATGCCTATCCCTAGTAATAGGAATACCTACTGTCAGGAGACCTGAGGCACCCACGGCTAGAAGAATCCCGTATCTAGTCATAAGGTAGGGCAGTGGAGAACAGGCTTCCTAGAGATAAGTTGCTGAGAATTTATTACAGAGGACAACTCAGCAGGGGAATTAAGAAGGTGGCCAGTCTCCATCCAAGACCCACTTTCTAGCTGGTAGACCCTGATCCAGAGTATTTGACAATCAACACCTTTCACTTTTGCTAGTAGATGAAACTGCTTCTGGCACGGTAGTCGTAATAAATTCTTAATCAAATCTTGTGCACACCTATTTAATACAAATAGAGACAAATGCATTTGCTTCAGTTTGCTACTTAAAAAATAAAATTTTACTTGGTGTAAGTTGTTAAAGTCATTGTGGATAATAGTTCAGTATCGTGTAGTAAAATTAATAATGTGCAAATTCTATGACCCAGTAATTATCCATTAGGTATATACCATTGAGAAAATGTTTGATTTGTGAACAAAGAGGCATCTAAATGATAATTGCAACATTTAAAAAAATAGTTAAAACATGCATCTATAATAAATCAGATATTTTTGACATGTTTGTAAATTCTGTACAGTAGTTAAGTGAATCTAGTAGTCTAGACTTTTATTTCTAAGTGGAAAGCCCTTATTACACAATGTCAAATCATAAAAAGTTTTGGAACATGATTTTTTTAAAAATTAAAAATAACACATATCACATAATATCATATGTGGCTCATTGATGTAAATGCATGCTAAAGGAAGTTAAAAAATAAAACTGTGAAGGTAAGCCCTTATATCCAGAATCATGGTAAGGGGATGGGAGTAGGTTTGAGCATTAGAGAGGTAGGTATCTAGAGAATATAAATAAACTCCTATAGTTCTTTAGGTAACACAGAGTTCTGAGTGAAAACAATTGGCAATTTTAGGTGGAGGTCACAGAGATGTTCTCCTATTCTTGGCTGTGTTTTAAATGATTTTAGACTTATAAGATACATTCTACACATTTAGAGGATTTCCTTTAGGTCTGTACTATATTTTTTTGAAAGTAAAAATTTAGGATTAAAAATGCTAGGGATATTTTTCTTGGTATACTTCCTATGAATTATTTCAGTCCTTTGCTGAAAAAGGATGCACACCTGGAGACGTGTCCTTTTGATGAACACAGGTACAAAAGCGCATTTTATAACTGAACTTTGTTCTATATTTCAGTCTAGAATTTTAATCTAGATCGTGATAGAAAATATCTAATAAACTCAGTGTCCCACAGGACCTTTTGTACCCTCCTGAGTTAAGATAGAAAGTACCTTAAAAATCTAGAATAGCCTGAGCCATTCAAATATGTTTGTCTTTTTTTTTTTTTTTAAGATTTTATTTATTTATTCATGAGAAACACAGAGAGGCAGAGGGAGCCTGGTGTGGGACTTGATCCCAGAACCCTGGGATGACGACCTGAGCCAAAGGCAGATGTTCAACCACTGAGTTATCCAGGTGCCCTAAAGACATTTTGGCTGTGATGTATGTCTCTTGAGGTCAGCAAGCACTTACTGCATGTGTGAGGTACTACATCAGGCTTGAGGGTGGCCAGGAGATATTAGTACACAGGGGAAGAAGGAATTGGCTCCTTGAGACTTTGCAGGATATTAAAGCATTTGGGGAGTGTTTTGTCAATATTCTGTGGTTCCTTTTGCACTATCCTCCACATCCAGTTTCTCATCCAACAATCACTTCCACCTCCCGACTGTGTGTTGAGGGTTGAGGTACATTCATTTCTCCCTACCTTACGTGCTGCCCTCTTGGTAGAAGCCACCATCTTCCCTCCTAACTAATTTCCATTACTTCCATTCCTGTCTCCTTCTAACTTGTTCCCAACATGGAACTATCTTTAGTATATAAGTTAGAGTACAACAGTCTCAAACTTAAAACCCTTAATGACTTCCCTTTATATTTAAGCAGGTCATGGTATAGAATAGAGTTTAATGTGGTCTTTGACTACCTCTCAACTTTATCTCTTAACAGCTATGCCCTTATCTGACTAAAGGCCAAAGCAACTGGCCTTTGTTTAATTACTTTAAAAAATAAGCCTTTTCATATCTTGATAAATCATGCTTTAAAGATTAAGATGAATTTTATCTCTAACAGTACCCTGAGATAGCTTACAAACTAAGAAACGTGGTAGTTAATAAAGCACTTATCCACCCCCGTGAAGCACTTTGCTTTTTAATTGTGCTTCATCTCATGTGGTGGTGATGCTTGGCCTAAGGAGGTTTTGGGTAGTCACCTCTTGCTTTTAACCTGAATGCATGGATTCCTCCTCTTTCTGTCTTCTACTAGGAGCACTATCTCTAGTTCTTTTTTCTACTCATAGCCTTCAAATAGCTCCTCCACCTCTACTTTTTCTTTTTTTTTTTTTTCCCTAAGCAGAAAGGAGAATTAGGGTATAATTGTTTGTGTTTATTTAGAAAAAGAGCATAGTCAAGTTGTAAGACTATAATGTGAAATTCTTATATTATTTGGTAGTAATAATATGTAATTATTTCTGTTTCTAATTATTTTGTAGTAAGGCCCAATTAATGAAGTTAACCTATTATTACCACTTTTAATGATGATTGTTTAAGAGAATAGATTTGTTTGCTAGAAACTCTCACTAAATAGTGTTAAAATATTTTTATAAAGATATCAGAGATACTAGCAAAGGTACAGACATTATCCGTAGGTTTTTTTTATCTACAAAATAAGATAAATGTTATCACTTTCTTGTACAGCAAATATCTGATTTTGATACATTTCACTTTTGATACATGTAACAATAAATCTCTCATTTGATATGTCTCACATATAATTTCTGAGATCTGTTAACACTGATTCATAAGAAAAAAAGAGTAGGGGAAGGAATTCTGGTACCAAAGGAACAGGCAAAGGATGCAGATGATCTCTCTACCTTCTATAATGTTACCTATTTGCATCAACAAAGTGATTTTTATTTAAAGACTTTTATTTTTGCTAAGTGGACCAGGCCCCATCGTTGACCTTTTATTTCAACTCTTAGTAGTTCTACAAATGTTATTTTTGCTCATTCATACAGATTTGCCACTTCTCCTTATTTTGTTACCACCACCTTACCAATCTTTGTATATTATGAAATGAACTGAACAAATAGAAGTTGTTGATTTTCATGCTCACCATCTAGGGTGATATCTGTGCAGTGGTGGTTCTTATCAGACTTGGTTGTTGATGGAAATTACCCAGCAGTTCCCAGAAGACAGTCAAAAGGACTGAAGACAGTCAAAAGGATTCACAAAAGGTGAATAGCGGCTATAATTTAGTAATAAGGGTCAAATGAATATGAAGCATAAATAGGGTGTGGGATCATACCAGACGTTTTTCCAGAGTATCCATGTAGAGATTATCTGCAAAGTCTTATTGAATTATTCAAAATGTCTACAATGGAGGTTAAGATGGTAGATTTGCATCCAGAATAGAAATGAAGGCAATTTAGTTAGGAAATGTCTTGCTTTGTTAATTCACCTGACTTTGGTAGTTAGGTAGAACATGGTTTCTAGGTGATAGTCTTGCTTTTAATTTGGAAGTTTAGAGAATAACAATGAACAGTCTGCCTTAGAGCTGGGTATTATGGGATTATGGGCAGCCTGCTGAGGTATAAGTGGTCCCCTGGTTAGAGCACTTGATCTTGACTGGAATGACTTTGCCCTGGTGGGGACATTTGGCTTGTCTGCAGATATATGACTTTGGTCTTCACAACTTGGGGCTGCTACTGGCCTCTACTTGGGTAGGGGCTAGGGATGCTGGGAAACATTCTACAATGCACTAAAAAACCCCTCACTACAAAAAGCCCAAAATGTGAATAGTGTCAGTGTTGAACAACCCTGTGTTATAACAACCCCAGCAAAGGTCTATTGTATGTTTTCTTACTCACTGTAGATTGAGCATGCATATTTGCCACCGTAACCCTGTAGTTAAAATTTAGCAATTCGGACTATACTCAGCCTTTGTGTTTTTTTTTTGTTTGTTTTTTAAAGATTTTATTTTTTTATTCAAGAGAGAGACACAGAGGCAGAGACACACACAGGCAGTGGAAGAAGCAGGCTCCCTGTAGGGAGCCTGATGCAGGACTTGATCTCAGCACCTTGGGATCACAACCTGAGCCTAAGGCAGACACTCAACCACTGAACCACCCAGGCATCCCTCAGCCTTGTTTTTAACAACTCACATTTAGACAAACATACATGTGCTGGCTTCACATATATAGGACCATCTTTTTCCGTGCTGCTTAACTATTTGCAGTTTTTACCCATTATGAGCTTTACTCATCTTTTTAAAAAATGTTCCCTATGCTAGTTAGGATAAACAGACCCTTGGCTGTTTTATTATTTTTTTGTTTTTAAGATTTTATTTATTTATCATGAGAGACACAGAGAGAGGCAGAGGCATAGGAAGAGAGAGAAGCAGGCTCCCTGTGAGGAGCCTGATGTGGGACTTAATCCCTGGGCCCTGGCATCATGACCTGAGCCAAAGGGAGATATTCAACCACTGAGTCACCCAGGTGTGTCCCACTCTTGGCTGTTTTTAAGATATTTAGTAATGAAGTATTTGGTATCACTCTGTGTTAAAGAGGTACCTGATTTTAGACTTTATAAATTCCATCAAGGATAGCTAAATGTCATACTTTATCTTTGTGGTGCATAACTAGGAGGGGAAGAGATAGAAAGGTGGCAGAGAGAATTTACACTGCAACATTTACCTATAGATAAAAAGAAAATCTTCGTTATATGGCATGAGCCAGATTATTAGGACTAGCACAGCACTGTGTATATAGATGCTCTATATAAACCACTTCTTTTTATTTGAAATATGGAAAATTCTGTGTTACTGACTAGATTAAAATTTAAAGAGTGTGCTACCTACTTTGTAGGATATTACAAATGTGAGCTTTTAAATAATTATACATAAATATATTATGAATAAAACTTTTATCTAAAACTGTTATGTACCAAATAAAATAAAATAAAATAAAACTGTTATGTAAACAGCAAATAATTACACATTTCAGTACTCCTATGAGCAAAGTAATTGTTGCTATGTCACATAGAGAATACGTTATTTTCATGAAATCCTCTGAATGAAAGCGTTTGCACATGAAATAATGTCTTGATAGGAAAAGCATGCTTATCTATCTCTGTTAGCCATGTCCATGGTTAACCATGTCCTCAAGCTGACAGATTTGGACCATGAACAAGGCTTTGCTGGTGATACTCTGCCAATTATTAGTATATACTCTCTACAGAAATATGCAGTTCTTCTCCAGGGCTTGGCCAGTCACAGATTTGAGATACAATAAGGTATTATCTCTGAATGATAAAAGATTTGGTGTCTTTGAAATAGAAATTAACATTTATATATTAGGGCTCTTCCTGTTACTTTTTTTTTTTTTTTTTTCATTCATGAGAGACACAGAAGCAGAGGGAGAAGCAGGCTTGAGCCAAAGGCAGACATTCAACCACTGAGCCAGCCAGGTGTCCCTAGGGCACTTTCTGTTTCAAATGCTGGAGAACCCAGCTCAAATTGGCCTAAGCTCAAACAAGGAGTTTATAGCTTATATAATTGAAAGGGCTAATGCCTAGCCCTTGCCTTTGGTATGAGACCCAAACAGTGCTCATGCCCTGATTGCTTTACCTCTACTGTATTGACTTTATTCTCTGTGTCGATATGATAGATCACAGATCCAGGCTTCTCAATTTCAGGTCTGAGTCACTGGTTGCAGGACAGTAGAAAAGAGAATGTGGTAAGTCTCTTGTGGTGTCATTATTTTTGGCAGGATCACAGAGGAGATTGTAATGGCATAGATTGGGCTATATGCCAAATCTGGATTTGGGTGTAGATTTAATGTTACTTATGACCAAGACTGTGAAAATATATCATTTTCCTAACCCTGCCCTCTGCTGTAAAAGTATCACTGTAACCAATATCTTATGCTTATAATTATATAAATGTAAGAATCAATACCTGTATTATTTTACATATTATTTTACAATTTTATCTTACATGTTTTTTTTCCCTTTTATCACTGATCAATATATTAAACATTCCCACTTATGGAAGATCTCCAAGGAAGATCCTATAACTTTTCTTTTAAAAAACAGAAATATCCTACATAGATGTTCTATTTCTTTATGAAGTGTTTAAGAAATACCAAATTTAGAGACCAAGATAGCCAAGAGACACGCCGCCTTCCTCAAGGATGTCTGGGCCAAAGAGCCGGTGCTGGTTGCGTCCTTCACCATTGGGGGCCTCGCTGTGATTCTGCTCACCCTCAGTCCCTTCACCAAGTACGCCACCATGATCAACCAGGCCATGCCCTACAACTATCCAGTGCCTCTCCAAGATGATGGGAACATGCCCGATGTGCTCCAGGACTCCCAGGGTCCCAGCCTGGAGTGGCTAAAGGAATTGTGAGCACCTCTGGTGACATGGAGGTGGCCCCTCCCCTGTAGCCAATAAAATGCATAGAGTGACCCAAGGGGGGGGAAAAAAAAGAAATACCAAATTTGCTTAAATATAATAGTTCATTAAAGAAAACTTTCATGAATTCTTACATAGAACCTCTTTCTTATTAGGCTTCATTATATGGTTGAGTTTTTAACACAGGAAGAGAATGACTGTAGGTAAATGTTTGTTAAGCAAGAGATAATTCTGGAAGAATTCATTGATTTAAAGCCTCTTGGCTGATTTAAGTATGAAACGTGAATTATTGCTAAGTATTGTCTCTAATGATGAAAATGGGTTAAAAACACTTTTCTTCAATGTAAAATAAATGTAAAACCCAGAACTACAAAACTTCCAGAAGAAAATATAGGGGGAAAACTTCATGACATTAGTTTTGGTGGTGATTTCATGGATATGAAATCATAAGCAACAAAAGCTAAATTAGGTAATAGAGATTACATCAAACCAGAAAGTTTTTGTACAACAGAGGAAATAACAGAGTGAAAATACAACCTACAGAATGGGAAAAAATGTTTGTAGACCAAATATCTTCCAAAAAAAAAAAAATAACAATAGCAGCTATAAAGAGAACAAATTGGTGGTTGCTAGAGACAGTGGAACTGGGATGGGAGAAATGGGTGAAGAGGATCCCCCACCCCAAAACAAAAAATAAAAGGAAGAAAATCTTGCAATATGTGAAAACATGGAATAACCTGGAGGACATTAAGCTAAGTGAAAGAAGCCAGGCACAAAAGGAAAAATACTGCCTGGTTCCCTGTATATGAGGTAGCTAGAATAGTCAAACCTGGAAGCAGAGACTAGAATAGTGGTTGCCGGGGAGCCCTGGTGGCGCAGCGGTTTAGCACTGCCTGCAGCTCGGGGTGTGATCCTGTGAGACCTGGAATCGAGTCCCACGTCGGACTCCCTGTATGGAGCCTGCTTCTCCCTCTGTCTGTCTGTCTGTCTGTCTGTCTCTCTAAATAAATAAATAAATAAATAAATAAATAAATAAATAAATAAATAAATAAATAAATAAATCTTAAAAACAAAAAAATAGAATAGTGGTTGCCTGGGGTTGAGGGAAGGAGCAAATGGGGAGTTGGTATTCAGTTCTAGAGATCTGTTCTACAATACAGCACCTATCATTGACAATACTGCATTGTTTAGTTAAGCTCTTAAGAGTGTAGGTTTCATGTTAAGTGTTCTTACCATAATAAAAACAACACAGTTCTCTGTAGTGTTTGATAGTTAACCTTCCATTGGCATCTGTGTAGTTGTGTATGGACTCACATGTTTGTCATTGATTATCATTTCCTTCTTGGTGTGTCTTTGTCAGTGAACTGTTTCTGAGTCTCATCCAGAAGGGAACTACTTTGCCTCCCCCATAATTGGACTAACTTATATGGATGCTACAGCTGTTATGGGGGTAGAAGTTGGGGATGGAGTGGTTTACTGCTTCAGGCCAGGAAAGAATCCTCTCTCAATCCAGTAATTGACAGATGAGATTGATTTCAGGTACACAAGGACTAATTGAATCTTTGGGATACTAGGGAATAAACAAGATTTGAGTAATTGGAATTATTTAGCTCTCTAGGGATACTGTAAGACTTCTTCTAAATAAGATTCTGGATCTTCCCTTTTGTCTAGATTAACCGCAGGCATCTTCAGTCCTGACAAAGTCTGACAAAGCAGTTAATTCCTTCCAAAAATGGGATTAAATCTGGAATTGTTACGTGTATTTCCCCTTTTTAGTTATTACTGTTGAATTTCAAATTATAATTATAACGTAATTCAAATTTCTTGTACAAATATTTTTAACAGCACAGCATTTAAAGAGTGAAAAAAAATGTCTTCTCCATGACCCCATGCCCATTCCTCACAATAAGCACTGTTAAGGAGTTGGGTGTGTGGAATACAGAAGTGGTCTTGGGTTTGGATTAACAAACTCAAAAGACATGATAGGCTTTACTCGGCACTAAGTTTACTTAGCTTTAAGGAAGGGTACAAGACAGAAAATAAAACTTGTTTGATACAAAAATAGTAAAGGTCTAGTCATATCCCAGGAGTGACTTTGAAATGTTCCAGTCATTCCAGTTTAGGATGCAAATGGCCACAAAAGCCATTGATTCTTGGGACTTATCTTATGTTAGTTATGAGCATCCTCAGGACTGTGTTGTAGCATCCCTCTGTTCTGCAGCACAAGTGCATCTCATCAGTGCTAATTACTAATTACTTGATATGCATTCTTGATAAAGTAACTTTTGCCCAATTCTTAAGTTTTCTTGGATTTACTATACTCCTATAGGTTCTCTGAATTGCTATTGCAAGAGACCCTCCCCACAGGGAGCTTGCTTCTACCTCAGCCTGTGTCTCTCTGTCTCTTATGAATAAATAAAATCTTTAAAAAAAAGTGTTACATAACAATATATCTGATAAATGATAACATACAAATGCATGTAAGAGCTACCCTCTTTTTTTATGGTTCCCTACTATGGTTATGATATTTTGCCAATACTCAGCTGGTGACCAATTAAGTTTGCTAGTAGTTTTTCATGATTATACATATTATCACAATGAACATCCTTGTACATGTGCCCTTGTGAATTAGGGCACATGTTTATAAAGACTACATAGAAATTTTGGGTCAGAGAGATGCACATTTAAATTTTTATTTGCATTAATTAATCTGCAAACTGTCCCTCAAATTTAAGTGTCATCAACAGCATATAAGAAAATATTTCCCATGGTACTTCCTTCTAGCTTTGTCTGTGTGGTCTTCCTGTAGTCCTTGAAAAATTCTGTGAATCTGGCAAAATATATAATAATTTTTATTATACATTGGGATCAGCGGGTTTTGGATTGCCAAAGTCATAGGACTAATAAGTGACCTAGATTAGAATTGAAATCTTCGATAACTGTTTTCTCTGAATTAAACTGAAAAGTGCTTTTAAATTTTATTTACTTTTTCATTTTAATACTTGCAACTAATTTAATAGTCTACTGTTGAGAAAGTCAAATTATTTCTGTCCAACTTTATTCAACAGAAATTAAGAAAATAGCCAATTAACCTCTGATTTTGAATGGAGCTCTTCATTATCTGTCAGTAACATTAGATTACATTATGCCAGTTTAAAAAAAGTTGTTAGTTACAGATGCATTTGATATACTTACTGGTAGTACCAATATATAAAGTTAATGATTTTAATGTATATTATCAGCCTAATTGCTCAACCATTGACATTGTAATATTTGACAGATATGCAAAACTTTTGCTGTATAAGCCAATGAAAATTTTACAAGATACAATTTAAATGGTGAAGTGAATAGATTTTTGAGGATGATCCATTATAACTTACAAAAAACATTTTATGTAAAATTACTTCTACCTTTGGTTCTTTTAGTTTGCCGCTTTCATTAACAGTAATATTTGTAACTCATTTTTCTAGGTGCTATCAATGAATTCATGCCATCATTATTTATGTTTGAAATACTCTACCATTCAAACATAATTTTATCTACATATATGGAAAGTATTTCAAACTAGATGCAATATTTTATTACTAAAATTTAAAGAGGGTAGAATACATTTTTTTTTTTTTTTTTTGGTCAGACTGTGTTGAAAACAAATAGTTTTAGGAACAGATAGGAACTTGTTTCTCCTTTCAGGGAGATTGTAGCCCTACTCTCAACTTAAAGGTAATGAGAGAAAAGTCTGCAGATTTCCTCATGGTTATTTTAGCATCCTTTGCCATTTAAAACAGTAATAGATGTGGACAGATTTGCTTCCTATGATCTAAATATTTCTCTTTTCATAAGCTGCTCTAAAAATATCAATTTAAATTTAGGCATAAGAAGGAATAGACATTAGAGAAAGTTTCGGTAATATGAAAGTAACGCTAATCTTACCTGAACTGGATTTATTGATAAGCAGTTTTACAGATTTGCCACTGAAATTCATGTCTCACTTCCTTGTTATATTTTGTTGCTTTTATTATTGTGGTGATCAGAGTCTGCAGCACATCAGACTTTGGTCTCTCTCCTGCTCAGTCGTAAGACCAGGGTATTAGATCTGTGTGTAATTTTGCTCTTGTGTTTAGGGCCTGGAACATAATAGGTATAAATGTTGAATTTCGTCAGATCTTTGTGGAAGACTATACTGTGAAGTTGACAACTCATTCTATTCAATAATCCATAGCCACTAAAAACTATTTCTTAGGTTTTCCTATTACTTGGGTGAACTGATTCTTATATAAAAAGATGTCCTATATTGTTCATTTTGTTCACAGAATATTGTTTTATATACTTAAATTGCTGATAGTTTACCATCTGTTTCTATGTATCAGTCTTTCTATCTCCGTATTCAGTTCCATGCCCATATTTTATATGTGAGACCCATTTTGCCTTTTGATGGTTTTGAGCTTTAAGGTTTTGATATTTAGGAAATGTGCAGAATATTCTGTGATCTTCTGCAAGTTATATTTGTGGCTTCATGTGAATGTGGGTGCCATTCCTCCTAAGGAAATGTGTCTTGTAGGTAATTAGTAAATATCTTTGTAAAAATTCTTATTTTTGTCATGCACTGTTTATGTAACTTAGGCTTTTTCTTTTTTTCTTTTTTTTTTTTTTTGTCCAGGAACACAGGCTTTTTTAGATTTATATTCATTCTAACAAAAATCGAGGAAGAGGACTGACGTATATTGAATGTTTAATGTGTTCTGGTATTCTGAAATTAAAAAAATAACAACAATAACAAAATAGTAATCTGTGGATTAAGAGAATTTGAAGAACAGTTGATCAGCAGCATCAAATTCCAGAGTGAAAGCAAGACCTAAAAGTCTCAGTTGGGGAGACAGCCAGTCTTACACGAATATCTTAGTATTTCCCAAATTTTAATTTTGTGCAACCTGACAGTTAATAGTGTTCACACATTATTTAGATGGTTACTTAATCTTAAAAAGTCTTAACAATCTTATATCTATAATTTTATTTTTTAAAGAAACTTTTTATATCAGAACAAAATATGAAAACTTATACCTGCCATAAATAGAACATATCTGTAAAAATTAATGAAGGACAAAACGTGATAACCATGTCCCATTGTCTCTTACTGAGCATGAGGCCTCTCTTCTTTCGTAAAGAAGAAAAAAAAACTAGCTTCAAGAGATATTGAAGACACACTATACACTCTTCCTCTTTTATTTAGTAAGAGGAATCCAAAAAGATACAAAAAGGAAATACATGCTCTCTTAGGTGATTCTGAATTACTTGGGTGTGTGCTGTGTAGGATCACTTCTATTGCAGTGGTCACTGGCTGAATGTGAAAAGATCCAAAGAGGAGAAAGCGTGATGTGTGTGTCTGAGTGCCTACTTTTTAATGTTTATCATTTGTGAGGTACTGCTCTAAGCTGCTTATATTGAAATGTTTTTTTTTTTTTTCTATTTGAAGCTCTTTTAAGAGCCTGTGCTGATGGAGGTGCCAACCGCTTATATGATACCATGGAAGGAGAGAGGGAAAGGTATGCTTTCTTTTAGTCTGTGTCCAAAACACCACTAATTCTGTTCTTCAGTTTGTTTTATTCTCTCCTTGATGAATGTTCCTCCTTAACGTTGCTTCAAAATTAACAGAAAACCACCTCACTGAGAGAGCTGCTCCACCATGTTGTATTATTTCTCTGTTTTGAGTATGTCTCTGAGAAAAACTAGGCCAATCATATTCTTATTTAAAAACTCCTCATTCTAGTCAAACAGATAAAGACAGTTATCCTATGGTTTCACTCATAAGTGGAATGTAAGAAACAGCACAGAGGATCATAGGGGAAAGGATGGAAAACTGAATGGGGAGAAATTAGAGAGGAAGACAAAGCATGAGAGACTCTTAACTCTAGGAAACAAACTGAGGGTTATTGGAGGGGAGGTAGGTGGGGGATTGGGGTCACTGGGTGATGGGCGTGAAGGAGGGCACTTGATGTGATGAGCCCTGGATGTTATACGCAACTGACGAATTACTGAACTCTACATCTGAAACTAATGATGTACTATATGTTGGCTAATTAAATTTGACTTAAGAATTTTTAGTAAATAAGTAAATAAAACCCATTGTCTCTGCTACTTCAGAAATTTCATTAAGTAGCATTATCAAATTTCAAAATCTGTAAGGGCTTTGAACGTTGACTAAAATAAAACTCAGTTTATTTTTTTATTTTTATTTTTTTTAAGATTTTATTTTATTTATCCATGAGAGACAGAGAGAGAGAGAGAGCAGAGACACAGGCAGAGAGAGACAGAAGCAGGCTCCATACAAGGACTCGATCCCGAGACTCCATCACGCCCTGGGCCGAAGCTAGATACTTAACCGCTGAGCCACCCAGGCATCACTAAAACTCAGTTTAAATGAATAAAAACCAACCTCATATAAACAAATGATACATCCTATGGCAGACGTGAGATTTTTGTAATAGTATTGAGTAAAGCTGAGTATAATTTAACTTAGTTACTTTTGAGTTATGCACACACATATATTTTAGGAGATAAATGACTTATTTCTTAATGATTTGTTGTCTGTGCTGTCGGTTTTTCTTATCTTTGCATGGTGAGCTATTTTTAGACAAGAGAATACGTTTGATGAGAGTAAATTTAAATCCAGCTCATTGCCAACATGTTTATAGTTCAGCCTCTTGGCAAACATAAGAATTTACAGTCTAGGTATAAGTAGACTAGCTGTGAAATTTAGTTCCACTTCTATCATATGTGTTATTAAATGTACTGAAATGTTTATAGTTTGAGAAATCACTTCCTTGCTGCAAAAAAATAAAATAAAAATATTATGATTCAACATACCACAGGTGTGAATTAAATATATGTAGTTTGAAATGATGTAAAATACAACTTTATGGCATCAGAATTTTTAACTTCAGGCTTCTAATATTGGAGCTGCTTTTTGAAAGCAGCCGGTTGCTTATAGGAGGAGAACATGTTTCCTTTGAGACTGGGAATGCTAATGTCTAGGGACTGGATGAATTATCAAAGAGTATGGCAATAGTGACAGCCTAGTTTAAATTCTTAACATTTTATGGTTCTTTATTTTTTAACTTTATGGTTTCCTCTGACCATATTCTCTAAGACCTGACATGGACAGTGTATGAAAAATACTCTAAACAGTGCCCGGGTCAGTTCAGGGAAGAGCATGATGCCCATGAGGCCAAGATTATGAATTGGGTATTGCGTTTCATGCCTATAGCTGGCTTACTGGCAAGAAACCTAGTACTGAGTACTATTTTTCTCATGGTAGGTGTAGCTCATGAACATATTTATATGAACCAGAGCTGTGAACAGATATTAACACAGTGCTTCCTAATTGTGCTGTGACCATAAAAACCATCTAAAATGCTTGTGAAAAAAAATACAGATTTCTATACTGATTCCTCTTACTGGATTGGGCTGGACGCTAATAAGATAACACACGATGCTTTTATTCACATTAGAAAGCAAAGCAGATTATGAAGTTTGTGGAGTGAATACCATCATTTTTGCCTAAATTTCAAAATAACATTTCTAATATTCTTAACAGACTTACAAGTAATCTTATGGAAGTCTTCCAAAAGATCTATATGCTTTATCTGAGAATCGTTTGACTGTATACAAAGATGTTCAAAGAAAATGTACTTTCCATTCCTTCTCTCGTTGTAGTAATGTGTGTGCCGTGATTCATACTCTGACACTTAGGGACATGGCTGGCCTGGATAGAGTGTCTAAATGGTGATGAATATACTAACTGCCTCATGTGGGAATTAAATCCTTGGAGTAAACCTCATTAAATACAAACTGTAACCAGTTACGCTAATTGGATATAGGTGACTAAACATGGTTCCTATTAGTTGCATTTTTAACAGAAAAGCCAGACAATGAAAAAGGAAAAAGATAGAAGTTTTTAAAAGCCAAGTATGATTGGCGGATCTGCTTGGCTTGTTGTATTTGTTTATTTAAAGTCCATATCTACATTGTAATACCTTATAATTATGCAATAAAACATGAATGTGTAGAGAATCATCTCCCACTGAAGACATTTGGAGTGGAAGGAAGACTGATGTCGGAAGAGAGAGGAGCAGGAGGAGGAGGAGGGTTTATAGAGGGTTAGAGCTGTGGCAAGCATCAGCAGTGACTTGACGTCTGATCTTGTGCCACTTTATTCCATCTTCATAAATGTCTGAAAATGCCTATATCTGTTTTTTCATAAAGAAGTCCTAGGTATTTTATATTGCTGAGAAAATAATACGTGTTGATTTGAACATATGTCAGTGAGTTGAGAGAAATAGAGGAAAAAAAAATATCTGTTACTTCTTAAGGAGCAAAGAATTACCTTGAGTCCACTCTGCTGGTTCTACTCTTTGGAGCAATAGAAACTGTGACTAAGTTTTCTTCTTTAGGTGAATATAAGCTCCCTGGTGCCTAGAAAATTGTGTGAGAATATTAGATACTCCACAAATATTTGTTAATAGATGAGTATTTTATTACAGTTATTCTGTTCTCTCTTCTCATAAGGTTTTGAGTGACTTTGGTTGACCTTCACATTTTAGATAAACCAGATAACCTAAGCCCTGAGGACTGACAGGTTCCTCAATTTGGCTGTCAGACTGAGGCAGGTTGAAGACCCAGTCAGGGAAATGTAGGATGGGCACCGCCAATGACATTTGAGTCTCAGCTTTAATTATGGACTTGAGATTAAAGAGGAAGAGGTTTTAGGAAGACTCCATACATTGTACTACTCTCCTCTCCTCCTCTCCCCTCCCCTCTTTTTTTCAGTCGAGAAAAAAGTCTAACTTCATTTATTTGGTTACCTAGTTTCTCCAACATTATTTTCGAAATCATCTGAACTATCCCCACTGATTTCTGATTCCAACATAATATGTAGATTAGTATATATGATATGTATTTTTTATTGCTGAGCTACAATGACATGATATTACAGATGTACAGCATAGTGATTCCACAACTCTGTTCCCATACTTTTAATTGACTGTTTTCCTAACCCCAGATAGCTGTTTTTAGAAATGTAGGGTACTGTGGTGGGGTATTAGATGTAGGAGCCAGTGCCTCCAATTATTATCAGCTTTAACCTGATACTGACTGAAGTTGCATGTCAGTGTTTTGGCAGTAATCTATAATTAAAAACTCCTGATAGCCTCATAACATCTGCCTCCTGCCTTCTTAAAAGTAGATAAAACCCACCATTGGTCTGAACCAGGATGGTAAAGCACAGCCTTGTAGTCAGAATAATCACAGGATGCAGAAAGAAAAAAGTACAAGTGAAGCAGGGTAAGATTTTCTAGGAAGATTTTATGGAACAGATTTTGTTTCTTGCCCATCATTGATAGCCATTGGAGGACTCATTTGTTTTTGTATTTTATAAGAAACACATTTTAAAAAATTTATTGTGAGAGAGAAAATGAGAGAGAGCGAGAGCGCGAGAGAGAGCATGAGTACAGGGAGAGGTACAGGGAGAAGCAGATTCCCTGATGAACAGGGAGTCTGACTTGAAGCTCTTCCAGGGACTCTGGGATCATGCCCTGAGCTGAAGGCAGACGCTTCCCCGACTGAGCCACCCAGGCACCACTCCCTCTTGTGTTTTTCTAGTGACAATTTTGTTGACACTATAGTAGATCAGCGAAGTGTTAAATGTTCACGTCAAAGAATATTGAAAGATTGCTATTTGTGGGTAGCAGGTAAACAGTAAAAGTTGTGGGAGAGTTAAGCGCCCTGCCCACCCCCACCCTCCGCTCCGACCCAGTGATTCCTCTTTCTGTGTCTTTAATAGATACTCAAAGAGTATCTGTGATAAGATGCTTTCATCAGTTTCTAAGCAGGGTCAGAAAAGCCATCAATGATGGCAGTGAATACCAACTTTTTCCACTGTAGGAGATCTTAAGAACAAGCATATAGAAAAGTGTACAAATTATAATGATAGAGCTCAATGAATTTTCACAAAGGGGAGCAGATGAGTAAATGGTACAGAGATCAATAAATAGGCTATTACCAGCATTGCAGAAGCCCTCCTCATGCTCCCTCCCATCACCATCTCCCCTCACAGGACACTGCTGCTGACCCAATACATGTTTTGTTAATTTTGCATATCTCTGGTCTTTATAAAATGGAATCTTAATATATCAAATTTTGACTATATGGACTTTTTCTGATATACAGAATTGATAGCTGTCTGACCCTGAAAAATGAATCAAGAAACATTTTTATAGGTTCTTATAAGAGAATTACACTAATTCTAATTAGGTCACACTAATTATGATAAGATGTTGAAGAAGTGATGGTGTCAAGAAGAGAGTGGGCGATGTGTAGAAACCAACCAGAATTACAAAATCAATGCCACATGAAAGTAATCTGACTGTATGGGAAAAAGAGTTGATCTCATTCTTTAAAAAAAGTACCTTTAAAGCTACGTAAACATTTGTAAACCTTATTCTATTAAGAAAGTTGAGGTAAACTGATCAAAAAATAAAGTAAAAAGAGCTTTGGAATGAGACAGACTCTCCTAAGAACAGTCCAGTGGCAGAAATAGGAATGTAGCATTTAACTTGTCATTCATTTATTCATTCAAATGCTTATTGGATACCTTCTATGGTTAGACATTTTCATAGTTACTGTGAATGTATGTTTCCCACCCACAAAAAAACTTAGAGTAATGGAAATAAAGAAGAAATTAGTACACAATATGATAGATTATAAAGCATATAATGAGAAAATTCTAGTCCAGTGTGATAGGTTGTGTGAAAGAGGAAAGCACAGAGGATGGACAGTTAATCTAGAATGAGGGTACTAGAAACAATTCTGAGGATCCCATTGGAGTGTAAAAGGTTAGGGTGTGTGTGTGTGTGTGTGTGTGTGTGTGTGTGTGTACACGGGAGCAGGTGTGTTGACTAGCAGGGAGGAGGGGAAGTTCTGTTTTGTCTCTTGGATACAGTCTAAACTCTTTACCTTGAGTTATCAGGGTTTGTCTTTTACATATCATTTTAGCCAAGCTGTTTCCTCTGTTTTCTCCTTTGCCTTCTCTTCTCACTGCCTGGGTTTCAGAAGAAACTTTGGGTAGTTTATTGTATTTTATTAATCAGTATAAACCACAATGACTTATATCTAGAAAGATTACGCCCATTTTGTCTGAAATCACGTATAGAATATGACGCACTTTTTTTCAGAAAGTCTTATATTTACATTGTGTCCTCATTCCTATCTCAATGAGTCTTTTATCATGAAATGAAGATTCTTGCCTTTGGATTCATTAACATTTTGAGAGTAACATGAATATCAGTGCTACATGTGAGAGTGTTTTTTAATTGTGATTTTAAAGGACACAGAGCCTCTAAAACTCATCTGTATACTAGTCTGAGGAATAGCTATGAATTTTGGTGTCATTAGCTTATAGGAGCTTGAAATGGGGAGGAGGAGTTGTTTTTTGGTTATTTTTCTCAGAATAATTGACGAATACAGCATCCTAAATAGAAAGTACTATAGATGATCATATATAAACATTATTCTAATTCAGCTCGGATGTTTAAGAGCTGCTCTCTGTTAAATTTAAAAGATAAGCATCCAGTAAAAATTCCCTGAAATCACACAGTTGACCATTCACATAGACAGGCCTTGACGAAGTGGGATGATGGGAGAGTTTGTAGCGCTCAAACAGGAAAGGAGGAGTCGTGCTTGATCCCTTATTTTCGTTCAGACCATTAATTTTCTCACAGTTTGGATTTCATACTTCCCAGCTTTATATATGCTTGCAGCTTTCTTACGAGCAGATCCATACCACTTTTCAGAGTGATCCAATGGGAATCTGACTATCTAAACTCCCTGTGCCCTCGCTAAGCCAACTTCAGACTGTGATTTAAATAACTAAGTAACAACAACAACAAAAATAATAACTAAGTAACATATGATTCTAACTGTTACAGATCGGCTTCAAAACCAGGCACCTGGCTGCAAGTATCTGACACACTCTTGAAGGAACCAGTGACCTGTCTGTCCCCAGATGGATAACTTAACAGTTTTGTTCTCTGTCCATTCACTGCAGATAACAGGAATTCCAGGTTAGGAATTGTGGAGTGAGAAGGCATGCACACTCTTTAGTTAGATCAGGATCCAGGCAGCCCCGGTGGCCCAGTGGTTTGGTGCCACCTTCAGCCTAGGGTGTGATCCTGGAGACCTGGGATTGAGTCCCATGTCAGGCTCCCTGCATGGATCCTGCTTCTCCCTCTGCCTGTGTCTCTGCCCCCTACCCCCCTCTCTCTGTCATAAAAAAAAAAAAAAAAAAAAAAAAATCTTAGATCAGGATCCAAAATCTGATTCCATGACCTCATTACTAGGAGACATTGGCAAGTAATTTCACTTCCTTGAGCTGTTATTTCTCCATCTGGGACATTTCAGGAAGAGATTAGGGTCTTGTGGAGTAGTCAGAGAAATCTTTATGAAGAAATATATTACTTGGGCTGCTTACACAAGAGTTGGATAAACAGGATAAAGGATGGCTCTTCAAAGTTATGATGTGATGAATTATAGAATAGTTGAATATGCGTTGGACAATAGCTGTAAATATTCTCCCATGGTTAATGCTTTGCATGTAGTAATTGTACAACATCCTAGAAAGGTCGTAAGCTCTTTTCATATTGTGGTTGGAATGAAGGAATATAATATTTAGCTTTTCTGATTCTTTATTTTGGTTTTGATCATCTTTGTTCAGGTATAATTTCATACAATAAAGTTCATCCACTTTAAGCATTCAAATCAATATATTATGAAGTAGTATACAGGCATATCCACCAGCAGTCAAGAGTAGAATGTGTCCATCATCCCAAAAAGTTCCTTCCTGTCTCTTGGCATCAGTCCCCAACTCCTTTACCCTGGCTCCTGAAACCTTCTAGAATGTCCTATAAATGGAGTCAGTCATTCAGCTTGTTGTCTTATGTATCTGCCTTTTTTACTTACCAAATGTTTCTGAGGTTGATCCATGTGATTGTGTGTAATTTGTCCCTTTTCACTGTTGAGTGCTGCTCTATTATGTGGGTACACCACAATCTTGTTTGTTCATTGGATGTGGTTGATAGACCTGATTCTTAAGAATTATCTTTTTAGTTGGAATCTGTTACCACTTTATTCAAGTGATTCTTTGGGAGGAATGTTAGTTCTTTTAGTCAAAGCCAAACATAATTTTCGAAGTTGTCACTTCAACCCTAGAAGTTATATAAATAGTAGTAGAGATTCATATATAACACTTACATTCCCCGTATCTTAGTGAAAATCTTGCAAAAGCTTGCTCAGTACCGCTAGTTTTTTATGGAATAAGACCATTAATATAAAATTATTATGGAATGAATTGGTGTCAAGGATCTGAGCAGATACTGTGTTCTCAGCCTCTAATATATATGACAATTGATTTCAGTTGACCTGTGACTGTAATTTTCTCAGTGACTGGATTTATTTTAACTAATGTTTGTGCATTTGATGGCATAGATACTTTCAGTATGTTTGAACATATAGAAAGGAAACAATGTGTACTTAAGGAAATCTAAAGATCATTGGTTTACCTTGATTTCTTTTTTTTTTTTTTAAAAAGATTTTATTTATTATTTATTCATGAGAGAGAGAGAGAGAGAGAGAGAGAGACGGGCAGAAGGAGAAGCAGGCTCCATGCAGGGAGCCCAACGTGGGACTCGATCCCGGGACTCCAGGATTGCGCCCTGGGCTGAAGGCAGGCGCCAAACCGCTGAGCCACCCAGGGATCCCCTACCTTGATTTCTTGTAAGCCTAGCCTTAAGCAATTTTAGTCACTTGCTTCAACAAGTTTCTATTAAAAAGTATTTATTCAATCAAATTACTAAGGTCTGTAAGCATGTCAACATTATTGGGTCTTTGAATCTAAGTGATGGAAGGTAGAAATGATTAGTACATTTAAAAGAAAATTTGTAATAGGAGTCTTGTTATTAAAGAACGCTACACAATAAACTGAGGGCATATTTATCTTGAATTGTTGATTGAATTAGCTTTGTAATATATTTTAGTCTGTTGGTTATCAAATGCTATAAATCAGAGATCTCAAAGTCATCCATGCATAGCTCTGAATCATTTAGGGGGGCCTAGGGGGTGGAATGTGTATGTAGAGATGCTATGTTTGTCAGATCATGCATGAAGTCAGAATAAATTTTCAGAGTGAAATCATTTTAAGCAGCTGCAGGAAGTCAGTTTACAACTAAATTTAATCAGAGGCATTGTTCTTTATGGCTATTCTATTTCATAAAGTATGTTCCTGACAAAACCCTTTTCTTTTCCTGCACTGTGGATGGAGTCTTCAGAAATAAATTTCCCTCAGATGATTTTTCAGAGGAACCTGGATCATCTATCAAAAGTTTTGAGTAATACATGACTCTTTTAATTTTACTGTTTGAAAACAAACTTGAATAGTTTTAGCACTTGTTAATATAATTTAAGAGTTCATGTTTTTCAAGGTTTTCAGCTTATTTTCAATATATTATTAGATTGTAGAGTTAGTAATAATTGAGAATAATCACATAATATATCCTATGTGATTATTATATATAATATATATTATATATTATTTATAATATTATATATTTCAAAATATTAGATTGCAGTTGAGAATAATCACATATAATTATATATATTATTAATATATGTGTAATGATAGAGAATAATCGCATTATATATATTATATATACCATATGTATGTCCCTGTCTGATTTTTCATACTTATTTAAGTGTGTGCACATACATGCCTGCTTGCACATGTACACCTAGATACTACTGTGTGGTTTTCTCATTATTAAAATTTTGGCTTTGTATTATCAGACCAGAGTAAGCAGCATGACTCCAGTAAGACAGCATGCATTATCTGTTGACACATCATTATAAGACATGAAACTTGAGTTGATGGTGGGATTGCACCTGAGCCAGCTATGGCTTTCCTATTAAATAAGGTCAGAAAAGTGACAGCTAGAATTCAGTTTAAGCAAGGGCTAGTTAATAAATTTTGTGAGAATATATCCAAATGGCACTCACACCAAGATAAGCTCTGGACTTTTCACTTACAATTCTGGGTTAGAGATCTGAGAGGTGTTTGAGACTATATTTCTTGAAGACTTCAATTTTACCTCTAGCCAGAGAATTCAAGAATATGCTGAAGAGTCTCCAAAAAGCTATTTAAAATATGACAGAAAATATTTTACCACCCTAAGGAAAAAAATCATTGTGTGTAAATATATATATATACACACACATGTTTGTATATATCCATGTATATATTATGTCTAATATGCATACCTCAGAGCTGCTTCACAGTCAGGAGAAGGGAACTTAAATGATGAGCAGGGAGACACACTATTCTGTAAATGCCCAGATTGAGAGGATAAAAATCATAAATATTAAAAATGTTGACTTACTCTGCAAATTGTCTGATTTAGAATTGCACTTAGCACTTTTGTTGAATGAGATCAGCCATGCTTTGCTTGGACTGTAGGGAAGAAGGTGTTCATCCCACAGCATTTAGATCCATGAGCTCTGTTTTGGATGTCTGGTTACGTTCATTTGTGCTCTGGATACCATGCATGCGTGCCTGACATCTGGGGTATGCTCCATAAGGCAGGAGGGGCCGTGGAGGGGGTGGTTGTTTAAGCATTAGTGCTGTTTAGCAATGATTACTGAAAATATTGGTGCCATCTAAATACTGGTTTCTCTTACTTGATCAGTTATTTTAAAAACCATTGGCATGCCCATTGAAATGCCAAGGAGTTAGTTTTAACATGGAGGTACTTTTTTTTTTTTTTTTTTAAGAACACTGTATCTGATTAACTTATAAAAACCCTCTTGTATTAAAAGAAACAAACACCCCTCTTTTTAAACTTCATTGATAACATCCCTCTTTCTTCTTCTTTCTTTCAAGTATTATAATTCCTTCAAAACTCTGCTCATGTGTTGTGTTTCCCCAGAAGTCTTTGCTGGTAACTACCAGTTTCTGTAGACCTAAGTCAGACATAAATTAAAATTTTCTGAGCAATCTCCAACTATTATCCTACATTATGTTGAAATTGTCTGTAGGTGTTTCTACTTAATTAGACAAAACTCCTTCTTCTTGTTTTATCTTGGGAAATAGCTCTAGCACACAGGACCAAATTTGACAAAAGATGATAACTAAATATTTTTAGTTGAACAGTATTGATAGTTTTCCCTGAAAATATAATAATTTCCTCAAAGGCCAGTAGATGACAAATCCTGAATGAACTAGGTAAGGGTATTTGGTGGCTAGATTTCTTGCTCTCACATGTTATGGTCAGTGTCCTTCCGAGGTGTTCTCTTACCCATTGCTTCCCTTGTAACATTTATCACAACACATTGGAATCACCTCTTTGCATGTCCCCTCTAGCCTATCCCCCCAGTGAAAGCATTGCATTATGTCTGGGCTTTTTCATGGTCTCCTTCCCAGGAAGCAGGTCACTATTATATTTAATAGTAAGAATGATTAGACATGCTCTTCCATAAAAATGTAATGTATTCTACTTTCATAGATTAAGTATGAAAACATATTTCTGACCCAGTAAAGTAATTCTTAGTTACTTTTATTTAAGAGAAGAATCAGAGACTAGTATTAAAAGTTCTTCAGGTAACATTGTTAGGAATTAATTTTTTTTTTTTTTATCAGTGGGGTTCCTGATTATAAAGAACAGAAAATCTCTGACCAATGTAAACAACATTGATAAAATCAATTAAAAATACTATAGTTAACAATAAGTGGGAAGACTGGAAAGTTAGGCTTGGAAAGAAATATGCCAGAAGATGGAAACCAAATCCATGGTATATTTGCATGTTAAGAACAAGGGAAAGCTTGCACTCCGCCCTCTATGAGCCAGGCACTGGGGCTGCTGCAGAATTCCCAGTGGCCTGTCTTTTCTTGTGTAAAAGCATTTGATTGACCAAACTGAGAAGGTAAGGGAAAATCTGCCCTTACCTTACCCTTGTTTGTCTGGGTGGCATGAGTAAATACCTGACTCCTGTTTGTTTCTGGAGTGGGCTGTGCCTAGCATCAAGATTCACACTGTGTTAGCTTCTGTAAACATGGGTAAGGACAGCCAAATGCAAATACAAATGCAAATGCAAATAAAATCTCCACAAATGCCCACCCACAACACCTCCTCTCTGGCTGCCCCTGCTATATCACTGTGTCCTGGGATCAGCTAAGGGTCTTCAGGAATCTCCTTCATACTTCCCCTGCCATAGGCATCTCTGTAGCTTAAAACATACTGTGACATAAAATGCCCCTAGAATACAAGATTTTTCCCCCCTCACTCTCTTAATGACAGTAAAAAGGAAGTAAATGTTTACCTATCATATATGTAAATGATAAAAGACCTCTCATGTATTCTGAGAAATTTAATAACATTCCTCACAGATTTTTAGACATGGGTTTAGTGAAGTGTGTGGGTGGCTCAGTCGGTTAAACCTGATTTGAGCTCAGGTTATGATCTCAGGATCATGAGATTGAGCCCTGAGTTTGGGCTCCACACTGAGAGAAGCCTGTTTGGGATTCATTCTCTCTCTCTCTCTCTCTCTCTCTCTCTCTCACCCTCTTCCCCTGTTTCCTCTACCTCCACCCCTGTGTGTGTACTCTCTCTCTCTCTCTCTCTTTCACTCTCACGAAAAAAAAAAATAAATAAAGGTGGCATAGTGTATACTTCTTTAATTTTAGAAAGCCTTGCTTTTAATCAGATGATTGTTTTTCTCTGAGTTCATGTTATCGTGTATATTTTTCTGAGTAGACTCCTTAAAATACCACTCCTATGATTCATGATTTTTCTGCAGGGTTTGTGATATTTTTTAGATTGCTTTTAACTTTTAAAAATATCTTCCTCTCAATGAACTATTACCAAGACACATTTACATCACACAGCATTAGGTTTTCTTTACTTGATCTGAATCTTTGTGGCAATTAGGAGAATTTTTTTTCGTCATTTGCACTATGTAAAAAGGTTTCATTGCTTAAAAGCACAGCTTTAAGAATACAATAATACAAATTATTACAAAATTCCCTTGATTTTTCATTTTAGGAAGAAATTTGCCCTGATTTAGTTCTTACTAAAAAAATTAGAAGTTTATAGATGGAAAAAAATGTCTTGTGACTGAAGCATAGCACTTAAAAAGGCAGCTGAAGCTAGAAGCTTAGAATGCAGTTTTCTGTCTACTGCTCTCATCATGTTTTTTTACTTCATGCAAAATTCACTTATTTATCACTAGCGGCCTCTAGTGTGTATTCAATTTTTTCCTAGGCTGTACATTAGTGGGTTATTAGTAACTAGAGAGCAGTTCCATGTGTTAGGAGCAAGAAAAACAACTATAGTTTCTGTCATCTTATCATTGTATCAGTCAGTGAAAAGAACATTTTCACATAGGAATGTGGTCTTAATACTCCTTTTTACCAGTAATAGGCTTTTATGGTGAATTTCCTCAGTATGGCAGCTATTCACCAACTTGTACCTCTGATGTGGTGGGGAGAAGTAGTTGATGGTCATGAATAACACTGGTGCAGTCTGATGCTTTAATATGATGGAGTCAAGTTAGGATACAGGTGACATTACCAACAGGTTACCAAAACCAACAATTTTAGCCAAATCATATATAGCAAAGTCTGAACTTTGTGTTCAATTTTAAACAAGCAATTTTTAATGAAATTATAATTACAAATAATAGCAATAGGAAAATCAATTCACTTAAATGAGCCAAATCTGTACTATTTAGTATTTACCTTTTGATTATTGATTTGACTTTATACATTCCTTTTCTTTCTTTCTTCCTTCTTTTCTTTTCTTTTCTTTTCTTTTCTTTTCTTTTCTTTTCTTTTTTCTTTTCTTTTCTTTTCTTTCTTTCTTTTCTTTTCTTTTCTTTTCTTTTCTTTTCTTTTCTTTTCTTTTCTTTTCTTTTCTTTTTTTTCTTTTCTTTCTTTACAGAGTGTGATATAAGTAGGGCAGGAACAGAGGGAGAAGGGGAAAGCATCTTAAGCAGACTCCATGCTCAGCTTGAAGCCTGATGCAGGGCTCAATCTCATGACCCCGATTTCCATGACCTAGGCTGGAATCAAGAATTGGATGCTTAACTGACTGAGCTACCCAGGCACCCACGTATAGTCCTTTCTCTTAAAGATATCTCGTTCACTACCCTCACGCACTCTCCTACTTGTAGAAGTAATACAGGTTCATTATAAGGAATTTGTGGAATATAGGAAGATAAAAAGTAAAATAAAAATAACTTAAATTCACCTAGTTTCTCAGTATTCATATTTTTACATAACCTTTTCATTTTCATATTTTTGTAATCATGTTTCTCTTACTGAGTGTATGCATGCACACATAATAAAATAGGGATTTTTGTGCATATATTGTTTTACAGCATACCTGTTTGACACTATTATGAACACATTATGTCATTAAATACAAGTTTCATTACGTTCTTTATCAGTCTTCATATGTCAGAAGCATGTTTGCAATTTTTTATAATATCAGTAAGTAAAACTTAGATAAGTTTACATGAGTTCTTGGCACTTAAAGTAGATTCTTGGAAATTAAGATATGAGGTCAAAAGTTATGAATTTAAAAGTATTTTTTCCCACTTTTCAGGCTGTTTTTTCACTTTAAGAAATATTTTATTTATTTATTCATGAGAGACAGAGAGAGGCAGAGACATAGGCAGAGGGAGAAGCAAGTTCCAGCCAGGGAGCCCAATTTGGGACTCCAGGATCATACCCTGAGCCAAAGGCCAATGCTCAACCACTGAGTCACCTGGGTGCCCTGTTTTTTTACATTCTTGATGGAATCTTTTGAATCACAAGAGTTTTAAATTCTGAGGAAGTCTGGCTTACCTATTATTTCATTTGTGGTTCTGGTGCCACATATAAGATTCTTTGCTAAATCCAAGATTGAGATTTTACTCTGTTTTCTTCAAAAATTTTATAGTTTTAGCTTTTACATTTAGTTCTTTCAACTATTTTGATTTTGTGTGTGTGTGTGTGTAGTGTGAAATAAGGGTTGAACTTCGTTCTTCTGTCTGTAGCTATCCAGTTATTTCAGCCATTTCCAGTTATTCCAGTCATTTGTTGCCAGGTGTTTTGAGACCACAATTCTTGCTCTACTGAATGGTGTTGGTACCCTTGTCAAAACTCAATTGACTGTAGATGTATGAGCTTCTTTTGTACATTCTGATATCTGTTCCATTGATCTGTATGTCTAGCCTGGTGCCATCATCACACCATCTTGATGATTACCTTGCTTTGTCGTAAGTTTTGACATTGAGAAGTATGTCCTCCGACCTTACTCTTCTTTATTAATTTGCCTATTCTGAGTTCCTTACAATTGCATATGAATTTTAAAATCAGTTTGTCAGTTTTTACAAAAAGTCAGTGGATTCTGATACAGGTTGTGTCAAATTTGCTGATGAATTAAATCATATTGATGAGCACTATTGCTATCTTACAATGTCAAGTTTCAAAAAAAAATGCAAAAGAAGTTTAACATTTCTTTTGGACAGATTAGTAGAAAGACACAAAATACTGAAACTGACTAAGAAGAAATAGGCAATCTGAATAGACTTCATGGCAATGAAGGGATTGAATTAGAAATTTGGAAAAAAACAAAACAAAACAAAATACCGAAACTACTTCAAAGGAGAGCCTAGTTCCAGATGGTGTACCATTGATTTCTAAAAAGCATTCAAAAAATAATTAATACCAGTTCTTCAAAGCCTTTCAAAAAATAGAAGAGGAAATGCTTCCCAACTCATTTTCTAAGGTTTGTGTTCCCCTAATACCAGAACTAGACCAGTAAGAATACAAGAAAATGGTAGTTCTATTTTTTTAAATATGGATGCAGGAATCTCCAACAAAATAGTAGGAAACTGAATCTAACAGTGTATAGAAAGGATTATCCACCATGACCAAATGTGATTTATCTGAGGAATGAAAAGGTGGTTCAACTTCTGAAAGGCATAAAAAGAAAGAAGTAAAACTATCTCTATTTGCAGATAATATGATCTTACTTATATATAAAATCTTAAGTATACCACTAAAAAAAATGATTAGAACTAATAAGTTCAGCAAGTTTTCAGGGCACAAGAGCAATATATTAAAACCAGTTATATTTTTATAAGCTTTGAGTGAACAATTTGAAAATGAAATGATGAAACAATGACATTCATGATAGTATCAAAAGAATAAAAGTATATATATATATATTTTAATTTTTTTAAATTTTTATTTATTTATGATAGTCACACAGAGAGAGAGAGAGAGAGAGAGAGGCAGAGACACAGGCAGAGGGAGAAGCAGGCTCCATGCACCGAGCCTGATGTGGGACTCGATCTCAGAGCCCTGGGATCATGCCCTGAGCCAAAGGCAGATGCTCAACTGTTGAGCCACCCAGGCGTCCCTATTCTGTTCTTTTGAATTACTTGTTTTATCAATTTCTAAATGAGTATTGTTGAAAATGACAATGAATTTGTCTTTTTAAAAAAATTTTTGCTTTGAGTATCTTGGGCTGTTTTAGTATATATTGATTGGCTGATTGTCTTGATTAAGTTATCCCTTTATCATTATGAAATTGCCCCTTCTTTATCTTTACCAATATTCCTTCTTCTGATATCCACCTTGTCTTATAGTGATATATCTACCTTGCTTTCTTTCTGTGAGTATTTGCATGGTATATTTCTTTATATGCTTTTTTTTTTTTTTTTTTTTTTGCACATAGGGGTGCACGTATATTTTTATTTGTTTATTTTTTAATAAATTTATTTTTTTATTGGTGTTCAATTCACAAACATACAGAATAACACCCAGTGCTCATCCCGTCAAGTGCCCCCCTCAGTGCCCGTCACCCATTCACCCCCCCCCCCCCCACCCACCTCCCCTTTCACCACCCCTAGTTCGTTTCCCAGAGTTAGGAGTCTTTATGTTGTGTCTCCCTTTCTGATATTTCCCACACATTTCTTCTCCCTTCCCTTATATTCCCTTTCACTATTATTTATATTCCCCAAATGAATGAGAACATATAATGTTTGTCCTTCTCCGATTGACTTCACTCAGCATAATACCCTCCAGTTCCATCCACGTTGAAGCAAATGGTGGGTATTTGTCATTTCCAATGGCTGAGGAATATTCCATTGTATACATAAACCACATCTTCTTTATCCATTCATCTTTCGATAGACACCGAGGCTCCTTCCATAGTTTGGCTATTGTGGACATTCCTGCTATAAACATCGGGGTGCAGGTGTCCCGGCGTTTCATTGCATCTGTATCTTTGGGGTAAATCCCCACCAGTACAATTGCTGGGTCATAGGGCAGGTCTATTTTTAACTCTTTGAGGAACCTCCACTCAGCTTTCCAGAGTGGCTGCACCAGTTCACATTCCCAACAACAGGGCAAGAGGGTTCCCTTTTCTCCGCATCCTCTCCAACATTTGTTGTTTCCTGCCTTGTTAATTTTCTCTATTCTCGCTGGTGTGAGGTGGTATCTCATTGTGGTTTTGATTTGTATTTCCCTGATGGCAAGTGATGCAGAGCATTTTCTAATGTGCATGTTGGCCATGTCTATGTCTTCCTCTATGAGATTTCTCTTCATGTCTTTCGCCCATTTCATGATTGGATTGTTTGTTTCTTTGTTGTTGAGTTTAATAAGTTCTTTATAGATGTTGGAAACTAGCCCTTTATCTGATACGTCATTTGCAAATATATTCTCCCATTCTGTAGGTTGTCTTTTACTTTTGTTGACTGTATCCTTTGCTGTGCAAAAGCTTCTTATCTTGATGAAGTCCCAATAGTTCATTTTTGCTTTTGTTTCTTTTGCCTTCGTGGATGTATCTTGCAAGAAGTTACAGTGGCTGAGTTCAAAAAAGGTGTTGCCCGTGTTCTCTAGGATTTTGATGGAATCTTGTCTCACATTTAGATCTTTCATCCATTTTGAGTTTATCTTTGTGTATGGTGCAAGAGAGTGGTCTAGTTTCATTCTTCTGCATGTGGATGTCCAATTTTCCCAGCACCATTTATTGAAGAGACTGTCTTTCTTCCAATGGATAGTCTTTCCTCCTTTATCGAATATTAGTTGGCCATAAAGTTCAGGGTCCACTTCTGGGTTCTCTATTCTGTTCCATTGATCTGTGTGTCTGTTTTTGTGCCAGTACCACACTGTCTTGATGACCACAGCTTTGTAGTACAACCTGAAATCTGGCATTTTGATGCCCTTGGATATGGTTTTCTTTTTTAAAATTCCCCTGGCTATTCGGGGTCTTTTCTGATTCCACACAAATCTTAAAATAATTTGTTCTAACTCTCTGAAGAAAGTCCATGGTATTTTGATAGGGATTGCATTAAACATGTAAATTGCCCTGGGTAACATTGACATTTTCACAATATTAATTCTGCCAATCCATGAGCATGGAATATTTTTCCATCTCTTTGTGTCTTCCTCAATTTCTTTCAGAAGTGTTCTATAGTTTTTAGGGTATAGATCCTTTACCTCTTTGGTTAGGTTTATTCCTAGGTATCTTATGCTTTTGGGTGCAATTGTAAATGGGATTGACTCCTTAATTTCTCTTTCTTCAGTCTCATTGTTAGTGTATAGAAATGCCACTGATTTCTGGGCATTGATTTTGTATCCTGCCACGCTACCAAATTGCTGTATGAGTTCTAGCAATGTTGGGGTGGAGGCTTTTGGGTTTTCTATGTAGAGTATCATGTCAAGGCGAAGAGGGAGAGGTTGACTTCTTCTTTGCCAATTTGAATGCCTTTAATGTCTTTTTGTTGTCTGATTGCTGAGGCTACGACTTCCAGTACTATGTTGAATAGCAGGGGTGAGAGTGGACATCCCTGTCTTGTTCCTGATCTTAGGGGAAAGGCTCCCAGTGCTTCCCCATTGAGAATGATATTTGTTGTGGGCTTTTCATAGATGGCTTTTAAGATGTCGAGGAATGTTCCCTCTATCCCTACACTCTGAAGAGTTTTGATCAGAAATGGATGCTGTATTTTGTCAAATGCTTTCTCTGCATCTAATGAGAGGATCATATGGTTCTTGGTTTTTCTCTTGCTGATATGATGAATCACATTGATTCTTTTCTGAGTGTTGAACCAGCCTTGTGTCCCGGGGATAAATCCTACTTGGTCATGGTGAATAATTTTCTTAATGTACTGTTGGATCCTATTGGCCAGTATCTTGTTGAGAATTTTTGCATCCATGTTCATCAGGGATCTTGGTCTGTAATTCTCCTTTTTGGTGGGGTCTTTGTCTGGTTTTGTAATTAAGGTGATGCTGGCCTCATAGAACGAATTTGGAAGTACTCCATCTCTTTCTATCTTTCCAAACAGCTTTAGTAGAATAGGTATGGTTTTTTCTTTAAACGATTGATAGAATTCCCCTGGGAAGCCATCTGGCCCTGGACTTTTGTGTCTTGGCAGGTTGTTGATGACTCCTTCAATTTCCTCCCTGGTTATTGGCCTGTTCAGGTTTTCTATTTCTTCCTGTTCCAGTTTTGGTAGTTTGTGGCTTTCCAGGAATGCGTCCATTTCTTCTAGATTGCCTAATTTATTGGCGTATAGCTGTTCATAATATGTTTTAAAAATCGTTTGTATTTCCTTGGTGTTGGTAGTGATCTCTCCTTTCTCATTCATGATTTTATTAATTTGAGTCTTCTCTCTCTTCTTTTTAATAAGGCTGGCTAATGGTTTATCTATCTTATTAATTCTTTCAAAGAACCAACTCCTGGTTCTGTTGATCTGTTCCACAGTTCTTCTGGTCTCGATTTCGTTGAGTTCTGCTCGAATGTTTATTAACTCTTTTCTTCTGCTGGGTGTAGGATCTATTTGCTGTTTTTTCTCTAGCTCCTTTATGTGTAAGGTTAGCTTCTGTATTTGAGTTCTTTCCAGTTTTTGAATGGATGCTTGTATTGCGATGAATTTCCCCCTTAGGACTGCTTTTGCTGCATCCCAAAGATTTTGAACAGTTGTATCTTCATTCTCATTAGTTTCCATGAATCTTTTTAATTCTTCCTTAATTTCCTGGTTGACCGTTTCATCTTTTAGCAGGATGGTCCTTAACCTCCACGTGTTTGAGGTCCTTCCAAACTTCTTGTTGTGATTTAGTTCTAATTTCAAGGCATTATGGTCTGAGAATATGCAGGGGATGATCCCAATCTTTTGGTATCGGTTCAGACCCGATTTGTGACCCAGTATGTGGTCTATTCTGGAGAAAGTTCCATGTGCACTTCAGAAGAATGTGTAAAAGAAGAGTTTGGATGTAGAGTTCTGTAGATATCTGTGAAATCCATCTGGTCCAGTGTATCATTTAAAGCTCTCGTTACTTTGGAGATGTTCTGCTTAGAAGATCTATCGAGGGTAGAAAAAGCTAGATTGAAGTCACCAAGTATGAGTGTATTATTATCTAAGTATTTCTTCACTTTGGTTATTAATTGATTTAAATATTTGGCAGTTTCCACTTTTGGGGCATATATATTGAGGATTGTTAAGTCCTCTTGTTGAATAGATCCTTTAAGTATGATATAGTGTCCCTCTTCATCTCTCACTACAGTCTTCGGGGTAAATTTTAGTTTATCTGATAATAAGGATGGCTACCCCTGCTTTCTTTTGAGGACCATTCGAATGGTAAATGGTTCTCCAACCTTTTATTTTCAGGCTGTAGGTATCCTTCTGTCTAAAATGAGTCTCTTGTAGACAGCAAATAGATGGTTCCTGATTTTTTATCCAGTCTGACACCCTGCGCCTTTTGATGGGGTCATTAAGCCCGTTCACATTCAGAGTTACTATTGACAGATAGGAGTTTAGTGTCATCATGATATCTATTCAGTCCTTGTTTTTGTGGATTGTTCCACTGAACTTCTTCTTAAAGGGGAATTTTAAGAGTCCCCCTTAAAGTTTCTTGCAGAGCTGGTTTGGAGGTCACACATTCTTTCAGTTCCTGCCTGTCTTGGAAGCTCTTTATCTCTCCTTGCATTTTGAATGAGAGCCTTGCTGGATAAAGTATTCTTGGTTGCATGTTCTTCTCATTTAGGACCCTGAATATATCCTGCCAGCCCTTTCTGGCCTGCCAGGTCTGTGTGGAGAGGTCTGCTGTTACCCTAATACTTCTCCCCATAAAAGTCAGGGATTTCTTGTCTCTTGCTGCTTTAAGGATCTTCTCTTTATCTTTGGAATTTGCAAGCTTCACTATTAAATGTCGAGGTGTTGAATGGTTTTTATTGATTTTAGTGGGGGATCTCTCTATTTCCTGGATCTGAATGCCTGTTTCCCTTCCCAGATTAGGAAAGTTTTCAGCTATGATTTGTTCAAATACATATTCTGGCCCTCTGTCCCTTTCAGCACCCTCGGGAACCCCAATTAAACGTAGGTTTTTCTTCCTCAGGCTGTTGTTTATTTCCCTTCATCTATCTTCATGTTCTTTTAATTGTTTGTCTCTTTTTTCCTCAGTTTCCCTCTTTGCCATCAACTTGTCTTCTATGTCACTCACTCGTTCTTCCACCTCGTTAACCCTCGTCGTTAGGACTTCTAGTTTGGATTGCATCTCATTCAATTGATTTTTAATTTCTGCCTGATTGGATCTAAATTTGCAGTCATGAAGTCTCTTGAGTCCTTTATGCTTTTTTCTAGAGCCACCAGTAGCTGTATGATAGTGCTTCTGAATTGGCTTTCTGACATTGAATTGTAATCCAGATTTTGTAACTCTGTGGGAGAGAGGACTGTTTCTGATTCTTTCTTTTGAGGTGAGGTTTTCCTTCTAGTCATTTTGCTCAGTGCAGAGTGGCCAAAAACAAGTTGTATTGGGAAAAGGAGAAAGAGAGAGAAAAAAGGAAAGAAAAGAGAAAAAGAAAAAAGAAAAAAGGAAGAAAAAAAGGAAAAAAAGAAAAGAAAAAAAAAAGAAAGAAAGAAAAAAAGGGGTGGGGGAAGGAAACAAATCAAAAAGAAAAAAAAAACCACGGGGGAGTATCTCCTGATTCTGTGTACTTTTTTTTTTTTTTTTAATTTTTATTTATTTATGATAGTCACACACACAGAGAGAGAGAGAGAGAGGCAGAGACACAGGCAGAGGGAGAAGCAGGCTTCATGCACCGGGAGCCCGACGTGGGATTCGATCCCGGGTCTCCAGGATCCGCCCTGGGCCAAAGGCAGGCGCCAAACCGCTGCGCCACCCAGGGATCCCGATTCTGTGTACTTTTAAGTCCCTTGGCTTCCCCTGGAACTTGTCCGTCTTGCTGGTCTTCTCGGGGAGGGGCCTGTTGTGCTGATTTCCAGGTGTTAGCCCTTGGGGGAGCTGCTCTGCCCCCTGCCTGGTGCAGGGCTCAGTGGGGGTTGTTTACCCCGTGAGGCCCCGGGAGAGACAACCGCAGGGGAGGGGGGAGGCAGCTCTATAGCCCTGGATTCAGCCCCCGCAGGAACTACTCCGTCTGCAGGGCCTGGAGGCTCCGGGGAGGGGCTGCTGATCTGCTCAGCTCGGGGCAGGAGCGTCCTCGCTGTCCTGGGCCCTCCCGGCCTCTGCCTGTCCCGGGGGAGGCCGGATCCCGGGCTGTGTCCCGGCGCCCTGTGCTCCGGGGCCTGCGCTGGTGGGTTCGCGCTCCCGCCCCGCAGCCCCCTCCGCGGAGCCGCCCCCGAGCCCCCCCGAGCTGCTCCGGGTCCCGCCGTGCGCGCTGCAGCCCTTGGGGAGCTCGGCGCACTCCCCGGGGCGCAGGTGTCTGTTAGTGTCCCCGGGAGCCCCAGGGCATCCTCGCCCTCCTGGGTCCTGCTCCACTTCCCCGCGAGCCCCTTTCCTCCCGAGAAGGTCGGTGCAGCTCCTGCTCCTCCGGGACGGGGCTCTCCTGTCCTGGGGTCACTCGCCCCGGCCTCAGCCGGGCTCCTCGCGGGCCCCTCCCCCTTGGAGGCCTTTGTTCCTTTATTTCTGTTTCCCCGTCTTCCTACCTTGATAGAAGCGCGAACTCTTCTCACTGTAGCGTTCCAGCTGGTCTCTCTTTAATTCTCAGGCCGAATTCATACATTTTCAGGATGATTTGAAGGTTATCTAGGTAATTTGGTGGGGACAGGTGATTTGGGGACCCTACTCTTCCGCCACCTTGCCCCTCCTCCCTCTTTATATGCTTTTAACTCAAAACCATCTATGTAGTTTTTTATAGATTGCATACCTTTTCATTTAATGTTAAATCTAGGCCTCTGGGGCAGCCCGGGTGGCTCAATGGTTTAGCATCACCTTCAGCCCAGGGCCTGATCCTGGAGACCCGGGATCGAGTCCTACGTCAGGCTCCCTGCATGGAGCCTGCTTCTCCCTCTGCCTGGGTCTCTGCTTCAATCTCTCTCTGTTTCTCATGAGTAAATAAATAAAATCTTTAAAAATAAATAAATAAATCTAGGCCTCTCAGTTTAGCATTTGGCCTATGTACATTTAATGTATTTATCAATATAATTACATTTAAATCTAATATTTTGCCACTTTTTCTATTCTTTTTTTTTTTTCGTTTTCTTTCTTCTTTTTTTATTTTTGAATTCACAGTATGGGGCTTGAACTCACAATCCTGAGATCACAACCTGAGCTAACATCAAGAATTAGATGCTCACCTGATTGAGCCACCCAGTAGTTCCCCTTTTCCTTCTTTTGTATCAGTTTTTTATGATTTCATTTTATGTTCACCATTGGATTATTTGCTGTACCTTTGTTGGTTAATCTGCGGTTAATTCTCCAGCATATTTTTCCATTTCCGATATTGTATTTTTTTGTTTCTAAAAGTTCCATGTACTTATTTTATATCTTCCATTCCCACTCATTGTGTTCATGTTTGCTTTTACCCTTTCAAGTGTACGGATCATGTTTGTAATAGCTGGTTTCATGTCCATGTCTGTTAGTATCAGCTTGTGTGTATTTTCTTTAGCTGGTGATGGTTTTCTTCTTTGCCTGCCTGATAATTTTTGCTTGTGTGTATTTTCTTTAGCTGGTGATGGTTTTCTTCTTTGCCTGCCTGATAATTTTTGATTGGATGGTGTACATTTTTAATTTGAAATTGTTATTAGATTTGTTATATTCCTTTAACAGTGTTGATTTTTGTTCTGAGACATGGTTGAATAATTTATGGCTGAATTTGATACTTTTGAAGCTTTATTTTAAACTTTCTTGGTTAGGTCCAGAGAAACTTATTCTGGGACTAATTTAGTCTTACTTTTAATATGAGACTTTACTTAATGACCTGTTTATTACTATGTCTCTGTACTTTTGGTGACAGGAATATGGATTCTACGCATTTATTTCTAGGAGTTGTTGTGACCATTGCTTTCTGGTGGTCCTCCCCCCACCCTGGACTTCTCATTTGTATATAGATGAGTATGTGTCCAAACACAAGCGACTCTTCAGCTTTCTAGAGCTCTCTTTCTCCCTGTAGTTCCATTTTCTCAGGTACTCTATCCTGTATTTCCTAGCTTTTCATCTGCCCTTAAAATTGGTCTACTCATTTGAGGAGACCACAGGTCTCTGTTTTTCCTCACTAGGAAACTGGCTAGAAACTGGCTCCAGGAAGAAAGCTGAGGTAATAAGAATGGGGCTCATCTCATTTGTTTCAGCAAGCACTGTCCTGAGCTGCCTACTGTCTATGTCTGGATACCATTGTTTCACATATTTTGTCTTGTTTTCTAACTGGTTGTTGTGGTGACAGGTCAATTCCCATAGAATAGGCAAAAAGAGCAGGCCATATATTTTAATTTCTTACAAAATTTGCACTGTTGATATTGAGTTGGAACACTCAGTCACAAAATTGAATCTACTTTTGTTTGCTCGTGGCCTAGAATGAAATATACTTTCAGCAAGCCTCATATGATTTTGTAATTGTACCTCTCCTTAGCACTTCTGTATTCATTAAAAACAGATCACAACTTTAAAAGTATAAGTAGAGCTTACCTAAGGATTGATAGCTCATGGTTGGAGTAACTTTGCACTGCACTCACACTGCTCTTTGATTACCATGCAGCTCTGATTGTACATACAAGTAGAGTGTATTTCAAATAAGAGCCAAGATCTTAGAAATGGAATTGCATCTTGTGAGGGAAGTATGGCAAGAAAATTTCCTTGTGCCAAGCAAGATTATCTTCAATTCAGAAAGGAGGAGGAGGAGAGAACATTTTCAATCTGTGTGACATCTGTGTATATTACTTCGTACCTCTCAACTTGGCTTTCTACCATAAAATTAAGATGATAAAAACCTTATGGAACTGTTATGAAAATAAAATAAAAATTTAATAATAAATATTAAATGGATCAATAAAATTGAGACTGGCATATAGGAAGTATTCAAAAAAATATTTCCTGGAAGTTTTCTTCTAGGGAAAGAGCCCTCAGATCTTTCTCCTTTTTATTTTTTCCTACCTTTTTTTTTTTTCCTTTTCCTCTAATTCAAGATTCTTTTTTTTACAAAGTTACCTGTTTTCCCCCTATCATTTCTCTCTCCTCACGTGTCCTTAATTTTTATTTTAAATATGTGATACAGAGATTTTTCTCTGTATTTCTTTTTTTTTTTCTCTCTGTATTTCTTATTTTTATAATTATTTTTCTTTTCTCTGAGTATTTTTGTTATCTCTTTTTGTTTTTCTTTGTTATTTTATTAAAATCTTCAAAAAAAATCCCATCCTCTGAGATAATCAATGTCAACAGCTTCATTTATTCACTACCACCATTTCTTTCATTCTTATACAAAAATGTATGAATATGTTTACAGGTATTTTTGTTTGTTTTTATTTGATTATTTTAAACTATGTTATTATTACCAAAACTTATGGGATGCAGCAAAAGCTATATTAAAAGAGAATTTAATAGTAATAAACATCTTCATTAAAAGAAGATATCAAACAACCTAACATTACACTTCAGAAAACTAGAAAAGGAACAAATTTAATCTCAAAGTTAATAGAAGGAATAAAATAAAGATTTAGAGCAGAAGGTAATGAAATAGAGAAAAAGAAAAATCAATGAAGGTAAGAGTTGGTTTTTTTGAAAAGATAAACCATATTGAAAATCCTTACCCAGACTAACCAAGAAAAAAAAAGAAAGAAGAATCAAATGACAGAGACATAACCAGTGCCACAGAAATAAAAAAAAAAAGTTCATAAGGGGCTATTATGAGCAGTTACGTGCCAACAAATTGGACAGCCCAAAGGGAGTATATAAATTCCTAGAAACACAATAAAGCATACCAAGACTGAGTTGAGAAGAAATATCCTCAACAGATCAATAACAAATAAGATTGTATCAATAACAAATAAGATTGAATCAGTAATTAAAAACCTTCCAACAACAACAAGAAAAAAAACCCTTCCAACAGGAAAAGGCGAGAACAGATGGCATCACAGATGAATTTTTCTGAATTTTTAAGGAAAATTAATACCAACCCTTTTAAAATTCTCCCAGAAAATAGAAGTAGAAGAAATACTTCCATTTTTTCATCAAGTCAGCATTACCCTGATATAAAGCCAGAGATACCAAAAGAAAACCATAGAACGATATTCCTGATGAACAGATATGCAAAAATTCTCAACAAAATAGCACACCAAATTCAAGAGCACATTAAGAGAATCACACAATAGGACCAAGTGGCATTTATCCTTGCTGTGCAAGGATGGGTCAACATATCATCAACATGATACACCACAGTAGCAGAATAAAGGATAAAAATCACATTATCACCTCGATAGATGCAGAAAAAGCATTTGACAAAATTTGACACTCTTTTGTGATTTAAAAAACTCTCAAATTACTTCAATACAACAAAGTCGGGGGATCCCTGCCCTGGGTGGCTCAGCAGTTTAGCGCCTGCCTTTGGCACAGGGTATGATCCTGGAGTCCTGGGATTGAGTCCCACATTGGGGTCCCTGCATGGAGCCTGCTTCTCTCTCTCTCTCTCTCTCTCTCTCTCTCTCTGTGTCTCTCATGAATAAATAAATAAAATATTAAAACACACACACACACACACACACACACACACACACACGACAAAGTCCATATATGGAAAGCCAACAGCCAACATACTCGGTAAAAAACTGAAAATTTTTCCTCTAATATTTGGGAAAAGACAAGGATTGTGTACTCTCACCACTAATATTCAACATAGTACTAGATATACAAACCAGAGCAATTATGCAAGAAAAAGAAATGAAAGGCATCCAAATTCTAAAGGAAGAAATAAAATTAGCTCTGTTTGCAGATCACATGACCTTATATCTCTAAAACCCTAATTAGCGGCCACACACACACAGACACACACACAGAGTTTTAAAAAAAATCTCTTGGAACAAATAAATGGATTCGGCAAAATTACTGTATACAAAATCATTATGCAAAAATAAGCTGCACAGAAACAGCAAAGTATCTAAAAGGAAACTGAGAAAACAATCCCACTTACTAAATCATCAAAAAGGAATAGAATACTTAGGAATAAACTTAATCAAGGAAGTGAAGGACTAGTACACTGAGAACTATAAAATGCTCATGATTGGGCAGCCCGGGTGGCTGAGCAGTTCTCTCTCTCTCTCTCTCTCATGAATAAATAAAATCTTTAAATATATATACATATATATATAAAATAAAGTGCTGATGATCTCATATTACCTTTTTATAAAAATTAAAGGAAATTTTGGAGGTGATGGATGTGTTTATGACATAGCTTCTGGTCATAGTTTTATGGGTGTGTCCTTATGTCTAAATTTATCAAGTTATATACGATAATTATGTGCAGCTTGTATATAAAACGTTTTTTTTTTTTTTTTTAAATCTCAAAGTAAGAGCATATACATTTTTCTAGAACTTGATTTTTTTTCGACTTCATAACATAGAGTAGATGTTCCCTCTAAGGACAGTTGTGAACTCTAGGATGGAGTCAAATCATCTTAAAGTTGCCTATTTCCCTATTAAGGGACATTATATTTTATTTAGCCTTCCCTGTATTATTCAACGTTTAGTTTTTTTCTCCTTATTGTTACTATACAGATGTCCTCTGTACTGTTCTTTGTAGGATAGATTCTTAAGAGGGATTGCTGGCCTGTAAGCTGTATTCCATTCATGATCCCATTAGTCTGTGAGTGTACTTGTTTTTCATCAGGTTAGCAACACTTGCTCCTAATTTTTGACAAGTTCTTGCATCAGTATCCTATTATTGCTTTAATACTTATTTCCTTGCTAAGTAATTAGTTACTTACCATGTTTTCATATACCTAGTGCCTTTTATATTTCTTGTGTGACTTTTCCTTGTGTGAATAGCCTTTGACAATTTTTTCTATCAGATTTGTTTCCTTTACCACTTTGGAGTACTTTTTGTATATTAGAGATAGCAGTCTTTATGCATTACATATTTTACACATATAGAAATACTATATGTTGACCTTTCTTATACTTTTTTTTTATAAGCACATTGTTACATTTTTATGCAGTCTAGTAGGATTTCTTTGTTATTGTATGTTTTCTCTTTCCTCAGAATATTTCTTTTGTTGAAAATTATACAAATATTTAAGTATCTTTTGGCAACTTTATTACATCTAGAGACTTATTTGTGAAGACAGTTGAACTAATTATTTCTATATATACAGTCATTTTTCCTTGTTGTATTTTAGATCACTCTCTTTTTTGCCCCCTCCCCTTATTGAAGTTATGCAGTTTTGCAGAGAATGTTAGTTCAAATCTTGTGAATGATTAATTCCTCCTTTCTTCAGACAGAGCACCATTTTTTGCCTTGTATTTGTAGCCATACTCTTTTTCAACAGTGTTCTGAGACATTCTTCTCCTAACATATTTCTTAATCAAAATCCCTTCCTTCCTTTAGCAACCAGCACAAATTGTTCTCTTCTGCTTCAGTGATACATTTCTAACATATGCAGAGTGAGCAAATTAACACTGATAAATAAAATCCTCAGGGAGTCATGTGGTTGTATAGAGAACTTTCTCCAGGACAGAGTCTGGCTCTATTTCATAAATGTGGATACTTGGAAGGCTGTAGACATTAGCTGTCCGAGAACAAAGATTTGGCTGCCTGGGTTTGAATTTTGGCTCTTATTAGCTTTATAACCTCGGGCACATTACTTACCTTCTCTAGTAATAACTTTTATTTTAGCTGAAGAGCTTTACACTGTGCTTATTACTGTGTGCCAGGCATTCTCTAAGTGCTTTACATGGATTAACTCTTAATCTTCACAACCACTCTAAATTACCTTCATTTTACATGTGAAGAAGTGAGGCTCAGAAAAGTTCAGTAATTTGGACAAGCTAGGAAGTAGTGGGCTAGGCATAACAGGAGGTTTGTAATAAGGGCTTCTTTTTCACTCTTTTCTTCCCCTGGCTTTGCCCTCCTGGCCTTTCTCTTGCCCTTTTACCATTTTACCATCTTCTCCTCTCTCCCCACTCCCACCTCTCCCTCTCACTATTCTTTCCTTCTCCCCTCTTTCCTACCACCATTCCCCATTCTGTCCCCTCCTCTCCTTATTTCCTCTCTCTCTCCCCACCTTGTTACTTCATTGTATTAGCATTGGCATCTGTGTACTTGGTGCTAACACATCACATTTAGGCATATTTTCTAAATATTCAGCCTCCCTCCCTCTTGATTATTATGTGCAATAGGTCTTTAGCTCACTAAGCTCAGCTCTTTTTGAACTCTTATTTTGTCATTAGTGAGTGGCAAGTATGGTAAGAGTTAAATGTAAAAACTAAGAGTCTACACCATTTATGGAGTGTTTGGAATACCTTTTAGTACCAGCCAGTCAGTGCCAGTAGCTTGAGGATACCAAGGTGAGATGTACTGGTGTGATCGATGCTACTGGTGAACAGACGTATGGTCAGTGGAGACAGGATTCTGTGTACCCTTAGTCACTTGCTATAAGCACTCAGCCCCTAAAGAGTTACGAAAATAATCTTCCTGTGTAAACTCTTTTATATCATTACATCATACCTCTGTATCTGTGAAGTGTCATACCCAGTAAGTGCCTCTTCAGAATGCCCACTACCATGGCAACCGATGCCTCAGAAATGTGAGATGGGCTTTTAATTGTTCTGTCCAAAAGCACATTTCAGGAAGTTTCAAAAACTACTGTATTGTATGACAAAAAGTTATAATTATCGTAGTCATCTCAGCCTGTATATCAGGTGTATTTTTGGCATGAGCCTTCTTAGAAATAAGTATCCTTGTTCATTTTTTTCTTTATTCATGTTTAAAGCATGTATGTTATTTTGGAGAAAATTATATTAAAAAGTTAATCAGTTATCTTGTATCAATATAAGTTTGTTTTCCTGTAAATATTTTATGTGAAAATATAAGTAAATTTATATGATTTCTTTCCTTCATGATTCACATATGTGATAAAAAGAGATCTAATTCTGTTTAAAATTACATATCCTGTGGGGACCAACACTAGTTGCTTGTATGTATCAGTTTTTATTTTTCATTTTTACTTATTGTCAAAATCAATATGACATTTGGAAACTGGCAAATTGATTCTAGATATCTGAGGGTCTAAAATCTGTAGAGCAATATAAAGTCAGTTTTATGAGGAAGTTGGATGATTCATACTGCACAGAACCCAAGTCCTAAGTTTAAATGGCTACTTTACATGGTGAAATAGATTGGATACTAGCCATATGTACAAAATTCACTTGACTTCTTGGGTCTTGGTTCCTTACAAAGGATAATAAAGATATTGGAGGAATGATTCCTTTTCCTCCTCCCAGCAATACCTCATTCTTGCTGGATGTTCTCAAGAATACGATAGAGTGGGTGGCTTGTAAACAGCAAGCACTTAGTTCTCATGGTTGAGGAGGCCGGGAAGTACAAGATCAAGGTTCAGTGTGTGGTAAGTTCTACTTCCTGGCTCATAGATGCCTGTCTTCTCGCTGTGTCCTTATATGGTAGAAGGGACAAGAGAGCTGGAGTTTCTTTTATAGGGGCTGTAATCCCAATCATGAGGGGGCCACCATTCTGACCCAGTCACCTCCTAAAGGCCTCACCACCTAATAACATTATATTAGATTATATTTAAGATTTCAACATACACATTTGAGGGGTACACAAACATTCAGACCCTAGCAAGCAATAATAAATTCTGAGACCTATGTGAGTTTTGTTCTATGGGTGGTTGAATGTTGTTTGATGGCAGCATTTTAAAGAAACTTCACGTCTATTTTTAGACCTTATATGGGTAGAGTAAAAAATATTTGCCTAAATATGTGTAAAATGAAATTAGTAGTAATGGATATGTAGCCAGGGACGTTTTGAGAAGAAAAGTTTACAGGAAGATGTTGAAACCAGGCAAGTGATTTAAAAACTTAGATACTTCCCAATTCTGAAATAAACTATTGTCTTTTGTACATGGCTGATGTTGAGTGAATGTAACAATTTTATTAATTACCAAAAATTTCCATAGGCAACCATCGTTGGTTAACAAACCACAAAAAACTAAGCACTTAATGTGGTACAGATCATTGTGGGGGAACTTCTTACCATATGTCCTAGGAAGACATAAAGCTCAAAGAAGAGTTGGTCTAACACAGATTAGTTGGATTAGGTTAGACCTAAGAAGTAATATTTTCAATTAAGTTAAAAACTTGAAAAAGATGGCATGAAAGGACAGGGCTAATATGGGGTGTTCATGTTCATCTTTATTCATTTTATCCTGTGTGCACTGGGACGAGGTGGCTGAGTGGTTAAGGTGATGGACTGCTTATCCCAAGTGCATACATAAGCTGTACTAAGTACAGTTTCTTAGTACCTCAGGCCCCATTTCTCTGGTTCTTACCCTTTGACCCTGTAGTGATGTCCATTGTCCGGTGCTTGTAGCTGCACCCTGCATTGGCGAAAAAAGGGACCTGTGGTTTCCCCCCTTAAATTTATTAAGTGGGTTGTGGCAGCTTCTGCCCCCTTGCAAGAGTCTCTATGAAAATTCTATAACCTCAACCCATTGGTGTCAGTAGAATCTCTCTAGGAGCCCGATAGCTTCTGTCTGTGTCTTGGCTTTTATGACCTAGAGATGTTTCCAAGTTCTGGGGCTTCAACTCTTGATGCGTATAATACTCAGTAAAATAAAGCTCTGAACAAATTATAAATGGTTGGGAAGAGAAATAAATAATTATGATGTAATTAGAGACATTCATTTTGGGGAGTTCCCTCCCTCTACTATGACTTGTGTAGTATTTCAGATGTGTCTAGAAGCCTCCTGTTTCCAGAAATATGTCAATAGGGCATTTGGAAAATGTCTTTGAACTGACTCCTGCTCTTCAGAGAATGCGTAATCCTCTTCTTCATCTGTTCTGTTCTAATTTGTTGATGCTCTGAACCTGTGTGAGGGCACAGTAATGTAAACATTTGTAGACAGTATATGTAGACAGTAATATGGAAAGATTAGGAGTCTTGGTATTAGGGTTTTTGAACTGGGAGTTATTTATTTTTAAAATATTTATTTATTTATTTATTTATTTATTTATTTATTTATTTATTTAAGAGAGAGAGAGAGAGAGAGAGAATGAGCAGTGAGGGAGAGGGAGAAGGAGTAGATTGCTCATTGGGAGCCCAATGTGGTGCTCGATCCCAGGACCCTGAGATCATGACCCGAGCTGAAGGCAAGACACTTAACCAATGAGCCACCCAGGCACCCCTGCACTGGGAGTTTTTTAAATGAATAATCTTCTTTAATCTTTATTTTTTATTTTTTTTTTATTTATTATTATTATTTTTTTTAATCTTTATTTTTTAAAGCAGGATAAACATTGGCAATTGACTAAGTTGATGAATTAGCCTGGTATATGAGTTGCTTTTAGTCATATAATATAGAAACCAAGAGTATTAGACATCCTCTTGGCATAGTTTTAAAGGTTAACAAAGAAGTACTCTTAATTAGTTGATTTACTTGGAATTCTTTCTTTCAGCTTTTTGCCTGAATTCATCAGTGGAGACTTTGATTCTATTAGGCCTGAAGTTAAAGAATATTATGCCATTAAGGTAAACTACAAACACTTTTATATTTAAGATCTCATATGGTTGCTTTTCCTGTGTTCTTTCTGGCTTCCTTGGTGTATGTGTAGGGATTTAGAAACTCTTTGGATATTTAAAAACAAAGTTTATAGCAATTTTAATACACATTCAAATAGAAATTTAGAAAATGACAAGTGGAAGCAGTCTAAGTAATTCCATCACCATCTGATAATCATTAATGCTTTAGTCCTTTAAGCATATATATTTTAAATGAGTCTGTAGTTTATATAGGCTCATTTAATAATATACTATTGCTGCCTATAACCTCATTGGTTAATATATATTTTTCACAAGTCATTTTTAATTTCCTTTAATGAATATACTGTGTTTAATTTAACCAATTCCCAATTGAGTTATATTTAAGTTATGTCTTATTTTTTGCATTGTGAACTAATAAAAACATCCTTGTACATGAATGTTTATAAAAATGCATAATTCTGTCCCCAGAATTGAGAACCACAGTTTTTTTCTTTAATTTTAGTTTTCTTGAAACCATTATTACTGTGTTCTGTATAAAACTATTCATTACAATGTGAAATTAATGATGACACACAGCTTATTAAAGCATTCATTTTATCACTACTATTGTGAAAACCTTCCAGAGATCCTTACTACTACTAAGAATATGTATATGATCTAATTGAGAGTGATAGAAGGCACATAGGACGGTATTACAGTAATTAATAACAAGTTTTCACTGGTTTTAGAGGACAATGCAGTGTTTTTAAAATAAAAATTGTAGCCTCAGCAATTCTTTGAACCACAACATCATCCTCTGTGTTATTCTAAACCAGCATTAGCAAATCACACATAATTGTAAAAGAAACAGCAATTACTGAGATAAAAATGTAAATTCTTTATAAAGCGTGGGGATGGGTGAGATAAATTCATAAAGAAGAAAGGGAGGAAACCTTTCATAGGAAGGAAAGAAAGAACTGAGAGAGGATAGGAAGGAAAAAGAAAAGAAAGAAAAGAAAAGAAAGGAAGGAAAGGAAGGAAAGAAGTAACAGAATCAAACGCGCACAAGGAAGAAGGAATCCCGGAGTCCCTCCCTTCCTGCCCCACTCCCACATCTCACGCACTCCCTCCTCCCTCCCCTCCCACCTAACTACCCTCCCTAACACTCCCTAACCACATAAATCAGACCAAAGACAATCATGATTCTAGATAGGGAAGCAAAGTTATGAAGGTTATAATGCACAGGCTGTTATAATTTGAAAATTCTGGGGCTGGCAGTGAATTGCAGATCTGGGCATGTTCCCTCTGCCCACCAGCTGATCAGACTCTCCATCAGCAGATGAAGACTGTTCCCAAGTCAGTGTCTGATATTCATGCACAATTACTTCAACATTGGCATCTTTGTGTTCATTCCCCACAGTCTCCCTTCTCATTAACTCCATACCTCAACCTCATTGGGATGGAAAGCCCTCAGCCTTGCTTACAACGAAAGTTTTACATAGTCTAGATATTAATCATATCTTTGGAAGTGGAAGAAACAGCAGGAGAGGCAGGAACAAGCAGACTTAGAAACAAGTTGAAGATCGGGCCAGATGTGACTTTCCTCCCCCTGTCTTAAATGCTGCTGGCTTGACAGAACTGGAAGTGTCAGTCTGGTCATTCCCATCCAAGATGGGGAAATAACAGAAAAGAAGGGGAACCCAGCTCCTTAATTTCTAAATGCAGTAAGATGAGGTCAAGCATAAAGGAAGATTTTGAGTTAACTACTATTTGATGAATTTCTCCTATAACTTCTGCTTCAGTTTTTTAACCTCAAAGCTAATTTATATATATAAAATTTATATTGAGATTTAATTTTTAAAGTAAAATTAGCTAATCTAATAATTCCTACATTGTGTAATTACAAATTGACATAGTACAATGCAGCTTTTTCAAGTATTGATGGGAATCATGGATTTTGAACTTCTCTGATCTGTTCCCAGAGGGGCATCAGTGATGTCTTTTATATAGCTAATGTGCCCTGTATAACACATGGTGAGTGTTTAGCCTCAGTTTTAATAATGATGCTAATGACAACAAGTTAATGCAGCATCCCACACAATTCATATAAGCCATTATCTCCAATTTAAGCAGTCTTTAAGCTGCTCTTCTACAAATGAAAGAAGGTGTGTCTGCCTTCAAATACACTTTTTTTTACCCCTCCTACTTGATATGAGTTTTCAGTGAAGCTGAAACTGGGGCTCTAGTGAAGAAAGTAAAATAAAGAAGTAATTTAAAACGCTGAAAGTTTGTTAAAAATGATGAAGTGGGTTTTATAGCCAACATTTATCCACACAGTTTTCTCCCCCAGTAGATATGTCTTTGACTTAAAGGAAAAACTCAGGTTTACATGAGTATATAAAACTTTATTTTTCATTTTTTAATTTAATTTTATTTTGTTAAAGATCTTATTTATTGAGAGAGAGTGTGGTGAGCAAAACATAAGTAGTGGGAGGGGCAGAGGGAGAGGGAAAAGCAGACTCCCTATGGGGCTGGATCCCAGGACTCTGAGATCAGGACCAGACCTGAAACCAGATGCTTAACTGACTAAGCCACCCAGGCGATCCTGATTGTATAAAACTTTAAATTGGTTTTCTTGCCTAATTTCTGAGAACTTTATAACTTTATATTTTAGTATATGAAGTATTTGTCCGCTTTTAAACAGAATATTTTATATCCCAGATCTTGCCATCTGTAATAATTATCTGTTGTTGTTATGGAATAAATTATTCTAAATTTTAGCAGCTTGAAACAGCAAGCAATTTTTATTTCACATATTCTCTCCAGGTAAGGAATATGGAAGTTGATTAACTAGGTGCTTCTGGCTCAAGGTTTCTCATGAGGTTATAATGTAGCTGGGTTTTTCAGTACTCTCAGAGGCTCCCCTGGGGCTACAGAATTCTGTTCTAAGATTATTCATATAGTTGCCAATTGGTCTCACTGGCTACTATTTCTCAGTGGTTAGAGATTGGAGACTTTAGTTCTTTGCCACTGGGCTGCTCACAGCATGGCAGGTTGCTTTCCAGAGAAGAGAGTGAGAAGAACATGTGTGCAAGACAGCCAGTCCAAGACAGAAGTAGCTGTCTGTTTGTGACCTAATTTCAGCAGTGATATACCATTTTACCATCTCTTCTACAATGCTGGGTACATACAGACCAACCTGGGTACAATGAGGGATCAAATGGCACAAGGTTATTAATACCAGATGGCAGGAATCCTTGGTAGCCATCTTGGAGGCTGGCTTCCACACCATCTGACTTTGTTCTGATAAAGCCTGCATGTTGGGCAGGGAGAAAGATGTTTTAAGGACATTATAATAAATTCTTGGTCTTTACTTAATAATTTGTAAGAAGGAAGAAGAAAACAGCCGTTAGCCTTTTCTCTTTGATTCTTCTTCATATATATAACCTGCTTCAAGCAAAGTTACAAACCAACAGTCCAATCATTACTCTTTATGTTCATAGGCCTTATTATTTATTCCTTTGGGTTTTGGACAAGTAGGGGGCAGTTAAGTCCACCACTTGATTCCATATGGTCCATAGGAATGCATATGATATGCCTTTTTAAATTTACTCCGTAAAGTTTTCCTTTTCAGATGGAGATGTAAACTCTTTATGTTCCTCCTTTTGCCCCTGTGCCTGAGTTCCTCCCTGAGTGGCTTGTGAATATTAGCTCAGAATGAAGAATGTCTCTTACAGATTTTCCCCTTGATATTTTTGTTTATGTATTACTCTCTGAGTCAGTGTTCCTTGATTGAAGGCTAGAATCCTGTATTTCAGCCTTCTTCATTACCCAATCCGTCATACCCACATTTATTTTAGTTTCTTGAGAACTTTTGAAGAAACTGTTATATCTTGTAACACCTGATAAATGCTTTGATTGATATGTGATCTGTGGGGTCTTCTCTAGATACAGGAAGGAGATTTTAAAACATGCTTTCTTCATATTTAGGAGATTAAGGGACTAGTTGCTGTATTTCAAATGCCTTAAAGAGCCACAGAATAATAAGTTTTTTCCAAAAATGTAGGTATATAGAATAGATGAAAATATATGGTAAATAAAATAAAAATGTACAATAACTTAAAATATAATAAAAAATCAAATAATGTTATATAGCCCAGTTTCCTGCTGAAAAAGCTAAGACCCATAAAGTTTACATGACTCAAAACAAAATGGTAGGACTAGTCAGAGACAGCTCTTGGGTCAATATCCATGTCTTCTATAAAAAGAATTTTGTTAAAACTGGGACTCTGCTGCCACTAGTGCTTGTCAGCACATTGTATCTTTGGCCTGTTAGGCAAGTTGCTTGCACAAGGTATTTAGCATCTCTGGGAATGAATGCCAGTGTCACTATCAACAGGATAATAGTCATTGTGTTAACCATTCACTGTACCTTCACATTTGCATCATGTCACTCACTTCTACTCAATTCTAGGGTGGCAGTAGTTGGGCCAGACCAAGAATGACCAAGCAAACAAAGAAGTTATTAAATTATATAAAATCAATTTATTGGACATAGGATTGAGCCAAGATAGAATGTTGAAGAACAAAGGTGATTTGGTAATAGAAAATTAGCAAGAGGATAGGTAGCCTATAAGTATATGAATGTCTTCCTTTGTGCTACTGATGAGTATTTTGGCATTCCAGAAAGTGTTACTATAAACAGAAGGCCACGTGAATATAACTCTTATAGTAAGTTGGGAATAGGACTCTAGATCTAACTTCTGTTATTATATTCTCTGTTAATCCTTCCAAGTCTTGGAATATCACAATATGGTATCCTAACAGTGGCTGAAAGTACTAGAACATGGTGTGGACCAAAGACTGTGATAGAACTTCAGTTACAAAAGCAAGACTTGATTGAAAACATACTATGAACCCAGTATATATGATGAATGAGACTAGCAGAAAGGTTGGGATGATGCTAAACCAATTACAGACATAACAAGATCATTTTAGGCCACCAGGTAGTTCTAACACTGTAAATTCAGGAGTAGAGATAGAGATCCACACATATGATTGTCTCCTTGTCTTTCATTATATCTTTTTCACAATTGGGAAAGATAAGATTTTTTTTTGAATTATTGAAGAATATATTAAATCAGTGTTTTCAGTGAGGTTTTCCCATTGTTCTCTAACACTGGCATGGCCATACCCAAATTTTTGAAGACTACTCTTGAAAGACAAGGGTAGTATGTCTAAACTTTTTTAACCTGTGCTCTTTTTCATAACTATAAGATATTATAAGTGTTATATACAATAAAAAGTTGCTCATCATTTTATATCTCATCTTAATGGCTGTTACCTCTATAAATGTTTGTTCTATTTTTGGAGACTGGGATTTTGGGTTCAAATATCACTTTTCCCAGTAAGAATAATGGGATCGGCTTCTGGTTAACATTTGAATAGAATGTCTGATTTTCGTAAGTGGACTACAAATGTTAAGAAATATATATTAGTTGTGTATTAATTCCAATGTAAAGATGAGGACACTGATTCTCAAATAGTGGGGATGTCAGGTAGATCTAAATGTAGTTACTTAGGCAGAGATGTCAAATAACTACTTATTCTTGGCTATTAGTACTGTACATTTTGGTTTTGGGATTTTTATTAAAAAAACATTATGTTTTCCTGAAATAACTGTGTGAATTATTTTTTGAGTTGCTAGCTTATGAATGTGGAAGTCTTACTAAGGCAGGTGAAATTAAATCAGGCCTGGCTTTCTCAGACACTTGTAAAAATGATCATATAATGTTATACATGTAGAAGTACTCTAAAAGTGCTAAAGCACTATTTTAAAATAAAGTGGTAGTATTTTGTTTTACTTTCTAAAAGAGTTTACATAAGAGCTTTTTTAAAATAACTATTCTCAGTAATACTGCTTTTAAAAAGATTTCAATCCATTTATTTCCGTAAGTGTACAATTTATGAACCCAGATTTAATAAATTAGAATAAAAATTACTGAAAACATCATTTTGAGTTTGATAATGCCTCAGTGTGAGTTATATTTAAATTTCACAGAATCAGGGACACCTGGGTGGCTCGGTGGTTAAGTGTCTGCCTTCGGCCCAGGGTGTGATCCCGGAGTTCCGGGATCGAGTCCCACATCAGGCTCCTACACGGAGCCTGCTTCTCCCTCTATCTGTATCTCTGCGCCTCTCTCTCTCTCTCTCATGAATAAATAAATAAAAATCTTAAAGAAATTTTCACAGAATCTCAGTAGATGTTTTTAATTGGGGATTAAAAACATCTTTATTGATCTCCTGAATTTCATGAACCTTATTATTCCCTCCTTCTAGCTGTGTGTCTTTCCCATTTCTGCCCAGCCACATGCCAACAACTTTTAGATAGGGTCAAATTAATTTAGAGATAATGGCAGAAGGGGCTGTTAGAAATTGTAAAACGTTAGCCAGTTTGACTATTATACCAGACAGAGGAAACTGTGTGAATATGTAAAGCTTAACTCCATTGATTGGTATATTTCTTTAAAAAATAAAAACCCCAGGTATAGTAGATTTTTAGGCTTGCACATTAAGACTGATTAGCATATGTTGAGGTATAAAGGGTCTATTAAGGGAATTGTAGACGGGCAGTTTCCACTGACAACTGAGTGACAGGTTCTTCACTTTATATTCTTAAAACAGGTTGGCTCTTCCTTATTAGCATCTCACCAGGGGAATGATGAGACAGGCAAGGATCTCTCTCCAATATACCTTAATTCTTAGGCTTGCGTCAGTCATAGTCCTTTCAGATTGACTTTATTTTAAATGGTCTACATTTTTCAAAGTCTGTTTTGTTGGAGTTTAACTTAATTTAGGCATTTAAAAAGGGGAAGTCTATGCCCCTACGTTTTTAAGAATTCCTGAGTGCTTCACAAATGACCTCGGCTGGCCCTCTGAACTGTCCTTATCCTACTGTGTGTTCTCTAGAACTGTGACTCTGTCTATTTCCACTCACTCGTGTGTGTCATGGGATGCACCTGCTCAGCAGTCTTTCACCTGTTTGGCTCCCCACCTCTATCTGTTGGGATTCCCTCCTTTGTACTTTTCTTGCTGAGCTTGATATGACTAATTTTTTCTTAATTTTCTTCCTTGATCTCTGTTAAGACATGATCTTCTGCAACCTGAATATGGTCATTAATCCTGGTATCCCTTGTAGGTAGTAGGTTCTTATCACAGTTTCTATGAAGCGGGTAGGTAGTCCCGCTTTAGAGCAGCAGACCATTGGTGCCACATAATACTCGATACAAAAAAGACTGCTGTAACCAAATGGACTTGTGAAATTTGACATTTTCTGTGCCCCTTTTGGAAATTCATGGACACTATCATTTTAAGGAAGTCTGCCAAAAATCTAATTTTGTTCACCTTTGTATTTCTCAGATGAGTTGAACCATGGAACACTTGCCCTTTACCTACCAACACCTAATGCGCATTGGCTTCTTGCTAGACTAAAATGTATTTGGATGATTATAATCTTATTTCACTGTTTCAGGTTTCTTCTTTTAAAAGTTGATAGGAAAAAATAATCAACACAATCTTGAAAACAACAGTGATAGCCACCAATGATTTTAAAGTGCTTACAACCTGCCAAATATTTTATATGTACTTTGAATTATAAATTCATTTATCCTTGCAACAGATTTCATTAGGTCAGAACTGTCATCCACACTTTACAGATGCAAGCACAAGGAGGTGGTACAACTTGCCCAAGCCTACGCAGCTAGGAAATGGTCAAGTGGGATCTAAAGGACCACCCTGGTGCCAGAATCTACAGTTTTTTTCTAACTATGCCATAATCCTTTAGTAGAAAGAAGGGAGTTTTTTCTTGAAGCAAAGTGAGGTTCAGGTTCCCATGCTGAGGAAGTTCTGTGGCTTCCTTTTCTCTGTGCAGCATTTAATTTCCCTTTCCCACTTCTACTTAGTTCTAGGTAATTGGGCAATGCTACCCTCCTGGACTACCTTCACTGCCTCTAGCTTTCTGCTTTTAGGAGACCTGGCAAGGAGCCCTGGTGGAGCCTCATTCTTTTCTTTGCATATTCAGAGTGGTTGTAAAGGACAGAGATCTGCTCTGGGTCTGGAGCCTTTAGAAACATTATAAAATAGAAGCTTATCCAGACATGCTACTTGAGGAAGAATCTCTCTAGCTCTTTGTTTTCAGGGGTTTCCAAGACCATCCCCAAACTCATGATTCAGTAAGAGGACCGACTCACAGGACTTGGCTTATAGTCATACGAGTGGCTGTGATTTTTTTATGTAATTGAAGTGTAACTGACACAGAATGATTTTTAAAAGATTTTATTTATTTGAGAGAGACAGAGCGAGTGCCAGGAACAGGGGGAAGGACAGAGGGAGAAGGAGAAGGAGAAGCAGCCTTCCCCGCTGAGCAGGGAGCCTGATAGGGGGCTGGACCCCGATAGGGGGTCCAGCCCCCAGGATCTTGAAATCATGACCTGAGCTGAAGGCAGACGTTTCACTGTCTGAGCCACCCAGGCACCCCAACATACAATGTTGTATTAGTTCCGGGTGTACAACATAGTGATTTGACAATTCCATCATCATGCAGTGCATGATGTAGTGCAACTGTAGTTATCATCTGTCACCAAGAAGGTTACTATAGTATTATTGAGTATATTCTCTGTGCTGTACTTTTTATTTCCATGATTGATTGATTGATTGATTGATTTAATGACTAGTTTGTACCTTCCCTTTCACCTATTTTATCCATCTCCCTAGGCACCCCCCCAGCCCTGCCATTGTCTCTTCTGGCAACCATCAATTTGTTCATCTGTATTTATTTATTTTTTATTTATTTATTTAATTTGTTTTTTAAAGATCTTATTTATTTATTCATGATAGACAGAGAGAGAGAGAGAGGCAGAGACACAGGCAGAGGGAGAAGCAGGCTCCATGCCCGGAGCCCGACACGGGGAGTGGGACTTGATCCCGGGACTCCAGGATCACGCCCTGGGCCAAAGGCAGGCGCCAAACCACTGAGCCACCCCGGGATCCCCTGTTCATCTGTATTTATGACTCTGTTTTTGTTCATTTGTATAGATTTCGTGTATAAGTGAAATCATACGATATTTGTCTCATCATTTCACTCAGCATGATACCCTTTATGTCCATCCATGTTGTTGTGAATAGCAAGATTTTTATGGCTGAGTAACATTCCATGTCTTCTTTATTTATTGCTGTATCCATGTACACTTAGGTCGCTTCTGTACCTTGGCTGTTGTGAATAATGTTGCATTTAACATAGGGGTGCATATCTCTTTTTAAATTAGTGTCTTTGTTTTCTTTGGGTAAATATCTAGAAGTGGAATTCCAGGATGATGCTGTGGTTGTTTTTTTAATCCTTTGAGGAATTTCCATTCTGTTATCCACAGAGGCTGCACCAATTTACATTCCCACCAACAGTGCGAGAGGGTTCCCTTTTCTTACATCCTCAGGAGTGCTTGTTTTTTCTTGCCTTTTCTGATACTAATCATGGCTGTAATTTATTACAGTGGAAGGATACAAAGTAGAATAAGCAAAAGGAAAAGGTAGATGTGGACAAAGTCTGTAGAAAACCAGTCACTAGTTCCAAGAGTTCTTTCCCAGTGGAGTCACACAGGATGTACTTAATCAAATTGTGACAATAAATGTGAGGTATCATCACTAGGGAAGGAAGCACAATGGCCAAAATATTACTGGAGGCACCCACACCCTCTGCATAGCATGTATCAAAATTCCAGACTCCCAGGAAGAAAACAAGCAGGTGCTCAGCATAAAATCATTGAATAAAACAATTTAGGCACTGTTAGTTTTTAAGAAAAAAAAATTTTTTTTAATATAGAGAACTATTTACCTTTCAGGTTCTCAGTTGGGAGCCAAGGGCCAACCTTGCAGGCAAAGCTTTTTTAGGATAACAGTCTGAAGCCTGCTATGTTGACACTTTTGGGCACTCTCTTCCAAAAGAACTCTGGCTCTGCTCTTAGGAGGAAAGCCATCATTTAAGACCCTATGCTGTTCTAAAAAGACTTTTGACTTCCATTAGTGGAAGTAGTGACTTTCTTGTTTGGAAGGCTATAGTTTTCATTCAATGCGATGTTGAAAGGAAAGGTTATCTTATAACACCCAGGCAAAAAAAAAAAACAAAACAAAAAACCACCCAGGCCAGTGAAGATTGCACTAGATGAGAATGTCTCTTTACGTTTGGAATCGAATGGAGAATTGCAACAAGGCTAAATTGCGTTTATTCTTTTTCTTTTATGCGTGATCTAGAAAACCAGAAGAACACTAAATTATATCAGGCAACCTGTTACTTAGGGTTTTTAAGAGTTTAATCATGTGACATTCTTGCTGAAGAAATCATTACTTGTAGGCTGTCATTTGATGATAAATCTTTTTAGTGGAAAAGTGAACTGTTTTTAGAAGGTTGGCAAATAAAATGGAAGGAGCAATCTACTATAGTATGCTTTATACAATAAAGAGGAAAGTGGGAAATGGTTATTTTGTGATTGCATTTCTACAGAGTAAAGACCATTTTCATACCTGTATCAAGGAACATAGATCATTTAGATTCCAAATGGCTTTATCTAACTAAACTTGAGAACAAGTTTGGGCTAATTTTAGATCTGTATCTTTGGTTATCCATAGTATATGTCATTTTGCCCTGTGCCTGCTATACTCTTGATCTGGCAGGCAGTTTCTTATTAGAGTTCCGGTCAGTTCATTTTAATGAATAATTATGGAAGCTCATTATTAATACTTTAACATATCCAATTTTTAGAAGACTCTTGAATATATCTCCCCAAAATATTTTTAAGTGTTTATCTTGCTTACATACAATAAGAAAGGCAACGTTAGCAGTAAATAGGGGGAAATAAAGTGTGTGAGAGCCAGAATTTTAAGACTCCATAAACTCTTATTGTTGCTTAAAAATAAAACTCTTATCATTGCTTATTTACAAAAAGAATGCATGTCAGTATTCTAATATGATGGGGTAGTAAATTATTTCATGTTTTCAGAACCAACTTGAAAGAAAATCTTTGATAGCTTCTTGCCTCCTTTCTTATACTCTGTTGATTGACACTTATTTCCCTTTCAAAAAATATCCATTTCTCTCATACTGTCCTTGAGCCCCTCAGTCCTCAATCTGATGAACCAATTCCTGTTTCATCCCAGCTTCACACTCCAGAATTATCTTTCTCTTCCCTTGCTCTCCAACAAAGTTCTCTTTCTCTTTATGAAAGTGATTTCTCTTTGCTTATTAAGAAGCAAGTATAGCAATTAAATTAATTCACAGTAAGAAATTCATGATGAATTTTCTTTCCTACTGTTATATTTTAAGAAACTCTTTACCCTCCTATGCTACTAGTGGGAATATGTATTTTTATATCCCTCTTAGAAAGCACCCTGGCAGCATATATCAAAGATCATAAACTTTCTTACAGTTTTCCCAGTAATTTCATTTTCTAGTAAGCTAATTCTAAGAAAATAAACTGAAAGGGACTCATACACAAAGATATTGATCTTATGGGTAAGTTTAATAGCAGAAGAAAAAGCGAATTGTCATGAATATAATGATAAATATAGTGATAATATGATGAATTAGGAAAGCAGAGAAAAGGAGAGATAGATAGCTAAGCATTCCTTGCCCATTTTCAGGTGTCTGAGGTCTCTAAGCCTTGGACTACTATGGAAGCAGCATGGAGTTGGGCAGGAGTCATGAAAGATTTTCAGGTATTTAAAATACTGGAGAAAACCAACTAAATCAAGGTTCAAAATAAATTATAAAGGCATTTTTCTTCTTAAACCTCCCAAAATACCCAAAGTTTAATTAAGCAGGGTTGAGTACAAAGCATGGTTGGTTAAGAGTATGGGCTTCAGATCACATAGAATGTCCTCAACAGCTGTGTGACCTTGGGTAAGTTATTTAATCTCTCCAAACTTCACTCTGCATATCTTAAATGTGATAATTACATTCACCTTATAAGGGTATTGTGGGGATTCAAGAACATAACTCCTGTGAAGTGACTAAAACCTTCTATAACAAAACGTCTACTGAAATACTAGTTATAAATGTTATTAATTTATAATTTATAATTTTATAATTTATAATTTTATATATTTAGTTGTAAATTAATTATAATTTTATGATTTTATAATTTTAATTAATAGTTACATACATATTGCATTTAATTATCCTAGGTGAGAGGCTATATGCAAGCCACTCCAAATAAATATTCAGGATTGGTGTGCATGGTACCTAGGAGAAAATAACACTTCTGAATTCTTAACCTTATAAACTCAGCCCATAAAGTTACAATAGAAGTCTCAGAGCCCCATAAAATCTCTTCAGGGTAATTTGCACAAGTCCTTTCTTGTCCTGGGTAGATGGATGGGCACCAAATGACTTCACCTAAAATGAATAAGCTAATCGCAGATTTGGGAATGCTTTCACCAGACTTAACTCCTTGCCTCTTGTTTTAATGAGGCCAAGTCTCTCTGTGGATATAGTGTATAAAATAACAATTGATATGTTATTGTAATTTTTGTCAAAGGATCTGTTTTTTTTTCCTATTAAAGAGTTTTAGAGGAGTCAGCATCAGATAACTTCATAGGTTTTATGTGTGCTAAATGTGAAAACTCATTAACTTATATTAGTTAAATTTTTGGCAAACAGTAAATTAAGTAATCGAGAATGACATTCTAACAGCTTTTGCATTGGTCTTTTGCAGTTAGGTTGATTATTGACACTCATTGCCTCGTAATAATTTCTTTTAGTTGTCAGTAAATTCTAAAATAGTTTGGTAAGCATCCACAAAAAGTTCTTGGGAGAATATTGACAATGTGTGGCTTACTCTAGTAATCTTTGACGTGAGGTGGTCTGACTATACCATCTGATGTTTCTGGAGATTCTTCTGAAGTGCTGTGGTGAGCATTTACTGGGTTCATCCCAGTACCCAGAACTGTATGTGCATTATCATGTGGAACCTCAAGATTTTAGGGGCACCTAGGTGGCTCAGTAGTTGAGCGTCTGCCTTTGGCTCAGGTCGTGATCCCAGGATCCTGGGATCAAGTTCCACATCAGGCTACCTGCAGGGAGCCTGCCTCTCCCTCTACCTCTCTCTCTCTGCCTCTCATGAATAAATAAAATCTGTGGTTTTACCATGATTAGGATCATGCACTACACATATTCCATATATTTTTGTGTTTGCTATAACTATCAATGTTGGCAGTATTAAAAAATTGAAGTGAGCTCTTGTCATTCTAGGGCATATTCTGAACACTGTTTATTGCTAAACTTTTGAGTCCCTAATATCAGTTGATTTTTTTGTCATTTGTCTTTCTCTTAAGGAATAAATTACAACTCATTCAAAAGTATTCCAAATTATTTATGTAGTACTTCATACTGCTTCATTTCTTAGCCTCCGTGTACATTAGTAATTCTCTTTCCCTCTTTGGATGTTAATTTTGTTAACATTGTTGGATTTTCATTTGCTTAATTGCATATAAAACACTAATATTTGTCACCACTTGAAGAGTCTGTATTAGTTATGCCCTAAAACAAAAGTGTTACATGAGTTTCTTATGGCAGCAGTAGCATAATACCTTTGAAAAAATAACGACAATGCTGCATTTCTATTAGATTTGTTGTCTAAGGCTTGTCCACGTTTATGTTTTAGAGAAGCATGCCATGAAGGGAGTGGTGGTTGTATCCGTCCATCATTTGTCTGTCCATCAGACTTCTATTGAGTGCTTAACATGACCAATATTGTCCTAGTGAAATGCAGAGGTTAGTTTCTGGATACTCAAGGAGCATTGAGTCTTCCTCTCCTGACTGGAGATCATGTATTCCCAAAGTAGTAGGCAAAGATTTTGCTAGATGAGAATTTTTGCCTGTGTATGTGATCTGTTCCACCTCAGTTCATTTGCTCCATGAGTGCACTCATGTGTAAAGTTCTACTTCCTTTTACTTAAGTTTGCTTCTTCTTTATATTCACTCTCCTCAAATCTGCTAAATTATCATGTTGACAATAGGATTAATTTACCTTATTTGTAACTTTTTTACATCTTTCTGCGCCTTTAATACTTGCTTTTAAATTTTGATTTCCTGGACCTTAAAGCACCTATCTTTTTAATATGAACTATTTCCTTGATGTTGTGAACTATTTCTGTTTCTTAGTACATGTGTTCTATTAGAATATGATTCTCAAAAGTGCAGTATTTTGATGTTCATTATACCTCTATGGAGAACCTAATGTAATCAATCAGTAATTTTCTGAGTAGGTTTCTCATTGCAGTGTATTACAGTTGGCTCTAGTTTAGAGTGTAGCTTAGCCCCAAAACCAAAATGGTATTTCTAAAGCCCACACTATCCCCATTATTCAACATAAGAAAGGAACAATTTATGAATGAATTGAAGACTGACTTTCTTTCAAGCTCTTACTGGATAGTAGTGGAGTATGGCTAGGAGTTTCTCAGTATAGAAAGAGGAGGAAAAGAAACCTCCCTATACCTTGCTGTCTTTCTTACATTCACACACACACATATTTATATTTTACATGTTTACTAATTATGATATTCATGGTTTTTATTTATCACTGGGCCATTAGTATCTGGTAGATTCCTACTTCCTT